>NC_143583.1:84892625-86266087 GCF_048544385.1 Mastigoproctus giganteus | reverse complement strand
TATGAAAATGAGAAACAACGGTGGTCCAAGAACTGATCTTTGAGAGGACCCCACTCCTAACATTAGACCAATATGAAGAATATCCATTAATCACAACCCTCTGCCTTCTCCCCTGTATCCATTAAATTACTGGTAAGATGGATTGCTGTACCCAGCAATCCATCTTACCAGTAATCCCAACCAGTTCAAGCTAGTACAGTATCCTCTTATGAGTGACTGACTCAAATGCTTTGCTAAAATCCAAATAAACTGTGCCAAAATTTTTCTCTAAATCTAGCTCATAACTATTTAAAAATAGCCTACTAAATTAGTAGGCTATTTCAAATGTAGCCTACTACATTTAGAGAGACATGCCATGTCTCTCTAAATGTCCCTGGATTGCACTCTTAAACATTGACTCTAGGATTTTTCCCACCACTGAAGTCAGACTAACTGGTCTGTAGTTACCAGCTTCACTCTTAGAACTGCTTTTATGTATTGGTGATACATTGGCACTTCTCCAATCCAAAGGAATCTCCACTGAGTCCAAAGATGCCTTTATAATTAACTTTAATGGTCAGTACACTCCCTTGCACTCTCCCTCAAAATTTCAGGGTATATGCTATTAACTCCGGAAGCCTTACTTTCCTTTATGCTCAAAGGTTTTTCCAATAAACAATCATCTGTAGTTACCATATCACTAATTTTCATATGAATTAGATTGATATGACACAGGGTGCTTACTGGGCGCACAGTGGCATATCAATAATTTACCATGCTTTTACCTTTCAAGAGAAGACAGTCCATCCATTATAATAATGCTTTAAAAAAAGTATGGAATGAAATTTTCTTATAATAAAAATGCTTGTTCCACTGTTTTTTTAAGACATTCTTATTCATAAAAAAATACAAAACAAGGTGAGTGCATTCGGAATATTGTAGTTAGGTAAGAATAGTAATGGGATATTCATATGAGGAGAGTTAAGGAAGAGCAGACTAATGATTGGAAACTAGGCTTCTAAGATGGAGGGCTGATTGAGGTGTACAAAACACTGAGAGATAGCAAACTGAACAATAGTGTAATTTTCTCATTCAGATGGGACATGAAAACCAAGGGAGGGGAATGGATACAAAGTAATAGGGAGAACTAATAGATGAGAGCTCAAAGTTGGTTAGTGTGTTGTTGACCACTGGAATAAATTGCCTATCTTGGATGTGAAAGTTTGTGACAAGGTTGACAGGCAGTCGGGAAAAGTATAATAAGAATGGACACAACTTAGCTTTTCATTTTTTTGAGGAACATTAATAGATGCTGCTACTATTAAAGCATTATATTTTATGAATGTTCAGCTATGCAGAAAGTATTCTTGAAGACTTGGATTTTATTTTCTGGTGTAATATTAACAGTATTACTATCTTTGCTCTAATTTTTTCATTGGACTATTGAAATACTCTGAGTGCACTAAACCTTATACTATATCTCAAATAAATAAAATGAAAGTGCAGATTGTTAACATTTTATATTTTATTTTAATCAAGGATGGAGCTTCGTTGTGTTACAGCTGTAATACGTCATGGTGACAGAACACCAAAACAGAAAATGAAAATGGAGGTAAAACATCCAATGTAAGTGGTTTAAAGAAAGGGGGAAAAAAAATAATAATCATAATTCTTTCAAAATAACTTAATTGTAATTCTCCTAGAAATGGAATGTTGTTGAATTTTTGAGATTATTAATTTAATCATTAAATTCAATTATTTGATGCAATTAAAATGAGGAGTTCAGATTTTTTTTAATTCTGCCTATTTCTATCTTTTCTTTTTTATTTTACAATTTCTGATATTGTACAAAGTGTTAAAATTAAATTGAATTTTAATTAGTGAAAATGGAAGTAAAATGCCTTGAATAATTTAATGTACACACTGCAAGTAAAAGTATAATAATGAATGGATTTGGATTTATTGTGGTTAATAATGTTAGGAATTTTTATAAGTATAATGCACTACTGATTAGCCAGCCAAGTAACTGTCAGCAATTAGATCAGCTTAGAAGATTTACTCTCCAAGATAATTTGGGCCATTCACTTTGGAAAGAGGGCATATACCAGATTCGCTGCACCATAGGCGCAGGAATTCTTAGTAAATACCATACTATTCATGCATGCCTAGTGAGGAAACTTGTAATGGATAGACTGATGTATTAACCAGATTGGAGACCAAAGAAAATCATTGTTATGGTATATGCTACTTCATAACAATTAGCAGGGTCTGTTGGAGTACAGAGGGGATTTTTTGGCACTTTTCATGTACACTAAGTAGCCCCTTTGTTAGATAAATTATCTAACAGTAAGTAGCTTCCCTCCCTCTTCCTCCACAAGGTGTCTATAGTGTGCCACAGGGATGCTGGTCAATGTTTGACCCAATTGCTTCCTACAGTTTTTTTAAAATTGGATGGTTGCAGAGCTTTACATTGAAGAGCTCATTTCACCCCATCCCATAGGTGCACCATTGGAGTGAGATCTGGTGACTTTGAAGGACAACACAGCTGGCTGAATTAACTCACATAATCCTGAAACCAGCACTCCAGTTTCGGCATTGTAAGATGTTGCATTATCCTGTTGGAAGAACACATTCACAAATGGATACTGCAACCATGAAGGGTTGTGCTGGTTTTAAACAACTTCCAAATAACTTGTAGCATCCAAATGTTGTTTCACTGATATAAAGGGAAGTAATGTCTGTTTCATATTAAAAGAGATGAGATAAGCTAATCTCTTTTGATATGAAATTCAGAAGCAATAGAAACATTCTCATTGTTTGCATTACATCCTTCTTAATAAACATTTCAGCAAGAGAATCTTATTTTGCCTTCAACAACTCCTATATTCAAAAATTTGGTCTTCTGTGTGTAAACTGTGCTGAGGGAGATGCTGAAATTTGCATTATTAGCAAAAATAAATACATTTAATTAATATAAGAGGCTATGCAGGATAACTAGATTGCTATTAAGACTTGAAAACAAAGAAGGGATTGGAATTTTGAATTGAAGTGTTCAGTGAATAAAAGTTTCTTAGTAGTTGAGTGTAGACATTAACTTCTTTTTATTCTTTTGTTTAATCAGAATTCCAGTACATAATAAACCAACAATTGAAGCTCAAATTTACTTTGTTAAACTTTTGGCTACCTTACAGCTGCAAAGCAGCCAAAACCAAACCTCACTTGAAAATATTGAAATGCTAAACTATTTAGTTCACTTGCATCAAAATAAAAATGCTTTAAAAAAAAGTATGGAATGAAATTTTCTTATAATAAAAATGCTTGTTTCACTGTTTTTTTAGACATTGTTATTCATAAAAAAAAAAAAAAAAATTCGGATGCAACGTAGTTAACTTGTAATGTAGATGTTAAACCTGTTCTCCTAACACCTAAGTACAGTAACTATATAATAACTGAACAAGTTCCACAACAGTTATCATTTACTTTTATTTTTTTTTTAATTTTAGGTTTTTTGAAATATTTGAAAAACACGGTGGCTTTAAAGATGGTCATGTAAAATTAAAGAAACCTAAGCAGCTTCAGGTAAGTATAAATAGTGGATAATGAGAGTATAATGATTATATTTAGGAACTTGACATTGTTTTACTCTTTAGGAACCAAAGGGCTTTAAATGTGGGAGTATACACTATATATTGCCAAAAGGTATCTGGTCACCCTTGGAAGTTGTAAAAAACTGACCGATGCCCACCTTCCACTTATTAGGAACAAGTATAACAATGGAAACAGTATTTCATATTTTTATGATTTTATTTCGAATATTGGAGTATCTTGGTACTCAGGTAGCAGGATTGTACCTTGTCAAATATAAACATTATTATTATATTAATTTGCCTCATTTATGTTATTATAATTAGTGTTTCTCTTTCCATAATAGTCCTTTAGACATAACTCTATATTTTTGTAGTAAAATAAAAATTAGATTTGTAGCCTAATAAAAACTGGTACATTGTACATGTTAGGCATAGCCTCTTTTTTTGTTCATAGCTATGAGCAAACTAGGTTTGCTACTTAGTGCATTGATCTCATATTGTGGAGACAGTTTGCCACAAGTTACCTTGGTATTGTGCTACTCTGAATAAAAAGGCACTGCTCCAATGGAGAAGTATATTGATTTTTATTTAAAGTTTATGCTACTAACCAGGCTCCGGCTTTGATTCTGATCAGAGTCTCATTGTTTCAGGTAGGTGTTGAAGACCTCACAACCCATTGACAAGATATATCTATAACTATGTCTACCTTATTTACTACAGAAAATGGCTATGCCTGACATGTACAATGATTTTTATATAGTTTTCATGATTTGAGGCTTTTTCCATAGACGTACTTATGAAAAACTGGTACTTACCAAAGCAAAAAGGGATATGTCCGTCTTCAGACAGAGATGATGGGAAATTGAGCTTTCATTAGAAAAGGTAAGAAGATACCATTGAAAGATGGTTGGCAGAGTTCAAAAGAGGACTGAGTCAGTTGAGCATGATTGAAGGTCTGGTTGAGCATGTGATGCACTCAATTCTGAAACAGTTTGCCCTCATTCAAGAAAAAAAAATTTAGAAAACAGAAGAATTAAAGTGTTTTGACTTGCAAAAGTACTTTTATAAGTACTTTAACAATAACACATGAGCATTTGGGAATGTATAAAGTTTGCACAAGATGAGGTTCATGACAAACATCAGAGGGTTAATTCCCATCAAAAGAAAAATTAAAATTAATTCTTGCTATTCCAGATAGATTTTTATCCCATTTGGTGTCTGATGAAGAAACTGTTACATTTCTGTGATCCTGAATCAAATTTAGAAAGCATGCAGTGGAAGCACAAGGGTTCTCCAACCTCAAAGGTTTCGAACCCACTCATCAGCTAGAAAAGCGCCGGGCTCAGTTTTCTGGGATGCAAAACATTGCTGTTAATTGATTACCTTGCACATAAAACAACAACAGGAGAATATTATTCCAGACTTATATCAAAGTTTAGTGTATTTGGTTAACCATATATTAACCAAATGTACACTAAATGAACATTAATTTCTCATATTAACTCATGTAACTTGCTGAGATATGTTACTGAAGTTTTTTGAATGATTCAGTTTTTTAAAATGAAATATGTATAAATACAATTACTTTATATAATACCTTTATACTTTATTTATAATTGCTCTCTGAAAACCTTAAACTAATCCTTCTTGAAAAATCCAGTCAAAGAAAGTTAATGAGTTGCCTTCTTTTCAATATGAAGAATCTTATAGTAAACAGTGATATCACAAAGGCCTCTTACAATATTGCTGCTTATTTCAATATTTGTATTGGCCTCCTCTGACCTCAGTTAGACTTTCGAGTTTCAGGCTCTTTGAAGAGATACTAGAGATTTTATCATTGTTACCATAATAATAATGATAGCCTTTCTTCAGTTTTCATTTGTGCCTTTGAGTAAAATTGTTAGTTATGATGTCTTCTCTATGAGGCTCGAGCAACTCATTCACATCGTCAGTATCCATTTCCAGGTTAAAGTGTTTATCACGACTAAAATTTCCTCTGACATTTTCTTGCATTTCTTGTAAACACTTCTTGTGGTCATGGACAGACTGTAGGCAAAACTTTTTTCAACAACCGATTATATTGGATTGTTTAGTAAATTAATAAGAGGAGTTTACCTCAATATAGTACGTGGAACACTTCCGTATGATACCCTCCAGAAATTAAAACGGAAAAAACGAAAAAATCGACAACTTACCGGTACATTAAAGTAAAATATAAATAATTAAAGTAAATTATAAATAATTAAATAATCAATTTAACACAATTCAAAATCAATTCAAAACAATTAAAATTCAAATTAACGCAATTAAAAGAATCTAACGAAAATATTCAAAACGATTTTCCTTCCTGAAGCTGACAATGCTTTTCGACCGACTGTCGTGATCACAGGAATGAAAATTATCGAATCAGGCTAAACCTGCAACTTAAATAGTGATTATGTGTCTTCGCGCATGCGCGTAAAGGTCCACGCATCGGAGATCAAATATGGCCGCCGAACATTAACAGAATTCTCGTGTAATTTAATTTCAACGGTTTCTGCAATTAATAGTCGCGTATAATTACGTTGAACGTTAAGTATTTTGGCCTCGTTAAATAAAAAAGTATGTTTTTCGTTAATGGCATGAAAGGCTAATTCTGACGCTGCTGAACGAGAAGCACGAACAGAGGCTTCGTGTTGATTTACACGGATATTGAGAGAAAACCGCGTGGAACCCTGATAAGACGAGTCGCAATCACCGCAAGAAATGTTGTATACTAGATCATTAATTTGTGTTGCGAACGCCGAAAGAACCGAGCGATTGTTCAGTATAGTGTGTAACTTCCGTATAGGCCTAGCTATAATTTTAAATTCGGTATCTTTAAAGAATCTGTTAAGCTGTTTGTGCCACTGTTCAACATATGGGACAGAAATAAAGTATTTTTTGATATTACTATTGTTGATTGGTGCAGTATTTTGTATCCTATCCTTAGCTTGTACCCTAATTCGATTTATTGTGTTAATGGGATAACCCCTGTTCAAGAATCTGCTAGTTAATATTTGTATTTCTGAGTCTAAAGCAGAATCCGTCGTTGAATATTTATAGGCATTTAGAAATTGATTAAAGATAATCGATCTTTTGTAGGTGAACGGGTGGTAGCTATTATAATGTAGAAGCATACCGGTGTTTGTGGGTTTTCGATAGATGCTAAATTGTATTTTGTTCGAGTCCCGGGTAAGCGTGAAATTTAGAAAGTTTAATGACTTAGTATCCGTATCTTCCCTTTTCAATGTAAATTTGAGTCTAGAATGAATATTGTTAAACGAATGTAAAATATCTTGGATAGTACTACTATCGGTAATAACTAGAACATCGTCTAAATACCTCCCATAGTATGTGATACGGGGACGAAAAGGTGTCAAATGTATCTGCTCAATCGTTGAGAGATAGATCTCTGACATTAAGCCACTCAGGCTCAAACCCATTGGTAATCCAAAAATTTGTTTGTACACCTTGTCTCGAAAGGTGATGTAGTTAGCCTCAACTAATAGTTTAATTAAGTGAAAAATCTCCTTTATAGGCAGCTTCGTATAATTAATCGGTGTCGAGTTTTTATTTAACATATCCCAAATAATATCTAATGTGTATTCAACGTTTACATTCGTATATAATGATGTAACATCTAATGAGAATAAATTGTCATTGTCGCTGAGTCTACAGTCTTTAAGATTATTAAATAATGTATCGTAATTCTTAATCCCAAATTGTATAACCTGTCTAAAAGGTTTTATAATGTTATATACATGTGTGGCTAAGGCTGAAAATGCCGAGTTCCTGTAGGAAACAATAGGTCGAATCGGAAATCCAGGCTTGTGTAATTTTACCTGACCAAAAAGTGCAGGAATATTGTATGTTCTGGACTTCAATTCCTTCAACTGAACCATAGTAATGTAGTCGTTTTTACGATATGTGGTTAACGTTTTATTGTATTGATTTACCAAATTGGTAAACAGTGTCGGGTCCACTTCACAATAAGTGGAGCTATCAGATACAACTGAATCTAACTTATTAATATAATCATGTTTATCTAGTATTACCACTGTATCTCCTTTATCTGCCCTCTGTATAATAATGTCCTTATTTTCTCGAAGTTCTCGTAAAGCTGAACTGTCATGTGTATTCAATTTAGGAAGTCGTGTTTCTTTTATGTTATTCACTACTTGGTTAACTTGTTGAATAAATACATCTTTTTGTGGAACACTACGAAGTCCAAATTCAAAATCAATTACGCATTGTTTTTTTTTTGGCAGCTTTCGAGGTGGTAAATTATAATTTAATCCTTTGGATAAAAGTGAAATCTGGTCCTGCGATAGTGTACACGAGGAAAGATTTGTAACCTGTTGATGTGTCGGTTCGTTGGATACTGGGTGAGGGGGTATTCGTGAACTAGCCGACATATTCTGTGGTAGTGCGTTATGTGTCTGTGGGGGGGATGTCACCCAACTCGTGTGAACTTGGTCGCAAGCTCGCGACAATGTGTTAGAATTCGTATGAACGTGTCTTGAACTATTCGATAATGTTTGCAACTTATTAACGTGTCTGTTTTTTATTTCTGAGGCTTGTGCTTCCCGTCGCAAATCTATGGAGGTCTTCAATACAGACCAATCGTTCGGATGTAGATAATTTTTTAATTTATCGCGAAGCTTCCTAACCTGGGAAAGGTATTTTTGTTTATCCGAATATCGAGATTTTAAGGCAAGCTTAACAATATTACGTGATGTCGCCAGTGATAGTTGTTTTATGCCTGAAATTTTTTGATTTAAATTCACCCTGGCAAACTTCGGAACGATGTTGTTTTGAAGGCAATATTTTAGGAAAGAAATATGGTAACTTTGGGCCGAGTACCTTAGTGTAGATTTAATGTAATTTTGTACCAAGCCATTCAAAAAATCTCCCATAATTGTGTGTATCGATTGTATACTACTGGAGAGACAGGAAGTGAATGAAATAGTCAATAAGAGTATGAAAATTAATTTGATAGTATGAATCAGAGCTGTAATACTCAATATGTTCTACGTTGATAATGATATTAGTAAATTAATAAGAGGAGTTTACCTCAATATAGTACGTGGAACACTTCCGTATGATACCCTCCAGAAATTAAAACGGAAAAAACGAAAAAATCGACAACTTACCGGTACATTAAAGTAAAATATAAATAATTAAAGTAAATTATAAATAATTAAATAATCAATTTAACACAATTCAAAATCAATTCAAAACAATTAAAATTCAAATTAACGCAATTAAAAGAATCTAACGAAAATATTCAAAACGATTTTCCTTCCTGAAGCTGACAATGCTTTTCGACCGACTGTCGTGATCACAGGAATGAAAATTATCGAATCAGGCTAAACCTGCAACTTAAATAGTGATTATGTGTCTTCGCGCATGCGCGTAAAGGTCCACGCATCGGAGATCAAATATGGCCGCCGAACATTAACAACATTATTTTCGTTAGATTCTTTTAATTGCGTTAATTTGAATTGCTCAACTTTTCTAGATCCTGTTGCAGCAGCGTACTGTCATTAGTGTCCTGAACAACCCTGCCAACCTTTGTATCGTCTGCAAACTTGGACATTAAGCTTGATAAACAAATTTAAGGCTCAACTGGACAGGTATTTCGAACCGAATGGAGGGGTGAAATGGGAGTGGTGTGTGTTTTTTTTTTTTTTTTTGGCTGATGCTGAATAAGCTTGCTTTCTTGGATCATATGCCTCTACTAATAATGCTAATGCTAATATACCATCATCAATATCATTTATAAATACAAAAAAAAAACAATGAACCCAACACTGAACCCTGAGGGACTCCATTAATAATATTAGTCCACAATGAGCAGTAACTATTGATTACTACTCTCTGTCTTCTCCCACTCAACCATCCCTATATCCATAGCAGCAATTTGCCTCCAATGCCACACTGCTCCAATTTATTCAGCAGTCTTCCATGTTCGACAGTATCAAAAGCCTTTCTTCTTCTTCTTCAAGAGGAGTGTTTCCATTTACAATGGGTTTCTTCAGCCTACAAGTTATTTCTTATTAGGAATTTTTTCCCGCCATAAAGTGCGGTTCAAGGTGTCTTGGTTGGCTAAGCCTCGGGCTGTCATGCACTCCCATACTTCATCCATGGATGGATGGAGTATGGGCGTGTTCAAGAGGAGTGTTTCCATTTACAGTGGGTTTCTTCAGCCTACAAGTTATTTCTTATTAGGAATTTGTTCCCGCCATAAAGTGCGGTTCAAGGTGTCTTGGTTGGTTAAGCCTCGGGCTGTCATGCACTCCCATACTCCATCCATCCATGTCCTACTAGGTCTTCCTCTTCTCCTTCTTCCAGGAGGTATCCATTCCAGGATAGCCTTTGGATATCTGTTTTCTTGCATCCGCTTTACATGTTCATACCACGTTAGACGTTTTTTTTTGATGGTGTCAATAATAGTCTTTTTCACTTCCATTTTTCCCCTTATGTCTTCATTCCGTTTTCTGTCTCTTCTAGAAGTTCCTGCTGAGCGTCTCCAAAAATCTATTTCTGTGGAGAGCAATTTGTTTTCCACTCGCTTATTCAATGTCCAGGTTTCGGCTCCATACAATAGAAGACTTTGTACAATTGTTTGAAATATAAGTTTCTTTGTTTTATTTAGGATATTTTTGCTCCACAGAACAGAGTTTAACATGTTGATAGCCTTTCTGCCGTCTGTAATTCTCTTATTGATCTCTGCTTGGGATGATCCATCACTTTGTAAGATTAATCCCAAATATTTGAATTTATAGAGCCTTTCTAAGATCCAAATATATGATTTCAAAGTTATTCCTTGCATCCGGTTCCTTTGTGACAACATTATAGTATCCAATAAAATTGGTCAGACAAGACTTTCCCTTAACAAAACCATGCTTTGTCCGAGTTATAACTGAAGCCTTGTCTAGATGATCCTGCAGTGCTTCTTTTACCAGTGCCTCCATTAATTTTCCTGGAACAGAAGTTAAACTAGAGGTTTATAATTACTATTATCACCCTTTGAACCTCATTTGTGAATTGGGGTCACATTTGCACATCTCCAGTCCATGGGTACCTTCCCTGAGTCCAAAGAAGCTCTCATAATGGCTAAGGGTTTGCTTACTTCCTTTGCTGCCTCCTTTAATATAACTGGATAGATGCCATCCACCCCGGGCGTCTTTTTTATGTGTATCTTCAACAATTTCTCCTCCACTTTCCTCTCAGTTAATACAAAATCATCTAGCTCAGCGGTCGCCAACCTTTCGGACGTCATGGACCACTAAACTCAATTTTGAATCCCACGGACCACTACCATGATTTTTTCCATAAAAGTAACATTCTAAATATGAAATGGTACTTACACTTGTTTTTGCACTTCAAGTTATTTGCAAAAAATTGGATATCATTAATGTTAATATAATTAATAATATAATGGCCTTATAATGATAAAAAAAGTATAATAAATAAACGCAGATATATTCATTATGGAAAATGCAAAAAAAACATTTTAAATTTCATTTTATTAAAAAAATAATTAACAGAAACAGTTAATATTAACAATTATCAAATATCGAGTGCATCTCGACATAGAGGTGTATAAAGGATTAATTATAGCAAAATAATCAGTGTGACATTTGTTGCTGCTTGTTTGAAATAAGCTGTTGGATTCTTGGCTCCAATGACGTTACTGCAACATGGAGAGCCGTTTGCATTTCTAGCCGACAGTGGTACTTGTTTTTAATTGCCATAAATGATGAAAATGTCTTTTCACACATATATGTAGTTGCGAATGGAATTAAAATTTTAATGGCCTTTTCACTCGGCACTCACTTTTTATGGAAAGCCAAAAATGAGGTCTTGTTAGGGATGAGTGGAATTTACCTTTGAGACTGTCGTCGGACGATAGATTGATTAGGCTTTCTTTTTTTTTCATGTTCAAATTACTATCCTCGATTTTCGCCGAAAATGGATCTATTATCCACGTATTTCTGTGTCTGAGGTCCTCTTCCTTTGGGTAATAACGACCAAAAGAGTCAGTGAGCGACTGTAAGTGCAATCGAACAAGAGTTATTACCTGTCGGTTGACATCCTCCTGTTTCGTATAATTATCAAAATTTGGAAACATTTGCAGATCTTCTTCAGCCAACCGCGTTTGCCACAGCAATATCTTCCTTTGAAATGCATCCATTTTGCCTCGCAGTGTGAACACTTCTGTAAGCTGTCCTTGCAAGGATGTGCTCAGCTCGTTTAACAGAGAAAAAATATCTGCCAGGTATGCAAGCTTGGCTAGCCAATCATTGTCGGACAAGAGATCATGGAACCTCAAATTATTTTCCTGCTGGAAGAATACCTTGACTTCTTGGCGCAGGTCGAACTTGGCCCCGAGTGCCAAGCAATATTAGTGACCACAGCGCCTTTCCAGAGTGATTATCTAGTACGCTTAAGTGTAAATACGTTTCTCCTGAGTTTCGAAAGTCCGATAACTCCAGAATATAATTAAATAGATATAATCAAATACTATAACCTAGAAAGGAAAGCCACCTTTCTTTAATCCCTCTTTTTATTTTTAGTTAATACTAACCCTTTTCTTCGCTTGGGTCACTTGGTGGCACCGCTCTTGCCTCCACGTGGCGGGGCTGGTAACCTGGAGAAAAAGACAATCTCCCGCGGCCAAAAAGAGCATATCATGAGTAAATCAAACTCAGACTTATCTGGGCTGCCAGACGCAACCCAGATATCAAAAAAGAAAGACAGTTCCACAGCAGGAACTGCAAAGCGACAAAAAACTGAGCCAGAGACCTATCCAATTCCAACCTATCTGATCAACCGGTGAGAATGCAGTTGGCAAACTTTCTCCATTTAAAGTTCAAAAGGAATTGGAAAGTAGAGCAGGATCCCCGAAATCCGTAAAAAGACTCAGATCAGGAGATATTCTCATTGAGACATCTAATGCCAAATATTCTGAGCGACTTCTGAAAACTAATTTCTTTGCAGGACTCCCAGTAACTGTAACGTCCCACAGATCACTAAACACCTCTAAAGGAGTGATCTCAGACTGGGACTTACTAGATGTATCTGAAGAAGAAATGCTAGAAGAACTGAAAGAACAAGGAGTTATTCATGTCAAGAGAATCTCCACCAGAAAAGATGGCAATCTGATCCCTACCCGCAACCTGATCTTGACCTTTAATACACCGAATCGTCCATCATCCATTAAGGCCGGATATCTGCTATGTAATGTCAGACCATATGTCCCAAACCCGCTACGGTGTTTCCGATGCCAGAAGTATGGGCATTCCCAAACAGCTTGCCGGGGAACCCCTACTTGCGCAAAGTGCGGTTCAATCGAACATGATTGCGAAAACTGTAATGCTCCTCAATCAGTATGTCCAAATTGCAAAAAAGATCATCCCGCTTATGCTAGAATATGTGAGTGCTGGAAAAGTGAGAAACTTATCCAGAAATATAAAACTGAGCATAATGTTTCTTACCAAGAAGCAAAAAGAATCATCTCATAACAATGAGTAAACAAGATGTCTGGGTGTCCAACATCTTTCACTTTTGCAACAACTCCTGAACAATGTCTAGTCATGCTTGTGGCACCAGCTGTGCATATCCCAACACATTTCTTCCATTGAATACTGTCTTTCTGGAAATAACCATTAGGTGCATTGAAAATTTGAGAGCCGGTTGTTCTACCCGACAAGATTAGCGAACAGAGAACTTTAATTCTCCTTGGCAATCAAACCTCACAAAACAAAGAAGAACTGCCTTGTTAGTTATGTCTGTTGATTCGTCAAGTTGAATTGAATAAAACGTAGAATTTTTCACAAGTGCAATCACTTGATTTTCAATATCTTCGGCCATGTCTTCAATTCTGCGCTTCACAGTGTTAGCGGACATAGGAATTCCTTTCAGTTTCTGGACAGCCTGTTTCCCCAAAACCTCTTCACAGGCTTGTAACAAGCAAGGCTTAATTAATTCTTCACCAATCGTATACGGCTTTTTACATCTCGTGATTTGAAGTGCTATCAAATAAGAAGATTTTACTAGGGACTTATCTTCAACAATCATTGTTGCTAATGAACGTTTTTGCTTTTGCAAATTTTCAAGCATCCTTTGGAAGTATTCAACTGACTTTTTAGCTAAATCTGGGTGTTTTGACTGCAAGTACCTGCCGAGTTTCGAAGGTTTCATGGCATCATTGGATAAACTCTCAGAACATATAATACAAAGCAGCCGTGGATCCAGTTCACTTCCAGGTTCTTGAATAAACTGAACTTTTTCTTCTCTCTGCCTCCAGTTCTAATGTCTTTCCTGTTGATGCCTTGTGGTGGCTCTGATTCATTAACCAACTCATGAAATGCGATGTATTACCTAAGAAGTGCAAAATTCTTGCTTGCTTTTTCTCACTTATTGGGGTTATTTTATTTGAATCTAAAACCCAACAAGAATTAAGATAGTTATCAAACTCAAGCTCTTTGATGCCATTAAATATCACACTGTGCACAGTTAAAATAAAAATATCACTGGTCACTTACCTAAGAAGAATATCATATTGAATAAACACCAGTATAGCATTGATGAAAATTCGCTTCTTCAATAAGCACAACAAAATGAAACAATTGGACTAGAATCGTTATTCACTGAGAAAATTGACTGTTGACGGCAGAAGCACTACTGACAGTGCTGAGCAGTGTTGTTTATCGCGACGCAGATTTTGCCCCGAGCATAGACAAGGACAGATGTCAAAGTAGTTTTTTCTCTTTTTCGCCAGTTGAGCTGTAACTTGCCATCCTGCTCACCGCTCGGGGCAAGTCTTGCGAACTGCGCGGTGCCCAGGCTAGACCATTGATAAGAAATAGAAATAGCTTTCTATATTTTTTTTACAATAAAAGCATCGCTAGTACTGAATATTGCACTGGGCCTTTTATAAACATGCAACGTAATAAGGCGAAAATTGCAAAAAAGTAGAATCAGAATATAATGAAACATTTTAATAAACACGAAATTGCAAATATATTCAAATTACTCTGCAGGCCACCAAAATTCTCTCGCGGACCACTGGTTGCTGACCACTGATTTAGCTCACTGCCAGAGTTCAATTCACCTCTGGCATTCCCCTCCCTAAATAACTCTTCTTGTGTGAATGTAGATGCAAAATACTCATTTAGTTTGCTAGCCACCTGAGCAGGATCATCAACAGTTGAACCATCAATATCCAGTGGACCGATCTGATTCATCCCTTTCCTTCTAGAATTTACATAGGTAAAGAACTCTTTGCTGTTTTTCTTTGCATCCTTTGCCAAAGGTTTCTCATAATCTACCTTTGCCTGCCCAATCTCCTTTGTGACTTGGTTACAGAGGAGTTATAAGCTTCCATGTCACCCATTAATTTATATGTGTCCCATCATTTTTCTTCTCTGCCATATGTCTCATTAGTTCATCTGACATCCATTTAAGCCTAAACCCTGAACAATATTTCTTAGTTGGTATGTAAAACCTAGTAGCTTCCAAGATTAATTCTTTGAATGCTTCCCATTTTGAATTTGCTGTTGGTAACATTATCAGTTGGTCCCATCGTATAGAATTTAAATACTGTCTCAGATCACTGTAGTCGCTTTTGTGAAAGTAAAAACCCTTCTCTTTACCCCTGGTGGTAGTGTTACCTCTTTGAGTAAATCCCACTTCAGCACACTGATCACTGCCACCCAGTGGTTCCTTTATCTGCAGATTCTTAATGCATGAAGAATCACTACTGATAATCAGATCAAGAGTATTACTCCCTCTAGTTGCCTCCCAAACATGCTGATGTAGAAAACTCACAGAAAGGAAACCCAAACATGCTGATGTAGATCTAATAAATCCACAAAAGCCTTGCTAGTGTGTGAGCGACCAACCCACAAATTCCAGTCAGTATCTTGGAAATCGAAATCCCCCATTATAAGACTCTTTGATTTACTGGCCCACTCTATTTCCCTGTACAGCTTCTTATTATACTCATCAGAGTCATTAGGCCTATAATACTCTCCTCAATTTTGATCTCACAATGCTTATGTCACACCAAACTGACTTGACACTGCACTGTTCAGCAATGTCGACTGCCTTCACTTCCTTGTATTTTATGTGTTCCTTAACTAATAGTGTAATTCCTCCTCCCTTCCTATCTTGTCTATCCTTCCTGTACACATTGTACTCCCCAAATTCCAGTTCTGCTTTCCTTATATCTGTGTGACATCACATCTCTGATATCCCAACAATATCTGCCTTTGATATTTTGAGCAATACCTCAAATTCATCAAATTTATTTACCAAACTCCTAGCATTGGTGTACACGCAAGTATACATGCACCTGTTCCTATTCTTAGCTACCCTAACACAACCCATGTGTTTACTTGTACCGCAATGACTCCCAGCAGTCTCTGAAATACCCTGCATCTTGTTTTCCAGGCTGCTGCTCATTCCAATAGAAGCAGTGCAAGAATCACTTTCACCTCTGCCAGTGGTTACTGTTAATCTATTAGTCCTTGTATCCTCCCAAGCTAGCAGTTTTCCGACCCGCATAACACTGCCTCGATAGCATCAGCAAATACTCTTGCACCCTTTCTATTTAAGTGTATCCCATTCCTGTAGAAGCAGTCTCTCCTGTTAACAAGTACAGACCAGGCTGAAAAAAATTCTACCCCTTGAGCCTTGCACAGTCCTTCCAGGGCCGAATTGATTGACAAGGCTCTCATCATATACTCCCTCCTATTGTATCTGGGCAGAATTGCTGACACTTTCAAATTCAACCCTAATTCACGGCTTTTTTTTCAACAGTGACCTACTTGTTAAGTAATTCCACCGGTCTCCTACTCTAGATGACATCTGCTCTACAACGTCATGAACCTTTGCCTCTGGCAGATATATCCTGGGGCCCGGGTACCAAGCGAATTCAAGGTCAAGCGATATTTCTGCGATCCATAGAGTGATCTTCAAAAGCGACTAAAGTTATTTCTAAGTTTCTACTTTTCTCTTAGCAATCTTATTTTTCAATCCGTTCTATTCTTGAAAAGCCACAAGTTAGAACACAGAAAGGAAACCCACCTTTATTTATCCATATATTTCTAGTTCACTAATCAACTAATACCTAAACTGCTTGGCCTCCTTGCGGCACTGCTCCTGCCTCCCCGTGGCAGGGCCGGAAACCTTGGCAGATAAGTCTTCTTGCCAAGGGCGAAAGGAGCAAACATGGCAAATAAAGACCATGTAGACATTGAAAATGAAAACCAAAAGTGACAGAAGACTGACCGGATTGAGCACCCCTGCCCATCTTTCTTAATATTCCATTCTTTAAGTAGTCAGGCTATGAGTAAATTGTCTCCTTTTATCATCCAAAAACATCTGGAGGGTATTGCAGGATCTCCCAAGACGGTGAAGAGACTGCAATCAGGAGACCTTTTAATAGAAACCACGAATGAAAGACATTCTGAAAAGCTTCTACAACTAACAAGCTTTGCTGGAATTCCTGTGAAAATATCTCCTCACGCAACCCTATATTCATCTAAGGGTGTCATATCGAGTTGGGATTTATTAAATGTCATCGAGGAAGAAATAACCCAAGAACTGCAGGGACAAAATGTAATTGAAGCGAAAAGAATAATGATTAAAAAAGATAATCAACTGGCACCTACCAGAAATATTATTCTTACCTTCAATATGCCAAACTTACCCTCCTCTGTAAAAACAGGTTATTTATTTTGTTGCATTCGCCCATACATTCCCAACCCTTTAAGATGTTATAAATGCCAAAAGTATGAGCATTCTCAAACTGTGTATAGAGGAATTCCTGTCTGCCCTAACTATGAGTCCTCAGACCTTATACAAAATAACTGTACTGCTACAAAAATGACATGTCCAAATTGCAAAGGTGACCATCCTGCATATTCCAAGACATGTGAAAAGTGGAAAACCGAGAAAAAAAATAGTAAAATGCAAGGTTGAGAACAAAGTCAGTTACCGAGAAGCAAGAAAACTAGTTGCACCAACTATAAACCAAAATTTTACCTATGCAAATGCTGTAAAAAAATATCAAGCAGTCTCCGTTCAAACTGATGTCACAGTCCCTACTAATAAATCGATTTCTGATTGGGCTAGAAATGTCCTCTCTGAGCTACAACCAACTGTATGCAAGCAACAATCCAAGACCACAGACCAAGCAAATAATACTCCTCTGACAATACCAGCGGCACCTCCTTCTCCATTGATTGCTGCCACATCTCATATTGCAAATGCTATGAAAAATATTCACAACACAACCATGGACACAGATAGCACATTGATTCGGGAAGATCCTATTTTAGAAATCCATGCTGAAGAAGAAGAAATGGACACTGGTTGGTCAGTTTTCCTAAAAAAAGATAAACAGAAATTGGAACGCCATAAACCAGTCGCCTTCAAAAAGCAGTCAGAATCAGCTCCATCAACTAAAAACAAATAATGCCTTTTATTTTACAATGGAACTTCAGAGGCTTTCGTTGCAATACAGACAATATCCAAGATCTAATTAATTGTTTTTCTCCAGCGGCTCTTTGTCTTCAGGAAACTTACTTAACCTCGCAAATTTTTTCCTTCAATAAAGAACTATTGCTTTTATCGAAGAGATCGAAATACATCTAATGCTGCCCATGGAGGTGTGGCATTAGTAAATTCAAAGATCCCATCTAAATATATACCACTTCAAACGGAAATAGACACTGTTGCTGTTCATATAACTCTCCATACTGCAATAACACTTGTCTCAATCTACCTACAGCCAAACCATTTTTACTCTTTGAAAGATCTTGAAGACCTCTTCGTACAGATACTTCCACCAATCTGTATATTAGGGGACTTTAATGGGCACCATCCCTTATGGGCCGCTACTAAATTAGATAAGTGTGGTCGACTAATTAAATTTTTTTGAGGCACTAAATCTCACCGTACTTAATACTGGTGCATCCATGCATGTACAGCTCCCAACTGGACACACATCAGCAATAGATCTCTCAATTTATTCTCCCGTTCTGGTTCCAACCATAGAATTACTCCATAGAATGGTACGTAATAAATAATCCCATGGGCAGTGACCACTTCCCAGTAGTATGCAACTTCTTGATAGCACTGACTCCTCTAGCTCAACCCTGCAGAAAATGGAAATTTGCCCGAGCAAACTGGGCAAATTTCCAGTCATCAATATCTTTCGATGAGAGAAAAATCCATTTCCAGCCTATTGATGATGTGACAGAATACATCACGTCGCATCTCCTAAATGTGGCTAAAAACACAATACCACTATCAAATCCCCCGGGCCATAAGCATTATAATTATTGGTGGAATCAGGAATGCACAAAAGCAAAAAAATAAAGCCTGGAATTTGTTTCGGCAATATCCAACCACAACCAATCTGATAAATTATAAGAAATCAAAGGCAAAATCACATTTCATACAAAAACAGGCCAAGAAGGAATCCTAGACCCGTTTTGCATCCAGCATTAACAGAAACACTGACAGCGAAGTAATCGTGACAAAAATTAGACAGTTTTCTGGTAAGTTTCCAACCACACCTTCACCAATCCTCTCCTGGAATGGTCAAGAGCTATCTAATCCTTTGGATATAGCAAATGCTTTGGGCAATACATTTGCTGAAATCTCAGCAGCATCAGCTTATACTACATGTTTTCAGCGAATTAAAAACACATCAGAACAGCATTCTATTAACTGTAAAACTGCCCGTTGTCTGCCCTATAACAAACCTCTGCAATATTCTGAACTCTTCCATGCTATTAGAAACAGCCCATAATGGTGCTACCAGACCAGATGAGATCTATTATGTTATGCTACAACATCTTGATGAAAAAGCTTTGTGCCTCCTCCTGCTCTTTTACAACTGTATTTTTTTAGAAAATATTTATCCAGCTTCTTGGCATCCTTCTACTGTTTTGGCTTTCCTAAAACCTTGAAAAGATCCAACCAACCCGCAGAGCTACAGACTGATATCTCTCTCAAGCTGTCTTAGTAAAATCCTTGAAAAAATTGTCCACAGTAGACTCGTCTGGATCATAGAGTCAGAACAGTTAATGAGCCATACTCAATATGGATTTCGTCAAAACAGGTCATGCTTGGACCTTATGGTTAAGGCTGAATTTGCTATTCGTAATGCCTTTGTTAAACTCGAAAACCTAGTAATGGTTTCAATAGATATAGAGAAGGCTTTTGATACCACCTGGTGGCATGGCATACTTAGAGATCTTTACTCTCTTGGTCTACGGGGCAAGCTTCCTATATTTGTGAAGAATTTTCTACATACTAGGTCATTTCAAGTTCGATACCAGCATGTACTTTCCACAATGTTTATTCAAGAAGGTGTTCCTCAGGGATCAGTACTGAGTGCTACTCTTTTCGCTCTTAGAATAGATTCCATCGCTAAACTTCCAAATACAGTAGAAACTTACCTTTATGCAGATGACCTTTCTATCTCCTGCCATTCCCAAAACATGAGATCTATTGAAAGACAGCTACAAATATCTCTTAATAAAATACAGCAATGGGCCAACCTAAACAGCTATCGATTCTCACAGCAGAAAACAATTGCTATCCATTTCTGTAGACAACACAAGTTTCACCTAGATCCTGAACTTGAGATCTCTAATATATCCATCCCAGTCACTAATAACATCTGATTTCTAGGTTTAATCATAGACAATAAATTAAACTTCTTAGAGCATATTAAAAATATATATACTTGCTGTCTAAAAAAGTTGAACATACTCAAAGCTATATTTGCCCAAACATGCGGTGCAGATCATACCTTCCTGCTTCGTCTATACAGGGCTTTAATCAGATCACGTCTGGATTATGGAGCTGCCATCTATGATTCTGCCAGAGCGAGTGCTTTGCACTAGCTTGACCCAGTTCAACACAGTGCTTTGAGAATTGCACTTGGTGCATTCAGAACATCGCCAGCACACAATCTCTACATTGATGCTCATGAGCCCCCACTAAATTTACATAGGAAAGCACTGTTACTAAAGTATGCTGTTAAGATACAAAGTTGTTGTTGGTTGGTTGATATGTTGTTTAATGGCACAAGGGCTGCTAAGGCCATATTGTGCCAATACAAAGTTGTGCATCACATCCTATTCAATCCACCGTTAGTAAACCTCTACAAAAATAAACCTAGCATAGTGAAGCCAGCTGGTCTTCGCCTTCTTGAACTGATGCAAGTTCGGAATGTTTCCATCTATTCCGTACAACAGATAGAAACTCGCTTTCAACCACCATGGGATCCTCCTCCTATACAGCTCTGTGACACTCAACTCTACCAATGGGGAAAGAGTGTTTTACCAGTATCCATTATCAAACAACTTCATGCAGTTTACACTCAACGATATACTGATTTTCCCCCAATTTATACAGATGGGTCTAAATCTAATTCAAACATTGGATCAGCTGCAGTGTTTCCGAATACCATTATTTCAGCATCCCTTCTGAATTCAGTATTTTCTCAGCAGAATTATATGTAATTAAACTAGCCTAAGAAAATCTCTGTTCTGACCATTCTTTAAAAGCTGTTATTTATACTGATTCCCTCAGCTCAATCAAGGCATTATGTTATTCCTCAGATAAAGGTTCACCCTGTTATAAATGAAATTATAAGATTATTACTGCAGATTGAAGAACGCCATCAGCAGGTCACTTTCTGTTGGATTCCGGCACATTCTGCTATTTTGGGCAATGAACTGGCCGATCAAGCTGGGAAAAATCCATCCACCCTTGATTTAACCAATATCCATGTTCCAGCATCAGACTATACGTTGATCGTTAATGGTGCATGCCTATCAGAATGGACAGCCCTCTGGCAGTCAGACGAATAATAAACTCTTTCAATTCAAACAGGATCCGAAAATTTGGCACTCCAGTGGCCGTACATCAAGAAGAGAAGTAGTAGTCCTTTAAAGGGCAAGAATAGGTCACACCCATCTGACCCACCTACATTTGCTCGCTGGAGATGATCCACCACAGTGCCCACATTGTTCTATAACTCTGACTGTGTAACATATTCTTATCGACTGTCCCTACTATAAATAAGACAGAACTTCAACCTTGCTATTACTGGTCAATCTACATGAAACAGTAACTCTTGAAAATCTCATTGGTGATAAGGCAAATATTTCAGAATTTATCTTCCTCAGGCAAACCGGGCTTTTTAATCAGTTCTGATTTCAGAATTTTTTCTGACTTTATCGAAATTTCTCATCTCTTTATATAATAAATTAATAGTCACATTATAGCCGTGGCAGCTTATGTGCCATTAAACCTCCATAACAACAACATACCCTGGTCCTGTTCCACCTATCCTTTTTACATACCATTTCCCTGCCAATAGAATCATCAACAACTACTAGTTCCTGTGGGACCAGCACATTCTGCCTTGGAGATTGCTGCTGTGTTGCGTGATGATCAAGTGCAAGCTCTGACATTGATGTGGGCAGCTGAGAGCTTGATGGGCCCCTCAATTTAGATCCTTCAAGGGAATCCACCCTGTCCTTGAAGCTCTCATATAGGCCCATAACAATGCAGAGTTGTTTCCTCATTTCTTCACACTCCTTATATCGCGCACACACAGACACCCCCCTTGGCAATATCATGTCCCGTACCTAATTGCTCCACAAACATCAAGCAAGCAGTACATTTTAAAAGGCTGTGATTCAGAGGGCAACTGCCCCCCTCAGTTCTCCCCCAAGCCACAGCACTCCTATTAGCTTGAGCCTTTTTCTTTTGCTGCTCCAATACAAAATTATAACCCTAAACTTGTATCCCAATGCAGTTATAACACTATATATCTTTATATTTTTTTCAGTATCAAGTATTATCTCCGAATCCGATATATAACTTCTGTATCAAGTTATGTATTAATTAATTATGTTATGTACAATTTAATTGATAATGAAGTTTAACAAGATTAATAAATATTTGTGATTAATTGATAATATTATATACTATGCTATAGTAAGCTAACGCTATCTAGTTCGGGATATAATGTTGTATCGTATAACAATGGCGGAAAGTTACGAATGGTAAATCTACGGACACAAGTATTATCCATTTACAAGGATAACATCATTATGTACTAAAGATGTAAAGCTGTGCACAACTGCAGATATATGCATGTACTGTATATCGGACAGGTGGTATCATTATAGAATGTATGTATTATCATATGTATAGTAACAAAGTGCTAATTGATTACTTTGCACCTATTTTCAGTTTAAAAAAAAAATGTTTTTTTTGTTACTTAATGCATGATATATCTGTATCGTTTTCTGCAAAGTGGTACAGAAATGACATGCATTAGTGAAATTACTGAAAGAACTATTGAATTGGAGTTAGTTTTCCATTATTCCGAAGACTTGTAGATAATGCTTCTATTCTCCTGGTAAAATTGTTTCACTGTAGCAGATGAATGTAGTACAGAGAGATATGCATAGCCTTCAGTGTAATTTTATTTGCTAATTTTTCTTCAGTAGAGCATGCTTTGGGCCACTTCATGGCAGTTATCAGACCACTGAGTATACAGAACTAGGCTGTTCACAAAAAAATTCTATATATCTGGTAAAGTGTCAAGTGTGTTAGTTGTCTGACGGCACCAAGGGGTTTCTCCCATCTCCGTGTTGTATTCTTTGTACATCTGACACAGAACTCTGTGAAGGCCCGATTTAAAGGTGCATGGGGAGTGGAATGTTGTGAACCCTGGATCTCTGACCATTTAGCTATTGGGCCCCTAGTGGGATCCAATGTTGTCCACACTTTGCCATGGGAAGGCACATCAGGCACCCAGTAGATTTTTAATAATACTCTGGCAGGCCCTGCACCTAGTTTCCTAAGATTTCAGTGGTTAGGGCTTATATAAAAAAAATAAATAAGTTCTGTAAATTAGGTTAAGGCCGAATTGTAGTTTAAAGTTAGGGTAGAGTTAAATATAGATGCTAAGTTAAGTTTAATTTAGAATAATAGCAAACACGATGGTTTGGTAACTTAGACTAGGGAAGAAGACTGAAGGCTGGTGGGGGGTGAACAGATAGAAGTATGGGGACAATAGGAAAGGTGGCCCCACCAGGAGAATAAGAGGGAGACAGAAACCCGTCTCCTACTCCCTCCCCTAGATGGTTATTTCGTGTGGTCCCCCACCAGACAAGCAATTGTGGGAGCATGATTCAGATTGCCAGATGGCGCTGGCAGCTGAGCTGTCAGGTGGAGGTTGGGAGAGAGAGATACACATTTACTTCATTCATAATCCACATTCTCACTCTATTTGCATTCTATTTTTATACTTTTCTCCCCCATAAATTTTATAGTAATTTTTTTTTTTGTTAAGTTATATGTATATATATCCCCCCCCACCTATTCATCTGTTGTCTCTACCGTTCTCCGAACGGTAGAGACAACAGATGAATTTGACACGATGAGGTAGAGAGATTTTAAGCCAGAGAAGATCGAAAAGAGGAGATTCCAAATTACCAAGTATCTGACAGGGAATATTGGAACAGACATATGCACAAGTACCACCTTTGAGGCGAAAAGAATCATACAGCGAATAATTTGGGCAACTGAGATGAGCAGTAGTTGAATCAACCGATAACTGAGATTCTGTGAGAAAAAGTACATGGGGTTTGGAATACTGCAAGTGAAAATGGACATCATTGAGATTAGAATTGAGACCACGTATATTTGTGAAATGAATTAGGAAATGTCTGGGATGTTTAGCATTAGCATTAGTAGAGGCATTTGATGCAAGAAAGCAAGCTTATGCAGAATCAGCCAAAAAAAAAAAAAAAAACCAACTTCCACTTCACCCCTCTGTTCGTTCAAAATACCTGTCCAGCTGAGCCTTAAACTTATTTAGGCTATCAACCTCCACGACTAGGGATGGAAGTCTGTTCCACCAACCAACCACCCGTTGGCTAAAGGCAAATTTCCGCAGGTCTATCCTACATCTGTCTTTCCACAATTTGAATTTATGCCCTCTCAGGTGATTATTCTGAGCTAGAGGAAGAATCCCATCAGCATTGAGCATGCTCAAACCATTCAAGGCTTTATACACCTCTATCACATCACCTCGCTGGTGCCTAGTCTCCAGACACTGAAATTTGCAAAACTTAAGCCTTTCTTCGTAAGAGCACCCCTTTGTTCCATTCACTAATCTTGTTGCCCTTCTCTGTACTCGTTCCAGCAGCTCTACATCCTTCTTGAAATGAGGCCTCCAGACCTGTATACAGTACTCTAGGTGTGGCCTGACCATTGCCTTATACAAGGGAATAATCATCTCCTTATCCCTGCTGGAAAAATTCCTGTATCTCATTGATAATACTCCATGAGCTACTCTTGCAGCCCGTCTGCACTGCTCAGAGAACTTCATATCTGCCTGCACAACCACCCCCAAGTCCCTTTCATTCTCTACCACTGTCAGTGTAGTACCACAGAGTTGATACGTTGCTCTGGGGTTGCTGTTTCCCATGTGTAGTACTTTACATTTGTCAATGTTAAACTTCATTTGCCACCTCTCAGCCCATCTGCTCAACCTTTCCAGATCCTGTTGCAGCAGCATAGTGTCAGTAGTGTCCTTGACAACCCTGCCAACCTTTGTATCGTCTGCAAACTTGGACATTAAGCTTGATATACCATCATCAATATCATTTATAAATACAGAAAACAATAATGGACCCAACACTGAGCTCTGAGGGACTCCACTAATAACATTAGTCCACGATGAGCAGTGTCCATTGATTACCACTCTCTGTCTTCTCCCCCTCAACCACCCCTTTATCCATAGCAGCAATTTGCCTCCAATGTCACGCTGCTCCAATTTGTGTAGCAGTCTTCCATGTGCAACAGTATCAAAAGTCTTTCTAAGATCCAAGTATATAATATCAAAGCTATTCCCTGCATCCAGTTCTTTTGTGACTGCATCATAGTATCCAATCAAATTGGTCGGGCAAGACTTCCCCTTAACAAAATCATGCTGTGTCCGAGCTATAACTGAAGTCTTGTCTAAATGATCCTGCAGTGCTTCTTTAACCAGTGCCTCCATTAATTTTTCTGGAACAGAAGTTAAGCTCACAGGTCTATAATTACTTGTGTCAGCCTTTCATCCTCCTTTGTGAATTGGGGTCACATTTGCACATCTCCAGTCCATGGGTACCTCCCCTGAGTCCAAAGAAGCTCTCATAATTATGGCTAAGGGTTTGCTTACTTCCTTTGCTGCCTCCTTTAATATAAATGGATAGATCCCATCCACCCCGGGTGCCTTTCTTGTGTTTTTCTTCAACAATTTCTCCTCCACTTTACTCCCAGTTATTTCAAGATTCTGTAGCTTACTGCTAGAGTTGAATACACCTCTGGCATTCCCCTCGCTGAATAACTCCTCATGTGTGAATGTCGATGCAAAATATTCATTTAATTTGTTAGCTACCTCAGCAGGATCATCAACAGTTGACCCATCAATATCAAGTGGACCAATCTGATTCATCCCCTTCCTTCTAGAGTTTACATAAGTAAAGATCTCTTTGCTGTTTTTCTTTGCATCCCTTGCCAAGAATTTCTCGTAATCTGCCTTCGCCTGGCTAACCTCCTTTGTAACTTGGTTGCATATCAACTTGTATCTATCATAGGCTTCTGTGTCGTGTTAATTTTTAAGTATCCCATGCATTTTCTTCTCTGCCATATGCCTCATTAGTTCATCTGACATCCATTTTGGCCTAAACCTTGAACAATATTTCTTAGTTGGTATGTAAAGCCTAGTAGCTTCCAAGATAAGTTCTTTGAATGCTTCCCATTTTGAATTTGCTGTTGGTAACATCATCAGTTGGTCCCACTGTATCGAATTTAAATACTGTCTCCGTCCATCGTAGTCGCCTTTACGGAAGCAATAACCCTTCCCTTTACCCCTAATGGTAGTTACCTCTTTGAGTAAATCCCACTTCAGCACACTGTGATCACTGCCACCTAGTGGTTCATTTATCTGCAGATTCTTAATGCATGAAGAATCACTGCTGATAATCAAATCAAGAGTATTACTCCCTCTAGTTGCCTCCCGAACATGCTGATGTAGAAAACAATCATCCAATAAATCCACAAAAGCCGTGCTAGTGTGTGAGTGACCAGCCCCCAAATTCCAGTCAATATCTGGGAAATTAAAATCTCCCATTATAAGACTCTCTGATTTACTGGCCCACTCTATTTCCCTGTACAGTTTCTTATTATACTCATCAGAGTCATTAGGCCTATAGCACACTCCTACTCTCAATTTTGATTTCCCAATGCTTATGTCAGACCAAACTGACTCAACACCACTGCACTGTCCAGCGATGTCGACTGGCTTCACTTCCTTGGATTTTATGTGTTTCTTAACTAATAGCATAACCCCTCCTCCCTTCCTATCTTGTCTATCCTTTCTGTAGACGTTGTACTCCCAAATTCCAGTTCTGCATTAGTTATATCTGTGTGACACCACGTCTCTGATATCCCAACAATATTTGCCTTTGATGTTTTGAGCAATACCTCAAATTCATCAAATTTGTTTAATAAACTCCTAGCATTGGTGTACACGCAAGTATACCTGCACCTGTTTCTATTCTTAGCTACCCTAACACAACCCATGTGTTTACTTGTACCGCAATGGCTCCCAGCAGTCTCTGAAATATCAAGCTTCTTATTTTTCAAGCTTCTGCTCATTCTAGTAAAAGCAGTGCAAGAATCTCTTTCACCCCAAGCTAGCAGTTTTCCGACCCACCTAACACTGCCTCGATAACATCAGCAAATATTCTTGCACCCTTTCTATTTAAGTGTATCCCATCCCTGTAGAAGCAACCTCTCCTGTTAACAAGTACAGTCCAGGCTGAAAAAAATTCTACCCCTTGAGCCTTGCACAATCTTTCCAGGGCCGAATTGATCGACAAGGCTCTCATCATATACTCCTCCTATCGTGTCTGGGCAGAATTGCAGACATTTCAAATTCAACCCTAATTCTCGGCTTTTGTTCAACAGTGACCTGTACTTGTTAAGTAATTCTGCCGGGTTTAGATCTTTTCGCAAATAAGCTTGCTCTATTAGTTTGACAATTCATGGTGTATTCAATGGTAAGAAAATGTGGGTGGGACATGCTGTATGAAGTAATGAAATTTTGGATATGGCGTACACATGGTAAGAATATACTCAGATTCTTGACATAACGCGCCTCGACAATGCCCCATGCACACTCTACTCGGACTCCCTCCAATCACTATCTGGCAGAGCAGAGTAGAGTAGCAAGATTATACACTAGCTGATCCAGAAGCCTCCTAGAGAGTTACCAATAGGTTCGGTCCAGTGTACTAACTAGCGGCCGGCCTGCGAACACCGTTTTAGAGCTGTATCCTCAAAATGTAAGGAAGATTAGATCTCGCCACGATGTTCATCACAACCTCAAAAGTCATCAATCATATTGCATGATGGAAGAGATAGGGAAGGTTGACCGGAACTTAGCTCTAGATTCTAAACATGGGTTCCACCACTTCAAGCCTCCAATAAGCAAAGTGGTGGTATTTCACCGGTTGATGAGAGTCATCTACCAACTAGTACTGCCTGGTAACACAGAGTGGTGGCATTCCTCCATGTGGTGTGTACGTCACACTTCGACCCCTGCTTACGTTGGTTCACACCTGGGTGGTCAACCACCGTGTGCTTGTGCATGGAAGTTATACCCAGGATTACTAACAGTTCCACCATTGTGAAGGTGCAAGCAGAGGATTTGGTTGTCACAGACCGTCCGGACTTCGCCGAAATTGGTTCCACTTGACTTGAGTGTCACCCCGAATATCAGTTTCATGAACGTTTTAGACTCCCGGGTAGCAAGTAAGCTTGTCTGGCATATCTGAGAGAAAGTCTGTGATAACCTCAAGGACCGCAATTATGTAACATTATATGTAGCTGAACTAATAAGTATTTATGGTAAGCTTTCGCAATCAGTATATTTGTAGTGTATTTAGTTGAAGATTTTATTTTTTTGAATAAAATGAAATTTAAAAAAAATTTTTTTTTTTTTTTTTCAGGAAGTTCTTGATATTGCACGATTTCTTCTCAGTGAAATTGAACAGAAACCTGATCCTGAAATAGAAGAGAATAAAGCCAAATTAGAACAACTGAAATCAGTATTAGAAATGTAAGCAATTTTTATAAAGCTCTGCTTGATTTAAATGATTTTCACTCTTCATTTCCAAACTGTGGGGCCATAACTTGAAGAGGTTGCACTTCCAGATTTTAGTACATGCAGGTGGAAAAGGGGTGCAGAAGAGTTATAAAATTTTCTGGATGAACCAAAAACCATTTTTCCTCTAGCATGTCTAGTTTTTGCAATGAGACTGATTACATGAACATTGTGAGCCTGAAAATAATAATTATTATTTTTATTATTGTTTATACATTCATATTTATTTAATTGTTTGATCCTCATTATTTCATGATTTCCTGGTTATTTCATAATTTAATTATTGGTTATAAATTGTTTCAGGTAAAGATGCTTTGAATTACTGAAACACATTCATCATAATGCCTTTAAAGTGTGAAAATTATCCCAGCGAATTTTGCTTTTTGTTGGGCTCTTTCCATGTAATCATGACAGATATTTGGAAAGTTTATCAGTTATACTTTGATTGTCCTCTAGGTGACTGGAATGGTGTGTGTGGGCTGCACGTGTTGTTGTCCCAATTGTTCATATGGATTACATGACTGATTGAACAAAGGAATAAGTGTATGCTGTGATATGGGAGGAACAAATAAAATCACAATGGTGATTGTTGCTTTTGTAATTTGAATGTAACTGGATTCTCAGCAAAAAATAAACACAAGATTGTTTATCCAAATCTGGATGCTGCAAACCTGGATTGGTCTCAATCCAGGTTTGCAGCATCTATTTGCAATTTTGGTACCTTCATAGCATGGACTAAGTTCTTTAGAATGTGAAATGGAATGCAATGAAGGTGCAGTTGACAGAGAGAACTGAGAAATTGAAGAAAGACAGTTGTAGAATAGATGTGCGGAAGTTTGTCTTTAGCCAGTGGTTAGTTGATTGCTGGAACAGACTTCCATCTGTTGTTGTGGAAGTTGATAGCTTAAATAAATTTAAGGCTGAACTAGACAAATGTTTGGAGTTAATGGATGGGTGAAATGGGAAGTGTTTTTTTTTTTTTTTTTGTGGCTGATGCTGTATAAGCTTGCTTTCTTGCATCATATGCCTCAACTAATGCTAATGCTAACTTCATGATACACATGATGAAGAGAAAAACGAACAAGAGCTGTTTTCCCCAAAATGAGTTGAATGACCTCATTAGAGACCTAGTCCTCTCTAAAGAACGTTTTGGATAACCACAAGTCTCCTGCCTACAAGATGCAGTTCAGAGACTGCTCGATTTATATAAAGAAATGGGATTTTGTGTGTCACTGAGACTTAATTTGTTGCATTTAAAGTACTTTCATGGAAACTTTGGCATGGTAAGTGATGAGCGGGGGAGGGGGAGAACAATTCCATCAAGACTGCACTGGAAAATCACTATGATAGCAGACTACTGCTGGTTGTTGTGCCTTAACATTCTGGACAAAGGTTACCTAAGGAAATCATCCACAAATTTTTTTTGAATTGTATCTTTTTTTTTACAATAGGGTACTGTATTATTTTAACTGTGCATAAAGTGATAATTAAAGTTCCATTTAATTGACCAATGTTATCACACCCAACACTTAGAAGCATTAATGGATTAATAGTTCTGTTCTATTAATACGAGAGTTGGGGAAGAGAGCTATAAATTTTCCTGGATAACACCCAGAAACCATATCTAAACTTGCTGTAAAAAGCGAACTGATTAAACAAAATTACTAATAAGCCATCTTTATTGTAACCCCAAATTTCTAACCTAGTTGGTCGCATAGGTTGCTTATCATACCCAACATTTAGCAACATATAATGTGATCACAGACAGTGTTATTAACAATATAAATATAAATAAATAATGCTATACAGTAGAACTTCAATTGTCATCACCCTATTTATCATCAGTCTCTGTTAATCGTCGCTTAACTCCACTACACCATAATGCATTGTGATATATGGTGGCATGTGTCACTCAGTCTTTGTTTGCAACTCACTGTATATGGTTGTACTTTAACCTCTTGTTTCATATTTTAGTAATTTTTATTTAGTAAACTGATTGAAATGACAGAGAAACATAAGCGAGTAGTGTTGGGATTATCACAAAAAATTGAAATAATCAGTCGTCTAAGAAAAGGTGAAAGTGCTGTACGTATAGCATTTGTTTATGGAATAGGAAAAACAACAATAAATGATATAAAGCGTGATGCAGACAAAATTGAAAACCAATTGTCGAAAATGAAACCACTGACAGTAATGTTAAAAGTCATAAAATAATGAAACTTGCTAAAAATGAACACTTGAATACTGCAATGTTTCAATGGTTTGTTCAAAATTGTAGCCAAGGAATTCCATTGTTTGGACCTATAATAATTGAAAAAGCCATTGAAATCAATAAAAAACTAGGCGGAGATCCTTCCAAGGCTAGCATCGGACAGTTAGACAAATTTAAGTTTCACCATGGTATTTGACAGTTGTCGATCCAGGGTGAGAAGCTAAGTGCAGATAGCACAGCAATTTCTGTTTATTGTGAAAAACTACAGAAGGAAATAGCTAATCGAAGTTTCGTTAAAGACGAAATATACAACTGCGATGAGACTGGCCTTAATTGGACGGCACTACCTCACATATGGCACTGGGATATAAGATGCAAAAAGATTGCATCACTGTAATGGTATGTGCTAATGCCAGCAGTAGTCATAAATTGCCTTTGGTTGTTATAGGAAAACCAGAAAGCCTAGATTATTTAAAAATATTAATTTAAATGCTTTGCCAGTTAAATATTTCTCACAAAGCAACACATGGATGAGCCAAGATATATTTCATGATTGGTTTCATACAATATTTGTACCCTGTATAAGATCACATTTGGCATCAAAAGGTTTACCGCAATATGCAATGCTACTGATAGACAATGCATCTACTCATCCCATATGTGTATGTGATTTAAAAAGCAATGATGGCAAAATGTCATGCCACTTTATGAAAGAAAACATGACATCTCACATTCAACCGATAGACCAAGGCATGATTGAGAGTATGAAACGTCATTATCGGAAAATGTTCATTCAAATACTTGTTTCAGCAGAAAATAAATTAGATGTGATAGAGTTTTGAAAAAGCTACACTATAAAAGATGCAATTTTCAATGTTGCTGATGCCTGGAATGATGTTCCAGTTCAAACAATACAAAGAAGCCTGAATAAGTTGTGACCAGAAATATATTCAACTGATACAGAAACCATTCCAAAAGAAACAGAAATTTTGCAGTTATGTTCGAGTGTTCCTGGTTTTAAAAATATTTCGATGGAGGAAGTAAATGATTGTCTGGATATGGACAAAATGGATGTTGGATGTGAAATTTTAGATGGTGCTGAAATTATGCAAAGAGTGATGACAATTTTGAATGATTCTGAAACTGAAGAAGAAGAAAAAGCTACTGCTAATCGAACAACAAACATAATTAGCCACTGTGAAGCTGAAATAATCTTGTCAAAGTGCATTGCAGAGGTTATATAAGTGTAATTTTTGCGTAAAATTCGTAACATTGCCTCTCAAAAGGCTCGGGGGAGGCGTAATGAAACAAAAAAATTTGCTGACTTTTTTAGAAAAGAAATTTAATTATGTAATATTGTTTTCTTTTAAATTTTTTTATGACATTACTAGACCAATGTAAGTCAAAATATTAAAAATAGGTATGTATGTAGATATCTGTACTATGATTTTTTGATGACCTGGTAAAAAAATAAATAATTAAAGCTTAATTAAATTTCATTAGGTTATGCTATTATGTAATAAAATAAACAAGTTAGATGACCCAGTCTATTGTATATATAATGTTTTTAATGTACATATTCTATTATCCGTCTATTCGATTATCCATCATGGTCCCGTACCCTGACAGATAATTGAAGTTCTACTGTGTGTATAATCTTTGTTATTTGATATTACCATTTATCAAAAAAAAATTACCTGTCACAGTGACAATGCCTAAGGACTATGCATCAGCTAACATGGGAAAGAATTACGGGGATGCAGCAGTAAAATATAATTTAATGGAAAATTATAAATTATAAGATAACATTACAATAATTTTAACATTAAAATATTTAGTATTAAAATTATTTAACAGTGAAAGATGTCTTCCTTCTGTTTTTCGTCATCTCTGTGAGAGTTCACATTTCATTTTAAGTGTCTCATTTCATAGATATTCAATATTTCTCATTATTTGCAAACTTGTAGTAGTTTGCATGAAATTTTGAGTACCTTGAGGCATTTGGTTTGGGAGAACCTTGTTGGTGGTGGGAAACAGTGTTTCCTGAGAAGTGCAAGGGCAGTTTAGATTTGAGGGAGTATCCTCTAGACCAGCGGTTCCCAACTTTTTTTGACTCACGAACCCCTTTCAAAGTAATATTTTTTATCGCCGAACCCCTTTCAACATAATATTTTTAATGTGAACCACTATATACGATATTCTCTAAATATCGTATAATATTTTTGAATTTTTATTATAAATTATACTAGGTGGTAGATGACTCTCATCAACCGGTGAAATACCACCACTTTGCTTATTGGAGGCTTGAAGTGGTGGAACCCATGTTTAGTCTCTAGAGCTAAGTTCCGGTCAACCCTTCCCTATCTCTTCCATCATGCAGTATGATTGATGACTTTTGAGGTTATGAAGAACGTCGTGGCGAGATCCAATATTCCTTACATTTCGAGGGTACAGCTCTAAAACGGTTTTCGCAGGCCGGCCGCTAGTTAGTACACCGGACCGAACCTATTGGTAACTCTCTAGGAGGCTTCCGGATCAGCTAGTGTATAATCTTGCTACCTCTACTCTGCCAGATAGTGACTGGAGGGAGTCCGAGTAGTGTGTATGCGGGGAGCATTGTCGAGGCCACGTTATGTCAAGGATCTGGGTATATTCTTACCACATGTACGCCATATCCAAAAATTTCATTACTTCATACAGCATGTCCCACCCACTTTTTCTTACTATTGAATACACCATGAATTGTCAAACAAATAGAACAAGCTTATCTGCGAAAAGATCTAAACCTCCCAAGGATTTCCTAATTCATTTCACAAATATACGTGGTCTCAATTCTAATCTCAATGATGTCCATTTCCACTTGCAGTCTGCCAAACCCCATGTACTTTTTCTGACAGAATCTCAGTTATCGGTTGATTCAACTACTGCTCATCTCAGATGCCCAAATTATTCGCTGTATGATTCCTTTCGCCTCAAAGGTGGTACTTGTGCATATGTCCGTTCTGATATTCCCTGTCAGAGACTTGGCAATTTGGAATCTCCTCTCTTTGATCTTCTCTGGCTTAAAATCTCTCTACCTCATTGTGTAAAATTCATCTGTTGTCTCTACCGTTCTCCCAACTCCACTAATCACTTGGAGCTCTTTGACTTCCTCTCGTTGCAACTTGACTTTCTCCAGTCCAACTTTCCTAACAGTGAGGTAATTTTCCTTGGTGATTTTAATGTTCACAACTCCAGCTGGCTTCCGTTTTCTAGTCACAGAGACCCAGCAGGTCGAGATGCTGAGGCTTTTGCAATTACTAATGACCTAGCACAGATTGTTCATTTACCTACAAGAATACCGGACAATCCGAATCATACAGCCAATACGCTTGATCTTTTTCTCACAAACAACCCTTCTAAGTACACGGTCGAAGTGAGAGGTCCTTTAGGCACTTCAGATCACAACTTGGTGATTGTCTCTTCTCCAATGGAACCTTTATCTCATGGCTATTCCCAACCTCGTGTTGTTTGGCATTACAAGAATGCAAAATGGGATGACCTGCGAGACTTCTTTTCTTCTTTTCCTTGGTCGGATTACTGTTTCAAAACTCCTGATGTCAACGTTTGCTCAGATCGTGTCAGTGAAATTATTCTTGCAGGAATTGAATCCTTTATCCCACACTCCACTTTAAAATCTCGTCCTTTATCTAAACCTTGGTTTTCCAATAAATGTGCTAAGGCTGTTCAAGAGAAGAATGTTGCATATCGTAATTGGCTTGTTTCTAATTCTTCAGTTTCATTTTCTGCCTACACCAAAGCTCGCAACAATTGTAAAGCAGTTATTAATCAGTCCAAACTAGAGTTTGAACAGGCTAAGAGTAGAAAACTTGCTTCTTGCCCTAATGGTAGCCGAGCATTCTGGTCTCTTGCCAAAGCTATTGGCCGCAACTTTTGCCCATCTCTGCTTCCACCTCTGTCCAAACCAGATGGTTCTGCTGTCACTTCAGCCAAGGATAAAACTGACCTGTTAGCATCCCATTTTTCTTCCAGCTCATGTATTAATGATCTTGGTAAAACACCTCCCACCATTCCCAACACGGTCCATTCAATGCCTCCTGTGGTCTTCCGTCAAAAGGATATCAGAAGGATTTTGATGAATCTTGATGCTAAGAAAGCTCCAGGTCCTGATGGTATTTCTCCACTTGTTCTCAAAACCTGTGCTCCTGAACTTACTCCTATTCTTTGCCGCCTTTTTTCACTTTCTTATTCCAAAGGTGTTTTTCCTTCTGCTTGGAAATTTGCTCATATCCAGCCAGTTCCTAAAAAGGGTGACAAATCCCTCCCATCCAATTATCGTCCCATTGCAATTACTTCTACTCTTTCTAAAGTAATGGAGAAATCAATTAACCGCCAACTCTTAAACTACCTAGAAACCTTCCGTCTGATCAACGATCGCCAGTATGGATTCCGTCAGTGTCGATCCACTGGTGATATTCTGGCTTATGTTACCCATTTATGGACTACTTCAATGGAAAGGTTCGGTGAAACACAAGTAGTTGCTCTTGACATCTCAAAGGCTTTCGATCGTGTTTGGCATAAAGGTCTTCTAAACAAGCTTCCATCTTATGGTTTATCAACTGTTTTTAGTAATTGGTTATCCAGTTTTCTCTCAGATCGCTCACTGAGGGTGATGGTAGATGGCTCTCTGTCTTCTAACTTCTCCACTAATGCCGGTGTCCCCCAAGGTTCAGTTCTTTCCCCCACTCTTTTCCTCTTGTATATCAATGACCTTCTTCCATTGACTGGAAATCCTATCCATAGTTTTGCCGATGATAGCACATTGCATTCAACTTTCCATTTTGAGAAACCTTGCCCTGCTCAATCAGCTTCAACTTCTCGAAAATCTGCTACCAATTCCTTAAATGCCGATCTTCAGGTAATTCTCCAGTGGGGCAAAGACAACTTAGTTGATTTCAACCCTTCTAAAACTCAGTCTTGTCTTATATCTCGCAAAAAGGATTCTTCTGCTCCTATGCTTATCTTTAGTGACACTCCAATTTCTAGGCAAAAGGATATATCTCTTTTGGGGATTACCCTGACTTCTAATCTCTCTTGGCACAAGCACATTACAAATATTGCTTCCTCTGCATCTAAAAAACTTGGTTTTCTCTTTCGCTCTCGGCGTTACTTTTCTTCCAAACAGCTGCTCACTCTGTATAAATCACAAATCCGCCCTGCCATGGAATATTGTTCCCACATTTGGGGTGGTGCCCCCAAAACCTCTCTCAGGCTTCTTGATTCCATTCAGAAGAGGGCAGTTAGGTTAATTAATGATTCATCTCTAACAGAGTCTCTCCACTCGCTTTCTCATAGACGTACTGTTTCTGCTGCATGCCTCTTCTACAGATATTTCCATGGGCACTGTTCTTCTGAATTGGCTTCTATAATTCCCGCTCTCTCTTTCAAAACAGTCCGAACACGTGCCGCCACCAGCCAACATCCATTTACTGTCCAACTTCAAACCCACAGAACCAACTTTTCATCTTCCTCATTTATTCATTCAACTGCCGTTTTCTGGAACAACCTTCCTTCATACGTATTTCCTGAAAATTACGATCTACAGAAGTTCAAGTCCAATGTCAACAAATATCTTCTTTCGTCTTCTCAACCTCCAACCCAAGCACAGTACTAAGTACTATAGGTTCTAATACCTCTCGTGTTTGGGGTTCTCATAAAAAAAAAAAAAAATAAAATAAAATATTTCCGGTACCACGTTTTTATAAGAGACATTGCGCAATAATAAAAATTACTATTAAGTATTTTTTGTACTTTGTAAGCAGTTATTAATCAGTTCAAACTAAACTTTGAACAAGCTAAGAAGAAAACTTGCTTCTTGTCTAAATGGTAGCCGAGCATTCTGGTCTCTTGCCAAAGCTATTGGCCACAATTTTTGCCCATCTCTGTTCCTACCTCTGTCAAACCAGATGGTTCTGTTGCCACATCATCCAAAGGTAAAGCTGGCCTGCTAGCAGGGCTGGCCTGAGTGATCGCCTGAGACGCTGATGCTTTGGGGCACATGACATTGGGGTTGTCGAAGGTTTGACAGGGCACACATGCTGAAATTTAATTTCAGAAACTATTATTATATAAATTAAAGGCAAGCATAACTACAACCTGCTGCTAGTATTTCAATAAATGTCCTTATAAAAAATTGACTCTTTTGTAAAATTTTTATTGTTAATATTTTAATATGACAATTAAAACATTATAAATATTCTGGTTGTCATTTTTTATGTTTATATTTGTCTTTTTAACTTTTTTCTAGCAAAAATAAAAATATTAACTCAGAAAAAATTTAAGGTGTTTTTATTATCTGGAAGGGGGTGCAAGAATTCCTCCCCGCCCAGGGGACCAATATACCTCAGGCCGGCACTGCCTGCCTGCTAGCATCCTATTTTTCTTCCAACTCATGTATTGATGATCTTGGTAAATCACCTCAAACCATTCCTAGTACACTCCATTCAATGCCTCCTGTGGTCTTCCGTCAAAAGGATTTTGATGAATCTGATGCTAAGAAAGCTCCAGGTCCTGATGGTATTTCTCTATTTGTTCTCAAAATCTGTGCCCTTTAACTTACTCCTGTTTTGTGTCGTCTCTTTTCACTTTCTTATTCCAAAGGTGTTTGTCCTTCTGCTTGGCAATTTTCTCATATCCAGCCTATCATATCCTAAAAAGGGTGACAAATCCCTTCCATCCAGTTATTCCATTGCGGTTACTTCTACTCTTTCCAAAGTAATGGAGAAATCAATTAACTGCCAACTCTTAAACTATCTGGAAATCTTTCATCTGATCAACGATCGCCAGTATAGATTCTGTCCGTGTTGTTCCACTGGTGATATTCTGGTTTATGTTACCAATTTATGGACAAATTCAATGGGAAATTTTGGTGAAACACAGGCAGTTGGTTTTCTCTGATCATCTCAAAGGCTTTTGATCGTGTTTACATAAAGGTCTTCTAAACAAGCTTCCATCTATTTGGTTTGCCAACTATTTTTTGTAATTGATTATCCAGTTTTCTCTATGACTGCTCACTGAGGGTAGTAGTGGCATGTGATGCAAGAAAGCAAATGTATGAGCTTATGCAGCATCAGCCAAAAAAAAAAAAAAAAAAAAATCACACCATTCCCTCCAAATGCCTGTCCAGTTCCTCCTTAAATTTATTCAACCTATCAACTTCCACAACGACAGATGGAAGTTTGTTCCAGCAATTAACCACCCGCTGGCTAAAGGCAAGTTTCCGCACATCTATCTTTTCTTAATTTGAATTTATGCCCCCTTAGGTTCGTAATCTGAACAAGTGGAAGGATCCCATCAGAATTCAGCGTGCTCAACCCATTCAAGGCCTTATATACCTCAGTCAGATCACCGTGCAGGTGCCTAGTCTCCAGCGACTGCAATTTGCAGAACTTAAGCCTCTCTTGGTAAGAGGATCCCTTCATTCCCCTCACCAATCTTGTTGCCCTTCTCTGTACACACTCAAGTAAATCTACATCCTTCCTAAAATGAGGCCTCCAGACCTGTACGCAGTACTCAAGGCGTGGCCTGACCATTGCCTTATACAGAGGGATAATTACCTTCCTTTCCCTGCTAGCAAAATTCCTATATATCATTGACAAAACCCCATGACCTGCCCAGGCAGCCTATCTGCTTTGCTCAGAAAACTTCATATCTGCCTGCACAATTACTCCCAGGTCTTTTTCATTTTCTACCACCTTAAGTGTAGTACCACACAGTTAGTACGTTTCTCTGGGTTTGCTTCCACCCATGTGTAGTACTTTGCATTTGTCAAGGTTAAACTTCAGTTGCCACTTCTTAGCCCATATGCCCAAATTATCTAGATCCTGTTGCAGTAGCACACTGCCATTACTGTCATTAACAACCCTGCCAACCTTTGTATCTTCTGCAAACTGCAACATTAAGCCTGATATACCTTCATCAGTATCTGATAAATATACAAAACAACAGTGAACCTAACACCGAACCTGTGGGACTCCACTAATAGCATTAGTCCAAGAAGAGCAGCACCCATTGATTACCACCCTCTGTCTTCTCCCACTTAACCATCCTTTTATCCATTGTAGCAACTTACCCTTAATACCATTCTGCTCCAATTTGTACAATAGTCTTCCATGCGCAACAGTGTCAAAAGCTTTCCTGAAATCCAAATATATGTTATCAAAATTATTTTTTGCATCCAGTTCCTTTGTAACCACATCATAATATCCTATCAAATTTGTCAGACAAGACTTTCCCTTAACAAACCCATGCTGTGTCTGAATTGTTTCTGCAGTCTTGTCTAGATGATCCTGCAATGCATCTTAAACCAGTGACTCCATTATTTTACCAGGAACAGAAGTTAAACTAACTGGTCTGTAATTACTCGTGTCACCCTTCGATCCCCCTTTGTGAATTGGGGATACATTTGCACATCTCCAGTCCGTGGGAACCTCCCCCGAGTCCAAGGATGCTCTCATAATTATGGCTAAGGGTTTGCTTAGTTGCTTTGCCGCCTCCTTTAATATAACTGGATAGATCCCATCCACCCCAGGTGCTTTTCTTACGTTTAACTTCAACAATTTCTCTTCCACTTTGCTCTCAGTTATTACAAAATCATTAAGTATCTTGCTACAATTTGATAACCTTCTGCCATTTTCAAACCTTAATAATTCCTCACGTGGGAATATAGATGCAAAATACTCATTCAGTTTGTTTGCGATCTGAGCAGGGTCATCAACAGTCGAACCATCGATGTCAAGTGGATCGATCAGATTCATCCCCTTCCTTTTAGAGTTTATATAAGTAAAGAAACCCTTGCTGTTTTTCTTAGCATATTTTGCCAAGGATTTCTTGTAATCTGCCTTCGCCTGCCGAACCTCCTTTGTGACCTTATTACAGATTAACTTATATCTGCCATAGGCTTCTGAGTCGCTTGATAATTTATATGCATCCCATGCATTTTTCTTCTCTGTTACGAGTCACATTAGTTCATTTGACAACCATTTAGGCCTAAACCTTGAACAATATTTCTTAATAGGTATGAAACTTTTAGTAGCTTCCACGATTAATTCCTTGAATGCTTCCCACTTAGAATTTACTGTTGGTAACATCGTCAGTTGATCCCACTGTACAGAATTTAAAAACTGTCGGAGAGCACTGTACTCGCCTTTATGGAAGCAAAAACCCTTTCCTTTACCCCTGATGGTAATTAAATCTTTAAGTAAATCCCACATCAGTACACTGTGATCACTGGCACCTAGTGGTTCTTTTATCTGCAAATTCCTAATACATGAATGATCACTGCTGATAACCAGATCAAGAGTATTACTTTCTCTGGTTGCCTCTCGAACATGCTGCTGCACAAAACAATCATCCAATAAATCCACAAAAGTCTGACTAGTGTGTGAGTGTCCAACCCACAAGTTCCAGTCAATATCTGGGAAGTTAAAATCCCCCATTATAAGACATTCCGATTTACTAGCCCACTCTATTTCTCTGTACAATTGTTCATTGTACCCATTCAAGTCATTAGGCCTATAACACACTCCTACTCTAAATTTTGCTTTCGCAGTGCTTAGGTCACACCAAACTGACTCAACAGTGCACTGTTCATCTATGTCAACTGGATGCACTTCTTTTGATTTTATGTTTTTCTTTATTAACAGCATAACACCTCCTCCCTTCCTATCCTGTCTATCCTTTCTGTACATATTGTACTCCCCAAATTCTGCCGACCGGGCTAGCCAGGTTGGTAAAGTGCCTGCCTGCCTGGCAACCCAAAGGTCGCGGGTTCGAATCCCGCCTCGGGCTTGGTATCAAAGTACTGCAAAAACCTTGGGAGGTGCACTATGGCCACAGAAGCCGATGCGCCAACAACTACCAAAAAAAAAAAAAAAAAACTCCCCAAATTCCAGTTCGGCATTCCTTATATCTGTGTGACACCACGTCTCTGATATCCCAACAGTATCCACCTTTGATGTCTTGACCAACACTTCAAATTCATGAAATTTATTTACTATACTTCTAGCATTGGTATACATGCAAGTATACATGCACCTATTCTTATTCTTAATTACTCTAACACATCGATATACGCACCTGTTTCACGATGACTGCCACATTTCCCTGAAACCCTCAACACCCCTCACTCCAGGTCGCTACTTATTCTAATAGAAGTTGTGCAAGAATCACCTTCACCTCTGCCTATGGCTACTGTTAAACTATTAGTCCTTGTTTCCCCCCAAGCTATCAGTTTTCCGACCCACCTAACACTGCCTCGATAGCATCAGCAAATATTCTTGCACTCTTTCTATTTAAGTGTATCCCATCCCTGTAGAAGCAGTCTCTCCTGTTAACAAGTACAGTCCAGGCTGAAAAAAAATTCTATCCCTTGAGCCTTGCACAATCTTTCCAGGGCCGAATTGATCGACAAGGCTCTCATCATATACTCCCTCCTATCGTGTCTGGGCAGAATTGCAGACGCTTTCAAATTCAACCCTAATTCACGGCTTTTTTTCATCAGTGACCTGTACTTGTTAAGTAATTCTGCCGGTCTCCTACTCTTAATATCATTAGTGCCAACGTGTACAACTATATCACCTTTTGTGCCCCTAAAAGATGATATCCACTCTACAGCGTCATCAACCTTCGTGCCTGGCAGACATACTCTGGTCCTGTTCCACCTATCCTTTTTACAAAGGATGTTTCCCGTTTCCCTGACAATAGAGTCACCAACAACTACTAGTTCCTTTGGGACCAGCGCAATCTGCCTTGGGGGTTGCCGCTGTGTTGCGCGATGACCAAGTGCAAGCTCTGGCATTGATGTGGGCATTGATGTGAGAGCCTGATGGGCTAACTTTCGAGGGCATCCACCCTGTCCTTCAAACTCTCATATAGGCCCATAAAAATGCCGAGTTGTTGGCCTGATTTCCTTACACTCCTTACATCACGCACACACAAAGACATCCCCCATGGCAATATCATGTTCCATTCCAGATAGTTCGGCAAACATTTCACAAGTTGCACATTTTTTTAGGCTGTGATGCATTGGAGAATCGCCCCCCCCCCTCAGTTCTCCCCCGAGTCACAGCACTCCTGCTACTTTGTGCCCGTTGCTTTGCTGCTATAGTTTGGGGCATGATATTTTAAATTAATAAGATCAATAAATTAAATTAAATTAAATGTCAATACTACGCTATCTAATAGAAACAGTTTAGTGAAACAGAAATAGTGAAAAGTATTATTGTTTCTATAATTATACGTTAGAGCTACCTCAATTAAAAATTTGAATTCCCTATCACTATATACAAAAACAATGCCTGCAATATTTGAACGAAATAACGGTTTTATAAAGTATTACGTATATCTACAAAAACTGTTTATATAAATTAAAATAAAAATAACCAGCGTAATTATAACTATAAGACTATGTATTAAGTACGATATAAAATAACAATTATGTAAATAAAAAGCAAACACTTATCGTTTTTTTCGGAACCTGTAACTCGCAGCTGTATTTTCTAAAGAGAGTCAGCGCCCTCATGGTAGATGGTGATGGTAGATGGCTCTCTGTCTTCTAACTTCTCTACCAATGCTGGTGTCCCCCGTGGTTCAGGTCTCTCCACACTCTTTTCCTCTTGTATATTAATTATCTTCTCCCATTGAGAAATCTTATCCATAATTTTGCTGACGTTAGCTAGTTAGTTAGTTAGTTAGTTATTTTGGTTTTTAGGAGCATTAGCAACTAAGGCCATATTGCTCCGGGATATGCGGTGGTCATTCCCTGACCTTTCCGCACCCTCCATATTTGGTGGTGACGGGCTCGAACCCCGGTCTAATCAAGAAGCGTGTGCTACGCACTGCTGCTCCTTCCCACCTGGCTACGGAGGCGCGCTGACGTTAGCACATTGCATTCCACCTTCCAGTTTGAGAAACCTTTCCCTGCTCAAACAGCTTCAACTTCTCGAGTATCCACTGCCAAATCCGTAAATGCTGATCTCCAGGTAATTCTCCAGTGGGGCAAAGATAACTTAATTTCAATCCTTCTAATGCTCAGTCCTGTCTTATATCTCGCAAAAAAGGATTCTTCTGATTCTTTGTCTTCTTCTATGACACTCCGATTTCTAGGCAAGATCTTGGGGATTACCATGACTTCTAATCTCTCTTGGCATAAACCACATTACAAATATTGCTTCCTCTGCATCTAAAAAACTCGGTTATAGAACCAACTCTTCTTCTTCCTCATTTATTCATTCAACTTATGTTTTCTGGAAGAACCTTCCTTCATGCGTATTTCCTGAAAATTGCAATCTACAGAACTTCAAGTCTAATGTCAACAAGTATCTTCTTTATCTTTTCAACCTTCGACACCCATGCAATGTACTAAGTACTATAGGTTCTAAAAAAAAAGTACCTGTACATATCAATGATCCTTGAGAATGAAAAAAAAAAAAATTTAGTTTGGAAAACATTTCTTTAACATGATATACTGTAAGATAGTAAACTAATTATAAAGAATTGTGGGAGATGTGGTTTCTTTCTCTGGAAATTCTTTACTTTTTATTTCATTTCACTTTATTATTAGTTATATTTTGTAGTTTACAATAATATACCTATGTAAATCTAAGCAGATGCCATTACAGAATTTTTAGTGCGAACCCCCTGGAACACTTTTGCGAACCCCTGGGGGTTCACAAACCACCGGTTGGGAACTGCTGCTCTAGACATATTTTAGGAGAAGAAATGAGCAAGAATTTTTATTGTCAATAGTAAGCCTACTTTCACGTATTTTATTACAGATTCTCATAATGCCCTTCATGCAGATTTTCTATTTTTGTATTTATTTAAATATTTAAAAGTTACCGTTTAATATGCATACAGTCGTTCCTTCTGCAATTTTGGTGAAAACTTCATTAAGTTTATCTTTTGGAAGGCTTTATTTGGTTCTTGAATTTGGAAAGTTTCTAAACATTGCTGATATAATTCCTGAATATTTTCTTTTATGAAATTCTGTGCTATGTAATTAATATTTTTCTTGTGTATGTTTTTTGTTATGAAATCTTGATTCTAAAACATCATGCCAGTTGAGTCAGTCTGGTGACATAATCAGCATTAAAAAGAAAAATGAGAATATAAGTATCTTATAAGCCACATGGCATTGATGAGTAGCATGGGCCAGTAAGTTAGAATGTCTGATTTGGGATTTTAATTTTCCAGATATTGATTGGAACTTGTTTTATGAATTTTAACCCTTCTGTAAGTATGTATGAATATATAAGTTTTTAATGTATGGGCTCTTTCGTTTGGTCACTCACTCAGCAGAAGAGAATTTCTGGATTACTGATACCAACATGTTAGAGATGTAAAAAGAGAAAGTGATACTCTTGATCTGGTTGTAGTGACTCTTGATATATTAAGAAATTTCAGGTGAAAGAGCTATTAAGTTGCAGTATTGTGGTATTTATTTAATGATAACTACTGCCTAGGGAAAAGAGAAGGGATATGGGTTGTTTTTTCTGCTAAGGTGATTGCAGTGGTCTTGGACAATTTCAGTGTTTTTAGTTTTTTTAATTTAAATTTCATTGGGATCAACTGATGTTTTCAAATGCCAAATGGGAATATTTCAGTTAAGTAATCATAGAAGCTATTGATTTTTTTATGCCAACTATGAGATATTGTTGAAGTTTAACACTTAAATGAATATCAGATGAACTGATGAGACTTATAGCAGTGAAAAAAAATGCATGGAATGATTATAAAATAATAGGAGGCACAGAAGTCTAGTTATATTTTGTTTGCCAATTACTGTAAAGCAGGATACTGACAAATGATAAATATTTTGCATCTGCATTTACACACATGAAGTTTTTGGAGCTGGATCTACCCAATTCTTACTGGAAGTTAAATGAATTCATGATAATTGAAAGGAAACAGAACAGAAATCTATCCAATTATATTTTTTAAAAAATCAGAAAAATAGGATAAATAATCAGATATAGATCTATAATAATAAGAGCATCTTTGAATTTTTTTTGGGGGGGGGGAGTCCTTGCTACTGATTGAAGATATGCATATCTCATGCCTGTTTGCAAAGGAAGTTCAAAGGATGAAGTGGGTAAATATAGATTTGTCAGTTCTCAATGAGAATGAATCTATAAGGCAGTCATCACATAGATTTGTTAAGGGGAGATTGGGTCTGACCAATCTGATTACTATTATGAAGTAATTTACAATGGAACTGGATGAATATAATTTTTGCATCATATACTTAGATTTCAGTAAAATTTCAGTAAAGTCTTTCATATTCTTTCACACAAATGATTGTTGTATGAATAAAGGGATGGTTAAGTGAGACAGAGATTAGTTATAAATTGCTATTGATTCTCATGGACTAATGAATGGGTACCATAGAGTTTGGTGTTGGTCCCCATAACGTTTTTATTATTTATTATTACTGATATTGATCTAGGTATTTCAAGTTTTATGTCTAAGTTTTCTGATAATACAAAGGTGAGTAAGGTAGTTAATGGCTTTAATTAATTAGGGTATGTTATGTCACAATCTAGGTAGACCATTGAAATGGAATGGGAAAAATGATAATTAAGGTATAACACTGATAAATACAAGGTCTTGCATTTGCATATCAATAATTTCAGGATAACGTACCATTTGGGTACCACCAAACTCAAAGCAATTGACAAGACAAAAGTCAGTGGGGTAATTGTACAGTTAGATATCATGCTCTGAGCAGCGCAGACACGTTGCGAGACAGCTCATTTGCCAATGATCCTATTGTTACAAAACAGCTCATTTGCCAGTGATCCTATATATTACCAACTCTTATGTATAATACTACCTATGGGAGTACAGTGAATTATCTGTGGGTTGAGATCTGGTGCCAGGGTAACATAATGATAAACTGTTGTTGCTGATGTCTGAGATGGTTGTACAGGGAGTCGGATATATGCCATTGCTGAGGCTTAGACCTATAAAAAGAGAAAGGTCTGGCTTTTGATCTTAGTTGTTCAGGGAGATATGTTTGCACTGTGGTAGGAATGCAGTTTCCTCTAGCTGAACCATGATATCTTATCAGAGCCAGTTACATTTGTAGGGGTGCTAGGGAGGCAAGACATGCACTTTATATACAAAGTTGCATGGTTTGAGTACTTGATCAAACCATGAATACTTGTACTTAAGTTCTTGATCCCTGAGAGCCACAGTAATTTAAAGGTGTCATTATTGTGGTTGATGGTGTTAGGGTGAGAGGAAGCACTGTATGAGGAATGCTTTCGTATACCTTCTCCCACATTTGAAGATATTTGCAGTGGATATCTAGACTGTTGTACTGAATAGATTTTGCCAAATAGGCAAAATCTATTCAGTACAACAAACCCTTATCTACTTGTATAATAATAGTGGCATCCTTGGATTTGGGGAAAGTTCCGGAAGGTTGGAAATTTACAAATATCTCTCCTGTGCATAAAATATGATCTAAAAATAATCTGGGCAACTACTGGTCTGTCTACAGGAATTGACATGGAATCAATTATGGATGCAGAGGTAATTAAAAAGGAATTAAATGAATAGATTAAATGTAGAGATGTACTGGAATTATCTTAAGTAAATACACTTAACTCCATATAGATTTTGAGCTTTAAATCAAAAATGTATTGGGTTCTGAGCGGTAGCGTAGCTACCATGTAGGCAGGCAAGGCAATTGCCTCCGGGCCCGTCGTCTTTGGCTGTCTCCCGTTTTTGCAACTTTCATTAATTAAGTAGGGGCCCGAACATGTTCTTTGCCTCCAGGCCCGAAAAAGGGTAGCTACGGTACTGGTTCTGAATATAATTCAGGTTACACTTAAGCTAATAAATTAATCCTGTAATCCTCTCAGCTACTTTACAGCCTTGCTCTGTTTTGATAAGGATGTTTGAAACCAAAAATTTTGGGATTCATTTTGAAGTCTAAAGAAGAAGAAAAAACAGGTTTATATATAAATTAGCATTATTAGCATTAGTAGAGGCATTTGATGCAAGAAAGCAAGCTTATGCAGCATTAGCCAAAAAAAAAAAAAAAAAAAAAAAACCACTTCCACTTCACCCCTCTGTTCGTTCGAAATACCTGTCCAGCTGAGCCTTAAACTTATTCAGGCTATCAACTTCCACGACAATTGATGGAAGTCTGTTCCACCAACCAACCACCCGCTGGCTAAAGGCAAATTTCCGCACATCTACCCTACATCTGTCTTTGCTCAATTTGAATTTATGCCCTCTCAGGTGATTATTCTGACAAGAGGAAGAATCACGTCAGCATTGAGCATGCTCAAACCATTCAAGGCTTTATACACCTCTATCAGATCACCTCGCTTGTGCCTAGTCTCCAGACACTGTAATTTGCAAAACTTAAGCCTTTCTTTGTAAGAGCAACCCTTTGTTCCATTCACCAATCTTGTTGGCCTTCTCTACTCGTTCCAGCAGCTCTACATCCTTCTTGAAATGAGGCCTCCAGACCTGTATACAGTACTCTAGGTGTGGCCTGACTATTGCCTTATACAAGGGAATAATTACCTCCTTATCCCTGCTAGAAAAATTCCTATATATCATTGACAATACACCATGAGCTACTCTTGCAGCCCATCTGCACTGCTCAAAGAACTTCATATCTGCCTGCAAAACCACCCCCAGGTGCCTTTCATTCTCTACCACTGTCAGTGTAGTACCACAGAGTTGATACAATGCTCTGGGGTTGCTGTTTCCCATATGTAGTACTTAACATTTGTCAATGTTAAACTTCATTTGCTACCTCTCAGCCCATCTGCTCAACCTTTTCAGATCCTGTTGCAGCAGCATGGTGTCAGTATTGTCCTTGACAACCCTGCCAACCTTCATATTGTCTGCAAACTTGGACATTAAGCTTGATATACCATCATCAATATCATTTATAAATACAGAAAACAATAATGGACCCAACGCTGAACCCTGAGGGACTCCACTAATAACATTAGTCCATGATGAGTAGTGTCCATTGATTACCACTCTCTGTCTTCTCCCCCTCAACCATTCCTTTATCCATAGCAGCAATTTGCTTCCAATGCCACACTGCTCCAATTTGTGCAGCAGTCTTCCATGTGCAACAGTATCAAAAGCCTTTCTAAGATCCAAGTATATAATATCAAAGTTATTCCCTGCATCCAGTTCTTTTGTGACTGCATCATAGTATCCAATCAAATTGGTCAGGCAAGACTTCCCCTTAACAAAACCATGCTGTGTCCGAGCTATAACTGAAGTCTTGTCTAGATGATCCTGCAGTGCTTCTTTAACCAGTGCCTCCATTAATTTTCCGGAAAAAGAAGTTAAACTCACAGGTCTATAATTACTTGTGTCAGCCTTTGATCCTCCTTTGTGAATTGGGGTCACATTTGCACATCTCCAGTCCATGGGTACTTCCTCTGAGTCCAAGGAAGCTCTAATAATTATGGCTAAGGGTTTGCTTACTTCGATTGCTGTCTCCTTTAATATAACTGGATAGATCCCATCCACCCCCAGGTGCCTTTCTTGTGTTTATCTTCAACAATTTCTCCTCCACTTTACTCCCAGTGATTACAAGATTCTGTAGCTTACTGCCAGAGTTGAATACACCTCTGGCATTCCCCTCGCTGAATAACTCCTCATGTGTGAATGTCGATGCAAAATATTCATTTAGTTTGTTAGCTACCTGAGCAGGATCATCAACAGTTGACCCATCGATATCAAGTGGACCAATCTGATTCATCCCCTTCCTTCTAGAGTTTACATAAGTAAAGAACTCTTTGCTGTTTTTCTTTGCATCCCTTGCCAAAGATTTCTCGTAATCTGCCTTCACCTGCCAACCTCCTTTGTAACTTGGTTACAGATCAACTTGTATCTATCATAGGCTTCTGTGTCATGTCATAATTTGTATGTATCCCATGCATTTTTCTTCTCTGCCATATGTCTCATTAGTTCATCTGACATCCATTTAGGCCTAAACCTTGAACAATATTTCTTAGTTGGTATGTAAAGCCTAGTAGCTTCCAAGATAAGTTCTTTGAATGCTTCCCATTTTGAATTTGCCGTTAGTAACATCATCAGTTGGTCCCTCTGTATAGAATTTAAATACTGTCTCCATCGTAGTCGCCTTTACGAAAGCAATATCCTTTCCCTTTACCCCTAATGGTAGTTACCTCTTTGAGTAAATCCCACTTCAGCACACAGTGATCACTGCCACCTAGTGGTTCATTTATCAGCAGATTCTTAATGCATGAAGAATCACTACTGATAATCAGATCAAGAGTATTACTCCCTCCAGTTGCCACCTGAACATGCTGATGTAGAAAACAATCATCCAATAAATCCACAAAAGCCTTGCTAGTGTGTGAGTGACCAGTCCCCAAATTCCAGTCAATGTCTGGGAAATTAAAATCCCCCATTATAAGACTCTGATTTACTGGCCCACTCTATTTCCCTGTACAGTTTCTTATTATACTCATCAGAGTCATTAGGCCTATAGCACACTCCTACTCTCAATTTTGATCTCCCAATGCTTATGTCACACCAAAGTTTTAATTTTAGTTTTATTCTTTCTTTTATTTTTTTAATTTAATTTAATTAAATTAAATTAAATTTTAATTAAATTTTTAAAAATTTTCTTTAATTTTAGTCTTTCTTTTTGAATCCTTTAGAGTAACAGATTTTCTTCTTTTTTGCTAATTTTTGAAATTATTCAGTAATTTCAACTTCTTCAAATTATTGTTGGTTTATTTGAAAAATTCATGTTTTTTACTAATTTAGATTAAAATTACTTAATTTAATTATTTAGATTAAAATTACTTAGTTTTAGTTTTAATAGTTTTAGTTTTAGTTTTAATACTTTTGTTATGCAGTAGGAAATTTTGTAAAGATTGTCCATTCTAAATTGTCCATTCTACATGACTCTGAACCTTAATATTATTTATATAAATTATAGAAAATATGAATTCAATTGATTAATTAGGTTGATGCTGTCCTTGAAATGCCTGCTCAGCAGCTAACTTGAAAGTGACTAAAATTGGATAGTGTTGAGCAGATAGTTATTAGCATGTGTGGGTGTATTGTGAATGGTCGGTCACCCAGGTAATCTTGTAATCATATTACTTTTTGTTGTTCTTAATTATTTAACTGGTCAGCTAGTTGAGATGCAGGTAAAATTTTTTTAAAGAATTTTTTGTTGAATTCTTTTTTTCTTCTTTCTTTTTGAATTCTTTAGAGTAACAGATTTTCTTCTTTTTCGCTAATTTTTGAAATTATTCAGTAATTTCAACTTCTTGAAATTATTGTTGGTTTATTTGAAAAATTCATGTTTTTTACTAATTTAGATTAAAATTACTTAATTTAATTATTTAGATTAAAATTGCATGGTTAACCAATTAAAAACTAGTTATTTTGTTACAAACATAAAATGGACTACATCTGGGGTGCCTGGGGATATTCTCTTCTCTTGATGTTTTCTTCTGTATTCTGTTTGGCCTGCAGTCTTCTTCTTCTTTTGAGTTTGCATATGGGTTATTTGGTTGCATTGTCTGTTTTATCTTCAGAGGTTGAGGGGCTGTTTTGTGTGTCCTGGTTTTTAGTACCTGGGGTTGGTATCTGGTTTTGGACTAGTAGACTGTTATTGCTTGTGGTATTATGGCTGTTTTTAGGGTTAATATTTCCTAGAATTTTGTCCTTGAAGAGGTTGAGGAATTCTTGTTGGAAGTTAATGCCTTTTCTATTGATGGTGTTGTTCAAAAAGCATTTTATAAAATACGCTTCTTTAAAGAGTCTTCTGTGGTATCAATCACAGAACTCTATTGAAGATTAAATTGACCTGATTATTTTAATACAGTCCAACATTGAAGTTCTCTCAACAGGTTTAATAAGGTTGTTAGGATAATATGCATAGTACGCTCAGTGATATACAGGAATTTATATTATTATTAACCATATGATGGAAGGAAGCCTGAGGCTTATGCTGCACCAGCCAAAAAAAAAAAAAAAAAAAAAAAAAATTCCTGAGTTACCCTGAGAGAGAGAGAGAGAGAGAGAGAGAGAGAGAGAGAGAGAGAGAGAGAGAGAGAGAGAGAGAGAGAGAGAGAGAGAAAGAGAGAGAGGAATCAGAAGTAGAAAGGAATCACCAACAAAGAGAAGAATGATGATATCCAGCTCAGGACTCTGGGTGTGCCAAGCCCATACTCACCAGATGTGAGCCCCTGGGCTTAATATGTAGAGATAAAAGTAATTTTTCTATTGTACAATAAATGTCTGACCACACCTCATGTGCTGTATACAGGTCTGGAAGTCCCATTTCAGGAAAGATATCAACTTACTTGAAAGTGTGCAAAGGAAGGCTATAAGATCACTTGTAGACGAAAAGAGATAATTTTTACAAGAGAGTATCCTGCATGTTTTGTAACCAATAACATTTGGAAACTGGGCATCTGCTTGGGGATCTGATTGAAGTGTTTATAGCTTTAAGAGAGTTGAGGAAACTTAATGGCATGTTCTTTCTAGGATGACACAAATAAGATCCAAATAAAGTAAATTGCAGACTGTTTACAAGAAAATTTGACTTTACATAAAGAATAATTAACTATCAGAACAAGTTACCAAGCCTTAGTCAGAGCTTGGTATTTGCTAAATATTTCTCGTAATCTGCCTTCACTTGCCTAACTTCCTTTGTGATTTGATTACAGACTAGCTTATATCTATTGTAGGCTTCTTTGTTCCTGATAATTTATATGCATTCCATGCATTTTTCTTCTCTGCCACGAGTCTCATTAGTTCACTGACATCCATTTAGGCCTAAACCTTGAACAGCATTTCATAATCAATATGAAAAGCTTAGTAGCTTCCACAATTACTTCCTTGAATGCTTCCCATTTAGAATTTGCTGTTGGTAACATCATCAGTTGGTCCCACTGTATACAATTTAAAAACTGTCTGAGACCACTGTAGTCACCTTTTTGGAAGCAAAATCCCTTCCCTTTGCCCCTGATGGTAGTAATATCTTTAAGTAAATCCCACATCAGTACACTGTGATCACTGCCACCCCGTGGTTCCTTTATCTGCAAATTCGTAATGTACCAATAATCACTGCTGATAACTAGGTCAAGAGTATTACTGTCTCTGGCTGCCTCTCTAATGTGTTGCTGTTGAAAACAATCATTCAATAAAATCCATAAAAGTCTTGCTAGTGTTTGAGTGACCAATCTACAAATTCCAGTCAATATCTGGAAAGTTAAAATCTCCCATTATTAGACAGTCTGATTAACTGGCCCACTCTAATTTCTCTGTACAGTTGTTCATTGTACTCATTCAAGTCATTAGGCCTATAACACACTCCTCTCATTTTTGCTCTCCCAGTGCTTACATCACACCAAACTGACTCAACATTGCACTCACCATCTATGTCAACTTGATGCACTTCCTTAGATTTTGTGTTTCTTAACTAATAGCATACCCCCCTCCTCCTTTCCTATCCTTTCTGGTACATATTGTACTCCCCAAATTCCAATTCTTCACTGCTTATATTAGTGTGACACCATGTCTCTGATATATAGTGCAAAGAAGCCACAGGCTTTTGCACTGGCAAAAAAAAAAAAAAAAACTAATCAAGTAGATAAGAAAACAAATTATGTTTCCCTCCTCACACAGGTAATTATCTAATTGACCTTTGAATTTATTCAAACTGAATTTATGATCCCTAGTTCTGGAATTCTTTAGAATAGTGTGAATTCCACCTTCATTCATTTTGATAATCTCTCTCAGAGCCTTATAAACCTCAATCAACTCACCTCTAAGGTGCCTAGTTGCTACCCCACATAATTGCAGTCTTTCCTCATATGGTCATCCTTCTGCCGATTTCACCATTTGAGTTCCCCATCTTTGGACCCTTTCAAGAAGATCATTGTCTTTTTTCAGATGTCTCCATACTTGAACACAGTATTCCAAATGTAGTCTTACAGTTTCCTTATACAGTGGGATTATGACCTCCCTATCGTTATGGGATAGCGTTTGATAAGACACCATGGGCTTTTTCTTGACTGCCTGTTTACACTGTTCAGAAAACTAAACTTCATATCCATCCGTATTGTAACTCCCAGATCCTTTTCCTCCTCCACTGTTTTTAATTCATCCCCACCAAGTGTAAAATTTATTTGTGGTTGCTATTCCCCAAGTGTATGTCCTTGCATTTAGCAGCATTAAAACATAGTTGCCACTTCTCTGACCATCTTTGAAGTCTGTTCAAATCATCTTGAAAGCGTGCTGTTTGGCACCGATCATTAACAACTCTGCCAATCTTTAATTCAACTACAAATTTTGATATCACTCCTATACCTTTGTCGATGTCATTTATGAAAACGAGAAACTGCAGTGGTCCTTCCCCTCCACTACAACCCTGGTTGTCAGTACAGATAACCATTTTAATAGTAATTATGTTAATTTTGAATTTTCTGTAGTAATAAGGGAAAACATGGTTTCTCTTATTTTTATTTTTTTAACTGTCTGTCACTTGAAATTTTTTTTCCCTTTATGCTATTGAAGAAAAGTTCAGTTCGTTTAATTAGAAAAATTTCAGCCATTGATTTTCTATGATGGGAGCAGGATTTCTTTGTGGATGGGGCTGTGGTAATTTCTGATTTTTAGTATTAGCATTGATAAAATAAAGCAAGAATATGTAGCACCAGCCAAAAAAAAAAAAAAAAAAAAAAGAATGAATAAATAAATGAAATTTAAAAAAGAAGGTAAAATCACCTTCCCTCACTTCATTTACCTGTTTCTTTCAAGAATTTATCCAATCCCCTCTTAAATTTAGAAAAACTTCCAAATTCCACAAGAGTAGGTGGAAGTTTATTAGCATTAGCAATTGTAGTGGCACATGATGCCAGTAAGCAAGCTTAATGAGCATTAACAAAAAAAAAAAGGAGGGGGATCCACTTCCCATTCACTTCTCCATCTGCTCCAAAAGTTATTCTAGCAATCAATCAACCTTTGATCAAAGGAAAATTTACTGACGTCTATGTGATGTCTGAAAATTGACAATTTAAAGTCATGCCCCTCGTGTAACAGTTCCTTTACCATTTATTCAAACTTTTCAAGGTGTTAACACATTCACTGCATCTAATGCATTTAAGCATTAAACCAGGGATGTCCAGCCTGCAGGCACCTGAAACCAACTCCTTCGCATTGTGCATCCCATGACCACATAGGTAGCCTTCAAGTGTTATGCATCTTCTGAGTTTAAAACTAGCATATCACAAAATATAGCTTCATATTGACTTTTGAAAATCTCTTTATATTTGATATTTCTGTGTTACTTTCTCATTTTTCATGTAACTTCCTCAGAATTTAGCATTATTATTATAACCCTATAATAGGAGTGTTATTAGCATTATGTAATACTAATAACATTGGTGGATTTTTTAAATTTAATTTTTAAATATAAAAACAAAAAACCTGTAAATACAAATGTTTACAACAAATTAAATTCTATTTCAAAAAATGCAGAATTAGTTATAAGGAACTTATCTTGCTGCCTGCAACTTGCTTGCTATGACAATCCATGCAGCCATGACATTCACCATTTTATCTGTTTTGGCCCTTAGCCAAAAAAGATTGTTGGATACCCCTGCATTAAACAATACAAATGCTGTGCTATGGGCACAGCACTTATATTGTTTAATGCAGGGGTATATATTAATGAATGAATATAATGCATATAGGCAATCATTAACTGCTTGATTATAGGCAAAATTAACTGCTTGATTCTGTCATCCTACTGATCGAACTTTTAATTTTTGTTTATATTTTGATACACATTTTTATTTGTTTTTTTGCTTGTGTTGAGGTTAGTTTATGTAATCAGAATAAACTTTTGATAAAATTTGAGTTTTGTTCTGGTTTACAGCTCGGTCCCCAAAATAAGTGCTTTTAGATATGAATTTCAGATTTTTACTTTTCAACCATTATTACGAATGATTGAGAATATTGGGGATTTTGGAAGGTTGTTATTTCTCAAAAAAATTCTGAAAATTACAACACACTGAATGCACTCTCTCAAATAACAGTGGCAGTGAACATGTGATTGCAGGTCATCCCAGTAATGCATTCAATAATTGTAACCTTCAAAATTAAAGTCACTATCTTGATAGAACATTCCTTTGTATCCTTAACTAATCTTGACATTCTTTTCTGTTCCCTTTCCAACAGTGTTTTCTAAAGTGGAGTCTCCAAGCCTCTATGTAATATTTAAGGTCTGGCCTAACTGTTGTTTAATATAATGGAATAATCACCTCCTTATCTTTACCTTTATGTCGGCTGGACCTGTAGTTAGCATTCTTGGCCACAACTAAAAGGTTGTGAATTCAGACTGTTACTCTAGGCAATGAACATTTCCTGCATTAATATCATTCAGGAAGTCTTCCCTTCCTAGAGTAAAAGCACATATACTGTAGCATGATATTTGGAATTGCCAAAATGAACTTTACATAAAGTGCTAAGGAATGTACTTCATCATTATACAAAAATATTCACCATTCACACTGCCTTTGTTGGCAGTGCAGAAACTACTGGTTTTTGCATAGGACTTTTCTAGCCCAAGAGGAAGCAGAGAATGCACTACCTTAGAATATTTTGTGATGTAAGAAGGCTCACTTGCAGTTAAATTAAATGGAGTTATGAACACCCCCATATATTGGATTTTGGGCACAATCTAATACATGTATGACCCATGAATGTCCCATGCATTCTCTTCAAGTGTGGTTTACCCAAAGTGCAGTGTGATTTGACAGTTTTCAGTTTCCCATGTTTTTGAAGAGGTCCTTGTACCAGCATCTGTGACACATGAAGGGATCCTCTTATCAGGAGAGGCTTAAGTTCTGCAGATTGCAGCAGCTGGAGACTAGACACCTATGAGGTGATCTGATTGAGGTGTATAAGGCCTTGAATTGGTTGAGTATGCTGAATTCTGATGGGATTCTTCCACTTGTTCAGATTACGAACCTAAGGGGGCATAAATTGAAATTGAGGAAGGACAGATGTAGAATAGATGTGTGGAAATTTGCCTTTAGTCAGCAGGTGGTTAATTGCTGGAACAAACTTCCAGCTGTCGTTATGGAAGTTGATAGGTTAAATAAATTTAAGGAGGAACTGGACAAATATTTAGAGGGGATTGTTTTTTAAATTTTTTTTTGGCTGATGCTGCATAAGCTCATATGCTTGCTTTCTTGCATCACATGCCACTACTACATTCTCTCTCATTGCTGAGCCATGTTATTATGCCCTTTTGCATGATAATGATATTCCTTTAGTTATCTAAAGATATCTTAAGAAAGATGTGCTCTGTATATCAGAAATATCGACAATGATCAGATTCGTTATGGATTTCAGATGACATAATAGTCTTCTCTTTCCAGTCAAATCCTCTGATTTTTGATGGTTTGTGCCTTTGAAGATTTGAAAATCATTAGTATATAATGTGTGAAAACATCAGGTCCTATTCCATGCTGCATTATTAAAAACTTTTTTTTTTTTGCTTTTAACACATTGTGGCCACCAAAGAGCAATACACTGAACAGCTGTTTTCAGCTGTTGAATGCATGAAATTGATCAACTGACTTGTTCCCTTTGATGGCAGCTTTGGAAACTAAAATTTTTGTACTATTAAGCCTCTTCTTCATTCTTTGAAACATGTAATGCAATTTTGAATGCCATCTACCTCTTTCTTTGGCCAAGACTGGCTTCAGAATATGACAGAATATGAAAACATTCTTTACTACTACCTTGAATCAGTATTTTTTGTCTTCCAGCCACATTAACAATTAAGCCTTGAAGGCATTGTATTGATTTATTGTGATCTTTGGAGACTTTTTGAAACAGATTATTAAATTTTAACTATTTAAGTGCATTGATTGTACTTATGAATTGTAATTATCTTATTTCACAATTATGTAACATAGCAGTTGATTAATATAATGTGGTTTGTTTTTACATTAAGATTTGTTTTTACGTTAATTGTTTTAATGTTATATGCCCAAAAGCTTAACTTATGATTATCCTCTTCACTTTTTGACAAACCAATAAAGGAAAGCACCCCACCTTCTTATTATTAATTAAATCCTTTTTCTTCTTTTTTTTTTTTTCTCTCTTTTTTTTTTTTTTTTTTTTTTTTTGTCTTCACTTGGTCACAATCTAATTTTGGGCACAATCTAATCCATGTATGACCCATGAATGTCCCATGCATCCTCCTTAAGTGTGGTTTACCCAAAGTGCATAGTGTGATTTGATAGTTATCAGTTGTCCCATGTTTTTGAAGAGGTCCTTGTACCAGCATCTGTGACACATTCTCTCTCATTGCTGATCCATGTTCTTATTCTAGGATTTTTAGCTAATTGCAATGACTAATTTACAATTTGTTTGATTTTCTGAGTTTTTATTTCTTGTGGTGTTTTTTTGGTTAGTGCAGTTTTAAGTACAAAAGCTATTTTGATTAAATGAAAAAGTGATCAGAATGTAAGTAGTCACAGAAATCATAGGAATAAAGGTTATCAAATAAAGTGGTGAGTGCACTTGATGTGTTATATGTTTTAATTTATTGTGAAATGAAACATTTATTTTTTCTCCCATTTTCCTCTTCATATTTTGCATGTAAAAACTAGTAAGTTATAAAACATTTTATGCTTTTACTCAAAAAATACTTTGAAATTCTTAATTTAACATTATTTCTTACTTCATACATTTGCCTCTCTTTTTTTGTACAGTTTTTATTAGTTACATAAATATTTTTTTTCTTTTATAATTTTGTTTTCTACCTACACAGAAATTGTTTAATGCTATAGTAAGTTAGTGACATACTTTCAGAATGTAATCATTAACAAAATAAGTGTTCACTTTACTAATCAACCAATCAGTTGCTGTCTTCATCTGATCTTTTTTTTTGATTTTTTTCCTTTTTTTATTTTTTTTATATTTTTTTTTCTTTTATAATTTTGTTGTCTACCTACACAGAAATTGTTTAATGCTATAGTAAGTTAGTGACATACTTTCAGAATGTAATCATTAACAAAATAAGTGTTCACTTTACTAATCAACCAATCAGTTGCTGTCTTCATCTGATCTTTTTTTGATTTACTTTTCCTATAACAGCAGTCTCTCTGGTTCAAGGCACACCTGTCTTAGTGATGTCTTTTTCAGGTTGGAGCCCTTTTTCAGTCTTTTCTTCTCCTCTATACTTTCACTTTATGTTGCTGCTATTAATATATGCTCTCAGCATTTATGCTTTTTGTTAGGGAACTGTTAAGTGCTATCTCATCACTTTATTATGATCATTTTTTTAAATTGCTAACAGTAAATTGGATTTTTTTATGTTATATCTTGTATTATTTTCTCTGTGAACGTAAGGCTTTTTCATTTCTTCACAACAGTAAAAAACTTATGCACATAATATTTAAAGAACTGCATGTGTATGCTCTTCTTTTGTTGTTGTTATTTCCAGATGTCATATTAGATTTAAACTCATTATGCTTAAATTTGTTTATGAATTGTTCAAATGAAACCTGCTATTTTGAAATGGTTATTCTTGGATGGAATGCATTTCTCTTTTACTTTATTGATGTGTATAAATTAGTATTCATTTGTTATCTCAAAATTTGGAATATTATATCTGGACTTAATATGTTGGAAATGGTTTTTCCAAATTAATTAATCAAAAAATAAAAAATAAATAAAATATTTCCCAAGAGTAATTATTATCAAAATATTGAAAGATCAAATGTGTGTGATGAATTATGACTGTAAAATAATACCAAGTTCTCATTGTTTATTTGCATAAATCTTATTTTTTTTTATTGGCTACAGAATGTGCAGAAGAAAGAAATGCTGTAGATTGATTAAGAAAAATTACTTTAAGCTGCTTCAATGCATTTGGATGATAAAATCTCTCATGCCATCAAATTTACTTATTTTCAGCATAAATTCAGGAGTTACAAAGGAATTTGGCAATTGAGTAATAATTAAGTTTTTAGAACACAATTTTTGACCTCCAAATGCAGATTGAAAGCAGCCTAAAAATATGGTCTAATTAAAATAAGGAATTTATTATACAACTTTATTTTGTGTTTATCAACAAAATGTGGAAATATGAGAAGCAAAGTAATTATAAAAATACTAGTCAAATAGAGGGGTTAAAAACTATAAATATGACAAGCAAAGAGAATTATGAAATTGTGACTATCAGTATGATATATGAAAAGAATAGTGGTGAGAATATGGTTTTTTAATCTAAGGGGCAAATTTAATTGAGGGGCAAGAATGAATGTAATATGATTTTACAGTATCCTTGGTTTTAAAAATGGTTTGACTGCTACAAAAGATACAAATTATAAAAAAATTACTAAAATTTGATGTTTTTTATGGCTTGAATTCTCTAAGAAAATATTTAATAAAACACTGTTAAATAAATTGGTGTATAAAAAATCCATGCACTGTTTTAGTAAAGCATATTAAGGGGAATTTATTAGAAATATGGTTTCAATTCCATTATGAAAGATTTTAGAGCCTTGGGCATCAGGATAATTTTTGTGGTTTCAATTTCATTATGAAAGATTTTAAAGCCTGGACATCTGGATAATTTTTGTATAAAATTGACCCAGTCAGTGATTAAATATCCAGTTCTTAGCTAAATAGAAGTTATTATCACAAGGTTCTCCAAACTACAGTTTCAGTTCTCCACTCTGCAGTGTTTGGAGACTAGCACTGTGAGGAGATATGTGTTTATGGCTTAAATGGGTTGAGTAAGCTCATTGCTTGATGGTATCTTTACTCTTGCTCACACGAAGGGGCATAAATTCAGACTGATGAAGGATGATTGCAGGATAGTTGAGCAGAAGTTTTCTTTCAGGTACAGGTAGTTGATTGTTGGAAGAAATGTCAATTGAGTTGTAGAAGTGAGTAGTTCAAATAAATAGAAGGAAGAACCAGACAAACTATTAGAGGGGGTCGATTGGTGATTTGGAAAGTTTTTTTTTTTTTTTTTTTTTGTCTGAGGCTTTATTAGTTTACTTTTGTGCATCATTACTAATACTATTAGGCACCTCCTTAGTCAGGTGGGCAGGAGCAGTAGTGCGTAGCACAGCCTTCTTGATTAGACCGGGGTTCGAGCCTGTGACCACTAAATACAGAGGATGCAGAAAGGTCAGGGAATGATCACCGCATATCCCCTTAGTTGCTAATGCTCCTAAAAAAAAAAATAAATAAATAAATAAAATAACTAATATTATTACACTTGTGCTTTAAATAAATGGCATTGCTCCCAAGATATTTGGAGTATATTTTTGTTTCTTTGAAATGCATGCCATTACCCATAAAGCCATTTTGGTACTGTTTAATAGGGAAGTAATCACTGTGAGTGAAAGAACTGGCAACCTAGTGATGAGATGTCCACAATATATAGAGATGCTTGATGGTACAGAAATTTAAAAGCTCAAGTAAATTTATGGGGTTAGGCTTAATTTCACAAGAACTGTGCAATATTATTGGTTAGTAGTATCAGTTTTGAAGGATAAACTCATGGTAAAATGGCTCCACATTTATGAGATTAATACATTTCATAGCAAACTTTCATAGCTCTATACATAAATGCACCTTTTTTCTTGTCATAATGTCTTACCTGTATAATATGGTAATAAATTAAGATGCAGAATTGTAAAATTTATATCAACAATTTCAGAATAGGAATTACAAAATTTAAAGGTCTAAGTTTTTTACAAACTATATTCTGCATCATGAATTCATCAGACTACAGAAGAGAGAAGAATTTGAAATGAAATTGTATTTTTTTTTTACTTATTTATGATCCAAAAGATTGATGAATCAATTATTATTAATCTTAAGCTATATAGACAAGTAGAACTTGATAAATCCAGCAACACTGAAACTTAACTCTTTCTGTATTTTTGAAGATGATGTATTTTTGAAATCTAATACTGTATGGCTCCATGGTAATAAAGTGCACTGCTGTGAAGAGTCTGTTGTGTTCCAACAGAGTGGTGAAGCAGTGACACTTCCACAGTTGTATTCAGCATCATAAATCCTTCAGACTACAGAAGAAAAAAAGAATGTGACATGGATTGAAGATAAGCTTGATCCTGAGAGTGAGGCACACTTTACACACAGTATTAATACCTGCTCAACAGTGGCAGTTACAGGATATTTGTGCTGTCAAACAGCTGGCACCACAGAGCAGCCTGCAAATATTCTAGCATTGTGATTCTCTTCATCTGTTTATCCTATTCATGTTTGCCTAGTAGTAGCTAGGATGCTAACTCACAGCATATGACAGTTGTCAAACAATGTGGCTGCTGCCTGACCCCAATCCCAGGGATTACCTTCTCTGTTTCAAGTCCTAAGCTAATCTTGACTGTAATTTCTCTCTCTTATTAACACATCTTCCTTTCACACAGTTTTTTTTTTCTTTGCTTGCTCTTTGAAACCCCAGGGTTTCAAAGGGCAGCCCAGTACAGAGTACAAGAGAAGATACCCACCTGCAGAACTTGGGACGGGAACTTTTTGTTTGGCTGCTTGCCAAGTGGCAAGTAATACAACACAACACTTTGGTAAACACATAAACCAGCACATCATACATGATCAGCTATATTGAAATGCTATAGCACAGGTGACATAGTGGAATTCTTAGGAACTGCCAAGACACAATACTACAGTAATTACATCTGTCTCGTTTTGGTGAAACTTTTCTAAAATCACATTAAGAGCCTTTAAAAAAAAAAAAACTATTGTAATGGCATTTGTATCAATGTGATTAACTGTGTATCAATCATATTAATAATAATTGATACAACTTCTAAGTACCCATTCATACTGTATGCATTTTTGAAAAGAAATTTGAATGAGAGCTAACTAATATCGATATACTCAGTAATAACCATGCATTCCTTTTTATCTTGGAACTTTCTATAGTGGTGATTACTGCAAAAAAAAAAAAATTTTAATTACATATTGGAAAAATACGGTGAGACAAAGAATCAATAAACATGATGCAGAACACAGTGACGTGATCAGTGGAACCAGTATTCCACGGGTTGGTAGGTATAGCTAGTAGGTTGGCAGCAGTCAGAGCTATTGTTTGTGGTGGTTGTGGGGGGGGGGGGGAATATTGTTAGGTGTTCAGTGGCTGTATAAAGACTCAACATATTTTCTCCTTGCATCTTTTCTGTAGAATATTGGTTTTTTTTTTTAGATAAAATGTTTTTTGGTACAGAAATTGATCTAAAATTTTTGATCTAAAATCTAAATTTTTCAAAAAAAAAATTTAGATTTTAGATAAAATTTTAAATGTTTTTTTTTTGAATATAGTAATGTGCCACGTCCAAAATCATGTAGGTCAGCCTAATGTGGCATTCAAACCAAAATAGGACAGCCATGATAAAGGAACATGCCAGTGCACCTTTATTGTGGCTTTCCTCTTTTTGTTTGCCTGTCTAATGTATTGCAACCAATTTAGAACTGCTCCAGAATATGCCTGTGTAAATTAAAAAATGTCCTTTTATTGCCAAAAGTTTTTAATACAAAAGCAAATTTTTTGCTGTCTGCTTGTTTATCATGCAATTCTGGCTTATTTCAATGGCCTTATTTCACCTTTCTTGGTTTATGATGGAGCATCTGTCTTTTTCACTCAGTTTAACTCCTTCTCCATCTCACTTTTGGAACATAATTCATGACATAGTTTCTCCATCTGTTTTTTTTTTTCAGTAACATAGCATTTCTGTTTTGCAGAAAATAGTGTAACTACATTAAAATTAGAATTTTTAAATAATTTCTGAATTTCTTCTTATTTTTTTTGAATAAATATGGCCATATTAAATATCCGAGAATAGTTTGTCATAACTGTTCAGGTACCCATAAAAAAAAAAAAAAAAAAAAAAAAACGTACTTTATTCTTCAAGTTGTCATTTCCAATGCAATGCATATAATATGGCACAGGGATGGTACCCTCTCAATTTAGAAAATAGAGCCAATAAACAAAAAAATTAGGGTTCATTAAAATCTAATATCATTAAAGATTTATTTTAAAAGAAAATAAGTGTATGCGGTAGCAATTCGAACTCACATTGTTGTTAGTCTATAAATATCAGCCAAAACATAGCCTTCCCCTGTCGATGATAAAGGATGTCTAACTTTCCAATCGCAATTATAAAATACCAGGTAGATATGAGTACAGTGACAAAACAGGAACATCAAAACAGGTTGATAGATGAACTGTTCATATCTAGGAAATTAACTCATACACCGACCATTGAACAAAATTTACTGTAACTAAAATTTTTACCGTATACCAAAAGATCTCAGTAGTGGAGTTATTTATAGAATAGAATGCCCGGATTGTGGGGAGTGTTATGTGGGGGAAACAAAACGACGGCTTAGGGATCGCCTGGGGGAACATTTAAATGCCTTTGTGCAGACTTACTGTAACCGCTGACTACAGTAAGTCTGCCGTGGCCGAACATTTTTGGGAGAAGCAGCATCAAATCTCCCCGGAGGACGCTATTATTTTGGATCATGTACACAGATACTGGGAGCGTAAATGGTTCGAGGGTTTACGGAGTGGTTCATCCAGTAAGAATAACATGAATAGAGAGAGAGGCATGCGTATTCATCCTATTTTTGAAACAATTGTATTAAATTCGGATGAACGATTTTCTTTGCCACGTACCCGAGACATTTTCGCTTCCGGTTCTGACCATGTGCCGATTGAACCACGTGGAGAAATACCACGTGTGGAAGTACCGTGAACCTGCTATTTAAGGAGATGTTGCAGAAAGTTATATTACTGTTGAAGAAGAGAGCTGACGCTCTCGAAAGCTCCAAGTTTTTAGCGCTTTTAATTTTATATTTTAGCTTATTTTATTGTAAACGATCTTTTATTACAGTTTTTAGTATTCCGTAATGTACAGTCATTAGTTTATTGTAAATAATTTGTTTTATATTTTTATACTATTTGTAAAAATTTTAGTTACAGTAAATTTTGTTCAATGGTCAGTGTATGAGTTAATTTCCTAGATATGAGTTTTCCCGACCTCAGAGGCCTCTTTCAGGATAAGATGAACTGTTCAGTTGTATGCCACAATATTCACAATTAACATTGCAATAAGTCTTTTATACATATGGTAAAAAAGTGTTAGTGCTATTCTACCAGTGTACCGTTGATATGTGTTCTGCTATGAGTGTATTAAATATTTGACGTTTTAACCTTCACAGGTTTGATACACTCATAGCAGAAACAGTATGACTTTTGATTAAACTTGTTAAATCGTGGCATCTTTTGCTATTATGAATTCCCAAGACCAAAGTATGTTTCCTTGTGGCAGGTGAAAATCTGCTGGCTCTAAACAATTCACAGAGAGCAAGTTGGTTATTGGAGGTATTAAGTTAAATATTATTTAACTTTAACTTAAATATAATAATATTTGGAGAGCCAGTTTATCATCCAATAACACAATTCAGAAAACAAGTTTTTTGAACCAAACTGAAATAAATTGATTTTGCAAAAAAAAAAAAAAAAAAAACCAGTATTTCTCAGTATTATTAAAAAAAGAAAAAAAGATATTTTGCAGTACCAGTTCTTTCAGTTCCTCTTTTATAATGAGAGGATAAAAGGATGAAGTAAGTTATTACAAATCTGTGAGCTTCATTTCTGTTTGAGGGAAAATAATGGATTGACTAATTAAAGAAATAATGCAGGATCATTGAATACTTGTTGACAGGAATATTGTTATATGACAACCACAGAATGGATTTGTTAAGGAAGATCTTGTCTGATCAATAATTTAATTGTTAAAATGAATATTAACCTAATATAGTTAACTTAATTTAACTAGGTTTAATGATGATATTTTAATGATGAATGATTAATATTCATGAATTAAACCTTAATGTAATTCAATTTAACAATTATTTCTGGTTAGCTTATCTTTTTCAGTTTGCTTAGGAATTATGTAATTGAATCTGCCGTAGGCAGTTAAAGAGAGCAGACGTGTTTAATTTGGTTTTGGTGACTTAACTGAAGGGGATTAACATCAGGTTCTGATATACAAAATTTTTGTTTAAAATTTTTCCGTAATTTTTAAGTCTTATTTCAGTAATTTTGTAATTTTTCTTAAGGTTTAATTTTACCTAAATAATGGTTGTTTCAAGATTCACTTTCAGTACAAAGTCCAAGGATATCATGACCCAGACAGAAATGCTTGCAGGCATTTCTCTCTGGCTTGTCCAAAACAAATGTAACTGAGAGCTCATCAGAGACTCAAGTATCTCATGACATGCCAAGTGATGCACTCCCAATTCAGGTGCCAGAACAGAATAGTCAACTGCATGTGCTGGTTGATGGAGATTTAGTTTTATTAGAGATTCTTTTGTGAGGAAAATGGATAGAATTTTTTGTAATAAAGATGGGTGGACCAGAGCTACAGTGTGTTTGCGGAGCAACAACTGCTGAATATAACCAAGAGATTATCAGAGTTTAAGGGAGGGAAGTAAAGAGAGCATTAGTATTCATATGGGGACTAACAATATTAAATGAACATGACCTGACAATTTGTTGAATAAATAAGGGAAAAAATTCTGTGAGCTCAGCCAGAATGTGTATGTGTCTTCACTTTTTCCCATATGCAAGGGATTGTATGCTGAAAGCCTTGTTGATTAACTCTAGACTTGAGGGAGACTTCAAGGCTCTTGGGAGGCAATTTTTATCAGCGTGGCTTCAATTCTAGGTATAAGGAATTTATTTTGGAGAGACAATATTCATTTGTACAAAGGTAGTGCAATGATTTTTGCCAGTATCACTGAGGATGCCCTTAAGGGTTCAGGGAAACTGTTATTTAGAGAGAAGGGTAATATAGACATGCATTTATCTGATAATATGAGACAAAGTAATGATTGCACACATCTCAAGAATTCTTGTTTGTTGCCTGCAACAGTTGATGGCAAAATGTTTCTGAGTTTGGTGATGTTTCAAATAAGTGGAAAAATGAAGCTAGGGAAGCAATCCTAAACTTCTAAGGTGTGTGTCAGGGTAGTAAACTATAGAAGAATACCAGACTTAATTGTGTCTTCAGTAACATAAGGAATGTTGTCAACAAAATGGGTGAATTCGAACTTCTGGTTAAGAAAACTAATGCTGACATAATAGGGCTAACAAAACATGATGCCACCCAGAAATTGGGGATGATGTATTTATTCCATATATTCCATAATGTATTTAGGAAAGATAGATGCCCCATGCTTCTTATCAAAAGCAGCCTAACTGCAAAAAGAGCTTTTACTCAGTCAGAAGTTACTTCTGCTATCATAGAATTTATGTAGTGTGAGTTAGTCAGAAGCAAAAGTATTTGCTTAGAGGGTGGGAGTAATCCACAGAGCAGAAGATTGTAAAGCATATGATGAGAGTCTCTACATGCAGATGGAATGGGCAAGCAAGTGTGAATGTCTTAAACTTCAATCTGCCCATAATTGATTAGAATAAATGGGAGGAAAACTGATCATAGTTAACAAAATTTTTAAATAAACTAAATGATTATTATTTGCACCAGCATTTTAATGAAAATTCAAATTCAATATGCCCATAATTGATTAGAATAAATGGGAGGGAAACTGATCATAGTTAACAAAATTTTTAAATAAACTAAATGATTATTATTTGCACCAGCATTTTAATGAAAATACTAGGGGTAAGAATATTCTTGAGCTCATCATTACTCATGAATCAGAAGACATCACAGGGCTTAAAGTACAGGAACCATTGCAGGTAGTGATCATGCAGTAGTTAGGAAGATATGAAGTATTTAAAGGCACAGGGGAGACTGTTACAGTTTAATGCACAGCGACATCTATTAATTGGACAAATTGCAAAGAGAGAGCAAATATGTTAGAATCATGAAATACTTTTAAAGCATTAATCACGGAAGCCACCAAGACATGTATACCATTAAAAAAATATAGCACAAGGAGGGTGTTCGGATAGATGAATATGGAACTGGAGAATTTAGTAGAGCAGAAATAGACAGAGCAATGAAAGTACTGAGGCATGCAACAATTAGAAGTTGATATGTAATAGTACCACAGATAATGTTAGGTCAAGGCTGAGTATGAGAAAACATTGGCTAAGAGATCAAAGAATCTGGACAAGGAATTTTTCATATATGTAAATACAGAGAAGAAAGCAAATTGTATCAGCTCCTTGTGTACTTGGTGTGGGAAAGTCTCTTAGATAACCCAGCTAATATTACTAATGAATGGAATAGGTACTTTGCATTGATGTTTACTGACGGAGGAGCATTTATGCTGAGGAGAGGCTGTGTGAGTGAGGCTGAGCCAATTAAATTAGTGATTTTAAAATTACAGATGATGGATTCATCTGTAATTTTAAAGGTTTTAGGTTTGACAGTTTTTCTTTATTAGAAAAACTGACAAGCCTAAAAGCAAGTAAGGCTCCTGGAGTTGGTGGCATATACTCTATAATTTTGAGAGATGCAGCCAGAGTGTATTGAGCCATTGAGGTTAATTATAAGGGCATCTTTGGACTCCAGAGGATTACTATAGATTGCAGAAATGCCACCATATCACCAATATGCAAAGGCGATTCTAAGAGTGAAGTCAGTAACTACAGATTGGTTGGTCTGACTTCACTGGTAGGGAAAATCTTAGAGGCAGTGATTAAGAGTGCAATTCAGGGACATTAGAAAGAAATGGTGTTCTGAAGGATATATTGCATAGTTTTGTTAAAAGGAAAATCATGTTTAACTGACCAAGTAAACTATTTTGCAGAGTTACACATGAGCTACATGTAGAGGACAATTTCAATAATTTATTTGGATTTTAGCAAATAATTTGACTCAGTCCTTCTTGAGAGGTTACTGTATAAGCTTGAACATGTGGGATTACTTGAAAGATTCTAAGTTGGATTGCAGGTTACCTACAGAGCAGAAGGTAGAGTGTTGTGATTATTGGATATTCTTCAGATTGGTGTAAAGTCATAATTGGAGTCCCCTAAGGATCAGTTTTTGGACCACTGTTGTTTCTGATTTTCATAAACAACATTGACAGAGATATAAAGAGCAAGATGTCAAAATTTGCAGACAATGTAAAGATTGGGAAGATCATTAATGATCAGTGCCAAACAGTGCTCCTTCATTGACCTGAACAGCCTTCAAAATAGTCAGAAAAGTGCAGTTATGTTTTAATGCAGCAAAATGCAGAATTACACTTGAGGAAATAGCAACCCCAAAATAACTTATATATGTGATTAGGGGTCAAATTAGAAAAAGATTAGAGAAAGAAAGGGATCTGAAAGTTATGATAGCGGCGCATATATGATGTTTTTGGAGCAGTGTAAACAGCCAGCCAGCAAAGCCCGTGATGTTCTATTGATCAATATCCTGTAGAGGTGGTGAGGTCATAATCCCACTGTATATGACAGTTGTAAAACTACAATTGGAATACTGTGTACAATTATGGAAACCTCATCTGAAAAAAATCATTGAGCTTCTTGAAAGGGTCCAAAGATGGACAACTCATGGTAAGATTAGCAAAAAGGGAGATTGTATGAGGAAGGATTTTGACTATGTAGGCTACTGAACCTGGGAACCTTAGAGGGGAGACAATTAATTGAGGTTTATAAGGCTCTTTAAAGGATTATTAAAATGAATGAAGGTGGAATTTTCACTAAGACAAGGAATTCCACAACTAGGGGCCATAAATTCAAATTAGAAGGGAATAGGTTTAGACTATTTTGTAGGAAGTTTTCTTTTACCCAGTGAGTTGTTGATCATTGGAATAAGTTGCTTTGTAGGTAGTTGAGGTTATCAGTTTGAAGAAATTCCAAGGTCAACTGGATAGTTACCTACATAGGAGTGAAGTGCATAATTGGTATTTTCTTATTTACTTCTTGTTTTTTTTTTTGACTGGTGCAGCAAAGCCTTGCACTGCACTGCATGGCTAATATTAAATACTTATCAACTACTATTTTGCCATAACAAAGCAATTGGATGACAAAGCAATTTATACATTAAAATTGTAGATTTCTGTAAAGCTTTTGATGATGTTCAATGTAAAAAACTACTGTACAGCTTAGAGCAGCCAATGGTTTGGATAAAGGGATGGCTTAGTGGCAGGAGACAGTGATTATTACTTGCCTTGCCTCTTCTTGGACTAATGTTATTAGTCACATCAGCTATTTTTGACACTGGCATATCGCCTTGTAGATGGTGTTTCTTTTTTGTTGTGGGGGAGGATGGAGTTCCGGATCCATTTTAACCTTTGAAATGGACTCATTAAATAGAAAATATTCTATTTTTTTGTGCATGGTAGCAGTATCGTAAAAAACAGTTTCTACTTTAAAAATTTTTGTAATTTTGGGCATGGAAAACAACACAAGAAAGGACAGAATATATTGAGGTATTGCACATCCATTCAATATACAATATCAATATCATTGTATAAATTGAAACAAGGGACCGTAGCTCTGTTTTCTTATTCTGCTAGAAGGAGTTCCTTCTTCCATTCTAACCATAGCTTTGACTACCTCTAGTAGTGTCCATACTAGCATGTAGACTTGTGTATATGTAAAGGGTGGCAGCACCTGAAACGTCTATTAAATCCTGCCTCATGTCACTGTGAAGAACATAATAAACTGCAAAAGGGTCAGAAATGTGATTGTTATAGGTTTGTGTGCATTTTTGTTGTTGTGTTCTGGCTGCTTGGCTACCCAGAAGCATCAGTCACCCGGAGAGATGATTCTGGGTACTCGTCCACACTACTGGAAGGTGGGCCAGTCTCGGTAAAATACATACCCTCTCAAAAGAGACTGACCCACCTGGTGTTGCCAGAAGGTGGGCCCATCCCAGAGGGGAGGGGGGAAACAACTCATGGTTGGTGTAGGTTATGACCAAAAAAAAAGGTAGTAGTGCTGGTTAAAAAAAAAAGTTGCACTAGAGTGGCTAACTCCAAACAGAACGTGAGGAAAACTCAAAACAGAATAAAAAAAAAAATAAAAAAATATATATATACAGTTGACTCTCGATTTTCCGGGATAGATGGTAAATAACAAATCCCAGATAATCAATTTCCTGGTTAATCCAAAAATACAAAAGCCCCCAACATACGTAAGAGATATTCCAGGACTTCTTACTTTGTCGAGTTTTATGTAACTCGGGAATGACTAATAACGTATTGCTACTATATTATTATTATTGACGAAGTCTGAATTCCGCGCGATACTTGTTAATGTTTGGCCCATTTTCATACATCCTTATTAATTTAATTTTCTGATCCAAATTGATTGCTTTCCTTTTCGTGGTAGATTTACTAGTACCGCTGTCACTAAAAAACGAAAAAGCACAGGGTCAAACAATTTGCATCTTCCAGGTTACTGGGCTTTTCTGTTCGTGCATCTAATTATAAATGGATAGTAAACTCAATCTTATTGCATTTGCGATAATACCGATAGCTGGAATTGTGTGCGTTTTTACGTTATTATGGTGAAATGTGTTCCCCTTCACTGAAATCTTCAGTCATATATAAAAAAAAAATCCATAAATTGTAAGAATCTTCTCTTCTTTCCTATTTTTTTTCTTGTTACTCCATATCTCACTTGTGTGTACCGTGATCATGGTTATTGATTGTTTATTTTATTTATTTATTATTTTTGTTTGTTTTAAATTTTACATTCCTAAAAAAAAAAAAAAAAAATTGAGTGAAAAAAAATTTACGTAAATCCGTAGTTGTGTAAGTTGGGGACTTACTGTATTGAAAAATGTACAGTAACCTACGTAAAAAATATGGCGATAGATAAAAAACGAAAAACTTACCACACACTACTCGCGTGTCCAATACGACGCTTCCCTTTATTTTTTGCGATGTCGATTTTAAGTCTAATAGCTTTCCAAAAATTTTTTATGATGTCGATTTTAAACCCAATAGCTTCCCTTTATTTTTTACGATGTTGCATATGGTTTGGTCACCAACATTGTAATGGTTCCTTAGAGATTTAACAAATGCAATGTTTTCAAACTTTTGAATAATTTCAAGTTTTTGTTTAACTGAAAATGCAACTCTTGCGTTTACCCATCATTTTCGTGATTTCTAAACAAAAAAAAAAATTTACTATAAAAAAAATTCTGACATCCCTGGCAAATAACGAAACAAAATTTCCTTTTGCGCTGCAATGGAACACAACAAAATCGACACTATGCACTAAAACAAACTAAACATTTGGTCTCTTTTTTTTTTTTTTTTTTCTTTCGTTTTTTTTGAGCGTCGGGTGTGAAGACAGCGGGGATTGCAAGATAATAGGTACACTAATCTCCCAATGACGACTTATAATACCGCTTTTCGCTTATTTACGACTTGCAAAATATCTGTTTATACCTATTCTAGTTATTACTTGAATCTTTTGATTTTTGGTTGATTTTTTTTTTTTTTTTTTTCATTTGGAGTCTTGAAGTGTCCCGGTTAATCAAGAGTCCGCTGTATATATAATAAACAATAAATGAGTCCCTCCCTTGAGGATTTGTCTCCTACACTTGAAAGCTGCAACTGCAAAGGTTTGAAGTGCTCTGAAATTTGCTAGAGTAGAACATCCACCTGATTTTATGTAATGTTAGTTGTAGCTAACGTTACATAAAATCAGGATAAAAACCTGGATGTTCTTAGGTCTTCATACTGAATGCACTCAGGAAGGACATGTTTCCAATTTTCTTTAGCTCCACAGAGCAGAGATCTGTTGTAACAAGGCCAAATTGGTGGAGTTTTTCATTCAGTGAGCCATGTCCAGTGACAAGGAATGAGGTCTCAAGGCTCAGTGAGAGCCAGTTCTTGACAGCCTTAGAAGCTGGAAAAGTAACATCTGGAAGGAAACTCCTGGTTACATCACCATGGGGAGAATTGTCCCAGCGAGTTTGCCATGTCTTTACTAGCTTGTTGTAACAGCAAGCTTTCTCAGCCTTCAGATCCATGTCCAAGTTGAGTACAAGATTGTGCATCATAGTTGGGGTTTTTTACCTTATTCTAAAGATAAGGTCTCTGTAAACAATATATAAAGTCTAGTGGGAGGGTACGACAGATTCTGTTTGTGGCTAGGAGCATTGTTCTTTGTATGGAATTTAATTTATCCCTAATTTTGACTAGCCCTATGTGGTGGAATCACACTCCCGCCGCATAGGAAACTATAGGGAGGAAGACTACTTTATAATAGAGTGAAATTGTCTGTTTTCACAACCCCCACTCATTCCTGGAAATCCTGAATTTGTCGGCTAAGAATCTCTTGACTTTTGAGCTCAGGTTCTGCAGATGAGGTAGAAAGCTGCGATTATGATCCACTGTCACACCAAGGATGGTTACCTGGATAGCCATAAGGAGCTGATTACCAGAAATTTTCACTTGAGGAGGTCTCCTCAGGTCCAGTTTATTCTTGAACAGCATCATCGTTGTTTTGTTTGGGTTAACCTTCAGATTGTTGTATAGGGACCATGTATGGAGGTCAGCTAAGACTCGGTTTGCATTGTTCTCAGTGGCCTTCCGAGAGTGACCAGAGACCACGATCATGAGGTCATCCGCAAAGGCAACAATTTTGGAATTTTCAAAAGTGCCCATACTAGCAACATCTGCCAGCCAGCAGTCATCGTTGATGAATCAGTTCCAATGATCAGACGGTCACAGAGGTTAACCTCATGCCATCAAAGCCAGCCAATCACAGGAAGGAGCATACAAGTGTGATCATGTTTTGTCCATGCCATTCATCTACTGTATATTATTTTTACTATATTTTTGTTCCAGTATATAATTTAAAGTTTAATTTATTTTGTATTAAACACCACTGAGGAAGGTTCCAAGATAGGAATTGGAATGTATATTTATTATTGTGTATTAAATATTAATATTAATTAGATCTTGATGGATATCCATATTTATTTTCAGTGAATTCACATGGAGAAGTGTCCTATTTCATATTTATAATAACCTACATTATCGTGCCTTTCAGTGACTGTATTAAAACTATGATAATCATGTCTGTGGGACAGTTTCCTGAGGAAAGTAATAATAGTATTTGTCAAGCTTGCAATGAATCTAAAAATGAATTCAGAAGTTAGTGATGAAATATCTGCTATTGCATTCTTAAAAAAAAAAAAAAAAAAAAAAAAGGCTGATTTCAAAGTTTGTATGTCAAGATGTAAGTTTTCTGATGCAGACATACAAACAAGAATGTCACCTTTCTCTATTATATGAAAGGGATCTGTTTAAATAACCCTGTATTTTACTACATGAAAAAACTCCCATTGATTCTATTCACTCATTCATAACTCAACTCTTTTTAATGTATGATTTGAATAACAATTATGAGCAACTAATGAGAGTCATCTATTACCCACTTTTGTGTTGGAAAATACACTAAATGAGAAACTGGTATAGTTTCTGGTGGTCATATGTAATTAATAATAGTTGGACTTTTCAGTAATTTATTTTTTTAGTACAATAGAACCTTAAAAATCTTGGCATCCTTGGGATATATAGTACATGCCATATTTTGAAAATACTAGTTTTTTGAAAGTTATACACATTGTCTAAGTATTCAGGAGTAATTTCTGTTATGTGTGTATTCTATCTCAGTAAGTGCAGGTAAGTTGAAGGGATAATTTAATGCAGTCACATGACCAGTGACAATTTTAATTTTACCAGTGGAATTTGGGGAGAGCTTTATATTGTACAATAAACTAAACATGAATAGATGTGCAGAAATTTGCCTTTAGCCAGTGGGTAGTTGATTGGTTGAACAGACTTCCATCTTTTGTTGTGGAAGTTGATAGCCTAAATAAATTGAATGTTGAGCTGGACAGGCATTTGGAATGAATGGAGGGGTGAAATGGGAAGAGTTTTTTTTTTTTTTTTTTTTTTTTGCTGTTTCTGCATAAGCTTGCTTTCTTGGATCTTATGCAACTATATATGTCATTATTGCTAATGACACATATAGTTGACTGTGGCTTGAGTCTCACTTTACTGCTAAATATGGTAATGACAGCATTTTTCTCAAAAATTATTAGTAGTAAACTCCTCTAACTTACATAGTCATGTGGGTGTATAAACAGAACATCTCTTTTCAGTTCAACATAACTGAGAAGCCAAGTGTGGAATTGTGGCATGAGCATCTAAATTGACAGTGGCTTTAGCCCACATGGCTGCTAAATACAGTTAAACAGTTGTATTCAGTGTTAAAATGATTAATTATAAACTCCTCTGACCATAGGATGAGACATGCAGCATGTCTCATCCTACTTTACCTACCGAATGCATCACATAGAAGAACTCTTTATTGCATACAAAACACACGCCATACACCTTCACAGCTACAAGCCAGGGGTTAATAGTTAATATTTAACATAAATAGTTAATAGTACTATGTTGGAGTATAATAGTTAATAGTGGTTATGTTGGAGTATAAAAAGAACAATTTATAATCTGCACAGGGCAATAACCACCAGCATTAAGACAAAATCTGAACCCCTGCTGTCAGATTTGTTTGGTGGGGAGTGTGCCTGCCTAAGAAATAAAGGTCAGAAGTTTAAATTCTGCTTCCAGTATGAGTGTTGTGAACGTCCAATATTTTTTTAATATGAGATATAAATGATGTATAATGATTTCAACAATCAAATCAACTTTACTAGATGACCCTCATCACCTGTGCAATACCATCACTTTGCTTATTAGATGTAGCTTGAAGTGGTGAAACCCATGTTTACTTTCTAGAGCAAAGCTTGGCAACCCTGTCTCTTCCATCATTGATTAGACCGGGGTTCGAGCCCGTCACCACCAAATACGGAGGATGAGGAAAGGTCAGAGAATGACCACCGCATATCCCGGAGCAATATGGCCTTAGTCGCTAATGCTCCTAAAAAAAAAAAAAAAAAAAAACAAATCTTCCATCATGAAGTATGAGTGATATCTTTTGAGTTTATGATGAACATCATGATGTGATCCAATCTTCCTTATAGTTCCAGGGTACAACTCTGAAATGATGTTCAGTAATGGCCACCAGATGACCCACTAGACTAAACCTATTGGTAACTTTCTAGGAGGCATCTGGATCAGATGGTGTATAACCTTGCTGCCTCTACTCTACTAGCTAGTGACTGGAGGGAGTGAGAGTAGCGTGTGTGCAGAAGGAGCCGTATCAAGGCCACATTATGCCAAGGAGCTTGGTATATTCTTGCTGTCCACAAGTTATATCCACAAGTACACTTCTTCATGCAGCATGTCTCATCCTACTTTACCTACCGAATGCATCACATAGAAGAACTCTTTATTGCATACAAAACACACGCCATACACCTTCACAGCTACAAGCCAGGGGTTAATAGTTAATATTTAACATAAATAGTTAATAGTACTATTGACTAATACAGTGGTGTCCAACCTTTTCCAGTACAAGGGCTATATTGAAAGTTAGATTTGTTTCATGGGCCGCACTGAGTGATTCGAGAAAAATCAATGTTATATTTTCCATATCCTGTTACATGTAAAAGGAAGTTTCTGTTTTCATGTTACTTTTTTTTTTTTTATTTTCGAGCTATATATAAAATGAAAATTCCCAACACTTGTCAACGATCTATGCCAGTGATTTATTTTTTAAATTTTATTAAAATTAAAAAATATGACTTACTTTTGTTTTTAAATACTTTACTTTTGCCTTTTTTTTTAAAAAATACTTTACTTTTTTTTAAATACCTTTCTTTTGCTTTTAAATGTTCATATGAGAACATTTACAGCCTGAAAAGGATCACTGCTTTTCAATATTAAAGTGAATAAATAAATAAATATAATGATACCCCTAAAATGGAAAATATTCAAAACTTTTATTACATAGAATACACAACATTTACTGAATAAAACTTAACATTTAATGAGATGATTGAGACTAAATGTTTTTAGATAATTATTCAAAATTTGTTTGAAAATTTGTGACGCCAATTCTCAATATGGAATGAAGATGTTCATCTGCTATTATCTTTCTTTTTAAATATTTATTTGATTTTGTGTGTGAAACAATTTGCTTGCAAACATACGCTGATCCAAACAAAGTAGCCATTTTCATAGCATTTTCGTTTATTAATGGAAAATCTTCAGATCAGAGAGCCTTGTAGAATTCAAGTAGTTTATTTTTGCAGTCCATCTACTTATTTTTGAACCATGTTTTGGCTTGAAGATCAATAAGTTCAAATTGCAAGCTGGGATTGTAGTTTTCAGCCATAGAAGTAAATTAATCCTCAAACAAGCTTATATCATGGGATCTCATATCAGCAAATCAACTTTCAAACTCGTCAAAAACTAATTGTAATAACAAGAGGCAATGATTCTTTGGAAATATGTGTTTTCTGTTAGTTTAGTACAACATTCAAAGTGAACTAAATTGCCTTGCTCAATTTGGGCAAGACAATTACATAATAACAATGTATTCTTATTATTTAATAATGACATCAAATCTGAAACGATTTGATGTTACCATACAAATCAGAGACCAATTTCCTTTCCCTTGTAGTTTAAATTAAAAATATCAATTTCATGACACAGTTTAAAGAAACAATATGGCACATTTCCATGACTAAACCATCTCACTGCACTGTATAAAATTACATCTTCGTATTTAGCATCAATTTATAACTGTTGAAACATTCAGTGATTAAGGCCGTGTGATCTTATAAAATTTACATTTGAAATAACCACATTCATAATGTGTTCTAGATCCAATACATTCCCACACAGAACTTCTTGATGCACAATGAAGTGAATTCCAATCTGAGGTTCAGCTCCGATATCTGTCATTTTCTTGGTTATTCTATCCATAAGCCCAATGTTTTTACCAATCATATATTTTTTTTTTACGTTCAGTTGAGAATCCTACCAGATTTTTAATATTTAATCCTAACTTTTAAATAGATTGCCAAAATTTTTCAAAATGATTTTCACCTGTAGTTTTTCTGTGCATACTCTGTAGATCAGCTAAATCTTCAGCTGGAACAAAATTATTGTTAATTCCACATATGAAGATAAGGAGTTGGGCTGTGTCCTTTACATCAGTATTGTCACCCAGTGGTACAATAAAATATTTCATTTGTTTATGCTTTCCAAAAGGTTTTGGAACAAATTCTTTCCAATATCTTCTACTCTTCGCATAATTTTTAGTCAAGACAAACTAATTTCTTCCATTGCATTCAAAAAAGTTAACAAATTCGCCATCACTGAACAGTTTACTTTCAGAAATTAAATCGAAATTATGACTCAGACCAGAGCAGCAAAGCAAAAGGCTCAAGCTAATGGGAGTGCTGTGGCTCAGGGGAGAATTGAAGGGGGTAGTTGCCCTCTGAATCACAGCCTTTTAAAATGCACTACTTGCTTGATGTTTGTGGAGCAGTCGGGTACGGGACATGATACTGCCATGGGGGGATGTCTTTGTGTGTAGCGATGCAAGGAGTGTAAGGAAATCAGGCGACAACTCAGCATTGCTATGGGCCTATATGAGAGCTTGAAGGACAGGGGGGATGCCCTCGAAGGATTAAAAGTGAGGGCCCATCAAGCTCTCAGCTGCCCACACCAACGCCAGAGCTTGCACTTGGTCATCACGCAACACAGCGGCAACCCCCAAGGCAGAATGCGCTGGTCCCAAAGGAACTAGCAGTTGTTGGTGACTCTATTGTCAGGGAAACGGGAAACATGCTTTGTAAAAAGGATAGATGGAACAGGACCAGAGTATGTCTGCCAGGCACAAAGGTTGATGATGTTGTAGAGCGGATATCATCTTTTAAGGGCACAAAAGGTGATATAGTTGTATACGTTGGCACTAATGATATTAAGAGTAGGAGACCGGTGGAATTACTTAACAAGTACAGGTTACTGTTGAAAAAAAGCCGTGAATTAGGGTTGAATTTAAAAGTGTCTGCAATTCTGCCCAGACACAATAGGAGAGAGTATATGGTGAGAGCCCTGTCGATCAATTTGGCCCTGGAAAGATTGTGCAAGGCTCAAGGGGTAGAAATTTTTTCAGCCTGGTCTGTACTTGTTAACAGGAGAGACTGCTTCTACAGGGATGGGATACACTTAAATAGAAAGGGTGCAAGAATATTTGCTGATGCTATCGAAGCAGTCGTAGGTGGGTCAGAAAACTGCTAGCTTGGGGGGATACAAGGACTAATAGTTTAACAGTAGCCACTGGCAGAGGTGAAAGTGATTCTTGCACTGCTTCTATTGAAATGAGCAGCAGCCTGGAAAATAAGATGCAGGATATTTCAGAGACTGCTGGGAATCATTGGGGTACAAGTAAACACATGGGTTGTGTTAGGGTAGCTAAGAAAAAGAACAGGTGCATGTATACTTGCGTGTACACCACTGCTAGGAGTTTGGTAAATAAATTTGATGAATTTGAGGTATTGCTCAAAGCGTCAAAGGCATTTATTGTTGGGATATCAGAGATGTGGTGTCACACAGATATAACTAATGCAGAACTGGAATTTGGGAGTACAACGTCTACAGAAAGGACAGACAAGATAAGAAGGGAGGAGGGGTTATGCTATTAGTTAAGAAACACATAAAATCCAAGGAAGTGAAGCCAGTCGATATCGCTGGACGGTGCAGTGTCGAGTCGGTTTGGTGTCATAAGCATTGGGAGATCAAAATTGACAGTAGGAGTGTGCTATAGGCCTAATGACTCTGATGAGTATAATAAGAAACTGTACAAGGAAATAGAGTGGGCAGTAAATCAGAGAGTCTTATAATGGGGGATTTTAATTTCCCAGATATTGACTGGAATTTGTGGGTTGGTCACTCACACACTAGCAAGGCTTTTGTGGATTTATTGGATGATTGTTTTCTACATCAGTTCGGGAGGCAACTAGAGGGAGCAATAGTCTTGATTTGATTATTAGTAGTGATTCTTCATGCATTAAGAATCTGCAGATAAATGAACCACTAGGTGGCAGTGATCACAGTGTGCTGAAGTGGGATTTACTCAATGAAGTAACTACCATCAGGGGTAAAGGGAAGGGTTTTTGCTTTCATAAAGGCGACTACGATGGTCTGAGACAGTATTTAAATTCTATACAGTGGGACCAACTGATGATGTAAATTCAAAATGGAAAACATTCAAAGAACTTATCTTGGAAGCTATTAGGCTTTACAAACCAACTAAGAAATATTGTTCAAGGTTCAGGCCTAAATGAATGTCAGATGAACTAATGAGACATATAGCAGAGAAGAAAAATGCCATGTGATACATATAAATTAACATGACACAGAAGCCTATAATAGATATAAGTTGATCTGTAACCAAGTTACAAAGGAGGTTAGGCAGGCGAAGGCAGATTACGAGAAATCTTTGGCAAGGGATGCAACGAAAAACAGCAAGGAGTTCTTCACTTATGTAAACTCTACAAGGAAGGGGATGAATCAGATTGGTCCACTTGATATCAATGGTTCAGCTGTTCATGATCCTGCTCAGGTAGCTAACAAACTAATCAATATTTTGCATCTACATTCACACATTGGGAGTTATTCAGGAAGGGGAATGCCATAGATGAAGTAAACACTGGCAGTGAGCTAGATGATCTTGTAATAATTGAGAGTAAAGTGGAGGAGAAATTGTTGAAGATAAATACAAGAAAGGCACCTTGGGTGGATGGGATCTATCCAGTTGTATTAAAGGAGCGGCAAAGGAAGTAAGCAATCCGTTAGCCATAATTATGAGAGCTTCCTTGGACTCAGGGGAGGTACCCATGGACTGGAGATGTGCAAATGTGACCCCAATTCACAAAGGAGGATCAAAGGCTGACACAAGTAATTATAGACCTGTGAGTTTAACTTCTGTTCCAGGAAAATTAATGGAGGCACTGGTTAAAGAAGCACTGCAAGATCATCTTGACAAGAATTCAGTTATAGCTCAGACACAGCATGGTTTTGTTAAGAGAAAGTCTTGCCTGACCAATTTGATTGGATACTATGATGTAGTCACAAAAGAATTGGATGCAGGGAATAACTTTGATATTATATATTTGGATCTTAGAAAGGCTTTTGATACTGTTGCACATGGAAGACTGCTGCACAAATTGGAGCAGTGTGGCATTGGTGGCAAATTGTTGCTATGGATAAAGGGATGGTTGAGTGGTAGAAGACAGAGTGGTAATCAATGGACACTGCTCATCGTGGACTAATGTTATTAGTGGAGTCCCTCAGGGTTCAGTGTTGGGTCCATTATTGTTTTCTGTATTTATAAATAATATTGATGATAGTATATCAAGCTTAATGTCCAAGTTTGCAGACGATACAAAAGTTGGCAGGGTTGTTAAGGACACTACTGACACTATGCTGCTGCAACAGGATCTGGAAAGGTTGAGCAGATGGGCTGAGAAGTGGCAAATGAAGTTTAACATTTGTTAAATGTTAAACAAATGAAGTTTAGCTCATGGTGTCTTATCAATGATATACAGGAATTTTTCTAGCAGGGATAAGGAGGTGATTATTCCCTTGTATAAGGCAATGGTCAGGCCGCATCTTGAGTACTGTATACAGGTCTGGAGACCTCATTTCAAGAAGGATGTAGAGCTGCTGGAATGAGTACAGAGAAGGGTAACAAGGTTAGTGAACGGAACGAAGGGTGCTCTTACGAAGAAAGGCTTAAGTTTTGCAAATTACAGTGTCTGGAGACTAGGCACCGGCGAGGTGATCTGATAGAGGTGTACAAAGCCTTGAATGGCTTGAGCATGCCCAATGCTGATGGGATACTGCCTCTTGCTCAGAATAATCACCTGAGAGGGCATAAATTCAAATTGAGGAAAGACAGATGTAGGATAGATGTGCGGAAATTTGCCTTTAGCCAGCGGGTAGTTGGTTGGTGGAACTGACTTCCATCCCTTGTGGAAGTTGATAGCCTAAATAAGTTTAAGGCTCAGCTGGACAGGTATTTCGAACGAACGGAGGGGTGAAGTGGAAGGGTTTTTTTTTTTTTTTTTTTTTCCCCTTTTTGGCTGATGCTGCATAGCTTGCTTTCTTGCATCATATGCCAATGCTAATGCTAAAAGCAATCAAATGTGCAACTTCGTAACTGGCACTTACAGCAGATAAATTTCTTGACCGATACTTTTTCAGCATGTTTTGTTGTTTTCTTAATTCCAATATCTTTTACTCCACATAATTGTTTGTTTGAGACGAACTACAGTATTTTCTTTAAAAAGTGATACAGTATCCTTACACAACAAACATACTGCTTTTTCCTTGTACTCAATGAAGAAATAGTCTTTAGTCCTCTTTTGATTAAAAACACGACGATAACAAATTAAAAATAATTCAATAAAATGAACAAGTTATATCAAAATAATAGAATTTCATAATATGAAAAGATTGATGTGTACATAACTGTATTTAGCGTACATATGACTGCATTGAACTACATATACATGTTTGATACAGTTGAGCTCAGCACTTGTATGCCTATACACGCAGTGGCTCGACTCTAAAATGTTGTTTTAGTTCACTTTCCGGGCGGGGTGTATGAAAATTATTCACAGGCTGGATCCAGGCCGTAGGTTGGACACCACCGAACTAATAGTACAAACTTATCTATGTAAAGATCTAAATGTTCCAAACACTTTTTAAATCATTTCACAAATATATGTGGTCTCAGTGATGTCCATTTTCTGCCAAGACCTACTTACTTTTTGTGACAAAATTATTGTTGCCTCCACCACTGCTCAACTCAGTTAGCCTAATTATTTGTTGTATAATTCCCTTTGCTTTAAAGGTGACACTTCTGCTTTTTTCCACTCTAGCAAACACCGTAATTTGGAATATCATCTTTTCAATCTGCTCTGACTTAAAATCTCTCTACCCCATTCTGTCATATTCATCTCTTGCCTCTATAGTTTTCCCAACTCCACCAATCAATTGGAACTTTTTGACTTTCTCCAGTCCGACTTCCTAATAGTGAGGTAATTTTCTTTGGTGATTTTAATGCTCACATCTCCAGCTGGCTTCAGTTTATCTAGTTACATGGACCTAGCTGGTCAAGTTGCTGAGGCTGTTGCAGTTATTAATGACCTCACACAGATTGTTCATTTACCTACCAGACAATCCTAACCACACAGACAACATGCTTGATCTTTTTTTTACAAACAACCTTTGATGTTCACGGTTGAGGTGAGTGGTCCTCTAGGCACCTAAGATTACAACTTGATGATGGTCTCTCCTCCAATGGAGTCCTTCTCTTGTGGCCATTCTCAGCCTCATGTTGCTTGGCATTAAAAGAATGCAAAATGGGATGATCTGCAAGATTTCTATTCTTTGGTCGGGTTACTGTTTTAAATCTTCAAATGTTAGCATTTTCTCAGATTGTGTTAACTGAAATTATTCTCATAAGGATGAAATCCTTTATTCCAGGAGTGGCTAACTTAATTTGTGATGCAATCTACTTTTTTCCTTCAAAATATGCCGCGATCTACCATTGCAAAAATTTCATTGCACAAGGTGCACAAAGTGAGGGATGACTGTATATTTAAAATTTGTCGTGATCAACCGAAATTAATTCCGCGATCGACTTGTTGGCCAATCCTGCTTTATTCCATACTCCATCTTAAAATCTTGACCATTATCTAAACCTTGGTTTTCCAATAATTGTGCTAAAGCTGGTCAAGGTAAGAATGTTGTGTATTGCAATTTGCTCTCATCCAAATCTCCAATATTATCTTGTCTACACAAAAGCTTGCAACAACTGTTAAGTAATATTTAGGTTTTGAACAGGTTAAGAGTAGAAAACTTGCTTCTTGTCCAAACCATAGCGAAGCATTCTGTTCTCTTGCAAAGGCTATTGGTCACAACTTTTATCCATCTATACTTCCACCTTTATTAAAACCTGATGGTTCTATTGCCTCCTCAACTAAAGATGAAGTTGACTTACTAGCATCCTACTTTTCATCTCTTTTTTTTTTTTTTGGCAATCTTGATAAGGCAGTTCCTACCATTTGCAGTGTGAGCTGCTCAATGTCACGGGCTTCTGTCAAAATGATGCCATAATAATTTTGAACATTCTTTTTCTTTTCCTAAAACTTATGCTTTTGGGCTTGCTCTGTTCTTCTATGTCACATTTTTATAGTGTCTTGTTCCACTGGTGTTTTTCCTTCTGCTTGGAAATTTGCTCATATCCAATGAGTTCCTAAAAAGTTGAGAAATCCTTACCATCCATTTATCTGCTCATTGCACTTAGCTATATCTTTACAAAATAAAGGAGAAATCCATTAACTGCTAACTCTAAAACTATCTCAACACCTATAATCTGTTCAATTATTGCAAATGAATTCCATTAGTGTTAATTCCCTGGTGATATTTTGGCTAATGTTACCCATCTGTGAACAAGTTCAACAGAAAAGTTTGGTGAAACTCAAGCAGTTGCTCTTGACATTTCTAAGGCTTTTGATCATGTTTGGCATATAGGTCTTTTAAACTTTTATCTTTAAAGATTTCTGGCTTTTTTTTACAATGGGTATGCAGGTGATGGTAGATGGCTCAAACTTTTCCTGCTATTACCCAAGGTCAGTTCTTTCTCCCTCTCTTTTCATCTTGTATATTAATGACTTTCTGCCACTGAGCAGAAATCCTGTCCACAGTTTTTCTGATGATAGGGAAATCTTGCCTTGCACAAACATCTTCAACTTTTCACATATCCACCATTATTTCTTTAAATACTGATCTCCAGGTAGTTCTCCAATGGGGCAAAAATAACTTAGTTAATTTCAATCCTTCCAAAACTCAGTCCTGTCTTATGTCTTGCAAAAATGTGTCTACTACATCTATGCTTTTCTTTGACATTCAGATTTCTAGACAAGATTACACATCTCGGTTAAGGATTGCACTGATTTCTAATCTCTCTTGACGGCTTATGCCAAGTATAGGAAGAAGCAATATATACCATGAATATTGCTTCCTCTGCATCTAAAATTTAGGTTTTCTCTTCTTATCTCTAAGTATTACTTTTCTTCTAAACAATTACTCTGTACAAATCTCGAATCTGCCCATCATGTAATATTGTTCCCAGACGTGGAGTGACACCCAAAACCTTTCTCAGGTTTCTAGACTCCATTCAGAAGAGAGCAGTCAGTTAATTGATAATCCATCTCTTACACAATCTCTCCACTCTGTCTCATAGACCTTTTGTTTCTGCTGTGTGCCTTTTCCATAGATACGTGCATGGGCATTGTTGTTCTGAATTGGCTTTTGTAATTCTCTCCCCCTCTTCCAAAGCAGTCCAAACATGTGCCGCAATCAGTTAATATCCATTTACTACCCAACTTCAAACTCACAGAACCAACTTCTCTTCTTTCTCATTTATTCCTTCAACTTCCATCTTGTGAGTAACCTTACTTCACGTGTAATTTGCTGAAAATTACAATCTGAAAAAATTCAGGTGTAATATCAATACGTATCTTCTCAACATTTAACCCATACATGGAACTAAATTCTAATACCTATTGTGTTTGGGGTTTTTCACTTAAAAAAAAAAATGCTTTACTAAGTACTGTGAACTAGTAGTGTATGTCTTTGCTGATATTACAAAGGTTGGCAGGGTGGTTAATGACAGTAATGAGATTATCCTACTGCAATGGGATCTAGAAAAGTTTGGCAGATGGGCTGAGAAATGTCAACTGAAGTTTAACATTGATGAATGCAAAATACTGCATATGAGTAGCAGTAACCCCAGAATCTGTACCAACTGTGGTACTACACTTAGAGTAGTGGAAAATGAGAAAGACCTCGTGCAATCCAATACGAAGTTCTCTGAGCAATGCAGACAGGCTTCCAAGACAGCTCATGGGGTTTTAACAATGATATACAGGAATTTTGCTGGCAGGGATAAGGAGGTGGTTATTCCCTTGTATAAGGCAATGGCCAGGTCACATCTTGAGTACTGCATACAGGTCTGGTGGCCTCATTTTAGGAAGGATGTGGAGCTGTACAGAGAAGGGCAATGAGATTGATGATTCAAACAGAGGAGTGTTTTTACCAAGAAAGGCTTCAGTTCTGAAAATTGCAGCGTCTGGAGACTAGGCACCTGCGAGGTGATTTGATTGAGGTGTTCAAGGCTTTGAATGGATTGAGCAAGCTCAATGCTGATGGGATTTTTCCTCTTGCTCAGACCACACATGAGGGGATGGAAATTCAAATTGAGGTAGGATGGTTGCAGAGCAGTCAGTGGGTTGTTGATTGTTGGAACAAACTTCTATCTGTGTTGTGGAAGTTGATAGTTTAAATAAATTTGAGGAAGAACTTGACAAACTATTGGTGGGAAATGAATAGATGAAATGGGATGTGTATTATTATTATTATTTTTTTTTTTTTTTGGCTGATGCTGTTATAAGTTTGCTTTCTTGCACCATTTCCCACTGTTAATGCTAATGTTTCACAAAATGAATGTTTTATATGTGCTTCAATTCATAGCAACAATGACATATGTCTAGAGTCTAGACAGTCTGAGTCTAGTCAGTAACATGACATGCAATCTGAAATATATAAAACAGAAAAGAAATGAATTTGTGTTTGGAAATTATTAATGAAACATAACAGATAAATCTGGCACCTCTTGTGCTATTTTTTTAATTTTTTTATTTTTTTTTAAGTCAGTTAAATGACTTCACTGCATTTGACCTTTGGAGAAATATTCAAAAAGTGTTGGATTTTTCATAATTCTGATTTTTTTATTGCCAGATTTATGAAATTCTGTGGTAGTATTTTGGTTGTTTTGTTGTATTTGACATTTAACTGAGAATTAATATAAATTAGCATGAAGTTAGACCTAAAAGTTTTGACTTCTGTGAAGGATGTTTCAAGTGAGTGAATGACTAGGAGAAGAAAGGCTGTTTCTTTTGCCCAGTGGAATTAATAAATTGAGTCCTATTTGAATTTAATTGGCAAAATAGTGATAAAGCAGACAAATTCTGTAATTCAGTCAATTATTCTGAGAACAGTTTTCTTTAATAATGTAATTCTTGAAATATCAGTGAAATTCTTGAAATATATTACATGTTATGCATATTCAGCATAATGACAAACTCAGTTTTAATTTTTAATAATTAATTTGTAGGTTGAATGTTAATAAGTAAGAAAAAGTAAATTGAATGGTAACTTAAATATTAAATACTACTAAATAATGAATTGCAAGTTCTTATTACGTTGTCAGTTTCCCACAGTATATGACATGGTAACAAATTACTTCCAGTTATATGAATGATTATGTTATTTCAGACTATGATTACTCTATAATTATGATTAACATCTTGTTGGGCCAGTCATATTTTAGGTCTGACAAGTTAGATGTAACATAAGATTTGTACCCAGGAGACCAAACAAACCAGGTATAATATAAATTTACATTTATCATGATGTGTGTTTGCTAGCCTCTACACTTCTGGAAGTGCAGATGCTGCAACTAGATCTCTGCTAGTAGCCTCTCCTGCACTTTACTTGTAATGAAGACGCCTCTGTAGCCAGGTGGGAAGGAGCAGCAGTGCGTAGCACACGCTGCTTGATTAGACTGGGGTTCGAGCCCGTCACCACCAAATACGGAGGATGCAAAAAAGGTCAGGGAATGACCACCGCATATCTCAGAGCAATATGACCTTAGTTGCTAATGCTCCTAAAATCCAAATAACAACAACTTGTAATGAATGTAAATCTGGTACATTTTATTAAACCAAAATTTGCTTGATATGGTGTTTTACCTCTGATTCACCTTTCTGTTCTTCAGTTACTCTTTTGCATTGTTGGTATTAGCATCCATTCCAATATACTTTGGTTATTATCTAGTGCATCTCCAACAGCTCAATCTTTATTTTAAGTGGGTTTCTGGTGTACATGGATACTTTTGCAGTCAGTGGACCATTTCCTCGGGTTATTCTCTTATGTCCTTGTAATGCTCTTAAATTGTATACAAATATTCCATCAATGCTGTGAATACACACATGGTAACTAATGCACTTCTTGTCTCTTTGAAGTTGTTTGATTATATCAAGCTTCAGTTTTCTCATTGGAGCTTTTACAGAAGTAGTTCTTGCCAGATGCTTTTGCTAGACAACTCTGTTTGCCCACCACAATTGCTGCATTACTATACATGCATAAGAATGTCACAAATAAAGCCATGAAATTACTAACAGTTAACAAAATGATGAGGTTTAAATGCAACATTAAATAATGGGTATCATATGTACTGCTTATATACCCACTGCATGGAGATAGCACATATGAGAGGTACATTGCTGCAGTGTACTTATGCCTCACACAGATGGGAAGAATTTTCAACCGACTTGTATGTGGCATAAAGGTCTGGCAGTCTCACGAGAGGAATAACTTATCTGGAAATTGTAAAAGCAAACTTGAGTACACGTAATTTGGATAGTGAGATAAAAAACAATCATGTATAATTGAAGTCAGCATATTACCAGACTCCTCAAATAAACCCTTCATACTCAGGCCATGAACTTTTCAAACACCCCCTGATATGAACATTAACTGACCAGAAATTGAGTAATCGAGCTCCTGTGTTTCTGTAATCTGAAATATTTGGAAGCACTGGGACTTCTTTATTCAAGATTACAAAAACACAAGAGTTCATTAAACATTGGAATGAAAAATTTGACAAGAAACTTGATTATTATGGTTAGACTAATTTTCTTGAAGCAGGATATTAACCTGTATTTGATCAAACAACAAAGAGAATTTAAACTTAAAATTAGTAGAACAATGCAGTCAGATCAATTGAGAGGTGTGTCGATTAATGTTCATAGACCTGTAATTGTATCTGAAGAATGGAATTCACAGTCTGCTAATTTCTTTCTCCCACAAATGAATTACATATAACAGCACCCCCCCCCAGCTTCCTTTGCAAACAAATTTCAATATCCAGGTCCTCAACTGTGAGGATGGGTAGTTATTCATCTGGATTTCCAAGTGGAAACTTTAATCTCTTCTTCAAATTCTCTTTTTTTCTTTACAAAACTAATATTTTATCTTCCTGTGCTGTGAGATTAGGGTTCCAAGGACGAAGGAAGATTCTACTATTCTCTTCCTGTTTCTCCTTCAGTAACTCCATTGTTGTCATATTTTCTAAGGTGATATGGTGGGATTACCCATGCAGTGTTGCTCTCCATTCCTTTGAAAGAAGTTTTTCAGAAAAATACAGCAAGTCCCCAACATATGTAAGAGATACGTTCCAGGACTTCTTACATAAGTCAGGTTTTACGTAACTTGTAAATGACTAATAAAATATGGCTACTTTATGCCTCATATGCCAAAATTACAAAAACCACATAATATTCTTAGAAGAATGAAGAAAATTAGTTATATACCATAACAATTAAAAACTTTATCTGGGGACAGCGGTCAAGTAGCCGGAGTGGCACATAAGAAAACAAAAAGGAAGAAAAAAAATGCATATTATTGTACTGTAAAAACTGATATGTATTTCGCATGCCCTGTAGGCATTATAAGGGCTACTAAGGGAATCAAAACCAAAGTGTACACATTTAAGAACATTTGTCTAAACCATACAATGAATCAAAGTCAGGCGATGAACTGAAGGTAACTTAAATAACTGAAGCATTAATCAAAGGTGTTGTAGGCTGAGTAGAGATCAGGGATGTAGTATGTAACATGAGCTCTTCGATCTTCATCTGTTTTGTATGCTTTTTTTTTCTCTTCATAAATTTCATGATAAGAAATCTTGAACTTTTCTTTCTATTTTCAAAAAATATTTAGTGTTTTCATCCATTCCATTGAACATAGAGAGACCTTCCTGAATTTTATGAAATGCTTCTGCCATTTCCTTTAATTTAAACTGCTTCTTGGGTTGCTTTGATTCCTCAACGGATTCAGCTTTCCTTTGCTCATCAACTCTTTGCGCATTCAACTGGGCTAGATCTTCTGTTATTAATTCTTCACCTCATTCATCCACAAGCTTGTCTCATCTTTGTCCTCCAGGACCAGCTGCAAGTCCTGGGCTAAGTTTACAATTTTTTTTGGTAACAGAAGACATCAGCTCATCTTTGTTGAAGCCTTTGTTGGTTGTTAAGCTCAGAATGTTTTGGAAGTTTTTTTCCAAACTCCACTTATACAAGTTGTTGTCACATCATTCCATTCCAGGCTCTTGAAATGTTGCATATTCCATCAAGGATATTAAACATCTTCCAAAATTTCTGCAGATCCATCTTCTCTTGCTCTGTTGCATTTACAGCCTCAGAATGTTTTCCGTATGTAATAAGCTTTGACTGCCCAGATAACTACCTGATCTATTGGTTGAATCAAAGTCGTTGTATTTGGAGGGAAATATACCACCTTGACGTCATGCAGATCATCTAGATATTTAGGATGACTGGGAGCTTTGTCAAGGAGCATTAATATCTTAAAAGGCACTGACATTTGTAAGCAATATTTTTCAATTTCAGGAACAAACACATTTACAAACCATTCTTCAAAAATGGTTATTGTCACCCAGGCATTTGAGTTAGCCCTGAAGTGTATAGGAAGCGATTTTTTTGTCAATGCCCTTAATTAAAAGCCCGCGGGTTTTCTGAGTGATAAACTACTAAAGGTTTAAGTTTATAACTCGCTATGTTACCACCCTCTTAGAGCGCTACCCTGTCTTTGGCTGCTTTAAACACAGACATTGACTTTTCTTCAATAAAATCATAAGTTCTGCTAGGCATGTTTTTCCAAAAAAGGCTAGTCTCATCATCATCATCATGAACTTGGTCCGGCTTAGGTCTTTTAAGACCTGTTCCATTGTAGCTCTTGGAGGTGGTCTTGGTCGACCAACATCTCTCTCTTGCCTGTAGGTTTGTAATTAAAGGCTAATTTTGGGGTCCGGTCTGAGTTCATTCTTTCTATGTGGCTGATCCATTTTTCCTGATACTGTTTTATGTCATTTACTATGTTATCTACTTTTAATTTCTCGTGGATATCTAAATTTTTTTGGTGGTCTAGTCTTGTAAAGCCTAATAATGGTCTTAAAAATCTCATTCGTGCTGCTTCTAGTTTGTGTGCATATTTCTTATTTATGACCCAAGTCTTACAGCTGTAGAAGTGGGCTGGTTTTGAAGTGACGTTGTGCAGTCGTAATTTTGTTTCAGTTGTCATTTGTTTTCCGAAGTGGCGTTTAATCGTTCCATTCATTTTATTATATTTTTGTAGTTTAGTGTGAATGTCCTTCCCTTCATTTGATATTAAATTTCCCAAATAGGTGAAGTCAGATATTTGTTCTATTATTTTATCATCAATAACAATTTTGACTCTTTATATGTTTTTTCCACATAATCCCATTGATTTTGTTTTTGAGGTGGAGATTTTCATCTGTTACTTTTTACCTATTTTATTAAGTTCATTTGCTGCTATCTGTAGTTCATCTTCTGATTTTGCAATTATAACTTGATCATCAGCATATGATATAGTTTGGATTTTATTCCTGTTGTTCAACTGTATTCCATTGTTAATTGTATGTTTCCATTCTTTAAGAATTTTATTGATGTAGATATTAAATAAATTTGGTGTAAGTCCACATCCTTGTTTCGCTCCTTTATTGGTGTTAATTGGGTTTGATAGTTGGCCATTAGAATATTTTATACAGACTTTTGAGTTTTTATATAGGCTTTGGATCGTTTTCTGGAGTTGGGTTGGGATATTTTCTTCACGTAGAATCAGCCAAAGTTTTTCCTGATTTACATTGTCATATGCTTTTACATAATCAATAAAGAGCAAAAATGTTGGTAGATTGAATTCTCTTCTTTTCTCCAAAATTTGTTGTAGTGAGAAAATGGCATCTATTGTGCTTCTCCCTTTTCTGAACCCACATTGTCTTCTTCTAAGAATTGTTCACTGTATTTATTAAGTTTATTCTTTAGTATATTAGAGTATAGCTTTGCAGCAGTTGACAGCAGTGTTATCCCTCTGTAGTTATTAGGGTTATTTCTGGAGCCTTTTTAGTGTAAATTGATTACTATTCCTGTTTCCCAATCTTTGTGTATCTGTTGCTTATGCCATATGATGTTAAATAATTTTAGTAGTGCGTTTTTTTAGTAAGGTGCCCCCATATTTAAATAGTTCTACATTCAAATTGTCTATGCCTGGGCTTTTTCGGTTTTTTGATTTTTGTAATATTAACTCTAGTTCTTCTATTGTTATATTTTCTTCATCTTTGGTTATCACAGATTCATCTTCCAATTCCCTAGTGCCTGGGTTATACCATAGTTTGGAATAGTGTTGCTTCCATTCTGCTCGGGAGATGGAGTTGGTTTTTATTTGATCATTTGTGTCTAGTTGTAATTTCTTAAAAATTTTAAAACCTCTTCTCTGTGGGCCCGTGATATCACGTTCTAAAGATTTAACAAATTTATCCCAGTCATCTCATCGGATTCTTCTGGTTAGTTTTCTGACTTCTGCTCTAAGCTTTTTATATTTTATGTGTAAATGTAGGTCTTTAGTTTGTAGGAACAGTTTATAGGTCTTTTTTTTTTCTCATTGATTGTTTGTTTCAATTCTTCATTCCAAGTTCTTAGACAGTTTTTATTTTTTATAGGTTTATAACAAAGACTTTCTTCATCAGCTCCCAGAATTGATGTTTTCATGTTTGACCAGATTTCCTCAACAATATCACTTTCATCTGATTTGAGTTTATCTTTTAATCGACTTTCGTACAGGAATTTAGTGCTTTCGTCTTCCAACAAATGTATTTTTAATTTCTTAGTAGTTTTTATTGGTATTTTCTTCTTTTTATCAAGATAATTTCTTTTTATTTTGAAAGTGCTTTCTACTAGGTAGTGATCACTGTCAATTTCACTGCCTCTGAATACTCTAGTGTCTCTAATTTTATAAGTCCTGTTAGGCATTTTTTTCCAAAAAAGGCTAGTCTCATCCACATTAAATATTTGTTGTGGAAAATAACCACCACTTCTTATAATCTCATCCAATTTGTTCTTGAATTTTTTGGCAGCCTCACCATCTGCGCTTGCTGCTTCACCACTTATGGCAATGTTATGATATCCATTTCTCTTACAGAACCTATTGAACCAACCATGACTCGTAACAAGGGTGGTTTCACTATCATCGCTCTTCTTAAGATCCTCAAAAATGGCACGAGCCTTTGCTTTGATTAAGTGGAGGCTTAAAGGGATTTGTTTTTGGATCTAGTCCCCACAATAAGTAACTTTTCCATCTCGCTTATTAGTCCCATTCTAGCCTTAGTTATTATAGTTGACTTCATTGTGCCGATCCTTTCACTGCTTCACATATTCTGTCTTTGTCCTTTATTATTGGGTTCACTGTTCACACTGACAAATCTAAATTCTACGTGATACTTGTTAACGTTTGACCATTTTCATACATCCTTATTATTTTAATTTTCTGATCCAAGTTGATCTCTTTCTTTTTCTTGGTAGATTTACTAGTACTGCTGTCATTTATTCTCTTAGTCGGCACAATGATAATTGTCAAAATGAAATTTTCTCTAAAGAACTTCAGAGTTAAGGTGGTAACACTATTTCTCATGCGAGCTCACATTATACTAAAATAATGTGGAAATACTCATGCGAGCTCACATTATACTAAAGCACATTTCCGGAGATCACTACCATAAAACAATAAAAACAATTTGCATTTTTTGGTTTATTTGGCTTTTCTGTTAGTGCAATTCTATAATAAACGGATAGTAAACTTGATCTAATTGCATTTGCGATCATATCGATAGCTGGAATTCTATGGGTTTTATGTTATTATGCTGAAATATGTTTCCCCTTCCATGAAATCTTTAATCATATAAAAAACATAAATGAATTTTCAGAATCTTCTCTTCGTTCCTATTTTTTAAGCTTTGTAAAAAAAACTTGTTACTCGGTATCTCACTTGTCAATTTGTGTATGCCCTGTTGATTGCTTATTTATTTTTTTTACTGTTTTAAATTTTACAATCCAAAAAAAAAAAAAAAAAAAATGTGAGTCCGAATTTACGAACTCAGACTTACGTTAGTCGGGGACTAACTGTAATCATCTTGCTTTGGGTCTGCTCTTCAAAGTGAAGATTCCATTGGTTTTGTGGTAAATATATTGTTAAAGTTTGAAATGATTGTGTTCTTATTCCTATGATTTAAATCACACTATGGGAAGGTTTTAAGGTCCGACTTCATGTTAGAGACGGATGTAACTTTTGAATTTTTCGGGTGTGCCATTGGTTTTGTTTCCTAATTTTTATTTAGCCTCATGTGACATGAAGTTTCATTTAAAGTAATGTGATTTCACTTCTTTTAACAGATGTTTCAAGTTACTTTTCTTCTGATGTATTAAAATATGCATTATTTTTATTTTAGTGGATCTTGGAATAGGTTTTATTCAAAGTAATAGGGTTTGCAGGTATAAATTAATCTTTTTCTGATGTGTTAATATGTGAATTTGTTTGTATTACATATTTGGCAGATCTCAGCATTGTACAGCTCATTAGTTAATATATTGATTTTGTGGAAATTGGGAGTTTCACAGAAGTATTGTTGTATTTGGTGGTTAAATATGGAAGAAACACTCTTTCTTTAATTTGGCCTTGAGAATCTAGAGTGCATGCCAGATATAATACCCCACAAAATTTTCAGGTCAGTTCACCAAGTAACTGTCTATTTCAAAGAAGGTCATAAATCCCCCCCCCCCCAAAAAAAAAAAAAAAACAAGTGGATGTGCATAGTGTGCATGTATTGCACACTATGCCCTGAAAAGTATTTGTACATGGGAATTTAGGGAAAAAAAATGGTTGCTTATTCTTAAAATTAATAACATATGGGCTTCCTGCTTTCACCCTAAGAACAGCTATTATTCTTCTGGATTTTTTTTCAAATTTATTGTGGCACACAGCTGATATGTTACCTCACCCTACTTTTCCTTTGTAGTAATTGGGAGGTATACATTAAAAGAGAAGTGTTGCTGTGCTGTGTTATCTCATTCTAAAGATATTACTCAAATCAAGTTAGGGCTCTGCTGGACAGGTCAATTCTGCATAGTCATGTTATATATAGATATGCCAATAGTCATAACAATATATGTATAGATATGCCAATGTAGGATATCAAGCCATCATAGGATAATGCAATGAAGATTCTAAGTACTATGGTATCTGTTATGCTCCTCGAACAATTTTGTGGTTGCTCCTGCTCTAAATATGAATGAACCTTCTTCATGGTTGTTCGAGGTGTGTCTAATACCTCTTCAAAGTATGTAGTGTTTCTGCTTAAACTATTTTCTTAATGGTTAAGTCATTATGTTGTGTTTGGTATTTTCATGCATCTACAGATTTTGATTTTATCCATTGAAGGAATGTTCATGGGCTTCACCTTCCCCAAGGAAGAAAGCAGAGGCAATTCCATAGTTTGCTTTAATAGCTCCTGCGAAGTCTGAATGCATAAATGGAGGGAGTGGGGGGGGGTTGATATCATAAACAGGCATCTTGATATGTATATATAACAAAATGCAGATAATAATTAAAATCTTTGATCATTTGTTTTTTAATTTAAACAATTTATTGATAATCTTAAATTTAAAAAAATAATAAAAAATTAGATGAAGTGCTGTGAACCTCCAGCTATGCCATTAGCTGTATGATCAAAGGCTTCATATAACCAGTGATCTAACCTGCCTAACTTGTTAGAAGTACTTTGATAAGTGCAATGCTAATAAATTTCTTGAGCTATATATGAGAAGAGGTTGAAAAGTTCCTAGCCTCTCATAGAAGGAATGCTATAAAATTGTGAAAACCATTTTATTTTTAAACTTAGTCTTCCCTTAAATCAACACACACTTCTGGCCTGATCCAGAACCCACTCCCATAAAATTTAGAAGATTTTGACTCAGACCAGTAGTTGCTTGCATTCATCACAGCATTGTCACTGTCGAAATTTTGTGCTTCCAAGTCTTGTTTGAGATCTGGTAATATAAAATAGTCCAATGGAGCAAAATCCAATGAGGAGAGCGGATGCCGTAATTAGCTCAAACCCACAGTGTCTCCTGAATCACAAATGCTGTGTGCCCCAGTGCATTGTACTGATGCAAGTTGACTACTTTGGCCAATAACCCCATGCCTCCTAAGCTTCAGTTCCTTGTGGAAATGTCAGAAGGTTAGAATAACACTCGGCATTGTAATGGCATCTGTTTTCAGGAATTTTATTTTTTTTTGAAAACCCCAAACACGAGAGGTATTAGAACCTATAGTACTTGATACCGTGCTTGGGTTGGAGGTTGAGAAGACGAAAGCAGATATTTGTTGACATTGGACTTGAACTTCTGTAGACTGTAACTTTCAGGAAATACGTATGCAGTAAGGTTGTTTCAGAAAATGGCAGTTGAATGAATAAACGAGAAAGATGAAAAGTTGGTTCTGTGAGTTTGAAGTTGGAGAGTAAATAGATGTTGGCTGGTGGCAGCACATGTTCGGACTGTTTTGAAAGAGAGAGCGGGAATTATAGAAGCCAATTCAGAAGAACAATTCCCGTGGAAGTATCTGTAGAAAAGGCATGCAGCAGAAACAGTACATCTATGAGACAGTGAGTGGAGAGACTCTGTTAAAGAGGAGTCATTAATTAACCTAACTGCCCTCTTCTGAATGGAATCTAAAAGCCTGAGAGAGGTTTTGGGGGCACCGCCCCAGATGTGCGAACACTATTCCGTGGTTGGGCGGATTTGCGATTTGTACAGAGTGAACAACTGTTTGGAAGAAAAGTAATGCCGAGAGCAAAAGAGAAAACCAAGTTTTTTAGAAGCAGAGGAAGCAATATTTGTAATGTGTTTGTGCCAAGAGAGATTAGATATCAGGGTAATCCCCAAAAGAGATATATCATTTTGCCTCGAAATCAGAGTGCCACTAAAGATAAGCATAGGAGCAGAAGAATCCTTATTGCGAGATATAAGACAAGACTGAGTTTTAGAAGGATTGAAATCAACTAAGTTGTCTTTGCCCCACTAGTGAATTACCTGGAGATCATCATTTAAGGAATTGATAGTGAATATTCGAGAAGTTGAAGCTGATTGAGCAGGGAAAGGTTTCTCAAAATGGAAAGTAGAATGCAATGTGCTATCATCGGCAAAACTATGGATAGGATTTCCAGTCAATGGAAGAAGATCATTAATATAGAAGAGGAAAAGAGTAGAAGAAAGAACTGAACCTTGGGGGACACCAGCATTAGTGGAGAAGTTAGAAGACAGAGAACCATCTACCATCACTCACAGTGAGCGATCAGAGAGAAAACTGGATAACGAATTACAAAAAACAGTTGGCAAACTATAAGATGGAAGCTTGTTTAGAAGACCTTTATGTTACAACAGAACCTGAAGTTACAACAGAACTATCTGGTTTTGACAGAGGTGAGAGCAGAGATGGGCAAAAGTTGCGGCCAATAGCTTTGGCAAGAGAGCAGAATGCTCGGCTATCATTAGGGCAAGAAGCAAATTTTCTACTCTTAGCCTGTTCAAAATCTAGTTTGGATTGATTAATAACTGCTTTACAATTGTTGTGAGCTTTGGTGTAGGCAGAAAATGAAACTGAAGAATTAGAAACAAGTCAATTATGATATGCAACATTCTTCTCTTGAACAGCCTTAGCACATTTATTGGAAAACCAAGGTTTAGATAAATGACGTGATTTTAAAGTTGAGTGTGGAATAAAGGATTCCATTCCTACAAGAATAATTTCACTGACATGATCTGAGCAAATGTTGACATCAGAAGTTTTTTAAAAAGTAATCCGACCATGGAAATGCAGAAAAGAAATAACGCAGGTCATCCCATTTTGCATTCTTGTAATGCCAAACAATACGAGGTTGGGAGTAGTCATGAGATAAAGGCTCCATTTGAGTAGAGACAATCATGAAGTTGTGATCTGAGGTGCCTAAAGGACCACTCACTTCGACCATGTACTTAGAGGTGTTGTTTATGAGAAAAAGATCAAGCGCGTTGGCTGTGTGGTTAGGATTGTCCGGTATTCTTGTAGGTAAATGAACAATCTGTGCATCGTCATTAGTAATTGCAAAAGCCTCAACATCTTGACCAGCCAGGTTGGTGTGACTAGAAAACGAAAGCCAGCTAGAGTTGTGAACATTAAAGTCACCAAGGAAAATTACCTCACTGTTAGGAAAGTTTGGCGGGAGAAAGTAAAGTTTCAAAGAGGGGAAGTCAAAGAGATCTAAGTGATGAGTGGAGTTGGGAGAACGGTAGAGACAACTTATTCATATGTCCGTTCCGATATTCACTGTCAGAGAAAATCGAAGAGAGGAGATTCCAAATTACCAAGTCTCTGACAGTGAATATCGGAACGGACATATGAATAAGTAACACCTTTGAGGCAAAAGGAATCATACTGTAAATAATTTGGGCAACTAATATGAGCAGTAGCTGAATCAACCGATAACTGAGATTCTGTCAGGAAAAGTACATGGGGTTTGGCAGACTGCAAGTGGAAACGGACATCGTTGATATTAGAATTGAGACCACGTATATTTGTGAAATGAACTAGGAAATTTTTGGGAGGTTTAGACCTTTTTGCAGATAAGCTTACTCTATTATTTTGACAGTTCATGGTTTATTCAATAAGAAAAGGTGGTGGTGGTGGTGGGGGGGAAATGCTGTATGAAGTAATGAAATTTTTGGATAGGGCGTACTCGTGGTAAGAATGTACCCAGATCCGTGACATAACGTGGCCTCCTAAAGAGTTACGAATAGGTTCAGTCTGGTGTACTAACTTGCGACCGGCCTGCACCATTTTAGACCTGTTCCCTCGAAATGTATGGAAGATATTGGATCATGTAAATGTAAAGAAGATAAGGAAAATTGACCGTAATCACTCCTGCATCCCAGAATTAAGGACTTTCCCAGCCAGCTTCTGCACTTGAAACATTTTAGGAGCACAAAAGAATGCTTCCTGTTTTGATTGTTCTTTGTTTCAGAGCTAAAGTGGTGCGCCTGCGTTTTGTCTAAAGTGATATACAACCCAAAACTGAGCTTAATTATTTTCGAAATGCTTCACAATCTAATGATTGTGAAGCATTTTAAACACAACCTCACTCTCTCCCACTTCTATTTATGATTATTGAATAATGCATTATATTTGAATTATTTAGAAAGGCTTCAGTTCTGCAAATTGCAGCATCTTGAGACCAGGCATCTATGAGGAGATCTGACTCAGTTGTTTAAAGCCTGACTGGATTGAGTAAGCTGATTGTTAATGTTATTCTTCCACTTGCTGAGACTACACACGAGGGGGAACAAATTCAAGTTGAAGGATGATTGCAGGTTGGTGTGTCGAAGTCTGCCTTCAGCCAGCAGATGGTTGATTGTTGAAACAGGCTTTCATCGGTTATTGTGGAAGTGGATGAGCTGATTAAGTTCAAGGGAGAACTAGACAAATTCTTGGTGGGCAAACTTTTTTTTTTTTTTTTTTTTTGGCTGATGCTATATAAGCTTGCTTTCTTGCATCATTTCCATTACTACTACTAGTACTATTAGTATGGACAGCAAATTAGCAGTGGGCATAGTAATTGGATTGTTTTCTGGAAGCTGTTAAGTGGAATTTTATTTGTGTGTTAAAAATTGTTTCTCTTTAACTTTTGTTTAAATTTAGTGGTATGGTTATTATTTGTTTGGCTGATTAAGTTGGTGAATTTGTTCTTTGCTTGTCCTTCGAAGTTGCTTAAGAAACTCAAAGTAGACTTCTTCCACCATTGTGTTGTATCAATGGTGGCAAAAGTCAATATATGATCACTCTGATTCTATCACCATTATTACAGTAATGATATAGGAAGTATACTGGTTGGTATTACATGGGTGGTTTTTTGTGTAGTTTTGTGGGAGTATAAACAATATCAGGAATGTTTTTTATTAGGTCCACAAACTATAAATTCACTGCAATAGCCAAACATGATTTTATAATGTAATTGTGAAACGGCCTCCATAGCTGAGTGGTCAGGACCGGGAGTGCAGTAGCACATGCTCCTTTAGTAGACAGGGGTTCAAGCCCCTGACTGCTAAATACGGTCGATCTGCCAACCCGCACTGGACCAGCATGGCAGATTATGGTCCATTTCCCTCAGCATGAATTGTTGAGGCAGGTTTCCATCCTGCAGTGGGTTGATAATGGCTGCACTTTACCCTTTTTTTTATCACATAGTACATAATGTATTAGAATAGCATAGTTTGTACCTCCATGGAATAAGTGGGATTAGTGTAGTCTTATTACTTTATCTCTTGATTTCTTATGTTCCTTTAAATTAAATTTGGACTAAAATCACTACTCAGACTAGAGCAGAAAAGCAGAGTTCAAATTAGTGAACACTTTTGCTGCTTTGAACTGCCATGAGTAGTTCTATGAATCAGGACTATATTATGTGTGTTACTTGTTCTAGTTGTTTTTTTTTTTTTCCCAAAGCCTTTAGCAGAACATGATACAGCAATAGGAGATGCCTTTGTGCAAAGGGGATGAGATGGTTAAGTGCAAATCCAGTTTTCTGATGGAGTTGTATAAGGGCTTGAAGAATAGGGTTGATCTCCCAAAAGATTAAAAGAAAGTGGCCTATCAAGCTCTCAGCCACCCAGGCCAATTTTGAAGACCATGATCCAGCATAACATAACATAACATCCTCCACTGCAGAGATCCTTGGTCTACAGGAAGTAGCTATCATTGATGATGCCTTTGTAAGGGAAATGATAAATATGTTTTGCAAATGTAATTACAGTAGACCATCAGTTATTCAGAATAATTAATGTTAGACCTCTTCTGGACAGAAAAATTTTCCGCATAATCGAACGTAAGTTAAAATTAAATAAATTCTGTTATAATGTATTAAGGTAAAAGAAAAAGACTTTAAATAGCATGAAAAAAAATAAAAATTTATTTAATTAAAATTATAATACTAATAATAACTTATACATGAAAATTCGCACATTTACATATGTATGTATATTTGGTTAAGTACTGGGTGATTATAAAATAAGTTTCCTATTCAGGAGCCCCTAGTGTCAAAATGGTGAGAGATAGTGCTGTGAAAATCAGTCATTTATGGTATGAGGAAGCGATTTGTAGAAGAAAAAAAATTAGTTCAAATTTCTGTCACCATGGAAGAAATTGGCACTATAAACATGAGATGGAATATTTAACTTAAGATTAGATTTTAATATCAGAACTTAGAAATCTGCAGATATTGTTCTATGTGCTTTCCTTCATTTGAGATGACATTCTGAAAATGGAGGACTGCATGCGACACAGTTTCGCATAGCATCTCATTGGTGATGTTGGCTACATGATGTTTAATGCTTGCTTTCAAATCAACAAGTGTCTGTATGCCACCTCGGTAAGCTCTGTCTTTCAGCCCCATAGCCAGAAATTACAGGGATGATTGAGATCCAGTGATCGGACTGGCCAGAACTGCAGAATGTCTCTAGAAATGATGCAATCACTTCTGAATGTTGAACAGAGCAGTTCCTTCACTTATCAACCAACACGGGGTGGGGCACCACCTTGCACTAACACTACGGTCACACTACAGCATTAGCTTTTTTGCAGAGCGGGAATAATGTGATCTCTTAGAAGAGTACAGCACTAGTTACCGTACACCTTATGGGGCCATGAGGTGTACACTCTTCAAAGAAAATTGGTCCAATTATGAACTCTGCTGTGAATCCACACCATACTGCAACGTATGGACTTTGTATGGTCTTTCATGCACAGCAGATGGATGAGAAATTCCCCATATTTGACAGTTTTGTGCATTTACAGCCCCATGAAGAGTGAAATGTGCCTCATAAGACTATGAGATCATTTGAGCCCCATGTATCCATCAAAGTCCATATGAGCCAGAAATCGTTGAGCAAAGACTATTTTCGTTGTTGCTCATCACAAGACTAGTTCTTGCGCTATGTTAATCTTGTATGGGAACCAGCGTAAAATTATTCGAAGCACTTTACTTACAGTCGACCAAGGAAGGTTAGTCTCTTGACACACCTCTGGCACCACTGACTGGTAGTGTTTTGCATTCTGACCATTGCAACCGCCACTGCCTCCATTCCGATATGTGGTCGTCTCCTGCCTGGAATTACACTTAACTCCCCGGTCACTTAAAATTTCTTTATTAGTTTTCGAAGCCCTACTGATGTCAAAGGTCCTTTACACAAACCTTTAAGTTTCCAATATTCATATAGTGCTGCATTAGCGTTACTATTATTCTGGTAGAACAGTTTTACTAAAAGAGTACGTTCCTTTTTTATAAACTATAATGGTTATTGACGGTGGCATTTGCCTTTCTGCTTTTATTTAACAGGATGTCATTTGCGTAAGCAGCGTGTCTTGAAGTAAATGACAACTTTTACATATGTGCAGTGCCGTTTTCCCCTGGTGGCAGAAATTTGAACGAATTTTTTTTCTTCTACAAATTGCTTCCCCCTACCTAAATGCATATCCACCGATTTTCACAGCATTAACTCTCTAACTGTTTTGACATTATTGTCTCCTGAACAGGGAAACTCATTTTATAACCACCCAGTTCTTTACTGCAAATTTTATTTGGTAAAAAATTTAAAGTAATTTTTTAAAATAATGTTCGATCGTTTTGTCTTTCGTTTCTTGTAAAATTTTTTTTTTTTCCCCGTTGTGAAATCTCAAGTTCCTTAATAATCAACCCCAGTGACTCAGATCTGGCGAGTATGGGCTTCGCACACCCAGGGTCCCAAGCTGAATATTGTTATTCTTCTCTTCTTTGGTGATTCCCTTCTACCTCTATCTCCCAGGGTAACTCAGGAATGTTTTTTCTGGCTGGTGCAGCAAAAACCTCAGGTTTCCTTGCACCATATGGTTAATGATAATAATAATATAAATTTGATTATATCATATTCTTCCTGGTTTTCTGCCCATTTCAGTGCTGTTTATTTTCGTCAACATTTTACTGAGAAAAATAATAAATCGCACAGTTTCGGGCTGATATTATTCTTACCGAATCTAGAACTAAACTAAACATAATATGAAATGAAGAGAACAAAATTATCATGGAAAATTGGGTTCTCGGAAGTAAATGACTAAACTCTATTACCCATAGTTTCTGAGAAAACCTATTAGTCCTAATCAAACATTTCACCAGATATATGACATAAAAAAACAGATAGAAATAATCTTGTAGCATAATAAACATTTGTCTCAAATACTACTTTTAATAAAAAGAAGAAAATCAATCTTTCAAATTATTCTGGATAACTAACGTTCCAGACAACTGACTTCTGGATAACCAAATTTCTACTGTATATTTATATTTGCAAATAATATTTACCATTTAAATAATAAATACCATTTATATTTATATATTGCAAAAATGTATATGCTATATGTAAATATATTTTCAATTCTAGCAGTCTTTCTATTTTTCTGTTTCTTTCTATTTCAGCAGTCATAAAAAAAGACTGTTGTACAAATTAGAGCAGTGTAGCGTTAAGGACAAATCACTGCTATCAATAAAAGGATGGCTTAATGTGAGAAGAAAGAGAGTAGTTATCGATGTGCACTGCTCTTTGTGGACTAATGTTATTAGTGAAGTTCTCCAGGGCTGGGTATATTCTTGTTTTCTGTGTTTATAAATGATACTTTTTTTTTTTTTTTTTTTTATGTAAACCCCAAACACAAGAGGTATTAGAACCTATAGTACTTAGTACCGTGCTTGGGTTGGAGGTTGAGAAGACGAATGAAGATATTTGTTGACATTGGACTTGAACTTCTGTAGACTGTAATTTTCAGGAAATACATATGAAGAAAGGTTGTTCCAGAAAACAGCAGTTGAATGACTAAACGAGGAAGATGAAAAGTTGGTTTCGTGAGTTTGAAGTCGGACAGTAAATGGATGTTGGCTGGCGGCGGCACGTGTTCGGACTGTTTTGAAAGAGAGAGCGGGAATTATAGAAGCCAATTCAGAAGAACAGTGCCCATGGAAGTATCTCTAGAAGAGGCATGCAGCAGAAACAGTATGTCTGTGAGACAGCAAGTGGAGAGACTCTGTTAGAGATGAATCATTAATTAGCCTAACTGCCCTCTTCTGAATGGTATTAAGAAGCCTGAGAGAGGTTTTGGAGGCACCACCCCAGATGTGGGAACAATATTCAATGGTAGGTTGGATTTGAAATTTGTACAGAGTGAACAGCTGCTTGGAAGAAGCGCCTCCGTAGCCAGGTGGGAAGGAGCAGCAGTGCGTAGCACACGCTTCTTGATTAGACCGGGGTTCGAGCCTGTCACCACCAAATACGGAGCATGCGGAAAGGTCAGGGAATGACCACCGCACCGGAGCAATATGGCCTTAGTTGCTAATGCTCCTAAAAACCAAATAACAACAACAGCTTGGAAGAAAAGTAACACTGAGAGCGAAAGAGAAAACCAAGTTTTTTAGATGCAGAAGAAGCAATATTTGTAAGGTGATTGTACCAAGAGAGATTAGAAGCCAGGGTAATCCCCAAAAGAGATATATCACTTTGCCTAGAAATCAGAGTGTCACTAAAGATAAGCATAGCAACAGAATCCTTTTTGCGAGATATAAGACAAGACTGAGTTTTAGAAGGATTGAAATCAACTAAGTTGTCTTTGCCCCACTGGAGAATTACCTGAAGATCAGCATTTAAGGAATTGGTAGCAGATTTTCGAGAAGCTGAAGCTGATTTGAGCAGGGTAAGGTTTCTCAAAATGGAAAGTAGAATGCAATGTGCTATCATCGGCAAAACTATGGATAGGATTTCCAGTCAATGGAAGGTCATTAATATACAAGAGGAAAAGAGTGGGAGAAAGAACTGAACCTTGGGGGACACCAGCATTAGTTGAGAAGTTAGAAGAGAGAGCCATCTACCATCACCCTCAGTGAGCGATCAGATAGAAAACGGGATAACCAATTACTAAAAACAGTTGGAAAACCATAAGATGGAAGCTTGTTACGTTCTTTATGCCAAACACGATCAAACGCCTTTGAGTTGTCAAGAGCAACTACTTGTGTTTCACCAAACCTTTCCACTGAATTAGTCCATAAATGGGTATCATAAGCCAGAATATCACCAGTGGATCGACACTGACGTTGTCAGTGTCGATCCACTGGTGATGACGTTGTCAGTGTCGATCCACTGGAATCCATACTGGCGATTGTTGATCAGACGGAAGGTTTCTAGGTAGTTTAAGAGTTGGCGGTTAATTGATTTCTCCATTACTTTAGAAAGAGTAGAAGTAATTGCAATGGGACGATAATTGGATGGGAGGGATTTGTCACCCTTTTTAGGAACTGGCTGGATATGAGCAAATTTCCAAGAAGGAAAAACACCTTTGGAATAAGAAAGTAATAAAAGGCGGCAAAGAATAGTAAGTTCAGGAGCACAGGTTTTGAGAACAAGTGGAGAAATACCATCAGGACCTGGAGCTTTCTTAGCATTAGCATTAGTAGAGGCATTTGATGCAAGAAAGCAAGCTTATGCAGCATCAGCCAAAAAAAAAAAAAAAAAAACCCACTTCCACTTCACCCCTCTGTTCGTTCCAAATACCTGTCCAGCTGAGCCTTAAACTTATTTAGGCTATCAACCTCCACCACAAGGGATTGAAGTCTGTTCCACCAACCAACCACCCGCTGGCTAAAGGCAAATTTCCTCACGTCTATCCTACATCTGTCTTTCCTCAATTTGAATTTATGCCCTCTCAGGTGATTTTTCTGAGCTAGAGGAAGAATCCCATCAGCATTGAGCATGCTTAAACCATTCAAGGCTTTATACACCTCTATCAGATCACCTCGCTGGTGCCTAGTCTCCAGACACTGTAATTTGCAAAACTTAAGCCCTTCTTCGTAAGAGCACCCCTTTGTTCCATTCACTAATCTTGTTGCCCTTCTCTGTACTCGTTCCAGCAGCTCTACATCCTTCTTGAAATGAGGCCTCCAGACCTGTATACAGTACTCTAGGTGTGGCCTGACCATTGCCTTATACAATGGAATAATCACCTCCTTATCCCTACTGGAAAAATTCCTGTATATCATTGACAATACTCCATGAGCTACTCTTGCAGCCCGTCTGCACTGCTCAGAGAACTTCATATCTGCCTGCACAACTACCCCCAAGTCCCTTTCATTCTCTACCACTGTCAGTGTAGTACCACAGAGTTGATACGTTGCTCTGGGGTTGCTGTTTCCCATGTGTAGTACTTTACATTTGTCAATGTTAAACTTCATTTGCCACCTCTCAGCCCATCTGCTCAACCTTTCCAGATCCTGTTGCAGCAGCATACTGTCAGTAGTGTCCTTGACAACCCTGCCAACCTTTGTATCATCTGCAAACTTGGACATTAAGCTTGATATACCATCATCAATATCATTTATAAATACAGAAAACAATAATGGACCCAACACTGAGCCCTGAGGTACTCCACTAATAACATTAATCCACGATGAGCAGTGTTCATTGATTACCACTCTCTGTCTTCTCCCCCTCAACCACCCCTTTATCCATAGCAGCAATTTGCCTCCAATGTCACACTGCTCCATCAAGATTCGTCAAAATCCTTCTGACATCCTTTTGATGGAAGACCACAGGAGGCATTGAATGGATCATAGTGGGAGGTGTGTTACCAAGATCATTAATACATGAGTTGGAAGAAAAATGGGATGCTAGCAGGTCAGCTTTATCCTTGGCTGAAGTGACAACAGAACCATCTGGTTTGGACAGAGGTGGGAGCAGGGAAGGGCAAAAGTTGTAGCCAATAGCTTTGGCAAGAGACCAGAATGCTCGGCTACCATTAGGGCAAGAAGCAAATTTTCTACTCTTAGCCTGTTCAATCTCTAGTTTTGACTGATTAATAACTGCTTTACAATTGTTGCGAGCTTTGGTGTAGGCAGAAAATGAAACTGAAGAATTAGAAACAAGCTAATTACGATATGCAACATTCTTCTCTTGAACAGCCTTAGCACATTTATTGGAAGACCGAGGTTTAGATAAAGGACGAGATTTTAAAGTGGAGTGTGGGATAAAGGATTCCATTCCTGCAAGAATAATTTCACTGACACGATCTGAGCAAACGTTGACATCAGAAGTTTTGAAACAGTAATTCGACCAAGGAAAAGAAATCTTGCAGGTCATCCCATTTTGTATTCTTGTAATTCCAAACAACACGAGGTTGGGAATAGTCATGAGATAAAGGCTCCATTGGAGAAGAGACAATCACCAAGTTCTGATCTGAAGTGCCTAAAGGACCTCTCTCTTCGACCATGTATTTAGAAGCGTTGTTTGTGAGAAAAAGATCAAGCGTGTTGGCTGTATGATTAGGATTGTCCGGTATTCTTGTAGGTAAATTAACAATCTGTGCAAGGTCATTAGTAATTGAAAAAGCCTCAGCATCTCTACCTACTGGGTCGGTGTGACTAGAAAACGGAAGCCAGCTGGAGTTGTGAACATTAAAATCGCCAAGGAAAATTACCTCACTGTTAGAAAAGTTGGACTGGAGAAAGTCAAGTTGCAAAGAGAGAAAGGAAAAGAGCTCCAAGTGATTAGTGAAGTTGGGAGAACAATAGAGACAACAGATGAATTTGACACAATGAGGTAGAGAGATTTTAAGCCAGAGAAGATCAAAGAGAGGAGATTCCAAATTGCCAAGTCTCTGACAGGGAATATTAGAACGAACATATGCACAAGTACCACCTTCAAGGCGAAAGGAATCATACAGCGAATAATTTGGGCATCTGAGATGAGCAGTAGTTGAATCAACCGATAACTGAGATTCTGTTAGAAAAAGTACATGGGGTTTGGCAGACTGCAAGTGGAAATGGACATCGTTGAGATTAGAATTGAGACCACGTATATTTGTGAAATGAATTAGGAAGTACTTGGGAGGTTTAGATCTTTTCGCAGATAAGCTTGCTCTGTTAGTTTGACAATTCATGGTGTATTCAGTAGTAAGAAAAAGTGTGGTTGACATACTGTATGAAGTAATGAAATTTTTGGATATCATGTACACATGGTAAGAATATACCCAGATCCTTGACATAACGTGGATTCGACAATGTTCCCCGCATACACACTACTCGGACTCCCTCCAGTCTCTATCTGGCAGAATAGAGGTAACAAGATTATATACTAGCTGATCCGGAAGCCTCCTAGAGAGTTACCAATAGGTTTGGTCCAGTGTACTAACTAGCGGCTGGCCTGCGAACATTATTTTAGAGCTGTACCATTGAAATGTAAGGAATATTGGATCTCACCACAATGTTCGTCATAACCTCAAAAGTCATCAATCATACTGCATGATGGAAGGGATAGGGAAGGGTTGACCGGAACTTAGCTCTAGAGACTAAGCATGGGTTTCACCACTTCAAGCCTCCAATAAGTAAAGTGGTGGTATTGCACCGGTTGATGAGAGTCATCTGCCACCTAGTACTGCCTGGTAACATAGAGGGGTGGCATTCCTCCATGTGGTGTGGGCACCACCCCTGGGTGGTCACCCACCATGTACTTCTGCATGGAGGTTATATCCTGGATTACTAACAGTCCCAACATCGTGAAGGTGCAAGCAGAGGATTTGGCCATCACAGATCGTCCAGATTTCGCCGACATTGGGTCCACTTGACTTGGGTGTCACCCGAATATCTGTTCCATCAGCGTTTTAGACTCCCAGGTAGTAAGTACAGCTTGTCTGGCATATCTGAGAGAATGTCTGTGACAAATTCAAGGACTGATGAAGTCATATCTGTTTCGATGTCTAATCAGATAATATGAAGTACAGCTGGGTGGTTAATAAAGTAATCTGGATATCCTACTGCAATGAGACCTAGACAAATTAGGCGGATGGTCGGAGAAGTGGCAATTGAAATTTAACATTGATAAATTCCAGATTAACATAACAATTGTGTTATACCACACTCAGGGTAGTGGAGAATGAAAAAAAAGACCTGAGGGGTAATTCTTTAGCCAGATATAAAATTTTCTGAGCAGTGCAATGCTACAAGGGCAAATTATTGGGTATTTTCAGTGATATACAGGAATTTTGCCAGCAGTGATAATGTAATGGTGAGGTCACATCTTGAGTACTGCATACCTGTCTGGAAGCCTCATTTTAGGTACAACAGACATGCAAGATGTAGGTCTGTTGTAAAAGGCACCCAGAGAAGAGCCAGGATTAGTGAGATACAAAAGGATGCCCTTACAAGGAAAGACTTCAGTTCTGTAAATTACAGCTCCTTGAGACTAGGCATCTTTAAGGAAGTCTGATTGAGCTCTGTAAGGATTTGAATGGATTAAGTAAACTCAGTGCTAATGGAATCCTTTCCTCTTGCTCATACTACACTTGTAAAGGGGCGTAAATTCAAACTGAGGGAGGATGGTTGCAAGTGGATGTGTGGAAATTTGTCTTCAGCCAGTGGATGGTCAATTTTCAGAACAAACTTCAATCTGTTGTTATTGTTGAAGTAGGTAGTTTGAATAAATTCAAGGAGGAACTAGACAAACTATTAGAGGTTATGAATAGAGGATATAGGAAGGTTTTTTTTTTTTTTTTTTGCCCTTGCAAATGGTGTATGAGCTTTTTTTCTTGCATCAGTGTTGCTACTAATAATCAAGAGTTATAATTGAAATACAGCAGACTCTCGATTTACCGGAATCGGTTTAACCGGGACACTTGAAAATTCCAAATAAAAAAAATAAAAAATAAAAAAATCAACCAGAATTCAAGTAATATATAGAATAGGTATAAACCTATGTGGTAGATGACTTTCATCAACTGGTGAAATACCACCACTTTGCTTATTGGAGGCTTGAAGTTGTGAAACCCATGTTTAGTCTCTAGAGCAAAGTTTCCGGCATCCCCCTCTCCCCATACTTCAACTTTAACCCATGCATGGTACTAAGTACTATAGGTTTTGATACCTTTCGTGTTTGGGGTTTTCATAAAAAAAACAAAAAAAAAAAACCAGGTGTTTTATGTAAACCCCAAACACAAGAGGTATTAGAACCTATAGTACTTAGTACCGTGCTTGGGTTGGAGGTTGAGAAGACGAATGAAGATATTTGTTGACATTGGACATGAAATGATGGTACAACTTTAAGCACCACTTCATGGCCCATTATTCACACTAATGAATGACAGATTGACTGGAAGTAACCAAAACACCTAATATTAACAGATTTGTATGATGAATGCAGTTAATGTGCAAAATTTCAGAAATACAAATGGAGTTATAATTTAGAAACCCTCAGTTGACATTATTTATATGGATTTTTCTCAATTTTTTGATGTAAACATCTGATCTTGTAAGCAGTACCAAACCTTTTATTAACACTGTGTATACACCGTACAATGCACCCAAAGAATAAATGTAACATTTGTTATACCCACTTCCAAAAAATAACAAAAATATGCAAAAATTGATTTACCAGTTTTTGATATAATATTAAACTTAGAAAGGACATGCCCATGGAATTTTTATCTAGCTGTCTAAAGTCCTAACCATGAAGTGTAGAATTCATTCAAGACAAAGTGACCTACTGTTATTATTATTATTTATTATTATTAGCTATGTGGTGCAAGGAAGCCTGAGGCTTATGCTTCAGCAGCCAAAAAAAAAAAAAAAAATTCCCGAGTTACCCTGAGAGAGAGAGAGAGAGAGAGAGAGAGAGAGAGAGAGAGAGAAGAATGATGAATCCAGCTCAGGACCCTGGGTGTGCCAAGCCCATACTCACCAGATGCGAGCCTCTGAGGAAAACTACTTATGACCCCTGACCTGGTGAGCTACTTAATAGCAGTATTCAGAAAATAAAAACAAAAACTTTGTTATACAAAAATTGAGCAATATAAAAGTAAGGAAACTTTAAGTGGCTGTGCTAATTAACTTATTCTCCTATTAGCAACAAGTGATGAAGATGCTGTCTTGCAGTCATTAGTGGCTTTTGGCCTTTCTTGAGGAGGTGAGATGCATTGACCATCAGTCCAATTTTCTTTGGTTTTCTGTTTTTCATTTCTGTTCATCCCAAGATATTATTTACCATTTAGTTTCCTTATTGTCACATAGAATAGTTTTTTTAGTTTATTCTCTGAGTACTGTCATTAAGTAGATCCCCAAGGCTGCATTTTCGTTAGTTGAATGAATCTTTTCATAATAAGTAAGCTCGTAAAACTACATGTTTAGATCTTTAGACAAAAATTCCATGACTCTTACCATTTTTAATTAATTTTTTTTTGGGTAGTTGGTATATAAATTACAAATTTTTGGAGTGAATCAATGGATGAAATGGGAAGGTGTTTTGTTTTTTTTCCCCCCTGGCTGAGCATCATATGCCTCTACTAATGCTATGTTTGGATGCGTAGTTAAGTATATTAATACCTTCTAGGAGGGGAACTTTATTGTTTTGTCAAATTTCTACTATATAATACTTTGTAAATTTACCTGTTTTTTTTTTTTTAAGATGCTTTCACTAATTAGAAAGGTTGAATTTTGCTATAAAGGTTAGGCCAAATGTATGCTAAATAAATTTCATTAATTATCATAATTGTATACATACAGATTTCTGATATTCAATATGTTAGTAATAATATATTGATATTAATGCACTGCACCTTAATCTTTGTAGAATTCTGTACTATTTCTGTTTACCCTGTTGAATACTGGCTCTTGTTAATTTATTTCATATATATAAAATGAACATATATATGAATATATTAATATATATAAATTAAATAGTATGTGTGTGTGAGGTAAAATTATTAAGTCTGTTGTAAAGTGCGAGGATGGATGCGTAAATTACATAAAATGCCAAGATTAATAGAAGGATAGCAGAAATTGGAGATGTTGAAGGCATGAGAAAGAATGTGAATATTCTATGTGATATAATGAATTCATTAAAATTATAGGCTGAATTGGATAGCCAATTAGAGAGAAGGTAACTGTTAAAAAAAATTTAAGTTAAGTTAAATTAATATATGAAGTAATAGCAAGCATCAGTTATGGGTGGGAAATTTTGGTTATAGTCCAGGAAAGGGGTAGAGAAATTATAAAATTAAAATCTGTTTGCTAAAACTAAATATGGATACATAATCAGGTATTTCATCAGGGGCTACACCTGATCATGTATCAAAGACTGTTTCTATACTTATCCATACCTGTGGAAGAAAGCAAATTTAAGAATAAAACTGAATGAGATCAAATAGGGGAGTAAAGAAATAGCACTTTCACTAAAATATGGACAAGGTAGTCCCAATGCAGTGTATGTTGTAGAACAAAATAAATTTAAGAAGTAAAATTATAATAAAATTAAAGTGCTTACAGTGTAACCTGGATGCAAAAATAGGTGGTTATAAGTGAATGATGCAATTTAGAATAAATTTAGGGAGAATATGTAAATGAAGTTATTGCAAGCAAATGTTGTGAATTGAGGAAAGAGAAGGGATGAAAGTTTAGATAAAAAAGGAAAAGATAGGGAGAGATTAAGGACAGTAGGAACATTCGTATCACCCTCATGTATTACTCTAACAGCTTTAGGAAAGAGAAAGAAGGAGAAGCATTAGCATTAGTTGAGGCATATGATGCAAGAAAGCAAGCTTATATAGCATCATCCAGAAAAAAAAAAAAAAAAAGAAAGAAAGAAAGAAATTCCTATTTCAACCATCTGGCCATCGAAATGTTTGTCTAGTTCAGCTTTACATTTATTTAAGCTATCAACTTCCACAACAACAGATGGAAGTCTGTTCCAGCAATCAACCACCCACTTTCTAAAGGCAAACTTCATTACATCTATTCTCCAACTGTCTTTCTTCAATTTGAATCTATGCCCCCTCAGATTCTTAATCTGAGCAAGGGGAAGTATCCTGTCATCATTGAGCCTGCTCAAACCATTCAAGGCCCTATACACCTCACTCAGATCACCTCACAGGTGTCTAGTCTCGAGATGTTGCAACTTACAGAACTTAAGCCTTTCTTCGTACGAACACCCCTTTGTTCCCCTCACTAATCTTGTTGCCCTTCTTTGTACTCGTTCTAGCAACTCTACATCCTTCCTAAAATGAGGCCTCCAGACCTGTATGCAGTACTCAAGGTGTCGCCTGACCATTGCCTTATACAAATTGATAATCACCTCTTTGTCTCTGATAGCAGAATTCCTATATTCATTGACAAAACTCCATGACCTGCTCTGGCAGCCCATCTGCACTGCTCAGAGAACTTCATATCTGACTGCTCAATTACTCCCAGGTCTTTTTCATTCTCCATCCTGAGAGTAGTACCACACAGTTGGTGCGGTTCTCTTGGGTTACTGCTATCCATATGCAGTACAGCCACTCCCTGACTTACGTAAGGGTTGTGTTCTGCAAACTCTACATAAGTCAGAATTTCCCTAAATGCTCATGCAAGACTCGCTGCATGAGCATTTAGGTAAAAAAGAAATGTTCAGCGAACATGTAAATAGAATTATTTATTCAATTTTTTTATCTCGTGCACAGAAAAATTACAAAAGTTTAAAAATTACAAAAATTTCAAAAAGAGAGAACAGGCATAACATCAGCAAGTTTTACCTTTCGAGCATCGTTGCCAGAATTAACTCTCCAGCCAATAAGCACGCTGCTGCGGAAGTTAGGGATGTGGAGATTTAGAACAGGTTTTTTCCAACACATCACAATTTCTCGGCAGTTGCGGAATCAGCACTGGCGACTTCACCACATACTTTAATGTTTTGGAAACCAGTGTGACGCTTGAACCTATTAAACCACCCTTTACTTGCTACGAACTTGGCTTGGGGTTCACCATACTTATCCTTAATATCTTCATAAATACTTCTTGCTTTTGCTTTGAATGGCCATTGGTCTCAGGGGCACTCGCTTCTGAATCTGATTTTCCATCCATATTATTAATAACTTTTCCATTTTCTATATAGCACCTGAATGCTGTTTTGTGATCACTGTTGATCTTAAATGCATTGATCCTTACATGTTCTTTTATATACACACTGTCCCTTAAAATAATATTCACTGTTGAAGCAGCGAGACCTAATTCCGTACAATAGATGACAAACTTTGTCCTGCTTTGTAGTTCTTAATTAATCATCTACATTTCTACATCAATTTTGTTTGGTTTCCTAGCACTGGTACCACTTGCACTTTCCATTGGTTCCTTTCCCTTCACCATTTTAATAATTAAATAGGATTGAAGAGAAGGTTCTGCAAATTTATTTGTTTTTTTATATGATTGAAGATTTCAGTGAAGGGGAACTCATTTCACCACAATACCGTAATGTGAAAACCCACACAATTCCAGTTATGGATATTATCGTAAATGCAATAAGGTCGAGTTTACTACCCGTTTATAATAGATTCTGCTAACAGAAAAGCCCAATAAACCGGAAAGTGCAAATTTGTTTTATGGTAGTGACCTCCAAAAATTTGAATTAGAAAAATATTATTATTATTGTTATTATTAGCCATATGGTACAAGGAAGCCTGAGGCTTATGCTGTACCAGACAAAAAATATTTTCTGAGTTACCTCGAGAGAGGGGGAGGAATCACCAAGAAAGAGAATAATGATGATATCCAGCTCAGAACCCTGGGTATGCCAAGCCCATATTCACCAGAAGGCATTCAAAATTTATTCTTATAGCGGAACACATGATAATGATAAGTGTAGTGTAGTTTCCATTATAAAAATGACCTTTTAGAGAGATAAATAGGTTAGTTATATAGCAAAAATTTCAACTTCCAAGGTCTTGGAACGAATTTCCAAAAAAACAATGGTTTATTGGGTTCACATTACGATATTTTCACGATACCTCCATCTATTCCTATGGGATGCAAAATACGTTTCCACGATTTTTTTAAGTTTGCACCAGCCGGTAAAAACTTAGGTAAAGTTGAATTTTACATAAGCCAGGGAGTGGCTGTACTTTGCATTTATCAATGTTACACTTCAGTTGCCACTTCTCAGCCCATCTGCTCATCGTTTCTAGATCCTGTTGCAGTAGCAATACTGTCTTTAGCATCATTAACAACCCTGCCAACCTTTGTATCATCTGCAGACTTGGACATTAAGCTTGATATACCATCATCAATATCATTTATAAATACAGAAAACAATAATGGACCCAACACTGAGCCCTGAGGGACTCCACTAATAACATTAGTCCACGATGAGCAGTGTCCATTGATTACCACTGTCTGTCTTCTCCCCCTCAACCACCCCTTTATCCATAGCAGCAATTTGCCTCCAATGTCACACTGCTCCAATTTGTGTAGCAGTCTTCCATGTGCAACAGTATCAAAAGCCTTTCTAAGATCCAAGTATATAATATCAAAGTTATTCCCTGCATCCAGTTCTTTTGTGACTGCATCATAGTATCCAATCAAGTTGGTCAGGCAAGACTTCCCCTTAACAAAACCATGCTGTGTCTGAGCTATAACAGAAGTCTTGTCTAAATGATCCTGCAGTGCTTCTTTAACCAGTGCCTCCATTAATTTTCCTGGAACAGAAGTTAAGCTCACAGGTCTATAATTACTTGTGTCAGCCTTTGATCCTCCTTTGTGAATTGGGGTCACATTTGCACATTTCCAGTCTATGGGTACCTCCCCTGAGTCCAAGGAAGCTCTCATAATTATGGCTAAGGGTTTGCTTACTTCCTTTGCTGCCTCCTTTAATATAACTGGATAGATCCCATCCACCCCAGGTGCCTTTCTTGTGTTTATCTTCAACAGTTTCTCCTCCACTTTACTCCCAGTTATTTCAAGATTCTGTAGCTTACTGCTAGAGTTGAATACACCTCTGGCATTCCCCTTGCTGAATAACTCCTCATGTGTGAATGTCGATGCAAAATATTCATTTAGTTTGTTAGCTACCTGAGCAGGATCATCAACAGTTGACCCATCAATATCAAGTGGACCAATCTGATTCATCCCCTTCCTTCTAGAGTTTACATAAGTAAAGAACTCTTTGCTGTTTTTCTTTGCATCCCTTGCCAAGGATTTCTCGTAATCTGCCTTCGCCTGCCTAACCTTCTTTGTAACTTGGTTGCATATCAACTTGTATCTATCATAGGCTTCTGTGTCATGTGTTAATTTGTAAGTATCCCATGCATTTTTCTTCTCTGCCATATGCCTCATTGGTTCATCTGACATCCATTTTGGCCTAAACCTTGAACAATATTTCTTAGTTGGTATGTAAAGTCTAGTAGCTTCCAAGATAAGTTCTTTGAATGCTTCCCATTTTGAATTTGCTGTTGGTAACATCATCAGTTGGTCCCACTGTATAGAATTTAAATACTGTCTCAGTCCATCGTAGTCACCTTTACAGAAGCAATAACCCTTCCCTTTACCCCTAATGGTAGTTACCTCTTTGAGTAAATCCCACTTCAGCACACTGTGATCACTGCCACCTAGTGGTTCATTTATCTGCAGATTCTTAATGCATGAAGAATCACTGCTGAGTATCAAAAGCTTTCCTGAAATCCAAGAATATGATCTCAAAATTATTTTTTGCATCCAGTTCCTTTGTGACCGCATCGTAGTATCCAATCAAATTCGTCAAACAAGACTCTCCTGTAACAGACCTGTGCCCTGTGTCTGATTACTGCAGGTGATCCTGCATCACTTCTTTAACCAGTGACTCCATTATTTTCCCCGGAACAGAAGTTAATCTAACAGGTCTATAATTATTTGTCACCCTTTGATGAATCCCCTTTGTGAATTGGGGATGCATTTGCACATCTTCAGTCCATGGGTCTCTCTCTTGAATCTAAGGATGCTCTCATAATTATGGCTAAGGATTTGCTAACTTCCCTTGCTGCCTCCTTCAATACAACTGGATAGATTCCATCTGCCCCAGGCTTTATATTTAACTTCAACAATTTTTCCTCCACTTTGTTCTCCATTATTACAAAATCGTTTAGCTCCCTGTTAGTGTTTAGTAAAATTCTGGCCTCCCCCTTCCTTACAGAATTCATCATGCGTGAATGTAGATGCAAAATACTCATTCAGTTTGTCAGCTTTCTGAGCAGGATCATCAACAGTTGAACCACCAACATCAAGTGGACCAATCTGATTCATCCCCTTCCTTTTCAAGTTTATATAACATTAAGAAGTCTCTGTTGTTTTTCTTTGCAAGGGAGTAAATCAAGGAAAGGGAAGGGATGAAAGTGTAGATAAAAAAGGTGAAGATAGCGAGATATTAAGGACAGTAGAAATGTTTATATCATCCTTGTATTACACTAATAGCTTTACAAACGAGAAAAAAGAAGTAGAAATTATAAAGTTAAAACGCTAAGAAAAAGCTATTAACGATTACTAGGATTATCTGGGATCATAAAGCCCATCCATTTAGTAAGGGCCCTGACTAAGAGAGAGTTAGTAGAAAGAGAGAAACTAATACCAAATGCTTGTAATGTAAGGAGCTGAAAATAAAAACCGAAAGCATTACAAAAAAGTGGATACTTGCTAATGTAGAGTATAAAATAGATACCTGGAATTTTCAAGTAATATGTAGTAAATAGTTGAGGTGGGAATAAACAGTGGGAAAATATCCAGTTGAATCGATTCAACACTAGAAAGAATGCCTGGAACTCATAATAATTTATAGTGAAAAGCAGACTTAAAAGAAAGCTGCAAAAAGAGGATAGAATTAGTGACCTCTGTAGTCCTGATAAAATATGTTTGTAGAGATACACAAGTGAAACGAAGGTAAGGAGAATGTAACATACAGTGGAAATTATAGAGTGCAAATAGATAGCTGGAAGATATACACAGCCACTCTCCGACTTACGTAAGGGTTTCGTTCTGTGGAACTCTTATGCAAGTCAGAATTTCCCTAAATGCTTATGCAGCACTCGCAGTTTTGCATGCTGAATTTGATTGAAGCAAAAAAAAAAAGATATGTTCAAGGGACATGTGAATAATTTTTTATTCAATTTTTTTATCTCATGCGCAGGAAAAATGACAAAAGTGTACAAAATTACAAAGGTGTGCAAGTACAAAAATTTTACTTTAACATTATGGAAACCAGTGTAGTGCTTGAACCTATTAAACCATCCGTTGCTTGCCACGAACTTGGTTTAGGGTTCACCGTACTTATCCTTAATATCTTCATAAATACTTCTTGCTTTTGCTTGAATGACCATTAGACTCAGAGGGGCACTGGTTTCTGAATATGATTTTCCATCCATGTTATTAATAGCTTTTCCATCTTCGATATAGCACCTGAATGCTCTTTTGTGATCACTGTTGATCTTAAATGCATTGATCCTTTAACATGATCTTTTATATGCACGCTGTCTTTTAAAATAGTATTCACTGTTGAAGCAGCGAGACCTAATTCTCTTGCAATAGATGACAAACTTTGTCCTGCTCTTTGTACTTCTTAATCATTTTCATCTTCATTTCTAAATCAATTTTGTTTCGTTTTTTAACACTGCCACCACTTGGACTTTCCATTGAGTGCGTTCCCTTCATCATTGTAAATAGGAATGAAGAGAATATTCTGAAAATTTAAGTTTTTTGTAGATTGAAGATTTCAAATGAAGGGGAAACACATTTTACCATAATAATGTAAAAATCCACAGAATACCAGCTATTGGTTTATCGCAAATGTAATAAGATCGAGTTTACAACCCGTTTATAAGAGATTGTGCTAACAGAAAAGCCCAATAAACCGGAAAGTGCAAATTTTTTATTGTTTTATGGTTGTGACCTCCAGAAATGTGCTTTAGAATAAAACCACAAATGCATTCAAAATTGATTCTTATAATGGAACATATGATAATGATGAATGTCCGGGCTAGCCGGTGGTAAGTACCTGCCTGGCAACCCAAAGGTCGCGGGTTCGAATCCGCCTTGGGCTTGGATCAAAGTACTGCAAAAATTTTGGGAGGTGCATTATGGCCACAGCTGCCGATGCACCAACAACTACCAAAAAAAAACGACGAATGTAGTAAATTCACCGGCCAGAGCGTGTAGCCCTTCCTCTCAGCCAATTTCAGCATTTGTAAACATGTTGGCTGCGTGTTTCATTTTTGCATCCTTTAGTTAAAAGCGATTTTTCAGTTGAGCTTATTTGACATATATAAAACTAATACAATTTCCATTATAAAAATGGCCTTTTAGAGAGTGTGTTTATTGGGTACCCATTACAATATTTTCACAATATGTCCGTTTATTCCTATGGGATGCAAAATAAGTTTCCATATTTTTTTCAGTTTGCATCGGCCAGCAAAAACTTATGTAAAGTCGAATTTACATAAGTCAAGTGTTATGTAAGTCGGGGAGTGCCTGTATTTAGAATGACAAAATTCTGTAGACAGAAAGGGTTTTTTTTTATGAAAACCCCAAACACGAGAAGTATTAGAACCTATAGTACTTGGTACCGTGCATGGGTTGGAGGTTGAGAAGATGAAAGGAGATATTGGTTTACATTAGACTTGAACTTCTGTAGACTGTAATTTTGAGGAAATACATATGAAGGAAGGTTGTTCCAGAAAACAGCAGTTGAATGAATAAACAAGGAAGATGAAAAATTGGTTCTGTGAGTTTGAAGTTGGACAGTAAATGGATGTTTCCTGGTGGCTGCATGTGTTTGGACTGTTTTGAAAGAGAGTGTGGGAATTATAGAAGCCAGTTCAGAAGAACAGTGCCCATGGAAGTATCTGTAGTCGAGGCATGCAGCAGAAACAGAATGTCTATGAGACAGAGTGGAGAGACTCTGTTAGAGATGAGTCATTAATTAACCTAATGGCCCTCTTCTGAATGGAATCTAGAAGCCTGAGAGAGGTTTTGGGGGGAACACCCCAGATGTGAGAACAATATTCCATGGTAGGGCAGATTTGCAATTTGTACAGAGTGAACAGCTTTTTGGTAGAAAAGTAATGCCGAGAGCAAAAGAGAAAACCAAGTTTTTTTTTTTAAATGCAGAGGAAGCAATATTTGTAAAATGCTTGTGCCAAGCGAGATTAGAAGTCAGGGTAATCCCCAAAAGAGATATATCATCTTGCCTATAAATCAGAGTGTCACCAAAGATAAGCTTAGGAGCAGAAGAATCCTTTTTGCGAGATATAAGACAGGACTGGGATTTAGAAGGATCGAAATCAAATAAGTTGATTTTGCCCCACCGGAGATCTGCATTTAAGGAATTGGTAGCGAATAATTGAGAAGTTGAAGCTGATTGAGCAGGGCGAGATTTCTCAAACTGGAAAGTGCAATGCAGTGTGCTGTCATCAGCGAAAGTATGGATAGGATTTAAGGTCAATCTAAGAAGATCATTAATATATGCAAAAGGAAAAGAGTAGGGAAAAGAACTGAACCTTGTGGAACACCTGCATTAGTGGAGAAGTTAGAAGACAGAGGGCCATCTACCATCACCCTCAGTGAGCGATCAGACAGAAAACTGGATAACCAATTACAAAAAAAAGTTGGCAAACGCAAACCATAAGATGGAAGCTTGTTTAGAAGACCTTTATGCCAAACACGACCGAAAGCCTTTGATATGTCAAGAGAAACTGCTTGTGTTTCACCGAACTTTTCCATTGAATTTGTCCATAAATGGGTACATAAGCCAGAATATCACCAGTGGATCGACACTAACGGAATCCATACTGGCGATCGTTGATCTGACGGAAAGTTTCAAGATAGTTTAAGAGTTGGCAGTTAATTGATTTCTCCATTACTTTTGAAAGAATAGAGGTAATTGCAATGGGACGATAATTGGATGGAAGTGATTTGTCACCCTTTTTAGGAACTGACTGGATATGAGCAAATTTCCAAGCAGAAGGAAAAACACCTTTGGAATAAGAAAGTGAAAAAAGGTGGCAAAGAACAGGAGTAAGTTCAGAGGCACAGGTTTTGAGAACAAGTGGAGAAATACCATCAGGTCCTGGGGGCCTTTCTTAGCATTAAGATTCGTCAAAATCCCTTCTGACATCCTTTTGATGGAATACCACAGGAGGCATTGAATGGAGCGTGTTGAGAATGGTGGGAAGTGTTTTACCAAGATCATTAAAACATGAGTTGGAAGAAAAATGGGATGCTAGCAGGTCAGCTTTGTCCTTAGCTGAAGTGACAATAGAACCGTCTGGTTTTGACAGAGGTGGGAGCAGAGATGGGCAAAAGTTGCAGCCAATAGCTTTGGCAAGAAAACAGACTGTTCGGCTACCATTAGGGTAAGAAGCAAGTTTTCTGCTCTTAGCCTGTTCAAAATCTAGTTTGGAATGATTAATAATTGCTTTACAATTGAAGATATTTGGAAAATTTAGATTAGAATAGTGTAAAAATGAAATAATAATACTTATTTCATATAAGTATTTAATTATGGGAGTGACAAGTCTAGTAGATCAAGAAGCAATAAAATGGCTGTTAAGAGTTCTAGTATTTAAAATAAGAGCCTATAGAATGAACATAGGCAAAAATTAACTGACTGAAGTCCAAATGATAGGGTTATTATGCATCAAAAACTTTGGAGACATAAGGAAAGCTTTATTACAGTACACAAAAAAATTTTTTTTTTGAAAATCCAACTAGAATTGTTTGTATAAATCAAAGTGAACAGTTAAAATATCCAGTGGTGACTGAGGAATATGACAGCAGAAATTTGAGATGATAACATGTAATGAGCAATATGAAATCCTTAGATGGAAATTTTCAAAAGACATTTCCATATGATATCCAAAGGAAAGGGTAATAAATGTAGGCCAAGATTAATTGTGTGCGGGCCAAAAGGTAGACTTATTTTGCATCAAAATCTTTGGAGACTGTATAAGGAAAGCCTTACTACAGTATATAAATATATTTTTTTGAAAATTCAAGATAGAACTATTCATATAATTGGAAGTGAATAGGTACAGACAGCTAGATGATAACCGAAGACAGTTCCAGTTGTAATAATGAATTAATCCAATGGTTAAATTCAGTGCAGTGGTGACTGAAGAACATAACAGCTGAAATATTAGGTGATGACAGGTCATGAACACCATGCAATCCTTAGGTGAAAATGCCAGCAAGAGTAAACTGGTATTCAAAGGGAAGGTTGACTGGTATTCTGGTTCAACATTCCAGGTGTGCCACATAATTTGGGTTTAAGTTACTTAAACTTATTATTTTTTTTTAAAAAATTATGTTTATTTCATTATAAAAAGGTGTACAGTATCTATTTAATTTTGTGGTAATCTGTAATTGATGTTTACTTAGTATCTTTATATATTTTTTAATATATATATATATTTTTTTAACACACACACACACACACACACACACACACACACACACACACACACACACACACACACACACACACACACACACACACACACACACAGAATCGGATCTAACAGGCAGAAAATTGAGTAGGGGTGCTCCAAAATAAAATAAATGACTTAGGGGTGCTGTTATTAAAAAAAGTTGAAAACCAAGCTTAAATAGTGGTAATTTAATTTTTTCAATAATATTTTGAATGCATTAAATACATCAAGACCTCTAGTTCTTTCTTTTAATGAAACCATACCCAGCAGTTCTTTAGTGGCAGAATCATCGAAAACTATAACTATATGAACAAAATCCAGCAACTGGTCTGTGCTGACATCTGTAGATTCATCCAGTTGTAAAGAAAAGGGGACACAATTAGCAATATGAACACGCATTGTTCGTTCACATTTTTACTAATTTTTACATTTCATCGCATCACAGTATTTCGAGATAATTTCAGATCTTGAAGAGCACTTTTAATTTCATTTTTGTTCTTAAATTTTTCAAATAGATAATCTGTTATTTCTAAAAATGCATCTTTGATGAATTGACCATCAGAAAATGGTTTGCATTTTTTGCAAGAAAATGACTCACTTTAAATAATGCTACAGTTACTGCTTTAGATTTTGTCACAAAGAAATTTTGTTGTGCGAATAATCTGGATTAAGTTCTTTTAATTTATTTTTTCTAAAGTCATTATTAGGTGGAAAATCCGATTAATATTTACCAGGATTGTGGTGAAGTGCCTTTCTAAATTTCCTTTTTTGGGTACGACTTTCATCAACCTGTGAAATACCACCACTTTGCTTATTGGAGGCTTGAAGTGGTGAAACCCATATTTAGTTTCTAGAGCAAAGTTTCCGGCATCCCCCCCTCCTCCCATACTTCTCCTTTAACCCATGCACGGTACTAAGTACTATAGGTTTTGATACCTTTCGGGTTTGGGGTTTTCATTAAAAAAAAAAAAAACCACGGAACCATTGCAAATCAAACAACATTTTTCTTTTATCATTACAGAAAAGTATTCTATTTCCCACTCTTGAAAAAAATGATATGTTTTACTCTTTTTCGTAGTATTCATTTTAAATCAAAGTGTATTAAATTAACATATAAGTACTGTCCAATTATTAATATTAAATAAGCTAAATGAGAATTAGCATTATAGCATTAGCATTAATAGAGGCATATGATGCAAGAAAGCAAGCTTATGCAGCATCAGCCAAAAAAAAAAACATGCTCCCATTTCACCCCTCCATTCATTCCAAGTACCTGTCCAGCTCAGCCTTAAATTTATTTAGGCTATCAACTTCCACAACAAAGGATGAAAGTCTGTTCCACCAACCCAACCACCTGCTGACTAAAGGCAAACTTCCGCACATCTATCCTACATCTGTCTTTCCTCAATCTGAATTTATGCCCTCTCAAATGATTATTCTGAGCAAGAGGAGGAATTCCATCAGCATTGAGCGCATGCTCAAACCATTCAAGGCTTTATACACCTCAATCAGATCACCTCGCAGGTGTCTAGTCTCCAGACACTGTAATTTGCAAAATTTAAGCCTTTCTTTGTAAGAGCAATCCTTTGTTTCGTTCACTAACCTTATTGCCCTTCTCTGTACTCGTTCCAGCAGCTCTACATCCTTCTTGAAATGAGGCCTCCAGACCTGTATACAGTACTCAAGGTGCGGCCTGACTATTGCCTTATACAAGGGAATAATCACCTCCTTATCCCTGTTAGAAAAATTACTGTATATCATTGACAAGACACTATGAGCTACTCTTGCAGACCGTCTGCACTGCTCAGAAAACTTCATATCTGCCTGCACAATTACCTCCAGGTCCTTTTCGTTCTCTACCACTGTCAGTGTAGTACCGCAGAGTTGATACATCACTCTGGGGTTGCTGCTTCCCATATGTAGTACTTTACATTTGTCAATGTTAAACTTCATTTGCCATATCTCAGCGCATCTGCTCAACTTTTCAAGAATTCGACGCATACAATATGCTCTCCACAACATAACTGCATGAATTTTCACTAGATAAGCCTAGTGGCTATGCGGCGAGAAGAGTACTTATTTGGTTCAACTGATTTGTAATAAGTGTATGCAGTGGGGTGCAAAATAATAATATTTAAATTTTGACTAATCTATTATATATATATATATTTAAAATTCTTTGTGATCGACTGGTAGATCGTGATCAACTTGTTGACTACCCCTGGTCTACAGTTTTTGTGGTGGAAGTGCTACTGCTGCTTGTAGAGAATGAGAACATAGTCCTACTGCTAACACAAATAATTTTTATGCATAGCATGTTCCACAAACAAGAGTATGGCAAATTTGACATAAGCTTGGCTTATATGGATGAAAAGTGCAGTATACAAAGAAAAGGTGACTACAAGAGATGAATTGCTCGCTCGCATTTTGGATACTGCTGCTCTCATAAAGGAACACCAAGACAACCTCAGAAGAACAACACGTCATATTACCACAAGAGTTACATTGTGCATTGAGGATGGCGGTGGGATTTTTGAACATTTATTGTGGACAGTAAAAAATTTGTCAATTATTTGTGTTTTGTATCATTCAAAAAGTCAATAAATGCAAACAATAAGTAATTTATCATTCTTTAATACCTCTCATAATGGCTTTGTGTGCACTAGTTTCAAACAGCTGTATCTCTGTATCTATTGGGAATTGGACATGTTTATATGCACTTTTTTACTCAGAATAATCAATATTATATCCTCCCAAAATATTTATTATTCCTACTGAATCACCCTGTATAGTAGATAATTAGTTTTGTAAAAAGCAAATATTGTGTGTTTTATAATCAGTTATTTTAAATATAATGATTCTTAATTAATGATTTATTTTTATTTCAGGTATGGTCACTTTTCTGGAATTAATCGTAAAGTGCAATTAAAATATCAACCTAAAGGCAGACCACGGCGTTCTAGTAGTGATGAAGGTGAGTGAACAGTTTCAAATACTTGCATCCCTTATGCCTCAAAATACATGATGCCATGGATGCCAAGTGATAGTGATAAATGACCTTTTTGGGGGGAATGAATTTTTTCGGTAGCATATCTTTTTATACTTTATCTTTTTCTTTTCTTTTTTTGGCTGATGCTGCATAAGCTTGCTTTCTTGCAAGTATGCCTCTGCTAATGCGCATTTCAAGTTTGCTTTAAACTGCATTCTTTAAATTGTCAGTTATATATCTTGACATCCATTCCGCATTTGATGCCATCTATATACCTCATCTCCTATGTCTCTTAGAAAACTACTTCAATTTTCGCGGCGATGTTCTCTGGTTCCTAGAATCTCTCCTATCGAAGAGGACCCTTGTTCTAAAGATCGGAACAAAGACCTTCACGCGTCACATAACTGCCGGTGTACCTCAAGGGGGGGTCCTGTCTGGCATTCTCTTCTCAGCAATCATGGTGCCATTTGTGACCAATAAGTGCAATTGGATCACATATGCTGACGATGTCAAGCTCCTTACTAGAATATCGCCATCCAACTCGGCAGCCGAAATCACTCAGCAAATCACTAGCAAACTGCAGGACATGGCTGACTACCTCAATATCTTCAACCTCCAAATCAACCCCCTAAAATCAGCACAAATAACTTATTCTCTAAAGGACAGCCCAACAACGTTGGAGCCTGTGCTTAACGGCTCCTCAGTTCCAAGTGTTCAAACACACAAAGATCTGGGGGTCGTCTTCGACTCCAAACTATCTTTCAACGATCACATAAACCTCATACAGTCGAGGCTGAATTCACTACGCTGGGTCGCCAAACAACAGCTGCTCCACACCACCGACCCACAACTGGTAAAAAGATACATCGTATCAATCCTTAACCTGACTACCGTATACTTCAGAGATATGGGCATCGGCCGCCGAATCCAACATTAAAAGAATATTCTCTGCCGAATTCTGGCTTCTAAAATGGGCCAACAGCAAACTCCACCTTCCCCCAGCTCTCAGATCAACGCAGTTAGCAGAAACTCTTCACCTACGCAGGCTCCGGTCCTACATCAGAGAAAGAAGGCTGCTGTTCACCATCAAGATGGCCACCGGTAAAATTACAGAGCCGAACTTCTGGGATCACTGCTCTTGGCACATTCCTCCCCCTTATCTCCGGTTTTCAGCACAGCTGCTAGCAAACCGTAACCGGTTGGTACTAACCGACAGATTCCTGCCAAAGCAAATGCTGCCCTCACTGCAAGCCATCGACGGGGACCTCCAAGAAGTGGTCAATAATAAAAAAATACAGGAAGGGTATCCTCGTCGAACTGAAAATGTAAAACTGTGCTTTGTTAATAATCTGATTTATCTTTTTTTCTCATGTGTATCTCTTTTGTAAATATGTTTTGTTAACCTCTGGCACCATCTTGCCGTGACGGGACTAATTGTATGTCTATCATTGCTGCAATTAAAGATTCTATTCTATTCTATTCTATTCTATTCTATTCTAACAAATGTTCTCCCAAGAAGATGGGATTCTATAGGGCTCTGTACTCAGTGCGGTCCTCTTTAAAATTGCTGAATTATTCCCAAACACTGTTGATACAGAACTGTTTGTAGATGACCTTATCATTTTGTGTCATGCAAAATACATACATTGGGTTGAGAGACAATTAAAAGAGACAGTAACTAAGATTAGTTCATGAGCACAAGTCATTGGCTTTCAATTTTTTCCCCAAAACACAACACGTATCCATTTTTGCCACCAGTGTACCCGTCATCCAGATCTGGAACTGCAATTAATGGCCAACCAATACCAGTATACAGTTCTTAGGAACTACATTAGGCCATAACATTTCCTTTCAGACCATAACATTTCATTTCCTAGAATATTAAAAAACTAAGATCTTATCAGCAAAAGCTACGCATTCTGCTTCTCTCCTCAACCAAGTAGAAAGCTGATTGTCTTACTTTGTTACAGCTATGTATAATCTTAATAAGATCTAAATTTGACTATGGAGCACCAGTATGTAGCTCAGCAAGATCCAATGTACTCCACTGGCTTGACCCTATCCTTCATAATATAGTATGCATTACACTAGGAGCATATTGTACATCTAGTACACATGGTGTATGCTGAAGCACATGAACCATCTTTGTTTATCAAACAACAATAACTTATATTATGCTATGCATATAAAATTAGATCTATGCCTGAACACCCAAACTGACAGATGCTTTTCACTGAGCACAGCACACATTATACTAAAACTGCCTTACTGCAAACCAACCCTTAAGCTGGAAAATCATGCAACTGTTAGCAGAATTAAATCTGACTTTTGATAATGTTTCAAATATTCCACCCCTTTTTTCTATTTTTTTGAGTGTGACTCCAACTCTGTGTGATTTGTACCTCCATAAGTAGAAAAAATTGCACTACACAAAGAAAATTTCCTGCAATTGTATCATCTGTAGTGAACCAGTTCCCAACTACATAGTAGTACATACAAATGGGTCAAAGAATGACACCCATGTTGGAATAGCCACAGTTTTCCTAAACACCACATCAACTTATGAATTACCATATGAGTTCAGTAGATTTTTCATAGAAGAAACAGCAGTTCAAGTCTCCCTTGAAGTATTTTGAGTCCAAAAAAAATCTGCAAAAAAAGAACTGGAGAATCCTACTTTATACCCTTTATGTGATTTCTTGTCTAGCTGCTAAAAGAAACAGGTCGGACATGGCTGATATACTTCTCCCCAGTCAAATCTTGTTGGTTGCACATCATTTGATGTACAGCCAACCATCAAACTTCATTTGATGTGCAAGGGTTGCACATCATTTGATGTGCAACTCTTTATAAATTTTCTACTGAGAAAAAATTATTTCTGGATAATCTTAGAACATAGCCCTGTTCTTATGCTTTAATAGTCAGTCCAGTCACATTCCTTCTGTGTCATGTTGGACAGACAACTTGTGTAATAGAGCTCTGCTAATATTCTTAAAATTGGACAAATGCTAACTTATTGTGATTTTCTCTTGTAGAGAATCTGTGACCTCATTTTGAATTTAAATCATTGTTTTGAATTTAAACCAAATAAAAATATAATAATAAATAGAATACAGTCAAATTTCCCTATAATGAATTTGATAAATCCAGCGAAAAAAATTGTTACAGAGAAATTTCGTTATACAGAGAATATTTTTTTTATTGGAAATTATCTAATTAGAAAATGAAAACGAATCTACATTTATTTTTAATGTATTTTATTTCAAAAACATACTTATTTAAATTACGTTTACACAATTTTTGCCGGTAAGTATCACAAATAAAAAAAAATTGGTAATTTTCATTTGCACAGTACAATTAAAAAATGTCTGATTCTCAAAGAAAACCTCACATTTATTCAGAGCATTAAAAACATTATCAGGAACATTTTCACAGAACTGTAGACCCAGATGAACCGTTTTAAAAGCATGTATCCTTTCTTTACAAGTTGACTTTTCAGCGGGTTGTTCTGATGCGTCTCAAGCATCATCGTTAATTTCTTTGTGATCATGGTCGCATCTATTAGCACTACTCAGCAGTATTTCATCTTCATTTGGATGTTCTATTGTAGCCAGATCTTGATCTACATAAACATAACTATCCACTGTTATTTCATTTTCGATGTTTCCGTATGATTCTAATATAATAATGTCCAAACGTTTTTCAGTTGTGAAAGAGGCAGTTCATCTTGTTTGTCCAATTGTCATTCGACTTCTATATTCAATGCAAATCCCACTTTAGAAAAACAATTTTGAATAGTGGATTCAGTGACATCGTTTATCCAAAAACTTTTGCTAGTTCAGAGATGCCGTCTCTAAGGTTAATTGTAACCTCCAAGTTTCTATTTTCTTGTAATGCATTGACAATCTCCATTATTATTCTCTTTTCATAATGAAATTTAAAATTTTTAATAATGACTTGTTCCATTGGCTGGAGTTTTGACATTACGTTTGATGGTAAAAACAACAACTTCACACTTTTATTTTGGCAGAAATACTGGCAGGATGTGCCGGACAGTTGTCAAAAATCAACACGATTTTTCTTTTTTTCCTTTTGTTATGCGCTTGTCTAGTTTTAGCATTAGCATCAGTAAAGGCACATAATGCAAGAAAGCAAGCTTATATAGCATCAGCCAAAAAAAAAAAAAATTCCTTCTCATTTCACCCATCCACTCACTCCAAATGTTTGTCTAATTCTACCTTGAATCTATTTAAGCTATCAACTTCTACAATGACAGATGGAAGTTTGTTCCAGCAATCAACCACCTGCTGGCTAAAGGCAAACTTCTGCACATCTATCCCACTACAGCTGTTATTCCTCAATTTGAATTTATGCCCTCTCAAGCGATTATTCTGAGCAAGAGGAAGAATCCAGTTGCTAGGGATTTTAGGAACTGCTGGGGGTCATGAAAAAAGTAAATACATGGGCTGTGTTAGAGTAACAGGTGCATGTATACTTGCATGAACACCAATTCTAGCAGTATAGTAAACAAATATGATGAATCTGAAGTGCTGGTTAAGACATCCAAGTCGGATATTGTTGGGATATCAGAGACTTGGTGCCACTCAGATATGAGGGAGATGCAGAGTTGGAATTTGGGGAGTACAATGTGTACAGAAAGGATAGACAGGATAGGAAGGAAAGAAGGAGGGGTTATGCTGTTAGTTAAGAAACACATAAAACTTAAGGAAATGCATCCAGTTGATATAGATGGACAGTGCAATGTTGAGTCAGTTTGGTGTGACATAAGCACTGGGAAAGCAAAAATGATGGTAGGAATTTGATATAGGCCTAATGATGAGCACAATGAACAGTTATACAGAGAAATAGAGGGGGCCAGTAAATCAGTGTCTCTTAGAATCGGGGATTTTAACTTCCCAGATATAGACTGGAACTTGTGGGTTGGTCACTTGTACACTAGCAAGGTTTTGTAGATTTATTGGATAATTGTTTTCTACATCAGCATGTTAGAGAGGTAACAAGAGGGAGTAACACTCTTGATCTGATTTTCAGCAGCGATTTTTCATGCGTTAAGAATTTACATATAAAGGCACCACTAGTGGCAATGATCACAGTGTACCGATGTGGGATTTACTTTAAGATGTAACTACCATCACGGGTAAAGGGAAAGATTTTTGCTTTCGTAAAGGCAACTACAGTGGTCTCAGAGATTTTTTAGGTTCTATACAGTGGGACCAACTTATGATGTTAACAACAGCAAATTCTAAATGGGAAGCATTCAAGGAAGTAACCTTGGAAGCTACTCGGTTTTTTGTTCTATCTAAGAAATACTGCTCTTGGTTCAAGCCCAAATAGATGTCAGACGAACTAATGAGACTCATGGCAGAAAAGAAAAATGCATGGAATGCACATAAATTGTAAGGTGACACAGAAGCCTATGGTAGATACAACCTAGTCATTAATCAAGTCACAAAGAAGGTTAGGTAAGCGAAGGCAGATTATAAAAAATCTTTGGCAAGGGATACAAAGAAAAACAGCAAAGACTTCTTTACTTATATAAACTCTAAAAGGAAGGTAATGAATCAGATTGGTCCACTTGATATCAATGGTTTGACTGTAGATGATGATTCTCAGATAGTTCTCAAACTAAATGAGTATTTTGCATCTACATTTTCATGAGGAGTTATTCAAGGAAGAAAGGGCCAGATGTTTATCAAACTCTAACAGGGAATTAAATGATTTTGTGATAAATGACAGTAAAGTGGAGGAGAAATTGAAGTTAAACATAAGAAAGGCACGTGGGGTGGATGGGATCTATCCAGTTATATTAAAGGAGGCAGCAGAGGAAGTAAGAAAACCCTTAGCCATAATTATGAGAGCATTCTTGGACTTGGGGGGAGAGTCCCCACAGACTGGAGTGGGGAAGTATATCTCCAATTCACAAAGGGGGATCAAAGGGTGACATAAGTAATTACACAGGCCTTTTAGTTTGACTTCTGTTCCAGGGAAAATAATGGAGTCACTGGTTAAAGAAGTATTGCAGGATCATTTAGACAAGGCAGCAGTAATAATTCAGCATACCATGGGTTTGTCAAGGGGAAGTCTTGTCTGGCCAATTTGATTGGATACTATGATGTGGTCACAAAGGAACTGGATGCAAAAAATAATTTTGATATCATATACTTGGATTTCAGGAAAGCTTTTGATACTGTTGCACATGAAAGACTACTGTACAAATTGGAGCAGTATGCCATTGTTGGCAAGTTGCTACAATGGATTTTGTTTGTTTGTTTTGTTGAGTGGGAGAAGACAGAATGGTGACCAATGGGTACTGCCCTTCATGGACTAATGTTATTAGTGGTGTCCCTCAGGATTCGGTGTTAGGCCCATTGTTGTTTTGTATATTTATCAGTGATATTGATGAAGGTATATCAAGCTGAATGGAAAGTTTGGAGATGATACAAAGATTGGCAGGGTTGGTAATAACAGTAATGGCAGTATGCTGCTGCAACAGGATCTGGAAAAGTTGGGTAGATGGGCTGAGAAGTGGCAACTAAAGATTAACATTGATAAATGCAAAGTACTGCATATGGGTAGCAGTAACCCCAGAGAAATGTACCAACTATGTGCTGTTACACTCAGGGTAGTGGAGAATGAAAGGGACATGGGGGTACTTGTGCAGTCAGATATGAAGTTTTCTGAGCAATGCAGACAGGCTGCCAGAGTAGATCATGGGATCTTGTCTATGATATACAGGAATTTTGCGTGCATGGATAAGGAGGTGATTATCCCCTTGTATAAGGCAATGGTCAGGCCACACCTTGAGTACCGCGTACAGGTCTGGAAGCCTCATTTTAGGAAGGATGTAGAGTTGCTAGAACGAGTACACAGAATTGCAACAAGACTGGTGAAAGGAACAAAGGGGTGCTCTTATGAAGAAAGGCTTCTTAAGTTCTGCAAATTGCAGCTTCTGCAGACTAGGCACCTGCACGGTGGGCTGATTGAGGTGTATAAGGCCTTGAATGGATTGAGCAGGCTCAGTGCTGATGGGATTCTTCCTCTTGCTCAGATTACAAATCTGAGGGGGCATGGATTCAAACTGAGAAAAGACAGTTGCAGAATAGATGTATGGAAGAGTGCCTTTAGTGAGCAGGTGGTTTATTGCTGGAACAGACTTTCATCTGTTGTTATGGAAGTTGATAGCTTAAATATATTCAAAGCAGAACTAAATAAACATTGGGAATAAATGGCTCAGTGAAATGGGAAGGGGTTTTTTTTTTTTTTTTGGCTGATGCTGTATAAGCTTGCTTTTTAGTATCATGTGCCTATGCTAATCCAATCAGCATTGAGCATGCTCAAACCATTCGAGGCTTTATACACCTTAGTTAGTTCACCTCGCAGGTGCCTAGTCTCCAGCCACTGTAATTTTTAAATCTTAAACCTTTTTTCATAAGAGCAACCCTTTGTTCCATTCACTAATCTTGTTGCCCTTGTAATCTTGTTGTACTTGTTCTGTAAGCTCTACATCCTTCTTAAAATGAGGCCTCCAGACCTATATACAGTACTCAAGGTGTGGTCTGACCATTGCCTTATACAAAGGGATAATCACCTCCTTATCCCTACTTGCAAAATTCCTGTATATCATTGACAAGACACCATGAGCTACTCTTGCAGACTGTCTGCACTGCTCAGAAAACTTCATATCTGCCTGCACAATAATCCCCAGGTCCTTTTCATTCTCCCACTGTCAGTGTAGTACCACACAGTTGATACGTTACTCTGGGGTTACTGCTTCCCATAGGCCTCCGTAGCCGAGTGGGCAGGAGCTGGAGTGCAGTAGCACACGCTCTTTGAGTAGACCGGGGTTCAAGCCCCTGACTGCTGAATACGGTCGATCTGCCAACCCGCACTGGACCAGAGTGGCAGATTATGGTCCATTTCCCTTAACATGAATTGTTGAGGAGGCTTCCATCCTGCAGTGAGTTGATAATGGCTGCACTTTACTTTACTTTTTTACTGCTTCCCATGTGCAGTACTTTACATTTTTCCATGTTAATCTTCAGTTGCCACCTCTCAGCCTATCTGCTCAACTTTTGTAGATCCTGTTGCAGCAGCGTACTGTCATTAGTATTATTAACAACCCTGCAGACCTTCATATTGTCTGCAAACTTGGACATTAAGCCTGATATGCATCATCAATATCATTAATAAATACAGAAAACAACAATGGACCCAACACTGAACCCTGGGGGACTCCACTAATAACATAGTCCATGAAGAGCAGTGTCCATTGATTACGACTCTGTCTTCTCCCACTCAACCATCCCTTTATCTATAGCAACAATTTGCCACCAATGCCAGACTGCTCTAATTTTGCAGCAGTCTTCTATGTGCTGCAATAGTATCAATAGCTTTTCTAAGATCCAGATACACGATATCAAAATTATTCTTTGCATCCATTTAATATCCATTGTTCAAAAATATCACTTGTCATCCATGCTTTTTTTATGATAGGTGTAGTCAATGTCCAAAGATTTTGTGCCTCTTAAACATCTTTGGTTTGTTTGATTTTCCGATGACTAAGAGTTTTAATTTTTCAATTCCTGTGATATTGGCTCCCACTAGCACATTGATTTTTTCTTTGTTTTCTGCCAAAACATTTATCATCCTTAAAAGCAAATGTTTTATTAGGTAAACATTTAAAGAATAAACACATTTCCATAGCATTAAAAACATCCTTAGGTTCATATTCTTCCAAAATTTCTTTTAAGGTGTTTTTCCTTCAACTGTTGCAATCTTCTTTTCTTTCATTAACACTTTCTTCACAAATAACTTTTTCCACAATTCTGTGGCACTTCATCGATTTTTTAGTATCTAATCACCCGGTGCTTGCATTAAATTTTGTATGTCCAAGGGACTATGCAAATTTCAGAGCGTTTCGCTAAATTATTGGACCTGATATTGGTATATTCTTTTCACGTAACATTTGCATCCATTTTAGAACAGCTTTATCAACATCTTTGTACATACAAAGATGTTGTCTTTATCTGCTGTTCCTTCAATTGCATTTAAAATTGATTCTCGATTTTTTAAATTTGTAAATAAACTGCTTGCAGGTATGCTGTGTGTCTCTGCAATATCTTTTTTCTTAAAACCCTTGTCAGTATCATGAAGAACCTTGACTTTATCATTAATATTTAAACATTTTCTCTTCGACATTGTTTCCTCAACTATAAAAATTACTCAACTGCAGCTCTTGCCTATACATACACCATGTAGCCACCGCAAACTTCGCTGCCCTGGCCATATAGTGAATTGTTAGTACTGCCTACTCAATGATGTTTGCTTGTCAATTTAACAGTATCACGTGATTTTTCCTATCAATCACTTTTAAGAAATATACAACTTTGTGAATTTCTTTTATTCTGCTTTCATTCATATATACACGAAAGAAAATTTATGGTTAATGTTTGCTGTTATGTTGTGGGCTGTAATGGGCTCGTGAGAGCCCATTGTTATTTTTTTTCAAAATTTGTGAGCCCATTGTTGAGACGATCATATATTTTACAAATGAAATCCTGAATGCAATTATTCAGTATCCAGAGCTGAAACTGTGGTGGGGCAAGCGAGGCCCCATCCCCGGCATTTTAATGGCACAAACGATCAGTTATGTATTTTAATATTGCTTCATTTTTGATTTAATTACAGTTCGACCTCTGTTTAACCATCTTCTCTCTAGCAAATTTTTTTGAATTCCCCCTTGGTAATTACATTTAAAATGGTTTCTATTGAACAAAGAAAATTTCCTTGTAATGAACGGATTAGGAGAGACAACTTTGTATGCATTGTTTTCACCTCTGACCTATAGGCAATTTAGGTAATTTGAAAGCGCAAAAGGGATTACCATTTCACGTTAGTGGTGTCCGTAAAACCTATCCAGTCACATATCGACAAGTCGCGCTAGTCATTGCGCTTTCCATAGCCAGTCAGATGATTAAGAAGATTCCCAACGTGGATAATAGCCTTTTGTCAACCTGTGTTGTGGTTTCCCTTTACTCCAACAAACAGTCATTCTGTTTTTCGGAGAAGTGAATGATCCACGCCTTCCAGTAAATTTCTCCTATGTTTACATGGTCACAGTAGCTGAATATCCGTGTGATTCTGACATTTTGCACAATATTCAAAGAACTAGTGACAGTAGCAATGTAGAGGGGAGGGGGGGATTGAGGCAACTTAAGATATATAAAATTTATGAAGATGAAATGTTGGCAAATTTTGAAATTTCATTAAGGCTTTCACTGTGCAGAAAAAGTTCTAAAATATATGGCATATAGGCAATAATAATAAAAAAAAAAGTATGCATTATATCACCAATCTCCAAAAAACCAGTGCAAAATAAGGATGATTGCTAAAGAACTTGATGTGGACACTAAAGATCGGTCGTGTGTTCGGACCACGATGGGCAGCTTGTAGCTTGCGGTTGGCAATTGCGGATTGGAAAAATTATTCCGCTTTGTGCAAATATTTTGAATCAGAAGTTAAATATCCCAGATTATTAAATTGACTTTTAAATCTGGAATTTCTTGATCATTTAGCACTAATGATCAACATCCTGCAAGAGCTCTCTTACCTTTCAGAAGCTTTACATATTCACTATGGTAAAAGCAGATAAATTTATTATTTGAACTATCAATGCTATTGCTAATTTGAAAAATTCTAAAGGAAATTATGAAGCTAAAATTGAGAGCATGTTGAAGTGGAAAGAATTTGAAGGAATGAAATTTGAAAGTAAAAACACATTTAAAAAATTACCTCGTGACAAATTATTAAATGCATTGTTTTATCCTTAAAGGATAAGTTATTAATACAACAGAGTGATTTTAAATTAAATAAAGAAAATAATGATACCATTGAAAGAAATTTTAAATATATGCTAAATAGTGGAATATGAAAAAACTTTCGTCTCTGTGGCAAGATGGTGAAAACTGAATAAGAAATGTGTTTTCTGGTAAAATATGAAATAAAAATTAATGATTTTAGAGATTTTGTCGAAGACAGTATCTTTAAAATCGAGTTAAATTCCCTTTTCAATTAAGAAAGCCAGAAATATCTTTGAAACCATTGCGATTAGCGGTGCCGAAGCTGAGCAAGCTTTCAGCGTAATGAATAATATTGTGTGAATGAATGAATAATGTTGACAATTAAAGACATTGCAGATTATGCCCACCATGCATCTAAATGGAAAACCATTGCTTCAATTTGATCCGAATCGTTATGTCAAATCATTCTTCTGTAATCATCGCTCAGCTATTGAGCAAAGCAGAAGATCGACAACAAATATTAATAAAGAAGTAAATTGTATATAGCAAATTTTAGAATAAATTTTTCTTGAATATTTTGTGTAATAATTTTTTTTCATGTAATATCTGATTTTTGTGTACATTTTCTAAAATAGTTTGTTTTTTATGTATTTGTTTTTTTTTATATTGTGGAATGTTTTGTGATAGTTGTTATTTGTAATATTGGAAATATTTCATGTCATTTTTTATTCGCAATATTAAAATTTTATCATGAAAAAAAATTAGATATATGAACCAGAGCTGTAATGCTCAATACGTTCTATGTTGATATTAATATTTGTAAAATAATAAGAGGACTTTACCTCAATATAGTACGTAGAACACTTCCGTATGATACTCTCCAGAAATTAAAACGAAAAAATCGAAAACTTACATTAGAGTAAAAAATAAATAATTGGTTTTTAATTATTTAATTTTTACTCTAATGTAAGTTTTCGATTTTTTCGTTTTAATTTCTGGATCATGCAGAAGTGTTCTACATACTATATTGAGGTAAACTCCTCATTATTTTACAAACATGAAAAAAAAATGTATCCATTATACAGTGTATTCCGGTTATTTGGGCCACCAGTTAATCGGGGCAGATGTTTATTTGGGAATAATCTTAAAAAACAGAAACCAATCGAGAAAATAGCCAGGGTTTACTTCGCTTAATTGGGACAGCATGCCATTTAATCGGAGCAGGAGACTGCAGCGCTGGAGATTATGCTACGATTGTCTCCCGACGGTACCACGTGGTTCGATCGAAATTCTGGAGGTCACAACCATAAAACAATAAAAACAATTAGCAGTCACCTGATTATTGGACTTTTTGTGTTAGTGAAATCTGTCATAAATGGACAGTAAACTTGATCTTACTGAATTTGCGATAACACCGACAGCTGGAATTCTGTGGATTATTATGGTGAAATGTGTTTACACTTCCATGAAATCTTCAATAATATAAAAAAATTTATTTTCAAAATCTTCTCTTCATTCCTATTTTTAAAGCTTTGTAACTCGTTACTCCGTTCTCACTTGCACGTATTGTGTTACTTGCAATTTGTGTGTTCCATGTTCTTTGTTATTGATTGCTTATCTTTTTACTGTTTTAAATTTTAACCCTCACCCACAAATGTCAGTGAACAGAAATGTCAACTAGTTCATATGTACATACAGTAAACCCCCGCTATTCGCGATCGCTGATTTAATATAAAATGAAACCTAAAAAAATGTGAATTTTAAAGCACCCTGAATATTTTACGCCATAAAAAAACATGGGTGTGGCTAAAATTATCTTTCCCAGTCAAAACAGCGTTCAGTGGATGTGGGGAGAGCGGTGAAAAAATCGCAAGCGTGGATGTTTCTCACTAATGCTTGTTCAGTGTGTTATGCACTTGTCATGGAAGGTTTGGTCGTTTGCTTTTAATTTATATGCTTATAAATTGAATAAATTTATCAATTTATAAATTGATAAATTTATAAGCTGATATGCTTACAAAAGTGATAAATCTACCGTTTTGCAGTGTAAAACACTCTTTCGAGTGTGTTAACGGAAGAAAGTGCCTTTATTGTGGACAAGTTCTTTTTTACCTGTACAAAAATATGGCTACGAATAACAAGGGAAATGTGAAAATATCAAAGAAGGTGATGACATTAGCGAATAAAATTGAGTTATTAGACAAAATTTCTAATGGTGAAAGTGTCTCTTCAGTGGCAAAACATTATAAAATCAATGAGTCAATGGTACGATCAATCAAAAAATCGAAAGAAAAAATCCGCCGTAGTGTCCGTGAAAACGCGCTAATTGCTTCAAAAATTTGCTCTGTAACTCGTGATGTTAAATTAGAAAAAAATGGAAAAAGCTTTAAATCTGTGGATAGGAGACCAAACTCAAAATAAAATTCCGTTAAGTTCACTCATCATTCGTGAAAAGGCAAAACTCCTTTATCAACACTTTAGCGAAACTGGTGATAGCACTGGGGGGATAAGTTTTTTTTTTAGCTAGCAGAGGTGCTGGTTTGAAAGATTTGTTTGAAATTTCTAATAAATATTACATTTAATATTAAATTGTTTCTTATTTTCATTTCGATGCCATATGCTTGCATTTCTAATGGTCTAATTTCTAATGGCTTGCATTTCGAAGGTACATTATAATACATACATACATAGACAAAATTTTTGACTAGTTTTTCTTATATATTTCATATTTTGGAACGGAACCCCTTTATTACTATGGGAGCCATAACTCAGTATTCGCGTTTTCAGTATTCGTGACATTTCTCAGGAACGTAACCCCCGCGAATAGTGGGGGATTACTGTATTACAGTATGTATTAATTATTCCGATTATCACGTATATTCTTCCAATTTTCACGTATCATTTAATTTTTTAATTGGTAAGGTAATAAAGGGTAAATTTGTGCTTAATATATCTTTGCTTTTATAGCCTGTGGATAATATTCCTCCAAATTTTGCTAATTAGAATCGCTGTTTAATAGAATTAAAATTCAATTCACAAACATGATCACAATGACCGGCGCTTACTCCACATTGTATAGTGAACGGTACTTTACTATATTAAGTTCGTCGTAACGTGATTTGATTGTACAGTGAACCAATTGTAAAGGAGGGGGCGTACATTGTATTTTTAACTATTTACATGAAACTTCGGATAATTGGGCAGCCGCTTAATCGGGACAAAATGCACTAGTCCCGATGTGTCCCAAATAACCGAAATGGACTGTATTTCCCTAGTTAAAAAAAAAAAAAAAAAAAAGTCATGCATCTGCTGAGCACGCACAGTAGATGATTTTATGGGAAACATCCTTCGCGTTTCTTTTAGATATTTTGATTTGTATATATTGATTATGAAATAAAAGAGCTTTTGTATTGTAAATATTTTATTGATCATTCACAAATTCCCATAATTTCTGGAAGACAATATACAATGGATTTATGATAACTAAATTAAGAGATGTGTACTTGCGACTGCAACGTATCTAAATGTCTTTGAAAACAGCATAATTGAGGTGCCCGATCGTAGTTGAAACGACATACACAGCTGTTCAGGCACCTAACAGTGGAATGTTAGGTGTCCCAAACTCTTCACCTATCTCAAACAAACCAGACTATATGAATATTTTTAATCTCAAATAAAAAAAATAAAAATAAAAAAAATAAATAAATAAATAAATAAAAAAATAAAAAAAGTCATGCATCTGCTGAGCACGCACAGTAGATGATTTTTATGGGAAACATCCTTTGCGTTTCTTTTAGATATTTTGATTTGTATATATTGATTATGAAATAAAAGAGCTTTTGTATTGTAAATATTTTATTTGATCATTCACAAATTCCCATAATTTCTGGAAGACAATATACAATGGATTTTAGCATTAGCATTAGCATTAGTAGAGGCACATGATGCAAGAAAGCAAGCTTATTCAGCATCAGCCAAAAAAAAAAAAAAAAAAAACACACCACTCCCATTTCACCCCTCCGTTCATTCGAAATACCTGTCCAGTTGAGCCTTAAATTTGTTTAGGCTATCAACTTCAACAGCAAGTGATGGAAGTCGGTTCCACCAACCAACCACCCGCTGGCCAAAGGCAAATTTCTGCACATCTATCCGACATCCGTCCTTCCTCAATTTGAATTTATGCCCTCTGAGGTGATTATTCTGAGCAAGATGAAGAATCCCATTGGCACTGAGCATGCTCAAACCATTCAAAGCCTTATACACCTCTATCAGATCACCTCGGTGGTGCCTAGTCTCCAGACTCTGTAATTTGCAAAACTTAAGCCTTTCTTCGTAAGAGCAACCCTTTGTTCCATTCACTAATCTTGTTGCCCTTCTCTGTACCCGTTCCAGCAGCTCTACATCCTTCTTGAAATGAGGCCTCCAGACCTGTATACAGTACTCAAGATGTGGCCTAACCATTGCCTTATACAAGGGAATAATCACCTCCTTATCCCTGCTAGAAAAATTCTTCTTTATCATTGACAAGGCACCATGAGCTACTCTTGCAGCTCGTCTGCACTGCTCAGAGAACTTCATATCTGCCTGCACAATTACCCCCAGGTCCTTTTCATTCTCCACCACTATCAGTGTAGTACCGCAGAGTTGATACGTTGCTCTGTGGTTACTGTTTCCCATATGTAGTACTTTACATTTGTCAATGTTAAACTTCATTTGCCACCTCTCAGCCCATCTGTTCAACCTTTCCAGATCCTGTTGCAGCAGCATAGCATCAGTAGTGTCCTTAACAACCCTGCCAACCTTTGTATCATCTGCAAACTTGGACATTAAACTTGATATACCATCATCAATATCATTCATAAACACCGAAAACAACAACGGACCTAACACTGAACCCTGAGGAACTCCACTAATAACATTAGTCCACGTTGAGCAGTGTCCATTGATTACCACTCTCTGTCTTCTGCCACTCAACCATCCCCTTATCCATAGCAGCAATTTGCCTCCAATGCCACACTTCTCCAATTTGTGCAGCAGTCTTCCATGTGCAACAGTATCAAAAGCCTTTCTAAGATCCAAATATATAATATCAAAGTTATTCCCTGCATCCAGTTCTTTTGTGACTACATCATAGTATCCAATCAAATTGGTCAGGCAAGACCTGCCCTTAACAAAACCATGCTGCGTCTGAGCTATAACTGAATTCTTGTCTAGATGATCCTGCAGTGCTTCTTTAACCAGTGCCTCCATTAATTTACCTGGAACAGAAGTTAAACTAACAGGTCTATAATTACTTGTGTCAGCCTTTGATCCTACTTTGTGAATTGGGGTTACATTTGCACATCTCCAGTCTATGGGTACCTCCCCTGAGTCCAAAGAAGCTCTTATAATTATGGCTAGGAGTTTGCTTACTTCCTTTGCTGCCTCCTTTAATATAACTGGATAGATCCCATCCACCCCAGGTGCCTTTTTTATGTTTATCCTCAACAATCTCTCCTCCACTTTCCTCTCAGTTATTACAAAATCATCTAGCTCACTGCCAATGTTTACTTTACCTACGTCATTCTCCTTCCTGAATAACTCCTCATGCGTGAATGTAGATGCAAAATACTCGTTTAGATTGTTAGCCAGCTGAGCAGGATCCTCAACTGTTGAACCATCAATATCCAGTGGACCAATCTGATTCATCCCTTTCCTTCTTGAGTTTAAATAGGTAAAGAACTCTTTTCTGTTTTTCTTTGCATCCTTTGCCAAGGATTTTTCGTAGTCTGCCTTTGCCTGCCTAATCTCCTTTGTGACTTGGTTACAGACCAACTTATGTCTATCATAGGCTTCCATGTCACCCATTAATTTGTATGTATTCCATGCATTTTTCTTCTCTGCCACATGTCTCATTAGTTCATCTGACAACCATTTAGGCCTAAACCTTGAACAATATTTCTTAGTTGGTATGTAAAGCCTGGTAGCTTCCAAGATTAGTTCCTTGAATGCTTCCCATTTTGAGTTTGCTGTTGATAACATCATCAGTTGGTCCCACTGTATAGAATTTAAATACTGTCTCAGACCATCATAGTTGCCTTTACGAAAACAAAATCCCTTCCCTTTACCTCTGATGGTAGTTACCTCCTTGAGTAAATCCCACTTCAACACACTGTGATCACTGCCACCTAGTGGTTCATTTATCTGCAGATTCTTAATGCATGAAGAATCACTACTGATAATCAGATAAAGAGTATTGCTCCCTCTTATTGCCGCACGAACATGCTGATGTAGAAAACAATTATCCAATAAATCCACAAAAGCCTTGCTAGTGTGTGAGTGACCAACCCACAAATTCCAGTCAATATCTGGGAAATTAAAATCACCCATTATAAGACTCTCTGATTTACTGGCCCACTCTATTTCCCTGTACAATATCTTATTATACTCATCAGAGTCATTAGGCCTATAGCACACTCCTACTCTCAATTTTGATTTCCCTATGCTTATGTCACACCAAACTGACTCGACACTGCCTTGTTTATCGATGTCGACTGGCTTCACTTCCTTGGATTTTATGTGTTTCTTAACTAATAGCATAACCCCTCCTCCCCTCCTGTCCTGTCTATCCTTTCTATACACATTGTATTCCCCAAATTCCAGTTCCGCATTCCTTATATCTGTGTGACATCACGTCTCTGATATCCCAACAATATCTGCCTTTGATGTTTTGAGCAATACCTCAAATTCATCAAATTTATTTACCAAACTCCTAGCATTGGTGTACACGCAGGTATACATGCACCTGTTTCTATTCCTAGCTACCCTAACACAACCCATGTGTTTACTTGTACCGCAATGACTCCCAGCAGTCTCTGAAATACCATGCATCTTGTTTTTCAGGCTTCTGCTCATTTCAATAGAAGCAGTGCAAGAATCACTTCCACCTCTGCCAGTGGCTACTGTTAATTTATTTATCCTTTTATCCCCCCAACTAGCAGTTTTCCGACCCTCCTGACATTGACTCGACAGCATCAGCAAAAATTCTTGCACCCTTTCTATTTAAGTGTATCCCATACCTCTAGAAGCCGTCTCTCCTGTTAACAAGTACAGTCCAGGCTGAAAAAATTCTACCCCTTGAGCCTTGCACAATCCCTCCAGGGCCGAATTGATCGACAAGGCTCTCATCATATACTCCCTCCTATCGTGTCTGGGCAGAATTGCAGACACTTTCAAATTCAACCCTAATTCACGGCTTTTTTTCAACAGTGACCTGTACTTGCTAAGTAATTCCGCCGGTCTCCTACTCTTAATATAATTAGTGTCAGCGTGTACAACTATATCCCCTTTTGTGCCCTTAAAAGATGATATCCGCTCTACAACATCATCAACCTTTGCCCCTGGCAGACATACCCTGGTCCTGTTCCACCTATCCTTTTTACAAAGCATGTTCCCCGTTTCCCTGACAATAGAGTCACCAACAACTGTGGGACCAGCGCATTCTGCCTAGGGGGCTGCCTCTGTGTTGCCTGATGACCAAGTGCAAGCTCTGGCGTTGATGTGGGCAGCTGGGAGCTTGATGTGCCCCTCAATTTATTTCCTTCGAGGGCATCCACCCTGTCCTTCAAGCTCTCATAAAGGCCCATAACAACGCTGAGTTGTCGCCTGATTTCCTTATTTATGATAACTAAGTTAAGAGATGTGTACTTGCGAGTGCAATCTATCTAAATGTCTTTGAAAACAGCATAATTGAGGTGCCCGATCTTAGTTGAAACGACATACACAGCTGTTCAGGCACCTAACAATGGAATGTTAGGTGTCCCAAACTCTTCACCTATCTCAAACAAACCAGACTATATGAATATTTTTAATCTCAAATAAAGTGAATTTCCAGCATCTATTCAAACACCGAAATAGGCACATTTTGGCCTAAGTTGCCCTTGTGCCGATCAACTTCTATACCAATAAACTAATCATACTGCGTAATTGGGTATCGACAATTGAACACCTAACAGTGGAATGTTAGGTGACCCCAAACAGCTGCATATGTGAAGATGGGAGATGATAAAAGAAATTGTTGATAAATCTTTGTATTGTTGTCTTATGACAAATGCTTGTAATCACGGTATTCAAAAATTCTAAAAAGTTAGAACTCGAGATATCGTACAGGTCACAAAAAATGAATCACGTGCTCTGATCATACTAGTAAGTGCTTCACCCAGATTAGTGGTGTTGGAAGTGCCGCTGGATGTTTCACATCAAAAAAGTTGGCAAACAACCCCATGTTAAAATATTCACAGCTCTTCACTGCTTTTCAGAAGAAAAAAAAAAAAAAACATATATCCTATGTGATTGATGAAAAATCGTTCTAAAAGAATGAAATTTAAAAAAAAAATTCATGAAAGTCACTACTGGTTAAATGAGAACAGACATATACAAAAACTATCATAGAATGATTGACAGGAAGGTCGCATGGTACTGTTCAGGTGAGAAGCGAATATCACTCAGTAGGTGTTACTAAAAACCCACTATCGAAGCATTCTATGTATTGCCGCCATAACACACTAAAAATTTACCCTCAGTGAATTTCGTTTTCCCCTTAGGCAACATCAATTTACAAATCTACCTTATCTATTGCAAAAAGTTTGACTACTTTTAAGGAATCCCATTTGGTTTTATAACTGTAACAAAAATGAAACTAAGATCCTCCTACAGGTGTCAATGGCCACAAGTGTTCACCAAAAGGATTATTAATTCCAGATGCTAATGAGCAATTTTGGAGGGAAGGAGGATGTATATTTGAGCGGCTGTTTAGCAGTAAATGCTTGAAAATCTTCAAAAATCCTTTTGCTAATTTTTTTTAAAAATTTGTTATAGAGAGACTAACACTTTGCTATGTGGGGTTAATTTTACATGTGATTTCGTTTCAGGGCACAATGTTTTGCGAAAAAAATCATAATATAGAGAAATTCATTAAATAGAAGTTTGCAATAGAGAAGTTCCACTGTATATAGGATATTAAGAAATATTAAATTTTAGAAATATTGTTTTAAGTTAGGAAATCTCTTACCTGAGATTTTTTTCTGGAATAACTGCATCCAGGTAAGATGTAATCAGAATAGGTGAAAACAGTATTAAAAGACTTGCCTAAAGAGAGAGAGAGACTGGTGTTTAAAGAAAGTGCATCGTACCTTAAAATTGTAATTGTTGTCCAAATATGGCAATATTTCTTACAGATTGCATTAGATAAGATTGACATGCATAGGCGATGATGTAATATTGGATCAGCTGTTACTTTCAGCTATATAAGCATGCTCTGCAAGAGTTGCAGTCATTCTTTGCTTGTGTCAGGATTGTGAGTTACGTGCAGTTGACGCCACTAAGAAAGTTTCGCTATTGTTGTTTTGCACGAGGAAGGATGTTCTTCCCATCATATTGCTTATAGTGTGTCTTGTAATCAGTCAACAGTGAGTAGATTTCTTTCCAAACTCAAGAATACTGGTTCTGCTGATAGGAAAAAAGAAACTGGACGCAAACGAGTCTCTATGCCAAAACAGGACCGTGTTTCAAAGTGCTTGTGCCTTAAAAACCGTAAAGCTTCTTCGTCTGAGCTGAAAAGAGAATGGGAAAAGCATACAGGAGTAAACGTGGTGAAGAATACCATAGACTGTATGCTGTCTATGGCGAAATTCCCTACCAGCCAAATGATATCGGAGTGCATTTCCTATCGCAGAGTGGGTCTCCTGCAGCTTATAAAAGGTTCCTTAAATGCCAATGGATACCTGGCTAAATTGGAAGGCAAATTGCTGCCAACCATTAGAGACCTTTCAACCTGCCAAGTAACAGCATCTTTCAGGACAACTCTGCTTCTTGTCATCGTCTAAAAAGTATAAGACACTTCTGTAGTTACTGTAGCTTCATTTCTGCATCAGAGGTTCAACAGTAATGTGTTTACATTTGTTACTCTTAGCTGGCCAGGACATGCCCGGACCTGAATCCTATAGAGAACTGTTGGCATCGTCAGGAAGCCATAATTCGCATTTGGAACCATGAATTTTTCCATGATGGTTCCAAATGCGTGGAACCACGCATTTGGAACCATCAGCTTAATCCTTGACTGAAGTGACAACATAACCATCTGGTTTGGACAGAGGTGGAAGCAGGGATGGGCAAAAGTTGTAGCCAATAGCTTTGGCAAGAGACCAGAATGCTTGGCTACCATTAGGGCAAGAAGCAAGTTTTCTACTCTTAACCTGTTCAAACTCTAGTTTGGACTGATTAATAACTGCTTTACAATTGTTCCGAGCTTTGGTGTAAGCAGAAAATGAAACTGAAGAATTAGAAACAAGTCAATTACGATATGCAACATTCTTCTCTTGAACAGCCTTAGCACATTTATTGGAAAACCAAGGTTTAGATAAAAGACGAGATTTTAAAGTGGAGTGTGGAATAAAGGATTCCATCCCTGCAAGAATAATTTCACTGACACGATCTGAGCAAACGTTGACATCAGAAGTTTTGAAACAGTAATCCGACCAAGGAAAAGAAGAAAAGAAGTCTCGCAGGTCATCCCATTTTGCATTCTTGTAATGCCAAACAACACGAGGTTGGGAATAGCCATGAGATAAAGGTTCCATTGGAGAAGAGACAATCACCAAGTTGTGATCTAAAGTGCCTAAAGGACCTCTCACTTCTACCGTGTACTTAGAAGGGTTGTTTGTGAGAAAAAGATCAAGCGTATTGGTTGTATGATTAGAATTGTCCGGTATTCTTTAGGTAAATGAACAATCTGTGCAAGGTCATTAGTAATTGCAAATGCCTCAGCATCTCGACCAGCTGGGTCAGTGTGACTAGAAAATGTAAGCCAGCTGGAGTTGTAAACATTAAAATTACCAAGGAAAATTACCTCACTGTTAGGAAAGTTGGACTGGAGAAAGTCGAGTTGCAAAGTGAGGAAGTCAAAGAGCTCCAAGTGATTAGTGGAGTTGGGAGAACGGTAGAGACAACAGATGAATTTGACACAATGAGGTAGAGAGATTTTAAGCCAGAGAAGATCAAAGACAGGAGATTCCAAATCGCCAAGTCTCTGACAAGGAATATCAGAACGAACATAAGCACAAGTACCACCTTTGAGGCGAAAGGAATCACACAGCGAATAATTTAGGCATCTGAGATGAGCAGTAGTTGAATCAACTGATAACCGAGATTCCGTTAGAAAAAGTACATGGGGTTTGGCAGACTGCAAGTGGAAATGGACATCGTTGAGATTAGAATTGAGACCACATATATTTGTGAAATGAATTAGGAAGTGCTTGGGAGGTTTAGATCTTTTTGCAGATAAGCTTGCTCTATTAGTTTGCTAATTCGTGGTGTATTCAATAGTAAGAAAAAGTGGGTGGGACATGCTGTATGAAGTAATAAAATTTTTGGATATGACGTACACATGGTAAGAATATACCCAGATCCTTGACATAATGTGGCCTCGACAATGCTCCCCGCATTCGCACTACTCGGACTCACTCCGGTCACTATCTGGCAGAGTAGAGGTAGCAAGATTATACACTAGCTGATCCAGAAGCCTCCTAGAGAGTTACCAATAGGTTCGGTCCGGTGTACTAACTAGCGGCCAGCCTGCGAACACCGTTTTAGAGCTGTATCCTTGAATGCTGTCCAAAGGTGTGAGAATGCTTCAAGATAATGCCCCAGTTCACACCTGAAATTGCAACAATACAAGCGGCTACTTGTGGATATGAAATAGTGCCCCATCCAGCCTAGTCACCTGATTTTGCACCATCAGACTTCTTGTTTCCTTCCCTCAAATCATTTCTTTGGGGGACCCACTTCCCTGATAACAAGACACTCATTTCTGCAACAGAGTCATGGTTCAAAGACTAACTTCACCACTTTTTCAAAAACTGTATCCGTTACCTCATCCATCAGTGGGAAAAATGTGTAAATCTGAACAGTGGCTATGTAGAGGACTAAAATCTGTGCCAAGAATCAACAGGTTAGCACTGCTGCAGTTAGGGCAGGGCGATTCTTTATTGAACCACCCTCATACAAAATATAAATTAAATACACATACTATACTTCTTTGAACTAAACTTTTAAAATTAAATACACTTCTTAAAAAAACATATATATATATATACATCCAAGTATGAAAAAGCAAATAGTAAATTTTATAATAAATTTAAATATTATAATAAATATTAAATAGTCACATAACCAATTAATGCCATCTAAGACGATTAAACGTTACATCGGTCTGTATAAATATGAATATGAGTTAAGTAAATGGTGGTAAGAGTTTTTAAAGGTAAAATATGATATACTAGCTTATCAGGTAAACCAAAAACCAATGCAGGTACCCAACGTGACCTGGAAAAAAATATATATATGCCATGAAATTAGCAATAAATTATAAAAATATATAAAAAATACCATTAAAATGTTAATTATGGCAATGAGATACATTGAAAGGGACTTTTTCGAGGGCTAACCCTTTCAATGTATCAACCATAATTAACGAGCTATCCGTTTCTGTAGTCATCGTCCAGCATAACTATGTCCAAATGTATGTAAAACAGTAAGATAGAGCCAAAAAGTAGTGACGAGAATAAAATTATGTTGATTAATCCCAAATTTAGCAGAAAGCTGGCAAGATGACTGTTAGCCCGACGGATAGCCAAAATTTAAATTTAAATTAGAGAAAGAGCTATAATTATTATTAGGCATATGTGCGTAGTTGATAGTAAATGCAGTCACGGTAGTCTAAGCAAAAGTAACAGAGTTAGACTACCGTGACTGCATTTACTATCAACTACGCACATATGCCTAATAATAATTATAGCTCTTTCTCTAATTTAAATTTAAATTTTGGCTATCCGTCGGGCTAACAGTCATCTTGCCAGCTTACTGCTAAATTTGGGATTAATCAACATAATTTTTTTCTCGTCACTACTTTTTGGCTCTATCTTACTGTTTTACATACATTTGGACATAGTTATGCTGGACGATGACTACAGAAACGGATAGCTCGTTAATTATGGTTGATACATTGAAAGGGTTAGCCCTCGAAAAAGTCCCTTTCAATGTATCTCATTGCCATAATTAACATTTTAATGGTATTTTTTATATATTTTTATAATTTATTGCTAATTTCATGGCATATATATATTTTTTTCCAGGTCACGTTGGGTACCCGTATTGGTTTTTGGTTTACCTGATAAGCTAGTATATCATATTTTACCTTTAAAAACTCTTACCACCATTTACTTAACTCATATTCATATATATATATATATATATAGCCTATATTTGTTTTATTTCACAGAAATACCTATATTATATAGGTATTTCTGTGAAATGATGATAATAAAATACATACTACTTTTAACAATAAGAACAATAGAAATTAAATAATATAATTTTTCTTAAAAATTCTTCATTATTTGCTATTTCTTTATAAAATTCTTCACAAGAATTAGCAAAATTGCACTTAACTTGTAGTATTGCTTTCAGCATTTCTATGGTCAGTTGTGTTTTTTCTGATGTCCACAACTTATTTACTACTGAAAAATCTCTTTCTGTTGCACCATTGGTTCCTGGCAAACATAAGGAAAATGATTTGCATTATGTTTGTAATTAAGGACTGAGGCCTACATGTCCAATCCAGAACATTTTCCGGGACCATTTGCAATGCAGGGCAAACAACTTAAATACAGGATTATGTCCCGCATAATCCAGGATGTCTGGTCACTTTAGTTTTGGAAGGGAAAAATAAAAAATTAACAATACAATGGTAAACGTGTATTTAAAATCTTTATCAATAAAATATAAAAACAAAAATAATATTACTTCTGTAAATATAAATATGAAAAATAAATGCTGAAAATTAAATGAAGTAATACATTGACTTACCTGATTTTAGAATGGTTTTAGTCTAGATTTAGCACTGACAAAGTCATTAATTAATTTAGAAAAATCCATTCTTTCAGCTTCTTGCACTTCTATGCTAAGCAGTGCTAGCACTGATAGACGTTGTCCCATGGTGTTTCTCAAATAATTCTTAATTTTGAGAAAGATCATTCCACGGTTAATACAGTAACCGAAATTGTCAAAAATAATATCAATAAGGAGCATACTTCCAAAAAACTAGCACTCATATCATAGTATTTTACTACGACTAGTAAAATACTACATAATATTTTACTATACATAAAAGTGGAAATATATGTGCCTGTTTGATATTTCATATACTTAATGGTCTTTTAGTTGGAAAATGGAAGGGAAAAAGAGAGTGATGCTTCTATTTTATGTCTGAAGTGTTTTTTTATAAATTTTCAGCAAAATTAATATATTTTTTTCAATATAAGGTTTGAAACACCATTTTAAAATTTTGATTTTTTTTAAATTTAAAAGGTTTTATACAATAAATATTGCAATTCCATTAAGAAAAGATGAAATATTTGTATTGTTAAAGCAGAATCCAAAAAAAAAAACCCAAAATGTTTTCCAAAAATAAAAAAGAAAGTTGGGTCCCAGTTAGGTTCAATTGGGGTACCACCCCTGCCAGGTTGATCTTCTACCACCCACCAGCAGCACCAGCAAAGTTTTATTTAAATAAAACCTTTATATTTAAACTTTTATATTTTACATTTTATTTAAATATGTCTTTTCTACTTTATTTCAGATACTCCCCGCGAACCATCTTTAGTACTTATTCTGAAATGGGGAGGGGAATTAACTCCAGCAGGAAGAGTACAAGCTGAAGAATTAGGTCGGGTGTTTCGATGTATGTACCCTGGGGGACAAGGTATGAATTATGCTTGCTTGGCCTTAGGCACAAATGTATGTCTTTGTGTATGTTCCTTCTTTCCTTGCCTCCTTTCCTTACTTATTTTCTTTTTTTCCTAAATTTTTAAATTTATTTCTAATTAAGCATATATTGCTTTTATTTCCTTTTGATTTTCTTTAATCCCTAGTTAACTTTAGCACTGATTTTCATTTAGAATGTTTTTTCATTGCTACGTTATTTAGCATCTTATAAATATGCTCTAATTTGCTTTTCTATTTTGATTAGCTATACATTATTTGGTCATTAGATATTTTTCCTATCCAGAAACTTTCCTAAATGTTATAATATTCTGCTATTAATATTGTATTAACATCTAATTTGAAAGGAACGAAGGATATTTTAAAAATTGTTATGTATTCTTTCCCTCCCTGATATTTCTAAACCATGATTAATATAAATGTAAGCTTTCTTATTTTTTTTTATTTATAAAATTTCAATAAATGTTATTTGGGTTGAATTTTAAGTTTTGATTTTGTCTTAGTTTAATAATTTCTGCACTGTTTCCAAATCTGTGACTAGTGCCAAGCAAAAGCTGTTATTCGGTTATTTTGATCTTTAAATTATATATAGTGGATTCCGGTTATTTGGGACACATCGGGATTGTACATTTTGGTTTGATTAAGTGGCTGCCCCAATTATGTGAAGTTTCACGTAAATAGTTAAAAATACAGTGGACCCTTGCTTTATGATTGATTCTCTTTATGATCAGATCACGTTACGAGGGACTCGCCATAGTAAAGTACGTTCACTATATGATATGTAGTAAGCGTCAGTCAGTCATGATCATATTTGTGAATTGGATTTTAATTCTATTAAACAATGATTCTATTAAGCAAAAATAAAATAGGAGGAATATTATCCACAGGCTATAAGAGTAAAAATATATTAAGCACAAATTTACACTTTATTACCTTACCAATTAAAAAATTGAATGATACATGAAAATCGGAAAAATATTTTCCACAGGTCAGCAAAATAAAATAAATTTACTCTTGCTTGCATCTTAATTAATACGTACTGTAATATGTACATACTAACTAGTTGATATTTCTGTTCACTGACATTTGGGGGGTTAAAATTTAAAACAGTAAAAAGAGATAAGCAATTGATAACAAAGAACATAGTAAGCACAAATTGCAACTAACACAATACATGCAAGTGAGATAAGGAGTAACAAGTTAAGCTTAAAAAATAGGAATGAAGAGAAGATTCTGAAAATTTGTTTTTTATATGATTGAAGATTTCATGGAAGGGGAAGCACATTTCACCATAATAATGTGAAAACCCAGAATTCCAGGTGTCTGTATTATCGCAAATTCAGTAAGATCGAGTATACTATCCGTTTATAATAGATTGCGCTAACAGAAAAGCTCAATAAACCAGAAACTGCTAATTGTTTTTATTGTTTTATGGTTGTGATCTCCAGAAATCCAACCGGACCATGTGGTATGGTCAGAGACAATCATAGGGTAATCTCGAATGTGGTCTCCTGCCTCGATTAACCAGCATGTTGTCCCTCTTAAGCGAAGGAAAACCCTGGCGGCTATTTTCTCCATTAATTTCTGTTCTTTAAGAGATGCCCCAAATAAATTGCTCCCCCAATTAACCGGTGGCCCAAATAACTAAAGCCACTATATATTTTTTATCTTCAATGTTTTATCCAAAGAATTTCTTTCTACAGCAGTGTCTTTTGTGAATATTTTTGTATATTTATTGTTTAGCCATAGATGAAACATACAAGAATTAGATAAAATGTGACGTAAATGTTTTTTGGTGATTATATAATGGTATGTATACTGAAATCCTGTTGGTTTTTTTTAGCATAAAAAATAAATGGCGAAGGTAAAGGAAGCCAACACGAGAACCACAGTAAACTTTAGGAAACTTTTAGAAGTCAAACGCGTTTCCCAGTACTGTTGCTTCTCCCTGCATTCTCAGTAAACAGATGGTGCATGTTATCGGTAATGGCAGTAGAAGTTGATAACGATGTATTGATTAGTTTTTTCTTATTATTAAAAGCAGATTATTGGAGTTCATTAGTATAATTCCTTTGCAGCTGAAATTCTTATGGGTTCACCCTCCAAACTGCCTCAGTCTTAGGGTGTTTATCCCCCCCCTTCCTGCTGTTTTAACCCAATAGGAAAACGACTTCTACTGCAACTACAGATAACACGCACTGTCTGTAGAAGTCTTTTTTTATCGGGTTAAAACAGCAGGAAGAGGGGATAAACACCCTAAGACTGAGGTAGTCTGGAGGGTGTACCCATAAGTAAATTTCAGCCCACTCATGAACTCCGATAATCTGCTTTTAATAATAAGAAAAAACTAATCAATAAATCGTTATCGACTTCTACTGCCTCTACCTTTCACTACTGATAACACGCACCACCTGAATGCAGGGAGAAGCTGCAGTACCGGGAAATGCTTTTGACCAGTAAAAGTTCCCTGTGGTTCTCGTGTCAGCTTTCTTTACCTTAGCCAAATAAATATATAAAATAAAAATCTAGTATCTAAAAAATGCAGAAAGAACCAAATAAGGCTAAATTTTTATGTTAAATATTTTAGATATAACAAATTGTAATTTTCCTCAGCTAAACTTTCTTGTCTAATTATCAGCAAGCAATATCTAAATTTTAAAATATTAATTGATGTGAAATGCACTGCTATGAATTTACATGTTTCATTGAAGTTTTGAATAAAATTTTAAACCCAAAAAACCCAAAATTAATAAAAACTTATAAAACAAAACACTCCAATATATGAAAATAAAACATGAATTCCATAAGAATGCATACTTATTTACTTTAATTGGTTAAAAATAGTTTCCCCCATCTTTTTTCTGAGAACAGTTTTTTCCCCAGCTTTTTTTTTTTTTTCTTAAAAAAAAAAAAGAAGTAAAACTACAATTAAAATTGGAATTTAAAAAAAAATTCTGTGAATTTCTGCTTATTTTCTGTTTAACAAATTGACTGTCATGTCAGTGTACATTGGAAAAATGGAAATACAGGATAATAGTCTTGTTCTCTGTAACTTTGTCTTTCAGTAAGTTGCCAAAGAAAGATGATATAAAATTTAAAAAGACATATGCTTTTAAGACATATATAATACATACTGCAAGACTTTCCATGTATTGTAAAATCTGAAGACATTTACCTTGTGCTCATATGTATGTGTTTTTTCAGTTTTGAGTGGCAAGAAAAGTGATGTAATCAGACATTTACAAAAATTAAACTCAAGAGCAGTATGTAGTGCATAGAGAGAAATGCAAAAATAGATGTAGCATTTCATATTGATGATGTCATACCTGCCAAAAGTTTATTTGCATCTTTTTTTTATTTTATTTATTTATTTATTTATTTATTTATTTATTTTTAGAATGTAAACTTCCTCCAATTTGTCATGGCATGTTCAAAAATATATTTCCTGATAGTGATGTAGCAAAAAAAAAAAAAAAAAAAAAAAAAAAAAAAAATGGGGAATTACAAAACCAACAGGCATTGTTAATGAAATTACATGGATAGAGAAATGAGAGATAGTGATGATCCTAAAAAATTGTGCACTTTCAATTGTTACAGATGACAGTAATCAAAGTAATTCAAAGTTATATCTCATTGTGGTGATCTTTTGTTTAAAAAAAATAATAAATAAATAAATATATATATATATATATATATATATATATATATATATCATGTATTAATAACAAATAGCTGTAGTGAATGGTAACAGCTTGAAAAGAATGATAATTAAAAATTGGTATGGGTTATGAACAAGGGACACTGCAAATAATAGCAGAAATACCCAATGATCATAATGGAATATAGATACGTAAATTAGAGTATAAGCAGAGAAATGCTGACCACATCAGATGTATTAACAATGGAAAATTTAAATAGGTACCTGTAAAATAAAATTAAATAAAAATACATATAGTACTTAATGCTATAGATCCAGTAATTTTAATTTTGTCATCACAAAAGAACTGGATGCAGGGAATAACTCTTATTATATACTTGGATCTTTGTAAAATAATAAGAGGAGTTTACCTCAATATAGTACATAGAACATTTCCGTATGATACCCTCCAGAAATTAAAACAGAAAAAACAAAAAAATCAGCAACTTACCGGTACATTAGAGTAAAATATAAATAATTAAATAATTTAAAAAAAAAAAAAATACCAATTTAACACAATTCAAATCAATTTGAATTGTGTTAAACGTAAAACTTTTCAACTGTATGTTGTGATCACAGGAATGAAAATTCCTGTGATAACGACATACGGTTGAAAAGCGTTGTCAGCTTCAGGAAGGAAAATCGTTTTGAATATTTTCGTTAGATTCTTTTAATTGCGTTAATTTGATTTGAATTGTGTTAAATTGGTTTTTTTTTTTTTTTTAATTATTTAATTATTTACATTTTACTCTAATGTACCGGTAAGTTGTAGTTTTTTCCATTTTAATTTCTGGAGGGCATCATATGGAAGTGTTCTACATGTATATATTGAGGTAAACTCCTCTTATTATTTTACAAATATTATTATCAACGTAGTACGTATTGAGTATTACAGCTCTGATTCGTACTATCTAATACTTGGATCTTAGAAAGGCTTTTGGTACTGTTGCACATGGAAGACTGCTGCACAAATTGGAGCAGTGTGGCATTGGAGGCAAATTGCTGCTATGGATAAAGGGGTGGTTGTGGGGAAGAAGACAGAGAGTGGTAATCAATGGACACTGCTCATCGTGGACTAATGTTATTAGTGGAGTCCCTCAGGGTTCCGTGTTGGGTCCATTATTGTTTTCTGTATTTATAAATAATATTGATGATGGTATATGTAGCTTAATGTCCAAGTTTGCAGACGATACAAAAGTTGGCAGAGTTGCTAAGGACACTACTGACGCTATGCTGCTGCTGCTGCAATAGGATCTGGAAAGGTTGAGCAGATGGGCTGAGAAGTGGAAAATGAAGTTTAACATTGACAAATGTAAAGTACCACATATGGGAAAGAGCAACCCCAGAGCAATGTATCAAATCTGTGGTACTACACTGATGGTAGAGAATGAAAAGGACCTGGAGGTAATTGTGCAGGCAGATATGAAGTTCTCTGAGCGGTGCAGATGGGCTACAAGAGTAGCTCATGGTGTCTTATCAATGATATACAGGAATTTTTCTAGCAGGGATAAGGAGGTGATTATTCCCTTGTATAAGGCAATGGTCAGGCGACACCTTGAGTACTGTGTACAGGTCTGGAGTCCTCATTTCAAGAAGGATGTAGAGCTGCTGGAACGAGTACAGAGAAGGGCAACAAGGTTAGTGAGGGACAAAGGGTTGCTCTTACGAAGAAAGGCTTAAGTTTTGCAAATCAGTGTCTGGAGACTAGGCACTGGTGAGGTGATCTGATAGAGGTGTATAAAGCCTTGAATGGTTTGAACATGCTCAATGCTGATGGGATTCTGTCTCTTGCTCAGAATAATCACCTGAGAGGGCATAAATTCAAATTGAGGAAAGACAGATGTAGGATAGATGTGCGGAAATTTGCCTTTAGCCAGCGGGTAGTTGGTTGGTGGAACAGACTTCCATCCCTTGTTGTGGAAGTTGATAGCCTAAATAAATTTAAGGCTCAGCTGGACAGGTATATCGAATGAACGGAGGGGTGAAGTGGAAGGTTTTTTTTTTTTTTTTTTTTTTCCTGGCTGATGCTGCATAAGCTTGCTTTCTTGCATCAATATGCCTTTACTAATGCTAAAACCAATGGAAATGAAGCAAGGCCTCTGTTTCTGATAAGAAATATATGTAGCAAACGGATGTATATTTCATAGCCAACCTGACAGAGACTGACAAGGAAAGGAATAAAAACCAGATAAAATCTAAAATAAAAAAATAAAAATAAAAGTAAAAATTAAGATAAGATTAAATAAAAAGAAATAAAATAAAATAGCAAGCCACCCAAGAGGAATTTAAAAACAAAAGTAATGTAAAATGCAGACAAAAGGATATAGACAAAGGTGGACAACTTACTACGATGCCAAGCAGGAGCTGGTGAAATGGGCTGAGGGGAGCAAATGTCAGCCAAGCTGTATTGGTGAACCAAAGAAGCTAGCAAATTAGTTCTCGGCAGAATACAAAATAACTCAGTTATATCAGGCAGTCAAAGAGGGCAGAAGTGTTTTAAGTTGGCTCTAATGGATAAACTTGGAGGGGATTAAGATCAACTCTCTATTAAACAAATTTTTAAATGTTATTCCAGTAACTCTGTAAATTTTATTTCAGTAATTTTGTAAATATTATTTCAATAATGTTGTGAAATTAATTTTTAAAATATTTGTTAATTTAATTCTTAACATTTCTTTTATTTTTATTTTACAGGTACCTATTTAATTTTTCCATTGTTAATACATCTGATGTGGTCAGCATTCCTCCACTTATAATCTAATCTACTTCTATATATATACAGGGCGATTCACTACCAGTGTGACAAACGTGCAGGAGGTGTAGGGGACACAAAGATGAATTGGAATCACATAGCATTGCAGGGTCCGAAATGCCTTCGTCATGCAGTAGAGGATGTTGAACGGGAGGTCGCGTGAACAGCGATCTCGCTGGAAGTCGGCATTTGCGAACCGTTGCTGTTGAAGAAACCAAGTAGCAAAAGTCCTCCAGAGTGTATAATCTGCAGGCTCCAATGATTGGATGCGTTGCAGATGGTATGAACTCATTTGGTCTGTTGACAGTATCCTCCATACAGTGGATTGGGAAATACCCAATCGTTGGCCTATCGCTCGAGTACTCATACTTGGATTGCTTCTGCAAGGTGTAGGACATTCTCCTCATTGTCTGGCGTCCTTGTCATTTGCTCTCGATTCATGGCACCTCTTGTGAAACAACCAGTCTCACGTAACCTTCTGTGCACATGTGCAAAAATCGTATGATGAGGAGCACGCCTGTGCGGGAAACGTTCCTGGTACAAGCGCAGAGCGGCGCGCGCCCATTACAGTCCACAGTTCCATACGCGAGGTGCATGTCAGCCAGTTCAACGTTTGAATACTCATCCATCCTACTGCCTCGGGAACCGGTTCACAAATGCTGACTTCCAGGGGGATTGCTGTTCACGCGACCTTCCGTTCAACATCCTCTACTGCACGAAGAAGGCATTTCGGACCTTGCAATGCTATGTGATTCCGATTCGTCTTTGTGCCCCCTACACCTCCTGCAAGTTTGTCGCACTGGTAGTGAATCACCCTGTATATATAGCTAATAAAATTAGCTTACTTTCACTGCCAGCACTGGAAGGTAACTGACTCTTAGAAGTTATAACACTGGGAGCCTTCCTCTGAACAACATGAAATCATGAGAGATTCCTTTAAAAAAAACCTGGCTGGCACTTAATGTTGATAATGTGTGTATTATGGTAAGCTTCATCCAATTAATTTTTATGCTGAAAAGAGGGCTTGCATACCTTCTGGTGAAAGTGGATGAATATTGGTGGACATTTACTACAATCTAGAAAGAAGTCCTAAAAGGAATAATAGATTTAAAAAGTTTCAACTGTTTAATAGATTTCAATTGATGTATGCCACAGGAGTAAAAAATGATTTTGAAGCATGTATGTATATGTTGGCTACCTTTGGTTAAATGTGTAACTAGATAGGTAGAACAGTGACATCCTTTGACAAGTCTATTTGAAGAAAAGGCTAAAAGTGGTGAGAAAAGCCACAAGAGCATTTTTCAGAGATAAAAGTACAAGTAACACTAGTGTGTGATACTGACTGATTGAATCCAGTTTATGATCCAAAGGTTTTGAAAGAATACAAATAGATTAATTCAAGAAAACAAACTTGTTAATCAAACTTCTGTTGAAACAAATCTTAAACAGGCCAAGCAAGCTGATAATCCTAGGCATGTTATCCTCACTGATGCAGAACAACTCAGTTATATCAGGCAGTCGAAGAGAGCAGAAGCATTTTAAGTTGGCTTATAACGGATAAACTGAAGAGAATTAAGATCAGTTTTCTATTATACAAATTTTTAAAAATTTGTTTAAATTTACTTTCTGTAATTTTTAAACCTTATTCTAGTAATTCTGTAAATTTTATTTCAGTAATTTTGTAAATATTTCAGTAATGCTTTGAAATTAATTTAATTCTTAACATTTCTAAAGTATTTCTTCTAGTAAATTCTTAAATTCTTTCTAGTAACTTGGTAGTTTAATTTCTGTAAATATTTTGTTAAGTACAATAATGTAAATTTAAGTTTTGTAATTTTTTAAAGAAAATTTCAAATAAATTTTTAATTTTCTAAAAAAATTGAGTTCAGATTTCACCCAAATAATGGTTCATACATGATCCACTTTCCATATGTCATCTGAGAGTATCATGACTCAGAAATGCCTGTGGGTTACCAATGTGAGTCATGAGTTGCCTGTATATCCTGCATTTTGGCTATTAAACTAGACCTTCCCAACCATGTGCTGCAGAAAGATTATTGGTGTGCTGCGAGAGATTTAATTTTATAAAATGTTCATACTTATAAAAAATCAAATCCAATTTGTACAACCATTCAAGATTTTATTGGTTTATAATTATACTATACAAATAGATATAATAGCCTAATTAGAATGAATTGTGGCATTGCTTACTGGATATAACTGAATGCAATTTCCACCAACCACTGATTTTAATTTATAAACACTTCAGTTTGACCTTTGTTGGAAGTATATGGAAGTAAATCACATTTTTTTTTTTTTTCCCATTTCCTCTTTTTTTTTTTAAAACTTAAATTTGAAAAATATTTTTTTAATGCAGGGCAAAAAAACGATTAAAATCATTTCTTATGCAAGAAAAATTTCTATAATTTAAAAATAATCAGAAAATCAGTGGAACACTTTAAATAAGATGGTGTTTTTTCTCTTACCTTTGATAAAAATCCATTTTTTATATGAAAATTGAGTTCCATATCACCACTTAAACGCGAAAAAATTAGATTTTATTTGCTTTAGTCGTGATTTGTTTTTTGTTTTGCCTATTGGTTTTTCAAATTATCTTTTTAACCAGCTTTCAAATTTTTCTACTGAAAAGATATACATATAATAAGTTATTTCTTACTTTTAGAAATAAAAATCAGTGTTTATATCTAAAAACAAATAATTATTCAAAATATATTTATTAAAATGCTTCATTAAGTACTTTATATTTAACCAAATTTAACTTTTGTAGCTATTTATTTTCCGCCCATAATGGAAAGTTTTTTGAAGAGAGCTAGAAAGTCATCACATTCACCAGACAAACAAAGTAATTCCAAATATAAAAGATAAAGCTGCTATTTCTGCAATACAAGCTGGGCCAAAAGTAGGTATACAGTACTGATCAGGTCATGTTTAGTCTCTTAGGTGCTCAATGTCCTCCATCAACATTGCAACATTCCTGGAACCTGTCCCTGACACTGTGACACACAGTAACACAAATTCTGGTTAGCACCAATGTCGATAAATGCTCGAGAGATGAACTCCTTCACTTTGTCCACTTTATGGGGCTTCCTCTCAAAAACCTTCTCCTTTACTACACCCCAAAAAAAGAAGTCCATAGGTGTCAAGTCAGGTGAATATTGCTTCCATTCAATGCTGCCACATCGCCTGATCCAACGTTGTTGGAAGGTCATGTCAACGTTGCTCCTTACCATCAAAGCAAATGAGGATGGGCCCAATCTTGTTGAAAGAACAGTTCAGCAAAGTCAGCCCTGATTGCGAGTTGTGGCACCACCGTGTTGAGTAACATGTTTAGGTAATTGTTATCATCTACAGTTGTATCAAAACAAACCGGCCCCATGACATCATCGTTGGACAGTTCCACCCCACACAGTGACACCTGTCTGGTTCGGTTCGGTTGTGATAGTCACATGAGGATTTTCGTCTGCCTAGTACACACAATTATGCCTGTTCATGTGGCCTGACAACTTGAAAACAGGCTTCATCTGACCAGATGATCTTATTAAGGTCTGGTTGGTCAGAAATTTGGTTATGCATTATCTCACAGAATTACAACCGACGGTCTGAATTGTCCTCCAAAAGGCCGTGTAAGAGTTTTGGACAGTACAGCTTCAATTTCAATTTACACATTAAACGTCGCAAGGACATTCTCGGTATGTATTGAGACGCACATCACGTGGACTTTTTCAGACTGTTCACGAATGTCAGGGTGACTCTCATCTCATTCTCCTCTATCACAGATGTCCGAGGACGTCCAGATTTCAGCACATTAACCACTGAACCCGTTGCATCAAATTTATCTCTGATACGATAAATTGTCAGATGTGTTGGTGGAACAGTGTCAAATGCCTCTTGTCATGCTCTGTGCACCTTTTTGGCATTTTCAGTCTTCCAATACTGCTTCAGAATCCACTTTCTTTGTTCTTCACTCAGACTCCCTGCCATCATTCTCAATACCTATAAAATAAAAGAAATCATAATGAAAAATAAAATATCCTTCTTATTACCTGTAAACTAAAAAGAAATAATAATGAAAAATAAAAATACCATGACCCAATAAGTATTGTATACCTAGTTTTGGCCCATCCTGTATAATGAGGCCAAATATATCAAATATGGATTTGTATGCTCCAATAATTCTTCTCTTTCTTGACCCATATTGTCTTATTTGCCTAGAAGAATTATCAAAGTAATGGTACCAAGTAAACTCTGCCGGCACCTTACCACGAAACATCCATCATGTGCAGAAAAAGATTTGAATTTTAAGCGTCTTCAATTGCAAAATAGGAAGCAAAGTTCTTTTATGAAGGCAATTACAACAGTTATCAAATCGATCTCAAGAGGCTAGTTATAAGGTTGCCCAAATGGTAGCCAAATCCAAAATGCCTCATATAATTGCAGAATCACTTATTTTACCAGCCTGCATTGAAATTGTTAACACTATGCTTGGGGCAAAAGAAGCAAAGGAAAAAATTGAAAAGGTGCCACTTTTGAATAACACTATTAGTAGATGCATTGAAGACGATGCATTGAAGATGATGCATTGAAATTAATTCAGAGAATTAGCAAATATAAAAAATTTTCATTGCATATTGATGCATCTACAGACATTAGTAACTGTGCTCAATTAATAGCACTAGTTAGAATCATTGAAGAAAAATACTTGAAAGAACATTATTTGTTCTGCAAAGAACTGCTAAATCACAGTACTGAAGATGAAATATTCAAAGTGGTAAATGAATACTTTGAGACAAATAAAATATTATGGAAAGATTGCTTAAGCTTGTGTACTGATGGTACAGCTATGACCAGAAGCGTTAAAGGTTTTGCATCAATAGTTTGTTCTGAAAACCCAGATATTCTGGTAATACATTGTTCTATTCACAGAGAAGCTCTCGTATCTAAAAGTTTGCCTGTGGATCTGAATTCCACATTACATGATGTTATCAAGATGGTGAATTTAATAAAATCCAAGCCATTAAAGTCAAGTCTGTTTTCAGCTTTGTGTGAAGAAACGGGATCGGAATACCACCCCTGCTATTTCATACTGAAGTGTGTTGGCTGTCGAAAGGAAGAGTTTTATCATGAATTTATAGCTAAGAGAAGAATTGGAAATGTTTTTTGTGAATAATTCTTACTTTGCAGATATAATAAAGAATAGTTATTGGCTCCAAAAACTAGCTAGCTTAAGTGATATTTTTGAGCACCCGAATGTGAAAACATATTAATGTGTGAAAACATACTAACGTGTATGGACAGTTTATGGATTCAAAGAAAAAAATTCAACTTCGGAAAAATTAGGTTAAAAATGGATCACTAATGATGTTTAATCGGTGTTATAATTTAAATCCTAAAGAAGAATTATTGGGATTAGTAGAACAACATTTGTATTTGCTTGAGGGAAAACCATCACTATTTTCAAATACTTGATGTAAAAAAATTTGATTGGATTCGAAATCCATTCACACTTTCCCTAGAAATTCCAGCATTACATCAATGAAAGAAAAAGAAGAGCTGTTAGATTTACGAAATCGCATCCTTCAAGTACAATTTAAAGAAATCAAGTTATCCAAACTTTGGTTAATGCCGAGAAAGGAGTTTCCTTCAGTTGGAGAAAAAGTAGTTGACACTCTTCTTCCATTGCTACCACCTATTTGTGCAAACAAAGTTTCTCGTCGGTGGTGACTATCAAGAATTCAAAGTGATCATCATTAAAAACTCTGGATCAGGAATTACGTGTTGCCATTTCAAGAATAAAACCTGATATAAAAATGTTTTGTTCACAGAACCAAGCTCAAATTTCTCATTAAAAAAATTTGAAAAGATTTTATTTTGAAGTTTTGTATGAATTTAGTATTAAATATTTAGTATCTTCTATATTATTTATATTTTACTTCTCTTATTATAATTATATATATAATATAATGCAAATGTAATAAATTTTTTCACAAAGTCCCTATAGACACCCCAAAATCTGCCCAAGTTTATCTCTGTGTCCATCCAAAAATTATAATTTTCCAAGCGTACCCTGACATGGAAAAGGTTGGGAAGCACTGTACTAGACAAACTAAGCTCAACTAATGATTCTTTTTTTCGTTCTGATGTAAGGCATGTACAGATCTCAAATTAAAACTTGGTGCATTACTAGAAGAATTTCTGTCACTGAAGAGACAAGTGCTTGACTTAGAAATAAATGTAACTGGAAGATCATCAAGGACTCAAGTTTCTTGTGACCTGTCAAATGATTGCACCACATTCAGATCTCACAACAGAGTAGTCAGGTGCCCACTGCTCTGGTTCAAGAGGATTTAGTTTTATTGGAATGCTCTACTGTCAGAAAAATGGGTAATATTTTTTTGCAATAAATGTAGGTGGACTTGAACCAGGATGTGTTTGTTGAAAGTACCAATTGATGACATTACCAAAAATTGTCGGCGCCTCCATAGCCAGGTGAGCAGGAGCAGCAGTGTGTAGCACATGCTTCTTGATTAGACTGGGGTTTGAGCCCATGACCACCAAATATGGAGGATGCGGAAAGGTCAGGGAATGACCACCTCATATCCCCAGAGTAATATGGCCTTAGTTGCTAATGCTCATAAAAACCAAATAACAACAAATAACCAAAAATTGTCAGATTTTAAGTGGAATTAAGGGTAGTTATTGTTTATATAGGGACCAATGATATTATATGAACATGACCTGACTATTTGTTGGATAACTTTAGGATCATGATGAAAAAATGCTGTGACTTAGGTCAGCATGTGTATGCATCAACAATTATGCCCAGACACGATAGGGGGGATTATATGCTGAAAGCCTTATGGATTAACTCAAGACTTGAGGGATCTACAAGGATTTTGGGGTCCCGGGTGCCAAGCTTTATAGTGATCAAGCGATTCTCAGTGATTTCCAGAGCATTTTTCTCGAAACTGCAGTTTTTGTTCATTTATAAAAGTTTTCTTACGTTCTCATTAAATAATAGTAAACTTAGTCTTACGGTCTCTAACTAAGTTTCAGAGAGGCAAATCACCTTTCTTTTTTCTATTTAACTAATATGCTAACTTTTATACTGCTTGGTCACTCTGGTGGCACTGCTCCTGCCTTCCCATGGCCTGGGAGAAGAAATCCACTCTCCCAGGGCTGAAAGGAGCAAAGATAGATAACAATACGTTTCTACCTTTAGATCCTCCGAGCTAAAAACTAGCGACAAAACACACTGATGATGACTTTTCTCAACCCAAGAGGTTGAAAACAAATCCTCAAGAGGAGATACCAGCATTCCTCATTCTGCACTCTACATCAGACCATCCTTTGAGTAAATTGTCCCCATTCCTTTTGCAAAAATGCTTAGAGGCTGTTGCAGGTTCACCAAAATCAGTAAGGTGACTCCAGTCTGGGGATCTTCTAGTATAGACCATGAAATCCCAGCAAGTTATTAAATCTGACAACGTTCAGCGGACATCCAATAAAAGTCACTCCCCATACCACCCTAAATTCCTCTAAGGGAGTAATTGCAGAATGGGACTTATTAACCGTATCAGAGGAGGAAATAGTCAAAGAGCTATGAGAACAAAGAGTCATCCAAGCCAGGAGAATCATGACTCGTAAAGATGGAACTCTTGTTCCAACAAGGAGCATAATCCTCACTTTCAGCTCTCCCATCTTACCAACATCTGACAAAGCAGGCTATCTCCATTGCCGTGTCCGACTTTACATCCCAAACCCAATCAGGTGATATAAGTGCCAAAAATATCGACACTCTCAGACTGCATGTAGAGGTGAGGCAATATGTCCTAACTGCGGATCAAAGGAGCACAACCAATCCAATTGCAATGCTACCACTCCTCATTGCCCAAATTGTAAAGGTAATCACCCAGCTTTCTCCAAAATATGCAAACTATGGAAGCAAGGGAAAAAAATACAGAAATATAAAGTGGAGAACAAAGTCACTTATTCAGAGGCGAGAAGAGAAATAACCAAAATGGAGCCAAAGCATATGTGCCACAGCTGCTAAACAGGTCCAATCAGTAAATTGGACCTGTTTAGCAGTCAAAGCATGCCACAGCTGCTAAACAGGTCCAATCAGTAAATATCCAAACAGATGTTACAGTTCCTCCTAATACATCTATCGCTAATTGGGCACGATCCATGCTCACTTCTCTCAAACAGTGTCACAACAAGCCAGCAATACTCCAATCTCCATTCCAGCCGATGCGTCTTCAACAATGAAACCAAAAGAAACCCCAATGATGCAACCACGGATTTCAACGGAAATGGATATTGATCAGCAGAATAATTCAGATGATGGAATTTTACAACTTCATGCAACTGATGAGATGGACACGACACATCCTTTCTTTCATAAGAAAGACAAAGTAAAAATAGAGCGGTATAAATAAGCTACAACTAAAAAGCAGTCTGAAACAAAAACAACTAACAAGAACGCATAATGGAAAGAATCCTTCAGTGGCATTGTAGAGGCTTTTGTAATGCAAAAGACGACTTGCATGATCTTATCAACCGCTATGAACCAGCAGGTATATCCCTACAAGAAACCTATTTAAATCCACAAGTGTGTCCTACCATTAAAAATTATACCATGTTCAGAAGAGATAGGAGTATCGGCCCGCGGAGGCGTGGTAATTCTTGTTAGAAATAATATTCCATTCTAACCTGTTGCTCTTCAGACTCCTTTTGAGGTAGTGGCAATGCACACAGAAATTGGCATGACTATTACAATAGCATCTATATATATTCCTCCAAATTCCTCATTCTCCTCAGAAAATCTAATAGACTAGCTACCACCTCCTTTCTATTTGCTCAGAGACTTCAGTGCTCATCATTCACTGTGGGGATCTCCAACAATCAACAAAAGAGGCAAATTAATAGAAACTCTTCTCAATGTTTGTCAGCTTACCCTTTTGAACACTGGTGAGCCTACCTATATTCATTTTTCTACAGGATCCATGAGTGCAATAGACCTTTCAATCTGCTCTCCCTCCATATGTACTAATACCGAGTGGTCTCTTCTTGAAAATCCACTAAATAGTGATCATCTACCAATTCTCTGCAAGCTGCAAACACAGGTAAACTCCCCTTTGTTGGGTCGCTCCAAATGGAAATTTCGTAGGGCACACTGGAATGAATATGCTTCAAATGTTCAGTTAGATGATGAAATAATCCAACTCCAGCCCATAGATTATGTCACGCAACATATAACTAATTAAATATTGTTGGGATAGCAGAGACGTGGTGTCACTAAGATATAAGGAATGCAGAACTGGAATTTGGGGAGTACAATGTGTACAGAAAGGATAGACAGGACAGAAAGGGAGGAGGTGTTATGCTGTTAATTAAGAAAAACATAAAATCAAAAGAAGTGCATCCAGTTGATAGAGATGGACAGTGCATTGTTGAGTCAGTTTGGTGTGACATAAGCACTGCAAAAGCAAAAATAAGAGTAGGAGTGTGTTATAGGCCTAATGACTCGAATGAGTACAATGAACAATTGTACAGAGAAATAGAGTGGGCCAGTAAATCAGAATGTCTTATAATGGGGGATTTTAACTTCCCAGATATTGACTGGAACTGGTGGGTTGGTCACTCACACACTAGTCAGACTTTTGTGGATTTATTGGATGATTGTTTTCTGCAGCAGCATGTTCGAGAGGCAACCAGAGAAAGTAATACTCTTGATCTGGTTATCAGCAGTGATCATTCGTGTATTAAGAATTTGCAGATAAAGGAACCACTAGGTGGCAGTGATCACAGTGTGCTGATGTGGGATTTACTCAAAGAGGTAACTACCGTCAGGGGTAAAGGAAAGGGTTTTTGCTTCCGTAAAGGGGAGTACAGTGGTCTCAGACAGTTTTTAAATTCTGTACAGTGGGATCAACTGACGATGTTACAAACAGTAAATTCTAAGTGGGAAGCATTCAAGGAATTAATCGTGGAAGCTACTAGACTTTTCATACCGATGAAGAAATATTGTTCAAGGTTTAGGCCTAAATGGTTATCAAATGAACTAATGAGACTCGTGACAGAGAAGAAAAATGCATGGGATGCATATAAATTATCAGGCGACGCAGAAGCCTGTAGCAGATATAAGCTAGTCTGTAATCAGGTCACAAAGGAGGTTCGGCAGGCAAAGGCGGATTACGAGAAATCTTTGGCAAAAGATGCTAAGAAAAACAGCAAGGATTTCTTTACTTATATAAACTCTAAAAGGAAGGGGATGAATATGATTGGTCCACTTGACATCGATGGTTTGACTGTTGATGATCCTGCTCAGATAGCAAACAAACTGAATGAGTATTTTGCATCTACATTCACACGTGAGGAATTATTACAGTTTGAAAATGGAAGAAGGTTATCAAATTGTAGCAGTGTGCTTAATGATTTTGTAATAACTGAGAGCAAAGTGGAGGAGAAATTGTTGAAGTTAAACATAAGAAAGGCACCTGGGGTGGATGGGATCTATCCAGTTATATTAAAGGAGGCGGCAAAGCAACTAAGCAAACCCTTAGCCATAATTATGAGAGCATCCTTGGATTCAGGGGAGATTCCCACGAACTGGAGATGTGCAAATGTATCCCCAATTCACAAAGGAGGTTCAAAGGGTGACACGAGTAATTACAGACCAGTTAGTTTAACTTCTGTTCCGGGTAAAATAATGGAGTCACTGGTTAAAGATGCATTGCAGGATCATCTAGACAAGACTGCAGCAATAATTCAGACACAGCATGGGTTTGTTAAGGGAAAGTCTTGTCTGACAAATTTGATTGGTTATTATGATGTGGTCACAAAGGAACTGGATGCAAAAAATAATTTTGATATCATATACTTGGATTTCAGGAAAGCTTTTGACACTGTTGCGCATGGAAGACTACTGTACAAATTGGAGCAGAATGGTATTAAGGGTAAGTTGCTACAATGGATAAAAGGATGGTTAAGTGGGAGAAGACAGAGGGTGGTAATCAATGGGTGCTGCTCTTCGTGGACTAATGTTATTAGTGGAGTCCCACAGGGTTCGGTGTTGGGTCCACTGTTGTTTTGTATATTTATCAATGATATTGATGAAAGTATATCAGGCTTAATGTCGAAGTTTGCAGATGACACGAAGGTTGGCAGGGTTGTTAATGACAGTCATGGCAGTGTGCTACTGCAACAGGATCTAGATAATTTGGGCAGATGGGCTAAGAAGTGGCAACTGAAGTTTAACCTTGACAAATGCAAAGTACTGCATATGGGTAGAAGTAACTCCAGAGAAACGTACCAACTGTGTGGTACTACACTTAAGGTGGTAGAAAATGAAAAAGACCTGGGAATAATTGTGCAGTCAGATATGAAGTTTTCTGAGCAATGCAGACAGGCTGCTAGGGCAGGTCACGGGGTTTTTTCAATGATATATAGGAATTTTGCTAGCAGGGAAAAGGAGGTGATTGTCCCTCTGTATAAAGCAATGGTCAGGCCACGCCTTGAGTACTGCGTACAGGTCTGGAGGCCTCATTTTAAGAAGGATGTAGATTTGCTTGAGCTTGTACAGAGAAGAGCAACACGATTGGTGAGGGGAATGAAGGGATCCTCTTACCAAGAGAGGCTTAAGTTCTGCAAATTGCAGTGGCTGGAGACTAGGCACCTGCGCGGTGATCTGATTGAGGTCTATAAGGCCTTGAATGGGTTGAGCACGCTGAATTCTGATGGGATCCTCCCACTTGTTCAGAATACGAACCTACGGGGACATAAGTTCAAATTAAGAAAGGATAGATGTAGAATAGATGTGCAGAAATTTGCCTTTAGCCAGTGGGTGGTTAATTGCTGGAACAAACTTCCATCTGTCATTGTGGAAGTTGATAGGTTAAATAAATTTAAGGAGGAACTGGACAGGCATTTGGAGGGTATGGCGTGATTTTTTTTTTTTTTTTTTTGGCTGATGCTGCATAAGCTCCTACACTTGCTTTCTTGCATCAAGTGCCACTACTACTACTAACTCTACAATACCAAAGTCCTTGCCTGGGAAACGCAAACACAATAATTACTGGTGGAATCCAGATTGTACATACGCTAAACAGGAAAAAAAATAGGGCTTGGATTTGTTTTGCAAATTCCCCACAACCAGTAACCTAATTAGTTTTAAAAGAATGAAAGCCAAATTCTGTCAAATAAGAAGGAAAGCAAAAAAAGAAGCTCGGATTAGCTTTTCCTCTGTTATAAACAAGGACACAGATATCAGACTCATCTAGAAGAAAATACAAACATTTAATGGCAAATATGTGCAGTCCCCGGCTTCAATATTAAACTGGAAAGGAAAGGAGTTGTCCTCTCCGGCAGAAATTGCAAATGCCTTAGCTAAATCATTTGCCAGTAGATCAGGCGTATCCACCTACAACCCAATCTTTCAGCAAATTAAAGAATCATTAGAGCAGCATAAGATCAATTTCTCTGCTAGAGTTTCACACCCATACAACCAGCCATTTACATTAACAGAACTTTTAGGGGCACTCAATAAAACATCCAGTAATGCTGCTGGTCCAGATGGGATCTACTACGTCATGATAAGCCAACTAAACAACAGAACAAAAAAGGGCATTGTTAAAATATTACAATCAGATATTTCTAGAAAATACTTACCCAAACTCTGGACGTCACTCAATTATACTAGCCTTTCCAAAGCCAGAAAAGGATCGCAGCTTTCCACATAATTACAGGCCAATTTCACTGACCAGCTGTTTAGGCAAATTCCTGGAAAAAATGGTTAATGACGCAGACGGCTAATGTGGTTCCTGGAAACTAACAACTTGCTAAATAGCAATCAGTGTGGGTTTCGAAAGAACCGGTCCACATTAGATGTAATGATAAAAGCAGAAGCAAACATCCGAAATGCCTTCATAAGGAGACAACATCTGGTCGTGATCAATCTTGATATTGAGAAAGGCTTTGATAACACCTGGCGATATGCTGTACTTCAAGATCTTCATTCTTTTGGCTTGAGAGGTCATTTGCCCTACTTTATACAAAACTTCCTATGCCACAGAACATTTCAGGTTAGATACATGAACAATTTATCCAAATCATTTGAACAAGAGGAGGGTGTTCCTCAGGGGTCCATTCTTAGTCCCACATTATTTGCAATAAGAATTACAAACAGGACACAGGATGTACCGAATACAGTAGAATCGTATATGTTCGCTGATGACCTCATTGTTTCTTCTCAATCCCAAACCATGAAAGACAACTTCAAATTTCCATCGCTAAAATTGAATCATGGGCATTGCGGAATGGCTATTCCCTATCAGAAAAGAAATGTAGTGCAATTCATTTTTGTAAAAAACGCAGACTTCACCCGGATCCAGAAATATTTTTAAAAAACAACCTGATTACTGTCACTAACAATTTTCGTCTGTTGGGGTTATATTTAGATAATAAACTTAATTTTGCTTCCCATATTGCTTTCCTTCGAACTACATGTTTTAAAAATCTGAACATCCTAAGAGCAGTCTCAGCTATGTCCTGGGGTGCTGACAGAAGCTCTCACATTCATCTCTATAGAGCTTTAGTAAGATCACGCTTAGATTATGGATCACCTGTCTATGATTCAGCTATGAAAAGTTCACTATTACGTCTGAACAGCATAGTGCTCTTATGATAGCTGTGGGGAGCCTTCAGAACATCTCCAGTCCACAGCCTGTATATTGAGGCAAATGAACCACCTTTGCATCTCAGGAGAAAATCCTTATTGTGTAATTATGCAGCAAAAATTAAAAGCATATCATCCCACCCCAGCTGGCAATACCTGTTTAATCCTCAGTATGCTGAATTATATCACAATAAGCCTAATGAAAACTGCCCCACAGGGATTCGACTGCAAGAACTCACGATCAGTTGGGATATTAAATTTCAGAACATATTCCAAGACCTCGCTATTCAGCCGACCGGGCTAGCCGAGTGGGTAAAGTACCTGCCCGGCAACCCAAAGGTCGCGGGTTCGATTCCCGCCTCGGGCTTGGATCAAAGTACTGCAAAAACCTTGGGAGGTGCAATATGGCCACAGAAGCCGATGCCCCAACAACTACCAAATCAAAAAAAAAAAAAAAAACCTCGCTATTCCTGAAACTCCCTGGACTGAATTCTTACCTCTCTGCGATAATTTATTTTTAAGATGGGGAAAATCCTCTCTGGCAAATATCAACTATCAACAGCTCATTTGTTGGAAAACTCAGATAAAATACCTATCTATACTGATGGCTCCAAAACAGATGCAGCCGTTGGTGCTGCAGCAGTTTCTTCCACCTTCTCAGTTGCTGCGTCTCTTCCTATGGAATGCAGTATCTATACTGCAGAATTATTTGCAATAAAACTAGCTCTAGATAGAATACACGACAGCCGTATAAAGCAATCTCCTGTATACACAGACTCCTTAAGCGCAATCACTGCCATTCAATCTACCATGTCACCCTCTCATCCGATTCTTAAAGAGATACGGTCTAAGTTATTTTACTGCCAAAAAGCCAACCAGAAGGTTACCTTCTGTTGGATACCTGGTCATGTAGGCATTCCAGGTAATGAACAAGTGGACGCCGCCACTAAAACTCTGACTCAGGCTCTTCCAGGCAACTAAAAGTACCCTACACAGACTACAAATCCATCATTGAAACATCATGTAGGAAGCAATGGTCTGACCCCTGGAAAGCTCAAATAAATAATAAACTGCTGTAGATAAAAAAAAAAAAAAAAAAAAAAAAAAGCCAAAACTGTGGACATCTAGTATCAGGAAAAGCAGGCGACTAGAAGTAATTCTATCAAGGCTATTCACATCGGTCATCGGTCATTCACATCCAGCTCATCTGTATTTGCTTATGGGAGAGAACCTTCCTCAGTGTTTCTTTTGCCAGTTGCAGCTAACAATAAATCATATTCTCATTGAATGTCCCCAACTTTCAACTACTAGAAAATCAAGCGTCACCTCCCTATCCCACTTGAAGGAACTGATAACCTTATTGCAGATTCTTGGCAATGATGCAAATTTGGAGGAACTGTTTACTTATTTGAAACAGATAAATCTTTATAATAGCCTGTGATCACAATAACTTGAGAAATTTGTGATAAGCAAATATTGAATAGGCACAATATGGCACAAGAGGCCCTCGTGCCAAAAACCCAATTACAACAACCAGGATTTTGGGAAATTTTAACCACATGGCCTACATTTGTAGGTAGAAGGAATTTATTTTGTAGAAACTATATTCTTTGAACAGATGTAGTGCAAAGGATTTTTCCAGTATTATTCATGATACCATAAGGGTTTGGGAAAACTGCAAGTTGGGGGGGGAAGAGGAGAGAAGGATAATATAGACATGTATTTATCTGATGATGCAAGTCAAAGTAATGCTTTCACACATCTCAATTCTTTGCCACAACAGGTGATATTGGCAAGATGTTCTGAGGGTAATAACATTTCAAATGAGTGGGAAGCTAAAGCTAGGGAAACAAACCTAAATAACTTCAAAGGGTGTGCTAGGGTAGTAAACTATAGAATACTTAGTCTTAACTGTGTATAGAGTAATGCCAGGAGTGTAGTCAATAAAATAGGTGAATCGAACTCCTAGTTAGGGCAACTAATGCTGACATAATGTTGTTGTTTTCATCCGTTCATTCGCAACCGACTTTCAGAGACTTTATGGACAAGCTGCCTCCATGCTTTCTGGTCTTTAGCATCTTTTTTCAAGTCCTTCGTGCTCATGCCAACATGTTCTTTGCCAATTTATTCTCCTTGTTCCACTGACATTTCCTAGCATTATCGATTTTTCCAGTGAATTGGATTGCATTACGTGATTGAAATACATTAATCATAGCTTGGTGATGTTTCTGGCTTGATGCAATCCAAAACCTCTCTTTTCATGACTTTCACTGTCCGTGGTATGCAAAGCCACTTTCTCCAGCACCAGAGTTCAAAAAACATAAATTTTTCTTCTGTTTGCTTTTTTCATTGTCCAACTTTCACACCCGTAACTTATGGGAAACACTATAGCATTAACCATTCTGATCTTCATTGTAAGGCTGACATCTTTGTCTTTCCAGATCTTTTCCATGCTCATCACTGCGCTGCGTCCAGGTGAAATTCTTCTTTTAATTTCAGATTCTCTGCCTCAGTCAATCTTAGATCTAAGAAAGATGAAATCCTGGACAGATTCGACCTATTCATTGTTAATTTTAACTTATCCTGTCCCAGCTGTTGTCATAATTTAACTGACATAATGGGGCTAATGGAAATGTAATGTCACCTGGAAATGGGGGTGATTAGTTTCACTATGATATGTACAATGTATTTAGGAAGGATAGGGAAGATAGAAGGTGTGATTGGGTTATGCTTCTTATCAAAAATGGCCTGAGCATAAAAAGAGCGTTTGCAGAGTCAGAAGTTATGCCTGCCAGCATAGAATTTGTGTATATAGAAAGGGCAGTTGGTTGGAAGCAAAGATATGAGAGTAGAAGTCATCTACAGAGAAGATTGCAAAGAGTATGATGAGAATCTTTCTACTTCAGATGGAATGGTTGAGCAAGTGTGAATGTCTTATTATGGGTGATTTAAATTTGCCCCTAATTGATTTAACTAAGTGGGAGAGAAACTCATAATGGAGAACAAAATTTTTAATTAAACTAGATGATTATTATTTGTACCAGCATTTTCGAGAAAATATTAAGAGTAAGAATATTCTAGATCTTATCGTTACTCATGAATCATATGGCATCACAAAGCTTATAGTACGGGAACCATTTACAGGTAACCAACATGTAGTGGTTAGTTGGAAGATGAAGAAAGATATTGCAGTAATTAAGGTAAAGACACAAATTTCAGAAAAGAGGACTTATGACAGTTTGCAACATCAATGATTAGGCGGATTGTAGAGGTAGGTAAAATATATTAGAATTATGGAATATCTTTAAAGCAGTAATCACAGAAGCCATGAATGCATATATACCATTAAGAATATATCATGAGGAGGATGCTGAGATGGGTGAATATGGAGCTGGCTAGTCTGATAGAGTAGAAAAAGATGGCACGGGAAAGATACAAAGCAATGAAAAATACTGAAGCCTGCAACAGTTACAAGTTGATCTGTAATAATACCACAGAAAAGTTTATGGCAGCCAAGGCTGAGTACAAGAAAGTACTGGCTAAGAGAGGAAAGAATGGGGACAAGGAATTTTTTATTCATGTGAATACAAAGAAAAATAAAACAAATGAGATCAGACTTTTGTGTACTTGGTATCAAAAAAATCTTAGATAACCCAGCTGATATTGCTGAGAATTGAATAAGTACTTCACGTTGATCTGTACCGTACTGATAAAAAGACTCTTCATGGCGAGGAGAGGCTGTGCAAGTGAGGCTGGAAAGTACTGAAAAGAAATTAACAATACTAACCATTTTTTAAAAGTCAAAAGTTGACAACTATTTTTGGAGATAATAGATTTAAAATGAATTGAATAGTAATAAATGATAGAATTTTTGTCTGAGCCTTAAATGATGTTGTGATTATTTATTTTAGCAATAAGCAATGAGATTATATAGGGATGTCAAAAGAAGGTGTACTTCATGTTTGTATGATTAATTTAGTTGTGAAAAATATTGCAGAACCAATTTTTCTGGCATCCATATTTTGAGGAATTAAATGAATAATACTGCTTATAAAGTCATTATTTTCTTTAAATTCCATGCAATGCAACCAACTGAGGAAGTTATAAATAGAAAATTCTAAATGAAAAGCATTGAGGGATGTAATCGTAGACACCAGTAGGCTTTTTATACTAATTAAGAGATAAGATTTAAGGGTTAGACTCAAATGGAAGTCACATGTACTAGCAGAGGGGGGAAAAATGTATGGGATGCATATGAATTATCAGGTGATATAGAAACTTAAATACCAATAAACTAGTCTGGAATGAAGTCACAAAGGGCATTAGGTATGCTAAGGCCAATTACAAGAAGTCTCTGATAATGATAAGCAGAAATGACTTCTTTAGTTAAGTAAACACTAGAAGGAAGGGGATGAATCACATTGTTCTTCTAGATGAAATACACATTAGTTTAGTATAGATGATTAGAGAATAACACTAACACATTACGTTAATTACTAACAATATCAACACACCCACTGCATATCTCTCTGGCATACAAGATATATAGCCAGGACTGCACTCCAACTGAAAAATAGTAGTAAACTGTGGGGCCGAGGTAGCAGGGCAACGAGAATTAAATAAAATAAGTGAAAAGAATGCTAGTAAGAATGAATGGAAGTGTGAATGGGAAAGAACATATAATTAAAATTTTTAACAAATTACATATATACTAACCCTTAGCATTAGCATTAGTAGAGGCATTTGATGCAAGAAAGCAAGCTTATGCAGCATCAGCCAAAAAAAAAAAAAAAAAAAAAAACCACTTCCACTTCACCCCTCTGTTCGTTCAAAATACCTGTCCAGCTGAGCCTTAAACTTATTTAGGCTATCAACCTCCACCACAAGGGATGGAAGTCTGTTCCACCAACCAACCACCCGCTGGCTAAAGGCAAATTTCCGCACGTCTATCCTACATCTGTCTTTCCTCAATTTGAATTTATGCCCTCTCAGGTGATTTTTCTGAGCTAGAGGAAGAATCCCATCAGCATTGAGCATGCTTAAACCATTCAAGGCTTTATACACCTCTATCAGATCACCTCGCTGGTGCCTAGTCTCCAGACACTGTAATTTGCAAAACTTAAGCCTTTCTTCGTAAGAGCACCCCTTTGTTCCATTCACTAATCTTGTTGCCCTTCTCTGTACTCGTTCCAGCAGCTCTACATCCTTCTTGAAATGAGGCCTCCAGACCTGTATACAGTACTCTAGGTGTGGCCTGACCATCGCCTTATACAATGGAATAATCACCTCCTTATCCCTGCTGGAAAAATTCCTGTATATCATTGACAATACTCCATGAGCTACTCTTGCAGCCCGTCTGCACTGCTCAGAGAACTTCATATCTGCCTGCACAACCACCCCCAAGTCCCTTTCATTCTCTACCACTGTCAGTGTTGTACCACAGAGTTGATACGTTGCTCTGGGGTTGCTGTTTCCCATGTGTAGTACTTTACATTTGTCAATGTTAAACTTCATTTGCCACCTCTCAGCCCATCTGCTCAACCTTTCCAGATCCTGTTGCAGCAGCATAGTGTCAGTAGTGTCCTTGACAACCCTGCCAACCTTTGTATCGTCTGCAAACTTGGACATTAAGCCCGATATACCATCATCAATATCATTTATAAATACAGAAAACAATAATGGACCCAACACTGAGCCCTGAGGGACTCCACTAATAACATCAGTCCACGATGAGCAGTGTCCATTGATTACCACTCTCTGTCTTCTCCCCCTCAACCACCCCTTTATCCATAGCAGCAATTTGCCTCCAATGTCACACTGCTCCAATTTGTGTAGCAGTCTTCCATGTGCAACAGTATCAAAAGCCTTTCTAAGATCCAAGTATATAATATCAAAGTTATTCCCTGCATCCAGTTCTTTTGTGACTGCATCATAGTATCCAATCAAGTTGGTCAGGCAAGACTTCCCCTTAACAAAACCATGCTGTGTCTGAGCTATAACTGAAGTCTTGTCTAAATGATCCTGCAGTGCTTCTTTAACCAGTGCCTCCATTAATTTTCCTGGAACAGAAGTTAAGCTCACAGGTCTATAATTACTTGTGTCAGCCTTTGATCCTCCTTTGTGAATTGGGGTCACATTTGCACATTTCCAGTCTATGGGTACCTCCCCTGAGTCCAAGGAAGCTCTCATAATTATGGCTAAGGGTTTGCTTACTTCCTTTGCTGCCTCCTTTAATATAACTGGATAGATCCCATCCACCCCGGGTGCCTTTCTTGTGTTTATCTTCAACAGTTTCTCCTCCACTTTACTCCCAGTTATTTCAAGATTCTGTAGCTTACTGCTAGAGTTGAATACACCTCTGGCATTCCCCTCGCTGAATAACTCCTCATGTGTGAATGTCGATGCAAAATATTCATTTAGTTTGTTACCTACCTGAGCAGGATCATCAACACTTGACCCATCAATATCAAGTGGACCAATCTGATTCATCCCCTTCCTTCTAGAGTTTACATAAGTAAAGAACTCTTTGCTGTTTTTCTTTGCATCCCTTGCCAAGGATTTCTCGTAATCTTCCTTCGCCTGCCTAACCTCCTTTGTAACTTGGTTGCATATCAACTTGTATCTATCATAGGCTTCTGTGTCATGTGTTAATTTGTATGTATCCCATGCATTTTTCTTCTCTGCCATATGCCTCATTAGTTCATCTGACATCCATTTTGGCCTAAACCTTGAACAATATTTCTTAGTTGGTATGTAAAGCCTAGTAGCTTCCAAGATAAGTTCTTTGAATGCTTCCCATTTTGAATATGCTGTTGGTAGCATCATCAGTTGGTCCCACTGTATAGAATTTAAATACTGTCTCAGTCCATCGTAGTCGCCTTTACGGAAGCAATAACCCTTCCCTTTACTCCTAATAGTAGTTACCTCTTTGAGTAAATCCCACTTCAGCACACTGTGATCACTGCCACCTAGTGGTTCATTTATCTGCAGATTCTTAATGCATGAAGAATCACTGCTGATAATCAAATCAAGAGTATTACTCCCTCTAGTTGCCTCCCGAACATGCTGATGTAGAAAACAATCATCCAATAAATCCACAAAAGCCCTGCTAGTGTGTGAGTAGCCAGCCCCCAAAATCCAGTCAATATCTGGGAAATTAAAATCTCCCATTATAAGACACTCTGATTTACTGGCCCACTCTATTTCCCTGTACAGTTCCTTATTATACTCATCAGAGTCATTAGGCCTATAGCACACTCCTACTCTCAATTTTGATCTCCAAATGTTTATGTCACACCAAACTGACTCCACACTGCACTGTCCAGCGATGTCGACTGGCTTCACTTCCTTGGTTTTTATGTGTTTCTTAACTAATAGCATAACACCTCCCCCCTTCCTATCCTGTCTATCCTTTCTGTAGACGTTGTACTCCCCAAATTGCAGTTCCGCATCCCTTATATCTGTGTGTCACCACGTCTCTGATATCCCAATAATATCTGCCTTCGATGTTTTGAGCAATACCTCAAATTCATCAAATTTATTTACTAAACTCCTAGCATTGGTGTACACGCAAGTATACCTGCACCTGTTTCTATTCTTAGCTACCCTAACACAACCCATGTGTTTACTTGTACCGCAATGGCTCCCAGCAGTCTCTGAAATACCATGCATCTTGTTTTTCAGGCTTCTGCTCATTCTAATAGAAGGAGTGCAAGAATCTCTTTCACCTCTGCCAGTGGCTACTGTCAATCTATTGGTCTTTGTCTCCCCCCAAGCTAGCAGTTTTCCGACCCACCTAACACTGCTAGGTATGCTAAGGCCAATTACAAGAAGTCTCTGATAATGATAAGCAGAAATGACTTCTTTAGTTAAGTAAACACTAGAAGGAAGGGGATGAATCACATTGTTCTTCTAGATGAAATACACATTAGTTTAGTATAGATGATTAGAGAATAACACTAACACATTACGTTAATTACTAACAATATCAACACACCCACTGCATATCTCTCTGGCATACAAGATATATAGCCAGGACTGCACTCCAACTGAAAAATAGTAGTAAACTGTGGGGCCGAGTTAGCAAGCAACGAGAATTAAATAAAATAAGTGAAAAGAATGCTAGTAAGAATGAATGGAAGTATGAGTGTGAATGAGAAAGAACATATAATTAAAATTTTTAACAAATTACATATATACTAACCCTTATTTTAACTATCCTTGTACTTTAATTACCTTATTTAACTAAACTTAATTTCATTATGTTAAATTACACTATGCACCATTTCATCCCGTTTTCATGGTGTGAGATAGATCAGTGGTCTCAAACTCAAATTGAATACGGGCCAAATGCACTATCTGAAAGCAGCCGACCGGAATTTTTTTTAACAAAATGAGAATGATATATATATATATATATATATATATATATATATATATATATATATATATATATATTGCGCCGTACTTACCCCTAATGTATGGATACCATCCCTTTATAACCTGATGTTACACGTGATGCATGTGTGTGGTGTGTTGCATGTAAGTTTATAATAAGTTTGGAAATTTTACTTTAAAAATTTAATTTGCCTCGAACATGGTTTAATTGAAAATTTATTTCAATAATGTTCAGTTGTATTTTCTACAATGTTTTTCTCTATACTTACTTTTTATTTCTCAAACTTATATTTTTCTCCTTCTCTCCCTGGCTAAAATTATGAGACTCTTTCTTTAGATGCCCAATCACTTAGTAAATATTTATCAAAACATACATAAATAATAATAATAACGCAAAGGAAAAAATTCAAATTTATATTTATTTTCTATCTGAAATCTAAAGGTTGGTACCTGCAAGAAATTTCTGTTGGTTACACTTTGTAATTCAAACGTATTGACAGCTAAATATTAAATTTTCAGACTGACATTTATTTCAAATAATTCTGATATATTGAATTGTCTCTAGTACTGCCTGGGGTTCGTACTTGTAGTATGGTACACTTTCTTTGGTCAATTGGTATTTCCTCGCTATCACTAAATAACTTACTTTTAATTTAAACTAAACAAATTATGAAAACTTTCCAAGTGGGACAAAACTTGAGAATAAATAATGACAACTTATTCTCTTCCTTTTATTTATTAAATTTTTCTTTGACACATACAGAAAAAATACATATGTTTGTATGTAAATAATTATAAACTTCTTTATTTCTTACTACAACTTGACACTTGATGGCATTTTGATTCTGATAAAGTTTGTAGCCTTGGAGAAAAATTACTAGAAACTATCTTCATCATGGATTGTAGATGCTCATCGGTCATTCGGGTTCTTTTCTTAGACTTATTAATTTTCAACTGCAAAAAAAACTGTTCACATATAAATGTACTCCTAGACAAAGCGATTATTCTTATTGCAAAAATTCGTAACTGAGGATATTTATCTTTTGACAAGTACAAATAAAAGTTAATCAAATCTGTATCTTCAAATCTTTGAATAAGGTTTATATCACACTGTAAATTAATTAGCTCCATTTGTAGATTTTCTGGCAAAAATAATGTAATGAAAATAATGTAAAATCAGACTCCAATTTTTTTTTTATTTTTTTTTTTTATGTAAACCCCAAACACGAGAGGTATTAGAACCTATAGTACTTAGTACCGTGCTTGGGTTGGAGGTTGAGAAGACGAAAGAAGATATTTGTTGACATTGGACTTGAACTTCTGTAGACTGTAATTTTCAGGAAATAACCAGAAGGAAGGTTGTTCCAGAAAATGCCACTTGAATGGATAAACAAGGAAGATGAAAAGTTGGTTCCGTGAGTTTGAAGTTGGACAGTAAATGGATGTTGGCTGGTGGCGGCACGTGTTCGGACTGTTTTGAAAGAGAGAGCGGGAATTATAGAAGCCAATTCAGAAGAACAGTGCCCAGGGAAGTATCTGTAGAAGAGGCATGCAGCAGAAACTACGTCTATGAGACAGAGTTTAGAGACTTGCTGTCTCATAGACACTGTCATTAATTAACCTAATTGCCCTCTTCTGAATGGAATCTATAAGCCTGAGAGAGGTTTTGGGGGCACCACCCCAGATGTGGGAACAATAGTCCATGGCAGGGCAGATTTGAGATTTATACAAAGTGAGCAGCTGTTTGGAGTGAGGAGCTGTTTAAATCATTAAAATCTTTAAATCTTTCTTCAAATTCTTGTTGTAATAATGCTATTTTTCATTTGAAATAATAGAGCAGGATTAAAGATGTAGGAAATGTACGAAATTTTTTGATTCCAGTTGTGTTTCCCATAATTGCAATTTAACTTTAAAAGCTTTAATACAAGCATACATGTCAGTGATAAGTTTATTATTTCCTTGCAGCGCTTTATTGAGAATATTTAAATGGCCGGTTAAGTCAACAAGAAATGGCAAATCTGTTATCCATGTATCATTATGTAGCTCGTCGATGGTTTTATTTTTTTGTGTCATGAAAATTTTGATTTATTAAATCAAAAAACCATTTTTAATACAGCTCCTCGACTTAACCACCTCACATCGTTATAATAAATCATTTCTCCATACGCACTTTCAATTTCTTCAAGCAATGCAACAAATTCTCGATGATTCAGAGCTTGTCCACGGATAGAGTTTACTGTTTTAGTTACTGTTTCCATAACATTATCCATCTGTAAACTTTTGGCACAAAGTGCTTCTTGATGAATAATGCAATGTATAGTGCAAAAATTATTCTGAAATTTTTCTTCTTTTACTATATTTCTTAATTTTACTGCCATTTTTTTTTACCAACCATAGCAGCTGCACCATCACTTGCAAATCCAACCATTTTATCCTAACTTAATTTTTATTTATCTATTACAGTTTTTATTTCTGAAAAAATATCCTGTGCACCAGTTTTTCCTTTCATAGGAATTATTTCCAATAATTCCTCAATTACTTCAAATTCATTAGTAACACCTCATACGAAAATGGCAAGTTGTGCTATATCTGTGATGTCAGTACTCTTATCAACTGCTATTGAGAATGTTGCAAAACTTTTTTCTTTTAACTGACATCATAAATCACTAGCGATTTTGTTAATACGTTCTGCTACCGTGTTGGCTGACAAACTAATATTTTTAAATAATTGTTGTTTGTCAGGACAAAGAAGTTCAGCAGACTTAATCAAACAATCTTTAAGGAATTTGCCATCAGTAAATGGTTTTGATCGTTTTGCAATGATGTGCGCGAGAGCAAAACTTGCGTGAACTGTTGTTTCACTGGATTTATTTGCTTCAGTAAAAAAAATTTGTTGTCGTTGTAAGCCAGATTTCAGAAACTGTAACTTTTCTTCCCTCAGTTTGCCTTCCAATATTTCAAATTTTTCTTTATGATTCGTTTCATAATGGTGACATAAATTGTATTCTTTTGGAACTGATATTCTCTTGTTACAAATAAAACATAAAATTTTATTGCGCACAACACCACAAAAGTACATAATTTCCCATTTATCTTGAAAAACACGTTCTTCTTCCTCCACTTTTCTTTTACCCTTTGTTAAAGACATGGCTTGCAGTTTAATCTCTTAATTAAAATCACTATTATAATTTTATTTACAACTTTAATTTAACAAGATGAATTTTTGTATGAAAGCAACACTCAAAAGTTATGCACAGTTCTAAATGATAGGTATTGATATAATGTAGAATCTACATTATATCAATACCTATCATTTATCGTTAGATCTACATTATAGATCTAACAACAAGTACCGACATGGGAAGTTCTCCCACCTTACCCCAGTCACGTGGCCTAGCATACAAGTATTCAGTGACAGACAAAGCCCCAACCTATTCATTCTATCTCTTTTTCCTTCAATAGCAGTCGTGCACATAAGCTTAGTCCATATCTCTGTCTCTAAAACTAAAACTATAAGCACCGTATTTACAACAAATACATAATTGAAATGTATTCGCGGGCCATGTAAAATTGCTTCGGGGGGCGGATGCGGCCCACAGGCCACCATTTGAGACCACTGAGATAGATGATGGATGTGTGAAAAAAAAAAATTAATTAATTAAAACCTAACAGAAAATGTAAGAATAAAGCACAAAATAGGATTATAAGTAAATTTTGTTCCCCCCCCATAGGATGATGGGCAGATAGTTCATTATGGTCCCCTGCCCATCGAAGCAGACACCATGCTCTTGCTACTCAGCCAGCATGGTGTGGGATACTGACACTGGTCAGAAGGACTAATCCCTGATCAGTGTAGGACAGAGCACCACACAGGTGCTCCAACATAGGGATCCCTTACCCTATGAGCTTTCATTCCTACCACCTGGGTTGTTTGTTCTCTCACTCCCCCCCCCTCCCCAACCTCGGTGCCCCTTCACCTGATGGGTAACCCCACAGCCATCTGCCAACTCCCACTCCCCGGGCAGGATGAGCATTCTACTCTGGGGGCCCTCTTCTCTCTCCCCCGTTTAACCATGCTGGCGCCCTTACTACTGCTCCCCCCTCTTTCTACCACTTTAATCCCCTTCCACTTTTTATCTTCCTGCCATCACCATTTTTTTTTGTACTGGGCTTTTCCCATCTCTAGCTTTGGCTACCACAGGGTTTTGTCCACTGGTGCTTTCCACTCCCTACGGCTGGCCTGCCTCCTCGTGGCGTTGGATGGTAAACTAGAAGTTTTTGTGTGAAAACACAGGCTCCTAAGCTAAGAGGCCAGACGAACAACAATCCCACACTAATACACGAACACTCACTAATCTACATAAATCTGGCCTTTACATAGATTGTATTCATCATATTGCCTGACACAGAGTTGGGGGGGGGAACCTTCAGAGCTGCATTACAATTAACACTATACACTATGTCCTACTAGATGTTTATGGTTTAACTCAGTGGGTTCTCAAATTATGTTATACATGGCCCCCTAAAATGCTAAATGAATTTGTGCAACTCCACTCCTTCCTCCATGAGTAAAACTAATGATTACATTGAGGTCAATATTAGGCAAAAAATAAAATATCCCCACTAAGGTAAAGAAAGCCAACATGAGAACCAAGGGAAACTTTGGTAAACTTATACCGGGCAAACTCGTTTCCCGCTACTGCACTTTCTCCCTGCATTCTCGTTAAACAAATAGTGCATGTTATCAGTAGCGGCAATAGAAGTCGATAACGATGTATTGATTAGTTTTTTCTCATCATTAAAAGCAAATTACTGGAGTTCATGAGTGGGCTGAAATTTACTTACGTCCTCAGTCTTAGTGTTTATCCCCCCTCCCCCCACTGTTTTAACCTGACAGGAAAACAACATCTACTGCCACTACTGATAACACCATCAGTTTACCAAGAATGCAGGAAGAAACTGCGGTAGCAGGAAACGAGTTTGCCCAGTATAAGTTTACAGAAGTTTCCCACGTTGGCTTTCTTTACCTTCTCCAATATTGCAATAATTTTGATAGCTAATCATCATCAGCCATTTTCAATCCACTGCAGGATGAAGGCCTCTCCAGCAACTTTCCAGTTCCTTCTGTTTTGAGCACTGGACATCCATTTACTACCCACAAACTCATGAATTTCATCTATCCATCTCCGCCTTTGTCTTCCAGGTTTTCTTCTAGCTCCTCTTGGATACCATTCTGTTATTTTCTTAGTCCATCTGTCATCATGTCTTCGAGCTATGTGTCCTGCCCAAGACCATTTTAGTTCTTTAGTTTTGATAAGAATGTCCTTTACTTGAGTTTGTTGCCTAATCCATGTGTTTCTCTTCTTATCTAACAGTCTGATTCCCAATATGATTCGTTCCATTCTTCGCTGTGTAGTTCTCAGCTTCTCTTCCATTCTTTTGGTGAGTGCCCAAGTTTCACTTCCATAAGTCATGGTGGGGAGTATACATTGGTTCATTATTTTACGTTTAAGACAAACTGGGATATTGCTCTTCAGTATGTGACTATATTTCCTGAATGCTATCCATCCAAAATTTATTCTTCTCTTGACTTCCAGCCATTTATCATTATTACAGCTAATAACTTGTCCCAGATAAGTATATGACTCCACCTTTTCAATTACTGCTCCTTCAATCATTATTTCCCTTTCTGTGGCATACTTGTTCATCATTACTTTTGTTTTAGCCATATTCATCTTTAGTCCAAAATCCTTACTAGCTGTGCATAACTGATTAAGATTTTCCTCTAATTCTTTGGGATCGTGGCTTATGACCACAATGTCATCTGCAAATCGTAAATGGTTTAGGTACTCTCCGTTCACATTGACTCCTTTCTGCGACCAGTCTAATCTTCTGAAAGCTTCCTCAAGGGCAGCAGTAAACAGCTTCGGAGATATTGTGTCTCCTTGCCGAACTCCTTTCTCAATTTTAAATTTCCTACTGTCTTTGTCTAGTCTAATAAAGGATGTAGCACTCTCGTATATTTTCTTCAAAATCATAATATATGGGGTATCAATGCCTTGTCTTTCCAGTGCCCGAAACATTGCCTTATGCTGTATGGAGTCAAATGCCTTTTCATAATCCACAAATGCCAGGCATAGTGGTGTTTTATATTCATTTGCTTTCTCCATTAGCTGTGATATTACATGAAGGTGATCCATAGTTGAGAATCCTGTCCTAAAGCCAGCTTGCTCTTTCGGTTGATTCTCATCAAGTATTCTTTCTAATCTGTTAGTAATGACCCCTGTGAACAACTTGTAGATGTGGGATAACAAGCTAATTGGTCTATAATTTCCAATTTCTGATTTATCTCCTTTCTTATGCAGCAAAACTATGATTGCATTATTCCACTTCTTAGGCGTCACACCTTTTCTAATGCACTTTGTGAAGAGCCTTGCCAGTTTTTGTGTTATGTCTCTTCCTCCCAATTTTAACAACTCTACAGTAACTTCATCTTCCCCCGGGGCTTTCTGATTCTTCATTTTCTTCAATGCATGTTCTACCTCATCGGGAAGAATATTGGGTATGTCGTATGTGTTGCTACTTTGCAATCCATCTTCCCCACTGCTGGCATCATTCCCCTGCTCCTTGTATAATTCTCTATAGTAGTCTTCTGCTATTTGAATTATGCCTTCTCTGCTGTTTATAAGTACACCATCGCTATTCTTCAGTTTCAGTATCATTTGTCTTTCTGTATTACTGCTCATGGCTGCTGATTTAAATCCTTTGTTTTCCCTTAATGCTTGTTCTACTTTTCTTGTGTTAAATCTTCTTATGTCCTCTCTGAGTCTCTTTCTAATGGCTTTGCATAACTCAGTATACTCAATTTTCTCCCTGTCAGTGTTTTTCTTGCTCTTCATTTGTCGTCTTCGGTTCATCATGACAAGTGTTTCTTGACTAATTTTTTCTTCTTTGGATTTCTTTTTCCCTATAGGTTTCTTGGGCTTTATCACTTTCAAAAAGTTGTAATATTCCTCGTCGATATCTTGGTCCTCAGCAGTCTGCAGAAGTTCATACTTGTTCTTAAGTTCCAGTATATACTGCTTTTTCTCCTCTTCTGTTACCTCAAAGACCTTTGTATTATTTACTCGAGTCAGTTTTTTCCTTTCCTACATCTATATCAAGTGTACATCTTACCATTCTGTGATCACTTCCAACATTTACCTTATTCAGGACGGTAACATCATTCACAATATATCTTCTGTTAGTGAGGATGAAGTCGATTTCATTAGTAGTTAATCCATTTGGACTCTTCCATGTCCACTTTCTGTTCACCCTTTTCTTGAAAAAAGTGTTCATTACTGACAGTCCTTGAGATTCTGCAAATTCCACAAGTCTTTCACCTCGTTCATTTCTTTCACCAATTCCAAAATTTCCTATAGTTCCTCTTTCTGCGCTGTTTTGTCTTTTTCCAACCTTAGCATTGAAGTCTCCCATAATAATAGTGTAGTGGGTTTTCTGCTCATCTAGAAGACTCTCAATTTCGGTGTACATTTCTTCAACCTCTTCATCATCATGGCTCGATGTTGGTGCATAAATCATTATAATCTTTAGCTTGTATCTCTTAGAAATCTTGAGTATTAGTCTTGACACTCTTGGTGATGTACTTTTGAATTCCAAAATGTTTTTAAAATCTTTATGGACCAGAAACCCAACTCCACCTTCACTCCTTTCACTGTTTCCATTGGTGTACAGCAGATTTCCACTTGATAAACTTATAAGTGATTCATTTCTTCTTCTTGTTTCAGCCAAACCGATGATATTCCAATTCACATTTTCTAATTCCTTTTCCAGCTCTAATATCCTGTCTTCACCGATGAGTGTTCTTACGTTATAACGTTTTGATAGCTAATATTTTATTGGAAATATTTGAAAAATATCAAATTTGGAATCCTGTAGTAAGAAATATAAATACAATTAATTAATGCATGACATCAAATAAAACTTTATTAACCTTAGAATTTTTACCACAACTACACCTATCAGCTTTGATGAAAATAGAAACAAAACATAATGGCATAAATAGCATATGAGCATGAAAAGGGTCTTGTGATTTATTTATTGAAGCAAGTGTTAATAACATATCTGAGATTTAACCCTTTTACTATGAACAAAGATGTTTTTTTATACATTATACCTGCGACCATATCCAGCTGCACTGTTTGGGCACTATTCTTCTAATGGGCATCTGTAATTCTCCCACCCTCTTCCAAACCTGTCTAAACATGTGCCATAATCAGTTAGCCTCTATGAACACATGCATGAATATAAATAACTGAAAATAAGTAGATTTAAAGTAGATTCGTACTGCTATTGCAGTACGAATGTTCTATAATTCTTCAAGAGTGTGCGGGTTCGTCTCGTAAACCTTCCCCTTAAGGTAGCCCCAAATGTAAAAATCACATATGGACAAGGCTGAGGAACTTGGGGGCCATAAATCTTTGCTGACATTCTTCCGTCTGGAGAGGTTTCATGAATTCGGGCCAGTGCTCTATGGGACATATGGCAAGTGGCCCCATCTTGTTGAAATGTGTACACTCCCGCTCTTCAGAGTTGCGTAAGGTACATATCTGTGTTAACAGTTGTCTCAAAGAAGATGAGCCCTATGATCTGCCATGCTGATATGGCACACCGTACTTCGATTTTTTTTCGTCATGAAGCGGTTCTTTGAGGAGTTGGTGTGGATTTTCAGTTGTCCAGTACCTTGTGTTTTGAGAATTGATGTGTCCAGATAAATGAAACCAGGCTTCATCTGACATAAAATATTGAGTTGGATTAAGCGTCCTGTCAATGACGCTGTTGAGTAGCCACCTGCAATAATTTACACATTTCACTTTATCTGTCTCTTTTAATTCTTGCACGCACGTTACACGAAACGGCTTCAAATTTAGAGAGTGCAGTACAAGTACACGTGTTGTCTGACTTACACTGACTTGCTGGGCTAATTTCTGGGTATCTTCCTGGGGCTTAATTTCATCCTCTCACGAATATCACACACTACAGTTGGCTTATGAATAGATGGGGCTCTGTTCTTTTTTGCATTGAGGACACTTCTTGTTTCATGCCACTTCATCAGTTGCTGTATACAGTGTTTTGCTAGTATCCCAGCAGTGGGGAACTGTTCTGCAAACATTCTTCTTGTTTCCTTAAATGAACCAGTATGCATATATGCCTCAACAATTGCAACTCTTTCTGGAACTGAATAAGGCATGATGCAGAAAACCCTTACAAACACACGCACACATGAGACACAAACTGGATTATGTCCAGAAAAACAGTCTTCCAACGAGATTGACCTTGAGGAGTGACGAATACTACTAATCTATGAGAAAAAAAAAAATTTGTTTGTGCAGGTGGCTAGTCACATGTTGATTGGCTGCTGGTTATTCCAAGCGTGCAGCGGTGGGCTACTTTTTCATGACTCACCCTGCAGTATTAGCTATATAATTCAAGGAAGCCACAGCCTTTTGCTGCACCAGCCAAAAATAAATAAATAATTATTATTTTCTGTTCTTGAAGGTTCTGTTTTCCAAGTGCACTTTGCTGCATTAATCATAGGTAGCTGGATTGTTAATGATTGTAATGACAGTATGCTACTGCACTGCAGCAGAATCTAGAAAAGTTGGGAAGATGGGCTGAGAGATGGAAACTGAAGTTAAAACATTGACAAATGCAAAATGCTGCATATGGGTAGCAGTAACCCCAGAGTAACGTACCAATGGCGTGGTACTACACTCGGGGTGGTGGAGTAATTGTTTAGTCAGATATGAAGTTTTTTGAGCAGTGCAGACAGGCTGCCAGAGCAGCTCATGGGTCTTGTCAATGATATACAGAAATTTTGCTAGCAGGGATAAGGGGGTGATTATCCCTTTGTATAAAGCAATGGTCAAGCCACACATTGAGTACTGCATACACGTATGGAGGCCTCATTTTAGGAAGGGTGTAGAACTGATGGAAGGAGTACAGAGAAGACTAACAAAATTGGTGAGGGGAACAAAGGTTGCTCTTACCAAGAGAGGCTTAAGTTCTGCAAATTGCAATATTTGGAGACTAAACACCTGCGATGTGATCTGATTGAGGTATATAAGGCCTTGAATCATTTGAGCAAGCTCAGTGCTGATGGGATTTTTCCTCTTCCTCAGATTATGCACTTGAGGGGTTAAATTCAAATTGAGGAAAGACAGTTGCAGAATAGATGTGTGTATATTTAGCTAGTGGGTGGTTGATTGGTAGAACAAACTTCCATTAGCTAGTGGGTGGTTGATTGGTAGAACAAACTTCCATTTGTCGATGTGGAAGTCGACAGCTTAAATAAATTCAAGGAAGAACTGGACAGACTTTTGGAGCGAATGAATAGTTGAAATGGTTTTTTTTTTTTTTTTTTTGGCTGACGCTGCTTAATCTTTCTTTCTTGCATCATATGCCTCTGCCAATACTAAAAGTATATTTTCTATCCTATTTCAATTTCTATTGTCATATGGTCCAACAGCATCTATGCTACATTGGTGACCAGACCACAAAAACCTATGTCAAAATTTTCTTTTGCAGTTAGTATCCTAAATGTCGGATTCCAAGATCAGATTGAAAGTGTATGTAGTGTGACTTGAATTAAATTTTGGCAAGTTTATTTATCTTTGCCAAGCCATGATGTAAGGTGGTATGTAACAAAAACAATGATTTTTAAAAAGCTGACTAGAATATTAAATTTTTCTCCTGCGTCAATCCAAAGCAAAAAATATTATGTATCCATATTATATTAATGTAGTGCTGGAATAGGCTATAATGCCATTTCACTCAAAGCATTGTGGCTATTCAAGTGATATAAAAAATATAATTTTCATCATAATCTCTCTCTCTCTCTCTCTCTCTCTCTCTCTCTCTCTCTCTCTCTCTCTCTCTCTCTCACACACACACACACACACACACACACCTAAAAGTAGTAAGATGGTCATTGTCGATTATGTGTTAAAACTTATTGATACTTTAACACAAAGCCAAATGTTTGAATTAGTGAGATGTGGAAGGATTTCATGTGCTATATAATCTTTTGATAATTTTCACTGACAAAAACAAGCGTGCCAGTTGATAATATTTTTAATTCAAGTGCTACAACAGTACCTTTAGTTTAACCATTTCTTATGTTTTATTATTTTGTTTAATGAAGTCCTAAAAATGAAAGGTATTAGAGCCTATAGTACTTAATACCATGCATGGGTTGAAGATTAGAAAGACTTGTTGACATTAACTGTTGAACTGCATAAAATACAGCTTTTGTGCTTTGCATTTTGCGAAGTTTGACTATACAAGATTGATAATCATTTAGTAAAACATTATAAAAGCATCAAAAGTTGCACGAAGTTATGTGTAGGCAACCAGATGTCCCTTATCAATTGAACTGCCCTGTCTTAAGAGATTCTATTTTCTTTTTCCAAGCATTTTATTTCTGTTGATAATTTCGTAAAAATATATGGGGGGGATGGAATGACATCACATTCCCATAAGATGCATTTTGTATTTCATTTTACTTTGCCATATCTATGTCTTCTCTCTTGAATTATGCTTGTTCTCACATTTTGGCACACTGACTTTGATTAATGCCACATTTAACCATTGCAGCTCATACTGTATTAGGAAGTAGATTATTTAATATTGTGCCATAATGCAAAATGGTCTTGCTGTTCTGATTATGCGGTAAAATATTGTTTATTCACATTTTTTTTCAAAAGAACAGTGATATGTTGCTATTCATTACTAAACAACTAATTATTTGATGAAATGAGACGAACCAAATTATACTGTGATGTAGAAAAATTGAATAAGTGGAACCAGTTGGATATTTTTGTTGATAAACATTGGATGGGGGTTTTTGTTTTATTTTTATTTGAAACTCAGACTCCATTAAATAGTTATTTAAATGGTGGTGGGGGGATGGAATAACATGGAATTAAATGGTGGGAGGGGGGGATGGAATAACACCACATTCCCATAAAAAAAAAATTCTGTACTTAGAGCTCCTCATCCTATGCAAGATGAATACCAGATAATTGCACATGGACAAAAATACTAAATTATTTGGTATCCATCCCATAATTATAAATTATAATCTGTAATTATAAACATAAATGGTGTATTTTCAAGGCATAAATATAAAAATATTATACTTATATACTAAAATAATATTTTCTGCCTTGGAAATATACTGTTTACTTTTATAATTAAATTGTAAATAATGTTTTTGTTCCTACAATCAGACTGCTATTATTTATTTACTATATTTTTTAAAAATGATCACTGTATATGCTAAACACCAGCTGCAATGTTTTGTGCCCTGATCTGAAACCCTATATAGTTAGCCCTATATGTCGCAGTTAGTACCAATTCAAAACACTGACGAAGCCTAGAATTAAGGTTTTCTAGGAATATTTCATTGTGAACATTTGGTGTGCACACACTGAAATGTGTTTTGTGATAATTATTAGTATTAGCAGGAGCAGACGATGCAAGAAAGCAAGCTTATACAGCATCAGAAAAGGTGAAAAAAAAAAAAAAATCGACGTTGGCTCCATGGAGCCGAAGGTGGATCCGTGAATAACATCATGTGAAATGAAAAAATACCATTTAAACTTAATAAAATCAGTTTTATTTTATTCGGTATTTTCATTTACAGTCTATAATAAAGGTTTGTGGTAACTAAAGTAGGATACATAGTTGAAACAATTCAAACTATTAACATTGTGATTGAAGACCAAGTCGATACACGATTGACCACGCGTAATAGATTTTGTAGGATGTGATGCGAGTTTAAGATTGAATGTTGATTCCATGAAGTCGAGGAATGGAGCATTTTCAGGTTTCTTAATGTCAATGTCGAAATCACCCACCAAAATTATTGGGATCTTTTGAAAATTGAATTTCCTTACAACTTTAGGAATGTCTCCAAACTTTGGCATATAAATCGCTAGATTGGATATTAAGAAAACTTTAATCTGCTCCAATGTTGAATTAGAGATGTAGAATGTTAAAAGCAAAGTCTTATGTCCATTTATTTCAACTTCAGCTGCACAAATGGCACCAATAATCTGTACCAGTCATTTGCCGTAGCAAGTCTGCATCCATGGTAATGAGAATATGTGGTGTACATATTGTCGATTTGACTTTATTGTATATCGCAACACCACCGGATCACACAGAAGTTCTTTTGAATTGTGTATTTATACATTTTACATTTGTATTTGTACAAATTATACTAATGTAATTTGTACAAATTATACATTTGTATCCTCGAACACAGCTAGAAGAAAACCTGGAAGACAAAGGCAGAGATGGATAGATGAAATTCATGAGTTTTTGGGTAGTAAATGGATGGCCAGTGCTCAAAACAGAAGGAACTGAAAAGTTGCTGGAGAGGCCTTCATCCTGCAGTGGATTGAAAATGGCTAATGATGATGATGATCCTCGAACATCAACATTTTCATTGTTTTCAAGCCATGTTAGATTTAATGCCAAGATATTCGATTCCATGAGAATCTGATCGGTCACAATGTCTTCGCTATGAAGTTTCAAACTCTGTGTATTCAACAGTACCATTCTGAAACTCGATGAAGCAACTTGATCCCAAAATTGTAATGCGGTTGAGAGAATGTTTCCAAACGATGATTATTCAAATGTTTCAATTCAGTTCAAAGATCTTGCATCTTAGGTGCGTTAAAAACTTCCCCTGAATCCAAGGATGCTCTTATAATTATGGTTAAATGTTTTCTGACCTCTGTTGCTGCCTCTCTTAATATAATTAGATAGATTCTATCTGCCCCAAGTTACTTACTTGCATTTAGCTTCATTAAGTTCTCATCTTCTTTCCTCTTGGTTACCACAAATCATTTAGCTTTCCATAATTGGATATACTTTTGGCATCCATATCACTAAAAAATTCCTCACGTGTGAACGTTCACTTTGTCAGCAAACTGAGCAGGATCATCAGCAGTTATATCATTTATACCTATCAGACCATTGTGATTCAGCTCTTTCCTTCTTGTGTTTACATAAGTAAGGACGTCTTTGCTACTTTTCTTTGCATTTTTTTCCAGGGACTTTTTCATAATCTGCCGTATGTTGCCTAACCCATTTTGTGACTTAATTGCAGACTAGTTTATACCTACTGCAGGTTACTGTATCTCCTGATAATTTACAAGCATCCCATGCACTTTTCTTCTCTGCCACTACTCTCACAGTTCATCTGACATTCATTTAGGTCTAAAGCTTAAACACTATCTCTTAGTTGGTATAACGAGCTTAGTAGCTTCTATGATTACTTCCCTGAACCCCCCATTTAGAATTTTCTGTTGGTCATCAGTTCTTCCAATGAATAGACTTGCATGCAGATTTCCACACAATATTTATTTTAAAATATGTCTGAGACCATTGTAGTCACCTTTGAGTAAAAAGCCTTCCTTTGCTCTTGACAGTAGTTAGACCTTGAAGTAAATCCTACATCAATACACTGATTTTCTGCCACCTAGTTGTTCCTTTATCTGCAGTTTTTTGGTGCATAAAAGGTAGTGATGCATCAAATGATTGGAAAGCTAATGTTAGGGAAACAAGCTTAAAAATAAATTTGAGAGGTGTGTCAGAGTAATAAACTATACACTATCACTGTGTTATTTGTGACTTAATTGCAGACTAGTTTATACCTACTGTAGGTTACTATATCTCCTGATAATTTACATAGAATTTACAAAGAATCTGTGGTGTGAAGTAGTACAGCAAAGTCAGGAGCTGCATAAATAAAATTATTGAATTCAAACTCCTGGTTAACACAGCTAATGCTGACATAATTGGCTAGCAAAAATCTGATGTCACCCAGAAAGAAGGGAGGACACGTTTCAGTATGCTACATATAAAGTATTTAGGAAGGATAGAATGGATGGTGGAATCATATTCTTATTAAAAGCAGCTTGTACATGACTAAGGTTTTTAGATTCAGATCTGGTGTATGGCAGCATAGAATCTGTGGTGTGAAGTAGCTGGATGCAAACATAAAATGAAGAGTGGAGGGTGTGCTCCTGTTCAGAAAATTGTGAAGATGGAATGGGCAAGCAAGTCTCATTATCATATTACCATGTTGAATTTATCCATTATTGATTAGAGCAAGTGGGAGGGAAACTCATGCTTAATTATAAAAAAAAATTATAAATAGATGCTTATTATTTGCATCATCATGTTAGAGAAAATAGTAGGTGTTAAAATATTCTAAACATCATTATCCATGAACTGGTTGTTGCTTTAGGGCTAACCGTGCAGAACCATTAGCAGAAAGTGATCGTGCAGTCCTTAGTTGGAAGATGAAGAAAGATGTTGCAGTTGTTTATGTCAAGATGTAAGGTGTAATTTCGGGAAAGGGTCTATGACAGCTTAAGTGGACAGTTTTTTAAAATGTTATATATCCTTCATCAAGAAGATGGCAGAGAGAGAGAAGGGTTATTATATTAGAATTATGAAATATCTTTAAAGCATTGTTCACAGAAGCCATGAATGCAAATATGCCATTAAAAAATATAGCAAGAGGAGGATGCTGAGATGGATGAATATCAAGCTGGCTAGTCTAATAGAAGAAAACATTTGTGATGGATCAGTTACAAAGTGATGAAAAGTACTAAAACCTTTGACAGCTACAAGTTGATCTATAATAGTACCGCAGAAAAGGCTGAGTATGAGAAATCAGTGTATAAGAAAGAAAAAAAAAGCTAAGTTTTTCATCTATTTGAATATAGAGAAGAAGAAATGGTGCTTACTGTTACCAAATATATGATGGTTTGAAAACAACCTGTCATTGGTGCTGTGGCTGGTCAGAAGATTGTGCTGGTCTGAATGCAGTTGTTCTTCAGAACTATATGCAATTAAATTAGCCTTGGGGAATATTACCATGTCACCTTCACAATGTTAGCAGTGTAATATATACAGATTTCATAAGTACAGTGTCTGCATTTGACAAAGTTTCAATTTTTGCATCCCATCAAAAAAAAAAAAATCATTTCCAGTTTGAATCACCTATGGCAGTGTTTTTCAAACTATGGGGCATAATCCTCCCTCTCCAGGTCACAAGTATCTTCGAGGGGGGGGGGGGTCACAGCTGGATACAGTTGAATGGACAATAAATCATCTTCATTCATAGTAAAAATAAGGTTTAAATCTCAGATATGTTATTAACACTTGCTTCATTAACAAAATCACAAGACACAAGCCCCCTTTCCCTGCTCATGTGCTGTTTATGCTATTATGTTGTTTCTATTTTTATCATAGTGTGGGTTGGTGTAGTCATGGTAAAAAAAACCTAAGTTTAATGAAATTTTATTTGAAGTCTGTTCATTAGTTAACCATATTTATATTTCTTACTACAGGATTCCAAGTTTGATATTTTTTGTTTATTTACAATAAAATATTAGCAATCAAAGTTATTGGAATATTTATTTATTGCCCAATTTTAACCTCAATGTAATCATTAGTTTTACTCATGGAGAAAGGGGTGGAGTTTGCACAAATTCATATAGCATTTTAGGAGGTTGCTGTATTACAAGCGCCTCCATAGCCAGATGGGAAAGAGCAGCAGTGCGTAGCACATGCTTCTTGATTAGACCAGGGGTCGAGCCCATGACCACCAAATACGGAGGATGCGGAAAAGCCAGGGAATGACTACTGCATTTTCCGGAGCAATATGGCCTTAGTTGCTAATGCTCCTAAAAATCAAATAACAAACAAACAGCTGTATTACAAAGTTGGAGAACCCTTGACCTATGGGATAACAATCATTCAGTGAGATTCTTTTGGAATGCAGGGCATGCTTGTATCACAGGTTATGAGTAGCAAGATCAATCAGCCAAACGTCCAAACACTGAAAACCTACAAATTACAAAATACTATATATAGATAAAACATTATACTTATAGGGAACTATCAGCCTACTTCTTTTAACTCCATTTCAGCCCTGTTATGTTCTCTTCACTCAGTCCAACAGTAAGTTGTCACATACTGACTATTTTCTTTCATCCTGATATTTTGCTTTCTTTGTAAAGATTCAGGTAGAGTGGCTAGCTATTCATTATTATGGTTTTTTTCTTTAACTGGAATCAATTGGTTTTAACTTTAACCGGAATCAATTGGTTTTAACTTTAGCTTAATTTTGCATTTTACATGTTATTTATTTTAGTATGAATGTGGTTTTGCTTTCTATTTCTTTTTAGTCTCTGTCGGGTCGGCTATGATGTATACGTTTGCTCACTTTTTCTGGCTGCCACATATACATCATAACAGAAACAGAGGCCTTGCTTATTGCTGTGATTGCTTTGGTTTTGGCTGCTGGCCCTTGATGATGTAGCTAAAATCTTAGGACCTACAGCATTAAGTACTATTTATATATTTTCATTTAATTTTATTTATATAAGTTAAGTAATCTGCTTTTATTTTTCAGGCACTTTTAATTTTTTCCATGGTAACTACACCTGTCAGTTCAGCACACCTACACATACACTTATCATCTATTTGTGTATATATATATATATATATATGTATTATATAATTAATAATAATAATAGGTTGCAGTGATAAAATGGAATGTCTAAAATAGAATGAAGGAAAAAAAAAAGTAATAGTAATATATTTATAATGGATTATGGATCTGGGACACTGCTAGTAATAATAGAAATGCCCAACAACCATAATGAAATATAGGCAAATAGATTAGATAAGTGTGTGTGTGTGTGCATGGGAGTGCTGACCTGACAGGCTGCAATGGAAAAAATTAAATGGCTGAAAAATAAAAGCAGATTAATGCTTTAAATGGCATACATAGTTTAGCATGAGTAGAGGCATTTGATGCAAGAAAGCAAGCTTATGCAGCATCAGCCAAAAAAAAAAAAAATAAATAAATAAATAAAAAATAACCACTTCCACTTCACCCCTCTGTTCGTTCGAAATACCTGTCCAGCTGAGCCTTAAACTTATTTAGGCTATCAACTTCCACGACGAGGGATGGAAGTCTGTTCCACCTACCAACCACCCGCTGGCTAAAGGCAAATTTCCGCACATCTATCCTACATCTGTCTTTCCTCAATTTGAACTTATGCCCTCTCAGGTGATTATTCTGAGCAAGAGGAAGAATCCCATCAGCATTGAGCATGCTCAAACCATTCAAGGCCTTGTACACCTCTATCAGATCACCTCGCTGGTGCCCAGTCTCCAGACATTGCAATTCGCAAAACTTAAGCCCTTCTTCTCAAGAGCACCCCTTTGTTCCATTCACCAATCTTGTTGCTCTTCTCTGTACTCGTTTCAGCAGCTCTACATCCCTCTTGAAATGAGGGCTCCAGGCCTGTATACAGCACTCTAAGTGTGGCCTGACCATTGCCCTATACAAGGGAATCATCACCTCCTTATCCCTGCTAGAAAAATTCCTATATATAATTGACAATACACCATGAGCCACTCCTGCCGCCCGTCTGCACTGCTCAGAGAACTTCATATCTGCCTGCACAACCACCCCCAGGTCCCTTTCATTCTCTACCACTGTCAGTGTAGTACCACAGAGTTGATACGTCGCTCTGGGGTTGCTGTTTCCCATATGTAGTACTTTACATTTGTCAATGTTAAACCTCATTTGCCACCTCTCAGCCCATCTGCTCAACCTTTCCAGATCCTGTTGCAGCAGCACAGTGTCAGCAGTGTCCTTGACAACCCTGCCAACCTTCGTATCGTCTGCAAACCTGGACATTAAGCCTGATATACCATCATCAATATCATTTATAAATACAGAGAACAATAAAGGACCCAATACTGAACCCTGAGGGACTCCACTAATAACATTAGTCCACGATGAGCAGTGTCCATTGACTACCACTCTCTGTCTTCTCCCCCTCAACCACCCCTTTATCCATAGCAGCAATTTGCCTCCAGTGCCACATTGCTCCAATTTGTGCAGCAGTCCTCCATGTGCAACAGCATCAAAAGCCGATCCAAGTATATAATATCAAAGTTATTCCCTGCATCCAGTTCTTTTGTGACTGCATCACAGTATCCAATCAAATTGGTCAGGCAAAACTTCCCCTTAACAAAACCATGCTGTATCCGAGCTATAACTGAAGTCTTGTCTAGATGATCCTACAGTGCTTCTTTAACCAGTGCCTCCATTAATTTTCCGGGAACAGAAGTTAAACTCACAGGTCTATAATTACTTGTGTCAGCCCTTGATCCTCCCTTGTGAATTGGGGTCACATCTGCACATCTCCAGTCCATGGGCACCTCCCCTGAGTCCAAGGAAGCTCTCACAATTATGGCCAAGGGTTTGCTCACCTCCTTTGCTGCCTCCTTTAATACAACTGGACAGATCCCATCCACCCCAGGTGCCTCTCTTGTGTCCATCTTCAACAATTTCTTCTCCACTCTACTCTCAGTCATCACAAGATGAGAGCCTTGTCGATCAATTCGGCCCTGGAAAGATTGTGCAAGGCTCAAGGGGTAGAATTTTTTTCAGCCTGGACTGTACTTGTTAACAGGAGAGATTGCTTCTACAGGGATGGGATACACTTAAATAGAAAGGGTGCAAGAATATTTGCTGATGCTATCGAGGCAGTGTTAGGTGGGTCGGAAAACTGCTAGCTTGGGGGGGAGACAAAGACCAATAGATTGACAGTAGCCACTGGCAGAGGTGAAAGAGATTCTTGCACTGCTTCTATTAGAATGAGCAGAAGCCTGAAAAACAAGATGCATGGTATTTCAGAGACTGCTGGGAGCCATTGCGGTACAAGTAAACACATGGGTTGTGTTAGGGTAGCTAAGAATAGAAACAGGTGCAGGTATACTTGCGTGTACACCAATGCTAGGAGTTTAGTAAAGAAATTTGATGAATTTGAGGTATTGCTCAAAACATCAAAGGCAAATATTGTTGGGATATCAGAGACGTGGTGTCACACAGATATAAGGGATGCAGAACTGCAGTTTGGGGAGTACAACGTCTACAGAAAGGATAGACAGGATAGGAAGGGGGGAGGGGTTATGCTATTAGTTAAGAAACACATAAAATCCAAGGAAGTGAAGCCAGTCGACATCGCTGGACAGTGCAGTGTTGAGTCAGTTTGGTGTGACATAAGCATTGGAAGATCAAAATTGAGAGTAGGAGTGTGCTATAGGCCTAATGACTCTGATGAGTATAATAAGGAACTGTACAGGGAAATAGAGTGGGCCAGTAAATCAGAGAGTCTTATAATGGGAGATTTTAATTTCCCAGATATTGACTGGAATTTGGGGGCTGGTTACTCACACACTAGCAGGGCTTTTGTGGATTTATTGGATGATTGTTTTCTACATCAGCATGTTCGGGAGGCAACTAGAGGGAGTAATACTCTTGATTTGATTATCAGCAGTGATTCTTCATGCATTAAGAATCTGCAGATAAATGAACCACTAGGTGGCAGTGATCACAGTGTGCTGAAGTGGGATTTACTGAAAGAGGTAACTACCATTAGGGGTAAAGGGAAGGGTTATTGCTTCCGTAAAGGCGACTACGATGGACTGAGACAGTATTTAAATTCTATACAATGGGACCAACTGATGATGTTACCAACAGCAAATTCAAAATGGGAAGCATTCAAAGAACTTATCTTGGAAGCTACTAGGCTTTACATACCAACTAAGAAATATTGTTCAAGGTTTAGGCCAAAATGGATGTCAGATGAACTAATGAGGCATATGGCAGAGAAGAAAAATGCATGGGATACTTACAAATTAACACATGACACAGAAGCCTATGATAGATACAAGTTGATATGCAACCAGGTTACAAAGGAGGTTAGGCAGGCGAAGGCAGATTACGAGAAATCCTTGGAAAGGGATGCAAAGAAAAACAGCAAAGAGTTCTTTACTTATGTAAACTCTAGAAGGAAGGGGATGAATCAGATTGGTCCACTTGATATTGATGGATCAAGTGTTGATGATCCTGCTCAGGTAGCTAACAAACTAAATGAATATTTTGCATCGACATTCACACATGAGGAGTTATTCAGCAAGGGGAATGTCAGAGGTGTATTCAACTCTAGCAGTAAGCTACAGAATCTTGAAATAACTGGGAGTAAAGTGGAGGAGAAACTGTTGAAGATAAACACAAGAAAGGCACCCGGGGTGGATGGGATCTATCCAGTTATATTAAAGGAGGCAGCAAAGGAGGTAAGCAAACCCTTAGCCATAATTATGAGAGCTTCCTTGGACTCAGGGGCGGTACCCATAGACTGAAATGTGCAAATGTGACCCCAATTCACAAAGGAGGATCAAAGGCTGACACAAGTAATTATAGACCTGTGAGCTTAAGTTCTGTTCCCGGAAAATTAATGGAGGCACTGGTTAAAGAAGCACTGCAGGATCATTTAGACAAGACTTCAGTTATAGCTCAGACACAGCATGGTTTTGTTAAGGGGAAGTCTTGCCTGACCAACTTGATTGGATACTATGATGCAGTCACAAAAGAACTGGATGCAGGGAATAACTTTGATATTATATACTTGGATCTTAGAAAGGCTTTTGATACTGTTGCACATGGAAGACTGCTGCACAAATTGGAGCAGTGTGGCATTGGAGGCAAATTGCTGCTATGGATAAAGGGGTGGTTGAGGGGGAGAAGACAGAGAGTGGTAATCAATGGACACTGCTCATCGTGGACTAATGTTATTAGTGGAGTCCCTCAGGGCTCAGTGTTGGGTCCATTATTGTTTTCTGTATTTATAAATGATATTGATGATGGTATATCAAGCTTAATGTCCAAGTTTGCAGATGATACAAAGGTTGGCAGGGTTGTCAATGACACTACTGACACTATGCTGCTGCAACAGGATCTGGAAAGGTTGAGCAGATGGGCTGAGAGGTGGCAAATGAAGTTTAACATTGAAAATGTAAAGTACTACACATGGGAAACAGCAACCCCAGAGCAACGTATCAACTCTGTGGTACTACACTGACAGTGGTAGAGAATGAAAGGGACTTGGGGGCGATTGTGCAGGCAGATATGAAGTTCTCTGAGCCGTGCAGACGGGCTGCAAGAGTAGCTCATGGAGTATTGTCAATGATATACAGGAATTTTTCCAGCAGGGATAAGGAGGTGATTATTCCATTGTATAAGGCAATGGTCAGGCCACACCTAGAGTACTGTATACAGGTCTGGAGGCCTGATTTCAAGAAGGATGTAGAGCTGCTGGAACGAGTACAGAGAAGGGCAACAAGATTAGTGAATGGAACAAAGGGGTGCTCTTACGAAGAAAGGCTTAAGTTTTGCAAATTACAGTGTCTGGAGACTAGGCACCAGCGAGGTGATCTGATAGAGGTGTATAAAGCCTTGAATGGTTTAAGCATGCTCAAAGCTGATGGGATTCTTCCTCTATCTCAGAAAATTCACCTGAGAGGGCATAAATTCAAATTGAGGAAAGACAGATGTAGGATAGACGTGCGGAAATTTGCCTTTAGCCAGCGGGTGGTTGGTTGGTGGAACAGACTGCCATCCCTTGTGGTGGAGGTTGATAGCCTAAATAAGTTTAAGGCTCAGCTGGACAGGTATTTTGAACGAACAAAGGGGTGAAGTGGAAGTGGGTTTTTTTTTTTTTTTTTGGCTGATGCTGCATAAGCTTGCTTTCTTGCATCAAATGCCTCTACTAATGCTAATGCTAAGATTCTCTAGCCCACTGCCAGAGTTGAACACACCTCTGGCATTCCCCTCGCTGAATAACTCCTCATGTGTGAATGTCGATGCAAAATATTCATTTACTTTGTTAGCCACCTGAGCAGGGTCATCAACAGTTGACCCATCGATATCAAGTAGACCAATCCGATTCATCCCCTTCCCTCCAGAGTTTACATAAGTAAAGAACTCTTTGCTGTTTTTCTTCGCATCCCTTGCCAGGGATCTCTCGTAATCTGCCTTCACCTGCCTAACCTCCTTTGTAACTTGGTTACAGATAAACTTGTATCCATCACAGGCCTCTGTGTCACGTGTTAATTTGTATGTATCCCATGCATTTTTCCTCTCTGCCATATGCCCCATTAGTTCATCTGACATCCATTTAGGACTAAACCTTGAACAATATCTCTTAGTTGGCATGTAAAGCCTAGTAGCTTGCAAGACAAGTTTTCTGAATGCCTCCCATTTTGAACTTGTTGTTGGTAACATCATCAGTTGATCCCACTGTCAACTATTAGTTCATCCGTTGATCCCACTATTAGTTCTCTCATAACTAATAGATTGGGTGTATATGCACTTCCTTCTCGTGGGAGGGATGACTCTATGCATGCATACATTGTTTCCTCACCACTTACTGCTAAATGTATACTCAAGATTGTACATACTATTACCATACCAGGGAAAGTACTCTCCACTCTTTTTTGTGATTACAAAAAGTCTTCTCTTAACCACATTGTTGGAAATAGCATTCATCAGGATATTTACCTTCCTTAAGCAATTTTATTTATGTGAACTCTTTTGATACCAAATGAGAACAGTTTTACATAGAATCATGATATAGTCCTAAAATATCCATACAACTACAATAGGCTAAAACCATAAACAAGGAAACTCATAACATTATCAGTTTATGATCAGTTCTCTCATAACTAAAAGAAGCCATCCTAATGAGAGAGGTAGGAAGTAAGCTGATGAATGCTCAGTGACACAAGTGAGATGAACGCTTTGCGAATTACCATTTTCAAAAGTGAAAGCGGTGAAGCACCATGGGGTATTTTATAATCATGGCTCATATTACATTACTTCAGGGTTATAAGTAAGAGAGGGAAAGAATGAAAAACAGAGGGAGTGAAAAGAAAATAGAATATCCTTGCACTCTTGTATATATTATTAGCTTGGAGATGGAAAAATTTTAGAGAAGAAAGGAAAGTAAAGCTAAAGCAAGAAAACAGAAAAGGATTTTCTGGGAAATTAATGTGCATAATTATCCAGGTACTGAATAATTATTTTTATATTATTTATTTATTATTATTATAAAATATTTAAGGGCAAAGGTCTTGTGCTATGAGGTAGAATGACTAACATATAGATTAGTGCAAAAGCATTATTTTAACATAGCCTTCTACCAGAGTAGTTAAATTAATTAATTAAATTGGCATCGTTTTGGTTATATCTCATATTGTGAGTGCCTTCACAACGAGTTTCCATGCAACAAATTGTATTATTTAATTAATTAAACTACTTTGGTAGATGGCTACGTTAAAATTATGCTTTTACACTAACCTATATGTTTATTATTATTTTATTTATTATTTTTATTTTTATGAGAGAGGTAGGAAGGAATAAAGTCACCACAGACATCTCTGTGATGACTTTATTGAGATGTTTAAAGCTTTGAAAGGCTTTAATAAACTAATTTTAATATCCTTTTTACAAAAATAACTAGAAAGGTGAAAGAGGAGATTACAGTATATTTCTTTGTATGAATAATAAGCATAAGTTACTTGTTGTTTTTCCCCATGTCCACTCTGATGGTTTTTTTGATAGTCCAGTCCTTCTCTTTAATAGGGCACTGCCTTGGGGGTATGCACTGAAATTCTTCCAATGCTTTCTTTAGTAATTTTTGGGTGGGTATTGCTCTTAATTTTGATTTGCATAGCATAAGACCAGAGCTTTTCAATCCAGTACTGTGGTAAGTGTAGAGGTTATTGAGTTGCAATGTTCTTTGGTTCATGAAGAAAGGAGTATCATATTTTGCAACTGCATGCTGCGACTGAGACAAGATGATCTCAGTAGCCTAGTGTACTTTTACATTATTTTTAAACTGTATATTGAAATTTTTTACACAGTACAGTTTAGGCATGAGCATGCAATGAACTGCTCTTTCTCATAACAAGCACAAACAAGTGGCATAATAAAGATGAGGTGTGTGAGAATGCAAGTAGCAACCATTATAATGTGCAAAAGTTTACCTACTTTAACAAAAAAAAAAAAAAAAAAAAAGAACACAAGCCAGACTCCAACCTTTGTACATGCTTTCAATTAATGTTGTCCTTTCTGCTGATGGATGACTGATAAATGTCTTGCAAGTGCCAGACGTTTATAAATAATTACTGCCCATAATTGCCATGTTGCTAACCTCTGCTATAGAGGGTGACTTTAGTTTTGCTGGTTTGCAAAGTCTCAAGATCAGACATCTCTGTGGTGACTTTATTGAGATGTTTAAAGCTTTGAAAGGCTTTAATAAACTAATTTTAATATCCTTTTTACAAAAATAACTAGAAAGGTGAAAGAGGAGATTACAGTATATTTCTTTGTATGAATAATAAGCATAAGTTACTTGTTGTTAGAGCTCTGCAAAACACAATCAGAAAACAAGGCAGTTAAAACTTTTACCAAAGGTATTAAATTTCAAGTTAATTTTTTAAAGTTTTATTTACTTTCAGGTGAATATGCAGGGACTCAAGGTTTGGGATTACTTCGCTTGCATAGTACATACCGTCATGATTTAAAAATTTATGCCTCAGATGAAGGAAGAGTACAAATGACGGCTGCTGCATTTGCCAAAGTAAGATTAAGTATTCATATTTCAAATATGATGTATTAAGTAAACACAGTGCCGACCAAGACATTGCTTATATGCAGTGATGCTTGGAATGTTTCATGATGTTATGTATGGAGCAAGTTTTCCATATCTGTTTGGAAATAGTCATTTAACTAGCATTAGTAGAGGCATACGATGCAAGAAAGCAAGCTTATGCAGCATCAGCAAAAAAAAAAAAAAAACCCTCCCATTTCACCCCTCCATTCGTTCCAAATGCCTGTCCAGCTCAGCCTTAAACTTATTTAGGCTATCAACTTCCATAACAAAATATGTAAGTCTGTTCTGCCAATCAACTACCTGCTGGCTAAAGACAAATTTCCACACATCTATTCTACAACTGTCTTTCCTCAATTTGAATCTGTGCCCCCTCAGATTCTTAATCTGAGCAAGAGGAAGAATCCCATCAGCATTCAGCTTGCTCAACCCATTCAAGGCCTTATACACCTCAGTCAGATCACCTCGCAGGTGCCTCCTCTCCAGGTGCTGCAATTTGCAGAACTTAAGCTTCTTGGTACCAATTTGTTCCCCTCACCAATCTTGCTGTCCCTCTTTGTACTTGTTGTAACAACTCTACATCCTTCCTAAAATGAGGCCTCCAGACCTGTACACAGTACTCTAGATGTGGCCTGATCATTGCCTGTATAATGGGATAATCACCTCCCTGTCCCTGCTAGCAAAATTCCTATATATCATTGATAAGACTTCATGACCTGCCCTGGAGGCCCTCTGCACTGCTCAGCAAACTTCATATTTGACTGCACAATTACCCCCAGTTTTTTTTCACTTTCCACTTCCCTTGAGTGTAGTACCACACAGTTGGTACGTTTCTCTTGGGTTATAGCTACCCATATGCAGTACTTTGCATTTGTCAATGTTAAAACTTCAGTTGCCACTTTTCAGCCCATTTGCCCAACTTATCTAGATCCAGTTGGAATAGCATACTGTCTTTACTGTCGTTAACAACCCTACCAATCTTTGTATCATATGCAAACTTGGACATTAAACCTGATAAAACTTCATCAATATCATTTATAAATATACAAAACAACAATGGGCCCAACACTGAACCCTGGAGAACTCCACTAATATCATTAGTCCACAAAGAGCAGTTTCCATTGATTACCACTCTCTGCTGTCTCTCACTCAACAATCCCTTTACCCATTGTAGCAACTTACCTTTAATGCCATACCTCTCCAATTTGTACAGCAGTCTTCCATGTGCAACAGTATCAAAAGCTTTCCTGAAATCTAAGTATATGATATCAAAATAATTTTTGGCATTCAGTTCCTTTGTGACCACATCATGGTATCCAATAAAATTGGTCAGACAAGACCTCCCTTTAACAAACCCATGCTCTGTCTTAACTATTACTGCAGTCTTGTCTAGATGATCCTGCAATGCTTCTTTAACAAGTGATTCCATTATTTTCCCCAGAACACAAGTTTAACTAACAGGTCTATAGTTACCTGTGTCACCTTTTGAATCCCCCTTTGTGAATTGGTGATACATTTGCACACCTCCAGTCCATCGGGACTTCCCTGGAGTCCAAGGAAGCTCTCATAATTATGGCTAAGAGTTTGCTTACTTCTTTGCTGCCTCCTTTAATATAACTGGATAGATCCTATCCACCCCAGGTGCCTTTTTTATGTTTAACTTCAACAATTTCTCCTCCACTTTGCTCTCAGTTATTACAAAATCACTTAGCTCCCTGTTAGTTTGATAAACATCTGGCACTCCCCTCGTGTGAATGTAGATGCAAAATACTCATTCAGTTTATCAGCTACCCGAGCATGATCATCAATAGTCAATCCATCTATGTTAAGTGATCCAATTTGATTCATCCCTTTCCTTCTAGAGTTTACATAAGTAAAGAACTCTTTGCTGTTTTTCTTTGCATACTTTGCCAAGGATTTCTCGTAATCTGCCTTCGCCTGCCTAACCTCCTTTGTGACTTGATTACAGACTAGTTTTTATCTGCCATAAGCTTCTGTGTCACTTGATAATTTATATGCATTCCATACATTTTTCTTCTCTGCCACAAGCCTCATTAGTTCATCTGACATCCTTTTAGGCCTAAACCTTGAACAGTATTTCTTAGTTGGAATGAAAAGCCTAGTAGTCTCCAAAATTAAATCCCTGAAGGCTTCCCATTTAGAATTCAACATTGGTAACATCATCAGTTGATCCCATTGTACAGAATTTAAAAACTGTCTGAGACCCCTGTAGTCAGTCACTTTTATGAAAGCAAAAGCCCTTCCGTTTAGCCTTGATGGTAGTTACATCCTTAAGTAATTCTCACATCAGTACATTGTAATCACTGTCACCCAGTGGTTCCTTTATCTGCAAATTCTTAATGCATGAATAATCACTGCTGATAATCAGACCAAGAGTATTACTCTCTCTAGTTGCCTCTCGAACATGTTGCTGTAGAAAACAGTCATCCAATAAATCCACAAAGTTTTGCTAGTGTGCGAGTGACCAAACCACATGTTCCAGTAAATATCTGGAAAGTTAAAATCCCCCATTATAAGACATTCTGATTTACTGGCCCACTCTATTTCTCTGCACAATTGCTCATTATAGTCATCATATTCATTATGCCTATAACACATACCTACTCTCATTTTTCATTTCCTAGTGCTTATGTTACACCAAACAGACTCAACATTGCATTGTTCACCAACATCAATTAGACTGATATGACATTAATGTTTGATACAGTAAAATCCTGTTACAACAAATACTATTTAAATGGTTTCACTATAATGAAAATTTCCATTTCCTGATATGTGCATAAATGAAATGAAATGAAATGAAATGCAATCATAAATGAAAAAAAAAAAAAAAAAAAAAATTTATCTTCCAGAGTGATATTAATGTCAATTTTAGTTAATGTTAATTTTAGTATTCCACAATTATTGTGATTCCTTTCAATCTGCAACATTAATTGTTTTGTCAGGGAAGAAATGTGGCCATAATATAACAATATTTTCAGTAAATTTAATTATGAATCAACAGGGCTTACCTTTATTTTTGATATAGGAAGCTTCTTTTCCAGCTCTCCTTGTCCAACTCGCTAATAATTCATGGGGAAGGCGATATCAATTTTGCAAGACATTGTCATAAAGTTAGATTCTGGAGGTCTAAACTGGCTAATAATTAAGGATCGATTTTTTCTTTTTGGTGCTGTGGCAGGAATTGTGAGTTAAATTTAGGGGTCTAATAATTCGATATGGGGTAGGGGGTGGGGGTTATTCTCTACATTCCTTAAATCGGACTAGAACTTTTGGGGTGTCATGTTCACAGGAAGAGAGCTACTCACAGTTAATCAGAAACTTTTGTCTTATGGTGTAGTGTTTGTTCTTCATGCATGCGTATAAGTGACCAATCGTCGGACAATAGGAATGGCCTACGGATATTGATTGAAGTTGCATGTAGTTTCATCTCTAAGGTTTCTGCAATAAGTAGTTTGTAGTAGTAGTGTTGAATATTTATAATTTTAGTTTCATTAAAGCCGAATGTATGTCGTTCATTTATGGCGTGGAACGAAAGTTCCGATGCATTTGAACGACCCGCCCGCACTGAAGCTTCGTGTTGTTTTGCTCGAAGCTGTGCCACTCCCGTGGTGGATCCTACGTAGACAGCGTCACAATTTTTGCATGGTATACTGTATACTAGGTCATGCTGTGATAGTATACAGTATACCATGCAAAAATTGTGATGCTGTCTACGTAGGATCCACCACGGGAGTGGCACTGCTTCGAGCAAAACAACACGAAGCTTCAGTACGGGCGGGTCGTTCAAATGCATCGGAACTTTCGTTCCACGCCATAAATGAATGACATACATTTGGCTTTAATGAAACTAAAATTATAAATATTCAACACTACTACTACAAACTACTTATTGCAGAAACCTTAGAGATGAAAGTACATGCAACTTCAATCAATATCTGTAAGCCATTCCTATTGTCCGACGATTGGTCACTTATACGCATGCGTGAAGAACAAACACTACAACATAAGACAAAAGTTTCGGATTAATTGTGAGTAGCTCTCTTCCTGTGAACGTGACACTCCGAAAAGTTCTAGTCCGACTTAAGGAATGTAGAGAATAACCCCCACCCCTACCCCATATCCAATTATTAGACCCCTAAATTTAACTCAAAATTCCTGCCACAGCACCAAAAAGAAAAAATCGATCCTTAATTATTAGCCAGTTTAGACCTCCAAAATCTAACTTTATGACAATGTCTTGCAAAATTGATATCGCCTTCCCCATGAATTATTAGCAAGTTGGACAAGGAGAGTTGGAAAAGAAGCTTCCTATATCAAAAATAAAGGTAAGCCCTGTTGAGTCATAATATAATAGAATATAGGAAATATCGAGCACTTAAAAGCTCTCTAGTATCAAATCTAGTAAATTTAATGTATGCCATCATTAAAAATATGAATTTAAAATTAGTATGATCTTTCTCTCCAATTCACAGCTCACTACTGTCATATTGTCCTTTAGGTGTAGCTGAAATAGTTGACACGGTAACTCATGTAAGCATTAAACATGAATAAGAAAGAATTCAAGAGTTTCATGAATATAAAGAAGGCGTGCTCACATGACAAATGGAGTACCATTAACAGGGAAGTGTGGGAATTTAATTTTCACAAGTGGTGCAATCTTCTAGTCTTAGTGTGAGCATTAGCAAAACATTAATTCCCTTTGTAAAAAATTACATCATACCCAAAGAAAGGAGGCAAATTTGAACATGAACAAACATCCATGACCCAAGAATTTTATTTAAAAATATATTTAAAAATACATGTTTTAAATATAAAAAAAATCTATTCTTCATAGCTTAGTTCATAATAAATTTAAAATGTAGAGAGGCACTAAAAAGTGAACAGTTTTGAATTATTTCTTGTCAATAAGGGGTTTTAAAAATTTTGAACCCTCCTAAATCATGCAGGTATTTAAAATTTCATATATAAAACACACAATTCCAATGTCCTTCATACAGTGCTCTTGTCCTAGCTGTTGCTCTAAATCATGTTTAATTAATTTATTATAATTAAAAATGGCTGCCATTGACATGATATATGGCAATTGTAGAGCTTTTGCTGAGTCAAAAGTTGTCTGCCAGCATAGAATCTGTGTAGTGTGAGTTAGTTGAAAGCAAAGGTATGATGAGACTACTCAACAGACAGAAGATTGTGAAGAGTATCTGTAGCTGAGTGGTGAGGAGTGGGAGTGCAGTAGCACACACTCCTTGAGTAGACTGGGGTTCAAGCCCCTGACTGCTAAATACAGTTGATCTGCTAATCTGCACTGGACCAGCATGGCAGATTATTGTCCATTTCCCTCAACAAGAATCATTGAGGAGGCTTCCATCCTGCAGTGATAATGGCTGCAATTTTATGACAAGACTCTACATGTAGATGCAATGGGCAAGGAAGTGCAAATGTCTTATTATGGGTGATTTCAATCTGCCCCTAATTGATTGGATAAGTGGATGGAGCTCTCACCATGGGGAACAAAATTTTTAAATAAACTAGATGATAATTATTTGTACCAGCATGTTAGAGAAAGTACTAGGGGTGAGAATATTCGTAACTTCACCATTACTCATGAATCAGATGTCATCACAGTGCTTAAAATACAGGAACCATTGGTAGGTAGAGATTACGAAGTGAAGAAAGAGATTGCAGTAGTTAAAGGTAAACGCATGGGTTTTAATTTCAGAAGAGAGGACTATGACAGTTTAAGGCACTATTGTCATCTATTAATTGTGCCTATTACAGAGGGAAGGAGAATACATTTAAATTATGCAATGCCTTTAAAGCAAAAATCGTGGAAGCCATGAATGCATATATACCATTTAGAAAATATTGCATGAGGATAAATATGTAAGTCATATATTTATTCCGAAATGGATAAATATGGAGCTGGCCTGCCTAATAGAGCAGAAAAATATAGCATGTGAAAGTTAGAGCGATGAAAAGTATTGAAGCTTACAACAGCTACAAACTGACCTGTAACAATACCATAGGTAAGGTTAGGGAGGTGAAGGCTGAGTACGAGAAAGCTCTGGCTAAGAGAGCAAAGAATGAGGATAAGGGATTTTTTGTGTATGTGAATATAAAATAGAAAAAAATGAATCAGATAAGACCCTTGTGCACTGGGTGTGGAAAACCTAGCTGATGTTGCTATTGAATTGAATAGGTACTTTGCATCAATCTTTACTGATGAAAGACCCTTCATGTTGAAGAGAGACTGTGTAAGTGAGTTTGAGTTATACGAAATTAGTGATTTCGAAATTACTCATGACTGTTTATTAGAAAAACTTTCAAGAATAAAGGCAAGTAAGGCTCTTAGAGTTGATGGCATATACCTAATAATTTTGAGGGAGGTGGCCAAAGAGTGTATTGAACCTTAGGAAACGATTCCTTTGGTTTGGATAGATGCCAACATATCACCAATACATAAAGATGGTTCTAAGAGTGGAGTCAGTAACTACAGATTGATTAGTCTGAATTCAGTGATTTGGGAAATCTTGAATTATGAGTGCACACAGCATGGTTTTGTCAAGGAAAAATTATGTTTAACTAACCATAAGCTATTTTGACACAATTACTCATGAGCTAGATGTTGAGAACAATTTTAACATAGTTTATTTGCAATTCAGCAAAGCATTTGACTCAGTCCTTCATGAGAGATTACTGTATAAGCTTGGAACATGCGGGGTTTCCAGAAAGATTCTTAGATGGATTGCAAGTGGCTGCGTGACAGAAGGCAGAGGGTTGTGATCGGTGGATATTCTTCAGTTTGGTATAACATCAGAAGTGGAGTTCTCTAAGGATTGGTTGTTGTTTCTCATTTTCATTCATTTATTTACAGCGGACTATCGATTAACCGGGACACTTCAAGACTCCAAATAAAAAAAAATCAACCAGAAATCATAAAATTCAAGTAATAACTAAAATAGGTATAAACAGATCTTTTACAAGTCATAAATAAGTGACAAGCAGGGCATTATAAAGTCATCATTGGGAGATTATTATCTTGCAACCCCCACTGTCTTCACACCCAACACTAAAAAAAAAAAAAAGGTTTAGTTTGTTTTAGTGCTCGCTTCAATTGTTCTGTTTCGTTGCACCGCAAAGAGAAAATATTTTTTTTTTTTTTTTTTTTTTGAAATTGCAAAATCAATTAAACAAAAACTTGAAATTATACAAAAGTTTCAAAACGGTGCATTGGTTAAATCTCATTGGTTAAAAATTCATTAACATTATAATGAACCATTATAATGTTGGTGACCAAACCATACGCGACATCGTAAAAAATAAAGGGAAGCATCATATTGGGCACACAAGTAGTGCGTGGTAAGTGTTTTATCTATTGCCATATTTTTTCCATTGGTTGCTGAACATCTGGATATACTGTACTGTAGTAAGTCCCCGACTTACGTAACTTGGAAATTACGTTAATTTTTTCCACTCAATTTTTTTTTTTCTTTTTTAGGATTGTAAAATTTAAAACAGAATAATAATAATAATAAGCAAGCAATAAAGATGATCACGGCACACACAAATTGCACAAGCACGATATGGAGTCAAGCTTAAAAATAGGAATGAAGAAAATATTTTTAAAATTTATTTAGGTTTTTTTTATATGGCTGAAGATTTCAGTGAAGGGAGGACACATTTCACCATAATAACGTAAAATCCCACAGAATTCCAGCTATCGGTATTATTGTAAATGCAATATGATTGAGTTTACTACCCGTTTATAATGAATTAACAGAAAAGCCCAATAACCTGGAACGTGCAAATTGTTTTTATTGTTTTATGATAGTGACCTCCAGAAAGGTGTTTTAGTAAAATGTGAGCTGGCATGGGGTGATAATAGTGAGTTTTTGTCTTAACCCTGTGAAATTCTTTACATAAAATTTCATTTTGAGCATTATCATTGGTGCCGACTAAGAGAATAAGTGACAGCGGCACTAGTAAATCTATCAAAAAAAAAAAAAAGAAAGAAAGCGATCGATTCGGATCAAAAAATTAAAATAAAGATGTTTGAAAATGCTCAAACATCAACAAGTATCATGCAGAATTGAGATTTGTCAGTGAACACAATAATAAAGGAAAAAGACAGAATATGAGAAGCGGTGAAGGGATCAGCACCAATGAAGTCAACTATAATAACCAAGGCTACGGAAATACATATCAATTTTTACTGTACAATTTCTTCCTTTAATGTTTTCTTTTCGTATGTGCCACTCCAACAACTTCATCCCCTGTCCCCAGATAAAGTTTTTAATTGAACTAATTAAAAATAACTATTTTTATATATATATAACTAATATCCAAAGAATATATAACTAACTAATTGAAAAATATATAACTGTTTTTCTTCATTCTTCTGAGGATATTATGTAGTTTTTGGAATTTTGACATATCAAGGATATGTCAAAATCTATCAGCATGGCCCACACTTGTAGGTAGAAGGGTTTTGTTTTGTAGAGACGGGATACACTTTAACAAAGGTGGTGCAAAAGTTTTTGCCAGTATCACCAATGAAGTCAACTATAATAACCAAGGCTACGGAAATACATATCAATTTTTACTGTACAATTTCTTCCTTTAATGTTTTCTTTTCGTATGTGCCACTCCAACAACTTCATCCCCTGTCCCCAGATAAAGTTTTTAATTGAACTAATTAAAAATAACTATTTTTCTATATATATAACTAATATCCAAAGAATATATAACTAACTAATTGAAAAATATATAACTGTTTTTCTTCATTCTTCTGAGGATATTATGTAGTTTTTGGAATTTTGACATATCAAGGATATGTCAAAATCTATCAGCATGGCCCACACTTGTAGGTAGAAGGGTTTTGTTTTGTAGAGACGGGATACACTTAAACAAAGGTGGTGCAAAAGTTTTTGCCAGTATTATTGAGGATACCTTAAAGGTTCAGGGAAACTGCTAGTTAGGGGGGATGTGGGTAATACTGACACACGTTTATCTGATACACACGTTTATCTGATAATATTGGTCAATGTAACTCTTGCACATACCTTAAGAGTTCTTATCTGTTACCCCAACTGGATGTATTATCTAGATGTTCTGGGGGCAAAGACGTTTCACGTGAGCGGGTAGCTAATATCAGGGAAGAGAGCCTAAAAAACTTCAAGGGTTGTGTTAGGGTTGTTAAATATACAAGAACAGTAAATCTTAATTGTTTATACAGTAATGTTAGAAGTGTCGTCAATAAAATGAGCGAATTCGAACTGCTGGTTAAAACAAGTAACGCGGACATAATAGGGCTTACAGAGATGTGGTGCCACCCGGAAATTGGGGATGATGAGTTTCAATACGGCTTGTATAATGTATTTAGGAAGGATAGGTTAGATAGAAGGGATGGTAGGGTAATGCTTCTTATCAGAAGCAGCCTGAGTGCAATGATAGCTTTCTCGGATTCAGACATTTCACATGCTAGTATAGAGTCTGTATGGTGTGAGATAGTTGGAAACAAAGGTATAATGCGAGTAGGAGTAATCTACAGACCAGGTGTTTGTGAAGATTATGACAAAAGCCTCTACATGCAAATGGAATGGGCAAGTAAGCGTCAATGTCTTATTATGGGTGATTTCAATTTGCCTCTAATTGATTGGAGTAAATGGGAAGGAAACTCGACATGGGGAACAAAATTTTTAAATCAACTAGATGACTGTTATTTGTATCAACATGTCAGGGAAAGTACTAGAGAAAAGAATATCCTAGACCTCATCATCACACATGAATCAGATGACATAACAGGGCTGACAGTAGAGGAACCAGTAGCAGGAAGTGATCACGGAGCTCTACAGTGGATGATGACGAGAGAGGTAGCAGTAGTTAAAGGCAAAGGAATGGGTTTTAATTTCAGAAAAGGAAATTACGATGCCTTAAGGTACTACATGGCCTCTATTAACTGGATAGATATCGTGCAGAGAATGAATACAATTGAACTGTGGTACGCTTTTAAAACATTAATCACAGATGCCTTGAATGCGTATATACCATTAAAAAAATACTCCACGAGAAGGGTTCCAAGTTGGATGAATAGTGAAGTTGCCGCATTACTTGAGCAGAAAAAGGTGGCATGGAAAGGTTACAGAGCAATAAAAAGTACTGAAGCCTATAACAGCTACAAGGTGATGTGTAATAGAGCCACAGAAAAGGTTCGACAGGCAGAGGCAGCTTATGAGAAATCACTAGCAAACAGAGCAAAGAGGGGGGATAAAGAATTCTTCACATATATAAATGCTAAGAAGAGCAGGACAAACCAGATCGGACCTTTACGTAAGGGAAATGGGATAGTAATAAATACACCAGCTGCCGTTGCAGATGAACTCAACAGTTATTTTGCATCGATATTTACAAATGAAAAGCCTTTTGTGGCAATGGGAAATTGTGGGAACGAAGTTAAAAAATATGTAATTAATGATATTGAAATTTCGCAAGATTATTTAATGAAAAAACTTTCGAGCCTACAGACCAGTAAGGCTCCTGGAGTTGATGGAATATACCCTATAATCTTAAGAGAGGTGGCAAGCGAGTGCATTGAACCATTCAGGCTAATTATGCGAGCATCACTAGACTCTGGGGAGATTCCCTTGGATTGGAAAAGTGCAAATGTATCTCCCATACATAAGGGTGGCTCTAAAAGTGAAGTTGGAAATTACCGACCTGTCAGTCTGACTTCAGTAGTAGGGAAAATCATGGAGGCAATGATCAAGGGTGGAATTCAGGATCATTTGGATCGAATTGAAATACTCAAGGATACTCAGCATGGTTTTGTAAAGGGAAAATCATGTTTAACAAATCTGGTTCGCTATTTCGAAAGGGTCACTCACGAGCTGGATTTAGGGAATAATTTCGACATTGTTTATTTAGATTTCAGCAAAGCTTTTGACTCAGTCCCACATGAGCGGTTGCTTTATAAGCTGGAACAGGTTGGGATCACTGGGAAAATCCTTAGATGGATAGAAGGATGGCTTCAGGGCAGGAGGCAGAGGGTTGTGATAAATGGCTATTCCTCAGATTAGGTTGATGTAAGAAGTGGGGTTCCCCAAGGATCAGTATTAGGACCACTGTTGTTTTTAATTTTCATAAACGACATTGATGAAGGGATAGAGGGCGTGATGTCTAAATTTGCAGATGATGTTAAAATTGGTAGAGTAGTTAATGATCACTGTCAAGCTGAGCTTCTTCAGAGAGACCTAGATAGACTTCAGGAATGGTCAGAAAAATGGCAGCTGTGCTTTAATCCAACAAAGTGTAAGGTATTACACCTGGGAAACAGTAATCCCAAAATAACGTATTCACTTGGTGGAGTTCAACTAAACCCAGTACTGGAGGAAAGTGACTTGGGTGTTAAGATATGGTCAGACATGAAATTCTCTGATCATTGTAAACAGGTTGCAGAGTTTGGAAACTAGACACCTTAGAGGAGATTTGATTGAGGTGTTTAAGGCTCTGAGAGGCATCAGTAAAATGAATGAGGACAAAATTTTCAAGATTATAAATGATGCTAGAACTAGGGGACATAAATTCAAGTTATGGGGGGAAATGTTTAGATTGGACTGCAGGAAGTTTTATTTTAGCCAGCGAGTTATAAATTACTGGAATAGGTTGCCTTCATGGGTGGTGGAGGCCAACAGTTTGGGGAAATTCAAAGGTCATCTTGATAGTACTTTCGAGTAAGGGAAGCGCATAGGATGATAGGTTTAATTTCCTTTTTATTTATTTTTTATTTTATTTTTTTATTTATTGATTATTATTAATTAGTTATTTATTTTATTTATCTATTTATTTATTTATTTTTTGTTTTTATCATTGTTTTGTTCGGATTTTTTTTTTTTTTTCGTTGGTGCAGCATAAGCCATAGGCTTTCTTGCACCATGCGGCCGTTACTAATACTAATATAGGAGCAATATTCTATTAGTCATTCCCTGGTTACGTAAAACTTGACTTACGTAAGAAGTCCTGGAAAGTATGTCCGGGATTTGCTGTATTTTTGGATTGGTTACTATGGGTACCTCCCCTGAGTCCAAGGAAGCTCTCATGATTATGGCTAAGGGTTTGCTTACTTCCCTTGCTGCCTCCTTTAATATAACTGGATAGATCCCATCCACCCCAGGTGCCTTTCTTGTGTTTATCTTCAACAATTTCTCCTCCACTTTACTCTCAGTTATTACAAGATTCTCTAGCTTACTGCCAGAGTTGAATACACCTCTGGCATTCCCCTCGCTGAATAACTCCATATGTGAATGTCGATGCAAAATATTCATTTAGTTTGTTAGCTACCTGAGCAGGATCATCAACAGTTGAACCATTGATATCAAGTGGACCAATCTGATTCATCCCCTTCCTTCTTCCATAAATCTCTGGGAAGGTCAAAACTTGCTACGGGATTGTCCACTCTGTCAGTAAGATGGGAGTTGGGAATCTGATTAGCATTAAGATCCCATTCTTGCTGCCAAGAAACATGGGTTGGAGTATCCTGTTTAAATAGTGAAGGATCACTCCAGATTGGGTGCCTGGTGTTCAGTCATTGTGGAGGTGCATTCTAGATGTCGTCATGCAGAGGTAACTCTGTCCTGTTTTGGATATGCCGCAGCTGTTTAATTGTCTTTTCCTGATGAAGGGGGTTTGTCTTTGAAGATGAGAAGGAGAAATGTTCGTAAGAACTGGCAACCACTCAGTTTTGGTAGGCATAATTGTGCCAGTGATGTTTCTCATAGTTTGGTTTAGTTGGATGTCAATGAGGTTTGTGTGGGCAGAACTTTGCGAAACTGGACAGCAATACTCTGCAATGGAATAGCAAAGTCCAAAGCAGGAAGTTCTTCAAGTATGGGCATTAGCTCCCCATCTTGATCTGGAAAGCGTACTCAATAAGTTATTTTTTGTCCGGAGTTGTCTCTCACTTTTAACAAGTGGTGTTTGTATGTCAGAGTACGATCCATAGTAATTCCAAGATAAGTTGGATACTTGTCATGTCTTAAACAATGGTTGTCTTAATGGATGTGGCCCCGAGTGCCAAGCGATTTCTCTGAGATTATATATATATATATATATATATGAGTGCTCTTTCTAAGGAACAAAGTTTAATTTCCTTTCTAGTATCTTTTTCTCTTTTGTTTGTCTCAAGTGGTTCTGTGCTTCAAGTGTTAAAGCAAGAACACTGAAAAGAAAACTACCTTTCTTTATTCTGTGTATATATATTATTCACTAAAAACTTTACTAACTTCTACAACCACTTGGTCACTAGTGGCACTGCTCCTGCTTCCATGTGGTGGAGCCAGTAACCTGGGAGGAAAAATTCCCTCTCCCAGGGCTAAAAGGAGCAAACGTGGAATCTGGTAATTTTCCTCCAATTAAGCCTCGACATTCATGTTTAAAAGTAAATGACTCTGACCATGACACATCACAGTTGAAAAGACTGAGGACTGAAAAAGTGCAACAGGAATTCCCATCTTTCCTTCTCTTCCACTCCTTGTCAACCAAATCTATAACTATGCTCTCCCCATTTCTGATACAGAAATGCTTGGAAAGCTCAGTGGGTTTGCCTAAAATGGTGAAAAGACTTAGATCCGGAGATTTGCTAATAGAAATTGTGAGTCATAAGCAATCAGAGACTGCTGAATCTCTCAAACTTTAGTGGTATTTCTGTGCAAGTTTACCCCAAATGCAACACTAAATATCTCTAATGGGGTAATTGCTGAGTGGGTCTTGATCAACGTCATAGAAGATGAACTGATTCAAGAGTTAAAAGAATAAAAAGTCACGTAAACTAAGTGGATTACAATTAGAAAAGATGGTCAGCTTGTTCCCACGCGGAACATCATCCTAACGTTTGGCACACCAAATTTACAATTGAGTGTTAAAGCCAGCTATCTCAATTGCCATATAAGACCCTACATTCCTAATTCCATCAGGTGTTATAAGTGTCAAAAGTTTGGGCACTCTCAGACTATCTGTCGAGGGGATGCAGTGTGCCCAAACTATGGTTCAAAATCCTGAAACACCACATTGTCTGAAATGTCAAGGCCAACACCCCGCATATTCAAGATCCTGTGAACTGTGGAAAACAGGAAAAAAGATCCAAAAATACAAAGTAGAGCGTAAAGTGACTTACCAGGAGGCAAAGAAGCAAATTATACTTACTACACCAAAATATACCTATGCTGCTGCAGCAGCTACTCAAACTGACGTGTCAGTTCCCCCAACCATGTCTATTACAGATTGGGTCCGAGAAATACTGTCAGCCACACAGCAATCTACTAAGGAACAGCATGCAATAAATCGTGCCACAACACACCAATTACAGTACTGCCAACTGCATCACAGTCTTCCTGAGAAACTATAAAAACTAAAATAACAGTCCCAATGCAGAAAAGTTGGCCAAATTTAACAAATATGGATACAGATGAAAACATCAACCGAGATGAGCCAATCTTAGATCTTGGGGGGAGACAAAGACCAATAGATTGACAGTAGCCACTGGCAGAGGTGAAAGAGATTCTTGCACTGCTTCTATTAGAATGAGCAGAAGCCTGAAAAACAAGATGCATGGTATTTAGAGACTGCTGGGAGCCATTGCGGTACAAGTAAACACATGGGTTGTGTTAGGGTAGCTAAGAATAGAAACAGGTGCAGGTATACTTGCGTGTACACCAATGCTAGGAGTTTAGTAAATAAATTTGATGAATTTGAGGTATTGCTCAAAACATCGAAGGCAGATATTGTTGGGATATCAGAGACGTGGTGTCACACAGATATAAGGGATGCGGAACTGCAATTTGGGGAGTACAACGTCTACAGAAAGGATAGACAGGATAGGAAGGGGGGAGGTGTTATGCTATTAGTTAAGAAACACATAAAAACCAAGGAAGTGAAGCCAGTCGACATCGCTGGACAGTGCAGTGTGGAGTCAGTTTGGTGTGACATAAACATTGGGAGATCAAAATTGAGAGTAGGAGTGTGCTATAGGCCTAATGACTCTGATGAGTATAATAAGGAACTGTACAGGGAAATAGAGTGGGCCAGTAAATCAGAGTGTCTTATAATGGGAGATTTTAATTTCCCAGATATTGACTGGATTTTGGGGGCTGGTTACTCACACACTAGCAGGGCTTTTGTGGATTTATTGGATGATTGTTTTCTACATCAGCATGTTCAGGAGGCAACTAGAGGGAGTAATACTCTTGATTTGATTATCAGCAGTGATTCTTCATGCATTAAGAATCTGCAGATAAATGAACCACTAGGTGGCAGTGATCACAGTGTTCTGAAGTGGGATTTACTCAAAGAGGTAACTACCATTAGGGGTAAAGGGAAGGGTTATTGCTTCCGTAAAGACAACTACGATGGACTGAGACAGTATTTAAATTCTATACAGTGGGACCAACTGATGATGTTACCAACAGCAAATTCAAAATGGGAAGCATTCAAAGAACTTATCTTGGAAGCTACTAGGCTTTACATACCAACTAAGAAATATTGTTCAAGGTTTAGGCCAAAATGGATGTCAGATGAACTAATGAGGCATATGGCAGAGAAGAAAAATGCCTGGGATACATACAAATTAACACATGACACAGAAGCCTATGATAGATACAAGTTGATATGCAACCAAGTTACAAAGGAGGTTAGGCAGGCGAAGGCAGATTACGAGAAATCCTGGGCAAGGGATGCAAAGAAAAACAGCAAAGAGTTCTTTACTTATGTAAACTCTAGAAGGAAGGGGATGAATCAGATTGGTCCACTTGATATTGATGGGTCAAGTGTTGATGATCCTGCTCAGGTAGCTAACAAACTAAATGAATATTTTGCATCGACATTCACACATGAGGAGTTATTCAGCGAGGGGAATGCCAGAAGTGTATTCAACTCTAGCAGTAAGCTACAGAATCTTGAAATAACTGGGAGTAAAGTGGAGGAGAAACTGTTGAAGATAAACACAAGAAAGGCACCCGGGGTGGATGGGATCTATCCAGTTATATTAAAGGAGGCAGCAAAGGAAGTAAGCAAACCCTTAGCCATAATTATGAGAGCTTCCTTGGACTCAGGGGAGGTACCCATAGACTGGAAATGTGCAAATGTGACCCCAATTCACAAAGGAGGATCAAAGGCTGACACAAGTAATTATAGACCTGTGAGCTTAACTTCTGTTCCAGGAAAATTAATGGAGGCACTGGTTAAAGAAGCACTGCAGGATCATTTAGACAAGACTTCAGTTATAGCTCAGACACAGCATGGTTTTGTTAAGGGGAAGTCTTGCCTGACCAACTTGATTGGATACTATGATGCAGTCACAAAAGAACTGGATGCAGGGAATAACTTTGATATTATATACTTGGATCTTAGAAAGGCTTTTGATACTGTTGCACATGGAAGACTGCTACACAAATTGGAGCAGTGTGACATTGGAGGCAAATTGCTGCTATGGATAAAGGGGTGGTTGAGGGGGAGAAGATAGAGAGTGGTAATCAATGGACACTGCTCATCGTGGACTGATGTTATTAGTGGAGTCCCTCAGGGCTCAGTGTTGGGTCCATTATTGTTTTCTGTATTTATAAATGATATTGATGATGGTATATCGGGCTTAATGTCCAAGTTTGCAGACGATACAAAGGTTGGCAGGGTTGTCAAGGACACTGCTGACACTATGCTGCTGCAACAGGATCTGGAAAGGTTGAGCAGATGGGCTGAGAGGTGGCAAATGAAGTTTAACATTGACAAATGTAAAGTACTACACATGGGAAACAGCAACCCCAGAGCAACGTATCAACTCTGTGGTACAACACTGACAGTGGTAGAGAATGAAAGGGACTTGGGGGTGGTTGTGAAGGCAGATATGAAGTTCTCTGAGCAGTGCAGACGGGCTGCAAGAGTAGCTCATGGAGTATTGTCAATGATATACAGGAATTTTTCCAGCAGGGATAAGGAGGTGATTATTCCATTGTATAAGGCGATGGTCAGGCCACACCTAGAGTACTGTATACAGGTCTGGAGGCCTCATTTCAAGAAGGATGTAGAGCTGCTGGAAGGAGTACAGAGAAGGGCAACAAGATTAGTGAATGGAACAAAGGGGTGCTCTTACGAAGAAAGGCTTAAGTTTTGCAAATTACAGTGTCTGGAGACTAGGCACCAGCGAGGTGATCTGATAGAGGTGTATAAAGCCTTGAATGGTTTAAGCATGCTCAATGCTGATGGGATTCTTCCTCTAGCTCAGAAAAATCACCTGAGAGGGCATAAATTCAAATTGAGGAAAGACAGATGTAGGATAGACGTGCGGAAATTTGCCTTTAGCCAGCGGGTGGTTGGTTGGTGGAACAGACTTCCATCCCTTGTGGTGGAGGTTGATAGCCTAAATAAGTTTAAGGCTCAGCTGGACAGGTATTTTGAACGAACAGAGGGGTGAAGTGGAAGTGGTTTTTTTTTTTTTTTTTTTTGGCTGATTCTGCATAAGCTTGCTTTCTTGCATCAAATGCCTCTACTAATGCCAATGCTAATGCTAATGCTAATGTTAGATCTGTACGCAGAAGATGACATGGACACAGGGCATCCTATCCTTTCGAAAAAAGAAAGAATAAAATTGGAGAGACAAAAATGGACTGGACCTAAAAAGCAGACTGAATCAAGCCCAACTGCTTAAAACAAATAATGGATCATATCATACAGGGGAACTGTAGAGGCCTACATAGCAACATTGATGATATCTATGACCTAATCCAACAGTATAGTCCGGTAAGCATATGTTTACAAGAAACTAAAAGTAATTCCAAAAATCAAGAACTATACTGTATATCAGCATAATAGAAATAACAATAACATTGTACATGGAGGTGTGGCCATTCTTGTAAACTCAAGAATCCCTGCTAAACACATTCCACTGCAGACCTCCTTAGAAGCAGTAGCAATACATATCTCCTCAGGAATCATGTTAGCAATAGTTTCAATCTCTCTATCACCAAACAAAGAATATACTTCTAATGACTTAGAAGAACTTCTGTTGCAAATCCCTCCTCCCTTTTGTTTATTTGGAGATTTTAATGCACACCACCACTCTGAGGGTCCCCACATACAGACAGACGAGGAAATCTTCTGCAATCACTGCTTAACAAACATAATCTAACACTGTTGAATACTGGTGCAGATACTTACATTCATTTCGCCACTAGAACAACTACGGCTATAAACTTAACAATCTGCTCTCCAATGTTGTATCCACTCAACCGCTGGTTAACTCTGGACAATCTGCTAAACAGTGACCATTATCTGATAATTTGTGAAATCCAAACAACTAGAATCCTTCAGGCAAATAATTACCACCTTGAATGGAAATTTTCCAAGGCTGATTGGAAGTTGTTTGCTTCTAATATCTCTTTTGACAATGAAATTATCAAACATCAATCCATTGATGATGCCACACAACACATCACAACTAAGATTCTAAATGCGACAGCTAAGTCCATACCAAAACTTTGTACTGGTTCTTTTAAACAGGCCAATCAGTGGTGGAGTGATGCATGCTAGCTTGCCAAAAAAGAGAAAAACTGGGTATGGAACCTGTTTCGTAAACACCCAACAATGGAGAACCTTATAAATTTCAAAAAACTTAAGCAAAAGCAGGATTTGTAAGGAAAAAGGCTAAAATAGATTCTTGGATCCAGTTTGCTTCTACTATAACGAAGAATACCAATAGCAGATTAATCTGGAATAAAATAAAAACTGAATGGTAGATTTCTACAAGCATCCTCAACTCAGATGTAATGGTTTAAACTCAGATTCAATCCTCAGATTTAATGGGCAAGATTTATCTCCAGTTGAAATAGCTAATGCTCTGGCAGAAAAATTTGCACAAATCTCAGATACATCTGCATATGAATCATCCTTTCAGCAACAAAACAAGGGCTGAGTAATGAAAATTAAATTTTAACACAAGACTGTCATTCCCATATAATCAATCATTTACAATTTTGGAGCTACAAGATGCTCTAAACAAATAAAAAAATATGGGGTGTCTGGCCCTGATGGGATTTGTTACTTCATGTTGCAACACCTAGACAAAAAGGTATTAATTTCGCTATTGCGGTTTCTGAATCGAATCTTCTTCCAAAGCTACTATCCTCATTCATGGTGTCATTCAACAGTGCTAGCATTTCTCAAACCTGGAAAAGATCAGATGAATCCACAACTATAGACCAGTATCCCTTACCAGCTGCTTAGGCAAGACATTAGAAAAGATGATACACAATAGACTTGTATGGTACATAGAATCCCACTCAGTCATCAATGGCTTTCACCATTAGGTCTTATGTGGATTGGTTTTTCTGTAAAAATCGATCCACATTAGACTTAATGGTGAAAGCCGAATGTCACATACGGAAAGCCTTTATCTGAAAAGAACATCTTGTCATGGTGTGCCTAGATATTGAAAAGGCATTTGACACCACCTCTATGCCATTGGACTCAGAGGTCGACTCCCAATGATCATCGAGAGAGAGTTACCTTAAAAATAGAACATTTCAAGTGAACTACTGTAATGCTCTTTCACAATGTCTTATTCAAAGAGGCGTACTACAGGTAATAGAAAGATTGGTCCTTAATGCTTAACTCTTTGCTCTTAGAATGAACAGTTTAGCGCAGAATGTTTCTGGTAATGTAGACATTTATCTTCGTGCTGATGACCTTGCAATATATTGCCATTCACAGAATATGTGTTCCATTGAAAGACAACTATCGTGGAAGCTACTAGGCTTTACATACCAACTAAGAAATATTGTTCAAGGTTTAGGCCTAAATGGTTGTCAGATGAACTAATGAGGCATATGGCAGAGAAGAAAAATGCATGGGATACATACAAATTAACACGTGACACGGACGCCTATGATAGATACAAGTTGATCTGTAACCAAGTTACAAAGGAGGTTAGGCAGGCGAAGGCAGATTACGAGAGATCCTTGGCAAGGGATGCGAAGAAAAACAGCAAAGAGTTCTTTACTTATGTAAACTCTAGAAGGAAGGGGATGAATCAGATTGGTCCACTTGAGATCGATGGGTCAACTGTTGATGACCCTGCTCGGGTAGCTAACAAACTAAATGAATATTTTGCATCGACATTCACACATGAGGAGTTATTCAGCGAGGGGAATGCCAGAGGTGTATTCAACTCTAGCAGTAAGCTAGAGAATCTTGTAATAACTGAGAGCAAAGTGGAGGAGAAATTGTTGAAGATAAACACAAGAAAGGCACCTGGGGTGGATGGGATCTATCCAGTTATATTAAAGGAGGCAGCAAAGGAGGTAAGCAAACCCTTAGCCATAATTATGAGAGCTTCCTTGGACTCAGGGGAGGTACCCATTGACTGGAGATGTGAATGTGACCCCAATTCACAAAGGGGGATCAAAGGCTGACACAAGTAATTATAGACCTGTGAGTTTAACTTCTGTTCCCGGAAAATTAATGGAGGCACTGGTTAAAGAAGCACTGCAGGATCATTTAGACAAGACTTCAGTTATAGCTAGGACACAGCATGGTTTTGTTAAGGGGAAGTCTTGCCTGACCAATTTGATTGGATACTATGATGCAGTCACAAAAGAACTGGATGCAGGGAATAACTTTGATATTATATACTTGGATCTTAGAAAGGCTTTTGATACTGTTGCACATGGAAGACTGCTGCACAAATTGGAGCAGTGTGGCATTGGAGGCAAGTTGCTGCTATGGATAAAGGGGTGGTTGAGGGGGAGAAGACAGAGAGTGGTAATCAATGGACACTGCTCATCGTGGACTAATGTTATTAGTGGAGTCCCTCAGGGTTCAGTATTGGGGCCTTTATTGTTTTCTGTATTTATAAATGATATTGATGATGGTATATCAGGCTTAATGTCCAAGTTTGCAGACGATACGAAGGTTGGCAGGGTTGTCAAGGACACTACTGACACTATGCTGCTGCAACAGGATTTGGAAAGGTTGAGCAGATGGGCTTCGAGGTGGCAAATGAAGTTTAACATTGACAAATGTAAAGTACTACATATGGGAAACAGCAACCCCAGAGCAACGTATCAACTCTGTGGTACTACACTGACAGTGGTAGAGAATGAAAGGGACCTGGGGGTGGTGGTGCAGGCAGATATGAAGTTCTCTGAGCAGTGCAGACGAGCTGCAAGAGTAGCTCATGGTGTATTGTCAATGATATATAGGAATTTTTCTAGCAGGGATAAGGAGGTGATTATTCCCTTGTATAAGGCAATGGTCAGGCCACACCTAGAGTACTGTATACAGGCCTGGAGGCCTCATTTCAGGAAGGATGTAGAGCTGCTGGAACGAGTACAGAGAAGGGCAACTAGATTGGTGAATGGGACAAAGGGGTTCTCTTACGAAGAAAGGCTTAAGTTTTGCAAATTACAGTGTCTGGAAACTAGGCACCAGCGGGGTGATCTGATAGAGGTGTACAAAGCCTTGAATGGTTTGAGCATGCTCAATGCTGTTGGGATTCTTCCTCTAGCTCAGAAAAATCACCTGAGAGGGCATAAATTCAAATTGAGGAAAGACAGATGTAGGATAGATGTGCGGAAATTTGCCTTTAGCCAGCGGGTGGTTGGTGGGTGGAACAGACTTCCATCCCTTGTCGTGGAAGTTGATAGCCTAAATAAGTTTAAGGCTCAGCTGGACAGGTATTTCGAACGAACAGAGGGGTGAAGTGGAAGTGGTTATTTTTATTTATTTATGTTACTTTTTTTTTTTTTTTTTGGCTGATGCTGCATAAGCTTGCTTTCTTGCATCAAATGCCTCTACTAATGCTAATGCTAATGCTAACTACAACTTGCAATAAACAAAATAGTGTCATGGACTTCACATAATGGGTATCGTCTATCAGCAACCAAAACTACAGCCATTCACTTTTGTTAAAAACATCAGCTACATCCAGAACCCGAATTATCATTAGGAAACCAATCAATATCAATTACCAGCAATATCCGATTCTTGGGCATGACATTTGACACCAAACTGACATTCCAGAAACATATACAACAAGCATGACCTGTCTGTATGAAAAAGCTGAATATACTTAGTCATCTCATCTATGACATGGGGCCTGATCATTGTACTCTACTCCAGTTTATGACTTTGCTCGAAAGACTCTGCTAGCATCTCTCAACACAATACAACATAGTACACTCAGGACTGCCCTTGGGGCATTCAGGACTTCGCCAGTCGAAAGCCTATATGTAGAAGCCAATGAACCACCACTCAACTTTCGGAGAATGGTGCTGCTCCTCAACTATGCTGTTAAAATAAATAGCCTTCCATCTCATCCTATCTGGTCACACCTCTATGATCCTCAATGGGTAAACCTTTTTAGAAATAAGCTTCATGAAAACAAACCTACAGGAATCCGCCTAAAAGAACTAATTCAGCAGTTGAATATGCATTTGGCCAATTCTCATCAAGACAGAGAAATTGTGCAGTTTCCATGGGAAGCATGCATATCGTCATGTGATGATTACTTCCAACGTTAGGTAGTAGTAGTGGCATATGATGCAAGAAAGCAAGTGTATGAGCTTATGCAGCATCAGCCAAAAAAAAAAAAAAAAAAAATCACACCATTCCCTCCAAATGCCTGTCCAGTTCCTCCTTAAATTTATTCAACCTATCAACTTCCACAACGACCGATGGAAGTTTGTTCCAGCAATTAACCACCCACTGGCTAAAGGCAAATTTCTGCACATCTATTCTAAATCTGTCCCTTCTTAATTTGAATTTATGCCCCCTTAGGTTCGTAATCTAAACAAGTGGAAGGCCTTATACATGTATAAGGCCATTCAAGGCCTTATACACCTCAATCAGATCACTGTGCAGGTGCCTAGACACCAGCCACTGCAATTTGCAGAACTTAAGACTCTCTTGGTAAGCGGATCCCTTCATTACCCTCACCAATCTTGTTGCCCTTCTCTGTACACACTCAAGCAAATCTACATCCTTCCTAAAATGAGGCCTCCAGACCTGTACGCAGTACTCAAGGCGTGGCCTGACCATTGCCTTATACAGAGGGACAATCACCTCCTTTTCCCTGCTGGCAAAATTCCTATATATCATTGACAAAACCCCATGACCTGCCCTAGCAGCCTGTCTGCACTGCTCAGAAAATTTCATATCTGATTGCACAATTACTCCCAGGTCTTTTTCATTTTCTACCACCTTAAGTGTAGTACCACACAGTTGGTACGTTTCTCTGGGGTTACTTCTACCCATATGCAGTACTTTGCATTTGTCAAGGTTAAATTCAGTTGTCACTTCTTAGCCCATCTGCCCAAATTATCTAGATCCTGTTGCAGTAGCACACTGCCATTGCTGTCATTAACAACCCTGCCAACCTTTGTATCATCTGCAAACTTCGACATTAAGCCTGATATACCTTCATCAATAAATATACAAAACAACAGTGGACCCAACACCGAACCCTGTGGGACTCCACTAATAACATTATTCGACAAAGAGCAGCACCCATTGATTACCACCTTCTGTCTTCTCCCACTTAACCATCCTTTTATCCATTGTAGCAACTTACCCTTAATACCATTCTGCTCCAATAGGTAAAACACTCCCTGAACAATCAAACCTTTCAGAAACTGCATGCAACCCACTCCTTGGCAAATGCACAAACTATGCAAATTTATACTGACGGCTCCAAAAGTGACAGCTGTGGGAGCTGCTGTGGTTCTACCAAAATCAACAGTCTCTGTTGAATTACCATGCAGGAATACAGTGTTTTCACTGCAGAACTCCATGCCATCAAGATGGGTTTGACCTTCCTTGCTAATGACTTCACTCTGAAAAATATTATCTACACAGACTCTTTGAGTGCAGTGACAGCCATCTGTGGCAATTCTCGCTCTCCACATCCATTTGTAAATCAAATAAGAAATAAAATATCGGAACTTCATAACAATAGGCGGACTGTCACCTTTTGTTGGATTCCAGGACATGCTGGAATTCATTCCTTCCTATTTACTAAAACAGCTCGCCCCAGCTGTTTTCCTAGCACACAAACCAACCCTTCTCTAGAATTTTCTTATTTTTTTTTCACACGGCAGTATGGCCCTTTCGTGTTTCAATGTAACCTCCATAACAATCATTTTCATGTTCACACCTCTGCTAAATATATCAAGCTTACCCAAATTTATCAGTCACCCTGATGCCGTTTCTTTTTGATGCAAAAACTGGACATCCATTAATTTCCTGTTTACTTCCTAACAGTGGCTTAGATCAAAAGAGACGCTTCGTAATCCCATTTTACGGTCCTATTGTTCTTGCCTTCAGTACCCCTTTCATGCCTGTTCTCAAATGGCACCCCCTTCTTTAGTCATTGCGCTGTCTTTGTTTGTTCTCTTTTATTATTGAAATTACTTGTTTACCCTTAGCTGCTATTTTAATTCACACACCTAAAACTGTCCATTACTAAATCCAGTGTTCTTCCAACTTTACCCTTATTTCCATTAAAACTAAACATCCAATCTTAATACTTACTATCTTTAACTTAATACTCAGGCATTAATGCTAATTCTCACTTTCCATTGCCCTTCCTGGATTTATTTTAGCAAAACAAATAATTCTATTTTAATTTATAAGATCTGCAAATTCTAAGCACTTAGAGTCAGCATATCTTACAATAAAGTATATCTTATTAGAATGTAGTCATCACTGTATGAAATGCAGCTGTCAAATCCATACATTTTCCTTTCTGCTAGCATTGAATTTTTAATTAAATTAATCATTTTTAAAAATTATAGGGTTTATTAGCTTTAGAAGGAGAATTGACACCCATTCTTGTCCAAATGGTGAAAAGTGCCAATACCAATGGCCTTTTGGATAATGATTGTGACTCAAGTAATTACCAAAACATGTAAGTACTTTAGCTTTGTAGATAATTTTTTTTTTTATAATTCACTCAGTATAGATTACTGTTTTACCTTGCTTGCAAATGTAATCCTATACCAAAATAGCTTACTGTCTCTTGTCTTATTTTTTTTTTTTTTACAGAGATTTCCCCCTTTTCTTTTATTTTTTATAGACTTCTGAAACATGAAAGGTATTGGTCCCTATAGTACTCTGCTACCTAGTGCAGGTAGGTAGCAGAGTACTACCTAGTGCAGGTTGAAAGTCGAGAAGAGCAAAAATACTTACTAATACTGTAGATAGCTAATTTCAGGATGATTGTTCCGAAGAACAAAAGTAAAGGGGATAAAAAGGAAGAGGGGGGAAAAGTTAGTTTGATATGTGTGCAGTTGATTTGGCTCGTTGACATATCTATTTAGACTGATTTAAAAGAAAGTGTCTTTCTAATTCTCCATATATACCCCCAGGGGCTCACATCTGATGAGCATGGGCTTGGCACACCCAGGGTCCTGAGCTGGATATCATCATTCTTCTCTTTCTTGGTGATTCCTTTCTTCTCTCTCTCTCTCTCTCTCTCTCTCTCTCTCTCTCTCTCTCTCTCACCAACCCATGTATATGACAAAATATTTAATAAAATAAAATGAAAACTAAATACAGGATGAAAGTGTATATTTAATATAAAATAAAATATGCCGATAAAATTATAAAGCTATGAAATTAAAAGTAATAAAAACAGTGTATATATATATACGGTTTGTAGAATAAATAAAGTGTCTGTGAAAATGGAAAAGTACACAAGGTGCCAGAACTAAGTGAAGTAGTGGTTAAACAGATGAAAGAATTTGAAAAACCTAGTGCAAAAATGAACTGGAACCTGAGGGAAAAAAAGGAATATATAAGTAAATAAATAAATAACACTGTATTCAGATATGGGAGGTCAGTTTTAGCAAGAGGTTGAATCAGGGGATGGAAAATATGCAAAATCTGAATATAGTAGATGAAAATATGATACATAGCCAGGAAATTCATCAGGGGACTACTCCTGGTCATATACCAGGCACTGCATTTCCAAACTTGTCTGTAGTATTAGAAAAAGGGGGCAAATATGCGGCCTTTTATAATGGATTCACTAAACCTCCAATCAACTGCAGATGTGCCTAACTGTGCTTTTTTCTTTCTACCACGGTTTGTCATCTTGGAAGGTTGGAGCCATAATCTATAAACAATGTTATCTGATCATCTAAATTTTACCGGATTTTTTCTCCTGTAGTTCGGAATTATTCTTGTTCTATTTTCTGTTTCACATGTTCCTTCACATTTTGGTATGTCCATGCCCTTCTGTCTGACGTTTCATGTTTTTAGGCCATCTTTCCCTTTTTTTCAATGATAGCAGTCATCCCTATCTGTTTCTCTAAATCTATAAAAACTCAGTTACTTGTCATTGTTCCTTCCATTCCATCTTGGCTGTGTATGTCGCTCCTCCTCTCTACTTAATAACTCCCGGTAACTTTTAGTTTTGGTTTAGATTTCCCTTCTTCTCTACTAGCCTATGGTATTAACACCCATTTTTACTTGCTTTTACCAGAACCCTTTCTTTAAGGTTGGGCCTTACACACCCAGTAAGTTTAGTATTTTTAATGACATTTTCTACACTTTTTTTTCTTTATACTGTCTTTTTTCTATTTTTTTCCCCGTTTGTAAAACTATTGGTGCAATATGAGGATGATACAAACGCTCCATCTATCCTCAATCCTATCGTTATTTTTGCCTTCTTTTGAACATCTTTTCTCCCCTTCCCCTCCCCTACAATTTACCATTCCCTATACCATTTGCTTGTCTATACTTTTTCATTACCTTTCACCCCTTCCGCACTTCACATACAGCCGGTTGGGTGCCTGCCTGGCAACCCAAAAGTCACGGGTTCGAATCCCGCCTCAGGCTTGGATCAGAGTAGAAGGTGCAATATGGCCACAGAAGCCGATGCGCCAACAACTAACAAAAAAAAAACTTCACATACATTTGTATTATATTCCACATTACACTTTTGTAAATTTGTATTTATTTTAATTTATATTTTTTACACTGTGTAGGGACTACCTTGTCTACTAGTATTACAATAAAAGGCCGCATATTTGCCCCCCCCCCTTTTTCTAATACTACAAACAAGTTTGAAAACAGTGCCTGATACATGGTCAGGAGTAGTTCCCCTGATGAATTTCCTGGCTATTTTCATCTACTATATTCAGTTTTTGCATATTTGCCATCCCCTGATTCGACCCCTTGCTAAAATTGCCCTCCCATATCTAAATATACCGTTATTTATTTATTTACTTATATATTCCTTTTTTTCCCCTCAGTCCCAGTTAATTTTTGCGCTAAGTTTTTCAAATTCTTTCACCTGTTTAACCACTACTTCACTTCCACTTTCTACTATCCCTTAAACTTCCCTTAGTTCTGGAACCTTGTGTACTTTTCATTTCCATTTTCACAGACACTTTATTTATTCTACAAACAAAACATTATACAGGGTGATTTACTACCAGTGCGACAAACTTGCAGGAGGTGTAGGAGGCACAAAGATGAATTGGAATCACATAGCATTGCAGGGTCTGAAATGCCTTCGTCATGCGGTAGAGGACGTTGAAAGGGAGGTCGCGTGAACAGCGATCCCGCTGGAAGTCAGCATTTGCCAACCGTTTCTGTTGAAGAAACCAAGTAGCAAAAATCCTCCGGAGTGGATAATCCGCAGGCTCCAATGATTGGACGCGTTGCAGATGGTATGAACTCATTTGGTTTGTTGACAGTATCCTCCATACAGTGGATTGGGAAATACCCAATCGTTGGCCTATCGCTCGAGTACTCGTACTCGGATTGCCTTCTGCAAGACGTAGGACATTCTCCTCGTTGTCTGGCATCCTCGTCGTTCGCTCTCGATTCATGGTACCTCTCGTGAAACAACCAGTCTCATGTAACCTTCTGTGCACACATGCGAAAATCATATGATGAGGAGCACGCCTGTGCGGGAAATGTTCCTGGTACAAGTGCAGAGTGGTGCGCTCGTTACAGTCCGCAGCTCCATACTCGAGGTGCATGTCGGCCAGTTCAACGTTTGAATACTCATCCATCCTACTGCCTCAGGAACCAGTTCACAAATGCTGACTTCCAGCGGGATCGCTGTTCACACGACCTCGCATTCAAAGTCCTCTACCGCATGACGAAGGCATTTTGGACCCTGCAATGCTATGTGATTCCAATTCGTCTTTGTGCCCCCTACACCTCCTGCAAGTTTGTCGCACTGGTAGTGAATAACCCTGCATATATATATACACACAGTATATATATTATTATTTTTATATATAAATAAAATATTGATGACCAGATAAATGTGCATATGAAAAATACCCACGCGGAAAATTGCTCACACGGATAAACGCTCACATTATTTTTAGTTTACAAAAAACAAATTATTTCATATTTCAAAACACAACAAAATGTTGAATTTATATATTTTATTTCTACTTTTATACAATTCATTTTTATATAACTTTTGATATAAAACTTTTGATTTTAATATAAAGTAGAATATTTGGATGTAAATGTTTGTAAGGGAAATTACAGAAAATAAAATGCTCTGGTTTTATTGCAACTAAAGCCTTTTATTTTATTTATAAAAATAAATTATTTTTTCTCTGTCTTACAAAGTGAACAGTCAACACTTTGGTTTTTTATCAAGAAACAACTAATTCAGACATATTTCAGTGATTTATTTTTTTGCCAAGGATTTGAATAGAATTTTTTTCATTACTGTATGTTCGCCAATCCATGCAAGTATTTCAGTTTGTCTTCTACCTGCTCATATTCCTGCACAAGAGCTGCAACCAAGTCATGCAGTGCATCATATCTTCTCTTTTTCACCTCTAGATGGACCTGCCTAAGCATTAGCCAGTATCAATTTGTGTCAAGCCAGGTCCCTCTTCAGTCCAAACAAAAACCACACGCTGGGATGACTGCAGTGGAATATGGAATTAAGTGCATTGTGAAATCCCTCACAGGTTTGCAGTTTTAGGCGACCATTCAAGATCTGCATGATGATGATTCCATAGTCTTATTAGAAACTGGGGATCTCTACCTGTGGTACCCTCAATGTTTGTGGAAAAGAAGTACATGAGCACCTCATTATACTATCTTCATCTGGAAATGGGTGGCAAGCTCATCAAAGACACTTCTCACATCATGGACTGGGACAAAGGTTAATGCAGCATGAGTCTTCAGCTTGAGTTTTATATTTATATCAGTTTCAGATTCAGTCTTCAAGCTAACATTGCTGAGTTTCCTGATGAGACTGACACAGATGGAAATAGCACCCTTTGACCTCAGCATGTGAAAGGCAATCCTCACTGCATTCATGCAAGCCTTCTCAAAATCCACTAAAACCTTTTGAGGCACCAGATTTGGAACCAACAGCTTCATGATTTCAAACATTCTATTATAAGTATTCAAGTTATTTTTCTGTAACAAAATATAAATACATGGCAGGTGTGAGTTACCCACCTTGTCATGCCATGTAAAAACATGTTGGTAAAACATGTTTGGAACTTGATATGTTTGGAGTTAACCCACAAAAGTCTTACTTGTGTGCGAGTGACCAACTCACAAGTTCCAGTTAATATCTGGGAAGTTAAAATCTTCCATTATAATACATTCTGATTTACTAGCCCACTCTATTTCTCTATACAATTGTTCATTGTACTCATTCAAGTCATTAGGCCTAGAACACACTCCTACTCTTATTTTTGCTTTCGCAGTGCTTATTTCACACCAAACTGACACACCAGTGCACCGTCCATTTTTATCAACTGGATGCCCTTTTTTTTGTTTTTCTTAATTAACAGCATAACTCCTCCTCCCTTCTTATCCTTTCTGTACACATTGTACTCTCCAAATTCCAATTCTGCATTCCTAATATCTGTAGCATAATAATTTATTTACTATATTTCTAGCATTGGTATATATGCAAGTATGTATGTATACTTGCATGATGACTGCCATCAGTCCCTGAAACCACCAGTACCCCTCCCCTCGCTCCAGGCCGCTGCTTATTCTAATAGAAGTCATGCATAAGAATCAACTTCACCTCTGCATGCGGCTACTTTTAACCTATTAGTCTCTGAATCCCCCCCAAGCTAGCTGTTTTCCGATCCACCTAACACTGCCTCGATAGCATCAGCAAATATTCTTGCACCCTTTCTATTTAAGTGTATCCCATCCCTGTAGAAGCACTCTCTCCTGTTGACAAGCACAGACCATGCTAGAAACAATTCTACCCCATGAGCCTTGCATGTTTCCTCCAGGGCCGAATTGATTGAAAAGGCTCTCATCATGTACTCCCTCCTATCGTGTCTGGATAGTATTGCTTTTTTGCAACATTGACCTATACTTTTTAAGTAAATCTACAGATCTCCTACTCCTAATGTCATTCATGCCGTGTACAACAAATCACCCTTTATACCCTTAAAAGATGGTATATGCTTCACAACATCATCAACTTTTTCCCCTGGCAGAAATACCCTGGTCCTGTTCCATCTATCCTTTTTACACAATATATTACCCGTCTCACTGACAGTAGAGTCACCAACAATAACTAGTTCCTTTGGGACCAGCACATTCTGCCTTGGAGATTGCCACTGTGTTGCCTGATGCACATGAGTAAGCTTTGGCATTGAGTTGGACAGCTGAGAGCTTGACAGGCCCCTCATATTAATTTCTTCGAGGGCATCTACCCTGCACCTCAAGTTCTCGTAGATGCCCATTAGAATGCTGAGTTGACGCCTAACTTCTAGCCACTTACTGCACCTGGCACACACAAAGACATCCTCCTTCGCTAGATCGTGTTCTGTTCCAGAGAGTTTGGCAAACATTTCACAAGTTGCACATTTTTTTAGGCTGTGATGTGTTAGAGAATTGCCCCCCTCAGTTCTCCCCCTGAGTCACAGCACTCCTGCCACTTTGTGCCTGTTGCTTTGCTGCTCTCGTCTGGGGCATGATATTTTAAATTAATAAGATCAATAAATTTAATTAATTGTCAATACTACACTATATAATAGAATCCTAAATGCAGTGATGCGTATTACGCTATATAATTTTATGTTAGAACCTAGTTACCACAATTAAAAATTTTAATTCCCTACCACTCTCTATACAAAACCAATGACTTCAAGATTCGAAAGAAACAACGGCTTTACATATATTATATTAAGTAGTAATCAACAAAAACTCTTATCTAAATTAAAATTAAAAATAACCAGCGTAACTAGAGCTATAAGGCTACTTATAAAGTACAATATAAAATAACAATTAGGTAAATAAAACGGCAAACACTTATTGCTTTTTCAGAGCCTATAATTTTCAAAGAGAGCCAGCGCCATCTTTAAATAAGGACATTAAAGAAAATACCGAGCTTCAAATAATTAAAAAAAAGATTACTTCCAAAATTTATGGACAGAAATTGATACTTACTTGTATAAAATATCACCAAATGAAAATATGGATAGAGAAGATATATCTTTATGAGAATTTAAAGCTGCTTTGAATAACAATAAATCTGGAAAGTCTTCAGGTGAAGACAATATTAACATGGAATTAATAAAATATGCTGGTAATAATTTCCATAGATGCCTGTTAAGATTCTATAACTTAGTTCGGAACCAAGGAACAAGTCCATCAAGCTGGAAAAATGCCCCTGTCATTTCTATATTTAAAAAAGGGGGACAAATCTTGTGAGAATTTCAGAGGAATAAGCTTTTTAAATGTTGGATATAAATTATATGCACTATTGTCAGCAAAATTATGGAAATATATTGATCCATCATTATATGAAGAACAAAATGGATTTAGACAAAGATCCTATATTGACCCAGTTTTTACATTACAAATTTTAATAGAGAAAAACAGAGAATATAATATTGAAATACATTTTGCATTTATTAATTTCAGGAAAGCTTTTGATGTGGTCTCTAGAGGAAGATTATGGGAAATTTTAAAACAATTCAATATTCCTAATCAATTATTAAATGCTATAATGGATGTCTGTCATAATAACAGAATTTCAATAAAGTTTAACTCTGGATAACTGAATGGAAATCAGTCAATCAAGGAGTTCAAGGATGCTCGATGTCACCATCATTGTTTAATATTTATATAAATGCAATAGTCAAAGAATGGAAGAATACTATCAATTGTGGTTTTAAAATTGATCGAGTAACTAAATGAAATACTTTATTATTTGCGGACGATCAAATAATAATAGCTCAGAATGAATACAACTCAAAGATCAATTTTTACCTTAAACAATATTGCCAAAACATTTTGATTGGAAATTTCAAATGAAAAGACTAAAGTTATGGCATTTAAAGGTAATTATTCAATCAGAAACAAATAGTAATAGAAAATACCATCCTGTGAAACAAGTAAATTCATTTAAGGATCTTGGATGTTATCTTTTTTATGTCAAAGAAAAAGATTTAGAATTAAAACTTTTCAGTTTTCTAAAAGTTACAGGTTTAATTAACAATAACCTAAAACCGAATAGAATTCAAAAGCATACAAGGATAAAAATCTTGTAAGGTGATAACAAGATCCACTTTATGGAAGTGAAACATGGATAATTAAATCAAAAAAATGAGAAAAGGATTGAAAGTTCTGAAATGAAATTTATTCGCCGAACCTGTGGCTATATTTTTTAGATAAGAAGGAAAGTTCTGATGTTCTTAAAGAATTAGGTATTGATCCAATAATAGATAGAATATACAAATATAGAGGAAAATGGATTAATCGTTTGGATAGGATGAGTCTAGCAAGATTACCAAAGAAGATTATGAAATATCGATCAGTTAAAAAAAGAGATCCAGGATGCTTGAAGAAAAGGAAAAGATGGACTGAGACCAGAATAGGCTATCCAGCCTAAATGTCTGCAATTCTGCCCAGAATTGCAGAATTGTAGAATTGCAGTGTCTGCAATTCTGCCCAGACATGATAGGAGGGAGTATATGATGAGAGCCTTGTCGATCAATTCGGCCCTGGAAAGATTGTGCAAGGCTCAAGGGGTAGAATTTTTTTCATCCTGGACTGTACTTGTTAACAGGAGAGATTGCTTCTACAGGGATGGGATACACTTAAATAGAAAGGGTGCAAGAATATTTGCTGATGCTATCGAGGCAGTGTTAGGTGGGTCGGAAAACTGCTAGCTTGGGGGGAGAAGACCAATAGATTGACAGTAGCCACTGGCAGAGGTGAAAGAGATTCTTGCACTGCTTCTATTAGAATGAGCAGAAGCCTGAAAAACAAGATGTATGGTATTTCAGAGACTGCTGGGAGCCATTGCGGTACAAGTAAACACATGGGTTGTGTTAGGGTAGCTAAGAATAGAAACAGGTGCAGGTATACTTGCGTGTACACCAATGCTAGGAGTTTAGTAAATAAATTTGATGAATTTGAGGTATTGCTCAAAACACCGAAGGCAGATATTGTTGGGATATCAGAGACGTGGTGTCACACAGATATAAGGGATGCGGAACTGCAGTTTGGGGAGTACAACGTCTACAGAAAGGATAGACAGGATAGGAAGGGGGGAGGTGTTATGCTATTAGTTAAGAAACACATAAAAACCAAGGAAGTGAAGCCAGTCGACATCGCTGGACAGTGCAGTGTGGAGTCAGTTTGGTGTGACATAAACATTGGGAGATCAAAATTGAGAGTAGGAGTGTGCTATAGGCCTAATGACTCTGATGAGTATAATAAGGAACTGTACAGGGAAATAGAGTGGGCCAGTAAATCAGAGTGTCTTATAATGGGAGATTTTAATTTCCCAGATATTGACTGGATTTTGGGGGCTGGTTACTCACACACTAGCAGGGCTTTTGTGGATTTATTGGATGATTGTTTTCTACATCAGCATGTTCGGGAGGCAACTAGAGGGAGTAATACTCTTGATTTGATTATCAGCAGTGATTCTTCATGCATTAAGAATCTGCAGATAAATGAACCACTAGGTGGCAGTGATCACAGTGTGCTGAAGTGGGATTTACTCAAAGAGGTAACTACCATTAGGGGTAAAGGGAAGGGTTATTGCTTCCGTAAAGGCGACTACGATGGACTGAGACAGTATTTAAATTCTATACAGTGGGACCAACTGATGATGTTACCAACAGCAAATTCAAAATGGAAAGCATTCAAAGAACTTATCTTGGAAGCTACTAGGCTTTACATACCAACTAAGCAATATTGTTCAAGGTTTAGGCCAAAATGGATGTCAGATGAACTAATGAGGCATATGGCAGAGAAGAAAAATGCATGGGATACATACAAATTAACACGTGACACAGAAGCCTATGATAGATACAAGTTGATATGCAACCAAGTTACAAAGGAGGTTAGGCAGCTGAAGGCAGATTACGAGAAATCCTTGGCAAGGGATGCAAAGAAAAACAGCAAAGAGTTCTTTACTTATGTAAACTCTAAAAGGAAGGGGATGAATCAGATTGGTCCACTTGATATTGATGGGTCAAGTGTTGATGATCCTGCTCAGGTAGCTAACAAACTAAATGAATATTTTGCATCGACATTCACATATGAGGAGTTATTCAGCGAGGGGAATGCCAGAAGTGTATTCAACTCTAGCAGTAAGCTACAGAATCTTGAAATAACTGGGAGTAAAGTGGAGGAGAAACTGTTGAAGATAAACACAAGAAAGGCACCCGGGGTGGATGGGATCTATCCAGTTATATTAAAGGAGGCAGCAAAGGAAGTAAGCAAACCCTTAGCCATAATTATGAGAGCTTCCTTGGACTCAGGGGAGGTACCCATAGACTGGAAATGTGCAAATGTGACCCCAATTCACAAAGGAGGATCAAAGGCTGACACAAGTAATTATAGACCTGTGAGCTTAACTTCTGTTCCAGGAAAATTAATGGAGGCACTGGTTAAAGAAGCACTGCAGGATCATTTAGACAAGACTTCAGTTGTAGCTCAGACACAGCGTGGTTTTGTTAAGGGGAAGTCTTGCCTGACCAACTTGATTGGATACTATAATGCAGTCACAAAAGAACTGGATGCAGGGAATAACTTTGATATTATATACTTGGATCTTAGAAAGGCTTTTGATACTGTTGCACATGGAAGACTGCTACACAAATTGGAGCAGTGTGACATTGGAGGCAAATTGCTGCTATGGATAAAGGGGTGGTTGAGGGGGAGAAGACAGAGAGTGGTAATCAATGGACACTGCTCATCGTGGACTGATGTTATTAGTGGAGTCCCTCAGGGCTCAGTGTTGGGTCCATTATTGTTTTCTGTATTTATAAATGATATTGATGATGGTATATCGGGCTTAATGTCCAAGTTTGCAGACAATACAAAGGTTGGCAGGGTTGTCAAGGACACTACTGGCACTATGCTGCTGCAACAGGATCTGGAAAGGTTGAGCAGATGGGCTGAGAGGTGGCAAATGAAGTTTAACATTGACAAATGTAAAGTACTACACATGGGAAACAGCAACCCCAGAGCAATGTATCAACTCTGTGGTACAACACTGACAGTGGTAGAGAATGAAAGGGACTTGGGGGTGGTTGTGCAGGCAGATATGAAGTTCTCTGAGCAGTGCAGACGGGCTGCAAGAGTAGCTCATGGAGTATTGTCAATGATATACAGGAATTTTTCCAGCATTGATAAGGAGGTGATTATTCCATTGTATAAGGCGATGGTCAGGCCACACCTAGAGTACTGTATACAGGTCTGGAGGCCTCATTTCAAGAAGGATGTAGAGCTGCTGGAAAGAGTACAGAGAAGGGAAACAAGATTAGTGAATGGAACAAAGGGGTGCTCTTACGAAGAAAGGCTTAAGTTTTGCAAATTACAGTGTCTGGAGACTAGGCACCAAGCGAGGTGATCTCATAGAGGTGTATAAATCCTTGAATGGTTTAAGCATGCTCAATGCTGATGGGATTCTTCCTCTAGCTCAGAAAAATCACCTGAGAGGGCATAAATTCAAATTGAGGAAAGACAGATGTAGGATAGACGTGCGGAAATTTGCCTTTAGCCAGCGGGTGGTTGGTTGGTGGAACAGACTTCCATCCCTTGTGGTGGAGGTTGATAGCCTAAATAAGTTTAAGGCTCAGCTGGACAGGTATTTTGAACGAACAGAGGGGTGAAGTGGAAGTGGTTTTTTTTTTTTTTTTTTGGCTGATGCTGCATAAGCTTGCTTTCTTGCATCAAATGCCTCTACTAATGCTAATGCTAAATCCTTGAAAGGATGATGATGATTAATTCTGTAATCGGACTGGTAAAACAGTGGCAGCCTTAGAGAAATCCATTTAAAGAAGAGGTTATAAGTGCTCAGAAAAGCGACATGAGCAGTTTTCAGAGACTGAATTGCATAATGCAACATGCAATCATTAATGAGTCGCTCTCACTTGTGTTCGAATCCAGTTCATGACTTAAAAGTTTTGGAAGAAGTTAAATTGATGAACTCAAGAAAACAAACTTCTAATAAGAGCAATCCTAAATAAGCCAAACAAGCTGGCAGTTCTAGGCATGTTATCCTCACTCATGCAGAAAGTCTGTTCATTTTTCCCCCTCTGCCTGAATAAATCAATTTGCTTGTTTCTTTTAAATGTAATGCCAATGTTTGAAAATCCAAACAGCTCTTCAATTTAACATATCTCACATCTGTATAGTATTAGTAACGGCCGATGGTGCAAGAAAGCCTATGGCTTATGCTGCACCAGCCAAAAAAAAAAAAAAAAAAATCCGAACAAAACAATGATAAAAACAAAAAATGAATAAATAAATAACTAAATAATAATAATTAATAAAATAAAAATAAATAAAATAAAAAATAAATAAAAAGGAAATTAAACCTATCATCCTATGCACTTCCCTTACCCGAAAGTACTATCCAGATTACCTTTGAATTTCCCCAAACTGTCGGCCTTTACAGAGGTCATTACTCCCGGATGTGTTAAAGAATATTATTTGCAAATTTATTTTACTAACAGTTTTAAAATTTTACACTTCCATTTTATTATTATTAGTAGTAGCAGCAGTAGTGGCATATGATGCAAAAAAGCAAGTTTATAAAGCTAATGCTTGAAGAGCAAAGAATAATTACAATAGCCTGAATTGGTTACGCCTACCATATTATGCTGTGATGAACTTTTAGTTCTTTTTCATAGCCTGATAGTTTTTACCTCCTTAGTTTATAAAATGGAAGCAACCAGTTTTCTGTATATGTGATTTCTATTTATGATTTTTTTCCCACAGGGTAAAGCAAAAGTTACATGATGCAATGCAAGTAGATAGAGAATTTACATTGGAGGACTTTGAAAAAGTATGTTCTTTTTAACTATATTTTTATTATTTTTTTTTCTTTAATTTACTCATTTCTAATGAATTTTATTTCCTATATGAATTTGTAATAAAGAATGGTGTAATCATAATGTGTAGGCGCCTCCGTAGCCAGGTGGGAAGGAGCAGCAGTGCGTAGCACACGCTTCTTGATTAGACCGGGGTTCGAGCCCGTCACCACCAAATACGAAGGATGCGGAAAGGTCACGAAATGACCACCGCATATCCCGGAGCAATATGGCCTTAGTTGCTAATGCTCCTAAAAAAAAAAAAAAATCATAATGTGTAGAGGTGAAGAATTAGCTAAAACAGTGATGTGTATCCTCCATGACCACTTGTCAATTATTTTATTATTATTATTATCATTAGCCACATAGTGCAAGGAAGCCTGAAGCTTTCGCTGCACTATGTGGATAGACGCAAAAAAAAATTCACGAGTCACCCTGAGAGAGAGAGAGAGAGAGAGAGAGAGAGTCAAAAGTAGAAAGGAATCATCAAGAAACAGAAGAATGATGATATCCAGCTCAGGACCCTGGGTGAGCCAAGCCCATACTCACCAGATGTGAGCCCCCGGGGTTCTTTTTTAATCAATTACTATTAGTATTAGCAATGGCCACATGATGCAAGGAAGCCTGCTGCACCAGCCAAAAAAAAAAAATATATATATAATAATAATAAAATAAAATAACAAAAAGTAAATAAAATAGCAAAAATTAAATAAAATAATAATAATAAGAAGAAGAAACTTTAAAAAATAATAATAATTAATTAATAAGAGAAAATGAAACAGACAACCTATGCATTTCTCTCCTCCCCCGTAGCAGTAGTAGTAGCATGTGATGCAAGAAAGCAAGTGTATGAGCTTATGCAGCATCAGCCAAAAAAAAAAAAAAAAATTACCAAACAATCCCCTCTAAATATTTGTCCAGTTCCTCCTTAAATTTATTTAACCTATTAACTTCCACAAGCACAAATGGAAGTTTGTTCCAGCAATTAACCACCCGCTGCCTAAAGGCAAACTTCTGCACATCTATCTACATCTGTCATTCCTCAATTTCAATTTATGCCTTCTTAGGTTCGTAATCTGAACAAGTGGAAGAATCCCATCAGAATTCAGCGTGCTCAACCCATTCAAGGCCTTATACACCTCAATCAGATCACCTCGCAGGTGCCTAGTCTCCAGCTGCTACAATTTGCAGAAGTTAAGCCTCTCCTGGTAAAAGGATCCCTTCATTCCCCTCACCAATCTGTTGCCCTTCTCTGTACACGCTCAAGCAAATCTACATCCTTCCTAAAATAAGGCCTCCAGACCTGTACGCAGTACTCAAGGCGTGGCCTGACCATTGCCTTATACAGAGGGATAATCACCTTCTTTTCCCTGCTAGCAAAATTTCTGTATATCATTGACAAAACCCCATTATCTGCTCTGGCAGCTTGTCTGCATTGCTCAGAAAACTTCATATCTGACTGCACAATTACTCCCAGGTGTTTTTCATTTTCTACCACCTTAAGTGTAGTACCACACACTTCGTATGTTTCTCTGGAGTTACTTCTACCCATATGCAGTACTTTGCATTTTTCAATGTTACACTTCATTTGCCACTTCTCAGCCCATCTGCCCAAATTTTCTAGATCCTCTTGCAGTAACATACTGCCATTACTGTCATTAACAACCCTGCCAACCTTTGTATCACCTGCAAACTTCGATACTAAGCTTGATATACCTCATCAATATCACTGATAAATATACAAAACAAAAGTGGACCCAACACCAAACCCTGTGGGACTCCACTAATAACGTTAGTCCATGAAGAGCAGCACCCATTGATTACCACCCTCTGTCTTCTCCCACTCAACCATCCTTTTATCCATTGTAGCAACTTACCCTTAATACCATTCTGCTCCAATTTGTACAGTAGCCTTCCATCCGCAACAGTGTCAAAAGCTTTCCTGAAATCCAAGTATAGGATATCAAAATTATTTTTTGCATCCAGTTCCTTTGTAACTACATCATAATAACCAATCAGATTTGTCAGACAAGACTTTCCCTTAACAAACCCATGCTGTGTCTGAATTATTGCTGCAGTCTTGTCTAGATGATCCTGCAGTGCATCTTTAACCAGTGACTCCATTATTTTATCTGGAACAGAAGTTAAACTAACTGGTCTGTAATTACTCGTGTCACCCTTTGATTCCCCTTTGTGAATTGGGGACACATCTGCAGTCCGTGGAGATGCTCTCATAGTTATGGCTAAGGGTTTGCTTAGTTGATTTGCCGCCTCCTTTAATATAACTGGATAGATCCCATCCACCCCAGGTGCCTTTCTTAGGTTTAACTTCAACAATTTCTCCTCCACTTTGTTCTCAGTTATTACAAAATGATTAAGCGCCCTCTTACAATTTGATAACCTTGAGGCATTTTCAAACCTTAATAACTCCTCGTGTGAATGTAGATGCAAAATACTCATTCAGTATGTTTTCTATCTGAGTAGGATCATCAACAGTTGAACCATCGATATCAAGTGGACCAATCAGATTCATCCCCTTCCTTTTAGAGTTTATATAAGTAAAGAAATCCTTGCTGTTTTTCTTAGCATCCTTTGCCAAAGATTTCTCGTAATTTGCCTTCGCCTGCCTAACCTCTTTTGTGACTTGATTACAGACTAGCTTATATATATCATAGTCTTCTGTGTCTTCTGATAATTTATATGCATCCCATGCATATTTCTTCTCTGCCATGAGTCTCATTCGTTCATTTGACAACCATTTTGGCCTAAACCTTGAACAATATTTCTTAATAGGTATGAAACGTTTAGTAGCTTCCATTATTAATTCCTTGAATGCTTCCCACTTAGAATTTGCTGTTGGTAACATCATCACTTGGTCCTACTGTATACAATTTAAAAACTGTCTGAGACCACTGTAGTCACCTTTAAGGAAGGATAAACCCCTTCCTTTACTCCTGATGATAATTATATCTTTAAGTAAATCCCACATCAGTACACTGTGATCACTGCCACCTAATGGTTCCTTTATCTGCAAATTCTTAATATGTGAATTATCACGGCTCATAACCAGATCAAGAGTATTAAAAGAGGGCGCTGACTCTTTAAAAATTACAGCTGTGAATTAGAAGCTCCGAAAAAGCGATAAGTGTTTGCCTTTTTATTTACCTAATTGTTATTTTATATTGTACTTTATTTTTATTTTTTAATTTAGATAAAGAGTTTTTGTAGATTACTACTTAATATACGTAAAACTGTTATTTCCTTCTAATCTTGCAGCCATTGTTTTTGTATAGAGTGGTAGGGAATTCAAATTTTTGATTGTGTTAACTAGGTAGCTCTAACGTATAGTGATATAGCGTAATACGCATCACTGTTTCTATTAGATAGTGTAGTATTGACATTTGATTAATTAAATTTATTGATCTTATTAATTTAAAATATCATGCCCCAGACTAGAGCAGCAGAGCAACGGTTACAAAGTGGTAGGAGTGCTGTGACTCGGGGGAGAACTGAGGGGGGGGCGATTCTCCAACGCATCACAGCCTAAAAAAATGTGCAACTTGTGAAATGTTTGCTGAACTCACTGAAACAGAACATGACTAGAGCAGCAGAGCAACGGTCACAAAGTGGTAGGAGTGCTGTGACTCGGGGGAGAAGTGAGGGGGGCGATTCTCCAACGCATCACAGCCTAAAAAAATGTGCAACTTGTGAAATGTTTGCTGAACTCTCTGAAACAGAACATGATATTGCCATGGGGGATGGCTTTGTGTGTGTGTGTGTGTGTGTGTGTGTGTGCGTGTGTGCGCGCGATGTAAGGAGTGTAAGAAAATCAGGCGACAACTCAGCATTGTTATGGGCCTATATGAGAGCTAGAAGGACAGGGTGGATGCTCTCGAAGGATCTAAATTGAGGGGCCCATCAAGCTCTCAGCTGCCCACATCAATGCCAGAGCTTGCACTTGGTCATCGCGCGTCACAGCAGCAACCCCCAAGGCAGAATACGCTGGTCCCACAGTAACTAGTAGTTGTTGGTGACTCTATTGTCAGGGAAATGGGGAACATGCTTTGTAAAAAGGATAGGTAGAACAGGACCAGAGTATGTCTGCCAGGGGCAAAGGTTGATGACGTTGTAGAGCAGAGATCATCTTTTAAGGGCACAAAAGGTGATATAGTTGTACACGTTGGCACTAATGATATTAAGAGTAGGAGACCGGCAGAATTACTTAAAAAGTACAGATCGCTGTTGAACAAAAGCCATGAATTAAGGTTGAATTTGAAAGTGTCTGCAATTCTGCCCAGACATGATAGGAGGGAGTATATGATGAGAGCCTTGTTGATCAATATGGCCCTGGATAGATTGTGCAAGGCTCAAGGAGTAGAAATTTTTTCAGCCTGGTCTGCACTTGTTAACAGGTGAGACTGCTTCTACAGGGATGGGAGGATACACTTAAATAGAAAGGGTGCAAGAATATTTGCTGATGCTATCGAAGCAGTCATAGGTGGCTCAGAAAACTGCTAGCTTGGGGAGATACAAGGACTAATAGTTTAACAGTAGCCGCAGGCAGAGGTGAAGGTGATTTTTGCACAACCTCTATCAGAATAAGTAGCGACTTTGAGCGAGGGGTGTTGGGGGTTTTAGGGACCGACGGCAGTCATCATGAAATAGGTGGGTATATGGGATGTGTTGGGGTAACTAGGAATAGGTGCATGTATGCTTGCATGTATACCAATGCTAGAAGTATAGTAAATAAATTTCATGAATTTGAAGTGTTGGTCAAGACATCAAAGGTGGATATTATTGGGATAGCAGAGACATGGTGTCACCCAGATATAAGGAATGCAGAGCTGGAATTTGGGAGTACAATGTGTACAGAAAGGATAAACAGGATAGGAAGATAAGGAGGTGTTATACTGCTAATTAAGAAAAACATAAAATCAAAAGAAGTGCACCCAGTTGATATAGATGAACAATGCACTGTTGAGTCAGTTTGGTGTGACATAAGCACTGCGAAAGCAAAAATAAGAGTAGGAGTGTGTTATACGACTAATGACTCCAATGAGTACGATGAACAATTGTACAGATTAATAGAGTGGGCTAGTAAATCAGAATGTCTTATTAAGGGGGTATTTTAACTTCCCAGATATTGACTGGAACTTGTGGGTTGGTCATTCACACACTAGTCAGACTTTTGTGGACTTATTGGATGATTGTTTTCTGCAGCAGCATGTTCGAGAGGCAACCAGAGAGTAATACAGTCAGTCCTCGTATAACACGTGTTTACATTACACGAATTCGATCATACACAATTTATAAATAGGGGAACGATATCTTATATAACACGAACCGAATTCGCTTATGCACGATTCGCCTTTGTGTTTACAAGAAATGGCAGTCAAACGTGGAATCACCCCAACCGAACACAACACGATAGGAATGAAGATTCTGAAAATGTATTTATGTGTTTTATATCAGTGAAGGGGAAAAACATTTAACCATAATAACATAAAAACCAACACAATTACAGCTATCGATATAATCGCAAATGCAATTAGATGGAGTTTACTACCAGTTTATAACAGATTCCACTAGCAGAAACGAAACTGGAAATTGATTTTATTGTTTTATGGTAGTAACCCCCAGAAATATGCTTTATTAAAATGTGGGGTGTTAATAGTGTATCTCGGCCTTTACGGTGTTGTTTATTCAATTGCTATACGCGCCCAGCATTCTTTATGTGTATTAAGCGTGCCTCCTCGTTTTGTAATTGCACTTTATTCCCTAAAAATTAGTAAAATACTTAAAAGGTGTGAAAATGAAGCGTACTGGCGAAGGCACTGCAGATTCAGAGAGAAAAAAACAAAGCAATATCGATAAACAGAGGTGGACTGGATCAAAAAAATTCTTACCCGGGAAAATTTTTAGTGGCTTCATACTACGGTTTATGACCAAAATCACACCGGCCTCCGGCCCACCGGAATTTCCTGGGTAAGGCTTATGGCCAGTCCGCCTCTGTCGATAGAGAAAAAATATGAAATTGTGAAATGCTTTGAGCGAAATGAAAGACCGTGTGATATTGCACGTGCTACAGACCTAAATGAGGCAATGCCGAGAATTACAAAGAATGCTGAGAAAATAAAAACAACTTTCATAACGGGAACAACTCAAAGTGTAATTAAAAGCCATTAGATTAAGACACAAGAATTGGAAGAGATGGAATGGCTGTAATCTGTTTGGATAGAAAATCAAACAAAAAACAAGTTTGCTTACGATAGAAGCAGAAGCATTAGCAATATTTGATTACGTAATAGTCGTAATAAAATACGTAAGCATTTTATTTGTATTTTATTACCACTATTTTATTTAATATAATAAATTTTTTACGAATAAAATACGTATTTTATTCGTAAAAATACTTTATTATAATACAATAAATATATTATATATTTTTTATTACGTATTTTAATCGTTATAAAATACTTGCATATTTTATAACGATTAAAATTACCCGATTATTTATTGTTTGGTAATGTTTTGGTTCCAAATGTGTGTTCAATCTTGAGTGGTCGGCACCTAACCCCACTTTTCCCATAGGGCTTGTTGTTTATATTGCACGATTTTGCATTGCACGAGGGTTTCTAGGAACACAACTATCGTTCTATACGAGGACAGACTGTACTCTTGATCTGGTTATCAGCAGTGATCATTCGTGTATTAAGAATTTGCAGAAAAAGGAACCACTAGGTGGCAGTGATCACAGTGTACTGATGTGGGATTTACTTAAAGATATAATTACCATCAGGGGTAAAGGAAAGGGTTTTTGCTTCTGTAAAGGTGAGTACAGTGGTCTCAGACAGTTTTTAAATTCTGTACAGTGGGAGCAACTGACGATGTTACCAACAGTAAATTCTAAGTGGGAAGCATTCAAGGAATTAATTGTGGATGCTACTAAAAGTTTCATACCTATTAAGAAATATTGTTCAAGGTTTAGGCCTAAATGGTTATCAAATGAACTAATAAGACTCGTAAGAGAAAAGAAAAATGCATGGGGTGCATATAAATTATCAAGCAACTCAGAAGCCTATGGCAGATATAAGCTAGTCTGTAATCAGGTCATAAAGGAGGTTAGGCAGGCGAAGGCCGATTATGAGAAATCGTTGGCAAAAGATGCTAAGAAAAACAGCAAGGATTTCTTTACTTATATAAACTCTAAAAGGAAGGGGATGAATCTGATTGGTCCACTTGACATCGATGGTTCGACTGTTGATGATCCTGCTCAGATAGCAAACAAACAATGAGTATTTTGCATCTACATTCACACGAGGAGTTATTAAGGTTTGAAAATGCCACAAGGTTATCAAATTGTAAGAGGGCGCTTAATGATTTTGTAATAACTGAGAACAAAGTGGAGGAGAAATTGTTGAAGTTAAACCTAAGAAAGGCACCTGGGGTGGATGGCATCTATCCAGTTATATTAAAGGAGGCAGCAAAGCAACTAAGCAAACCCTTAGCCATAATTATGAGAGCATCCTTGGACTCAGGGGAGGTTCCCACAGACTGGAGATGTGCAAATGTATCCCCAATTCACAAAGGGAGATCGAAGGATGACACAAGTAATTACAGACCAGTTAGTTTAACTTCTGTTCCGGGTAAAATAATGGAGTCACTGGTTAAAGATGCATTGCAGAATCATCTAGACAAGACTGCAGCATGGGATTGTTAAGGGAAAGTCTTGTCTGACAAATTTGATTGGTTATTATGATGTGATTACAAAGGAACTGGATGCAAAAAATAATTTTGATATCATATACAGGCATACCTCGGTTAACGTTACCTCTGATAACGAAGCTTCGATATAACGAAGTCCGCAGTTTCAAGCCCCATTTAACATAAAATATTCCAGTTTAATCACCTGAAATCTAAACAAACTGAAGAAATTACGGAAACCTTTGGGGCTTCTCGTGGTTGGTTCGAGAAATTTAAAAAACAGGCCAGGATTCATAGTGTAAAATTAACAGGAGAAGTTTCCAGAAAAACTAAAGGAAATAATTGAACGTGAAAATTTTCCACCAAATTTGGTGTTCAATGTTGACGAAAGTGGTTTGTTCTGGAAACGGCTATCAACAAAAAGCTTCATTTCTATTGAAGAACAATCAGCTGCTGGGTTCAAAGCAGCCAAAGACCGTTTAACGTTACTCTTTGGATCAAATGCCTCTGGCGATTATAAATTAAAATTGTTATTAGTTTACCATTCAGAAAATCCGAGGGCGTTAAACGGTAACATAAAAATGAATTTACCTGTAATACGGAAAGCAAATAGAAAAGCGTGGGTTACCAAGGAGTTATTTACTGATTGGTTTGTTAACCACTTTTGTCCTGAAGTAAAACGGTATTGTCAAAAAAACAACTTTGAAGAAAAAGCTCTTTTGTTGTTAGACAATGCTCCGGGACATCCTACTGATCTTAACACGTTGGACACATGCATTCCTGTCAAAGTTGTGTTTCTTCCAGCAAACACAACTTCCCTGCTTCAACCATTGGATCAGGGAGTAATAGCATCATTTAAAGCTTATTATCTGCGTCGAACATTAAGCAATTTAACTGAACTAGAGGATAAAGAGGAAATGACAGTTAAAACTTTTTGGAAAAACTACACCATTAATAACGCAATTGAAAACATTGATAGTTCTTGGAAAGAAGTCACTAAGAAATGCTTACATGGAGTTTGGCGCAAAATATGGCCAGAAGTTGTACTAGAAGAAGAAAATAACATCCAAGAAATTAGAAATGAAGTTATCCAGATGGCTCAATCAATAGGTTTCGAAAATGTCGATGAAGAGGATGTTAGAAATTTATTGAATGCAGAAGATGATGGTTTTTCAGTGGAAGATTTAGAAAACCTTGTTAGCAACGAAGACAAAGATAATGAAGACGAAGTTAAAGAAGTTCCTGCCGAAAAAGTGTTAACAACCAAAGATTTAAAAAGGTGCTTAAATGACATTGAAAACGTTTTAAATTTTTTTAGTGAAAATGATCCTGATTTAGGAAGAAGTTTTGTTGTTAAGCGATCAGTGTTAAATGCAATAACTCCGTATAGGCAATTGTTAAATGAAAGAGAAAAAAAGCATAAGCAATCAACTTTAGACTCATATTTTAAAATGTGATTTCACTTTGTATGTAAGTTGACTGTTTATTTAATAAAACTTTTCTTTGTTCGAAAAAAAAGCTTTTCATTTTCTTTACGTAGGAACGTATCCCTATTCTGGCCATAGTATTTTTACATCTGAAAACGAAGTTTCGCTTAGCGAAGTAATTTTGTGGAACACATCCTATTCGTTATTCGAGGTATGCCTGGATTTGGATTTCAGGAAAGCTTTTGACACTGTTGCAGATGGAAGACTATTGTACAAATCGGATCAGAGTGGTATTAAGGGTAAGTTGCTACAATGGATAAAAGGATGGTTAAGTGATAGAAGACAGGGTGGTAATCAGTGGGTGCTGCTCTTCGTGGAATAATAATGTTATTAGTGGAGTCCCACAGGGTTTGGTGTTGGGTCCACTGTTGTTTTGTATATTTATCAATGATATTGATGAAGGTATATCAGGCTTAGTGTCGAAGTTTGCAGATGATACAAAGGTTGGCAGGGTTGTTAATGACAGTAATGGCAGTGTGCTGCTGCAACAGGATCTAGATAATTTGGGCAGATGGGCTAAGAAGTGGTAACTGAAGTTTAACCTTGACAAATGCAAAGTACTGCATATGGGTATAAGTAACCCGAGAGAAAAGTACCAAGTGTGTGGTACTATACTTATGGTGGTAGAAAACGAAAAAGACCTGGGAGTAATAGTGCAATCAGATTTGAAGTTTTCTGAGCAATGTAGACAGGCTGCCAGGGCAGGTCATGTGGTTTTGTCAATGATATATAGGAATTTTGCTAGCAGGGAAAAGGAGGTGATTGTCCCTCTGTATAAGGCAATGGTTAGGCCATGCCTTGAGTACTGCGTACAGGTCTGGAGGCCTCGTTTTCGGAAGGATGTCGATTTGCTTGAGCGTGTACAGAGAAGGGCAACAAGATCCTCTTACGAAGAGAGGCTTAAGTTCTGTAAATTGCAGTGGCTGGAGGCTAGGCACCTGCACGGTGATCTGATTGAGGTGTATAAGGCCTTGAATGGGTGTAGCACGCTGAATTCTGATGGGATCCTTCCACTTGTTCAGATAACGAACCTAAGGTAGCATTAATTCAAATTAAGAAAAGACAGATGTAGAATAGATGTGTGGTAATTTGCCTTTAGCCGGCAGATGGTGAATTGCTGGAACAAACTTCAATCTGTCGATGTGGAAGTTGATAGGTTGAATAAATTTAAGGAGGAACTGGACAGACATTTGGAGGGAATGGTGTGTTTTTTTTTTTGTTTTTTTTTTTGCTGATGTTGCATAAGCTCATACACTTGCTTTCTTGCCTCACATGCCACTACTACTATTACTTCCTCTGGTTGCCTCTCGAACATGCTGCTGCAGAAAACAATCATCCAATAAATCCACAAAAGTCTTACTTGTGTGCGAGTGACCAACCCATAAGTTCCAGTCTATATCTGGGAAGTTGAAATCTGGCATTATTATACATTCTGATTTATTAGCCCACTCTATTTCTCTGTACGATGGTTCATTGTACTCAATCAAGTCATTAGGCGTATAACACACTCCAATCTTATTTTTACTTTCACAGTGCTTATTTCACACCAAACTGACTCAACAGTGCACTATTAAGCTATATCAACTGGATGCACTTCTTTTGATTTTATGTTTTTATTAATTAACAGCAGAACACCTCCCTTCCTATCCTGTCTATCCTTTCTGTACACATTGTACTGCCCAAATTCCAGTTCGGTTTTTCTTATATCTGTGTGACACCACATCCCTGCTATCCCAACAATATCCGCCTTTGATGTCTTGACCAACACTTCAAATTCATCAAATTTATTTACTATAATTCTAGCATTGGTATACATGCAAGCATACATGCACCTATTCCTATTCACCCCAACACATCCCATATACCCACCTATTTCATGATGACTGCCATCTGTCCCTAAATCCCCAAACGCCGCTTGCTCCACACTGCTGCATCTTCCAATAGAAGCAGTGCAAGAATCACCTACACCTCTGCCTGTGGCTACTTTTAACCTTTTAGTCTGTGAATCCCCCCCCCCCCAAGCTAGCAGTTTTCTGACCCACCTAACACTGCCTCGATAGCATCAGCAAATATTCTTGCACCCTTTCTATTTAGTCTCTTCTAGAAGCAGTCTCTTCTGTTAGCAAGCACAGTCAAGGCTGAAAACAATTTTACCCCTTGAGCCTTGCACATTTCCTCCAGGGCCGAATTGATTGACAAGGCTCTCATCATGTACACCCTGCTATCGTGTCTGGGCAGAATTGCAGACACTTTCAAATTTAACCATAATTCATGACTTTTTTGCAACATTGACCTATACTTGTTAAGTAAATCTGCAGATCTCCGTAGGTAATTACCAGCTAACCTTTGAATTTCTCAACACTGTCAGCCTCTCCCACCCATATAGGTAACTTATTCCAGTAATTTATAAGTCGCTGGTTAAAATAAAACTTCCTGGGGCACTGCCCCAGATGTGGTAACAATATTCCATGGTAGGGCGGATTTGCGATTTGTACACAGTTGAACAGCTGTTTGGAAGAAAAGTAACGCTGAGAGCGAAAGCGAAAACCAAGTGTTTTAGATGCACAGGTAGCAATATTTGTAATGTGCTTGTGCCAAGAGAGATTAGAAGTCAGGGTAATCCCCCAGAAGAGATGTATCAACTTGCCTAGAAATCGGAGTGTCACTAAAGATAAGAATAGGAGCAGAAGAATCCTTTTTGCGAGATATAAGACGAGACTGAGTTTTAGAAGGATTGAAATCAACTGAGTTGTCTTTGCCCCACTGGAGAATTACCTGGAGATCAGCATTTAAGAAATTGGTAGCAAATAGTGTAAGCAGGAAATGAGATTTGCAATATGCTGCATTCTTATCTTGAACAGCCTTAGTGCATTTATTTCAAAACCATGGTCAAGATAAAGGAGAATCTTTTGGGTGGAATGCAGAATAAAGTATTATCCTCACAAGAATAATTTCACTGACACAATCTAAACAGACATTATGATTGGATGATTTAAAATTGGAATTCAAGCAAGGAAAAGAAGAATGGTAATCATGTAGATCATTCTGTCTTGCATTCATGTAACGTCAATATGAAGAGAGAATCACCATGAGAGAAGAGAGAGACTCCTTTGGAGAAGGGACCATTGACAAGTTGTGATATGAAGTCCTAGAGGACCACTAATTTTTTTCCCCTCAAATAATACTTGAAAGAATTATTTGTCAGGTTTCAAAGAGTTCAGAGTGCTTACTGGAGTTGAGAGAACAATAGAAGCAGCAGATGAATTTGACAGGATAGGGTAAAGAAATATTCAGCCAGAGGAGATGATCCCAAATTAGAAAGTATATGACATGGAATGTTCATATGCACATGCCTCACAAGTTACCAAGGTCCTCCTTTGTAATGGTTGAGGCAAATAATAATTGAGACTCTGTTAAAAAGTGGGGTTTGGCAGATTATAGGTGGAAATTGATATTGCTGAAATTGGAAAACTGATGTTATGTATGTTTTGTGAAATGAATAAGGAAGTTTTGGGGTTTTTAGATCTTTTTCACAGATAAGTTTTTTCTAGTAGTTTGCTATTTGTGATGCATTCAGTATTACTATTAATATCAGTATTAGCCATATAGTATATAATATATCAGCATAGATACACCATAGTTAACCCATAAAATTAAACTACATACGTAAAGGCATTGTTTTAATTATATCTCATTATGGCTATTTTCACAATGAGTACCAGTATTGCACTACTTCGAATAAGTAATGCTTCTCTGTTAGAAAGGCTACTGTTACTTATTCTCAGTGGGCAATACCACTTAGACAGCACTGTTTCAAAGCTTGTTGACCTTTCATCGGTGGGTGGCAGGTACCCTGGTAATGCAAACATGCCATCACAGTTGCAAAGAAGTAGTTGTATATACGCTGATATTATATAGTTAATTTAAACCCATATGAAATTATGCCTTGTGCATTTGTCTTTAAATACAATATCCCTTTGTTCAACATTTGGCATCTCTCATATTGTGGAATTAACTTCAACTGTGATGGCATGTTTACATTACCAGGGTACCTGCCCACCCACCGATGATATGCCAATAAGCTTTGAAACGGTGCTGTGTGGGTGGTGCCCACTGAGAATAAGTAACAGTAGTCTTCTCTACTAGAGAAGCGTTACTTATTCAAAGTAGTGCAATGCCTGGTATCTCATTGTGAAAGTAACCACAATATGAGATATAATTAAAACGATGCCTTTACACTACATGTGTAGTTTAATTTTATGGGTTAACTATGGTGTATCTACACTGATATTATAAAGTTAATTTAAACCCATATGGAATTATGCCTTGTGCATTTAGTCTTTGATATACAGTTGTCATATAGTGCATGGAAGCCATAGACTTTTGCTGTGCTGGCCAATATAAAAAAATAATAATAAATAAAACAGAAATAATGTAAAATTAAATAAAAAAGACTAATAATAATCAACAATAATAACAAAATAATAAAAAGGTAAAGGGAGATATAAAAAGTAGAAAGAAAAGAGACCAATTATATGCTTCCCTCCTCACATAGGTAAGTGTCCAGTTGACCTTTGAATTGCTTCAAACTCTCAGCCTCAACTACCTGTGGAGGCATCTTGTTCTGGTAATCAGTAACTTGCTGGCTAAAAGAAAACTTCTTACAATTCATTCTAAACCTCTTACCCTGTAATTTGAATTTATGACAGCTAGTTCTGCAATCCTTTATAACAGTGAAAAATTCACCTTCATTCATTTTACTTTCCCTATTTCCTCTCAGAGCCTTATAGACCTCAATAAGATCCCCTCCAAGGTGCCTAGTTGCCAAGCTCTGTAGCCCATGTAATTGAAGTCTTTCCTGTATGGTTGCCCAATCCCACTATACAGCTTGCTCATCTTCACATCCTTTCAAGAAGCTCAACATCCTTTTAAATGAGGTCTCCAATACTTAGAGATCTCATAAAAAAAAAAAAAAAGACATTGATTTAAAAGTGTGGTCTTACAATTGCCTTATACAGTGGGATTATATTTGATAAATCATCAATAGGACGCCATAGTGCTTTCCTGGCTGCCTGTTTACATTGCTCAGAGAACTTTACATCTGCTCATATCATAACTTCCAGATCCCTTTCTTCCTCTAATGTTTTTAATTGAACCCCACCAAGTGTATAAGTTATTTTGGGGTTGCTGTTTCCCAAGTGCAAAACCTTGAATTTTGCTGCATTAAAACATAGTTGCCACTTTTCTGACCATCCTTGAAGCCTTTTCAAGTTATCCTGAAGAAGCACTCCTTGGCACTGAACATTAATGACTCTCATGTCATCTGCAAATTTTGACATCACACCTTCCATAAGTAGATGAAGTAAAAGCAGAGTGTACATATGCATAAATACAATCTTTGAAGCAAAAGGACTCATAAAATGAGTCATGGAGGCATTTGATAAAAAAGATTCCATCAGAAAATGGGGATTTTCTCACAGAATCTGTATTTTTTGATTTTTTTGAAAGAAATTGGGGATTGGCAGATTGTAAGCAGGTTGTAAATGGACATTGAAATGGGAGCTATAACTGCGTATATTCGAGAGTTTTTGGGAAATTTAGATCTTTTTGCAGATAAATGTGTTTTCTTTGTTTGATTGTTAATGATGAATTGTTGTAGATGGGTTAAAAGTTGGGAGCATATTGTATGAATTGATGTAATATTTAGATATGGCCTACAGGCAACAACAATATACCATGCTCCTTGACATAACATTGCCTCAGCAGTGCAAATAATGCTCTTACCTACATACAGACTCCCCAAACTGGCAGAGTAATGGCAGAGAGATTGTGCAGTAACTGATCTGGATACTACCTAGGGAGTTATGACTAGGTTTTGTCCAGTGGGCTATCTAATGGCTTGAGTGAGAAACATTTTAAAACTGTATACCCTCTAAGTGTTAGGAATATTATATCTTGTTATAGCCTCAAAGACATGACTCATACTGGAGGATGTTTGGAGACTAAACATGGTTAGCATCATTTCAAACCTCCAATAAGTGAATTGTTAGTATTGCACTAGGTGATGAAAGAGTCTAGTTAAAATCTGTTTTAAAATAAATTTGAAAATTCATTTTGAAATAAGCTGAAGGTTACCTAATGTAATTTTTCAGTGAATTAATAACTAGAAAAAATGTTTAATAAATATTAATTTTATTCCAGCTGAATTCCACACATGCACGTTCTATACAGAATGCATTGCAGTTCATTAAAAATCCTGTAAAAGCATGTGAACATGTGTATGAGTTAGTACAACAGTTAAATTATCTAATCAAGCGGAAACGAGAGGATCCAAAATTACAAGGTATGCATTGAAAATTTGACTTTTATTGCTTTATATGGGTTACTATTAATATTACATTAAATATTGTATGCACATCCATATTTGTTTATTTATTTATTATTCATTCATTATTGATTTTTCTTTTCTGTGTGTTTTATTAAAATCCAACTCATTTGACGAATCTTGTGCTATTGACATTCAAACTTATTGGAATTTTTGACTCCTTTAACATATTATAGTAATTTCCCACCCACACACATATCCATATGTATAATTTTTACGTATGGATATGTGTGTGTGGATCCACATATACATATGGATATGTATGGGTGCTTTTTTTTTGTGGAAGCAAACTTATTGTCTAATAGTCTGCTATGCAAATAATGTGCTTATAGCACACCTTTCTTCAGTGTATAGACATCTACAGAAAAGCACATATACAGATAATCACCTGTATAGGACATTTCATTGGATATTAGTATTGGCCATATAGGTCAAGGAAGACAGGCTTTTTACTGTAACAGAAAAAATTAAATAAATAAATGAATAATAAACTTGTTTCTCCTCCACCTTCCTGTGGGTACCAGTCCATCTGGCCTTCCCTAAGCCTCAAGTACCATTGGAGACAGCTTATCCCACCAGCTTGCTGGCTAAAGGAAAACTTCCTTTATTTCCGGTCTGTAAATCTTTCCCCCTTAACCCATTTATGCCTAGCGTCCTTTGTGTAGTACGCCTAAAAATATTCATAGAAAATCTGCTTACATAGAAAACGGAAAACTACTATGCCCACGTGTTCTAGGAGTGTTCGAAAAAAATATATTGTGTTGTTTGCAACTTAAGTGATAGGTTTGTTGGTGGTGCTTTCCAAATAAGCTAAATTTTTGAGTTTCGATTTTCACACATACCCTATTTACACAGGTAAGTGTTTCAGTATTTGTCAGTTCTCAAATTATCATTTTTTTTATGTTTATTTTAATCAAAAAGCATTAAATTTTAACCAGTATAAGTTTTATGTTTACCAACTGAAATGTGCTTGAGTTACGTGCATTTACAAATCAGTGTCCTATATTTAGGATGCAAGGCATTTGCATAGAAAAATGTCTGATAGCAACAATATTACAACTGTATGATTCTTTTGGTTTACACACATGCAGTACAAGATATATTCATTCTTACCTATATACATAAATAGATATGCACATCTGATGCTTATATTCACACATACATACTTAATTTTTCTCCCCTCCCCCAGCAGAATGGATGCTAAACAGTTCTACAGCAAATCCAAAATTTCTTCAAAACTAAATAACATTTTGGATTCAGCTGAAGATGGCTTGCTACCCATGAAGGATAATGAAAAAGAATTTTTTATTACTATATTACCATCTGAGTAATAAAATTATTATCTGAATATTACTTCAGTAATATTCCCAGTTACATTAACTGGGAATATTACTGATGAAGATGGTCCAGGAATGATAAATAATTTGCCTGGAAGCATGTTTAATGCTAAAGCTGCTTTAAATGATTCTTCAGTTGAAGGTGAGGAATCTAAATCCCTTCCAAAAAAAAAAAAAAGAAGAAGAAATATGTACATAATCACAAATGCAAAAAGAGAAACATTGAGCCTAAAACTGCAGCTTGGTCAGCAGAAGACATTCACATGGAACAACTCGAAAACCAAAAATCTGTCACTGTCACAATATTTCGAATTATTCTTTGATGATGATATAATAAGTATAATTTCTACAGAAACGAATAGGTGTGGTTTTCAAAAGAATCAAAACTTGCAGGTAATTAATGAAGAAATGAAGTGCTTTTTAAGAAAAATGCTGTTAAGTAGCTATTATTCAGCATCAAGAAGAAGGATGTTTTGGGAGAATGCATCCAATACTCATCATTCTCTTGTTACCAATGCAATGAGACATGATAGATTCGAGGCTGTCTCTTCAAATTTACACTTTGCTGACAACACTAAATCAGATGATTCTGATAAATTTACTAAACTCAGACCTCTGAAATTATCTGAATGAAAAGTTTCTTCACTACACCCCTTTGGAAGAATTTTATGGCTTTGATGAGTCAGTGTGTGAATACTTTGGAAAACATGGATGTAAACAGTATTTGTGAAAAACCAGTTCGTTTTGGTTACAAGATTTGGTGAGGCCCTACAACACTTGAATATTTGGTGTGGTTTGAACCATATCAATGATGAAATCCCACAACTGGAGCAGGAAAAGAAATTAGCTTTGGGTTGGGGGAAATTTTGTTGTCAAATTTGCTGAAATTCTATTGAAACGCAATCCAAACCCTTTTCATTTATGCTTTGACAAATTGTTTACTAGTATAAAGCCAATGGCAAAATTAAAAGAGATGTCAGTCAAAGCTACAGAAACCATTTGTGATAAGACTTGAAAATTGCTCTGTGTAAAAGAAAAATGATTTAAAAAAAGGGGGATAGAGGCCTGTTCGACTTTAGAACAGATGCAAACAATGAAGTATTGGTGTTTAGATGGAACGATAATAATGTGAGCCTTTGTTCAAATGCAGTGGGTGTTAAACTTATTATTCTGGCTTTGCACTATTCATCAGTATCTAAAAATACAGAACTGGTATTTTAGAAGGGGGAAAAAATGATATTCTAGCCTTATTACATATTTGATCGATGTATCTATGAATAATGCTTGGCAGCTACATAGAATATGCAAATATGCAATGGACCTTTTTAGTTTTTGTAGAATTATAGTTAGATTTTATTTAGAGCAATATTGCAATACACCACAACAAGGCCAGTGAGAAAGACCACAGCAAAATTTGAATGAAAGTCGATTTGATATGCATGTACATTGGTTGTTCCCCCCCAAAAAATCAAACACTATGTGCTTATTGTCACGTGAAAACAATGACGCAAGAAATGTAATAGAGGGTTACATGTGAAATGCTTCAAGACTTACCATATTCAGTAACACTTAAATATAATAATTTGTTTTTAAAGATATTTTCCTAGCCTTTGTAAGATATTTATGCCTCTCAGGTGTGTAATTTGAGCAAGATGAAGAATCCTAACAACATTGAGCTTGCTCAAACCATTCAAGGCCTTATTCACCTCAAAATTGGTCTGATGAGACTTCCCCTTAACAAACACATGCAGTGTTGTCTGAACTATAACTGAAGTCTTGTCAAGATGTTCCTGCAGTGCTTCTTTAACCAGTGTCTCCAGATGCTGCAACCTGCAGAACTTAAGCCTTTATTGATAAGAGCACTCCTTTGTTCCCTTCATCAACCTTGTTGCTCTTCTCTGTACTCATTCTAGCAACTCCACATCCTTCCTAAAATGAAGCCTCCAGACCTGTATGCAGTACTCAAGTTCCCCACCCAGGTCTTTTTCATTCTCCACTTCCTTGAATGTAGTACTGCACACTTGGTACGTTACTCTGGGGTTGGTTACTGCTACTCGCATGCAGTACTCTGCATTTGTCAATGTTAAACTTTAGTTGCTACCTCTCAGCCCATCTGCTCAACTTTTCTAGATTCTGTTGCAGTAGTGTACTGTCATTAACAGTACACTACTGCAACCTTCATATCATCAGCAAACTTGGACATTAAGCCTGATATACCTTCATCAATATCATTGATAAATACAGAAAACAAAAATGTGCCCAACACCGAACCCTGGGGAACTCCCACAATTAACATTAGTCCACAAAGAGTAGTATCTATTTATTACCACTCTGTCTTCTTCCACTCAACCATCCCTTTATCCATAGCAGCAACTTACCCTTAATGCCATACTGCTCCAATTTGTACAGTAGTCTTCCACGTGGAACAGTATCAAAAGCTTTCTTAAAATCCAGGTGTATGGTATCAAAATTATTTTTTGCATCCAGTACCTTTGTGACCATATCATGCTATCCAATCAAATTGGTCTGACAAGACTTCCCCTTAACTAACCCATGCAGTGTCTGAACTATAACTGAAGTCTTGTCAAGATGTTCCTGCGGTGCTTCTTTAGCCAATGATTCCATTATTTTCCCCAGAACAGAACTTAAACTAATAGGTCTGTAATTACTCATATCAACCTTTGATTCCCTTTGAATTGGGGATACATTAGCTTATCTCCAGTCTTTGGAGGATCTCCCCTGAGTCCAAGGAGTAATCATGGCTAAGTGTTTGCTTACTTCCCTTGCTGCCCCCTTTAATATAACTGGACAGATCTCGTCCACCACAGGTGTCTTTCTTATGTTTAACTTCAACTATTTCTCCTCCACTTTGCTCTCAGCTATTGCAAAATCCTTTATTTCCCTGTTACAGTTTGATAAACTTCTGGCATTGACCTTCCTAAATAACTCCTTATTTGTAAATGTAGATGAAAAATACTCATTCAGTTTGTCAGTTACCTGAGAGCATGATCATCATCGATATCAAGTGGACCTTCTTTACTAATGTAAACTATAGAAGGAAGGGAAATTCAGATTTCCCTTCCTTCTATAGTTTACATTAGTAAAGAAGTCTTTGCTGTTCCTATTTGCATCCTTTGCCATAATTTCTCAAAATATGCCTTCGTTTGCCTCACCTCCTTTGTGACTCAGTTACGGGCTAGCTTATATCTACCATAGGCTTCTGTGTCTCCTGATAATTTATATATGTCCCGTGCATTTTTCTTCTCTGCTAAGAGTTTTCTTTGTACATCTGACATCCATTTAGAAGCAGTGTTGTCCTCAGAAAATTTTGCCAGCCGGGTGGGGAAGTGTAATACTTTGCAATATTATAAAATTTTTTCTTATATATAAATGTGATTTAAGTGATCCAGAGCAAAAATTAATTGCATAATTTAATATTATACGCTCCTGTCGCATTGACTTCGGTCCATAGTATGTTCAAATTAATATTGATCGAGATCAGTGAGCAGTACCATACGGTACAGCGAGAATCGCTTAAATTTTAGCCAGGTGATCAGTTAAATTCACCTGGCAGTGCACCCATCCGATAGGTCCTGGGGAGAACACTTATATCTTTGTAAGTGTTCATCTTTGAGTAAATCCCGCATCAGTACCCTATAATCACTGCCACCTAGTCTTTCCTTTATCTGCAGATTCTTAATGCATGAATAATCACCGCTGATAATCAGATCAAGAGTATTACTCCCTCTGGTTGCCTGTCAAACATGCTGCTGTAGAAAACAATCATCCAATAAATTTATAAGTCTTGCTAGTGTGCGAGTGACCAAGTTCCAATCTATATCTAGGAAGTTAAAATCTCCCATTATCTGACCATCTGGCCCATTCTATTTCTCAGTACGGTCGTTTGGTGTACTCATCAGGATTATTAGGCCTATGTCACACTCCTCCCAATTTTGCTTTCCCAATTTTTATGTCACGCCAAACTGACTCAACATTGCACTGTCCACCCATGGCAATTGAATGCACTTCCTTAGATTTTGTGTTTCTTAACTAACAGCATAACCCCCTCCCCCCTTTCTATCCTGTCTATTCCTTCTGTACACATTGTACCCCCAAATTCCAATTCTGCATTCCTTATATCTGTGTGACACCACGTCTCTATTGCAACAATATCTGTCTTTGATATCTTGACCAGCACTTCAAATTCATCAAATTTATTTCCTATACTCCTAGCATGGATGTACGTAGAAGTATACATGCACCTATTCTTACTCTTGGTTGCCATAACACAGCCCATGTATTTACTTGTTCCATTGTGACTGCCAGCAGTCCTTGAAATCCCAACACCTTACTTTTTCCAAGCTGCTGCTAATTTCAATAGAAGTAGTGCAAGAATCACTTTCACCTCTGCTGCAGCTACTGTTAATCTATTAGTCTGTGAATCCCTCAAGCTAGCAGTTTTCCAACCCACCTAACACTTCTTCTATAGCATCAGCAAATATTCTTGCATCCTTTCTATTTAAATGTATCCCATCCCTTAGAGGCAGTCTCTCCTGTTAACAAGCACAGACCAATCTGTGAAAAATTCTACCTCATGAGCCTTGTGCCAATCTCTCCAGTGCCAAATTGATTGACACGGATCTCATCATATACTCCCTTCTATCATGTCTATGCAGAATTGCAGACACTTTCAAATTTACCTGTAACTCACAAATTTTTTAATGATTGACCTGTACTTGCTAAGTAAACCGCAGATCTCTTACTTTTAATGTTATTAGTGCCAGCGTATACAACAATATCACCCTTTGTGCATACGTCACCTTAAAAGATGACATATGCTCTACAGTGTCATAAACATTTGCTCCTGGCTGACATATCCTGGTCCTATTTCACCTATCCTTTTTGCACAATGTTCTTCATTACAACACTGCATGTCATTTTGGTGAAGACCGAATTCGGCGCTAATTGGTGAACGATCTGACAAAAATTTGGTAGGGAATGTCAGCTAAAGTCGCTTGACTAGCATTATGGTCCATCAAGTCCAGATGTTGATCTCCTCTAGTCCTCGCAGGGGGGGGAAGACCACAGTGGTTATAATCACCGTCTCCTTACCGTCTGGGTGGAAAAGGCACATATTCCAATCCGATCAGTGACGCGAGGAACCTTTTTGGGTTTTTTTCACTTGGCTGAGCTAGTCGGTCTCAGGCGAGGACAGAAAGGTTTCCCCTCCGGGAAACTCGTGTTTTTTGAATGCAACACAAACCGACCAGAAGACACGGCAATTTATGGACATGATACACATGGGTAGACTAAGTCGTTCTCGAGTAACCCTAATATGACAGTATTTGTTGGTCTCCTCAAGTTGGTGGGGTCAACAGTCTGATCACCATAATGCTTTCCTTATTGCCAACTACTATTTACTCCTTACTACTACTCCTGTTCTCGTGGGTAGAACAGTTTGTAGAATCGCCGTCCTCCCCACATTGGGTGGAAAGAATCCGATTTCGAGTCCCGTCAATGATCTGAGGAATCCTCATGGGCCCTTCTTCTCAAATTGGCTGAGCTAGTCAGTCTCAGTATACACGGAGCAATACGGCCCCAGTCGCTGATGTTCCTAAAACCATATAACAACAACAACTACTACTACTTACTACTTACTGCCTAGTCCAGCATTGACAAGATGTTACCCACGCGCGATCGATTTCCTGAAAAAGGTGGAATCGCCAAGATGTATTTCCCATCTCCCTGACAATAGTCACCGACATTAACTGTATCCTGTGGAACTAGCGCATTCTGCTTTGAATATTGCCATTGTGTTGCCTGATGCACAAAAGGGAGCTCTGGCATTGAGTTGGGCAGCTGAGAGTTTGATGGATCCCCATTTTAATTCCTTCGAGGGCATCTACCATACTCTTCAAACTCTCATACACACCCATCAGAACGCTGAGTTGGCATCTAATTTCTTGACACACTCACCTAGCGCGCGCGCGCGCGCACACACACACACACACACACACACACACACACACACACACACACACACACACACACACAAGACATCCTCCTTGGCTAGATCCTATCCTGTTCCAGAAAGTCCGCAAACATTTTGCAGGTTGCACTTTTTTTTAGGCTGTTGATGCCTTGGAGAATCGCCCCCTTTGGTTCTTTTGTGCCCGTTGTTTTGCTACTCTAATCTGGATCATGATTTCCGTTTAAATACAATTTAATTAATTAACAATAAATATTATTAAAGTTAATAAATTTGATTGATTATTTGACAATACTACACTAAGCAAATGCAGTGATACATATTGCGCAATCTAGTTTTATGTTGTACCTTATATTATCAAGTTCGAGATATACATTATCAAATAAAGTATACTGATCACAATGTTTACTTAGTTATATCCTTAATCCAATACAAAAGATATATGCCCAACAATTGATTAAAATCTTCAACATATTTATTAGTCACTATTAAAACCCTACTATTCTGCACTACTGGTTACGTACTGAGATATTCGTGCCAAAACTGATACAATAGCTGTACAAGCAGTGAATCGTAACTTGCAAAATCACTAGCTAAATTTTAAAAAATATTGCAATATTAAACCATACATCTCGAATCCTCTCCACTGTTTCAAATGTCAGGAGCTTCGCCACTCACATGTGCAAACTGTGGTTCTCAAGAACATGTCACTTCTTCTTGCACAGCAGCTGGAAACCATAAAGGTGCGAATTGTAAAAGGGAACATACAACATATACAAGAGTGTGAAATCTGGAAGAAAGAAAAAAGAATCCAAAAGTAAAAAAAAAAGCAGAAAATGGAGTTTCATACCAAGAAGCTGAAAAAGCAATAACAATAAACATAGAAAACAAACAATCTTTTGGATTTATGCTCAAATATTAGTAGTAGTAGTGGCATGTGATGCAAGAAAGCAAGTGTATGAGCTTATGCAGCATCAGCCAAAAAAAAAAAAAAAAAAATCACACCATTCCCTCCAAATGCCTGTCCAGTTCCTCCTTAAATTTATTCAACCTATCAACTTCCACAACGACAGATGGAAGTTTGTTCCAGCAATTAACCACCCGCTGGCTAAAGGCAAATTTCCGCACATCTATTCTACATCTGTCTTTTCTTGATTTGAATTTATGCTCCCTTAGGTTCATAATCTGAACAAGTGGAAGCATCCCACCAGAATATAGAGTACTCGACCCATTCAAGGCCTTTTACACCTCAATCAGATCACCGCGCAGGTGCCTAGTCTCCAGCCACTGCAATTTGTAGAACTTAAGCCTCTTTTGGTAAGAGGATCCCTTCATTCCCCTCACCAATCTTGTTGCCCTTCTCTGTACATGCTCAAGCAAATCTACATCCTTCCTAAAATGAGGCCTCCAGACCTGTACGCAGTACTCAAGGCGTGGCCTGACCATTGCCTTATATGGAGGGACAATCACCTCCTTTTCCCTGCTAGCAAAATTCCTATATATCATAGACAAAACCCCATGACCTGCCCTGGCAGCCTGTTGCATTGCTCAGAAAACTTCATATCTGACTGCACAATTACTCCCAGGTCTTTTTCATTTTCTACCACCTTAAGTGTAGTACCAAACACTTGGTATGTTTCTCTGGAGTTACTTCTACCCATATGTAGTACTTTTCATTTGTCAAGGTTAAACTTCAGTTGCCACTTCTCAGCCCATCTGCCCAAAATTTCTAGATCCTGTTGCAGCAGCACACTGCCATTACTGGCATTATCAACCCTGCCAACCTTTGTATCATCTGCAAACTTTGACACTAAGCCTGATATACCTTCATCAATATCATTGATAAATATACAAAACAACAATGGACCCAACACCGAACCCTGTGGGACTCCACTAATAACATTAGTCCACGAAGAGCAGCACCCATTGATTACCACCCTTTGTCTTCTCACACTCAACCATTCTTTTATCCATTGTAGCAACTTACCCTTAATACCATTCTGCCCCAAATTTGTACAATAGTCTTCCATGTGCAACAGTGTCAAAAGCTTTTCTGCAATCCAAATATATGATATCAAAATTATTTTTTGCATCCAGTTCCTTTGTAACTACATCATAATAACCAATCAGATTTGTCAGACAAGACTTTCCCTTAACAAACCCCTATGAATCAGGACTCAGGGGACCTCCCCTGAGTCCAAGGATGCTCTCATAATTATGGCTAAGGGTTTGCCTAGTTTATTTACCGCCTCCTTTAATATAACTGGATAAATCCCATCCACCGCAGGTGCCTTTCTTATGTTTAACTTCAACAATTTCTCCTCCACTTTGCTCTCAGTTATTACAAAATCGTTAAGCACCCTGCTACAATTTGATAACCTTCTTCCATTTTCAAACCTTAATAACTCCTCGTGTGTATGTAGATGCAAAATACTCATTCAGTTTATTTGCTATCTGAGCAGGATCATCAACAGTCGAACCATCGATATCAAGTGGACCAATCAGATTCATCCCCTTCCTTTTAGAGTTTATATAAATAAAGAAATTACCACAATCAAAAGCACTCTGCAAACAAGACCTCCTAATTCAAAATGTTTTGGAACACAAACAGATGTTATAATTCCCCCAAGAGAATCTCATCTCAAAATAGGACGTGCGGACGTGCCTTTCTGCCGCTCTTGGAATAGAGAAGTTTTTTCTGATTTATTTTCTGCTTTATTAGTTTAAATTGACATATTAACTTATTTCTAGAGTAGCTTTATATTCCTATTTACGGTACTTAAAGTTAAAATAACTTAGATAGAGATTTTGTAGGTATTACTTGGTATCGGAAAGGGTATCAAATCCACGTGTTTACCGTTCACAAACGGCCGCCATTGCTACGTGAAAATTAATCAGTAAAATCTATTAATCTTGTCGAACTTCATTGGCAATTAAATTGTAATTTTAACTATACATATAACCACTTAGGTTACGGAACATAAATAATTAGTAAAAATAAATAATTAATACATAACTTGATACAGAAGTTATATAAAGGGATTTCGTAGATAACACTCGTTACTGAAGCGCGATAGAGCATATCCGGAATTCGACAGCATTAGCTTTGTATAGTATAGTGCATAATATAATATTGTCAATTAATCAGTACATCTATTAATCTTGTTAAACTTCATTGTCAATTAAATTGTACTTTTAACTATATATATATAACGACTTAGAGTACAAACGTAGCAAATAATTAATACATACTTGATACGGAAGTTATATAAAGGGAACTCGTAGATAACACTCGATACCGAAAAATAAATATAGCGTTATAACTGTGTTAAGATACAAGTTTAAGGTTTTAATTTTGTTCTGAAATTGTAATTTTATTGACATTTAAATCGAAATCATGACTCTGACCAGAGCAGCAAAGCAAAAGGCTCAAGCTAATGGGAGTGCTGTGACTCAGGGGAGAACTGAGGGGGGCGGTTGCCCCCTGAATCACGGCCTTTTAAGATGCACAGTTTGCTTGATGTTTGCGGAGCAATCGGGTACGGGACATGATACTGCCATGGGGGATGTCTTTGTGTGTGCACGATGCAAGGAGTGCAAGGAAATTAGGCGACAACTCGGCGTTGTTATGGGCCTATATGAGACCTTGAAGGACAGGGTGGATGCCCTCGAAGGAAATAAATTGAGGGGCCCATCAAGCTCTCAGCTGCCCACATCAACACCAGAGCTTGGACTTGGTCATCTTGCAACACAGAGGCAGCCCCCAAGGCAGAATGCGCTGGTCCAACAGGAACTAGTAGTTGTTGGTGACTCAATTGTCAGGGAAACGGGGAACATGCTTTGTAAAAAGGATAGGTGGAACAGGACCAGGGTATGTCTGCCAGGGGCAAAGGTTGATGATGTTGTAGAGCAGATATCATCTTTTAAGGGCACAAAAGGTGATATAGTTGTACACGTTGGCACTAATGATATTAAGAGTAGGAGACCAGCGGAATTACTTAACAAGTACAGGTCACTGTTGAAAAAAAGCCGTGAAGTAGGGTTGAATTTGAAAGTGTCTGCAATTCTGCCCAGACACGATAGGAAGGAGTATATGATGAGAGCCTTGTCGATCAATTCGGCCCTGGAAAGATTGTGCAAGGCTGAAGGGGTAGAATTTTTTTCAGCCTGGACTGTACTTGTTAACAGGAGAGATTGCTTCTACAGGGATGGGATACACTTAAATAGAAAGGGTGCAAGAATATTTGCTGATGCTATCGAGGCAGTGTTAGGTGGGTCGGAAAACTGCTAGCTTGGGGGGAGACAAAGACTAATGGATTAACAGTAGCCACGGGCAGAGGTGAAAGAGATTCTTGCACTGCTTCTATTGGAATGAGCAGAAGCCTGAAAAACAAGATGCAGGATATTTCAGAGACTGCTGGAAGTCATTGCGGTACAAGAAAACACATGGGTTGTGTTAGGGTAGCTAAGAATAGAAACAGGTGCATGTATACTTGCGTGTACACTAATGCTAGGAGTTTAGTAAATAAATTTGATGAATTTGAGGTATTACTCAAAACATCAAAGGCAGATATTGTTGGGATATCAGAGACGTGGTGTCACACAGATATAAGGAATGCAGAACTGGAATTTGGGGAGTACAACGTCTACAGAAAGGATAGACAGGATAGGAAGGGAGGAGGGGTTATGCTATTAGTTAAAAAACACATAAAATCCAAGGAAGTGAAGCCAGTTGACATCGCTGGACAGTGCAGTGTTGAGTCAGTTTGGTGTGACATAAGCATAGGTAAATCAAAATTGAGAGTAGGAGTGTGCTATAGGCCTAATGACTCTGATGAGTATAATAAGATACTGTACAGGGAAATAGAGTGGGCCAGTAAATCAGAGAGTCTTATAATGGGGGATTTTAATTTCCCAGATATTGACTGGAATTTGTGGGTTGGTCACTCACACACTAGCAAGGCATTTGTGGATTTATTGGATGATTGTTTTCTACACCAGCATGTTCGGGAGGCAACTAGAGGGAGTAATACTCTTGATCTGATTATCAGTAGTGATTCTTCATGCATTAGGAATCTGCAGATAAATGAACCACTGGGTGGCAGTGATCACAGTGTGCTGAAGTGGGATTTACTCAAGGAGGTAACTACCATCAGAGGTAAAGGGAAGGGTTTTTGCTTTCGTAAAGGAGACTATGCTGGTCTGAGACAGTATTTAAATTCTATACAGTGGGACCAACTGATGATGTTACCAACAGCAAATTCAAAATGGGAAGCATTCAGGGAACTAATCTTGGAAGCTACCAGGCTTTACATACCAACCAAGAAATATTGTTCAAGGTTCAGGCCTAAATGGTTGTCAGATGAACTAATGAGACATATGGCAGAGAAGAAAAATGCATGGGATACATACAAATTAATGGGTGACGTGGAAGCCTATGATAGATATAAGTTGGTCTGTAACCAAGTCACAAAGGAGATTAGGCAGGCAAAGGCAGATTATGAGAAATCCTTGACAAAGGATGCAAAGAAAAACAGAAAAGAGTTCTTTACCTATTTAAACTCAAGAAGGAAAGGGATGAATCAGATTGGTCCACTGGATGTTGATGGTTCAACAGTTGAGGATCCAGCTCAGGTGGCTAACAATCTAAACGAGTATTTTGCATCTACATTCACACATGAGGAGTTATTCAGGAAGGGGAATGTCGTAGGTGAAGTAAACTTTGGCAGTGAGCTAGATGATTTTCTAATAACTGAGAGGAAAGTGGAGGAGAAATTGTTGAGGATAAACATAAAAAAGGCACCCGGGGTGGATGGGATCTATCCAGTTATATTAAAGGAGGCAGCAAAGGAAGTAAGCAAACCCCTAGCCATAATTATGAGAGCTTCTTTGGACTCAGGGGAGGTACCCATGGACTGGAGATGTGCAAATGTAACCCCAATTCACAAAGGAGGATCAAAGGCTGACACAAGTAATTATAGACCTGTTAGTTTAACTTCGGTTCCAGGAAAATTAATGGAGGCACTGGTTAAAGAAGCACTGCAGGATCATCTGGACAAGAATTCAGTTATAGCTCAGACACAGCATGGGTTTGTTAAGGGCAGGTCTTGTCTGACCAATTTGATTGGATACTATGATGTAGTCACAAAAGAACTGGATGCAGGGAATAACTTTGATATTATATATTTGGATCTTAGAAAGGCTTTTGATACTGTTGCGCATGGAAGACTGCTGCACAAATTGGAGAAGTGTGGCATTCGAGGCAAATTGCTGCTATGGATAAAGGGATGGTTGAGTGGCAGAAGACAGAGAGTGGTAATCAATGGACACTGCTCAACGTGGACTAATGTTATTAGTGGAGTTCCTCAGGGTTCAGTGTTGGGTCCATTGTTGTTTTCTGTATTTATAAATGATATTGATGATGGTGTATCAGGCTTAATGTCCAAGTTTGCAGACGATACAAAGGTTGGCAGGGTTGTTAAGGACACTACTGATACTATGCTGCTGCAACAGGATCTGGAAAGGTTGAGCAAATGGGCTGAGAGGTGGCAAATGAAGTTTAACATTGACAAATGTAAAGTACTACATATGGGAAACAGTAACCCCAGATCAACGTATCAACTCTGTGGTACTACGCTGACAGTGGTAGAGAATGAAAAGGACCTGGGGGTAATTGTGCAGGCAGATATGAAGTTCTCTGAGCAGTGCAGACGAGCTGCAAGAGTAGCTCATGGTGTCTTGTCAATGATATACAGGAATTTTTCTAGCAGGGACAGGGATGTGATTATTCCCTTGTATAAGGCATTGGTCAGGCCACACCTTGAGTACTGTATACAGGTCTGGAGGCCTCATTTCAAGAAGGATGTAGAGCTGCTGGAACGAGTACAGAGAAGGGCAACAAGATTAGTGAATGGAACAAAGGGTTGCTCTTACGAAGAAAGGCTTAAGTTTTGCAAATTACAGAGCCTGGAGACTAGGCATCGCCGAGGTGATCTGATAGAGGTGTACAAGGCTTTGAATGGCTTGAGCATGCTCAATGCCGATGGAATTCTTCCTCTTGCTCAGAATAATCACCTGAGAGGGCATAAATTCAAATTGAGGAAGGACGGATGTCGGATAGATGTGCGGAAATTCGCCTTTAGCCAGCGGGCAGTTGGTTTGTGGAATAGACTTCCATCGCTTGTTGTTGAAGTTGATAGCCTAAACAAATTTAAGGCTCAGCTGGACAGGTATTTCGAACGAATTGAGGGGTGAAATGGGAGTAGTGGTTGTTTTTTTTTTTTTTTTTCTTTTTTTTTTGGCTGATGCTGAATAAGCTTGCTTTCTTGCATCATATGCCTCTACTAATGCTAATAGGTTCAGAAATTCTGCAAAACATCTTGACCACAAAAGCAACAAGCAAACATGATCATTACGCCTCTCTCTTTTCCACCAGATAATGTAGAAAGTATAAGAATAAGAGTAAACAAAGTTGGAAAAGTAATACAGAAACAAAAATGGCAGAACAAACGGATAAAGAGGTAGGAAATCTCAGAAGAGGACCCCGTACTCGAAATTTTTGAGTTAGAAATTTTTTTTTTTTTTTTTTTATGAAAACCCCAAACACGAAAGGTATCAAAACCTATAGTACTTAGTACCGTGCATGGGTTGAAGGAGAAGTATGGGGGGGGGGGAATGCCGGAAACTTTGCTCTAGAGCCTAAACATGGGTTTCACCACTTCAAGCCTCCAATAAGCAAAGTGGTGGTATTTCACCGGTTGATGGAAGTCATCTACCACCTGATGTATACAGAAAGCCTCTATTTTCCAAAGAAAGACAAAATCAAGGTGGACAAAGTGAAAACGGCCCCAAGGAAACATTCCAAGGGATCATCTAACCCTAAGTGACAGTTCTGATTAGTCAGTGGAACTGTCGAGTTTTTTAATGATATCATACACCTAATTAACTCTCTTAATTCACACAGCAGCACTAATTGCCTCAAGGCCAGAAATGCGAACAGGGCATACCTCGTTAATTCTCACCTAATCCTTTTGCTATATGAAAATTTTCTTCGCTCAGTGGAAACTATTTCAAATATAACTTCCAAGAAGAATTCAGAATAATTAAACAGAGGTCCAACTGAGTAATTTAGAATTATAAAGATTTATAATTTTTATATAGAAAATATTAGACGAGGAGTTATTAAGGTTTGAAAATGGAAGAAGGTTATCAAATTGTAGCAGGGTGCTTAACGATTTTGTAATAACTGAGAGCAAAGTGGAGACAGTTTTATATAGAAAATATATATTAACAATAGACAGTAAAAAATGCAAATTTAATTAAATTTTAAGCTTATTTGAATAGTAGGTAAACATGTGAGAAAAAATTTACGAAATATTACAAATTTCAAAATGCATTGCATTCAAATGTCACTGTTAAAGGTGCTGGTACACCATACCATTGCGTACTGTCCCAAAAAAGCAGTATGTATATACAGTCAGTCCTTGTATAGCACGATAGTTGTGTTCCTAGAAACCCTCGTGCACTGCAAAATCGTGCAATATAAACAACAAGCCCTATGGGAAAAATAGGGTTAGGTACCGACCACCCAAGATTGAACACCCATTTGTAACAAAAACATTACCAAACACAATAAATAATGGTAACAAAATACGTAAGTATTTTATTACGACTATTACGTAATAATTTTTTTTTTTTTTTTTTTTTTTTATGTGAACCCCAAACACGAGAGGTATTAGAAACTATAGTACTTAGTACCGTGCTTGGGTTGAAGGTTGAGAAGACGAAAGAAGATATTTGTTGACATTGGACTTGAACTTCTGTAGATTGTAATTTTCAGGAAATACATATGAAGGAAGGTTGTTCCAGAAAACGGCAGTTGAATGAATAAATGAGGAAGATGAAAAGTTGGTTCTGTGGGTTTCAAGTTGGACAGTAAATGGATGTTGGCTGCTGGTGGCACATGTTCGAACTGTTTTGAAAGAGAGATTTGGAATTATAGAAACCAATTCAGAAGAACAGTGCCCATGGAAGTATCTGTAGAAGAGGCATGCAGCAGAAACAGTGCGTCTATTCAACTCTGTTAGAGATGAATCATTAATTAACCTAACTGCCCTCTTCTGAATGGAATCAAGAAGCCTGAGAGAGGTTTTGGGGGCACCACCCCAGATGTGGGAACAATATTCCATGGCAGGGGAGATTTGCGATTTATACAGAGTGAGCAGCTGTTTGGAAGAAAAGTAACGCCGAGAGCGAAAGAGAAAACCAAGTTTTTTAGATGCAGAGGAAGCAATATTTGTAATGTGCTTGTGCCAAGAGAGATTAGAAGTCAGGGTAATCCCCAAAAGAGATATATCATTTTGCCTAGAAATCGGAGTGTCACTAAAGATAAGCATAGGAGCAGAACAATCCTTTTTGCGAGATACAAGACAAGACTGACTTTTAGAAGGGTTGAAATCAACTAAGTTGTCTTTACCCCACTGGAGAAATACCTGAAGATCGGCATTTAAGGAATTGGTAGCAGATTTTCGAGAAGTTGAAGCTGATTGAGCAGGACAAGGTTTCTCAAAATGGAAAGTTAAATGCAATGTGCTATCATCGGCAAAACTATGGATAGGATTTCCAGTCAGTGGAAGAAGGTCATTGATATTCAAGAGGAAAAGAGTTGGGGAAAGAACTGAACCTTGGGGGACACCAGCATTAGTGGAGAAGTTAGAAGACAGCGAGCCAGCTACCATCACCCTCAGTGAGCGATCAGAGAAAAAACTGGATAACCAATTACTGAAAACAGTTGGAAAACCATAAGATGGAAGCTTGTTTAGAAGACCTTTATGCCAAACACGATCAAAAGCCCTTGAGATGTCAAGAGCAACTACTTGTGTTTCACCGAACCTTTCCATTGAATTAGTCCATAAATGGGTAACATAAGCCAGATTATCACCAGTGGATCGACACTGACGGAATCCATACTGGCATTTGTTGATCAGACGGAAGGTTTCTAGGTAGTTTAAGAGTTGGCGGTTAATTGATTTCTCCATTACTTTAGAAAGAGTAGAAGTAATTGCAATGGGATGATAATTGGATGGCAGGGATTTGTCACCCTTTTTAGGAACTGGCTGGATATGAGCAAATTTCCAAGCAGAAGGAAAAACACCTTTGGAATAAGAAAGTGAAAAAAGGCAGCAAAGAATAGGAGTAAGTTCAGGAGCACAGGTTTTGAGAACAAGTGGAGAAATACCATCAGGACCTGGAGCTTTCTTAGCATCAAGATTCATCAAAATCCTTCTGATATCCTTTTGACGGAAGACCACAGGAGGCATTGAATGGAGCGTGTTGGGAATGGTGGGAGGTGTTTTACAAGATCATTAATACATGAGCTGGAAGAAAAATGGGATGCTAGCAGGTCAGCTTTATCCTTGGCTCAAGTGACAACAGAACCATCTAGTTTGGACAGAGATGGGAGCAGAGATGGGCAAAAGTTGCGGCCAATAGCTTTGGCAAGAGACCAGAATGCTCGGCTACCATTAGGGCAAGAAGCAAGTTTTCTATTCTTTGCCTGTTCAAACTCTAGTTTCGACTTATTAATAACTGCTTTACAATTGTTGCAAGCTCTGGTGTAGGCAGAAAATGAAACTGAAGAATTAGAAACAAGCCAATTACGATATGCAACAGTCTTCTCTTGGACAGCCTTAGCACATTTATTGGAAAACCAAGGTTTAGATAAAGGATGAGATTTTAAAGTGGAGTGTGGGATAAAGGATTCCATTCCTGCAAGAATAATTTCACTGACATGACCTGAGCAAACGTTGACATCAGAAGTTTTGAAACAGTAATCCGACCAAGGAAAAGAAGAAAAGAAGTCTCGCAGGTCATCCCATTTTGCATTCTTGTAATGCCAAACAACACGAGGTTGGGAATAGCCATGAGATAAAGATTCCATTGGAGAAGAGACAATCACCAAGTTGTGATCTGAAGTGCCTAAAGGACCTCTCACTTCGACCGTGTACTTAGAAGGGTTGTTTGTGAGAAAAAGATCAAGCGTATTGCCTATATGATTAGGATTGTCCGGTATTCTTGTAGGTAAATGAACTATCTGTGCTAGGTCATTAGTAATTGCAAAAGCCTCAGCATCTTGACCTGCTGGGTCGGTGTGACTAGAAAACGGAAGCCAGCTGGAGTTGTAAACATTAAAATCACAGAGGAAAATTACCTCACTGTTAGGAAAGTTGGACTGGAGAAAGTCAAGTTGCAAAGAGAGAGGAAGTCAAAGAGCCCCAAGTGATTAGTGGAGTTGGGAGAATGGTAGAGACAACAGATGAATTTGACACAATGAGGTAGAGAGATTTTAAGCCAGAGAAGATCAAAGAGAGGCGATTCCAAATTGCCAAGTCTCTGACAGGGAATATCAGAACGGACATATGCACAAGTACCACCTTTGAGGTGAAAGGAATCATACAGCGAATAATTTGGGCATCTGAGATGAGCAGTAGTTGAATCAACCGATAACTGAGATTCTGTCAGAAAAAGTACTTTGGGTTTGGCAGACTGCAAGTGGAAATGGACATCGTTGGGATTAGAATTGAGACCACGTATATTTGTGAAATGAATTAGGAAGTCCTTGGGAGGTTTAGATCTTTTCGCAGATAAGCTTGCTCTATTAGTTTGACAATTCATGGTGTATTCAATAGTAAGAAAAAGTGGGTGGGATATGCTGTATGAAGTAATGAAATTTTTGGATATGGCATACATGTGGTAAGAATATACCCAGATCCTTGACATAATGTGGCCTCGACAATGCTCCTCGCATACACACTACTCGGACTCCCTCCAGTCACTATCTGGCAGAGTAGAGGTAGCAAGATTATACACTAGCTGATCCGGAAGCCTCCTAGAGAGTTACCAATAGGTTTGTTCCGGTGTACTAACTAGTGGCTGGCCTGCAAACACCGTTTTAGAGCTGTACCTTCGAAATGTAAGGAATATTGGATCTCGCCACGACATTCATCATAACCTCAAAAGTCATCAATCATACTGCATGGTGGAAGAGATAGGTAAGGGTTGACCGGAACTTAGCTCTAGAGACTAAACATGGGTTCCACCACTTCAAGCCTCCAATAAGCAAAGTGGTGGTATTTCACCGGTTGATGAGAGTCATCTACCACCTAGTACTGCCTGGTAACATAGAGGGCGGCATACCTCCATTTGGTGTGGGCGCCACACCTCGACCCCTGCTTACGTTGGGTCACACCTGGGTGGTCACCCTCCTTGTGCATGGAGGTTATACCCAGGATTACTAACAGTCCCACCATCGTGAAGGTGCATGCTAATGCTTTTGCTTCTATTGTTAGCAAACTTGTTTTTTGTTTGATTTTCTATCCAAACAGATGACAGCCGTTCCATCTCTTCCAATTCCTTGTGTCTTAATCTAATGGCTTTTAATTACACTTTGAGTTGTTCCTGCTATGAAAGTTTTTTTTTTATTTTCTCAGCATTCTTTGTAATTCTCAGCGTTGCCTCATTTAGGCCTGTAGCACGTGCAATATCACATCGTCTTTGATTTCGCTCAAAGCGTTTCACAATTTCGTATTTTTTCTCTATCGACAGAGGCGGACTAGGCATAAGCCTTACTGGGAAAACCCCGGTGGGCCGGAGGCCACTGTGATTTTGGCCATAAACCATAGTATGAGGCCACTATAAATTTTCCCGGGTAAGAATTTTTGATCCTTTCAGCCTCAGTTTGTCGATATTGCTTTTCTTTTTCTTTCTGAATCTATAGTGTCTTCACCAGGACGCTTCCTTTTCACACCTTTTTAGTATTTTACTCATTTTTAGGGAATAAATCACAATTACAAAACAGTGAAGCACGCTTGATACACATAAACAAAGCTGCGCCCGTGTAGCAACTGAATAAACAACACTGTAAAGGCAGAGATACACTATTAACACCTCACATTTTACTAAAGCACAGTTCTAGGGGTTACTACCATAAAACAATAAAAACAATTTCCAGTTGCGTTTCTGCTAGTGGAATCTGTTAGAAATTGGTAGTAAACTCGATCTAATTGCATTTGCGATTATACCGATAGCTGTAATTGTGTTGGTTTTTACGTTATTATGGTTAAATGTTTTTCCCCTTCACTGATATAAAAAACATAAATACATTTTCAGAATCTTCTCTTCATTCTTATTGTGTTGCGTTCATTTGGGGTGATTCCGGTCCGACTGCCATTTCTTGTAAACACAAAAGGCGAATCGTGCATAAGCGAATTTAGTTCGTGTTATATAAGATATCGTTCCCGTATTTATAAATCGTGTATGATCGAATTCGTGTAGTGTAAACACGTGTTATACGAGGACTGACTGCACACACACACACACACACACACACACACACACACACACACACACACACAATCGAGCTTCCATATAACGAAATCGATCATTTGCCTGAAAAAATTCATTATACAGAAATTATAAAGAAATATGACCTTTTCAACAATGAAAAATACTGTAATTCAACATTCAGAAATATAGTAAAATATGGGAAATAAATCAGAAACAAGTGGGAATGAATAAATTTTCTACCATTTAAAACCAATTAATTTATTAATATCACATATTAAGAAATTACTACTTACATGATGCACACAATATATTAGTACACTTTTAACAATTATGTCGTAAAATGTTTGGTTATTTTTTGTTGTACACTGGATTTTATTGTTCATCATTCAAAAAATGTTCGCATATGTTTAAGCACTCAAATATATTTTCTGGCACATTTTCTTCACACTGAAGGCCTCAACACAAAGTTTCAAATGCTGCCAACATTTCATGTTCGGAAGTTTTAATATTGCCCTCATTGCCTTCGTTGCCCTCATTTTCATCCAACAAATCATCGATATTGTCACTCGTTCTTTGAATACTCTCCCAAATGTTGGATTCATTTGGATATTCAGCTATTATGACATCATTATCAACTCCTAAAGATTCTTCAAGAACAATTTCTCCACTAATCAAACCTTTCACTTGGAGTTCTTCCCAATATTGCTCACTTTCTTGTAGCAGTGCATACCTCTTATTGCCGTTAATTGGTGTTTTAGCAAAACTTTCTTTTCTGAAACAATTCTTAAAAGTTGTTTCAATCACTTCTTGACTCCACACTTTTACCTGCTCTGATATGCACATCTGCCAAGTCTGCACAGGTAGCACAGTGATATTGTCACCGTCCTCCCCTCACCAGGTGGAAAAGGCCTGGGTTTGAATTTCGTCGATGACGCGAGGAACTTTAACGGCCCTTTTTCACTCCGTGGCTGAGTTAGTCGGTCTCAAGTGTAGCAAGGTTAGATAGCAAGCGTAGATAGCGTAGATAGTAATGTCCCCCCCGCCCCCCCCAGAAACTGGGATTTTTCGTCCAGCGAAACAGACAAATCGAGGAGCCGACTGGGCTAGCCAGGTGGGTAAAGTGCCTGCTTGGCAACCCAAAGGTCATGGGTTTGAATCCCGCCTCAGGCTTGGATCAGAGTAAAATGCAAAAACTTTGGGGGGTGCATAATGGCCACAGAAGCCGATGCGCCAAAAACTAACAAAAAAAAAAAACAAATTGAGGAGAGAATACACGCAGTTAACAGACATAAGACACACAGCATGGCAGATGAATTTAATTTTTCTGGTGGCCTAAAAATAATAGTTTGTGGTGTTTTTTTTTTTTTTTTTTTTTGTACATCTGCAAATCTATAACAGAATCTATAGGTTGGTTGGTTTCTATTCTCAGTATAATTTTTTCAAATTCTTGATAATGCCTTGGTCTGTTGGCTGCAGTTTAGAATGATGTATTCGATGGGAAGAAAACACGCGTCACACTTAAGTTTCAAAATTACCAAGTGAAGGTGGGCAGTTGTCGGCAACCAAAACGATTTTTTCTGTTTTCTTTTGTCATCATTCTATCGAAATTTAAAATCTACAGTTCAAAAATTTCACTTGTCATTCAAGCTTTTTTGTTTTAGTCCAAACTGTAATGGCTTTATTCCTTTGAAACATTGGGCTTGTTTACTGTTGCCTATTATCAAAATCTTCAGTTTTCATTACCAGCCATATTTGCACCACCCAAAACTGTTACTCTCTCCTTACTATTTTTACCTTACAACATTTATCACCTTTAAAAGTCAGTGTCTTGTTCGGCAAACAAAAAAAAAAAAGACCGGAAAAAACAGCTTCATCTACATCTTCATACAGGCATAATTTTGCATGCTTCCGACTGGGTCCGTTTCCTCAGTGTGAGAATTGAAACAGTTTTTCGGAATGGTTGACATTCTGAAAAATCATGTCACTACTGGCAGGGATACCAAATTTTAGATCAATTTTTTTTTTTTTTTTAACACCCCGTTCTACATACACAGCGACTCAGAAGCCTATGGCAGATATAAGCTAGTCTGTAATCAGGTCACAAAGGAGGTTAGGCAGGTGATGAAGGCAGATTACGAGAAATCTTTGGCAAAAGATGCTAAGAAAAACAGCAAGGATTTCTTTACTTATATAAACTCTAAAAGAAAGGGGATGGATCTGATTAGTCCACTTGATATTGATGGTTCGACTGTTGATGATCCTGCTCAGATAGCAAACAAACTGAATGAGTATTTTCCATCTACATTCACACATGAGGAATTATTAATGTTTGAAAATGGCAGAAGGTTATCAAATTGTAGCAGGGTGTTTAAAAGATTTTGTAATAACTGAGAGCAAAGTGGAGGAGAAATTGTTGAAGTTAAACATAAGAAAGGCACTCGGGGTGGATAGGATCTATCCAGTTATATTAAAGGAGGTGGCAAAGCAACTAAGCAAACCCTTAGCCATAATTATGAGAGCATCCTTGGACTCAGGGGAGGTCCCCCATGAACCGGAGATGTGCAAATGTATCCCCAATTCACAAAGGGAGATCGAAGGGTGACACGAGTAATTACAGATTAGTTAGTTAACTTCTGTTCCGGGTAAAATAATGGAGTCACTGGTTAAAGATGCATCGCAGGATCATCTAGACAAGACTGCAGCAATAATTCAGACACAGCACGGGTTTGTTAAGGGAAAGTCTTGTCTGACAAATTTGATAGGATATTATGATGTGGTTACAAAGCGGATGGTTAATTGCTGGAATTAGCCATTAGCCAGCGGATGGTTAATTGCTGGAACAAACTTCCATATGTCATTGTGGAAGTTGATAGGTGAAATAAATTGAAGGAGGAACTGGACAGGCACTTGGAGGGAATGGTGTGATTTTTTTTTTTTTTTTTTTTTTGTTGTTGTCTGATGCTGCATAAGCCCATACACTTGCTTTCTTGCATCACATGCCAGTACTACTACTCTTCTTTCAATTTTTCCACCACACCCAAAGACTTCCTCTTAGACATTGTAAGGTTACTTGCACAGCAGCTAAAACTAAACTGATTTAGGGACCACTTGTACCTATCATACAGACAGGCGAAATTTAGTGAAAGTGTGGATGACTCATTTCTGTGAACAGATGATTTTCCAGGATAAAGGAAAATCACTCTCTCCTAATTCTCTAATAGGGTGCTTACAATAGAAAACAGGTTGAGTTTTCACTATTTTTTTTTGTTGTTAATCAAGAAAACATTTTCATTAGTGTGTCACATAAAGATTATAGTTTCATATAAAGAGTTAATAACTATATAGGATTAAGCAAACATTTACTTGTTAATATTATAATCTTTTCTCAACAACTTTATGCTTTTTTTCAGAAGCTCCTTTATATCATGGTGAAACTTGGGATCTAATGCAGAGAAGGTGGGCTAAGTTGGAAAAAGATTTTAAGTTAAAAACTGGAAAGTTTGATATTAGCAAAGTACCTGATATTTATGACTGTATTAAGTATGACTTACAGCATAATCAGCACACCCTGCAGTTCTCACATGCCGAGGAATTATACATATATGCCAAAGCATTAGCAGATATAGTTATACCTCAGGTAAAGTATAGTTAAAAGCTAAAGTCTGAAGTTAAAGACGAGCAATAGTAAAGGTTGTCTTTCTTGAACTATGATGTCATTCTTTTTTAAATTCTTTCATTTTTTACATCTTTTAATTTGCTATATAATTCATAGAATGTCTTGTTTGTTAAACTTTGAATGGGAATAGAATATTTCCTTATTTTTTTAATTATCCATATAGATAGATATCTTCCAAAGACATTAAGCTTCTTGAAAAGGTCCGAAGATGGGCAATTTGCATGGTGAGATCAGCAAAAGGGTAGCCATATGAGGAATAACTCCTAATATGTGGGCTACAGAGCTTGGCAATCTGGCACCTCAGAGGTGATATGGTTGAGGTTTATAAAAGCTCTGAGAGGGGTTAGTAAAATGAATGAAGGTGAAATATTCACTGTTATAGAGAATTCCAGAACTAGAGAACATAAATTCAAATTGCAGAGGAAGATGTTTAGACTTGATTGTAGGAAGTTTTCTTTTAGCCAGTGAGTCATTGATTGTTGGAACAGGTTGCTTTCCTAGGTAGTTGAGGCAGACAGTTTGAATAAATTCAAAGGTCAACTGGATAGTTACCTATGTAAGGAGGGAAGCAAATAATCTGTATTTTCTTATCTACTCTTGTTTTTTTTTTTTTTTTTCCTGGCCAGTGCAGCAAAAACTTGTGGCTTCCTTGCACTATATGGCTATTACTATTACTGTTTTATATTCTCATATTAACAAGTTTTAAAAATTAAGATGTTTAATAAAAAAAAGTTTGAATATGTTTTTCAAATTAATTACATTGAAACAGATAAACACTTGTGACATTCTAACTGCATTTGAATTGATCATAGTAATTCCTTTGTCACATTTATTTTAATTTCTTCTGCAATGTCAATTTGTCATCTTTTCAGAATGGATTTCATTTTGTGGAACAAGTAGTAGTCCAGGGGAAATAAATTTCATTGTCAGTGTATTGCACCCATTCATATAAGATGTTTCTAGCTGCATTATTTATCAGACTGGTAATTGCCAGACTGCTATCACCATATTATCTATTGCATCAATGTTTTCTTGGCACTTAGTCATCGTTGATTACCTACCATAAAGGTTATCTTCAGTTCTCTCTCTCTCTCTCTCTCTCTCTCTCTCACACTCACACACAATTTGAATTCTGCTGACCTTTTTTCACCATTGCATATAATACAGTAGACTTACCCAAAATATGCTGCTCATTATTGAAATTGCCCCACCTAAAATGAGCATGCTTTAAGCCCAAAATAAAGCGAAGTAACAGATATCAATGTAGAGAAGAAATGGTTAAGTTTGTATAAGAGTTTAACAGTATTTACACATAAATATGTGGTGCATGTAATTTCCTCCACAAATCGCAGTACAATTATCAAATATGCAGGAATTCATTTTGGGGAACGTTTAGCTCTATTTCTTGCATTTCTGCCATGAACTGGGCAACATGTATGGGGCTGAAAGGCTGAGATCACTGCATTGATAGAACAGATTTGGGACAAGAATCTCAATTATGGAATTTTTAGAGAAAATGTCAGAAATAATGTGCAGATAAGGTCAAGTGTTAAGACAATGAATAAGAATACAAGAGACTGGATTCTGGAAGTATCTAGCTAGATACAAAGAATATTGTTGAAGAATCACCAAGTGTATATGTCCTTCATATGGGCACTTGGCTAAATATTATACAGGAAGGCTTGTGTATTTGGTATTTCATAAAGGCGGATCATTAACATAAAGTTTGCCCTCATAGACAAGATCTGCCAAAATGTGCTACTTGTAAGAGATGAGGTAGGAAATTTGATCATTCAGTTAAAAGTAAGAAATATTCTGAATATAAGAAGAGTCTTGGGCTTACAAAAAGTCAAATTCAGTATTATATTATGTCCAACAAGGAACTTATTGGACATAATATAAGTTGCTCAAGGAAATGGTTAGAGATCCAATCAGCCTGCCTTGCAGTTAGCAGAAAAAAAATTATGACCTTCCATTGCAATAGCCCTTTCTATTTATGCAAAAAGTTGAAGTAAAAGGAGCAATCTCTCAGATGTGTCAAGCTGTGCTTGCTGCCTGAGTCCAAAATGTTGATGTAACTGATATTCAGGTGACATGGAGTTTTGTCAATGATATATAGGAATTTTGCTAACAGGGAAAGGGAGGTGATTGTCCCTCTGTATAAGGCAATGATCGGGCCATGCCTTGAGTACTGCGTACAGGTCTGAAGGCCTCATTTTAGGAAGGATGTCGATTTGCTTGAACGTGTACAGAGAAGGGCAAGATTGGTGAGGGGAATTAAGGGATCCTCTTACCAAGAGAGGCTTAAGTTCTGCAAATTGCAGTGGCTGGAGACTAGGCACCTGCACGGTGATCTGATTGAGGTGTATAAGGCCTTGAATGGGTTGAGCATGCTGAATTCGGATGGGATCCTTCCACTTGTTCAGATTACGAACTTAAGGGGGCATAAATGCAAATTAAGAAAAGACAGTTGTAGAGTGGATGTGCGGAAATTTGCCTTTAGCCAGCGGGTAGTTAATTGCTAGAACAAACTTCCATCTGTCGTTGTGGAAGTTGATAGGTTGAATAAATTTAAGGAGGAACTGGACAGGCATTTGGAGGGAATGGTGTGATTTTTTTTTTTTTTTTTTTTTTTTTTGGCTGATGCTGCATAAGCTCATATACACTTGCTTTCTTGCATCACATGCCACCACTACTACTACATTCAAGTCAAGTGGACCTAATTTTGGCAAAGTCTGGTTGGTCTATGACAGCCACATCCTCTGCTTGCATCTTCACAGTGGTGGTACTGTTAGTAACCTTGGGTATAATCCCCCATATGCAAGTCCTGAAATACGCCACCTAGCATACTACAGGTGACCACCCAGGTGCGAACCAACATAAGCAGGGGTTGTGGTGTAGTGCCCACACCACATGGAGGAACGCCGCCCCTCTGTGTGACCAGGCAATACTATGTGGAAGATGACTCGTAAACCGGTGTAATACCACCATGTTGCTTATTTGGCCCTAGTTGCCCTTGTGCCAATAAACCCCAATTTAAACCAACCAATCTTTGATAAATATGTTTTATCAAAGATTGGTTGGTTTTAATTCATGGGTAACGTTTTTGACTTCAAAGGAACATTTCATGAACTTTGTTAAGAGAGTATAATAAGAAAGGTCAGACTAGCAGGTTGTGTAGGAAGTATGTTTGAAAACCTACAGAGCTATTTTTCTTGTAGAAAAGTATAGCAATAACCTAAGTGATGAGAACAAAAGAGTTTCTGAGGGGAACCTCCTTGAGGATCTGTTATATGACTGTATATGTGTACATAATGGATGGATTCTTAAATCAGACATGGATTGGAAGTGATGTGATGGCTTATACCATTCACCTGCTAACTCTGGTATCCAAATTATGTTTGGAGATATCTGGCTGCGCGGACCATCTCCCCACATACCTCTTTTGCAGCTTCTTTGCTGAAGTCCTCTTATCAGGAAATGGTTATTGGAAAGTCTGAGAACTTTTCAGTTTTTGTCTCTTTTAACATTTCTTTGATGCTGTAGTCACAGCATGGATTTAAGGGGTGATCTTGTCTGACCAATCTGATTGGATATCATAATGCAATAACAAAGGAACTGGATGCAAAAAATAATTTTGATATCATATACTTGGATTTCAGGAAAACTTTTGATACTGTTGCACATAACAGACTGCTGTACGAATCGAAGCAGTGTGGCAAAGGGCAAGTTACTGCTCTGAATAAAGAGGTAGTTGAATGAGAGAAGATAGAATGGTTATTAACAGACACAGCTCTTCATGGATTAATGTTATTAGTTGATTTCCCCAGGATTTATTGATGGGCCCTTTGTTGTTTTCTATATTTATTAATGATATTGATGGTGCTTAATTGATCAGGCTTAATGTTTAAGTTTGCAGTTGATACAGTGCTTGGCAGGGTTGTTAATGACAGTAAGTGGGGTAAATTGCAGCAACAAGATCTAAACAAATTAGGCAGATGGACTGAGAAATGGCAGTTGAATTTTAACTTTAATAAATGCAAGATACTGCATATGGGTAAGCCCATATTACCCATACTGCATATGGGTAATCCCAGATTAATGTACCAACTGTGTGTACTACATGTAGGTCAGTGGAAAATGAAAACAACCTGGAGTAATTTTACAGTCAGATATGAATTTCTCTGAGCAGTGCAGACAGTGTGCCAGGACATCTCATGGAGTTTTGTCTATAATATCAAGGAACTTTGTTAGAAAGGACAGGGAATGATTATCCTATTGTATAAGACAATTATTAGGCCATATTTTAAGTACTGCATACAGTTCTGGAGAACAGTCACAGAGAAGAGCAGTGAGATTGGTGAAAATATTGAAAGGATTGTCTTACCAAGACAGGCTTCCATTCTGCAAATTGCAGCATCTTGGGGCTAGGCACCTGCTAGGTGATCTGATAGAGGTTTTTAAATCTTTGAATGGATTAAGCAAGCTCAGTGCTGAAGGTATTCTTTCTTCTGCTCAGATTACATACATAACGGCATAAATTCAAATTTAGCAAAGATTAGTGTGGAGGTTTGCCTTCAGCCAGCAAGTGATTGATTGTTGCAACAAACTTCCATCTGGTGTTGTAGGAAGTGGGCAGTTAGAATAAATTCTAGGAAGAACTAGACAAATTATTGGATGGGGTGGACAAGTGATGTGAAATGTTTTTTTTTTTTTTTTCCTGGTTGATGCTTTACTAGCTTGCTTCCTTGCATAATATGCCAATAATAATAATAGAAAGGAAGAAGACACCAACACACGAAGTGGAGTATTGAAATGAATACGTACATCATGCGAGCATACTATGAAATGACCAGGCTAGAGACCGCTATGATAGTGTACAGGTCGCGACTGCATACCAAGTGGTTGGAACGATTCCCGGATGGTCAGGTCACCGAACAGCGATTGGCAGACCAAAGAAGGACCATCATCATAAAGAACCTAATAGGCCTGCCATCTTCGAAAAAATCAAGCAGGATGTGAGCGATCAACTACAAAGAACACGGTCAATATGGAATCAGAGTAGGAATAGCAAGAAGAAATACAACCCAGAGTAGCTGAAGTGTAAAGAGACGAAGTCATGATATCCAGAATAGAAGACGAGTGGAAGAAGGCCCTAACAGAATTCGAAGGAATGGACCCCACAAGAACCCACATGATACCTAAGTAGAGGCCAAATAAAATACTGTGGAGAGTAACAACCACCTCAATCAACAAATAATGCCACATTACCTTGAAAACAATGGTGCAATGCTGGATGCTATCCACACAGCCGTATACTGTGCTGCCATAGCAGCCACTACGATTAATGGAAAAGAAACTAGAGACCAGAAGCAGAAGAACCGAAAATGGAAGGAACCGCCAGCTTGGGAAAGAAGACTTCAGCAGAAGATAGAAGAATTAAGAGTCAAGATATGTCAGTAGACCCAGTACCAACAGGGCAATAGAAGTAGGAAATTGATTGAAAAGGGAAGAGCATCCTCAAGAAAGAGAGCGTCCACAGCAAACATGAGACCAGAGAATAGGAGAATACTTGGACACACTGAGGCAGAACCTCCTCGCACTCAGCAAGAGACTATGCCAATACAAAGTGAGCTCCCAGAGGAAAATAAACAACCAAATCTTTGATGAGGACCAAAGAGTCTCCTACGGAAACTAGGAGATGAGAAAGCAGGAAATGGACCACCCGAGAAGAAGACGATCAAGGAGTTCTGGGAAAATATCTGGAGCAGTGAAGTAAGACATAACAGCCGAGCCCATGGATAGAAGTAGAATGGAAGAAAACCAAGGACATACAAGAGATGAGAGAGTGGGAGAATTGAGAAGAAGTCGTAAAACAGTCGATAAGGAACACTCACAACTGGCAAACCCCAGGAATTGATAACATCCACAACTACTAGTACAAGAAGTTCACCTGCACACACAAGAACCTAATAGAGCAGTTCACTTGAATGATAAGGCACCCAGAATCAATCCCGAAGTTTTTCAATGAAGGAGTCACATATCTGAAGCCTAAAGATGAAGATACAAGAAACTCGGCGAAATACAGGCTAATCACTTGCCTACCAATGATGTACGGGATCCTGACCAGCTGCATAACCAAGTAGATATCAGACCACGTAGAGAGTCAGAACATAATGGCCGAACGGCAGAAAGGATACAAGGAGCAATTAACTGCAGATGCTGCAGTTATGGAACAAGCCTACAAGAAGCACCGCAGTCTATACACGACCTACATCGATTACTGCAAGGCCTTCGACTCCATACCTCATAGCTGGCTAATAGAGACCCTGAAGATCTACAAGCTCAATCCGATAGTGAAAAACCTCCTAAGAGCAACAATGGCGAAATGGAGTACCACCATTAAGGTTGAGAATATCACAACCAGACCAATCCCCATCAGAAGAGGAATCTTTCAGAGAGATACTCTGAGCCCACTGTGGTTCTGTCTAGCACTCAACCCGCTATCCACCATGCTTAATGGCAGCAAGTATAGATATAACCTCAAAGAAGGAAGAAAGAACCTGTACACCCTCACTCACCTGATCTACATGGATGACATCAAGCTCTATACGGCAACCGAGAAACAACTCCAGCAACTACTCCGGATCACCGAAGAATTCAGCAAGGACATTAGGATGGAATTTGGTTTAGATAAATGCAAACCCCATGCACTGCATCACGGAAAATTAGTCGGCTGAAACTACCAGCTGCTGACTGGTAAAGAGATCAAAGCTGTGACAGAAGGAGAGACCTACAAATACCTAGGGATGATGCAGGCTCAGCAGTTAGAGCACAAAGAAATCAAGGAGTGTCTGACCAAAAAATATCATCAGAGACTCAGAAGCCTGCTTAAAGCAAAATTGAATGGAGGGAATACAGTTAAAGCCATAAACACCTATGCAGCTCCAGTACTAACATACTCCTTTGGGGTCATAGATTGGACTAACACTGAGCTAGAGGATATAGTGCGAAAGACAAGGACACTGATGACCAAGAGCAGCCAACACCACCTGAAGTCAGCAGTGGAGAGACTAACAATAGCTCGGAAAGAGGGAGCAACAGAAAACAGTGATAGTTAACGTGAAGGATTACTTCGAGAACAACACAGCACCACTCCACCAGGCCATAAGGAAGATAGATAAGTGGTAGACCCCACTCAACCTGAGTGGGGTCTACCACTTATCTATCTTCCAAGGAACCCCCTCCTGCTCAGATGGCACAAGAAACGAAGCTAGAAATATGGGCAAAGAAGACACTCCATGGCAGGCACTACAATGACCTCGATCAAGATCACATCAATAACATTGCTTCCAATGTATGGACAAATGGAACACTCTTCCCCGAGACTGAAGGATTCACACTGCCCATCCAAGTACAGGTAATCAACACCAGATACTATAGAAAATACATCACAAAGGAGCCCAGAATATCAGATGACACATGACGACGATGCCACCTCACCTGGCCTCAGAAATGATCCGGCACGTTACTGCAGGGTGCAAGGTGATCACCCAGGCTGAGTACACTCATATACACGACCAGGTAGCCAGGATAATACATCAGAAGCTAGCGAGAAAATACCAGTTGACCAAAGAAAGTGCACCATACTACAAGTACGAACTCCAGGCAGTAGTAGAGACCCCAATGTACTGGGACCAGACCTAACCCTTGTGGACAAGATGGAAAAGGCTACCTACCTGATTGACGTAGTGGTGCCCAACACTAGCAATGTTCAGAAAACCCATGGGATAAAAATTAGGAAGTACACGAACCTGAGACATGAGGTAAACCACCAGTATGGTGCCAAAGACCCTACTAGCAGCCTAGCAGCAATAGGTCTCCCAGAGAACACCTACAAGGAACTCCAGAAAGTCACAATCCTGTAGGATAGTCAGAGAGTTCCTCGACCAACAGTAACACTAGACATTACAACCACCCTGTGTTCTTATTAGCAATAACCGTCATGCAGTGGAATCCCCCAATCAGGGAGAAATAATATAAGAGCGACAGTAATAATAACCTATAATAATAATAGTAATAGCAACAATAGACATCCCAGGGAACACTTACATGGAACTGTAGAAATTAGCAATTCTGAACACCTGTAGAATAGTAAGGGAGTTCCTTGACCAACAGTAATAACAACAGTAATAATTATAGTAACTGTACACAACCAACTCCCGTGCAGTTTTGGTACCAGTACCCATCATAGGGCAAAAAAAAAAAAAATCCCATAAAAAAGGAGAAAAGGTTATATTAATAATAAAAATTTCTGTTTTTGGAATTATCATTTTTAACTTTTCTCAATACAAGATTGATCACTTCCAGTGTCAAATCTTCTATATATCCCTTGTATCCTGTAGCCATATAGTCAATTATGCCTTTTTTTCTTTCTTTTTTTTTTGTTATGTTCCCTCCATGTAAACTTATGGATATATTTAATGCTGACTCATTTAATTAGAGTGCACAGCTTGAACAAAATTTTAATAACCTTTTGCCATTATTCTTGAGGTTACCAAATTTCTCTCCAAATTGTTCTAAAATATCTTTGTAGATAAATGTTTGATTTGCCTTGATTTGCTTTCTGTATATAAATGCCAATGGAAGTTTCTTCATTGCAAAATCTAAACAGTGAATCTCTCTCATCAAGCAAAATCTATCTCACAGTATGTAATCAAGGAGCATTTTGGAAAAGCATGCACTTTTCATTGTACAAGTAGTTACCTTCTCAATCCTTTTTTAACCGCCCAATTAATGTTCCTTAGTAATTTCACATTCACACTTCCGATGTGTTTAAGCTGTTCGCATTTTTCACATTCATATTTTAAAACTTTCTTAATGAAAGTTTGTCATGTAGAAAGTGCTCTATTGGAAAATTTTTGGAAATATTTTTATTTCTTTTAAATTTTTGTTTCACCTGTACTCTTCACCATAGTCAATTTTATAGTTTTAGAGGTAAGGCATTTAGTTTTCTTCTCTTAACACTTCCTTTAACACTCTCCTCTGTACAACAAAAAACAATTATTTTTTGCATAATATTAGAAGTTCCGGTGTTTAACTTTACATTATGTAAAATTAAATAAAGGCTTTTCATATTTTAATATAATTATTCTTTCTTAGCCTGGAGCATTTGACAAGAAATCATATCTTCATTTGTTGAATGTAAATTCTATTTTGTCTGTTTCAGTTTAAACACAATTTCATCATTATAACATAGGTCTGCTGTTTTGTCATGCAATGCTGTAACTTGCATTAATTCCTCCTCTAGTAATTTTGTTCAGTATTTTCAATAAATAAAGAGGATGCTGATGTTGATTAACACAAAAAAAATAGAACAAGCATTAAGGGAAAACAAAGGACTTAAATCAGCAGCCATGAGCAGTTATACAGAAAGACAAATGATACTGAAACAAAAGAAGACTACAATAGAGAATTATACAAGGAGCCAGGGAATGATACCAGCAGTGGGGAAGATGGATCGTAAATTAGTAACACATGACATACCCGATATCCTTCCCGATGAGGTAGAACATGAGTTGAAGAAAATGAAGAATCAGAAAACCCCAGGGGAAAATGAAGTTACTGTAGAGTTGTTAAAATTGGGAGGAAGAGACATGACATAAAAACTGACAAGGCTCTTCACAAAATGCATTAGAAAAGGTGTGATGCCTAAGGAGTGGAATAATGCAATCATAGTTTTGCTGCATAAGAAAGGAGATAAATCAGAAATTGGAAATTATAGACCAATTAGCTTGTTATCCCACATCTACAAGTTGTTCACAGGGGTCATTACTAACAGATTAGAAAGAATACTTGATGAGAATCAACCGAAAGAGCAAGCCGGCTTTAGGACAGGATTCTCAACTATGGATCGCCTTCACGTAATATCACAGCTAATGAATAAAGCAAATGAATATAAAACACCATTATGCCTGGAATTTGTGGATTATGAAAAAGCATTTGACTCCAAACAGCATAAGGCAATGTTTCATGCACTGTGGAAAGACACGGTATAGATACACCATATATTATGATTTTGAAAAAAATATATGAGAACGCTATCTCCTTTATTAGACTAGACAAAGACAGTGGCAAGTTTAAAATTGAGAAAGGAGTTCGATAAGGAGACACAATATCTCCGAAGTTGTTTACTGCTGCCCTTGAGGAAGCTTTCAGAAGATTAGACTGGTCGCAGAAAGGAGTCAATGTGAATGGAGAGTACCTAACCATTTATGATTTGCAGATGACATTGTGTTGTCATAAGCCACAATCCCAAAGAATTAGAGGAAAATCTCAATAAGTTATGCACAGTTAGTAAGGATTTTGGACTAAAGATGAATAGGGCTAAAACAAAAGTAATGATGAACAAGTATGCCTCAGAAAGGGACATAATGATTGAAGAAGTTAATGGAGTCAATAGGTTATGCACAGTTAGTAAGGATTTTGGACTAAAGATGAATAGGGCTAAAACAAAAGTAATGATGAACAAGTGTGCCTCAGAAAGGGACATAATGATTGAAGCAGCAGTAATTGAAAAGGTGGAGTCATATACTTATCTGGGACAAGTTATTAGCTGTAATAATGATAAATGGCTGGAAATCAAGAGAAGAATAAATTTTGGATGGATAGCATTCAGGAAATATAGTCACATACTGAGGAGCGATATCCCAATTTGTCTGAAACGTAAAATAATGAACCAATGTGTACTACCCACCATGACTTATGGAAGTGAAACTTGGGCACTCACCAAAAAGAATTGAAGAGAAGCTGAGAACTACACAGCGAAGAATGGAACGAATTATATTGGGAATCAGACTGTTAGATAAAAAGAGAAACACATGGATTAGGCAACAAACTCAAGTAAAGGACATTCATATCAAAACTAAAGAACTAAAATGGACTTGGGCAGGACACCTAGCTCGGAGACATGATGACAGATGGACTAAGAAAATAACAGAATGGTACCCAAGAGGAGCAAGAAGAAAACCTGGACAACGACGGAGATGGATAGATGAAATTCATGAGTTTGTGAGTAGTAAATGGATGGCCATTGCACAAAACAGAAGGAACTGGAAAGTTGCTGGAGAGGCCTTCATCCTGCAGTGGATTGAAAATGGCTGATGATGATGATGATGTTGATTATTTCACATTGCAGTTGCATGTGTGACTAAGTTGACAGTTTGCATTCAAAAGTTGAAATGAAAGGTTTGATTTCAGTAGGTTTTTTTTTTTTTTTTTTTTTGTTTTTTTTGTTTTGTATATTTAAATTAAGTTTTATGTAAATTAGTTCAACCTTTGCTTAATATTGTGTTTAGCGTATTTAACACGAGTAAGTGTTATATTGTTTTATATATTGTTTTACATAGGCAGCGATTTTGCATTTGCTTTCTGTTAAAAATTTTATTATAAAAATTTTAACATAAAAAAATTTATTATAGGAATATGGTATAACGCAGCAAGAGAAATTAACCATTGGTTTAGGAATCTGTACGCCACTTCTCAAAAAGATACGTGCTGACCTTCATCGAAATATTGACCCTTCAGCAGATGAAACAGAAAGTGTCAACAGACTAAATCCAAGGTTTGTAGTTTAAAGTGGACATCTCTTTATTTCATTTCTGTGAGTTGAATAAGTTTCACATCAGAAATCCTACAGTGAAAAAAGAAACAACATAGCATAATAGAAACACGCCTTTAAAGAATGTTTGCAAATCAAGAACTTGAGAGCCTTTGATTTTGCATATTACAGTTAGACACTCTCCTCTATAAAACAAAAAACAATTATTTTTTTGCATAACGTTAGAAGTTCCGGTAATGCATCGGTTGCATGGTTTCAAGTTTATCATCCTACAAATAAGAAAATTAACCACGAAACACATGCCATTTACAGATATATATATATAATCATGATCTTGATATATATATAATCATGATCTTGATATATATATAATCATGATCTTGATATATATATAATCTTGATGATTATATATATATATAATATATAATCATGATCATGATATATATATAATCATGATCATGATATATATATAATCTTGATGATTATATATATATATAATATATAATCAGATCCGCAATCAGGTCCCCTGATTGCGGATCTGATCACTACCTCATCCGGGCTAAGGTGCAGCTCAAATTACGGCATGCAAAAAGATCATCTCGGTCAGCCAAGCTGGACTGGAGGCAGCTAATGAATGCTGCCAACAAACAGGCATATCAGATCGCCCTATCCAACCGCTTCGAGATGCTGGCCGTGCCCGAGGATATAAATGAAGAAGAAAAGCAGATCTCTGATGCCATCCTGGAATGTGCCAAGCCCCTATGTCCACCTGCCCGACGTCGAACGCAACCATGGATATCAGACGAGTGCCTCGACCTCGTGGACAAACGGAAACAGGCAAAGTTGGTCGACTTTGAACGGTACCGGCAGCTAAACCGAGAAGTCCGACAAAGAATGACAACAGAAAGAGAAGCATACTGGAACCAAGTGGCAGACGATCTTGAAGTGGCGGCATCCAAGAACGAGTACCGCACTCTCTACCGCACCCTCAGATGTCTGAGTGGAAAGACCAAATTGACTAGTGACAACATCAAGAATGCTGATGGGACCTTTGTGCGATCACCATCCGAACGCCTGCAACGGTGGAGTGAATTCTTCAAAGCTTTGTATAATCACGACCCAGCTCAGGGACCGCCAGGAACAGCACTCTCGATCGACCCCCCTGAGGTCTCCATGGTCGATGTTGAGCCTACAGTAGAAGAAGTGAAAGCAGCTATACAATCCCTGAAGAATGGCAGGGCACCAGGAGTGGACCAAGTCACCACAGAAGCGATCAAAGCCGGGGGAGATGTACTGCTTCGCCGACTACACTCGCTCCTCAAAACCATCTGGTGCGCTGAACAAATTCCGCTAACATGGAGGAAAGCCATTATCGTACCGATCCACAAGAAAGGTGATAACCGGGACTACAAGAACTACCGTGGCATCAGCCTCCTTTCCATCATCGGAAAGGTCTTTATGAAGATCATCCAGTCAAGACTGCAAAAACATCGCGAGCAAACCAGTCGAGAAGAACAGGCAGGATTTAGACCCGGGCGAGGATGCTGTGATCAAATCTTTGCCATTCGTCAGCTGATGGAGGAGAGGATCTGGTGTGGACAGCGAACTGTCATTGTTTTCATTGACTTTAAGTCTGCTTTCGACTGTGTCCACCGGCCTGCCTTATGGAAACTACTAGAGGTTGAACATGTACCTCGAAAAGTCATCACACTCCTCCAAACTGCATACAACGGTTTAACCAGCCAGGTGCGCATCCAGAACGATTTATCTGAGGAATTTACCGTCCAAACTGGAGTCCACCAAGGGGATGTAGCCTCCCCGTTGCTTTTCAACATCGTGGTCGACGCCATTATGAGGCAAGCATTCAGAAACAGACAGGGCATACAATATGACAAGGATCACTATGTGACTGACCTGATGTTTGCTGATGATAGTGCTATCCTTGCCAGTAACGACGCTGAAGCCACGGACAACCTCTACGACATTGCCCGCATTGCCCGGCCATACGGTTTGAAGATCAATGCTGGTAAGACAAAGGCCCTGACAACAGATGGGTCGCAAGCCACCATCTATCTCGAAGGCGTCCAGATCGAGCAAGTGCAGGACTTTAAATACCTTGGGTCGCTGGTCCAGGAGAAGAAAGTTGCATCCACCATGGAAATCCACAGCAGAATTGGACAGGCGGCCACTGCGTTCGCCTCGCTCAAATGGTATCTGTGATAGAGGACCAACATTTCCACAAAGACTAAAATCCAACTTTTCCGGACTTTGATCCTGCCCATTCTTCTTTACGGATCGGAAACATGGATTTGTCTCAAGTTAGATTTGAACAAACTTGAGGTATTCCAAATGCGATGCCTGCGGCAGATCTTGGGCATCTCTCTTCGCGACCGCATCACTAATGATACCATCCGCGCCCGATGCCAACAGCAACCAACCATTGCCGACCAAATCCAGAAGCGAAGGCTTAGATGGTTTGGTCACGTATGTAGAATGGGCATGAACAGAATACCATCCAGACTCCTTTGGAGACAACGACCCACCAAATGGAGCATCCAACAGACCGCGCCTAGGAAAACGTGGGCCAAGCAAGTGGAAAATGACTTGAAGAGCTGACGTCTTGACCTTAACCAGGCCAGGACTGACGCCATTGATCGTAAGGTATGGAAGAACATCACAGAGCAAGTCCGAAACCCTGCGGCACCTACAGCAGCATACTGGTTGCGTGGCCAACCGCCTCCCCCAGCTGCCAGCTAAGGACCAAAGAAGAAGAAGAAGAAGAATCATCAAGAATAATGCAATAGAGAAATTATATGCTATAGGGGGAAGAAAATTAAGAATTAAATTAGATAAGATTAGATAAGACTGAATTACAATAACATGAATTATGGATCAGGGTCACTGCTATCGCAAAAGTACCCTACAGCCATAATGTATATATAAAATATTATTAGTATAAAATACAGTAAGTAGGTGTTTATGCATAGAAATAAACTAATGAAAATACGGTGTACCCTGGGAGCAATATACGTTGTGAACGAAGGGGGGGAAGAAAGGAACCGGAAAAAATAATTGTAACGATTGAAAATTAAACCAAATGAATTTTTGGTTCTGTATACAATACATGTTCTGTATGCAATACCTTATTAACACATTATGTAATTGCAAACTTGGTATAATTTTATTCAAATTTTATTCAAAATTTAAAATTGATATTACCACGTGGATTTTGGCACGTGTACTTTGACATACAGAGCATGTCGGAAACAGAAGTAAGAGCATTGCTGTCTTTTTCATGATTTTGGTGGATGACCTCTTATGGAAGACACAAAAATTATGAAAAAGACTGCAATGCTATCTCCACCTTGGTCGTTTCTTCAAAAAATTCATTTGGTTTACTTTTCAATCCTTACAATTATTTTTTCCGGTTCCTTTCTTCCCCCCTTCGTTCACAACATATATCTCTCTCAGGGTACACCGTATTTTCATTAGTTTATTTCTATGCATAAACATCTACTTACTGTATTTTATACTAATAATATTTTATATATATATATATATATATATATATATATATTTTTTTTTTTTTATGAAAACTCCAAACACGATAATAAGTATTAGAACCTATAGTACTTAGTACCGTGCTTGGGTTGGAGGTTGAGAAGATGAAAGAAGATATTTGTTGACATTAGACTTTAACTTCTGAAGACTAATTTTCAGGAAATACATATGAAGAAAGGTTGTTCCAGAAAACAGAAGTTGAATGAATAAACGAGGAAGATGAAAAGTTGGTTCTATGAGTTCGAAGTTGGACAGTAAGTGGATGTTGATTGGTGGTGGCACGCATTTGGACTGTTTTTAAAGAGAGAGCAGGAATTGTCGAAGCCAATTCAGAAGAACAGTGCGCATGGAAGGGATTATCTGTAGAAAAGGCATGCAGGCAGAAACAGTAAATCTATGAGGAAGCGAGTGGAGAGACTCTGTTAGAGATGAGTCATTAATTAACCTAACTGCCCTCTTCTGGATGGAATATAGAAGCCAGAATTAGAAATCAGGGTAATCCCCAAAAGAGATATATCACCTTTCCTAGCGGAGTGTCACCAAAGATAAGCATAAGAGCAGAAGAATCCTTTTTTCGAGATATAAGACAAGACTGAGTTTTAGAAGGATTGAAATCAATTAAGTTGTCTTTGCCCCACTGGAGATTGGAATTTAAGGAATTGGTAGCGGATATTCGAGAAGTTGAAGCTGATTGAGCAGGGTAAGATTTCTCAAACTGGAAAGTGGAATGCAATATGCTATCATCGGCAAAACTATGGATAGGATTTCCAGTCAATGTATAATTTCCTATTTCCAGTCAAATAGGATTTCCAGTCATTAATATACAAGAGGAAAAGAACTGAACCTTGGGGAACACCAGCATTAGTGGAGAAGTTAGAACACAGAGAGCCATCTACCATCACCCTCAATGAGTGGTCAGAGAGAAAACTGGATAACGAATTATAAAAAACAGTTGGCAAACCATAAGATGGAAGCTTGTATAGAAGACTTTTATGCCAAACATGATCGAAAGCCTTTGAGATGTCAAGAGCAACTGCTTGTGTTTCACCAAACTTTTTAATTGAATTTGTCCATAAATGGGTAACATAAACCAGAATATCTCCAGTGGATTGAAGCTGACGGAACCCATACTGGCAATCGTTGATCAGACGGAAGATTTCTAGGTAGTTTAAGAGTTAGTGGTTAATTGATTTCTCCATTACTTTAGAAAGAGTAGAAGTAATTGCAATGGGATGATAATTGGATGGGAGAGATTTTAGGAACTGAATGGATATTAGCAAATTTTCAAACAGAAGGAAAAACACCTTTGGAATAAGAAAGTGAAAAAAGGCAACAAAGAACAGGAGTAAGATAATACTATCAGGACCTGGAGCTTTCTTAGCATCAAGATTCATTGAAATCCTCTGACATCCTTTTGACAGAAGACCACAGGGGGCATTGAATGGAGCATGTTGGGAATGGTGGTGGGTGTTTTACCAAGATCATTAATACATGAGTTGGAAGAAAAATTGATGGTAACAGGTCTGCTTTATACTTGGCTGAAGTGACAATAGAACCATCTGGTTTTGACAGAGGTGGGAGCAAAGATGGACAGAAGTTGCAGCCAATGGCTTTGGCATGAGACCAGAATGCTCGGCTACCATTAGGGCAAGTAACAAGTTTTCTGCTCTTAGCCTGTTCAAAATCTAGTTTGGACTGATTAATAACTGCTTTACAATTGTTGCGAGCTTTGGTGTAGGCAGAAAATTAAACTGAAGAATTGAAAACAAGCCAGTTACAATATGCAACATTCTTCTCTTGAACAGTCTTAGCACATTTATTGGAAAACCAAAGTTTAAATAAATGATGAGATTTAAAGTGGAATGTGGAATAAAGGATTCCATTCCTACAAGAATAATCTCACTGACACGATCAGAGCAAATATTGACATCAGAAGTTTTGAAACAGTAGTCCGACCAAGGAAAAGAAGTAAAGAAATCATGCAGGTCATCCCATTTTGCATTCTTGTAATGACAATTAACACAAGGTTGGGAATAGCCATGAGATAAAGGCTCCATTGGAGAAGAGAATCACCAAGTTGTGATCTGAAGTACCTAAAGCACCACTCACTTCGACCGTGTACTTAGAAGGATTGTTTGTGAGAAAAAGATCAAGCATTTTGGCTGTATGGTTAGGATTGTCTGGTATTCTGGTAGGTAAATGAACAATCTGTGCAAGGTCATTAGTAATTGCAAAAGCCTCAGCATCTTGACCAGCTGGGTCAGTGTGACTAGAAAATGGAAGCCACCGGGAGTTGTGAGCATTAAAATCACCAAGGAACATTACCTCACTGTTCGGAAAGTTGGACTTGAGAAAGTCAAGTTGCAAAGAGTTCCAAGTGTTTAGTGGAGTTGGGAGAATGGGACAGACAGCAGATGAATTTCACAGAAGGAGGTAGAGATTTTAAGCCAGAGAAGATCGAAAAGAGGCGATTTAAAATTATCAAGTCTCTGCCAGGGAATATCAGAATGAAAATATGTACAAGTACCCCTTGAGATGAAAGGAATCATACCGTGAATAATTTGGGCAACTGAAATGAGCAATAGTTGAATCAACCGATAACTGAGATTTCGTCAGAAAAAGTACATGGGGTTTGGCAGACTAAGTGGAAATGCACATCATTGAGATTAGAACTGAGACCACGTATATTTGTGAAGTGAACTAGGAAGTGTTTGGTAGGTTTAGATCTTTTCGCAGATAAGTTTGCTCTATTAGGTTGACAATTGGTGTATTCAATAGTAAGAAAATGTTCGGGTGGTGGGGGGGAATGCTTTTTGAAGTAAAGAAATTTTTGGATATGGCATACACATGGTAAGTATATACCCAGATCCTTGACGTGACATGGCATCGACAATGACTCCTGCATACACACTACTTGGACTCCTTCCAGACTGTCTGCCAGAGTAGAGGTAGCAAGATAAGATTATACACTAGCTGACCCAGAAGCCTCCTAGAGAGTTACCAATAAGTTCGTTCCAGTGTAATATACAGTAAAACATGGTCTAAGTGACTTACTGATGCAGCTAGACCCCTGCAACAACAACATGTCAACAGTCAGTCACTCTCTGGCTGAAAGCAAATATTCACACATTAATCCTGCAACCATAATTTTTTTCAATTTAGTTGGATACTTATGTGTTTGGTGTGAGAAGAGTAAGGATGCCATCAGCATTATGCCCGGATGCAAAGTTTCAGATATCACTTAGTTACACAAAATAGTATCTCTGTACATAAATTTTGATTGCTTAGAATGGCTTTAAAGTTTTTCTTTAGAGTTTTAGTGCTAAAAAATTTCCTTACTTCATAATTTGTCATTCAAAAGTATTTGAAGAGAACAAAGAAGGAAAACAACCAATATTTAATTTTTACAAATTATTTGTTAACACTTACTAATCTTTGCTTAGTTATGATGTCACTACTGCTGACTCCCCATGGTGGGGCTGGTAACCTAAATGAAAAGAGATCAGTCGTGGCCAAAAGGAGTTTCAGTGGATTAAGCTATTATGGATGCTGAAATATTCCTCATTACAGCTTCCAAGTGAACACTTGATAACAATATCCGAGAACAATTTCCTTATTTTCCTCCAGTTGTTCAAAGAGAATGCAGACAGAAATACAAAATCATGTCATACCAGCTTTTCTGGTGATGTACTCCCTGTCTGTTCAGCCTATAGGCAGACTATCACCATTCTTAACACAAAAATGTCGAGTCTTCTGCTGGACCTTCGAAAATGGTGAAATGCCTCTAGTCTTGGGACCTTCTAATTCAAACCAGAAAATCAAAACAGTCTGAGCAACTATTAAAGTTTAACAACTTTTAATGGAATATCAGTAACAGTCACTCCCCATAACACTTGACACACCTCTAAAGGTGTTATTTCCGAATGGGAAATAACCAAAGACCTTGGCAAACAAAAGGCAATTCATGAAAGGTTTGTTTGTTTGTTATTTGGTTTTTAGGAGCATTAGCAACTAAGGCCATATTGCTCCGGGATATGCGGTGGTCATTCCCTGACCTTTCCACATCCTCCGTATTTGGTGGTGACAGGCTCGAACCCCGGTCTAATCAAGATGCGTGTGCTACGCACTGCTGCTCCTTCCCACCTGGCTACGGAGGCGCCTCAATTCATGAAAGGTTTGTTTGCTAAACTGAATTATGACCAAACAAGATAGCAACTTTATTCCAACCAGATTCATCATCCTGACATTTTTCATCCAATTTTCCAAACCACATTGAAAGATGTTTACTTAAACTTCAAGATTTGGCCTTACATACTGAATATCATTCACTCTTTTAAGTGTTAGAAGTATGGCCATTCTCATACAATGCGTTGAGGAGATGCTGTGTGCCCTACTGTGCAGCATCCACTCCCACCTGTCCCAAACTTCAAAGAAAGCTATCAAGCTTTCAGTGAAACTTGACTGCTGCAAAAGTCAAGAATGAAGTTATGTATCCTGAGACATGAAAACAATTTCTATTAAACATGCCAAACTGCTCTTATAAATCTGTCACTTGAAATTGCTGCTCAGCTGCAATCCAAACCGATGTCTTTGATCAAACTAAACACTTCTTTTGCTAACTGGGCCAAAAACTGTGCTAACAACTCTAAAAAAGAAATATTCAATAAATGTATTCAGTAACACTCCCATTAGTATACTAATGGGAGTGTTGCTGAATACTAATACTAACTAAACTTAAACTGATACTAACTAAACTTAAAATTGTTGAAATCCAGAAGGAAGGGCAATCCCACACTGGTAGCAATGAAATCAACGATCATTCAAATGATGATGACGACACAGTTCTAGAATTACATGAAAATGATTACCATTGACACAGGACACTGACCTTTCTTCCCCAGAAAAAGACCAATTAAAGTAAGAATGGCAGTAGCAGCCTAATACTTACAAAAAATACAGATCAAACCTAAACAATGAATAAATTCATACAATGGAAATGTAGAAACCTATGTGATAATTTTGATGACCTAAATGATATATATTATTTGATGACATATATTATTTATCCAAATTAATCCAGTAGATGTATGCTTACAGATGATGACATTTCTATGACTACAAGTTTCTCAGATTCTGAACCATATTATATACAGGTGAGATTGGAATTCTGAGACACCTGTTTGTTGAGGAGTAGAGATTTTTATCAAATCTATCACACCTTCCAGTAATATTTAACACCTCCTTAGAAGGTTTGGCAGTTTACATTGCAATAGAAATATCAATAACCCTTGAATCCATTTTTATTCCACTCTCTTATCCTTGCTCTTAGACTGAACTCGACAATCTTATCACACAGCTCTAATGTTCCATATGTTTACTTAATGGTTTCAGTATCATCATTTATTGTGGAGATCCTGCAATGCTTCCTCCTTATGAGAGGCCAACTAATTGAGCCATTGTTTGATAACCATAACTTGACTGTTAAATTCTTTCTCTCCAGCTCGTGTCTAGCAGTACTACTTGCCATCTGCTGTCTTTTATATCTGCTGTTAAACATCTTTTTCCAAGCATGAGATGGTCAATATTGAATGACCCATTCCACAACCTTTCCTTATTATCTGCTCAGTTCAAACACAGGTTATTTCATATCCTACAGAGCTACTAATCAGAATTAAAAAAAAAAAAAACTGGAATAATTACTCCACTTTCATCCTCCTTGACGGTCAATATGTACAGCAACCACCCATTGACAATGTAACTGATTACATTGCTAATCATATATTATCCATGGCAGCATCTATGTTCCAAAATCTCACCTATGCTATTACGTACACTACACCGAAAGCTAGTCGAAAACCATGCATGGAATCACTTTTGTAAATTCTGGACTACTGCTCAGCCTAGCCCTGGATAAGATTATTAAACTTTCAGTCATGCCTACCTCCTTATACGCCGACTCTCTCATTGCTGTCTTGGCCATACAATGCAATGTTCTTGTTTTTACTCCGTCACGACCACTAGGTCAGTGGAGTTTACAATCAATACAAATGTTAATCGTATTTAGTAGTCTTGGACTTGAACTCCAGTCCACTCAAAGAGTGTGTGCTACTGCACTCTTTCTCATGACTACTTGGCTACATCAGGCCTCCCTCCTCCCAACTTATAATAAAATTATAATAAAACTTATAATAACGTATAATAAAACTAATACACTCTCAGCCACTTTCTTGCAGTGAATCCAACCAGACTGTAATATTCTGTTGAATCACAGGGCATTCGAGCATAACAGAAAATGAAAAGAGCAGATGCTGCAGCTAAATAATCACATACTTCCAACATTTACAATCTTGTCAAGTGTTATTTACTAACTATTGAGTGATTATCCAAAAAACGAATATTATAATAACTGGTCATTGATCTGTTGAAGTTACTCAGGTAACAAACTTTATTTGATAAAAGGGGATCCAAAGCTGTGGTGCTCCAGCTTCCAACAGAACAGTAGGGAAGAAGTACTGTTAGTGAAACTAAGGATTGGGCATAAATTCAAATTAAGAAAAGACAGATGTAGAATAGATGTGCGGAAATTTGCCTTTAGCCAGCGGGTGGTTAATTGCTGGAACAAACTTCCATCTGTCATTGTGGAAGTTGATAGGTTGAATAAATTTAAGGAGGAACTGGACAGGCATTTGGAGGGAATAATGTAATTTTTTTTTTGGCTGATGCTGCATAAGCTCATACACTTGCTTTCTTGCATCACATGCCACTACTACTGCTACTACTATTTCACTTACCTATAACTCCTAATGAATGCTAACCCTCCTGAATGCACATCTTGTCAGTTGTACATCTGACTATTCATCATTTGTAAGTAGACTGCCCTCACTTTCTAATTGTCCACTCAAATACTTTCGAGTTACTTTGAAGTTTACAACCATCACTGACTTTATTCCCACCTTCTTGGAGAAGATACTAATATAGACTAACATCTTACTTACTTGAATGAGATTGGAATATACCGTTATACATTAGGAGTTATAAAGGTCCCTCTTTCATCCTAACCATTAAATGACCCACACAGTTTGGCACCGGCAGCCCTTGTGCTGTTAACTCATAACAACACAGCCATCAGCATGTAGTGTTCTGAATCCATTCAAAAATCATAAACACTTCAATCAGGTCTCCTCGCAGGAGATGAGTTTCTAAGTGATGGAATTTGCAAAACTGGTCTTTCATGATAAAAATATACTTCTGTGATCCATAGTAATCTTGTTGCTGTTCTCTATATATGCTCCAGCAGTTCTTCTAGAACCTGTATGTAATACTCAAGATGCAGTCTAACTGTTGCCTTGTACAATGGAATAATCATCTCCTTGTCCCTTCTGGTAAAATTCTTGTATGTCATTGACAGAACCCACAAGCTATCCTAACAGCCTGTCAGCATCCATCAGAGAACTTCATATTGGACTGTAAAGCTACTCGTAGGGTGGGAACCCATACCCAATTGGTATGGGCTCCTACCCCACCAGTTGGGAGGGAACCACCACTAAGTGTGGTGGAGGGTGAAAGAGCCCTATGAGTAGCTTTACAGTCCAATATGAAGTTCTCTGAGGGATGCTGACAGGCTGGTAGAAGAGCTTTTGGGTTCTGTGAATGGTGCACCAGGACTTAAAAAATTGTTAAACTTCAGTTTAACAATTTGTCTGGTGCCTCCGTAGCCAGGTGGGAAGGAGCAGTAGTGCATAGCACACGCTTCTTGATTAGACCGGGGTTCGAGCCCATCACCACCAAATACGGAGGAGGTGGGAACAGTCAGGGAATGACCACTGCATATCCCGGAGCAATATGGCCTTAGTTGCTAATGCTCCTAAAAACCAAACAACATTAACAGTAACAATTTGTCTTGGTGCAGCAGTACACCTTGAATCTTGCCATTAACCATTCTACCAACATTAGCATCATCTACAGGCTTAGACAATAAGCTTGATATACTCTTATCAATATTGTTAATAAATACTGAAAGCAGTAAGGGGCCCAGCACTGAACCCTGAAAGACACTGCTAATAACATTAGTCCAAGAAGAGCAGTACCCATATTGGATGATTGTTTTCTACATCAGCATGTTCGGGAGGCAACTAGAGGGAGAAATACTCTTGATTTGATTATCAGCAGTGATTCTTCATGCATTAAGAATCTGCAGATAAATGAACCACTAGGTGGCAGTGATCACAGTGTGCTGAAGTGGGATTTACTCAAAGAGGTAACTACCATTAGGGGTAAAGGGAAGGGTTATTGCTTTCGTAAAGGCGACTACGATGGACTGAGACAGTATTTAAATTCTATACAGTGGGACCAACCGATGATGTTACCAACAGCAAATGCAAAATGGGAAGCATTCGAAGAACTTATCTTGGAAGCTACTAGGCTTTACATACCAACTAAGAAATATTGTTCAAGGTTTAGGCCTAAATGGATGTCAGATGAACTGATGAGGCATATGGCAGAGAAGAAAAATGCATGGGATACATACAAATTAACACGTGACACAGAAGCCTATGATAGATACAAGTTGATCTGTAACCAAATTACAAAGGAGGTTAGGCAGGCGAAGGCAGATTACGAGAAATCTTTGGCAAGGGATGCAAAGAAAAACAGCAAAGAGTTCTTTACTTATGTAAACTCTAGACGGAAGGGGATAAATCAGATTGGTCCACTTGATATCGATGGGTCAACTGTTGATGATCCTGCTCAGGTAGCTAACAAACTAAATGAATATTTCGCATCGACATTCACACATGAGGAGTTATTTAGCGAGGGGAAAGCCAGAGGTGTATTCAACTCTAGCAGTAAGCTAGAGAATCTTGTAATAACTGAGAGTAAAGTGGAGGAGAAATTGTTGAAGATAAACACAAGAAAGGCACCCGGGGTGGATGGGATCTATCCAGTTATATTAAAGGAGGCAGCAGAGGAAGTAAGCAAACCCTTAGCCATAATTATGAGAGCTTCCTTGGACTCAGGGGAGGTACCCACAGACTGGAGATGTGAAAATGTGACCCCAATTCACAAAGGAGGATCAAAGGCTGACACGAGCAATTATAGACCTGTGAGTTTAACTTCTGTTCCAGGAAAATTAATGGAGGCACTAGTTAAAGAAGTACTGCAGGATCATTTAGACAAGACTTCAGTTATAGCTCGGACACAGCATGTTTTGTTAAGGGGAAGTCTTGCCTGACCAATTTGATTGGATACTATGATGCAGTCACAGAAGAACTGGATGCAGGGAATAGCTTTGATATTATATACTTGGATCTTAGAAAGGCTTTTGATACTGTTGCACATGGAAGACTGCTGCACAAATTGGAGCAGTGTGACATTGGAGGCAAATTGCTGCTGTGGATAAAGGGGTGGCTGAGGGGGAGAAGACAGAGAGTGGTAATCAATGGGCACTGCTCGTCGTGGACTAATGTCCCTCAGGGCTCAGTGGAGTCCCTCAGGGCTCAGTGTTGGGTCCATTATTATTTTCTGTATTCATAAATGATATTGATGATGGTATATCAAGCTTAATGTCGAAGTTTGCAGATGATACAAAGGTAGGCAGGGTTGTCAAGGACAGTACTGACACTATGCTGCTGCAACAGGATCTGGAAAGGTTGAGCAGATGGGCTGAGAGGTGGCAAATGAAGTTTAACATTGACAAATGTAAAGTACTACACATGGGAAACAGCAACCCCAGAGCAACGTATCAACTCTGTGGTACTACACTGACAGTGGTAGAGAATGAAAGGGACCTGGGGGTGGTTGTGCAGGCAGATATGAAGTTCTCTGAGCAGTGCAGATGGGCTGCAAGAGTAGCCCATGGTGTATTGTCAATGATATATAGGAATTTTTCTAGCAGGGATAAGGAGGTGATTATTCCCTTGTATAAGGCAATGGTTAGGCCACACCTAGAGTACTGTATACAGGTCTGGAGGCCTCATTTCAAGAAGGATGTAGAGCTGCTGGAACGAGTACAGAGAAGGGCAACAAGATTAGTGAATGGAACAAAGGGGTGCTCTTACGAAGAAAGGCTTAAGTTTTGCAAATTACAGTGTCTGGAGACTAGGCACCAGCGAGATGATCTGATAGAGGTGTATAAAGCATTGAATGGTTTGAGCATGCTCAATGCTGATGGGATTCTTTCCTCTCGCTCAGAATAATCACCTGAGAGGGCATAAATTCAAATTGAGGAAAGACAGATGTAGGATAGACGTGCGGAAATTTGCCTTTAGCCAGCGAGTGGTTGGTTGGTGGAACAGACTTCCATCCCTTGTCGTGGAAGTTGATAGCCTAAATAAGTTTAAGGCTCAGCTGGACAGGTATTTTGAACGAACAGAGAGGTGAAGTGGAAGTGTTGTTTTTTTTTTTTTTTTTGGCTGATGCTGCATAAGCTTGCTTTCTTGCATCAAATGCCTCTACTAATGCTAATGCTAATAACCACCCTCTGCCTTCTGCCATTCAATTGTCCCTTTGTCCATAGCAATATGTTGCTCTCGGTGCCATGCTGCTCCAATGTGTACAGCAGTCTTTCATGTGAGAGACTGCTGTACACAAAAGCTTTACTGAAGTCTACATATGTGTGTGTGTGTGTGTGTGTGTGTGTGTGTGTGTGTGTGTGTGTGTGTGTGTGTGTGTGTGTGTGTGTTGTTTTTTTTTTTTTTTGCATCTGGTACCTTTATTACTGCATCCTTACAGCTGATCAGATTCGTCAGATAAAATCTCAAGGTGATCCTGCAATAATTCATTAACCACTGACTTTATTATTTTCCCTGGAACAGAAGCTAAGCTCTCAGGTCTGTAATTACTCACTTTGTCCTTTAATCCTTCTTTGTGAATAGGAGAGATTTTTGCACATCTCCAATCTGTAGGTAATTCCCCTGAATCCAAGAATGCTCTCATAATTATGGCCATCAGAGATTTGTTTACCTCTTTTGCTGCTTTAAATATAATTAGATAGATTCCATCATAGATTCCAAGTGGCTTATTTATTTTTTGCTTCAATAGTTTCTTTTCCACTTTCTGCTCAGTTATTGCAAAATGATTTAGCCCCCTGTTATAATCTTATATTCTTCTGGTATTCCCATTCCTAAAAATTTCTTCATGTATGTATGTAGATGTAAAATATTTATTCAGTTTGTCTGCAACCTGAACAGGATCATCAGTAGTTATTCCATTCATATCTTATGGGTTAATGCTGTTCATTCCTTTCCTTCTAATGTTAACATAAACAAAGAATTCTTTGCTACTTTTCTTTCCTAACTAAGCCAAAAACTTCTTATAATATATATGCTTTAGCTTTCTCTAACTCCCTTAGTGGCTTGATTGCAAACTAGTTTATACTTACTCCAGATTTCTGTGCCTCCTGATAACACTAGCCAACAATTTTCTTAAACTCGATAACAGGAAAGAAATCAACTGATTTTGACTAAATCGCATGTGCTGAAGATAAAAATGACAGAGAAAGTTCTTAGCACATCACATTGTCATGTTATGGCTTCGTGCTCCTTTTTCCCAAAAATTGTAAATTTTTACTTATCTAAATGTATTTGACTACATTTCTTGTAAATTAATTGCTTGAAATAGAAATGATGATCAGTAAACATTCCAAATAGATAAAAAATAACATATATAAACTGTATAAACACCTATTTGGATTTAAGTAAGCAATTAACCCACAAAAGTGGAGGCAACAAGAGAAAATCATACTACTTACAGTTATTTGTTCCTCTATGAGCAGAACAGTCCTCCCTTATCAGAAACTAGCAATAGAAATCACCCATCATTGCTGGATCCCGCTGTCCTTGATACCTCTGCTCCATAGTGGGGATATCTTGGTGGAATTGTTCACCCTGCTTATTACTGGCATATCCCAAGTTTTTCAGAAAGAAGTCCAGTGCTATTGTAGGTAGTGTATCTTCAGTGACATTCAGCATCCTAACTTTTGATAGTTATGCAACAATTCTTCTATCAACTCTTTATAGTTATCTACTTTTTTATTCCCTTAAACCCATTAACAACACCTCTGAAGCATTTCCATGCAGCTAATTCAGTGGCATTAAGTTTAGTTTTAAAGATTTCATCCTTTAAGAGCCGTCTAATTTATGGGCCTACGAATGTACCCTCCTTCATCTTTGCATCACTAAATTTTGGAAACTGGCTTTTTAAATATTCGAAACCTTCACTATTTTTGTCCAGAATCTTTACAAAATTTTTCACGAGACTCAACTTAATGTGCAAAGGCGGGAGAAGCACCATTTCAGGTTTCACTGAAGGTGTGCATTTGATGTTGAGTTTCCTAGGAATGTATTCTCTGATGGGCCATTCCTTCATAATATAATGTTCTTCTGCTCGACTATCCTATAAACACAGGACACAACGATACTTAGTAAAACCACCCTGTAGCCCAAGCAACAAAGTGATTACAGTAAACCCCCGCTATTCGCGGCATCTGTATTCACGGTTTCGCGTATTCGCATTCGCTGATTTAATATAAAATGAAACCAAAAAAAATGTGAATTTTAAAGCGCCGTGAACATTTTCGCCATAAAAAAACATGGGCATGGCTAAAATTATCTTTCCCGGTCTAAACAGCGCTCAGTGGGTTGTGAGAGAGGGGTGACAAAATCCCGGCGTGGATGTTTCTTGCTACTCCTTGTTCAGTATGTGTTATGCGCTTGTCATGGAAGGTTTCGTCACTTGCTTTTAATTTATATGCTTATAAATTGAAGAAATTTATTGATTTATAAATTGATATGCTTACAAAAGTGATAAATCTACTGTTTTGCAGTGTAAAACAGACTTTCGAGTGTGTTAACGGAAGAAAGTGACTTTATTGTGGACAAGTTCTTTCTAACCCATACAAAAATATGGCTACAAATGACAAGGGAAATTTGAAAAGATCAAAGGTGATGACATTAGCGAATAAAATTGAGTTATTAGACAAAATTTCTAATGGTGAAAGTGTCTCCTCAGTGGCAGAACATTATAAAATCAATGAGTCAACGGTACGATCAATCAAAAAATCTGAAGAAAAAATCTGCCGTAGTGTCCGTGAAAATGCGCTAATTGCTTCAAAAATTTGCTCTGTAACTCGTGATGTTAAATTAGAAAAAACGGAAAAGGCTTTAAATCTGTGGATAGAAGATCGAACTCAAAATAAAATTCCATTAAGTTCACTCATCATTCGTGAAAAGGCAAAACTCCTTTATCAACACTTTAGCGAAAACTGGTGATAGCACTGGCGGGATAAGTTTTTAGCTATAGCAAAGGCGCTGGATTGAAATTTCTAATAAATATTACATTTAATATTAAATTGTTTCTTATTTTCATTTCGATGCCATATGCTTGAATTTCACTATATACTGTCTGTATACATAGTCATATTATGAAGATACATATAATACATACATAGACAAAATTTTAGACTAGTTTTTCTTATATATTTCATACTTTGGAATGGAACCCCTTTCTTACTATGGGAGCCATAACTCAGTATTCGCGTTTTCGGTATTCGCCACATTTCTCAGGAACGTAACCCCCGCGAATAGTGGGGGTTTACTGTACTTTTAAATCACCACAGATTTTCAAACAATATTTCTTATAGTTTAAGGCATTTAATAGCAATGACATGCTATCATAGGTTTCTTTCTTAGCTGCTGAATCAATGAATAATCTCCATTCTTCAGGATTGAGTTCAAACCCTAGTTCATCCATCAGTCCATTTACATCTTTGCAGACACAAAGAGAACCTTCCATTTCATTTTGGTTTCTAAACACAGAAATCCTTTTGTTTTTTGCCAGCAAATTCCACTGTTGCAACCTAGATCCTAATAGCTCAGCCTGTTCCTTTGAAAGATTTAAATCTCTAACCAAATCATTAAATTCACTTTGCTGAATTAAGTGTGGGTTTTGTCATTTTCAGGATTGTGACTAGGATTGGCTGACATTGAGGGGGCAGGTATGGTCTCTAGTGACTCTTGCTCTTCTTCTGGAATAGTGATTTCATTACAACTAGGTGGAGGAATAGGGTGTTCCTGTGTATGTGTGGCACTGGTATTATTGCAGATGGAAAGTTGGGGTATTTTCTTTTAGCTCTATTTTTCCTTGAAAACCCCTTAGTATTTGTGAGGCAGAAATAAGGCTTCGAGGTGACTTGTTGGTTCTCTCCAGATTATCAGAACAGCAAAAGGCATTTTAGAATTGTTCCCTTTCATCCATTCAATCAGATTTACATAGCATGTTATACAGCACATGTGCAGTGCCCACCTCTTATCCTGATCACCCATGTGACAACCAAAATAAAAATAATAAGCTTGTTTCCCCCTTGTCTGTGATTGACTGACATTGTAACTTCACTGTAAATTGTCAAGACAAATTGTCTTTTACAGAGGTGCCTGGCCACTGGAAATATAGTAGGGTCTATGTGCTACCACATAATAAGGATTATAGCAGTATAACTCAGAGCGGCCACTCCTCAGGGCCATAAAACTAAAATGAGGCATTAGTATACCATTAAACAACAATTTGTTTAATGGTATACTAATACCTCATACTTTTGGTATACTTTTGTTACAATAAATTTGACTTGGAAAGGTACATATTGCGATATTGGACGATTTCATTGATTTTGAAGTTATCTTACAGTATTTTTTTAAAACTGTTTTTGAATTTTTCTAAAAAATGTGACGTAGAAACTTTTTACTGTCATGTTCATAATCAGCACATACAAATTAATAAAAAATTATTACTTTCACCCATGTTAGCAAAACCTTGTTGACTAGTGTAATTTATAATCATCCCATGCATTTTTCTTTTCTGTCACTACTCTCATCATCAGTTCATATGATATAGATTTAGGTCTAAACCTTTCAGCACGTCTATCCTACAATCATCCTTTTCAATTTAAATTTATATCCCCTATGTGTCATCTGAGAAATAGTAATTATGTCATCTCCATTTGATTTACTTAATTCATTTATACCATAAACACTTGAATCAGGTCTCCTTGCTAGTGCTTAGTTTCCAGACACTGCAGTTTGCATAACTGAAGTCTTTCTTGGTAAGAGCATCCTGACTAACCCCATTGCTCTTTTTCCACCTGTTTTAACAGATCTATATCCTTCCTAAAATGAGACTTCCAGACTTTTATGTAGTATTCAAGATGTATCCTCTTTCTTCCAAACCAATTCAGATATGCACCCCAACTAGTTAGTATCCATTATGAACATGTTCAATTTTATTTGTTCAAATAATATGAACATACTTCAAGTGATCTCTGTAATAACTTGGAGTGACACCCTGCTGTTACCTCTATTGAGTTCTAATCATATTTTATGCTGACTGTGGTTCTTCTGCATGTGATTTTTCCAGGGAATGTACGCTAAAGTGGATTAATCTTGTTTAACATACTGTAATCAGTTGTTTTCAGAATATTTCCAGTTCACAGTTTGTATATTAAAGACCACAAACCCCTGTTATTCCTTCAGAGAAAGATGCCGTAACTTAACAGTACTGCAGTAAAAATTTAGTTTTCCTTTTCATTCAAACTGTCCAGTCTCAGATTACTAGAGTTATCACAACATTTTAATATAGACCATGAAATACTTAAGTAGGCAGATAATGTGACTCACCCATTCCATAATGATTTCTTTGCATTTGGGGAAATGGCAGTCTTTGCATACTTCATTATTAGACAATTTCGTGCATTTCACACATAGAACTATACACATTTCAGCAGTGGTTCCCATTCCCACTTCTAATTTCAATCTTTCACTGAATGGAAACTCTTTTTAAAATGGCACTAGAGAATACAGAACACTGATGTCCAACTAACTACATAATTTATACAGATGCTTAGTACAAGCAGTGCTTCATAGAATGGTTCTACTTTTAATATTGTTTTGATTCAGATTTGATTCTAATTGATATAACTTCAGGAAAAGAAGTATACCATAATTTTTTTTTTTGCCCTCCTTATCAGCTGGATCATTTCTGTGCCTTCCTTTCCGTATCCTCACTACAGGCACCTTTCCCTATCCTCTACAGGAACTCAGCAGCATGTTTTAATGTTATAATATTAAAACGTGCTATTGAGATGAAACCAATTTATTCACGTTCCCCATCTATCTCAGAAGGAATCCATTTATGTATACACCTTATCAGGTTTATGCAACTGAAACTATTATATTTGGTTGACTAACTCCTATACTATAATCACTAATGGTCATTAAAGTACAATCCATTCAATTGTAACATGTAGATTTGCATGTGAACACACACTTGTATAGACAAAATTCATAAAGAACTGTCGTTCTGTGACCAAAGTAATAAATGCACCAAAAAAAGCCAGTTAATCCAAATGATGACCATATGATTATTAATATTCCTTCAATATAGTTTTAATTTTATTGAAGGAATAATAGAAGTTTAATAAAAATAATAAAATCAAATCTCTCACAACTGGCGTACAGTATACTAATGCACCTGCTTGGTTAAGCTTGCTTTTTTTTTTTTTTGTTTTAGCAACTTTATTATTGTTTTTTTATTAATCAGTGTTAAAAAAGTGAGGAACAAACAGCTGCCTTTATTCCATTTTAAAAAATGTTGATTTTTATTAATTACAAATGATTATTTTAACAGCATACCCCTTGCATTATCTGGTATATCCCATTATTTTAACAAATAACTATTGTTTTGCTAAAATAATGAATGTCATTACAAATATTAATTGTGAAATTTAATATAAGAAAAGTTACAGTTATTACTCTATTCTGTTCTGTGTGATTCCTTTGATGGGAAATTCCAGGAACTAGATTATTCTTCTCTACAAGTTAGGTGTTTGATTCCACCTCACTAATTTTTGTTTAAATGAATGAGTTAGATTATATTATGTTTTTTAAGTTATAGCAATATGTTTTTATTTTATGGTGGTAACTAGTGTAGTAAGGTCAAATGATACAGGGAAGCAAACTTTTTCTGCAACAGCCAAAATTAAATAAATAAATAAAATAATATTAATAACTAAAATGAAACAGAATCTTTATACCATTCCCACAAGATAATGTAAAGTCATGCTTTAAACTTAGCTATACTGACTGCTTCCACCAAATTTGTAGGCAACTTATTTCACTGTGCAGTAACCTGCTTCCTATGGGTGAACTTCACGAGACCAATCTTTCTTCTGTTATTCCCCAAGATTTTATATCCTCTGGTAACATAGAGAGAGAGAGAGACGTTTCCTCATTCACTTTATTCAACCCGTCAATGCCTCATACACCTCATTTGGAACTCCCTTTAGATGTCTAGTTGTCCGACTTTGCAGTCCATAACTTGTAAGCCAGTTTTCATATGTTTATCACTACTTGCACTTGTCACTAGTCTGGTTGCTTTTCTCTGAACCCTCTCCAGAAGTTGTCTTTTTTTAGGTGCAGTCTCAAGAGCTGAATATGATAATTCAAATGCAGTGTAGCCATCACCTTATAAGGAGAGATAATGATTTCCATTTTCCTACTAGCAAAGGCCATATAAATCATAAACAGGAACATCATGTACCTTCCTAGCTGGCTGTTTATGTTACATGGAAAATTTCCTGTCTATGATTTAATTTTATTTTTGTCTTGAACTACTTTTAGCTCCTAATCCCCTAGTTTAAACGTTATCCAGGGTTTCCGTTTCCCCCCTCCCAAAAAAAGTAGGTTTATATTTATTACAGTTGCAAGTTAATTTTTAAAAAAATTTACTTTGAATGTTATGAATTTTCTTTTAAATATATAATTTATTTGTAATGTACATATTTAATGTATGGTTACAGGTATTCACATGGTGTATCATCTCCAGAGAGGCATGTACGAACACGCCTGTATTTTACAAGTGAAAGTCATATTCATTCATTACTTACAGTATTAAGATATGGTGGATTAATTGATGTAAGTATAGTAAAAAAAAAAAGCAAGTTTTTTACTAAATAATAATGTTATAGCTCTGTTGTGTTATAATCTACTCATACAACCATTCAGTATCTATCATATTACAGATGCAAAGAGTTTTGCCAATGTACACTTTGGGTATTTATTGAATTAATTAACAAAGTGGTGGCACTTTGAAAAAACTTCTTGTTTTCTTGCTCTTTGTTTTAGCACAAACTGCACTTTGTCTTTAGTGTTATATAGAGAAATGAACCTAAGTTTTGCTATTATTAAGTCTGTGGTAAATTAAAAAAACAAAGTTAACTAGCAAAATTTATATGCATTTTTATTTTCAATGAAATGATTTCGTTTGTTGAATGTTCTAATTTCTCATTAACCTCTGTACTTCCCTATCTTTGGAACAGTATGTAAAACATGTTTCTTAATTTAAATCATTCATTACTTAAAATTTTAGCCCTCTGATAGTGGGGCTGGAACTATGAGGTTCTTCTCAAAAATAACATTTCTGCATTAACTGTTAGCTGGAAATAAAAATCTGTAATTTTCTCTACCTTCTTAAATATAGGCAAATTATTAGCATTAGTAGAGGCATATGATGCAAGAAAGCAAGCTTATGCACCTCCCATTAACACCTCCCATTTCACTCCTCCATTCATTTCAAATGGCTGTCCAGCTCTCAGCCTTAAATTTATTTAGACTGTCAACTTCCACAACAAAAGATGGAAGTCTGTTCCACCAATCAACTACCCGTTGGCTAAAGGCAAATTTCCGCACGTCTATTCTACAACTGTATTTCCTCAATTTGAATCTGGTCCCCCTCAGGTTCTTAATCTGAGCAAGAGGAAGAATCCCATCAGCATTCAGCTTGCTCCACCCATTCAAGGCCTTTTACACCTCAATCAGATCACCTCTTAATTAGTATGGTTTTCAAAGTGACTTATTTTAGTTTTCACAGAGTAATTGTTCATGAGAAACTATCTGGTGCCTGCACAACAGGTTTTTTTTACTATTTTCAAATCTTAGTTAGCATTGGATCTGACCGATAATACTGTGAAGCTTCAATTTGTGTTTGTTCCTAGTTCAAGTTTACTTGCTTTTTAGACTGTCTATAATTATTTATAGAACTCTCCAACATGTTCTACAAATATCTAGTCTTAGGTGAGTTGTTTTTGAAAGAGTCATTATTCTTTTTGCATAATAAATATGAAAAAACATGGAAGGCAATATTCACTGGAATGGAGAGTTAGCAATATGATAATATTTAGATTTCATGTGCTTCATGGCATGCTAAATTTCAAATGAATTTTTAAAAAATTTGAAATGGAAGTGAATAATACTTTCTAATTTAAAAAAATTATATTTTTAAAACTTTATACACGATAAACAAAGTGTGTGTGTGTGTGTGTGCGTGCGTGCGTTTAAAAAAGTTATAGTGGATATAAAAGGTTTTCAGTTCATGAAAAAGTTGCAGTTGATGAAAAATTAATAAGTCAGGTATGACAGATGCACCTAAAAGTACAAAGCAGCATTAAAGGATGCAAAAGTATGTATAAGTATGTATGAATAGATATATTAAATAAAGTATTTAATTAGGGGTTGGCTGCTCAACCTTATGAAAGGACATATTAATGGCTTATCGTCTGAGAGTGTCCACTCTGTATCTTACTACTCTGTTGGTTCCAATGTAGATAAAGCTAATCCTTTGTCACTAGTTACTTGCAAAATTCTGATTAAAAAAATTCTCAACTGGACAGTGGGTTTTTCCATCGTAGATTTCTTTGTAGCAAGTAAGCATATCATTCACCCCTCTGTTAACTTTTAAGAATTGTTGGCTATCAGGATCCATCTTCTCAAACCTCACCATTGCCAATACAATTTCACGAAATGCCATTGCCATCTCTCTGGTGGTGAAGCATCTCGGCTCCTCATTTGGTTCATCTTGAGCTTCATCAGCATTTTCTTCTTTCACTATTGCTGCCTGCACGTCAATAAGTTCTTTGTTAGATAATTCCTTCTATTCTTCCTCTATTAACTCCTCCACATCTTCGGCAAAAACCTCCAACTGAAGTAACTCTGCAACCTTTACAATCTTAACCTCTTTGTATGATTTGTCTATTTCAAACCCTTTGAAGCCTTTTACATGCCATGGGTATATTTTCTTCCATGCACCATTCAAACAACTTTTAGTAATTTCCGCCAGGTCTTATTAATGTTTAAGATGGCGAGGTAAATATTGTAAAATTTCCAAAAGTCTCTTAACATAATTTTTATCACCGTCTACTGCAGACAATGCCTGAGCAAGTGTTGTGCGTAAATAGTATGCTTTTAAATTCGAAATAACAGCCTCATCCACAGATTGGATATGTGAAGCCGTCTTTGGTGGTGGAAATGTGACTCTCACGTTTGAATTCAAATCGTCTGGATGCGTATGTCCAGAAGCATTATCTAATAGAAGCAAAATCTTCAAAGGAATGTCGTTATCTTTACAATATTTTTCAACCTCGGAAATGAAGCAGCATTTAAACCAATCCTCAAAGAGAGATATTGTTATCCATGCTCTCTGGTTCGATCGGAAATGTACAAGTAGGGTGACTTTATTGATGCTCTTAAATGCACGAGGATTTCCAGAATGGTACACAAGCAGTGGTATTAATCTGTAATCTCCCACTGCATTAACCCGAAGCAAGAGCGTAGCCCTATCTTTTGAAGCGTTGAAACCTGGCATTGTCTTTTCCCCTTTGGCAATGTACGTTTGATTCGCCATTTTTTTCCAATACAGAGCAGTCTCATCAGTGTTAAAAATTTGTTGTGTTGAATAGCTGCCTTCATTCAAACACATCACAAAATTTTTCTACAGCTGCAGAATCGGCACTGGCGACTTCACCGCATACTTTAATGTTTTGGAAACCAGCACATAGCTTGAACCTATTAAACTATCCGTTGCTTGCCACGAACTTGAGTTGGGGTTCTCTGTACTTATCCTTAATATCTTCATAAATACTTCTTGCTTTTGCTTGAATGGCCATTGGACTCAGGGGCACTTGCTTCTGAATCTGATTTTCCATCCATAATATTAATAGCTTTTCCATCTTCGATATAGCACCTGAACGCTGTTTGGTGATCGCTGTTGATCTTAAGTGCATTGATCCTTTAACACGTTTCTTTATATGCATACTCTCCCTTAAAATAGTATTCACTGTCGAAGCAGCGAAATCTAATTCCCTTGCAGTAGATGACAAACTTTGTCCTGCTTCATACTTCTTAATCATTTTCATCTTCATTTCTAAATCAATTTTGTTATGTTTCCTGTCACTGCCAGCGTTTGCACTTTCCATTGATCCCTTTCCCTCCATCATTGTAATACGTAAATAGGAATGAAGAGAAGTTTCTGAAAATTTGTTTCTTATATGATTGAAGATTTCAGTGAAGGGGAACTCATTTAACCATAATACCGTAACGTAAAAACCCACAGAATTTCAGTTATCAGGTTATCACAAATGCAATAAGATCAAGTTTACTACCTGTTTATAATGGATTGCACTAACAAAAAAGCCCAATAAACCGGAAAGTGCAAATTGTTTTCGTTTTTTGGCAATGTGCTTTCGAAAAATATCACAGACGCATTCAAAATTGATTCTTAGAACAGAGCATACGATAACGATGAAAGCTTTTCCATCTGTGCAATTTCCATTATAAAAGACACCTACATAGCCACGTGGGCAAGAGCAGCAGTGCATAGCACACGCTTCTTGATTAGACCTGGGTTCGAGCCCGTGACCACCAAATGCGGAACATGCGGAAAGGTCAGGGAATGACCACCGCATATCCCCAGAGCAATATGGCTTTAGTTGCTAATGCTCTTAAAAACCAAATAACAATGACAACAGCAACTTGACTTTCTCCAGTCCAACTTTCCTAATATTGAAGTATTATTGAAGTAATAGGATTGAAGTAATCCTTGATGATTTTAATGTTCATAACTCCAGCTGGCTTCCGTTTTCTAGTCACACTGACCCAGCTGGTTGAGATGCTGAGGCTTTTCCAATTTCTAATGACCTTGCACAGATTCTACATTTACCTTCAAGAATACTGGACAATCCTAACCACACAACCAACACACTTGATCTTTTTCTAACAAACAACCCTTCTAAGTACACGGTGGAAGTGAGTGGTCCTTTAAGTACCTCAGATCACAACTTAGTGATTGTCTCTTCTCCAATGGAGCCTTTATCTCATGGCCATTCCCAACCTCTTGTTTGGCATTACAAGAATGCAAAATCGGGTGACCTGCAAGATTTCTTTAATTCTTTTCCTTCGTCGGACTACTGTTTCAAAACTTCTGATGTAAACGTTTGCTCTGATAGTGTCAGTGAAATTATTCTTGTAGGAATGGATTCCTTTATTCCACACTCCACTTTAAAATCTCGTCCTTTATCTAAATCTTGGTTTTCCAATATGTGCTATGGCTGTTCAAGAGAAGAATGTTGCATATCGTAATTGGCTCATTTCCCATTCTTCACTTTCATTTTCTGCCCTCACCAAAGCTCACAACAATTGTAAAGCAGTCATTAATCAGTCCAAACTAGATTTTGAACAGGCTAAGAGTAAACAACTTGCTTCTTGCCCTAATGGTAGCTGAGTATTCTGGTCTCTTGCCAAAGCTATTGGCGGCAACTTTTGCCCATCTCTGCTCCCACCTGTCAAAACCAAGATGGTTCTATTGTCACTTCAGCCAAGGATAAAGCTGGCCTGCTGGCATCCCATTTTTCTTACAACTCATGTATTAATGATCTTGGTAAAACACTTTCCATCATTCCCAACACGCTCCATTCAATGCTTCCTGTGGTTTTCTGTCAAAAGGATTTTGACGAATTTTGATGCTAAGAAAGCTCCAGGTCCCAATGGTATTTCTCCACTTGTTCTCAAAACCTGTGCTCCTGAACTTACTCCTGTTCTTTGCCACCTTTTTTCACTTTCTTAGTCCAAAGGTGTTTTTCCTTCTGTTTGGAAATTTGCTAATATCCAGCCTGTTCCTAAAAAGGGTGACAAGTACCTCCCATCCAGTTTATCATCCCATTGCAATTACTTCTACTAAAGTAATGGAGAAATCAATTAACCGCCAACTCTTAACTAGCTAGAACTCTTCTGTCTGATCAACAATCGCCAGTATGGATTCCGTCAGTGTCGATCCACTGGTGATATTCTGGCTTATGTTACCCATTTATTGACAAATTCAGTAGAAACGTTTGGTGAAACAAGCTTCCATCTTATCGTTTGCCAACTGTTTTTTGTAATTAGTTATCCAGTTTTCTCTCTGATCGCTCACTGATGGTAGATGACTGTCTGTCTTCTAACTTCTCCACTAATGCTGGTATCCACCAAGGTTCAGTTCTTTCTTCCACTCTTTTCCTCTTGTATATTAATGACCTTCTTCCATTGACTGGAAATCCTATCCATAGTTTTGCCAATGATAGCACATTGCATTCCACTTTCCATTTTGAAAAACCTTGCAATGCTGAATCAGATTCAAATTCTTGAATGTCCACTACCAATTCCTTAAATGCCGATCTCCAGGTAATTCTCCAGTGGGGCAACGACAACTTAGTTGATTTCAATCCTTCTAAAACTCAGTTTTATCTTATCTCGCAAAAAGGATTCTTCTGCTCCTATGATTATCTTTGGTGACATTCCAATTTCTAGGCAACATGATACAACTCTTTTGGGGATTACCCTTACTTCTAATCTCTCTTGGCACATGCACATTACAAATATTGCTTCCTCTGCATCTAAAAAACTTGGTTTTCTCTTTTGCTCTCGGCGTTACTTTTCTTCGAAACAGCTGTTCACTCTGTACAAATTGCAAATCCGCCCTACCATGTAATTTTGTTCCCACATTTTGGGAGGTGGCCCCAAACCGCTCTCAGGCTTCTAGATTCCATTCAGAAGAGAGCAGTTAGGTTAATTAATGACTCCTCTCTAACAGAGTCTCTCCTCTCTCTCTCTCATAGACGTACTGTTTCTGCTGCATGCCTTTTCTACAGATACTTCCATAGGCACTGTTCTTCTGAATTGGCTTCTATAATTCCCGCTCTCTCTTTCACAACTGTCTGAACACATGCTGCCACCAGCCAACATCCATTTACTGTCCAACTTCAAACTCAAAGAACCAACTTTTCATCTTCCTTGTTTATTCATTCAACTGCCGTTTTCTGGAACAACTTTTCTTCACACGTATTTCCTGAAAATTACAGTCTACAGAAGTTCAAGTCTAAAGTCAACAAATATCTTCTTACGTATTCTCAACCTCCAACCCAAGCACTACTAAGTACTATAGTTTCTAATACCTCTCGTGTTTCGGGTTTTCATAAAAAAAAAAAAAACAAAATTCTCCTCCACTTTACTCTCAGTTATTATAAGATTACCTTGCTTACTGCCAGAGTTTAATACACCTCTGGCATTCCCCTCCCTGAATAACTCCTCATGTGTGAATGTAGATGCAAAATATTCATTTAGTTTGTTAGCTGCCTGAGCAGGATCATCAACAGTTGAACCATTGATATCAAGTGGACCAATCTGATTCATCCCCTTCCTTCTAGAGTTTACATAAGTAAAGAACTCTGCTGTTTTTCTTTGCATCCTTTGCCAAAGATTTCTCATAATCTGCCTTTGCCTGCCTAACCTCAGTTGTGACTTGGTTACAGACCAGCTTATATCTATCATAGGCTTTTGTGTCACCTGTTAATTTATATGTATCCTATACATTTTTCATCTCTGCCGCATGTCTAATTAGTTCATCTAACATCCATTTAGGCCTAAATCTTGAACAATATTTCTTAGTTGGTATGAAAAGCCTAATAGCTTCTAAGATTATTTTTTTTGACTGTTTCCCATTTTGAATTTGCTGTTGGTAACATCATCAGTTGGTCCCACCGTATAGAATTTAAATACTGTCTCAGACCTCTGTATTCGCCTTTACAAAAGGAAAAACCCTTCCCTTTACCCCTGATGGTAATTACCTCTAAGTAAATCCCACTTGATCACACTGTTATCATTGCCACCTAGTGGTTCCTTTATCTGCAGATTCTTAATGCATGAAGAATCACTACTGATAATCAGATCAATAGTATTACTCCCGAAAATGCTGCTGTAGAAAACAATCATCCAACAAATCCACAAAAGCCTTGCTAGTATGAGAGTGACCAACCCACAAATTCCAGTCAGTCTCTGGGAAATTAAAGTCCCCCATTATAAGACACTCTGAAGTACTGGCTAACTCTATTTCTCTGCAGAATTGCTCATTATATTCATCAGATTCATTAGGCCTATAATATGATGTGGTTACAAAGGAACTGGATGCAAAAAATAATTTTGATATTTCAGATTTGGATTTCAAAAAAGCTTTTGACACTGTTGCGCATGCAAGACTATTGTACAAATTGGAGCAGAATGGTATTAAGGGTAAGTTGCTACAATGGATAAAAGGATGGTTGAGTGGGAGAAGACAAAGGGTGGTAATTAATGGGTGCTGCTCTTTGTGGACTAATGTAATTAGTGGAGTCCCACAGGGTTCGGTGTCGGGTCATTTGTTGTTTTGTATATTTATCAGCGATATTGATGAAGGTATATCAGGCTTAGTGTGGAAGTTTACAGATGATACAGAGGTTGGCAGGGTTGTTAATTACAGTAATGGCAGTGTGCTACTGCAACAGGATCTAGATAATTTGGGCAGAAGGGCTGAGAAGTGGCAACTGAAGTTTAACCTTGACATGCAAAGTACTACATATGGGTAGAAGTAACCCCAGAGACACGTACCAACTGTGTGGTACTAAACTTAAAGTGGTAGAAAATGAAAAAGACCTGGGAGTAATTGTGCTGTCAGATATGAAGTTTTCTGAGCGATGCAGACAGGCTGCCTGGGCAGGTCATGGGGTTTTGTCAATGATATATAGGAATTTTGCTTGCAGGGAAAAGGAGGTGATTGTCCCTCTGTATAAGGCAATATTCAGGCCATGCCTTGAGTACTGCGTACAAGTCTGGAGGCCTCATTTTAGGAAGGAAGCAGATTTGCTTGAGCATGTACAGAGAAAGGCAACAAGATTGGTGAGGGGAATGAAGGGATCCTCTTACCAGCAGAGGCTTAAGTTCTGAAAATTGTAGTGAATGGAGACTAGGCACCTGCGTGGTGATCTGATTGAGGTGTATAAGGCCTTGAATGGGTTGAGCACGCTGAATTCTGATGGGCTCCTTCCACTTGTTCAGATTACGAACCTAAGGGGATGTAAATTCAAATGAAGAAAAGACAGATGTGCGGAAATTTGCCTTTAGCCAGCTGGTGGTTAATTGCTTGAACAAACTTCCATCTGTCGTTGTGGAAGTTGATAGTTTAAATAAATTTAAGGAGGAACTGAACAGGCATTTGGAAAAAAATGGTGTGTTTTTTTTTTTTTTTTGGCTGATGCTGCATAGGCTCATACACTTGGTTTCTTGCATCACATGGCACTACTACTACACACCTACTCTCGTTTTTCCTTTCCCAGTGCTTTTGCCACACCAAACAGACTCAACATTGCATTGTCCACCAACATCAATTGGATGTACTTCCTTAGATTTTATGTATTTCTTAATTAACAGCATAACCCCTCCTCCCATTCTGTCCTGTCCATCCTTTCTGTACACATTGTACTCCCCAAATTCCAATTCTGCACTGCTTATGTCTGTGTGACACCACGTCTCTGATATCCCAAAAATATATGCCTTTGATGTCTTGACTAGCACTTCAAGCTCATCAAATTTATTAACTATACTCCTAGCATTGGTGTACACACAGGTATACATGCACCTGTTTCTACTCTTAGTTACCCTAACACAGCCCGTGTATTTACTTGTTCCTCTATTACTCCCAGCAGTTCTGGAAATCCCATTGCCTTGCTTTCTAGGCTGCTGCTCAATTGCATTTCAATAAAAGCAGTCCAAAAATCACTTTCACCTCTGCCAGTGGCTTCTTTTAATCTATTAGTCCAGGGATTCCCACCCTCCCCCCAAGCTAGCAGTTTTAATATCATTAGTGCCAACTTGTACAACATTATCACTCTTTGTGCCCTTAAAAGATGATATCTGCTCTACAACATCATCAACCATTGTCCCTGGCAGACATACCCTGGTCCTGTTCCACCTATCCTTTTTGCACAATACATTTCCCGTTTCCCTGACAATAGAGTCACTGACAACAACTAATTCCTTGGGAACCAGCACATTCTGCCTTGGGGGTTGCCGCTGTGTTGAGTGATATTCGAGTGCAAGCTCTGGCATTGATTTGGGCAGCTGAGAGCTTGATGAACCCCTCAATTTAAATCCTTCGAGAGCATCCACCCTGTTCTTCAAGCTCTCATATTGGCCCATAACAATCCTGAGTTGGCACCTGATTTCCTCACACTACTTATATTTTGCACACACAAAAACATTCCCCTTGGCAATATCATGTCCTGTTCCTGATTGCTCCACAAACATCAAACAAGCAGTGCATTTCAAAAGGCTGTGATTCAGAGGACAGCTGCCCCCCCCCCTCAATTCTCCCCTTATCCATAGCACTCCCATTAGTTTGATCCTTTTGCTTTGCTGCTCTGGTCTGAGTCATGATTTCTATTCAATTTTAAATAAAATTCCAATACAAAATATAACCATAAACGTATATCCCAATGCAGTTATAACACTATAGATATATATTTCAGTATCAAATATTATCTCCGAGTTACATTATATGACTTCGTATCTCCTGCCAAGTTATATGTATTAATTTATAATATTACGTTTGTAAAAACTAGTTCATTATATGTATTTAGTTAAAAGAGTACAATTTAATTGACAATGAAATTTAATAAGATTAGTAAATTTTACTGATTAATTTATACTACTATAATCGCTATCTAGTTCTCCGTTAAACCTTACACTATCTAGTTTGGGGTACACGTATCGTATAACAATGATGGCAAGTTACGAACGGTAAATCTACGGACACGAGGTATTAATTACTTTCAAAATCGCACTATCCAAATTCAAAATAAACCACGGAACTTGACTAGGTCTGTAATCTACTTAGAGAAAATAATTTAACAATTAAATCAGTTGTTAACAATCAAACCAGCTAAATATAATTAAAAACTTAGCATCCACGGGAGCTGAAAAACTCGTCCAACACGTTGATTCTATTTTTGCACCCTTCTAGCTTGCATGCTGTTCTGGGGGTGTTTGTTAAAAGCAATAAACTGAATAAATAAATAAATAATAGTAAGAAAATCAAAGAAACGATAGAAAAAAATTTTTTTTGAAAATTCTGAGGTAATGAATGGTAGGGAAGTGAGAAAGTATTGCTATAAAAGAGAAGGGTGGTATATTAATATTATACTATTACAAAGAATAGAGACGAAATGGTCTAAAGAATTCAACAATTGTACATAATGCTCTATAAGGACAAAGGCAGAGATTTAGACAAGGAACAATTGAAAGGTGAAGAATCACCTGAAGAAGTTGAATTGGCTCTAAGCAAAATGAAGCATGCAGACTCCAGAAGAAGATGGAATTTTGATTGAACTTCTCAAACTGGGAGAATATCTCGTTGCAGCTCTCATTAGTTAATCTTTATTCAAAATGTCTTAAATTCAGAAAAATCCCCAAAACATGGAATAATGCTATTTTTTAAGAAAGGGAACAAAGAAGAAATAGAACTATATACATACATATATGTTTTATTATGTGGTCCCTGCCTAAATTTTTGCAACTGTCATGCACATACAGAATCATTCAAGTAAAAGCCAGTAAAAAAGGAAGTTTCTGATTGGGAGTGTATTACCCAGATCATAGAGTTGAAATAGAAGACATAGTGTTGAGGGTCAAACAGCACTGGAGGTTGCCTAAAACGTCATTATTGGTTCCCTTATATTGAGATACAGTTCCCTGTAAATGCCAGAAAGCATGAGTGATGTGTTGTTAATGTCATATAATGTTGGTTTCTGTTATTCTTCTGGCCTCTTAGCTTAGGGGATTGTGGAGCACCACAAACCCCCAGCTCGGCATCCAATGTTTTCCGAGTGGCCACGGAGTCTGGCCTGGCTAGACCGTCCCTGGGTCGGTTGAGCTTCCCAGAGAAGGCCCACACAAAAAATAAAATAAAATAACAGAAGTTAAAAAATAAAAGGAAAAGGAAAAGAGTAAAATAACAATAAATGGAAATTAAAAAAACAAATAAAAGAAAAAAAGTAAAATAACAATGAATGTAAATTTATAAATAAATAAAATGTTGGCTAGTGCAAGGGTTCCCTGGCTATTGTAAGTTCCCTTCTACTGAAAATTGCCATCCTTCGGATAAGAAATGGGTAGCTAGAAGTGGCTGCATTTGCAAATTTTGTCTTAGTCTGTTGTTTCTTATAGTGAGTACTATTTGAATGTAAGCAGATAGGTGGTTTGTCCTTTTCAGTGAGCAGGTAGCACTTATATCCTCTGTATAGGGGTCCTATTCTGGAGTTCACTAGATTCCTGGAGAGATCATAATTAGGACAGGTGTGCAAGGCATGCTCCCATATTACATTCTCCACAAGTACACTATGTGCTGTCTGCCAGTCAAAGGGAGTGTAATTTTTGATTAAAGGGTCCATGGCCTGGTGATATCTTAGTCCATGTGATATCTTTAGCTTGTATGTGACATTCAATCCTGGACCAAACCAGGAACTTTTCCTTGAGATTTGACTCTTGATGTTTTGGATAAAATTGTAAGTTGCCCTACCCAGTGTAGTGGCCTCCCACCTGCTTTGCCACAACTGGTATAGGTTTTGAAGCACTTGCTTCTTTTCTTGGTTTATATTGTTACTTGGAATGATTGTGATGTTCAGGATTGTTGCAGGTAACTGTTTCCTTTGGTGATAGGATAATCCTCTATAAATTACTTCTAAATCCAGTGGGAGGTGACCTGTGATTACTTTGCAGAGCACAAGTTAAAACGGCTCTGAATGCTTTGTGTTTGTTAGTAGATCAACCTTTACAGAATCTAATTTTTTCCTGATTTATGTTTTGTCTACTCTGTGGCACCATATATCAGTTCCATATATTATAATGGAGAGAAAGATGCTTTTATAAGCTGATTGCCTTATTAGGAGGGTCACCCACCTAAAAAAGCCAAAAAAACTTCCATAGTTTGTCTCTAGTATACTGAATGTGCTGTACAAATGTAAGTGTACTATTCACAGTGAGTCCAAGGTATTTCCAGTGTTTTGCTTTTGTTTGATTTGTTTTCAATTTTTATGGTTAGGATCTGTTGTCACTTATTTACCTTTTGTGAGTATGGTCTTAGTCTTGCTGGGTGATATCTTTAGCTTGTGTGTTTTAACCCACTGTGAAAGATAGACCAATAAGCTTATCATCTGTTTATAGTTTTTGAGAAAATAATTGGTAACAGAATTACAGTGAGTCTAGAGAGTTCACAGCCGTTGGGAGCAAATCGGCTTCAGAAGTAAATATAATACAATAGATCATATCCATATAATTAGACATGTAATCAAAAAAACAGATTAATATCATTTTTTTTTTTTTTTTTTTATGTAAACCCCAAACACAAGAGGTATTAGAACCTGTAGTACTTAGTACCGTGCTTGGGTTGGAGGTTGAGAAGACCACAGAAAATATTTGTTGACATTAGACTTGAACTTCTGTAGACTGTAATTTTCAGGAAAGACATATGAAGGAAGGTTGTTCCAGAAAACAGCAGTCGAATGAATAAACGAGGAAGATGAAAAGTTGGTTCTGTGAGTTTGGAGTTGGACAGTAAATGGATGTTGGCTGGTGGTGGCACGTGTTCGGACTGTTTTGAAAGAGAGAGAGGGAATTATAGAAGCCAATTCAGAAGAACAGTGCCAATAGAAGTATTATAAGTATTATTAGTATTAGTAATGGCCGCATGGTGCAAAAAAGCCTATGGCTTATGCTGCACCAGCCAAAAAAAAAAAAAAAAGTATCTGTAGAAGAGGCATGCAACAGAAACAGTATGTCTGAGACAGCGAGTGGAGAGACTCTGTTAGAGATGAATCATTAATTAACTTAACTGCCCTCTTCTGAATGGAATCAAGAAGCCTGGGAGAGGTTTTGGGGGCACCACCCAGGTGTGGGAACAATATTCCATGGCAAAGCAGATTTGCGATTTATACAGAGTGAGCAGCTGTTTTTAAGAAAAGTAACGCCGAGAGCAAAAGAGAAAACCAAGTTTTTTAAATGCAGAGGAAGCAATATTTGTAATGTGCTCATGCCAATAGAGATTAGAAGTCAGGGTAATCCCCAAAAGAGATATATCATTTTGCCCAGAAATCGGAGTGTCACTAAAGATAAGCATAGGAGCAGAAGAAGAATCCTTTTTGCGAGATATAAGACAAGACTGAGTTTTAGAAGGGTTGAAATCAACTAAGTTGTCTTTACCCCACTGGAGAATTACCTGAAGATCGGCATTTAAGGAATTGGTAGCAGATTTTCGAGAAGTTGAAGCTGATTGAGCAGGGCAAGGTTTCTCAAAATGGAAAGTGGAAGGCAATGTGCTATCATTGGCAAAACTATGGATAGGATTTCCAGTCAATGGAAGAAGGTCATTAATATACAAGAGGAAAAGAGTGGAGGAAAGAACTGAACCTTGGTGGACACCGGAATTAGTGGATAAATTAGAAGACAGAGAGCCATCTACCATCACCCTCAGTGAGCAATCAGAGAGAAAACTGGATAACCAATTAGGAAAAACAGTTGGCAAACCATAAGATGGAAGCTTGTTTAGAAGACCTTTATGCCAAAAACACGATCAAAAGCCTTTGAGATGCCAAGAGCAACTACTTGTCTTTCACCGAACCTTTCCATTGAATTAGTCCATAAGTGGGTAACATAAACCAGAATATCACCAGTGGATCGACACTGACGGAATCCATACTGGCGATCGTTGATCAGACAGACGGTTCCTAGGTAGTTTAAGAGTTGGCGGTTAATTGATTTCTCCATTACTTTAGAAAAAGTAGAAGTAATTGCAATGGGACGATAATTGGATGGGAGGGATTTGTCACCCTTTTTAGGAACTGGCTGGATATGAGCAAATTTCCAAGCAGAAGGAAAAACACCTTTGAAATAAGAAAGTGAAAAAGGTGGCAAAGAATAGGAGTAAGTTCAGGAGCGCAGATTTTGAGAACAAGTGGAGAAATACTATCAGGACCAGGAGCTTTCTTAGCATCAAGATTCGTCAAAATCCTTCTGACATCCTTTTGACAGAAGACCACAGGAGGCATTGAATGGAGCATGTTGGGAATGGTGGAAGGTGTTTTACCAAGATCATTAATACGTCAGTTGGAAGAAAAATGGTATGCTAGCAGGTCAGCTTTATCCTTGGCTGAAGTGATAACAGAACCATCTGGTTTGGACAGAGGTGGGAGCAGGGATGGGCAAAAGTTGCGGCCAATAGCTTTGGCAAGAGACCAGAATGCTCGGCTACCATTAGGGCAAGAAGCAAGTTTTCTACTCTTAGCCTATTCAAACTCTAGTTTGGACTGATTAATAACTGCTTTACAAGAAAATGAAACTGAAGGATTAGAAACAAGCCAATTACGATATGCGACATTCTTCTCTTGAACAGCCTTAGCACATTTATTGGAATACCATGGTTTAGATAAAGGACGAGATTTTAAAGTAGATTATGGGGTAAAGGATTCCACTCCTACAAGAATAATTTCACTGACACGATCTGAGCAAACGTTGACATCAGAAGTTTTGAAACAGTAATCCAACCAAGGAAAAAAAGAAAAGAAATCTCGGAGGTCATCCCATTTTGCATTCTTATAATGCCAAACAATAAGAGGTTGGGAATAGCCATTAGATAAAGGCTCCATTGGAGAAGAGACAATCACCGAGTTGTGATCTGAAATGCCTAAAGGACCTCTCACTTCGATCGTGTACTTAGAAGGGTTGTTTGTGAGAAAAAGATCAAGCGTGTTGGCTGTATGGTTAGGATTGTTCCGTATTCTTGTAAGGAAATGAACAATCTGTGCAAGGTCATTAGTAATTGCAAAAGCCTCAACATCTCAACCAGCCAGGTCATTGTGACTAGAAAACGGAAGCCAGCTGGAGTTCTGAACATTAAAATCACCAAGGAAAATTACCTCACTGTTAGGAAAGTTGGACTGGAGAAAGTCAAGTTGCAATGAGAGGAAGTCAAACAGCTCCAAGTGATTAGTGGAGTTCGGAGAACGGCATAGACAACAGATGAATTTGACACAATGAGGCAGAGAGATTTTAAGCCAGAGAAGATCAAAGAGAGGAGATTCCAAATTGCCAAGTCTCTGACAGGGAATATCAGAACGGATATAAGCACAAGTGCCACCTTTGAGGGGAAAGGAATCATACAGTGAATAATTTGGGCATCTGAGATGAGCAGTAGTTGAATCAACTGATAACTGAGATTCTGTCAGAAGAAGTGCATGGGGTTTGGCAGACTGCAAGTGGAAATGGACATCGTTGAGATTAGAATTGAGACCACGTATATTTTTGAAATGAATTAGGAAGTGCTTGGGAGGTTTAGATCTTTTCGCAGATAAGCTTGCTCTGTTAGTTTGATAATTCATGGTGTACTCAATAGTAAGAAATAGTGGGTAGTACATCCTGTATGAAGTGATGAAGTTTTTGGATATGGCGTACACATGGTAATAATATACCCAAATCCTTGACATAACGTGGCCTCGACAATGCTCCCCGCATACACACTACTCGGACTCCCTCCAATCACTATCTGGCAGAGTAGAGGTAGCAAGATTATACGCTAGCTGATCCGGAAGCCTCCTAGAGAGTTACCAATAGGTTTGATCCAGTGTACTAACTAGCGGCTGGCCTGCAAACACCATTTTAGAGCTGTACCCTCGAAATGTAAGGAAAGTGGTGGTATTGCACCGGTTGATGAAAGTCATCTACCACCTAGTACTGCCTGGTAATATAGACGGGCGACATTCCTCCGTGTGGTGTGGGCGGCAGACCTCGACCCCTGATTATGTTGGTTCACACCTGGGCGGTCACCCACCATGTACTTGTGCATGGAGGTTATACCCAGTATTACTAACAGTCCCACCATCGTGAAGGTGCAAGCAGAGGATTTGGCTGTCACAGACCATCCGGACTTTGCCGAAATTGGGTCCACTTGACTTGAGTGTCACCCGAATATCAGTTCCATCAGCGTTTTAGACTCCCAGGTAACAAGTACAGCTTGTCTGGCATATCTGAGAGAATGTCTGTGACAACCTCAAGGACTATAAACCGCTGATAAAACCACAGATAAACCACTGTGTTTAGCATATGTGGATTATGAAAAAGTTTGACACAGTAGAAATGTCATCAAATATGCCAGCACTAAGGAAACAAGGCATCAAAAAGACATATGTACAGACTTTAAAATATATCTGTAATAATACAATATCGACTGTGAAATATCATGAAAACAGGGAAATATTTCCAGTGGAAAGGATTTCTCTAGTATACTGAAATCTTCCATATATTGTTTACTGCAGAATTGAAAGACGAATTTGGTGGCCTGGATTGTGGGCATCAGGAGGAATTTACATAAATCGAGAGGAGATGACACATCTAAAAATTTACTGACAATATGGTATTGATTGCAGAAGACATGTTGGATTTAGAAAGAAGACTAAATGAGCTTAACAAAGCCTCTATTAAAATAGGACAAAAAATAAACATTCCTAAAACAAAGATAATGGCTAGTGAACACATACCTATAAGAACTGTTAAAACAGGAAACCAAGAAATTGAAAGGATGTCAAACTGAGACATATAATAAGCATGGAAAATGAACAAAGGGAAGAAATTGAAAGAAGAACTCTTATAGAATATCTTATGGGAAAAATGAGAAATATATTTAGAGATTAAAAAATTCTAAGGAATGTAATATGAAAAACATCTGACCAGTGTGTTTTTCCTGTAATACAAGGTGCGGCTGAAAAATTTAGGACCGTTTTTTTTTTTTTTTTTTTTTTTTAATGATACTACTAGTATCATACATTCACCACTGTTGAAACTATTAACTATCAAGCCTGAACTGGCTTTATGCCAAGTTTCAGTGTGCACAAAGGTGTTCTACTGGAAGTCATGTAGGTTTGGAAGTCAAATAGGTTTGGTCCGGTGTACTAACTAGCGGCTGGCCTGCAAACACCATTTTAGAGCTGTACCCTCGAAATGTAAGGAAAGTGGTGGTATTGCACCGGTTGATGAAAGCAGTTGTTGGCGCAGTAAAATCATGTCATCATGGATTCAAGAAACAAGCAAGTAATGATTAAATTTTATTTTAAAGCCAGAAAAAGGGCAACTGGAACAGTTGCAATGGTGAACGCAGCTTATTGACATGAAGTACTATAGCATTCCAACATTTTTTGCTGGTGGGCAGCTCTATGAAGGTGAAAGATGTTCAGGATGATGCGTGTAGTGGTTGCCTATCCCAGTCTCATATGAACTTGACCATCAAAAATGTTTGGCAGCTGTTAATGAAAGATTGTCGCCTGTCCCTCTGGATGATAACAGACCAGCTTATCAGCAAGAATACCATGCATTCAGTCATTATCAAAGATTTGAAAGGGAAAAAAAGTGTGTTTCACTTCGTACTGCAAGCATTGACGGTGGAACAAGTTGCTGCATGTTGAGATGGTAGACAGTGATCCAGACTGTTTAAAAAAAATTATAACTGGTGATGAATCCTTGCATGTGAAGTTGAAACAAAAAGAAAAGGAAATAAGTTAGAGAAAATTTGCCGAGAGGACCAAAAAAACTCCAGTTCAAAAAGTCTTGAATCAAAACAGTGTTAGTGATTTTTTTTTTTTTTTGATTGGTTTGTTATCCCAGTCAAGGAGTTGTGCACAAAGAATTTTTACTTGAAGGACAGACAGTTTGCTCTGAATTTTACAGAGAAGTGTTGGACAGACTGTTGAAAAGAATTTTCCATGATAAGCCAGACACGGCCAATCAGGTGAGTGATTCTTGCTTCGCGACAATGCTCTTTCGCAGAATGCAACCATCATAAAGCAGTTTCTTGCACAGTGGGCATTGCAGTGCTTCACCACCCCCCATATATGCTGAATTTGGTACCTGCTGATTATTTTCTATTCCTGAAAATAAAATCCCACCTGAAGGCACGCCATTTTGACAGTGTTTCAGAGATCGAAACCAGCATGAAGAGGGAGTTGAACAGGGTTCCACAGAACCATCCAGAAGACCATGCAAAGAGAAGTATCGAGTTATGAAGGATGTACTTTGAATATTAAATGGTAATAAATTTTTTCCTTGAGATATCAATTTTCTATGAATGTAGTCCTAAAACCTTTTAAACTCACCACATATCATATCGAAGTGAAACATTGTACCTAACAGAAAGACTGGGTCAAAGATGGAAAGTTAACACAATGTAGGATGAAAAGAAGCATGATGGGAATTACCCTAAGGGACAGAAAGACAAAATGAGTGAGTCAGGGGTGGAAAAAATGGGTAACTGATGTAATAACACAACACATGTTTAAGTGCTAAAAGTGGAAATGGGCTGGGCACATTGCAAGATCTAGTGATAATGAAATTCCAAAAACCTTAGGAGTGCAGTGACTGGAAGCTGCAGCAGTAAGACATGCATAGATAGTCATGGGGGAGACCTTTGCCCAACAGTGGACTGACAATGGTTGAAAAAGGAGAATTAGATATTTTTGATAAAGAATCACGCAACTGGTGAGCCACATATCTGTAGTTGGAATACAATAGAATGTTAAAATAAGAATAATATAAACATTCGGTATGAATTTTATCGTTTGTAAATTTATATCTGTTCAAACTGATTTTATAACAATTTTATAACACAACATATGAGGTGTGGCTATTAAATAACAAGACTATTGAAGGTGTTTACTTATGCATAGGTTAATGCACACACATCATTTATACTACCAAGGTAGTTTTAACCATTTTAATTATATCTCATATTGCGAGTACCCTCACGATGAGTTTCCATGGTATTGCACTACCTCAAATAAGTAACACTTCACCTATGGAGAAGACTCAAAGCACGTATACTTATGTACCCTCATATTTCACCACTCGGCTATGCAGTCTTTTATGGAACAGTATCAAAACCTTTCCTGAATTCAAAGTATATGGTATCAAAAAAATAATTTTGAATGCAGTTTCTTTGTTACTGCATCATAGTATCCAGTCAGATTGATCAGAGGTGATCATCCCTTAACTAGTCTGTCTGTGACTGCAATATAATTGCATTCCTGTCTAGATTATCCTGCATTACTTCTTTAACCAGTGACTCCATTATTTTCCCCTGGAACAGAAGTTCAGCTAACAGGGCTGTGATTACTCATGTCACCTTTTGATCCTCTTTTGTGAATTTGGGGACCTCCATAGGGACCTCCCTAGAATTCAAAGATGCTCTCATAAATATGGCTAGGGGTTTGCTTACCTCCTTTGTTGCCTCCCTTAATATAATTGGATAGGAAACTAAATTATATCACAAAATCATTTAGTTCCCTGTTAAAGTTTGATAAACTTATCCATCCCCTTTCCTAAAGAATTCCTCATGTAACTGACTAATGCAAATGCAATATGCCTATTCAGTTTGTCAGCAACCTTATCAGGATCATAGGAGCAATATAGCCGAAGTTGCTCTTGCGCCATTAAACCCCAAACAACAACAACAACAACAACAACAGCAGGATCATCAACAGTTAAACCATTGACATAAAGTGGATCAGTGTGATTTAATCCCTTCCCTCTACTTTAATATTAGTAAATAAGTCATCTTTACTGCTTTTCTTTGCATCCTTTGCCAGAGACTATGTGTACTATGTCTTAGCTTGCCTGACCTCCTTCGTGACTTGAATGCAGACTTGTTTATCTCTCTCTTAGGCTTCTGTATCGCCTGATAATCTATATGCATCCCATGCACTTTGTTAAAAAATTGCATTTCATGTTTTCTAACTTGGTAGGGACATAACCCTATTATTTTAAGTATTTGCTATACAAAATTTTTGCTGATTGCAATGTTCCTTAACTCTTGTAATCTAGTAAAAACTGTACATTGGAAAATTTTAAGATCAGCAGGCATAAAATTTTAAGATGTGAACCCACACTTTATTGTATCACATGATTCATATCGTCTCATGATTAATTTTTTCAGAATTGTTTGCATTCATGCTTTGAAATTCTTGATTTCGCTTTTCTTAGTTAACTCTTACAAACAGTTAAGTTTTGCTGTCAGATCATATGAAAATTTCACTATCTGATTAATAATGAGTAATGACAGTTTAGATTACTTTTTTTGCATTTATTTAAACATTTATATATTTTGTGTGCAATATTCATTCTTAGGAAACCAAGGATGAGCAATGGAGGCGTGCAATGGAATATGTTAGTGCTGTTTCTGAATTGAATTATATGACTCAAGTTGTAATTATGCTTTATGAAGATCCTACAAAGGTAAGTTAATTTTCATATTTTCTCTTTTCATATTTACTTGCATACATGCAAATATTCAGCTCAATTTCTGATTGGGATGTTTTAATTTCATAGCTGTATTCAAAATTTCCTGTTTAAAATTTTAAAATTAGATTTTGAAGAGCTGTCCTACCTATTAAGTAATTAAAATAAAAATTGTTTTTTCAGTTATGAGATAGACTATTTCATTTATAAAAGAAACTGCAATCTTGCTAGTGTGATGTGAAAATAGGTTTTGAATTTTAGTTAAAATCTTTTTTTTTTTTTTACTTTAAAATTCTTTATACTTTTTATATACTACTTCCTTAGTTTAGGACACCTTATTCCTTTCTTAATTACAGTTAGCAGCAAAGCACATGGATTTAAATCAGCATGTCAAGGGGAGAGAGAGAGAGAGAGAAGCCAGACTCCACATGCTCAGTAATCTTGCTTGTGCATAACAGAGGCTACCAGTTAGAACTTGGGCTCACCCACAATCCATGTGCTATTGAATTCATATCATTCCAAGTCACCTCTGCTGTCTAACCATATTGTGTACAGTTAATTCCTAACTTTGTGTATTACTGAAATCATCCAGGTTTCTGAATCATAATGTTGATAGTCATCTTAGCAATAGTATTAATTTCATCAGTCGTCTTGGCCTTCAAATTTTTGTTGTTTTGCTAAGCACAAGTTCTGTATTCTGTTGATGTGATTATAATATTGATATTTTGATATAAGTTGCGAGAAAGGTATACTTGAATAGACATTGCTTAATTTAAATGTACCTGATGCCACCTTTAATGATCAAGTTAAATTTGTGTTGCTTAATGTGTCTGCATTGCTAAGTTTCATTTGCATTGTAACCTCAGAGGGCATAGCATATAAATTTAACTTTGATTATTAAATGTGTGATTACATTTCTTCTTCAGTTTAATTTAGTTTTAATAATTCTTTAATATTATTTCATAATTAAAGCAGAATCTTTGATTTATATTTTATTTAATATTTGTGTATTTTACATCATATGTTTTAGAGATATCAGTAATGCAGTTGCCTCCCATTACTCTTTATATTTCTCTCTCTCTCTCTCTCTCTCTCTCTCTCTCTCTCTCATCTCTCATCTCTCACACACACACACACACACACACACACACACACACACACAATTTTAAACAAATAACTTTTTTTTTTTTTTTTTTTTTTTTTTTTTTTTTTTTTTTGTTATTTAGGAAAGTAACAATGCTGATAAGGGTGAAAAATGAGATAGCGATATCACTCCATTTTCCAAAAAAGGAAGGAAGTCAATCAGCCTGGAGGAGAAGATTGATGGTCTCCAGTAATGTGTGTGGGAGGGGGCTACCATTGTCTCTGTCATGGATTAGGTTTTTTTTTTTTTTTTATGAAAACCCCAAACACGAAAGGTATCAAAACCTATAGTACTTAGTACTGTGCATGAGTTGAAGGAGAAGTATGGGGGGGGGGGAGAATGCCGGAAACTTTGCTCTAGAGACTAAACATGGGTTTCACCACTTCAAGCCTCCAATAAGCAAAGTGGTGGTATTTCACCGGTTGATGAAAGTCATCTACCACCTGAAATTGAAAGTGAACACACAGAGAATCATCAGGTTCCATAAGAATAAAATAATGAAAACCTATGATGCTAGCAATAAGATAGTGAAAGCAGATCATGCTACTTCTGCCCTTCCATATCCATGATGAAGGTGTTTGCTGTCTGGATCAGTGTCCTGGAATCTGTAGACAACTACCGTGACCTCTGTAACATCTCTATTAAAAATTTGTGGTGAACTACACTAATGATGAACTCACCAAGATTCCTTCATTGCCAGCAGTGGTTGATTTAAAAGCTTCAAACAATGCTGATATCTCTACAACTGCAAGTTTGCATGGTAGGGAAATTTGAGGGTGCAGAACATGACAAAGAAGGGAAGTTTCTGGAGGTTGTATAGAAATCATCAACATTGATGAATTGGGGAAAAGGGCTGCTTTGAAAGAATAAAGTTCTGTTCATTTTCCAGACAGCTGAAGACAGAGGAGTTTATTAGAAGAGTACATATTCATGTGACTGCATATATATTTATTTAAGGGCAGCCAGATTTTTGGCTTCACAGTTTACAATGGACCATGCATTTTTTGTGACAGTGTACAGGCTTCCTTACTTTTTAGTGTACATATTATCCACTGAACTGTGGCTGGCTCTCTCTACTATAAGCTTTATGTACATGTCAAATATCAGCTCCTACATACATACATAAAAGAAAACTGAGGGGGGCACAAACTGAAGTTCATCTTTATCTACCATGTATTTATCTAATCAAAGATTATCTGCCAGTGCATTAGCACCACAGCTTCATTGGATGGAAGAACTGAAAGAACAAGGAGTTATTCATGTCAAGAGAATCTCCATGAGAAAAGATGGTAATCTGATCCCTACCCGCAATCTGATCTTGACCTTTAACACACAGAATCATCCATCATCCATTAAGGCCGGATATCTGGTATGTAATGTCAGACCATATGTCCCAAACCGGCTACGGTGTTTCCGATGCCAGAAGTATGGACATTCCCAAACAGCTTGCCGGGGAACCCCTACTTGCGCAAAGTGTGGTTCAATCGAACACGATTGCGAAAACTGTAATGCTCCTCAATCAGTATGTCCAAATTGCAAAAAAGATCATCCCACTTATGCCAGAATATGCGAGCGCTGGAAAAGTGAGAAACTTATCCAGAAATATAAAACTGAGCATAATGTTTCTTACCAAGAAGCAAAAAGAATCATCTCACCACCAACTCATGCAGACAGACCTACGTATGCCCAAGCCACCAAAAAATTCCAATCAACCGGATCGCAAACTGAACTAACAGTATCCCCAAAACAGTCTTTCTCAAATTACGTAAAATCTTTGTACAGTGCAACTCAAACCCAAGCAGTAAATACACCAATTACCATACCACAAGAAAACGTCCAGACTCCGGATCAAGGACCCAAAGAAAAACATATCCTAACTTCTAGTCACCAACAACAAATGGACACTAAAGAAAAATCAGCAGATGACCCTGTTCTTCAAATTTTTGTTGAAGAAGACATGGACACCGAAAGGCCTTCCTTCCCAAAAAAAGATAAAAACAAAAATGAAAAACAGGAAACTTCAGCAACCCGAAAATGCTCAGAAAGTCTAATAAGAGATAAATAATGAACAGAATAATACAGTGGAATTGTCGTGGATTCCGTGCCAATATCGATGACCTATACGATCTTTCTTGTAAGTACTCACCAATATGTCTCTGCCTTCAAGAGACGTATTTAAAACCCCAAAATACACCAAAACTGTCTCGTTATAACATTATTAGAAAAGACAGAACCAATCAGAATAATGCACATGGGGGTGTAGCTGTTTTAACAAACCCACATATTCCTGCCAAACAGGTCTTACTGAACTCTCCCCTCAAGGCAATAGCAGTCCGTGTGGCAGCTGACATCCATATGACAGTCTGCTCCTTATACATCCCACCAAGCTATACCTTCCAACAAAATGATCTCAACAATCTTATAGCTCAACTCCCAACACCTTTCCTCATTCTAGGAGACTTAAATGGTCATCACACTCTATGGGGTAACAACAACATCGACCAAAGAGGAAAACTAATTGAACAGTGTCTAGACTATAACAACCTCCTTCTTCTAAATGACGGTTCACCTACATACGTTCACCTTCCTTCAGGAACAAGCACTGCAATAGATTTGTCTATCTGTTCAACAACCTTATATCCTATTCTAAAGTGGACGATAAACAACGATCCGCTACATAGCGATCATTTCCCCATAATAATTGAATTACTTAATAAGCCCTCTCATCATCCTACTAAAATTCCACATTGGCTCACTGAAAAAGCAGATTGGCAGTCCTATAAAAAATTAACTAAGCTTGATCCCGAAATAATCCAAAATTCCACAACTGATGAAGCAGTTGACTATGTCACAAAAACGATATTACATGCAGCAGAACAAACTGTCCCGAAATCCTCATCAAAATTACCAATTCATCCAAAAACCTGGTGGAGTGATGAATGCCTTGTGGCTAAAAAAGAGCGAAGCAAAGCTTGGAATTCTTTTCGCCGGAGTCCAACTACAACCAATCTCATTCAATATAAACGCGCTAGAGCAAGAGTGAGATATGTCAGATGCTGCAATACAAAGGCTGCTTGGATCTGCTTCACTTCGACTATTAATCAAACAACGCCTACACATAAAATTTGGAAAGCAATCAGAAAAATGAGTGGCAAATATAAAACGATACCTGTACCCATCATGGAATGGAGAGGGCAGAATGTAAATGATCCTGCTGGAATTGCCAATATACTAGGTGAAACCTTTGCAAAAACATCAGCAATAGAAAGTTATACACCGACTTTCAGAAGATTAAAAACAAGTTTAGAGAAACAAAAGTTAAACTTCTCTTCAAAAGGAGATGAACAATACAACCTACCTTTTACCATTCACGAATTACACAGAGCTTTGTCAACATCTAGATGCAGTGCTGTAGGACCAGATAATATTCACTATTCCATGATTCAGAAACTTAGTACCGAATCATTACAGTTACTTCTTCATCTATTCAATAGACTCTTCCTGGAAGATAAATTCCCTAATCAATGGCATCGTGCCACAGTCCTTGCCTTCCCTAAACCAGGTAAAGACCCTACAAATCCCACTCATTATAGACCAATTGCCTTGACCAGTTGCATTTGCAAAATTCTCGAAAAGATGGTGAACCGCCGACTGATCTGGTAACTTGAAAATCTCAATCTCCTACATTCTGCACAATACAGTGTCCGACAAAACAGATCTACACTAGATATACTAGTCAGACTGGAAAATTCCATTCGAAATGCATTCCTCAGATTGGAACACCATGTGTTAGTCTGCTTTGATATCAGTAAGGCCTATGATTCCACGTGGAAGTATGGAATACTCCGTGAACTGCATCGCCATGGACTTCGGGGTCACCTCCCGATTTTCATACAGAATTCCCTATGCAAGCGTACATTCCAGGTTCGATTCAAAACCTCACTGTCCCAAGTATTTTCCCAAGAAGAAGGAGTTCCTCAAGGCTCTGTACTCAGTGCTTCACTTTTTATAATTGCAATAAACACCATTGCCGGACAAATTCCAAACACTATTGATAAAGCACTGTAGACGACCTGAGTATTTGGTGTCATGCAAAAAACATGAATACTATTGAGAGACAGTTGCAAGGGGCAGTAAATAAGATCTGTTCATGGGCTCAGACTAATGGATTTCAACTTTGTCCGGAAAAAACATTTTGCATCCATTTTTGCCACCAACGCAAACTCCATCCCAATCCAGAGCTAGAACTGAATCGCCAACCAATAGCAGTTCATCCGAGCATACAGTTCTTAGGAATCACTTTAGACCAGAAACTCACTTTTGTTGAGCATATCAAAAGACTAAGAAACTCATGTCAACAAAAACTAAATATCATCCGGGTTCTCTCTGCAACTAATTGGGGAGCTGATCGCCTTACTTTATTACGGCTATATAGAGCATTAATAAGATCAAAACTTGACTACGGAGCACCAGTCTATAGTTCAGCAAGACCTAGTGCCCTTCGCTGGCTTGACCCTATCCATCATAGTGGAATACGCGTTGCATTAGGAGCATATCGCACGTCACCAATACATAGCTTATATGCTGAAGCACACGAACCTCCTCTCTCGATCAGGCGACAACAACTGATACTACGTTACGCCTATAAAATTAGATCTATGCCAGAACACCCAAATTGGCAGATAGTTTTCTCATCACAGCACACCAGGTTATACCAAAACCGCCCTAATGCTAATCATCCTTTGGGTATGAGAATAAAACGCCTCTTAGAAGAACTAAATCTAACCTTAGACAATGTGGCACATAGCCTCCCATCCTCTCTTGCTCCTTGGAATATCATTTCGCCCTCATGTGATTTACATCTGCATGAATGGAATAAATCTACATTGCATAGAGAAAACTTCTTGCAGCTATACCATGCAGTAGTGAACCAGTTTACTAGCTTTTCCATAGTACATACTGATGGATCAAAGAATGGTGTCCACGTTGGAATCGCCGCAGTTTTCCCAAACATCACATTAGCTTATCAGTTATCACATGAGTTCAGTATATTTTCCGCAGAACTAATAGCAATTCAGGTTGCACAGAATCATATCGAGTCTTCCGATATTAACAACAGCATAATTTTCACAGATTCCTTAAGTGCCCTTCAAGCACTAAAAAACACAATGAACATCACCCACCCAGTCGTGAAAAGAATAGTCAGCTCTCTGCATACCTTATCAGTACTTGGGAAAAACATGCACTTCTGCTGGGTCCCAGGACATATGGCAATTCCTGGAAATGAACTAACAGACAATGCTGCCAAATTAGCTCACCTTCCACCCGAGAAAAAGTGGAAAGTGCCTCATCAAGACTATCGACCAATAATCCAGGAAAAATGCACGTGCCAATGGCAGTTATTATGGGAAAATCAGCCAAACAATAAACTTCGAAGTATCAAGCCAAACCTTGAGCGATGGCCTTCCAGCTTCAGTTCAATCCGACACCAGGAGGTAATATTGGCTCATCTGCGAATAGGACATACAAATGTAACTCATGGTTATCTTTTAAGAGGAGAGATACCCCCTCAATGTCATCACTGTAATACAATGCTCACAGTGAAACACATTCTGGTTGAATGCACAAAATATACAAGAGAACGCCAGAATCTTTACACTGCAGCCACAACAAAAGATCCTACACTTACCTCACTTTTAAACAATGAAACAAATGTCTCAAGCATTTATAACTTTCTCAAGATAATTAAAGTATATCACCTCCTTTAGTTAGGAAAAAAAAAAAAAAAAAAAAAACTTTCTGGTTCCTTCTTTCCATTTTCTCTATTTGAGAAGAAATTACATGCATAGTTACCATATGCATGGCGCACTATGGCCATAGTTGCCGATGCGCCCAATAAATTTCGAAACAAACAAACAAACAATCATTGGATGGATGACTGTTATGCTGTTTGTTAATAAATTCCTTTTCCCTTAATTTATGAACTGCATGCATTTTGCAGAAGGGAGAAGTTTGCCTTCAACATCCTCTTTATCTCGGGTATATATGTATGTGTCACATGTAAAAGGCGCCTGAGGTTTCTCTTTTCTTTTCACCTGGTGTGATGATCACAGATTGTGCAAAATCAGTTTTGTGAAATTCAGTTTTTTTTTTTTTTTTTTTTACTGGTCACTTTGCTACCAGGGAAAAGCAGTCACTCAGAAAACTGCTTTCTGGTACCCATCCCTGCTGCAAGGAAGCAGGACGTCCATCTACTATATTCATCATTGGGTGCCATTCCCCTAACCTCTATCTAGGTATGGCGAGGTGAACCTAGCAGAGAATTCTGTTTAATGTGTATCTGTTCCAAAAGATCCAAAACCTTCCTAAAATCGAATGCCTCCAGAACTGTATGCAGTAGTAAAGGTGCCTTTATACAATAGGATGAACACCTATTGTATAAGGCATTGGTTAGTCCGCACAGTAGGATAATCTGTATATCATTGATTATCGATTATTCCTATCACTCCTAGTGCCTTAGCCCAGCATAGGATGCATCTTGACAAACACACAGGCCCAGCACAGGATGCCTCTTGGCAAATACTTTGATCTCTCTCTCTGTTGTTTGTTATTTGGTTTTTAGGAGCATTAGCAACTAAGGCCATATTGCTCCGGGAATATGCGGTGGTCATTCCCTGACCTTTCCGCATCCTCCGTATTTGGTGGTGACGGGCTCAAACCCCGGTCTAATCAAGAAGAGTGTGCTACGCACTGCTGCCCCTTCCCACCTGGCTATGGAGGCGCCTTCTCTCTCTCTCTCTCTCTCTCTCTCTCTCTCTCTCTCTCTCTCTCTCTCTCTCTCTCTCTCTCTCTCTCTCTCTCTCTCTCTCTCTCTCTCTCTCTCTCTCTCTCTCTACTCTACCCCTCTAATATTTCACCTAGCCCTTGGCCAACCTTCGGGCAGCTGCCTCTATCCTTCCCTACCTTAGACTATCCTCTTGCGCTCCTTTCTAAACAAACAAACAAAAAAATAAATAAATAAATAAATAATAATAATAAAAAAAAAAATTTTTTTAATTTATTTTTTCATTGGACCCACCATGGGTAGTTTAGGTGACTCTATGGTGAGCCCAGCCAGAGTACCAAGTCCTATGTCTTTGTTGTTCTGCACTACTTTTGAGTATAGTATCACCCATCTGGTTTATAGTATTGTTTGACTGGTGGCACTGGTGGTTGCCCAAAACTCTGTGTTTATTACTCTGTAAAGGCCAGAATGTGTTATAGATGTGGTTTGCATGAGGATTGTGTTGTCATCTGGCCACTTAACTGCGGGGCCTTTGGATCACAAAATTACTCCCATTGCCCATCCAACACCATGTGGAGGTGGGCCAGTCGGCAGGGTGGTACTCTGGCTGGGCTCACCACAGAGTCACCTAAGCTATCCATGGTGGGTCCAATGAAAAAATAAATTTAAAAAATTCTTTTTTATTATTATTATTTATTTATTTTTTTGTTTGTTTGTTTAGAAAGGAGTGCAAGAGGATAGTCTAAGGTAGGGGAGGATAGAGGCAGCTGCCCGAAGGTTGGCCAAGGGCTAGGTGAAATATTCGAGGAGTAGAGAGAGAGAGAGAGAGAGAGAGAGAGAGAGAGAGAGAGAGACCAAAATATTTGCCAAAAGGGGTATCCTGTGCTGGGCCTGTGTGTTTGCCAAGATGCATCCTATGCTGGGATAAAGCACTAGGAGTGATTCTGCAAGCTGCCAGCTATTCAGGTCATCAAATTAGCCCCTAGAATATCTCACAACACTAAGTAAGGTGCACAGTCAAGTTTGGTGGGTTGGTTCTTTCCACGATTTTCAAGCCTGTGGAAGTCCTTTGAGTGGGCCTAGTAAGAGGATGGTCATAATTAATGGAGTGTTCTATCCAGGGTTGATCAGTTTGAGATAAGTGAGAGCAGTGGTAGATGGTGTAGTCAGTTATTGTTCCCAGCAAGGTTCCAAAGTGACACTCTACAAATGGAGAAAGCTTCCTGAGCAAACCTGGAGAAGGCATTATAGCAGTCTTGGTCCGTGACAAACTGATACTTGGTGCCCTACAGGAGGATTTAGATGGCTGTGAGAAGGATGGCCCTAAGGTCATCATAAAACAGACAATGGTACACAGTGTGTATCCAATCTCTGGGGTACTGCAACTGCATAGTGGGTCCTCAGTAATTCCAAAATGAGAGAAGTTTCAGTGATGTCATTAGAAATTATATGTATAGGCCAGGTGAAAACCAGGGAGGAGGTTTGGGATGGGTGATGGAAGAAGGAATTGTTTGATAACAATGCCTTTAGGGGCTTTGTCCCATCTAGTCTGCCATCCGTATGTGGTGTTCATTGAGCATTTTTTTCCTGTAATGGTGCAGTATACCCTGGAGATGGTAAAATGCATGATTTACTGGATGGACTGGAGATTGGTAGAATTTCTGGTGACAGTGGCTCTGGTCACCATGCTCCTGCACCTTAGCTAATGATGCAAAGAAAGACTGCTCTGTACAGGATGGTTAAGGTCCTGCCATAGAGGCCCCAATCCATTGAAAGATTCTTTTGATCAGAGCTTTATACTTGTGGATTTTGGTACTAAGATATTGCAGATGTGGATTGAATGTGAGTTTTATGCTGGCATAGCTGACACCCGTGTGCAGTACCTTGTATATACCAATATTAAATTTTAATTTCTACTTCTTGTCTCATTTGCCAGTTCCTCTAGGTCTTCTTACATTAGCATATGATATTCCTATCATTAGGCTACCTGCCATCCTTTATTTTATAAGCTAATTAGACATTAAACTTGATATGCTCAATATCAAAAACAAAAAAAGCCTAATACTGAAGCCTGAGGAGCCCCTGCTAATAACATTATTACAAGAAGAGCAATACCCATTAATAATGATTCTGTCTTCTGCCACTTGACCATCTTGTTATCCACGACTCTAACTTGCCCCTAATGCCATGCTGCTCCAGTTATTTACTTTACTAAACTCTAAGTATATGACATCAAAATTATTTTTTGCATCCATTTCCTTTGTGACTACATCATAGTACTAATCATATTGGTCAGACAAGATCTCTCCCTAACAAATCAATGCTGTGAATACCATATAAGTGTATTGCTGTCTAGATAATCCTAAGTTACTTCTTTTGCCACTGACTCCATTAATTTCCATGGAACAGAAGACAGGTTTAATTATACACTTTCTCATCGTTCCCTTTTGGTCCATGACAAAAGTTATGTCAGAGGAATAGGGGAAACATTTGCTATCTCCAAATTATAGGTATCTCCCCTTAACCTAAGGATGCTCTCGTGATGATGATGGCTCCATGTTTGCCTACCTCTTTTGCTGCTTCTTTTAATATAATTGGAATGATTCTGTTAGCCCCAGGTGCTTTTTTCACTTTTAGTTTCAACAATTTCTCTTCTATTCTCAGTTATCACAAATCACCTAGCCCCCAGTAATATATTAGTATACTTCTGGAATCCCTCTCTAAAAACCACTTTGTTCATGAATGTAGATGCAGAATATTTATTTACTTTGTCAGCAACCTAAACAGGATCATCAATAGTCTTATACCATTCACATATTGTGGAGCAATGTGATCCCTCTATTCTAATGTTAACATAAGCAAATTTTTTCTTTGCTATTTTTTTTGCCTTCTTAGCATGTGACAATCATTTAGGTATAAAACTTGAACAATATCTCTTAGTTAGTATAAAATATCTAATAGCTTCTGCAATTACTTCCCTGAACACTTCCCATTTAAAATTGAAATAACATCATCATTTTATCCCACTGAAAAGAACATGAAACCAGATTCATTGTAGTAACTTTTATGAAAGCAAATTCCCTTTGCTTCACTCTTGACAGTAGCTACATCTGTAGGTACCTTATCGATATAGTGTGATTACTGCCACCTAGCAGTTCTTTTATCTGGTAATGCTTAACAAATCAAGAGTTAGGTTGATCAGAACAAGAGTATTACCATTCTAGTTGCCTCTGTAATGTGGTGATGTAGAAAACATTTATCTAATAAATCCAGAAAAGTTCTGTTACTGTGTGAGTGACTAATCCACAACTTCCAGTCAATATCAAAAGTTAAAATCTCCCATTACAAGACATAATATATTGGCCCACTCTATTAATCTGTATAGCAGTTGTTCACTATATTTGTCTGTAGTTGTTCATTATACATGTAATTTGACATGATAACTCACTGCTAATTTCATTTTTGTTTACCCACAGTTTATGTAACACCAAATTGGCTCAACATTACAACAACCACCCTTGTCAGCTGCATGCATTGCCTTAGATTTTGTATGTTTCTTAACCAAGAGCATAACTGCCACCCCTCATCCTCTCTGAACTTGGGATGAACCTCCTACAAGAAATCATTCACTGAGCATGCAGAAAATCCATAAAGAAAAGAAAAATCAGACCAAAAATAGTCCCTGGTGGAACAGTGAACTCACAGCACTTAGAACACAGGTCCACAACACAAGGAATCGATTCCAGCAAAGTAGAAGCAGATGTCCTGCCCAGGAAGTTGAAGTTATGAGGAATAAATATACAGATATAATTGACAAAGTGAAGAGGGAGGACTGGAGAAACTTTGTATTCACACAAGGCAATGCTGACCAATGGTATATCATCTATAAAATTGTTTGTAGAAAGATACCCACTGGAAAATTACTGATGCAATAACAGATAAAGATGGCAATCCCACCGTCATGTGGGAAGAAACAGTGAAACAGCTACTATTAACACTCTTCCCTGAGGACTCAGAAAACACCAATACAGACAAGACTGAGAAATAAAAACAGTAGAAGAGAAACAGATTTCACATCTGAAGAACTGCAGGCTGCAGTTACCAGACTAAAGAGCAAAAACTGCCCAGGTCAAGATCATCTAGAACAGAAATTGTCAAGAAGATAGTCGAACATAAGCCACAACTAATACTGACCCATTTTTAACTCCTGCCTGTCTGGCACAGGGTTGCTTCCCCAACAGTGAAAGCAGGCAGTCTTAAAATTATTCTTGAAAACTCGAAACAAACCCTTAGCAGAGGCAAAATCCTACAGAACTATTTCTCTACTATCTGAAATTGCAAAGATACTGGAAAGGCTAATGCTACACAGATTAGAAATCTATTAACAAGAAACACCTTTCTTCACCCTTTCAGTAAGAATTTAAAGCAAACTCCTGTGTACAGGATGCCATTCGCAACCCCCAAGATATTCAATCTGCCCAAGACAAATGTGTTAGTCATCACAATAGACTTCAACGGGACTTTTGACACACCCTGATGGGGGGAAGCATCCACAGATGGTTCAGACACCTCCAGATTCCTAACTACATGTTCAAACTCTTAGGAAGCTACTTCCAGGACAGAGGAGTCTCAGCAATAACAAAATTGAGTACCTTCTCCAGACCAATACAAAGGGTCTGGAGAAAGTACTGAATTTTGTACCTTCAAAATTTAGTACCATCTCCAGAACTGACCAGAAAAAGGGGCCCAGCACCAAGCCCCCAAGGCTCAGTGCCAGGCCCTTTTGTTGGTCAGTGGTTCTTGATGAATTTTTAACAAAAGAATCAGATCTAATATAAACAGTGGCCTTTGCAGATGATGTTGTTCTCCTGATGTTTGCCTAGTCATGCCTCTAATTAGAAAGGAAATCAAATGAGGCATTGCAACAACTATCAACACAAGCTTAAAATATCTCTTTGCACACCCAGGGTCCTGAGCTGGATATCATCATTCTCTTTCTTGGTGATTCCTTTCTACTTCTCTTTCTCTCTCTCTCTCGGGGATTTTTTTTTTTTTTTTGCTTGTGCATCATAAGCCTCAGGCTTCCTTGCACTATATGGCTAATAATAATAATAATAATAACTCGATTAGTTAGACAAATTAAGCAATAAAAAGAAACCAACAAGATGGACTGATAAGAAACAGCAGCCTGAACCTGCAAAAGATTTCAAATGACTTTTTTTTCTTTTCTTCTTTTTTTTTTCCCTTGTAACTTAGCGTTTAATTATGCTTACTTTGTACTTAACTAGTATTGAAGTTGTGTTAACCAGTTTAGCACTTAACTTAATAAGTAACTTAAATATAATTATATTTATATATATATATAATAGTAGTGAGTAAATAGCGGAGAGAGTTTGGAGTAAACAGGAAGATGATAATAGATATTACGGATCAGGGACACTGCTTAAATGTTTGCTTAATCAGTGTCCCTGATCCGTAACCCTACAATCATAATGTATAAATAGTGGTATATAGAAAGCGTGAAGTAGAAGTTTGTTACTACTGAACCTATGGTATACACAAGAAGTGAACTAGAAGAAATGAATAAGAAATATAGTGACAAAATAAGATAGGATAAAGTGACAAAATAAGATAGGATAAAGTGACAAAATAAGATAGGATAAGGCGACCAAAATAAGATAGGATAAGGCGACTAAAATAATATGGAGGTTAAATAAGATCACATTGTGGCATTATTCACAATTTCAATTGCTTTGTCAGAGGTCATCCACCGAAATTATGAGAAAGGTGGCAATGCTCTTGCTTCTTTTTCCGACATGTTCTGTATGCTATTGAACATGTGTTATGGTCGTGTCGTTTTGAATTTTGCGGTAAGAATAGGGTCTAATAAGTTATGCCAATAATTATAAGTAGAGCATATAGAATATGGATGACCTTACATAAGCAAGAAAGAGCCAGAAAAATTGCAATAACAATCAATTGCAGTAATAAAACAATATGAATGAACTGTAGGGACTTACCTGTTACCTTGTAGTACCATTTTTAGTACTACAAGGTAATTAAGAGATCAAGAGAAGAAAAAAAAGTGGTAATGTTAAAATTGTCGAGGATTGATGATGGAAATGATATACATATGAATATGTGTGATGATGAGCACAATTAAATATGTGGCGAACAAACTGCCCAGGATAGTTAAGAATTATAAAAGCTTACAAAGCAGCAGTGAACAGAGGCTAAAACTTTGTTAAGCCGAAAAATAGGTGTCGTAAAGGAGGTAGGTAGCATCTCAAATATTACATTCATAAAACTAAAGCTCACGAGAAGAAAAATGTAGAAATGGAGGAAAGTTGAAAGATGAATGAAGTAGAGATAAATAGAGGCTCGGGTAGTTCGGGGTTCGCAAACCTTTTCCTGTAGTTAGGACTCTGAACGAATGTCTGGGAGTCTGTTCCTCATGTATTTAAAGTCAGTTGTGTGTGAGAATGATAATACACTAAAATAATTAAAGTATGTATAAATATATACAGAATTAATATACTGTAATTGGCCAATTGGTGGGTACAAGTTTTCTAAGTTTAAGACACACCACAGAGGCCAAGTGTATTATATATACGTTATTTACAAACCTGGTAGTTAAAGGTAATTACTTCAATTATGGCTGATTATATTATTTATATTAATATGGTTGGCAGTTAGTTTTCTATTTTGTTCAGGGTCCTAACTACAGGAACAAGTTTGCGACCCCTTTTTTACCTACTAATTTAAGTGCTAAGCTGATTAGTACTGCTTAATACTAGTTAAGTAAGGGTTAAACGCTAGGTTAAAAAAAATAAAATAGGATCACAGTGCGGCGTTACTGACAATTTAAATGTCTTCGTCAGAGGTCATCCACCAAAATTATGAGAAAGACAGCAATGCTCTTGCTTCTGTTTCCGACATGTTCTGTATGCTACTGAACACGTGTTATGGATGATATATTTATCTCTACCTCATTAATCTTTCAGCTTTCCTCCATTTCTACATTTTCCTTCTCATGAACCATTAGTTTTGTGAACGCCATATTCGAGATGCTACCTACCTCCTTTACCCAACCTATTTTCCACCATAACAAAGTTTTAGCCTCTTTCACTGCTTCTTTGTAAGCTGTTATACGAGTAATTCTTAACTACCCTGGGTAGTTTGTTCAGCATGTATTTAATTTCACTCATCATCACACATATTCATGCATATATCATTTATGATGGAAAATCATCATTCCTCAACAATTTTTTTTTTCTCTCAATCTCTAACAGCCAGGCACTGCTGGTGTGCATCACACACAAATATACACGTGGATGGTGCATATCAGCCATTTTTAGTACTACAAGGTAACGGGTAGGTCCCTCCGGTTTATTCATATTTTTTCATTATTAATTTTTATCATTACTGCAATTTTTCTGGCTCTTTCTTGCTTCTCTAAGGTCATTCATGTTCTATATGCTCTACTTATAATTATAATTATTGGCATAATTTATTAGGCCCTGTTCTTACCACAAAATTCAAAATCATCCATAACACGTGTTCTATAGCATACAGAACAAGTCGGAAACGGAAGCAAGAGCATTGCTATCTTTCTCATAAATTCAGTGGATGACCCCATGTCGTGGACGGAAACTAAGGGTTGGTGATGATTTACGGGCCCCTGTGCAAAGAGGCCAACAGAATGCTACATTACACAATATTAACAGCACATCACTCACACTTTCTGGCTTTTACAGGAAACTGTATCTCAACACAAGAGAACTAATAGCGGAGTTTTGGGCAACCACCGGTGCCTCTTGACCCTCAGCACTATGTCCACCCCAGGCCAGGTGTCCCCCCTCCTTATTCAGAGGACTGTCACAAGTAAGACTTCAAGAAATCTTAAATGAATGTCCCACTTGTGACAATGTATAAATATTCCCCCTAAATACAAGTCTTGTAATAAAAAAAAAAAAAAAAAAAATTAGAAATAGTATATTGGCAGGTTAATGTGTATATCTGTAGAGTGAATGAGGGGCCATGTGTGTAAACCTTGCAATGGCCATCTATCCCCTATTATATTTTCTGGCAAAGCCTCCCCGTTATCTACCCTTTACTTCCCCCTTTTTCCCCCAAAACTGAAACTATCACCCAGGCTTGTTTCCATCCAATAAAAAATTCTTCTTCGCTTCTTTTTCTCTTTTTCCCCTTCTTCACTGCTCACACCTCTCCCCAGCAAGCTTAGACATTGCCAGGATTTGCCTAGCCAGAGACTTACATGAACCTTTTTTTTTTTTTTTTTTTTTTATGAAAACCCCAAACACGAAAAGTATCAAAACCTGTAGTACTTAGTATCGTGCACGGGTTGAAGGAGAAGTATGGGGGGGGGGCAGAAACTTTGCTCTAGAAACTAAACATGGGTTTCACCACTTCAAGCCTCCAATAAGCAAACTGGTGGTATTGCACCGGTTGATGAGAACCATCTACCACATAGAAGCCGTCTACCCCTGCTGCCCTGCCTCCTACCTGGATTTGTCACATTATGGCCTTAGTTGTTTGATGCGCTAATAAAACTCAAACCAAACCAAGCCCTGCCTCCACATGGTCAAGGACAGAGCAACGGTGGAATCTTGGCCTTCCAAGCACCCAATGGCAAAGAGGCTAGCTTAACAACAGACCAGCACACCCCATCACTAACCTTAAATGGATGGCAGATGAACTAATGAGGCTTGTGGCAGAGAATAAAAATGTATGGAATTCATATAAATTATCAGGTGACACAGAAGCCTATGGCAGATATAAGGCAGGTTAGGCAAGCATTTGCTTGCCTAACCTCCTTTGTGATTGATTATGAGAAATCCTTGGAAAAGGATACAAAGAAAAGCAACAAAGAGTTCTTTACTTATATAAACTCTAGAAGGAAGGGGATGAATTAGATTGGTCCACTTGATGTTGGTGGTTCAATTGTTGATGATCCTTCTCAGATAGCTGACAAACTGAATGAGTATTTTGCATCTACATTCACACATGAGGAATCTGTAAGGAAGAGGAGGACAGAAGTTTACTGAACTCTAACAGGAGTTAAATGATTTTGTAATAACAATGAGCAAAGTGAAGAAGAAATTGTTGAAGTTAAACATAAAAAAGACACCTGGGGTGGATGGAATCTATCCAGTTTTTTTGAAGGAGACAGTGAGGGAATTTAGCAAAGCCTTAGCAATAATTATGAGAGCATCTTTAGATTTATTGAGGTCCCCATGGACTGTAGATGTGCAAAAGTATCTCCAATTCACAAAGGAGGTTCAAATGGTGACACAAATAATTATAGACCTGTTAGTTTAACTTCTGTTCAGGGGAAAATAATGGAGTCACTGGTTAAAGAGGTGATACAGGATCACCTAGACAAGAGACTGCAGTAATAGCTCAGACACAGCATGAGTTTGTTAAGGGGAAGTCTTGTCTGACCAATTTTATTGGATACTACAATGTGGTCACAAAGGAACTGGATGCAAAAAAAATAATTTTGATATCATATACTTGGATTTCAGGAAAGCTTTTGATACTGTTGCGCATGGAAGGCTGCTGTACAAATTGGAGTGATATGGCATTAAGGGCAAGTTACTGCAATGGATAAAGGGATGGTTGAGTTGGAGATGGCAGAGAGTGGTAATAAATGGACGCTGCTCTACGTGGATTAGTGTTATGAGCAGTGTACCCCGGAGTTCGGTGCTGTGCCCATTGTTGTTTTGTGTATTTATGAATGATATCGATGAAGGTATATCAGGCTTAATGTTCAAGTTTGCAGATGATACAAAGGTTGGTAGGGTTGTTAATGACAGTAAAGACAGTATGCTACTGCAACAGAATCTAGAAAAGTTAGGCAGATGGGCTGAGAAGTGGCAACTGAAGTTTAACATTGACAAATGCAAGTACTCCATATGGGTAGCAGTAACACAAGAGAAATGTACGAACTGTGTGGTACTACACTCAGGGAGGTGGAGAATGAAAAAGATCTGGGGGGGTAATTGTGCAGTCAGATATGAAGTTCTCTGAGCAGTGCAGACGGGCTGCCAGAGACGGTCGTGGAGTTTTGTCAATGATGTATATGTATTTTGCTTGCAGAGATAAGGAGGGGATTATCCATTTGTATAAGGCAATGATCAGGCCACACCTTGAGTAGTCTATACAGTAGAGAGAAGGCACTTATGAAGAAAGGCTTAAGTTGTGTAAATTGCAGCATCTGGAGACTAGGCACCTGCAAGGTGATCTGATCAAAGTGTATAAGGCCTTGAATGACTTGAGCATGCTTAATGCTGATGCGATATTTTCGCTTGCTCAGATTAAGAACCTGATGGGGCATAGATTCAAATTGAGGGAAGACAGTTGTAGAATAGATGTGCAGAAGTTTGCCTTTAGCCAGCAAATAGTTGATTGCTGGAACAGACTTCCATTTGTTGTTGTGGAAGTTGATAGCTTAAATAAATTTAAGGCTGAACTAGACAAACATTTGGAGTCACCGGATGGGTGAAATGGGATGTGTGTTTTTGTTGATGCTGTATAAGCTTGCTTTCTTGCATCATATGCCTCAACTAATGCTAATACTGTAAAGAGCGGAGATATTGAGACATGATTGGACATCTTCTTTATGGGCGTGCTCTCCTTGTTTATTGAGCATCGTGAGATTGATGAAACTGAGTTGCAGAAAGAAATTACGTGACTCAATGAGGAGTATGAAGGAAGTGCTATAGATAATGATTTAACTGCAGAGGAGTTAAAAATGGCTTTGGATAAAACCAAAGCACAGAAAGTGCCTGGAATTGATGGGATCTTACCAGATGTGATAAAGCAGTTTGGTAGTAAGTGGCCTAATGAATTGTTGACATTATGAAAGAACATATATTTTCAAATCAGTGGAAAGAGGCACATGTTAAGATTTTGCTTAAGAGGCCCAATATAGATCCCACTTAGTCATGTTCCTACAGGCCTGTTGCCAGTAATGGGGAAGATTTTTGAAGTTTATTGATAAATAGAACAGAGATTGTGTATGAAGAGAAAGGAATGAGCAGCCTCGGGCAGTATGGATTCATGAAAGGCTGATCAACTGAGGATGCTATTTATAGACTTGTCAAGAAAGTACAGGGCTCATCTGATGGCAACAAGGCAACAGACTTTGTTGCCTTGTTGCCATCAGATGAGCCCTGTACTTTCTTGACAATAAAGATAGGAAAGAAATGAATTTCCAATTCATTTCTTTCTTATCTTTATTGACTTTAAGGGGGAATTTGATAGGAAAGAAATGAATTGGAAATTAAACTCGGCAGTGATTCCTTCAACTGTGAGGAGTTCTTTAAGGAAGAAAGTAAATATAAGGCCTTCCTAGAGTTTGCAACTGCCATTGGATTGTGTAGGAAGGAAAGGCTTATATAAATATTGTGAGTTTAAGAAATTCTTAGAGTTTTTTTATGAGTTATAATTTGTTTTTATTGTGAGTTTGGTTTATATTATGAAAAAAAAAAAGTGACTGAGTTTTATGTTATACATAAAACTCACGAATTATGTTTAAGAACTAACCAGTTTGAAAGCTTTGGAACTTTATCTCTGATGAATGAGAGAGGCTATAGAAAGTAGCTAGATAGTGGAGATCTGCCTGGCAGGGGCAGTAACATGTCCCCCTAAATCTGACTTGTCAGGTTGGGGGGGGGCACGGCTAAGGATCAAGAATGAGAGTTGTATTCCAAATCTATCAAATTAAGTGTGATTGAGCTTTGGCTTAAGTAGCTTGGTTTGGCAAGGGTGTGAGTAATGAAGATGTCCTAATGCTCTATGGTGGGATTTGATTAATGTTGCCTCCATTTTATGAAATTGTTATGTAATATTGCATATTTTATTTACATCTGCCTTATTCTATATATTATCCTTTGCTACATAGTCCATACTTGTATATATTATATTTACCTTTATTTGTTTTGAGCAAATTATATAAGCTTGATATTCTGTGTGTGTATTTCCCCTCTTAAACTCAACTGGCCTTAGCTATAATAAATGTCAGATATGGGTCTCCTGTAATTTACCTCAAATCAACTAATAAATTGATATTTATAAGTATGTATTATCTGGGTTTTATGATTAGAACTTTATATTGTAATTTTTTTGCTTGTATAAAAAGCAGACTGCATGGTTGATAATTACATAATTAACAGATAACATTTTCTGTATCATGATGCATTAACTGAAAACACTAGTTTACAGATTTTAAAAACTTTTTAGCAGATAGAAAATTTCTTTTAAGAAGCTATATTTTCATTATTGTTATAAAAAGGCTTTATGTGCCACATTAGTTATGAAAAAGACTTCATTTTATTTTGGTCCATTTTCAAAACTTACATATCATCAAATTGTGTAAATAGCATACAAATAAGTTAAGATTAAAAGTTAAAATACATTTGAAAACATATTTTATAGTTTTCTTTTGTATAGACTGACAAAATATAACAATGAAATGCTTAAAAATATTTAAGAAGTTAAAAAGTTTGCATATATAGAATAAAATTGTTGTGTGACAACCATCAACCAGTGCTAGCCACTGTCATTTTACCCTTTGTAAACTACTCTTCAAATGTCAACAGTTTATTGCCACTGCTCTGTTTTTTGCTTATAATGATTATAAAAATAATAAAGATAAGACTTATTCTGCAATTAAAATTGAAGAGATAATAGGTTGGACTGCATTCTATATGTTGATGAAATTATGTGAAATTCATTGGTAGGAAGTTGTGTAATTATGTATTCTGAATATTCAAAAAATATATAAAATTCAGTAATACCAATTTATAAATCACATATGTTGAGAAGAGTGTAAACTTCATTCTATACTATATTTGAGTTATGATTATGTAAAAAAAAAAAAAAAAAAAAAAAACCCTAAGCATTATTTATTTTGAAAAAAAAAAAAAAAAAAAAACTGTAGGATTGTACTTCAGAAGAAAGATTTCATGTTGAGCTTCACTTCAGTCCAGGTGTTGTATGCTGTGTGCAGAAGAACCTACCTCCAGGTCCTGGGTTTAGACCTCAGTCTCGTAGTGGTTCTGTAAGTAGAACTATATTGTGTCTATTTTCTCAAAAAAAAATTTTTAAAAAAAGTTGCAACCCACTTTCTCTGACAAAGTGAATTAGGTTTTATGTATCTAAGTATGTAATATATCTTAAGCAGTTTTTTCCAAAATATAAAGAATGAACATCTAAATGTAAATACTGGCAAATTGAATGGAAGCTGATTAACATTTCAAGCCATGACCAGAAACACAATGTTAAAAATTTTTTTTTCCTTCTTGACTGAAATTAAAGCATCATAACATATTTCAAATTTTTAGTAAGAGACTACAAAGCACTAAACAATAAAATCCAGTCATCCATGTACACCAGATTCTGGAAGCTAGATGACAATACTGAGGGATTCAGTTTGTGTGGTATCCCAAATTAATGATTTACCTTAAGAGTCTAGGCCCGTGGTGGCGAACCTATGACACGTGGGTCAGATACTGACCCATGAAGGCTTGGTAAGTAACCCACATGCACGTGTTTATTGTAATATTGGCCTACTTTTTTTAATTATAACAGAGAGAAAAGATAATCGAAAATATTAAACAATTATAAAATATAAATATGTAATGTCAGATTTACAAAAAAATAAAAATAAAATATATAAATAAAAAATAACAAAAATCCAAGTGGAATGTGGACATCGCACGTCGGCAAACAGTGTTCTATTGTATTAAACTATGCATGTGGATGACTCATTACACTGTGACATAAACTTGGCGCGATTTGTCGTTGCATTGAAGAACGGAGATGTATCGGGCTAGTACAAAGTTACCAGCTCGCACTCTCGCAGTATTGGACTAAGAGGCAGACTTGACGTACGCGTCTAGAAGTGTTAATAATAAATTGATTATAACTTAATTTTTCTATTGTCAAATTTTCTCATCTACATAACCGATGTAAGTATATTAAGTGGGCCTACGTTTATAAAAGTTCATCTAAAATTATTGCATCCTACATATATAATATATATGTAGGTTATAAAAATATATATATTATATATATTTTTTGCAGGCGTAGCCCTGAACTATGTCAGTGGTTAAAAAAAATGAAAATTAACGGTACAAGCTCCAGACCATATCAAACAGAATGGTCTGATAGATATGGTGTGATTGAAAAGAATAAAACAACTTTGTGTGTTATTTGTAACGAAAAAGTCGCCTCTCGTACATTCAATGTAAAAAGACATTTTGAAAAGTTGCATTCAAATCTCGGCTTCTCAACAGACAAAAAAAAAAGGAGAGAATATTTTTTACAAAAGAAAAAACAGAACGATTCACAAACAAGTGTTTTAAAAACTTTTTTGACTCCGAAAAATAACATTACAGCTGCTAGTTTTCAAGTAGCCCACTGCATTGCTCGCCATGGGAAACCTCTTTCAGAAGGAGAGTTTGTAAAACAAGCATTTTTAGAATGTAGAGCTACTCTGTTTTCAGATTTTAAAGAAAAAGACTTGATTATAAAGCATATAAATGAGTTACCAATAAGTCGCAATACTATTAAAGATCAAGTAATAGAATTAGAAAGAAATATTTCTTCTCAAATACATAACTACTTAAAGTCTGTAGAAATGTATTCGATTGCTTTAGATGAGAGTACTGATGTAAATGGTTATGCACAACTAGCAGTTTTTGCTCGATATAAGGCAGGCTATATAATGAAAGAAGAGTTAATAAAACTAATAACATTGAAAGGAAGGTGTACCGGTCTTGATATTTTTAAAGAATTTGATAATGCATTTAAAAAAATGGAAATTGATCTACAAAAAATTGTTTCTGTAACAACAGACGGTGCTCCCAATATGGTGGGAAAAAACATTGGTTTTATTCAGCAGCTTAAGCAAAATATTAGACATTCTCTGATAGAATTTCATTGTATAATACACCAGCAAGTTCTATGTGCGAAGCAAGGTTTAAAAACATTTTCTAATGTAATGCCAGTTGTAATTAAAGTTATTAACTTTATAAACGCAAGAGGTCTTAATAAGCGAGAATTTGCACAATTATTAGAGAAAATTTTGAGTTCCAATATTCTGGGATTTTGACATACAACAATGTTCGATGGCTCAGTTGCGGCCGAGTTCTTAAACGGTTTGTCGTTGTTGTTATTTGGTTTTTAGGAGCATTAGCAACTAAGGCCATATTGCTCCGGGATATGCGGTGGTCATTCCCTGAATGACCTTTCCGCATCCTCCGTATTTGGTGGTGACGGGCTCGAACCCCGGTCTAATCAAGAAGCGTGTGCTACGCACTGCTGCTCCTTCCCACCTGGCTACGGAGGCGCCTAAACGGTTTGTCATTTTATTAGACGAAATAAAGCTCTTTGTCTAATGACAAAATTCTTTATGATGAATTTTCAAATATAGATTGGCTAAATGATTTAACGTTCTTATGTGATATCACTCAGCATTTCAATGAACTGAATAAAAAAACTTCAGGGACATGGACAAATTGCATTAATGATGTTTGAAAATATCAAAATATTTATGAAAAAAACTTGACATCTTTACTAAAGATTTGGAAATAAGCACCATGAAATATTTTCCTCAATTACAAAAACATTTTCAAAACACTAAAGATTTTGAAAATATTCTTGACATTCAAGAAAATGCAATTAAAAAATATTTAACCATTTTGCAAGAAATAAAACAAACTTTCCATGAGATACAATCAATTTAAAAGTTTGGAAAATACATTTCGCTTTATTTTATGCCCACATAAAGCAGAGTACGATACAATGCAGCTAAACGATTTTATGTGGCTAGGTATCACTAACTTAGAAATGGAATTAATTGAATTCCAAAGCAGCATAGTGTGGAAAAATAAATTTGAAAACTTTATTTTTGAAGTAGAAGGAAAAATTTCAGAAAGTAATGCAGATAGACCTAATGAAGATCCCACACTAAAAGTTGAAAATATTATATTAAACGCATGGTATTCTTTACTGAACAATTTTATATGTGTGAGGAAACTGGCTAACGCTCTTCTCACAATGTTCGGGTCCACATATTCATGTGAAAATTGTTTTCCTCAATGAATTTTGTTAAATCTTCCAACAGGAATAAAATTGGAAATGAATTGACTGCAAAATGTATTAAAGTAATGAACATGAAGTATGTACCTAATATTAAGAAACTGTCTGAAAGTAAGCAACAACAAATTTTGCATTAAATATACTTTTATCAACTTTATTACACATACTGTATCTGTAATTATGTTAATTATTAATGAAGAATATTTCAAAATAAAAGTGTTTTCTTTTATTCCTTGCTCATTCAAATACTTTATCCAGAGGCAATACTGGTCATGATGTCACCTGGTGCGGTACAAGGTATCAAATCAAGCTTCGATATTTACTTTTTTTTTTAGCTCTTCACTTGCAAAAGTTAAAGTTATAAATCAAAAAGGAAACTAAAACCTTTTTTGGATTATTTCAAAAGTGAGAACCAAAAAGATTCAACTGTCAACTTTATCTCTTAACAAAATGTTTGATGTTTCCAAATAATTGGCACCCCCCCCCTTTCTAATTGAGGCCACAAACTTATGACTAACGGGCTAGTATTTAAAAAAGAAATAAAAATAATTGACCCACTCTTCAAAAAGGTTCACCATCACTGTTCTAGGCAAAGGTGGTTAAATAAAGACATGGTCTTGCTAAAGAAAGACTGTTTTTGATGTCTGACTTGTTTCTGGGGATAAGAACAATAATTATTAAAGGTTAGTAGGATGAATATGTTACTGGTTGGCAACATTTGACTCATATAATTAACACTGGGCAGCAAAAGATTAAGCCTCTCTATTTTAGATATTTTCAAAAGTATTTTATCAGGTTTGGCAAAACCATTTAAGCAAACTCCCATGCAGTCTGCAAACTCTCACATAGACTGTTTTGTAAGTTTTACTAATTGGAAGACCAGTTCTCCCTCTGACCAGTCACTAAAATAAAAAAAATTTCTGTTTTATACTCTGGGATGACCACATGATCAGGAGGTCACAAGATAGAGAGAACACAAGAAACAGCACTGTATTTAGCAGTCATGGGCTTGAACCCCCGGCCACTCAAAGCATATGTACTTGTGCATGCTCATGCCTGACCACTCTGCTATGGCAGCCTCTACATGTGATGGTAAGTGGTAATTGTCTTCTAACTGCTCAAAACATCAAAGGCAGATATTGTTGGGATATCAGAGACGTGGTGTCACACAGATATAAGGGATGCAGAACTGCAATTTGGGGAGTCCAACGTCTACAGAAAGGATAGACAGGATAGGAAGGGGGGAGGGGTTATGCTATTAGTTAAGAAACACATAAAAACCAAGGAAGTGAAGCCAGTCGACATCGCTGGACAGTGCAGTGTTGAGTCAGTTTGGTGTGACATAAGCATTGGGAGATCAAAATTGAGAGTAGGAGTGTGCTATAGGCCTAATGACTCTGATGAGTATAATAAGCAACTGTACAGGGAAATGAGAGTGGGCCAGTAAATCAGAGAGTCTTATAATGGGAGATTTTAATTTCCCAGATATTGACTGGAATTTGGGGGCTGGTTACTCACACACTAGCAGGGCTTTTGTGGATTTATTGGATGATTGTTTTCTACATCAGCATGTTCGGGAGGCAACTCGAGGGAGTAATACTCTTGATTTGATTATCAGCAGTGATTCTTCATGCATTAAGAATCTGCAGATAAATGAACCACTAGGTGGCAGTGATCACAGTGTGCTGAAGTGGGATTTACTCAAAGAGGTAACTACCATTAGGGGTAAAGGGAAGGGTTATTGCTTCCGTAAAGGCGACTACGATGGACTGAGACAGTATTTAAATTCTATACAGTGGGACCAACTGATGATGTTACCAACAGCAAATTCAAAATGGGAAGCATTCAAAGAACTTATCTTGGAAGCTACTAGGCTTTACATACCAACTAAGAAATATTGTTCAAGGTTTAGGCCAAAATGGATGTCAGATGAACTAATGAGGCATATGGCAGAGAAGAAAAATGCATGGGATACATACAAATTAACACATGACACAGAGGCCTATGATAGATATAAGTTGATATGCAACCAAGTTACAAAGGAGGTTAGGCAGGCGAAGGCAGATTACGAGAAATCTTTGGCAAGGGATGCAAAGAAAAACAGCAAAGAGTTCTTTACTTATGTAAACTCTAGAAGGAAGGGGATGAATCAGATTGGTCCACTTGATATCGATGGGTCAACTGTTGATGATCCTGCTCAGGTAGCTAACAAACTAAATGAATATTTTGCATCGACATTCACACATGAGGAGTTATTTAGCGAGGGGAAAGCCAGAGGTGTATTCAACTCTAGCAGTAAGCTACAGAATCTTGAAATAACTGGGAGTAAAGTGGAGGAGAAACTGTTGAAGATAAACACAAGAAAGGCACCCAGGGTGGATGGGATCTATCCAGTTATATTAAAGGAGGCAGCAAAGGAAGTAAGCAAACCCTTAGCTATAATTATGAGAGCTTCCTTGGACTCAGGGGAGGTACCCATGGACTGGAAATGTGCAAATGTGACCCCAATTCACAAAGGAGGATCAAAGGCTGACACAAGTAATTATAGACCTGTGAGCTTAACTTCTGTTCCAGGAAAATTAATGGAGGCACTGGTTAAAGAAGCACTGCAGGATCATTTAGACAAGACTTCAGTTATAGCGCAGACACAGCATGGTTTTGTTAAGGGGAAGTCTTGCCTGACCAACTTGATTGGATACTATGATGCAGTCACAAAAGAACTGGATGCAGGGAATAACTTTGATATTATATACTTGGATCTTAGAAAGGCTTTTGATACTGTTGCACATGGAAGACTGCTACACAAATTGGAGCAGTGTGACATTGGAGGCAAATTGCTGCTATGTTTAAAGGGGTGGTTGAGCGGGAGAAGACAGAGAGTGGTAATCAATGGACACTGCTCATCGTGGACTAATGTTATTAGTGGAGTCCCTCAGGGCTCAGTGTTGGGTCCATTATTGTTTTCTGTATTCATAAATGATATTGATGATGGTATATCAAGCTTAATGTCCAAGTTTGCAGATGATACAAAGGTTGGCAGGGTTGTCAAGGACACTACTGACACTATGCTGCTGCAACAGGATCTGGAAAGGTTGAGCAGATGGGCTGAGAGGTGGCAAATGAAGTTTAACATTGACAAATGTAAAGTAATACACATGGGAAACAGCAACCCCAGAGCAACGTATCAACTCTGTGGTACTACACTGACAGTGGTAGAGAATGAAAGGGACTTGGGGGTGGTTGTGCAGGCAGATATGAAGTTCTCTGAGCAGTGCAGACGGGCTGCAAGAGTAGCTCATGGAGTATTATGTCAATGATATACAGGAATTTTTCCAGCAGGGATAAGGAGGTGATTATCCCATTGTATAAGGCAATGGTCAGGCCACACCTAGAGTACTGTATACAGGTCTGGAGGCCTCATTTCAAGAAGGATGTAGAGCTGCTGGAACAAGTACAGAGAAGGGCAACAAGATTAGTGAATGGAACAAAGGGGTGCTCTTACGAAGAAAGGCTTAAGTTTTGCAAATTACAGTGTCTGGAGACTAGGCACCAGCGAGGTGATCTGATAGAGGTGTATAAAGCCCTGAACGGTTTAAGCATGCTCAATGCTGATGGGATTCTTCCTCTAGCTCAGAAAAATCACCTGAGAGGGCATAAATTCAAATTGAAGAAAGACAGATGTAGGATAGACGTGCGGAAATTTGCCTTTAGCCAGCGGGTGGTTGGTTGGTGGAACAGACTCCCATCCCTTGTGGTGGAGGTTGATAGCCTAAATAAGTTTAAGGCTCAGCTGGACAGGTATTTTGAACGAACAGAGGGGTGAAGTGGAAGTGGGTTTTTTTTTTTTTTTTTTTTTGGCTGATGCTGCATAAGCTTGCTTTCTTGCATCAAATGCTTCTACTAATGCTAATGCTAATGCTAACTTCTCAGTCATTGCTGGAGTATATCAGGTTTCTCTACTTTCACATATCTGCCCCACCCACATCCCTGGATCTTGAATAGACTGATGGGCATGTGGCCCTGTGGCCCCAAGTCCATCCATGCAGACACCATGCCATGGCTCTTTAGCCGGTGTGGGGTGGGATGCTGACACTGGTTAGCAGGGTTAGACAGTGTGGGACAAAGCCCCTTACAAGCACTCAAACATAGGGATCCCTTTCCCTGTGATCTTTTAAATCCTACTACCTGGATTGGTTATTCTCTCTTTTCCCTCCCCCACCCTTGATGGGGGAGGGAAATGAGTCAGCTTGCAGTCACTCCACTGCAAGCTTTCACTTCCGACCCCTGGAACAGGATTGGCATTGTGTCCTGGGGGCCACTTGCTGTCCCCCCATTCAACTGTGGGTGTCTTAATTACTGCCCCCTTTCCCTCTACCACTTTACCTCCCCCACTATTCCTTCCTAAATTTCACTTTTTTTTTACTGGGCTTTTCCTGCCTGTAGCCTTGGCTACTTCAGGGTTCGCCCCGCCAGTGCTTCACACTCTCTACTGTCATGGTGCTGGACAGTAAACTAGAGGTTTCTGTGTGGAAACACAAGCCCCTAGGCTGAGGCAGAATGAACAACGTAACTCACACTAACACTACACAAACACACACTAACCTACATAAATCTGGCTTTTACAGAGTTTGTATTCACTACATTGCTAGATGCAGAGTTTGGAGAGACCCCCGGAGCCACATTACAGTTATCACTATACACTAATTCATTTGGTTATCCTTATCATTGACCTTTTACTGGTTGAAATCCTACCTGTAGTTATGTTAATGTGAATTGGCTACATTCTGCTTTCCATTTTGACCAATCCCTTTCTGCATAAATAACTTTTCATCAGATACCCACTACTAGCTTCTTAAATACCAACTTTTCATTACATACCCATTACCAGTTTCTTAAATGCTTAATCACGGGTTATTCTTTAATTGGGGGGGGGAACCATTCCTCTCAGCAGTACACAGTATTTTGTAAAGACAGAATTGGAGAATTCTGTCTCTGTGAAATCTAAAAATCAGCATTATAGGCTGTAGCATGGCCTAACAACATGTACAACAATATCAATTTCATATCCTTACTTGTAACTGTTCAATGTCATTAAGTTATGTCTCCTGTAGATATATCCTGGTTCTATTCCACCTATCTTTTTTCATAATCTATTTTTAATTTATATGAAATTAGAGTCACCAACAATTCCTATGCATTGTGTTTTTTTGGCATGCCTCTGTATTGTCTGCTGCACAAACAGGCTCTAGGCACAAACATACGCTTATATATATATATATATATATATATATATATATATATATATATATATATATATAAGCAATGTGATATTACGGGCCAGTTACTGCTATGCATAAAGGGATGCTTAAGTGGTAGGAAACAAAGAATATTTAAATAACAATCAAATACACAGAGTGTCTTAGGGTCTCTGAGAGTTAAAACAGGTACATGCATGCATTATGTGTACACTAATGCTATGAGCAGAATAGTAAATCAATTTGATCAATTTGAAGTACTGGTTAAGTCATCATATACAGACATTATAGGGATATTGGAGACATGCTGTCACTTAGACATAAGGGATACAAAATTTGAATAAGGGGACTAAAATGTGTACAGATAGGACAGGCAGGAAACAGGAGGGAGGGAGGGTGGGATTATATTCTTAATTAAGAAGCACATAAACTCCATGCTTGTGCAGCACTCACAACTGTGCTCGCTGAATTGATTGAATCAAAAAATAAATGTTCGACGAACATGTAAATAGAATTATTTATTGTATTTATTCAAGTTTTTATCTCATGCGCAGGAAAAATTAGAAAAGCATGCAATTTAAAAATTTTTCAAACTTATAAAATTACAAAAAAAGAGAGGAGACAGGCATAACGTCATAAGGCTCACCTCCCAAGTATCGTTATCAGAATCGATGTCTTCAGTTGATAAGTACATCGCTGCAGAGGTTGAGGGCTGTGGAGATTTAGAATGGGTCTACTGCGCTCAACCTTACAAAAGAACATATTAATGGATGACTGGATGGTGGCTTTTTTCTTTTCATTGTAGATTTCTTTGTAGCAAGCAAGCATATCATTCACCCCTCTGTTAACTTTTAAGAATCATTCCCTGTCAGGATCCATCTTCTCAAACCTTGCCAATGCAATTTCATGAAATGCCATCTCTCTGGTTATGAAGTGTCTTGGCTTCTCATTTGGTTTATCTTGAGCTTTGTCAGCGTTTTCTTCTTTCACTATCGCTGCCTGCAAATCAATAAGTTCTTCGGTGGATAATTCCTTCTCTTCTTCCTCTATTAATTCCTCCATATCTTTGGCATCAACCTCCAACTGAAGTAACTCTGCAACCTTTACAATCTTATCTGTAACCACTTCATATGATTTGTCTTTTTCAAATTCTTCAAAGCCTTTTATGTGCCATGGGCATATTTTCTTCCATGTGCCATTTAAACAACTTTTAGTAATTTCTGCCCAGGCCTTATTAATGTTTAAGCTGCCGTGGTAAATATTGAAAGATTTCCAAAAGTCTCTTAACTTAAAATTTTTCTCATTGTCTGTTGCAGACAATGCCTGAGCAAGTATCAATTGATTTTGGGCAACTAGGATAATAATAATCCATGGAAAAATGGGTTTTTGCACGCTAAAATCTCTTTGATCGATCACTATCTTCGCATGCTACCACCTTTTTTCCTCGGTCCATTTTATCTCGGACGGAAAAACAGATATGATGAACAAATCTCTCACTCTGTTCCTCACAGTTGAATGGTTATGCCATTTGTCACGCGTTCCGTCTAGGTTCACGTCCTGCAGCCAGACGGAAGTAGAGTACTTCCTGTCCTGACGATAGGAACTTTTATAATGCTTTTGGTGGCAGCTTTAAGGTGAGAGTTTTATGGCACTGCAGCATATTAGATCGTATTGCTCCATTATGTCTGTACAAGTGCATGTCTTCACGGTTATATTTGCATGTTGTGTGGGCTGATAAAGCCTCATAGCTTTTATTACTTTGGCCATTACTGGCCTGTCTTTCTGATATTAAAATTTCTGACTTACTGTATTTATTGCCTTATGTGTGCATGCTGTTAGAGGTTTGCTAAGTCTAAATATGTTTTCGCGAGTAGCACAGTGGTTTTATTCACCCATGAGTGGAAAAGACCCGGTTTCAAGTCCCATGACTAACACGAATACGTTTTATGGTATTTTTTCATCTGTGGCCATGTTAGTCGGTCTGAAGCAAGGACAGCAAAGCCTCCCGGAGATTTGAGTTTCTAGATTTGGAAATTTAACCAAAAACCATATGCGATTTACAAAGATTCTTGGATAGCCTTAATATTGCAATTTCTTTTTAAGATTCTGAATATTTCATGATCCCTTAATGAGACATATGACCAATTTAAACGTATTGCATGAATTAAATGTTATTTGGCTCTGCGAATAGATACTTTATTCCCATTGATGACGAGAGGATTTTTGTGGACCCTTTCCACAACGTGGCTATATTAGTCGCTCTCAGGCGAGGGTAGCATGGTTTTTCCTTCCCAAAACTCGGGTTTTTCATCCATAAAAACGAAAAATCAACTACCAGAACATAAAAGCAAATGAAAAACATTATTATGGTCAAAAATATGCCTCAGAGAAAATGACACTTAAGACCAAGTTGTTTTTCCTCTTTTTTTCACTCCACAGCCGAGTTATTCTGTGTCTAAATAAAGTTGAACTAATTTATTATAAAAAAATGTTTGAAAGTTTTTCTCAAATAAGGAACAGTACTAAATAATTACTACCAGAATAGTGCCGCTCAAATTTTCCTGTTCGATGTTAACAGTAATTAAACATCAAAAATTAAATCTTCAGAATTAAGAAATGCAGATATTCTTCAATATATTTTTATTTTTCATTTGCTTTTACAATATTGGAGTGAAAGGATTGCACAGTGTTGTTTTCTGAAATGTACGTTTGATTAAAAATCTGTAAAACATAAAAAAAGCATTAAATCTGAGCTTCTTTTAATTTTATTATGTACATTTTTTGTTTTTTGTAAACTTGCAACTCTTAAAATAGAAATGGCAAGTCTCAGGCATTTTAGACATGTTAGCAAATAGTAATAATTCATCATTTATAACAAAAAAAAAGCAAAAAAGCAAAGAGTTTATGCGCCAAACTAGGCAATTTCGTTTCTGCTCATCCGCCACATAGCCCATCCAGTCCGATATTGGTCTGATTTTAATGAAATTTATAATCACTTGACACATCTTTCTAAAAGATGTGTCAAGAAAGTGAAGCCAGTCGACATCGCTGGACTGTGCAGTGTCGAGTCAGTTTGGTGTACTGTTAGATCAAAATTGAGAGTAGGAGTGTGCTATAGGCCTAATGATTCTGATGAGTATAATAAGAAAATTTCATGAAAATCCATCCACTGGGAGTCGAATTATTAATTGAGGATGAAAAAAAAAAATAATTGCCGGATTTCTATTGGTCTGATTTTAATGAAATTTGGAATGGCTCGACATGTGATTTATAAAGCTGAAATATAAAATTTCATGAAAATGCGTGTGCTGGGAATTTAGTTATTACATGTGAACGGACAGACGGGTATGGGGAAGACAATAGGCACATTATGCATATATGCAAAGCGCCTAAGAAGGTTAAGGTTAAATTTTAGCAAGGATTATAAGATGTATAGGAATGTTCACTTTTTAAATCCTTCTTGAGAGTATAGGAGGTTTGATCATGTGTTGTCCATTTGTAGAGGTTTAAATTCAAGTCCCGTCATAGATTGGAGAAATTTCTAAAGGCCTGTTCAAGCGAGGTTGTTGTTAACCGGGCTTATAACGGAGGGAATATAATTCCCGTGAATTCTTCCAGGTTTTTCAGTCCACATAGTACTTAAATTCGGTCTTCGTGGGTAGCACAGTTGGTACATTCACCCTCCTCCCCACACCGAGTGGAAAGACCAGCGTTCGAGTCCAATCGTTAATGGGAGCAATTTTTATGAGCATTTTGGGAAAAAATGGTGTTGATGGGTTTCAGCACCAACGGCTTTGTATTAGTAGCATCATATCCACTATTGCCTTAATTTTAATGATTTAAATGAATACCGAGAAAATCCAATGATAGTCCTCTGTCTCTTTAATGCCTACATGGGTGGTTGAGGCTGACAGTTTGGGGAAATTTAAAGGTCAGCTGGATAGTTACCTATGAGAGGAGGGAAATGCATAGGTTGTCTATTTGCTTTTCTGTTATTATTTATTAATTATTTATTTTATTTAATAATATTATTATTATTATTTTATCCTTTTTTCTGGCTGGTGCAACATAAGTCTTAGGCTTCCTTGCACCATATGACCATTACTAATACTAATACTACTAATACTAAATGTTGTGCATAAATAGGTGACTCTATTGTCAGGGAAATGGGGAACATGCTTTGTAAAAAGGATAGGTAGAACAGGACCAGGGTATGTCTGCCAGGGGCAAAGGTTGATGATGTTGTAGAACGGATATCATCTTTTAAGGGCACAAAAGTTGATATAGTTATACACATTGGCACTAATGATATTAGTGCCAATGTGTATAACTATACACATTGGCACTAATGATATTAAGAGTAGGAGACCGGCAGAATGACTTAACAAGTACAGGTCACTGTTGAAAAAATACCGTGAATTAGGGTTGAATTTGAAAATGTCTGCAATTCTGCCCAGACACGATAGGAGGGAGTATATGATGAGAGCCTTGTCGATCAATCCGGCCCTGGAGACATTGTGCAAGGCTCAAGGGGTAGAATTTTTTTCAGCCTGGTCTGTACTTGTTAACAGAAGGGACTGCTTCTACAGGGATGGGATACACTTAAATAAAAAGGGTGCAAGAATATTTGCTGATGCTATCGAGGCAGTGTTAGGTGGGTCGGAAAACTGCTAGCTTGGGTTATGAAGTGACAAGGACTAATAGATTAACAGTAGCCAATGGCAGAGGTGAAAGTGATTCTTGCACTGCTTCTATCGAAATGAGCAGAAGCCTGGAAAACAAGATGCCGGATATTTCAGAGACTGCTGGGAGTCATTGCAGTACAAGTAAACACATGGGTTGTGTTAGGGTAGCTAAGAAAAAGAACAGATGCATGTATACTTGCGTGTACACCAATGCTAGGAGTTTGGTAAATAAATTTGATGAATTTGAGGTATTGCTCAAAGCATCAAAGGCGGATATTGTTGGGATGTCAGAGACGTGGGGTCACACAGATGTAGTAGTAGTAGTAGTAGTGGCACATGATGCAAGAAAGCAAGTGTAGGAGCTTATGCAGCATCAGCCAAAAAAAAAAAAAAAAAATCAAATCACACCATTCCCTCCAAATGCCTGTCCAGTTCCTCCTTAAATTTATTTAACCTATCAACTTCCACAACGACAGATGGAAGTTTGTTCCAGCAATTAACCACCCGCTGGCTAAAGGCAAATTTCCGCACATCTAATCTACATCTGTCTTTTCTTAATTTGAACTTATGTCCCCCGTAGGTTGGTAATCTGAACAAGTGGAAGGATCCCATCAGAATTCAGCGTGCTCAACCCATTCAAGGCCTTATAGACCTCAATCAGATCACCGCGCAGGTGCCTAGTCTCCAGCCACTGCAATTTGCAGAACTTAAGCCTCTCTTGGTAAGAGAATCCCTTCATTCCCCTCACCAATCGTGTTGCTCTTCTCTGTACACGCTCAAGCAAATCTACATCCTTCCTAAAATTAGGCCTCCAGACCTGTACGCAGTACTCAAGGCGTGGCCTGACCATTGCCTTATACAGAGGGACAATCACCTCCTTTTCCCTGCTAGCAAAATTCCTATATATCATTGACAAAACCCCATGACCCGCCCTAGCAGCCTGTCTGCACTGCTCAGAAAACTTCATATCTGACTGCACAATTACTCCCAGGTCTTTTTCATTTTCTACCACCTTAAGTGTAGTACCACACAGTTGGTACGTTTCTCTGGGGTTACTTCTACCCATATGCAGTACTTTGATTTGTCAAGGTTGAACTTCAGTTGCCACTTCTTAGCCCATCTGCCCAAATTATCTAGATCCTGTTGCAGTAGCACACTGCCATTACTGTCATTAACAACCCTGCCAACCTTTGTGTCATCTGCAAACTTCGACATTAAGCCTGATATACCTTCATCAATATCATTGATAAATACACAAAACAACAGTGGACCCAACACCGAACCCTGTGGGACTCCACTAATAACATTAGTCCACGAAGAGCAGCACCCATTGATTACCACCCTCTGTCTTCTCCCACTTAACCATCCTTTTATCCATTGTAGCAACTTACCCTTAATACCATTCTGCTCCAATTTGTACAGTAGTCTTCCATGCGCAACAGTGTCAAAAGCTTTCCTGAAATCCAAGTATATGATATCAAAATTATTTTTTGCATCCAGTTCCTTTGTGACCACATCATAATAACCAATCAAATTTGTCAGACAAGACGTTCCCTTAACAAACCCATGCTGTGTTTGAATTATTGCTGCAGTCTTGTCTAGATGATCCTGCAATGCATCTTTAACCAGCGACTCCATTATTTTACCCGGAACAGAAGTTAAACTAACTGGTCTGTAATTACTCGTGTCACCCTTCGATCCACCTTTGTGAATTGGGGACACATTTGCACATCTCCAGTCCGTGGGAACCTCCCCTGAGTCCAAGGATGCTCTCATAATTATGGCTAAGGGTTTGCTTAGTTGCTTTGCCGCCTCCTTTAAAATAACTGGATAGATCCCATCCACCCCAGGTGCCTTTCTTATGTTTAACTTCAACAATTTCTCCCCCACTTTGCTCTCAGTTATTACAAAATCATTAAGCACACTGCTACAATTTGATAACCTTCTTCCATTTTCAAATTGTAATAATTCCTCACGTGTGAATGTAGATGCAAAATACTCATTCAGTTTGTTTGCTATCTGAGCAGGATCATCAACAGTCGAACCATCGATGTCAAGTGGACCAATCATATTCATCCCCTTCCTTTTAGAGTTTATATAAGTAAAGAAATCCTTGCTGTTTTTCTTAGCATCTTTTGCCAAAGATTTCTCGTAATCCGCCTTCGCCTGCCGAACCTCCTTTGTGACCTGATTACAGACTAGCTTATATCTGCCACAGGCTTCTGCGTCACCTGATAATTTATATGCATCCCATGCATTTTTCTTCTCTGTCACGAGTCTCATTAGTTCATTTGATAACCATTTAGGCCTAAACCTTGAACGATATTTCTTAATCGGTATATAAAGTCTAGTAGCTTCCACGATTAATTCTTTGAATGCTTCCCACTTAGAATTTACTGTTTGTAACATCGATGGTTCGATGTTACAAACAGTAATTCGATGTAAGGAATGCAGAACTGGAATTTGGGGAATACAAAGTCTGCAGAAAGGATAGACAGGATAGGAAGGGAGGAGGGGTTATGCTATTAGCTAAGAAACACATACAATCCAAGAAAGTGAAGCCAGTCGACATCGCTGGACTGTGCAGTGTTGAGTCAGTTTGGTGTACTGTTAGATCAAAATTGAGAGTAGGAGTGTGGTATAGGCCTAATGATTCTGATGAGTATAATAAGAAAATGTACAGGGAAATAGAGTGAGCCAGTAAATCAGAGAGTCTTATAATGGAGGATTTTAATTTCCCAGATATTGACTGGAATTTGTGGGTTGGTCACTCACACACTAGCAAGGCTTTTGTGGATGATTGTTTTCTATATCAGCATGTTCAGGAGGCAAATAGAGGGAGTAATACTCTTGATTTGATTATCAGTAGTGATTCTTCATGCATTAAGAATCTGTAGATAGAGGAACCACTGGGTGGCAGTGATCACAGTATGCTGAAGTGTGATTTACTCAAAGAGATAACTACCATTTGGGGTAAAGGGATGGATTATTGCTTTCGTAAAGGCGACTACGATGGTCTCAGACAGTATTTAAATTCTATACAGTGGGACCAACTGATGATGTTACCAACAGCAACTTCAAAATGGGAAGCATTCAAAGAACTTATCTTGGAAGCTACTGGGCTTTACATACCAATTAAGAAATATTGTTCAAGGTTTAGACCTAAATGGGTGTCAGATGAACTAATGAGACATATGACAGAGAAGAAAAATGCTTGGGATACATTTAAATTAACACATGACAAAGAAGCCTATGATAGATATAAGTTGATCTGTAACCAAGTTACAAAGGAGGTTAGGCAAGCTAAGGCAGATTACAAGAAATCTTTGGCAAAGGATGCAAAAAAAAAACAGTAAAGAGTTCTTTTCTTATGTAAACTCTAGACGGAAGGGGATGAATCACATTGGTCCACTTGATATCGATGGGTCAATTGTTGATGATCCTGCTCAGGTAGCTAACAAACTAAATGAATATTCTGCATCGACATTCACACATGAGGAGTTATTCATCTAGGGGAATGCCAGAGGTGTATTCAACTCTGGCAGTAAGCTAGATAATCTTGTAAAACTGAGAGTAAAGTGGAGGAGAAATTGTTGAAGATAAAACACAAGAAAGGAACTTGAGGTGGATGGGATCTATCCAGTTATATTAAAGGAGGCAGCAAAGGAAGTAAGCAAACCCTTAGCCATAATTATGTGAGCTTCCTTGGACTCAGGGGAGGTACCCATAGACTGGAGATATGCAAATGTGACCCCAATTCACAAAGGACAATCAAAGGCTGACACAAGTAATTATAGACCTGTGAGTTTAACTTCTGTTCCAGATAAGTTAATGGAGGCACTGGTTAAAGAAGCACTGCAGGATCATCTAGACAAGACTTCAGTTACAGTTTGGACACAGCATGGTTTTGTTAAGGGGAAGCCTTGCCTGACCAATTTGATTGGATACTATGATGCAGTCACAAAAGAACTGGATGCAGGGAATAACTTTGATTTTACATACTTGGATCTTAGAAAGGCTTTTGATACTGTTGCACATGGAAGACTGCTGCACAAATTGGAGCAGTGTGGCATTGGAGGCAAATTGCTGCTATGGATAAAGGGGTGGTTGAGGAGGAGAAGACAGAGAGTGGTAATCAATGGACACTGCTCATAAGTGGAGTCCCCCAGGGTTCAGTGTTGGTCCATTATTGTTTTCTGTATTTATAAATAATATTGATGATGGTATATCAAGCTTAATGTCCAAGTTTGCAGACAATACAAAAGTTGGCAGGGTTGTTAAGGACTGCTGACACTGTGCTGCTGCAACAGGATCTGGAAAGGTTGAGCAGATGGGCTGAGAGGTGGCAAATGAAGTTTAACATTGACAAATGTAAAGTACTACATATGGAAAACAGCAACCCCAGAGCAATGTATCAACTCTGTGGTACTACACTGACAGTGGTAGAGAATGAAAAGAGACCTGGGCGTAATTGTGCAGGCAGATATGAAGTTCTCTGAGCAGTGCAGAAGGGCTGCAAGAACAGCTCATGGTGTCTTATCAATGATGTACAGGAATTCTTCTAGCAGGGATAAGGAGGTGATTATTCCCTTGTATAAGGCAATGGTCAGGCCATACCTTGAGTACTGTATACAGGTCTGGAGGCCTCATTTCAAGAAGGATGTAGAGCTGCTGGAACGAGTACAGAGAAGGGCAACAAGATTAGTGAATGGAACAGAGGGTTGCTCTTACGAAGAAAGGCTTAAATTTTGGAAATTACAGTGTCTGGAGACTAGGCACCGGCGAGGTGATCTGATAGAGGTGTATAAAGCCTTGAATGGTTTGAGCATGCTCAATGCTGATGAGATTCTGCCTCTTGTTCAGAATAATCACCTGAGAGGGCATAAATTCAAATTGAGGAAAGACAGATTAGCATTAGCATTAGTAGAGGCATTTGATGCAAGAAAGCAAGCTTATGCAGCATCAGCCAAAAAAAAAAAAAAAAAAAAAAAAAACCCACTTCCACTTCACCCCTCTGTTCATTCAAAATACCTGTCCAGCTGAGCCTTAAACTTATTTAGGCTATCAACCTCCACCACAAGGGATGGAAGTCTGTTCCACCAACCAACCACCCGCTGGCTAGAGGCAAATTTCCGCACGTCTATCCTACATCTGTCTTTCCTCAATTTGAATTTATGCCCTCTCAGGTGATTTTTCTGAGCTAGAGGAAGAATCCCATCAGCATTGAGCATGCTTAAACCATTCAAGGCTTTATACACCTCTGTCAGATCACCTCGCTGGTGCCTAGTCTCCAGACACTGTAATTTGCAAAACTTAAGCCTTTCTTCGTAAAAGTACCCCTTTGTTCCATTCACTAATCTTGTTGCCCTTCTCTGTACTCATTCCAGCAGCTCTACATCCTTCTTGAAATGAGGCCTCCAGACCTGTATACAGTACTCTAGGTGTGGCCTGACCATCGGCTTATACAATGGAATAATCACCTCCTTATCCCTGCTGGAAAAATTCCTGTATATCATTGACAATACTCCATGAGCTACTCTTGCAGCCCGTCTGCACTGCTCAGAGAACTTCATATCTGCCTGCACAACCACCCCCAAGTCCCGTTCATTCTCTACCACTGTCAGTGTAGTACCACAGAGTTGATACGTTGCTCTGGGGTTGAGCAGAAGCCTGAAAAACAAGATGCATGGTATTTCAGAGACTGACAGATGTAGGATAGATGTCTGGAAGTTTGTCTTTAGCCAGCAGATGGTTGTTTAGTGGAACAGACTTCCATCCCTTGTTGTGGAAGTTGATAGCCTAAATAAATTTAAGGCTCAGCTGGACAGGTATTTCGAACGAACGGAGGGGTGAAGTGGAAGTTTTTTCCCCCCTCTGGCTGATGCTGCATAAGCTTCCTTTCTTGCATCATATGCCTCTGCTAATGCTAATAGTATGCTTTTAAATTGGAAATAACACCGTGATCCATAGGATGGATGAGTAAAGTTGTGTTTAGTGGTAGAAATATGAGTCTCACGTTCTAATTGAAATCATCTAGATGCGTAGGATGTCCAGGAGCATTATCTTATAAAAGCAAATAAAGCAAATCTTATAAAAGTTTTATGGTAGTAACCCCCAGAAATGTGCTTTAGTAAAATGTGAGCTAGTGAGGTGTTCATAGTGTGTCTCTGCTGTTATGGTGTTGTTTATTCAGTTGCTACACACGTGCAGCTTTGTTTATGTGTATCACGCGTGCCTCCTCATTTTGTAATTATGCTTTATTCACTAAAAATGAGTAAAATACTTAAAAGGTGTGAAAAGGAAGCATCCTGGTGAAGACACTACAGATTCAGAGAGAAAAAGAAAAGCAATATCGATAAACAGAGGCCTCTGGTCCACTGAGGTTTCCCTGGTAAGGCTTATGACCAGTCCGCCTCTGTCGATAGAGAAAAAAATATGAAATTTTTTCTCTATCGACATGAAAGACCATGTGATATTGCACATGCTACAGGCCTAAAAGAGGCAACAGCGAGAATTACAAAGAATGCAGAGAAAATAAAAACAACTTTCATAGCAGAAACAACTCAAAGTGTAATTAAAATCCATTAGATTAAGACACAAAGAATTGGAAGAGATGCAACGGCTGTCATCTGTTTGGATAGAAAATCAAACAAAAAACAAGTTTGCTTACGATAGAAGCAAAAGCATTAGCAATATTTTATTATGTAATAGTCATAATAAAATACTTACATATTTTATTACAATAATTTGTGTTTGGTAATGTTTTGGTTACAAATGTGTGTTCAATCTTAGGTGGTCGGCACCTAACCCTATTTTTCCCATAGGGCCTGTTGTTTATATTGCACGAGAGTTTCTAGGAACACAACTATCGTGCTATATGAGGACTGACTGACTGTATACATGCATCCGTTCCTACTCTTAGTTACCTAACAGACCTTTTGCATTTACTTGTTCCACTATGACTCCCAGCAGTCCTGGAAATCCACAGCAACTTTCTTTCCAGACTACTGCTCATTCCAATAGAAGCAGTGTAAGAATCACTTCCACCTCTGTGTGCGGTCACTATTAATCTTTTAGTCTGTGTATCCCTCCAAGCTAGTAGTTTTCCGACCCACCTAACACTGCCATTAGCAATCGAGCAATATTATAACAATATTACAGCATTATTATAGCCTTATAGGTTATAGACTAATTATAGAGTTATAGGTTATAGAGTTATAGGTAATGGACTAACTGAAGCCACAAGAATATGTTAAAGTGATTCTCGCACTGCTTCTATTGGAATGAGCAGCAGCCTGGAAAGTGAGGTGCTGGGAGTCATCATGGAACAAGTAAATACATGGGTTGTGTTAGGGTAACTAAGAGTAGGAACAGGTGCATGTATACATGCACCAATGCTAGAAATATAGTAAATATTTTTGACGAGTTTGAAGTGCTGGTGAACACATCAAGGGCAGATATTGTTAGGATATCAAAGACGTGGTGTCACACAGATATAAGGAATGCAGAATTGGAGGAGTACAGTGTACAGACAAGGTAGAAAGGATGAAGAGGTCATGCTGTTACTTAAGAAACATAAAATCTAAAGAAGTGCATCCAGTTGACATGAGTGGACAGTGCAGTGTTGAGTCAGTTTCGTGGACATAAACACTGGGAAAGCAAAATTGAGAGGACGAGTTTGTTATAGGCCTAACGACTCTGAACAATGAACAACTGTCCAGAGAAATAGTGGGCCAGTAAATCAGATTGTCTTATAATGGGGGATTTTAACTTCCCAGATATAGATTGGAACTTCTGGGTTTGTCACTCGCATATGCAAGACTTTTGTGGATTTATTGGATGATTGTTTTTTATAACAGCATGTTCGAGATCCCACTAGAGGTAGTAATACTCTTGATCTGATTATCAGCAGTGATTATTCATGCATTATGAATATGCAATTAAAGGAACCACTAGGTGGCACCGTTTATAGTGTACTGATATGGGATTTACTCAAAGATGTGGCCCCTCGACGTGGGCACTTGTAAGTGGTGAGGGGACCTCCCAGTGATGCTGCTGGTTTTCCAGTTAGCATCACTGGGATCTAACGCCCATATCTTGGTTCCTGGGTTACATCGTTGGAATCCGGCGTGTGCAGCCGTGCGCCGCGACCTGTGGAATTTGGAAAGGGGGATCCTGGTGGTTGAGGGGCCCAGCCTTAATACACCACTTTGGCCCCTGCTTTGACAAGACGGGTGGTCCCGGACCGGTCCGACTGGGATCAATTGGTGGGTGGTTCTTACTGCTAGGGTCAACTGCGTTCCAATAAGTCTCCCAACCTTTGGTCCTGGGACGGGATCAAGGCTTATTAGAAACGTGGGTATGGTGCCTCTAAGCAAACTTGGTGTCCCATTCGTGTACGCAGTACCTGCTAGTTCATGAGTGGGCGTCCCCTCGTAGGGCTCCGTGGTGGGTGACGTACTTAGGGCATCTGAAATTTTTATCTTACTCCTATGAGTAATTTAAATCCTTCTTCTTCTGGGGCCCCAACAAGGCCCCTACCTAATCGAGACGATGACATCGAAAACACCTCTGCAAAAAGAGCCAGGACTGAGGATACACCACCACCATCAGTGACACCGCTTTTCCTCATTCTCCATTCCACCGGAGAGCAGTTAATTGGAAAGATGTCACCCTTCTTTATCCAGAAAGGATTAGAAGGGTTGGCAGGTTCACCAAAATCCGTTAAACGACTGCGTTCTGGCGACCTTTTGGTTGAAGCTTCCAGCACAAAACAAGCTGAAAAAATCTTGAACTCTATATTCATAGGGGGAATACCTATCACCGTACCCCCCCACAAAACTCTGAATTCTTCGCGAGGTGTTATATCAGAGTGGGACCTTCTTCATGTTTCTGAAGAAGAGATCTGCTCTGAATTAAAAGACCAAGGAGTGACAGCTGTCAAGAGAATATCGATACGGAAGGATGGGAATCTCGAGTTCTTATCCTCACGTTTAACACCCCACGGCCTCCAAGTTCCATCAAGGCAATCTATCTAAACTGTCCAGTGAGGATTTATATCCCAAACCCACTGCGGTGTTTTAGATGCCAAAAATACGGCCACTCACAAACATCTTGTCGTGGTAACCCTGCCTGTGCTCGATGTGGTGTTAAAGACCATGAGAGCAAGGAATGTTCAGCTCCAAAACTGACCTGTGTCAACTGCCAAGGAGAGCACCCCGCCTACTCTAGAGCATTCCAGCGGTGGAAGAATGAAAAAGAAATCCAAAAACTGAAAACAGCTGAATATCTCCTACCCAGAGGCCAGAAAATGTATCCAACCAATAAATAGTGGGAAACCTTCATATGCCCAGAAGGTTTCTGCTAAGTGCACTATCGGGACACAAACTGAGATGACTATACCACCTCAAGAGTCATTCACTCCGATTGCACACTATTTATTGAGTTCACAAAAGCCCACCAAAAAAACACAATCGGCTGCCACTCCTATATCCGTACCTCCTAGTGCTCCACCACTACCAAAACCAAGTGGTAAAGAAAAGCTAAAAAGTTCGGAAGAACCACCCACAACACCAGAAACAATGGATGTAGAGAATAAGGAGGTACCGGATGAATCAGTCTTGGAACTCTTTGCGGAGGAAGAAATGGACACAGGACAGCGTCCATTCTTTCCCAAAAAAGATAAATCCAAGACTGACAAAAGTAAGCCCTCAGCACATCGGAAGCCGCCTGATGGACCCACCAAGCCAAAATAATGGCTAAATTCCTACAATGGAATTGTCGTGGATTCCTGCGAAATATTGATGACATCAAGGCCCTCCTACAAAAGCACGAGCCAGTTTGCTTTTGCTTGCAGGAGACTTATCTAAAGGCAAATGATGATCCCACCATGCATAACATCATTTTTCATAAGGATAGAATTGCGGGTGGTCCTGCTCGTGGAGGAGTAGCTATTCTTGTGGGTAACCAGACCCCAGTTCAGGCCTTGCTAGTTACAACCAGCATAGAGGCTGTTGCAATTCACCTTACAGTGGGATTTTTATTAACCATGTGCTCTTTTTATTTGCCACCTGGGGCTGACATATCCCAGGAAGACCTTGATGATCTTGTAACGTAGTTGCCTCCCCTTTCTTACTTCTCAGGGACTTTAATGGACATAACACCCTGTGGGGTAGTGCTAGCATTAATGGAAGGGGACGAGTCATAGAGCGTATGCTCAATGACAATAACCTTTCCCTTCTAAATACTGGAACAAACACCTTCTTCCACGTGCCTACCCGTACTTTTTCTGCCATTGATCTCTATCTGCTCCTCTTCTCTACTCCCTTCACTCACCTGGAAAGTGGAGGAGAACCCATACGGAAGTGATCAGTTCCCTGTGTTAACCTCGTTATGCAGTGGGAGACCGTGTCTTCCTTTCAGGTTACCAAGGTGTAAGACTGATCGGACTGACTGGACTGCCTTCCAACATCAGGCAAATTTTGACCTCAGTACTGTCAGTCAGGAGCCTATCAATGATTCAGTAACGTACATCACAGAAATTATCGTCCAAGCAGCTGCGAATGCTGTTCCAAAAACATCTGCCCGGTTTCCACCATTTCCCAAACCTTGGTGGAATTCACAATACACAGCAGCAAAAAAAAGGCTCAAAACAAAGCGTGGGGGATATTCCGCCAATATCCTACCACGACCAAACCTTATAGCCTTTAAACGCGTACGAGCCAAACACTATATCCGCCGTCAGAGTCAAAAGGAATCGTGGATCCATTTTACTTCATCAATTACTCAGTCCACTAGTACTGAGTTGGTCTGAGATAAAATCCGGAAAATGAAGGGAAAATATACATCCCACCCTTCTTCAATCCTAGATTATAATGGATGCACTATTGCACATCCAACTGCAATAGCCAATTCTCTTGGGGAAACATTCTCTAACATCTCTGCAACATCTTCGTATTCCCCAGAGTTCCTTGTCCTGAAATATAAAATCGAAAAACAGGCACTTAATTTTAAGTCTAAGAGCCCTTATCCCTGCAACGGGGCATTTACTATACAGGAACTGAGAAGAGCCCACACTCTTTCGAAAGCAAGTGCTGTTGGACCAGATGGCATCCATTATGAAATGATTAAGCATCTTTCACCAAAATATATGGATTATCTGCTCCTTCTATATAACAGAATCTTTATTGAAGGGCAGTTTCCGGATTCCTGGCGCAAGGCAACCGTTCTTGTCTTTGCTAAGCCCGGAAAGGATCCAAAAGTCACTAGAAATTATCGTCCTATTGCTCTGACTAGCTGTCTGTGCAAAATCCTGGAGAGAATGATTAATTTTAGTTTAATCTGGTATTTAGAATCAAATGACCTTCTCTCCACCATCCAGTGCGGCTTCCGAAGGAACAGGTCCACTTTGGACCATCTTATTAGACTGGAAACATCCATCCGGGATGCTTTCCTAAAACGTGAACATTTGGTGTCTGTATTCTTTGACATGGAGAAAGCGTATGACACAACTTGGAGATTTGGCATCTTAAAAGATTTGCATAGCCTTGGTCTTAGAGGGCATCTCCCCATTTTTATTAAAAACTTTTTAGCCAATCAATCTTTCCAAGTTCATGTGGGATCCTCACTCTCTCATTCCTTCAGTCAAGAGGAGGAAGTACCACAAGGATCAGTATTGAGTGTCACGCTTTTCGCCATCAGAGTTAATTCCATCACAGAACAACTTCCTCCAGCTGTAAACAGTGCCCTCTATGTTGATGACTTTAGCATATTTTGTCAGTCATGCAACATGAGGGTTATTGAAAGACAACTGCAAAAAGCCATTGATCGCCTTAATTCCTGGGCACTTGCTAATGGTTTCAGGTTCTCACCGGAGAAGACCGTTTGCATACACTTTTGTCATAAGCGTAATCTTCATGCTGAACTTGAATTAAGGCTCGGACAAAATGCTATTCCAGTAGCGGCGGACACAAAATTCTTGGGACTCGTATTTGATAAAAAGCTGACCTTTATGGATCACATCCGTCAACTCCACACAGTGCACAAGAGGCTTGAATATTCTGTGCTCTCTTTCCTCTACATCTTGGGGTACAGATCGATGCATCCTACTACACATCTACTGTGCACTTGTACGATCCAGACAAGATTACGGGTCCCGGGTATACAATTCGGCCAGAGACAGTGTACTTCGATGGCTGGATCCTGTCCATCATCAGGCTCTCCGTATCACTACTGGAGCATTTCTAACATCTCCTGTCCATAGCTTATACGTTGAAACAAACGAACCACCATTATCACTTTGACGTAAGCAGTTGTCTCTAAAGTACGCTTTAAAACTGAAATCCCTGCTAGACCATCCTACGTGGCCATTCGTTTTTGAGCCACAATGGGAAAATTTGTACAACACTCGTAAGACTGCCAATCTTCCTTTTCCTTTTGGTATTCATCTCCAAGAGCTACTCAAAGAACTTAATATCAAGGTAGACGAGGTTGCCCAAACACCAAAGCAACCCCTTCCACCTTGGCATGCTCATGTCCTGGCATGTGACTTGTCCCTTATAAATTGGGGAAAGTCAGACACTCCATCATCTGTCTACCTGCAGCTTTATTTAGCACACCGAGCTGAACATTCTGACTTCCCGCCAGTTTACACAGACGGTTCAAAGTCGGAATCATATGTGGGATCTGCTGCTGTCTTTACAAACACCACTACATCGGAGCAGATTCCCTCTGAATGCAGCATATTTACTGCAGAGCTGCACGCTATAGAGTTAGCCTTGGATCACATTAGTAAATGCCAATACCAACAGTTCATTTTATATTCCGACTCTCTCAGCATGTTTGCAGGCTTTAATATCTGTGAGATATAATCCTCATCCGGTTCTGTCTTGTATTCAGCAGAAGATTTTCCATGAACGTGAATATGATATCCGCTTCTGCTGGATTCCCAGCCACATTGGGATTATGGGAAATGATTTGGCTGACACCACAGCCAAATCAGCAATTCCCAATAATAATCGCTGCCTGTCAGTCCCCTATACAGACTACAGGCAAATAATACACCAGAAGATACACTCCCAATGGCAGGATTCGTGGAATAGACAGACTGCCAATAAATTATATCGTATAAAGCCTGTAATTGAACCGTGGCAGTCTAGTCTGCGCAGGAATCGTAAGGAGGAAGTTGTTCTTGGCCGGACCTGCATAGGACATAGTTATGTGACTCATTCGTTTCTGCTGAGGGCTTGATGACCTTCCTATGTGTGAGTCCTGTGGCACAATTTTATCAATTAGACACATTTCAGTTGACTGTCCAGATTTTAGCAATATCCGTTTTACCGGCTTTTGATCATCTGACTGAGCCGTATACACTCAGTCAGATTTTATCCGACAATGACAATGTGTCTGCTGTTTTTAGCTTTTTTAAATCAATAAAGGTTTTTACTTGCATTTAAAATTTATATGTTATTGTTATTTCTTTATTGATTTCTCTTTTTTATATATATTTGTTATTATATATCTGGACATGGTGGCCTAACTAATTAGGTCACTGAGAGGTTAAATTTTTATATATTACCGGTCTTGGCGCATTATAGCCTCAGTTGCTAATGCGCCAATAAAATCCAAACCAAACAAACAAAAAACTCAAAGATGTAGCTACCATTAGCGGTAAAGAGAAGGGTTTATGCTTATGCTACAGTTTTTCTCAGACAGCTATTTGGGACCAACTGATGATGTTACCAACAGCAAATTCTAAATGGGAAGCTTTTAAGGAATTAATCATAGAAGCTGCTAGGCTCTTTGTCACAACTGAGAAATACTGTTCAAGGTTTGGACCTAAGTTGACGTCAGATGACCTAATGAGACTCGTAGCAGAGAAGAAAATGTATAGGATGCATATAAATTATCAGGAGACACAAAATCCTAGGGTAGATATAAGCTAGTCTATAATCAAGTCACAAAGGAGATCAGGCAAGCGAAGGCAGATTACAAGAAATCTTTGGCTTATGTTACCCGTTTATGGACTAATTCAATGGAAAGGTTCGGTGAAACACAAGTAGTTGCTCTTGACATCTCAAAGGCTTTTGATCGTGTTTGGCATAAAGGTCTTCTAAACAAGCTTTCATCTTATGGTTTATCAACTGTTTTTAGTAATTGGTTATCCAGTTTTCTCTCTGATCGCTCACTGAGGGTGATGGTAGATGGCTCTCTGTCTTCTAACTTCTCCACTAATGCTGGGATCCCCCAAGGTTCAGTTCTTTCCCCGACTCTTTTCCTCCTGTATATTAATGACCTTCTTCCATTGACTGGAAATCCTATCCATAGTTTTGCCGATGATAGCACATTGCGTTCCACTTTCCATTTTGAGAAACTTGTCCTGCTCAATCAACTTCAACTTCTCAAATCTGCCACCAATTCCTTAAATACCAGTCTTCAGGTAATTCTCCAGTGGGGCAAAGACAACTTAGTTGATTTCAACCCTTCTAAAACTCAGTCTTGTCTTATATCTCGCAAAAAGGATTCTTCTGCTCCTATGCTTATTTTTAGTGACACTCCGATTTCTAGGCAAAATGATATATCTCTTTTCGGGATTACCCTGACTTCTAATCTCTCTTGGCCCAAGCACATTACAAATATTGCTTCCTCTGCATCTAAAAACGTGGTTTTCTCTTTCGCTCTCGGCGTTACTTTTCTTCCAAACAGCTGCTCACTCTGTATAAATCGCAAATCAACCCTGCCATGGAATATTGTTCCCACATCTGGGGTGGTGCCCCCAAAACCTCTCTCAGGCTTCTTGATTCCATTCAGAAGAGGGCAGTTAGGTTAATTTATGATTCATCTCTAACAGAGTCTCTCCACTCGCTTTCTCATAGACGTACTGTTTCTGCTGCATGCCTCTTCTGCAGAAACTTCCATGGGCACTGTTCTTCTGAATTGGCTTCTATAATTCCAAATCTCTCTTTCAAAACAGTCCGAACACGTGCCGCCACCAGCCAACATCCATTTACAGTCCAACTTCAAACCCAGAACCAACTTTTCATCTTCCTCATTTACTCATTCAACTGCCGTTTTCTGGAACAACTTTCCTTCATACGTATTTCCTGAAAATTACAATCTACAGAAGTTCAAGTCCAATGTCAACAAATATCTTGTTTCGTCTTCTCAACCTCCAACCCAAGCACGGTACTAAATACTATAGGTTCTAATACTTCTCGTGTTTGGGGTTCACATAAAAAAAAAAAAAAAAAATGTCAGGTTTAATGTCCGACTTACAAAGTTTGATACAAAGATGATACAAAGTTTGGTAGGGTTGTTAATGACAGTAAGGATGGTATGCTACTTCAACAGGATCTAGAAAAGTAGAGGAGATGGGCTGAGAGGTGGCAACTGAAATTTAACATTGACAAATGCAAAGTACTGCATATGGGTAGCAATAATACCAGAGTAACATACCAAGTGTGCCCTCCAAAACTGGGAGTTGAAAAAACACACACTGGCTCTCTTCTATAAGCTATATTCATTCCCCCGATCACTTATGCTTCTTGGGCATGGTTTCACGAGACCTCCACCGTAGTCAATAAGAAAAAATTGGAGTCCATTCAAAGGCCAATTCTCTTTAACATGACCCGTGCATATAACACTTAGCATGCCTGCACTGCAGTTACTGGCAGTGGTAGTACCCCTTGACCTGGAGGTCAAGCATGTTGGAATTCTCTTCCAACTCAGTAGTGATGAACCCGGTACCTATATCGACCATACAACAGATCCATTAACCAACACTTTCATCAACCGGTGAAATACCACCACTTTGCTTATTGGAGGCTTGAAGTGGTGAAACCCATGTTTAGTCTCTAGAGAAAAGTTTCCGGCACCCCCCCCCCCATACTTCTCCTTCAACCCATGCACGGTACTAAGTACTATAGGTTTTGATACCTTTCGTGTTTGGGGTTTTCATAAAAAAAAAAAAAAAAAAAACAGACCCATCGAGAAAAGAAGACATGACCTACCCACAACAAATTTGGCAGGAAAGGTGGACACCAAAGGAGAAATAACTCGAAAATTTATACCAGGCATCAACAGAGTATTTCCCAAGTCCCCGACCTGGTTTTCGCTAGGACTACAAACTACCTATCTTAGCATGACCAGAACAACCTCATCACTACAAACTCTGTTCTGAACCTCAACTTGAACAGCAAAACTGGCAAACTGAAAAAGAAACAACCACTATCCTGTGATCGAAAAAATCTGATCACAAAACTGAACAGACTCATTACTTCCTCTACAGAGATCTGGTGTAATGAACGCCAAACTAGACACTCTTCCATCAGGACTAAAACTGCATGTAACTAACTGTGCCAGTTGAAGCCAAATCTGATCTCTCATCTTCTTCCTATCACAGTAAAACAAGACAAACACTGAAACGGACTCTCTAATCAGACCGCAGCTATGCTACCACCTCGTTTGCTGTGGTAGCCAGGGCTTGGGCAGCCGTGAAACCCACTTCCCTGGCTGAAACCAAGACTGCATTCCCAACTTCTTACCATGATAAGACAAGGAAATCACTGAAATGGACACTCTCCTATCAAGAACATCAAGAACAAGGAACATAGGATTTTGGAAGAGGACCAGGGTATGTCTGCCAGGGGCAAAGGTTGATGACGTGGTAGAGCAGATATCATCTTTTAAGGGCACTAAAGGTGATATAGTTGTACACGTTGGCACTAATGATATTAAGAGTAGGAGACCAGAGGAATTACTTAACAAGTACAGGTCACTGTTGAAAAAAAGCCGTGAAGTAGGGTTGAATTTGAAAGTGTCTGCAATTCTGCCCAGACACGATAGGAGGGAGTATATGATGAGAGCCTTGTCGATCAATTCGGCCCTGGAAAGATTGTGCAAGGCTCAAGGGGTAGAATTTTTTTCAGCCTGGAATGTACTTGTTAACAGGAGAGATTGCTTCTACAGGGATGGGATACACTTAAATAGAAAGGGTGCAAGAATATTTGCTGATGCTATCGAGGCAGTGTTAGGTGGGTCGGAAAACTGCTAGCTTGGGGGGAGACAAAGACTAATGGATTAACAGTAGCCACTGGCAGATGTGAAAGAGATTCTTGCACTGCTTCTATTGGAATGAGCAGAAGCCTGAAAAACAAGATGCAGGATATTTCAGAGACTGCTGGAAGTCATTGTGATACAAGTAAACACATGGGTTGTGTTAGGGTAGCTAAGAATAGAAAAAGGTGCATGTATACTTGTGTGTACACCAATGCTAGGAGTTTAGTAAATAAATTTGATGAATTTGAGGTATTGCTCAAAACATCAAAGGCAGATATTGTTGGGATATCAGAGACGTGGTGTCACACAGATATAAGGAATGCAGAACTGGAATTTGGGGAGTACAATGTGTATAGAAAGGATAGAAAGGACAGGATGGGAGGAGGGGTTATGCTATTAGTTAAAAAACACATAAAATCCAAGGAAGTGAAGCCAGTCGACATTGATGGACAGGGCAGTGTCGAGTCAGTTTGGTGTGACATAAGCATAGGTAAATCAAAATTGAGAGTAGGCCTAATGACTCTGATGAGTATAATAAGATACTGTACAGGGAAATAGAATGGGCCAGTAAATCAGAGAGTCTTATAATGGGAGATTTTAATTTCCCAGATATTGACTGGAATTTGTGGGTTGGTCACTCACACACCAGCAGGGCTTTTGTGGATTTATTGGATGATTGTTTTCTACACCAGCATGTTCGGGAGGCAACTAGAGGGAGTAATACTCTTGATCTGATTATCAGTAGTGATTCTTCATGCATTAGGAATCTGCAGATAAAGGAACCACTGGGTGGCAGTGATCACAGTGTGCTGAAGTGGGATTTACTCAAGGAGGTAACTACCATCAGAGGTAAAGGGAAGGGTTTTTGCTTTCGTAAAGGCGACTATGATGGTCTGAGACAGTATTTAAATTCTATACAGTGGGACCAACTGATGATGTTACCAACAGCAAATTCAAAATGGGAAGCATTCAAGGAACTAATCTTGGAAGCTACCAGGCTTTACATACCAACCAAGAAATATTGTTCAAGGTTCAGGCCTAAATGGTTGTCAGATGAACTAATGAGACATATGGCAGAGAAGAAAAATGCATGGGATACATACAAATTAATGGGTGACATGGAAGCCTATGATAGATATAAGTTGGTCTGTAACCAAGTCACAAAGGAGATTAGGCAGGCAAAGGCAGATTATGAGAAATCCTTGGCAAAGGATGCAAAGAAAAACAGAAAAGAGTTCTTTACCTATTTAAACTCAAGAAGGAAAGGGATGAATCAGATTGGTCCACTGGATGTTGATGGTTCAACAGTTGAGGATCCAGCTCAGGTGGCAAACAATCTAAACGAGTATTTTGCATCTACATTCACACATGAGGAGTTATTCAGGAAGGGGAATGTTGTAGGTGAAGTAAACATTGGCAGTGGGCTAGATTATTTTCTAATAACTGAGAGGAAAGTGGAGGAGAAATTGTTGAGGATAAACATAAAAAAGGCACCCGGGGTGGATGGGATCTATCCAGTTATATTAAAGGAGGCAGCAAAGGAAGTAAGCAAACCCCTAGCCATAATTATGAGAGCTTCTTTGGACTCAGGGGAGGTACCCATGGACTGGAGATGTGCAAATGTAACCCCAATTCACAAAGGAGGATCAAAGGCTGACACAAGTAATTATAGACCTGTTAGTTTAACTTCGGTTCCAGGAAAATTAATGGAGGCACTGGTTAAAGAAGCACTGCAGGATCATCTGGACAAGAATTCAGTTATAGCTCAGACACAGCATGGTTTTGTTAAAGGCAGGTCTTGTCTTACCAATTTGATTGGATACTATGATGTAGTCACAAAAGAACTGGATGCAGGGAATAACTTTGATATTATATATTTGGATCTTAGAAAGGCTTTTGATACTGTTGCGCATGGAAGACTGCTGCACAAATTGGAGAAGTGTGGCATTGGAGGCAAATTGCTGCTATGGATAAAGGGATGGTTGAGTGGCAGAAGACAGAGAGTGGTAATCAATGGACACTGCTCAACGTGGACTAATGTTATTAGTGGAGTTCCTCAGGGTTCAGTGTTGGGTCCATTGTTGTTTTCTGTATTTATAAATGATATTGATGATGGTGTATCAGGCTTAATGTCCAAGTTTGCTGATGATACCAAGGTTGGCAGGGTTGTTAAGGACACTACTGATACTATGCTGCTGCAACAGGATCTGGAAAGGTTGAGCAGATGGGCTGAGAGGTGGCAAATGAAGTTTAACATTGACAAATGTAAAGTACTACATATGGGAAACGGTAACCCCAGATCAACGTATCAACTCTGTGGTACTACGCTGACAGTGGTAGAGAATGAAAAGGACCTGGGGGTAATTGTGCAGGCAGATATGAAGTTCTCTGAGCAGTGCAGACGAGCTGCAAGAGTAGCTCATGGTGTCTTGTCAATGATATACAGGAATTTTTCAAGCAGGGACAGGGATGTGATTATTCCCTTGTATAAGGCATTGGTCAGGCCACACCTTGAGTACTGTATACAGGTCTGGAGGCCTCATTTCAGGAAGGATGTAGAGCTGCTGGAACGAGTACAGAGAAGGGCAACAAGATTGGTGAATGGAACAAAGGGTTGCTCTTACGAAGAAAGGCTTAAGTTTTGCAAATTACAGAGCCTGGAGACTAGGCATCGGCGAGGTGATCTGATAGAGGTGTATAAGGCTTTGAATGGCTTGAGCATGCTCAATGCCGATGGGATTCTTCCTCTTGCTCAGAATAATCACCTGAGAGGGCATAAATTCAAATTGAGGAAGGACGGATGTCGGATAGATGTGCGGAAATTTGCCTTTAGCCAGCGGGCAGTTGGTTTGTGGAATAGACTCCCATCGTTTGTTGTTGAAGTTGATAGCCTAAATAAATTTAAGGCTCAGGTGGACAGGTATTTCGAACGAACGGAGGGGTGAAATGGGAGTAGTGGTTGTTTTCTTTTTTTTTTTTTTTTTTTGGCTGATGCCGAATAAGCTTGCTTTCTTGCATCATATGCCTCTGCTAATGCTAATGCTAAGACTTTGACTGCAGCTGGTGATCTGAACAGGGCACCTAGCCTTGCTCACTTTCTTTCCCTATCCTTGAACGGGGAGGGAACAGGACCAGGGGCATAGGCATGCCCCACTGAAAATAATTGTAGTCATCTTCTCTTTCGTCTCCATACTTCTGACTCCCAGCTTTCAGTCTCCTACTCTGTCTGTACATTAGCGCATGTCCCACACGTCCAAATTTAAATATGAAAAAATTAAGCCATTCTCGTCTTTTCCAATCCTAGCGTTATCTTCCTTTTTTTTTTTTTTTTTTTTTTTTTTAAATCGGCCCTAGCCACTGAAACCTCAGGAAATTAGGTGGCAGGACCTGCCAGAGTAAAACAAATTACTGGTGTATCTGGTCTGCCTCCACAGGGCTTGGTGTAGGCAACGTTGGGACCCACCAGGAGCCTAGCAGCTAAATGGCCAGATGAACAACGGTACACGACACTACACATCACAATATCAATACACTTTTACATCTCTGGCCTGTATAGTGTACTGTATCACACGACAATGTAAACTACGTGGAGATGGGGGTGGTGCCATTATATCCTAAACACTTTACTTTAGTAGGCCCCACTTTACATTATATCCTAAACACTTTACTTTAGTAGGCCCCACTTTACATTATATCCTAAACACACTTTACTTTACAAGAATACCAGACAATCCTAACCATACAGCCAACACTCTTGAAATTTTTCTCAAAAACAACCCTTCTAAGTACACGGTCAAAGTGACAGGTGCTTTAGGCTCCTCAGATCACAACTTGGTGATTGTCTCTTCTCCAATGGAGCCTTTATCTCATGGCTATTGCCAACCTCGTGTTATTTGGTATTACAAGAATGTGAAAAGGAATGACCTGCGAGATTTCTTTTCTTTGTTTCCTTTGGTCGGATTACTGTTTCAAAACTTCTGATATCAACATTTGCTCAGATCATGTCATTGAAATTATTCTTCCAGGAATGAAATCCTTTATCTCACACTCCACTTTAAAATCTCATCCTTTATCTAAATCTTGGTTTTCCAATAAATGTGCTAAGGCTGTTCAAGAGAAGAACGTTGCATATATTAATTGGCTTATTTCTAATTCTTCAGTTTCATTTTCTGTCTACACTAAAACTCGCAACAATTGTAAAGCAGTTATTAATCAGTCCAAACTAGAGTTTGAACAGGCTAAGAGTAGAAAACTTGCTTCTTGCGCTAATGGTAGCCAGGCATTCTGGTCTCTTGCCAAAACTATTGGCCGCAACTTTTGCCAATCTCTATCCAAACCAGATGGTTCTGTTATCACTTCAGCCAAGGATAAAGCTGACCTGGCTAGCATCCCATTTTTCTTTCAACTCGTATATTAATGATCTTGGTAAAACACCTCCCACCATTCCTAACACGTTCCATTCAATGCCAACTGTGGTCTTCCGTCAAAAAGATGTCAGAAGGATTTTGACACATCTTGATGCTAAGAAAGCTCCAGGTCCCGATGGTATTTCTCCACTTGTTCTCGAAACATGTGCTCCTTGACTTACTCCTTTTCCTTGCCGCCTTTTTTCACTTTCTTATTCCAAAGGTGTTTTTCCTTCTGCTTGGAAATTTGCTCATATCCAGCCAGTTCCTAAAAAGGGTGACAAATCCCATCCATCCAATTATCGTCCCATTGCAGTTACTTCTACTCTTTCTAAAGTAATGGATAAAGCAATTAACCGCCAACTCTTAAACTACCTAGAAACCTTCTGTCTGATCGATTATCACCAGTATGGATTCTGTCAGTGTCAATCCTCTGGTGATATTATGGCTTATGTTACCGATTTATGGACTAATTCAATGGAAAAGTTCAGTGAAACACAAGCACTTGCTATTGACGCCTCAAAGGCTTTCGATCGTGTTTGGCATAAAGGTCTTCTAAACATCTTATGGTTTGCCAACTGTTTTTTGCAATTGGTTATCCAGTTTTCTCTCTGATCGCTCGCTGAGGGTGATGATAGATGGCTCTCTGTCTTCTAACTTCTCCACTAATGCAGGTTGTCCCCCAAGGTTCAGTTCTTTCCCCACTCTTTTCCCCTTGTATATTAATGATCTTGTTCCATTAACTGGAAATCCTATCCATAGTTTTGCCGATGATAGCACATTGCATTCCACTTTCCATTTTGAGAAACCTTGCCCTGCTCAATCAGCTTCAACTTCTCAAAAATCTACTACCAATTCCTTAAATGCCGATCTCCAGGTAATTATCCAGTGGGGCAATGACAGCTTAGTTGATTTCAGTCCTTCTAAAAAACTCGGTCTTGTCTTATATCTCGCAAAAAGGATTCTTCTACTCCTATGCTTATCTTTGGGGATATTACCCTCACTTCTGATCTCTCCCTTGGAACAATCACAGTACAAATATTGCTTCCTCTGCATCTAAAAAACTTGGTTTTCTCTTTCGCTCTCGATGCTACTTTTCTTCCAAACAGCTGTTCACTCTGTACAAATCTCAAATCCACCCTACCATGGAATATTGTTCCCATATCTGAGGTGGTGCCCACAAAACCTCCCACGGGCTTCTTGATTCCGTTCAGAAGAGGGCAGTTAGGTTAATTAATGATTCATCTCTAACAGAGTATCTCCACTCGCTGTCTCATAGATGTGCTGATTCTGCTGCATGCGTCTTCTACAGATATTTCCATGGGCACTGTTCTTCTGAATTGGCTTCTATAATTCCCGCTGTCTCTTTAAAAACAGTCCAAACCCGTGCCGCCACCAGCCAACATCCATTTACTGTCCAACTTCAAACTCACAGAACCAACTTTTCATCTTCCTCGTTTATTCATTCAACTGCTGTTTTCTGGAACAACCTTCATATGTATTTCCTGAAAATTACAATCTACATAAGTTCAAGTCCAATGTCAACAAATATCTTCTTTCGTCTTCTCAGCCTCCAACCCAAGTACAGTACTAAATACTATAGGTTCGAATACCTCTCGTGTTTGGGGTTCACATAAAACAAAAAATAATAAATAAATAAATAAAAAAACATGCTTTACTTTACCAACTGTGTGGTACTACACTCAGATTAGTGGAGAATGACAAAGACATGGAGGTAATTGTGCAGTCAAGATATAAAGTTTTCTGATAGTGCAAACAGATTACAAGAGTAGCTCATGGGGTCTTGTCAATGATATATAGGAATTTTGCTAGCAGTGATGAGATGATCATCCCCTTGTATAAGGCAGTGGTCCGGCCACACCCTAAGTACTGCATATAAGTCTGGAGGCCTCATTTTAGGAAGGATTTAGAGTTTCTAAATCAAGTAGAGAATGTTAGCGAGATTGGTGAGTGGAACAAAATGTCACTGTTACCAAGAAAGGCTTAAGTTCTGCAAATTGTAGCATCTGGAGACTAGGGAACTGCAAGGTGATCTGATTGTGTGTGTATAAGGCCTTGAATGGTTTGAGCAGCTCAATGCTGATGGGAATCTTCCTTTTGCTCATATTCCTCACCTGATGGGGCATAAATTCAAATTGAGGAAAGACAGTTGCAGAATAGATGTGCCGAAATTTGTCTTTAGCCAGCATGTAATTGATTGCTGAACAAACTTTCATCTGTCGTTCTGGACTTTGACAGCTTAAATAAATTCAAGGCAACTACAGAAACTTTTGGAGTGAATGGATGGATGAAACAGGAAGGAGTTTTTTTTTTTTTTTTTTCATGATGCTATATAAACTTGCTTTCTTGCATCATATGCCTCTGCTAATGCTAATATTGAAGATCTTGGTAAATCATCTATATTCCCAGATCACTCCACTCAGTGCCTACTACAGCCTTTCATCAAAAAGTTGTTTGAAGAATTTTGAGCAGTCTTGATTCTGATGGCATTTTTTTTTTGCTTATTCTCAAGCGTGCACACCTTTGCTTGCTCGTGTTGTGTGTTGTCTTTTAACACTTTCTTATTCCATTGGTGTTTTACTTTCTGCTTGGAAATTTACTCATGTCCAGCCAGTTCCTAAAAAGGGTGACATCCTCCCATCCAGTTATTTTCTCTTTGCACTTGCCCCTACTTTTCCCAAAGTAATGGACAATTCGATTAACTGCCAACTCCAAAACTATCTCGAAACCTTCCATCTGATTAATGATCACCGGTATGGATTCCATCAGTGTTGATCCACTAGTGATATTTTAGTTTGTTTCCCATCTCTGGATAAATTCTGTGGAAAATTTGGTGAAACTCAAGCAGTTGCTCTTGACATTTCAAAGACATTTGATTGTTTGCTATAAAGTGTTCTAAACAATCTTCCTTCTTGTAGATTGCTGTCTGTTTTTTGAGAGAGCCATCTACCACTAACCACTCACTGTGGTTGATGGTAGATGGCTCTCTGTCTTTTACTTTTCCACTAATTTTGGTGTTCCTGAAGGTTCATTAGTAAATCAATTTGTCACAAATATAGAAGAGGAAAGAAGATCCCTCTTGTATATTAGGGATCTTCTTCCACTTAGTTGAAATCTTGTTGATAGTTTGCAGATGATAGCATGTGTTGTATTCCACCTTCCAATTTGAGAAACCTTGCGCTGTTCAAATAGCTTCATCTACTCAATTATCCTCCGGTTCCTTAAACGATGGTATCCAGGTAATTCTCCAACGGGGAAAAATAACTCAATATCAGTCCTTCAAAAACTCAGTCCTGTCCAGAGTTACAGAAATCTTGACAAGATCACATATCTCTACTAGGGATTACCTGACTTCTAATCTCACTTAGTATAAACACATCAGAAATACTCTTTCTTCTCCATCTGATTAATCTGGTCTTCTCTTTTTCTTTTGATGTTATTTTTCTTTTAAAAAACTTCTCACTCTGTAGAAATCTTAAGTTTGTACAGAGTGAGATGGAGAAGCAAATTCAGTTTTGCAAATTGCAGTGTGTGGAGACTAGGCACCTGCCAGCAGAACTATTTGATGTGTTGAAGGCTTTGAACGGATTGAGTAAGCTCAGTGCTAATGGCATCCTTCCTCTTGCTCAGTTACACATGAGGAGGCATAAATTCAAATTGAGGAAGGCTGGTTGTGGAACAGATCTGTTGAAATTTTCCTTCATCCAGCAGGTAATTGATTGTTGAAACAAAGTTTCACCTAGTGTTGTAGAGATGGTTAGTTTAAATCAGTTACAGGAAGAACTAGGCAAACTGTAAGAGGGGATGGACTGGTGAAATGGGAAATGGATTTTTTTTTTTTCCCCTGCTGATGCTGTATAAGTTCGCTTTCTTGCATCATATTCTACTATTAATACTGTATGGGTTACCAGGTTTGACATAGTGCCTCTTACCGTTTTTAATATTTGTTTATTATATTGATGTGGGTATTTCTAATTTGTTTTCTAAGTTTCGTGATGCAGAGGTGGACAGGATGGTTCATAACATTAAAGAGGATCTTCTTGAACAAGATCTAGATACTCAGATGTGCTGAAAATTGTCAATTGAGAGGTTTAACACTGATAAATTCAAGATATGTTTTGTTAAATGTATCCCAGAATAAATATCTTTTGTACAGCATAAAACTCAAGATTATTTTCAAGGGAAAAAAATACAAGTAATTGTACAGTCTGATATGAAGCCCTTTGAGCAGTGCAGACAGGCTACTAGAACTGTGCATGCAGTTCTCTCAATGATATTAAAAAACTTTGCCATCAAGAACAAAGAGATGATTATCCAACTGCAATGTTTTTAAGCAACATCTGGAAGGTTCCAGGGAATAGCAATAAGATTAGTTTGAGAGATAGATATTCTTACCAAGAAAAACTAAATTTCATTGTCTGTAAACCAGGCATCTGTATTGAAGACATGATTTAAGTGTATAAGACTTTTAAAGGTTTAGTAAACAAAATGGTGATCACTTCTTTACTCCTTTTCTCAGACAACAAACACAAAGGGACATAAAATTGAAACTGTATGGTTACAGAAATTTTGTTGAAATTTGCCTTCAGTCAGAGTGAGTATAGAAATAAAAATAAATTTTCACCTAGTGTTGTGGAAATGGGTAATTCGAATAAATTTAGAGGGGGAGATTGGTCAAATTGGCAGAAAGTAAGCAAATGATGTTGGTTATTTTATTTTTTGATTGATGCTGTGTAGACTTTGCATCCTTGCATTATTTTGCCAGTGCTAATGCTGCATGGTCAAAACTTGTGTAGTGAGTGGTAATACTGTTTGCAAAATAAATGATCAGCTCTCATATTATTGAAATAAAAGCAAGAGTTAAACAAATTGGAAATTATTCAATTTTTTGCTTTGGCACAGAGGTTCAACTGACAGATCTGTACCTACCCACTTCACTCTGAACCACTCTTGTGTATAGGTATTCTCAGATCTGCAGTCAGCAGGTAATGCCCCTGAATCTAAGGAATTTCTCATTATTAAGGCCAAAGGTTTAGCTGCCGCTTCTTCAGCTTCACTTAATATAGGATAGATTCCTTCAGCCCCAAATTCTTTGCTCACTTTTAGCTGCCAAAATTTCTTTACAACCTTACTTTTTGTTATTTTAAAATCATTTAACTCTAAGTCAGTACTCAATAGACTTCTGAGTACTGACTTAGAGAATTGACTAGTTAACAGCATCTTTAAAAAATTCGTAATGCATGAATGTGGGTGTAAAATATTTATTCAGTTTATTTGTTTTAATTATTTATTCAGCAGTTTGTAAAGGATAAGTTAGTATAAATTAATATTTAAATCTACTAATGCCACTAATATGGCTGTAGGAAGTTTAAATATTTATTTAGCAAATTGTAAAGGATTACCAGAAGTAATACCATTCTTATGCAGTGGACCAATATGATTCATCCATCATTGGTTTTCTTTACTCTTAGTCAAGAACTTTTCATAAACTGGCTTAGCCTGATTAACATCCTAACCTGGTTATGCACTAGTTTTTATGTATTGTATGACTCTATTCCTTGACAATTCATAATTATCTCGTGCATTTGAGGCACCTTGCCCTGTGAGGCTGTCCTTTAAAGGACAGCCTCACAGGGCAAGGTGCCTCAAAATATTTTTTGTTTATTATATTGAATACCATATTGCATATATTAAATATCATAAACCTAAATGATATGATTGCAGTCAGCCAAAATTATTTCTGTTATAGGACATACCTTTTCTTTTCTTTTTTATTGCAACATGCTTTTTTCAGATTTTGAGAATAAATTGAGGCTAAAACCATATAAATAATGGATGTAGTCTGTAAACTAAAATCTTCATACAAATAATATTCTTTGTCATGAAATTAAGAGCTAAAAGATTTTAAAAATTGAATTGAGAAATTAAAATGAAAAATCTTAAAAATGGAATAACAAAATTAAAAAATAAAAATTAAGTACTGAAAACATCAAACTATTTTTCAAGATAATTTCTCAAGAATCATCCTGTATTGATTTCATATGAATATTAAATGACTAGAAATTTGAATAAAGATTTTGTGTTCTTTATTCTGCCAAAATTTCTTACTTTATACCAGATTTGTAGGGATAATTAATATTATTAATTTCACAATAATAATATATTGATTACTTTTATCTCTACTTTAACAGAAGGATAGACAGAATTGTTTTGGTGGTATGCATTCCATTGACAAATTGGGTTTAAGTAATGCAATGGACAATGAAAAGCCTGGATGCATTGAGGAAGAGGAAGATGATCTCACTTTAGAAGAGGAAATGAAATACGATGACGTTGGTAGTGATCCAGTGAGTTTTTAATTCGCATTAAACTGTAGCTTAAAATAAAGTTTGGGGCTTGTTTGCTTTATTTACTTTTATTTATTTTATGTAGAATATACCCAAATCTGTTTTATTGAAGACTTCTTATGAATTTTAAATTCTTAGCCACTTAAAAAAATGTAATCAGAAATTATAAAATATCAGTATAAATACACCATAGTCAACTCATAATGAAAAACTATGCAAGAAGTGTAAAGGAATTGGTTCAATTGTATCTCATATTGTGACTACCTTTACAACGGGTTACCATGTATTACACTACCTCAAATAACTAACACTTCACTAAGCAAAACTGCTAGCTTGGGGGGGGGGGGATTCACAGACTAAAAGATCAAAAGTAGCCACAAGCAGATAGGCGAAAGTGATTCTTGCACCGCTTCTATTGGAATGAGCAGAAGCCTGGAGAGCAAGTTGCTGGGAATTACAAGAACTGCTGGGAGTCAGCATAGAACAAGTAAATACATGGGCTGTGCTAGTGTAACTAAGAGCAAAAACAAGTGCATATATACTTGCATGTACACCAATGCTAGAGGTATAGTAAATAAATTTGATGAATTTGCGGTGCTGGTCAAGACATCAAAGGCACATATCGTTGGGATATTAGAGAATGGTGACACAGATATAAGCAGTGCAGAATTGGAATTTGGAGAGTACAATGTGTACAGAAAGGATAGACAGGATAGGAAGGGAGGAGGGGTTATGCTGTTTAGTTAAGAAACACAAAATCTAAGGAAGTGCATCCAGTGGACATTGGTAGACGGTGCAATGTTGAGTCAGTTTGGTGTGACGTAAACACTGGAAAAGGGAAAATGAGAGTAGGAGTGTGTTATAGGCCTAATGACTCTGATCATACCACGAACAGTTGTGCAGAGAAATAGAGTTTGCCAGTAAATCAAAATGTCTTGTAATTGGGGATTTTAACTTTCCAGATATTGACTGGAACTTGTGGATTGGTCACTATCACACTAGCATTATTTTTGTGGATTTATTGGAGAATTTTTTTCTACAGCAACATGTTCGAAGGGCAACCAGAAAGAGTAATACTCTTGATCTGATTATCAGCAGTGATTATTCATGCATTAAGAATTTGCATATAAAGGAACCACTAGGTGACAGATATCACATTGTACTGATGTGGGATTTACATAAAAATGTAACTACCATCAAGGGTAAAGGGGAGGGTTTTTGCTTTCATAAAAGTGACTATGGTGGTCTCAGACAGTTTCTAAATTCTATACAGTGGGATCAACTGATGTTAAAACAGTGAATTCTAAATGGGAAGCCTTTAAGGAATTAATCTTGGAAGCTACCAGGCTATTCATACCAACTAAGAATACTGTTCATGATTTAGACCGAAATGGATGTCAGATGAACTAACGAGGCTCATGGGAGAGATGAAAAATGCATGGGATGCATATAAATTATGAGGTGATACAGAAGACTATGGCAGATATAAGCTAGTCTGTAATCAAGTCACAAAAGAGGTTAGGGAAGCAAAGGCTGATTACGAGAAATCCTTGGCAAAGGATGCAAAGAAAAACAACAGAGACTTCTTTACTTATGTAAACTCTAGGAGAAGGAGGATGAATCAGATTGGTGCACTTGACATTGATGGTTCGACTGTTGATCTTGCTGAAAAACTGAATGGGTATTTTGCATCTTCATTCACATATGAGAAATTCTGTAAGGAAGGGGAGGACAAAAGTTTACTAAATTCTGATGGGGAGCTAAATGATTTTGTAATAACGGAGAGAAGAGTGGAGGAGAAATTGTTGAAGTTAAACATAAAAAAGACACCTGTGGTGGATGGAATCTATCCAGTTATATTGAAGGAGGCAGCAAGGGAAGTTAGCAAACCCTTAGCCATAATTATGAGAGCATTCTTAAATTTATTGGAGGTACCCATGGACTGGAGATGTACAAATGTATCCCCAATTTACAAAGGGGGTTCAAAGGGTAACATAAATAATTATAGACCTGTTAGTTTAACTTCTGTTCCAGGAAAAATAATGGAGTCACTGGTTAAAGAGGTGATACAGGATCCACTAGACAAGATACAGCAGTAATAGCGCAGACACAGCATGTGTTTGTTAAGGGGAAGTCTCGTCTGATGAATTTGATTGGATACTACGATGTGGTCACAAAGGAACTGGATGCAAAAAAATAATTTTTATATCATATACTTGGATTTCAGGAAAGCTTTTGATACTGTTCCACATGGAAGACTGCTCTACAAATTGGAACCATATGGCATTAAGGGCAAGTTGCTACAATTGAAAAAAGGGATGACAGAGTGGTAATGGCCTCTGCTCTTCATGGACTAATGTTATCAGTGGAGTACCCTACGGGTTGGGCCCCATTGTTATTTTCTGTATTTATCAGTGATATCGATGAAGATACATAAGGCTTAATATCCAAGTTTGCAGATGATACTGTAGGGGTACGCTTGTTCTGGCTGATTAAAGCCAACTTTTATCCATTATAATTTACACGAGCACTGCCTTGTAATGTTTGTTGTCCTACTTTAATTTAAATATGTTAGGGCCTTTGACTGCCAGGAAAACTCCCATGTCCTTTTTGAATGCAGAGTAGAGTGAAGACAAATTTTACTCCAGACACACTTTACTATCAAAGAACAATTTAATATACAAATAATAATATTGCTACCTTGATCATACATTTTCTTTATAAGACACAGTCCTCATCAGTAACGTATACATTTTATAATACAGTCTTCTTGAACAACATGGATATTTGAACAACTCCACTTTGCAGGAGAGAAACACAGTTATTCACAGTTTTTTTCACAGTTATTATAATTTACTTTTATGCTCCAAATACAAAAACTCCTACAAACTCCATATAAACTCCATGCTGAATGAGTTAATATTATTATCCTTAACAATAGTCTCATGAAACATATATTATTCCTTAGGAACACTGAATGCCTTCCAGGAGTTCCAGTTAGTACTAAATCCTTCTAGTTCAGATAATTTTTGCACAGGAAACATTATAAAAGAAAATTTGGCAACTTACTTCCAGATCCACTTGCTAAATATTCATCAGCTGAATTAATTTGGCCTAGATATCTAATTTCTTGTACTTTTTCCTCGAAACCTTTTCTTTAACGAACTTTGGCTTTAATTCCCAAAAGCAGGTATCCCTTCCTCACTTTTTATACCATTTCTCCACAAAACTTCCACATGCACAACCCTCAACTTCTCTACCTACCACCCGACACCTCTACACAACGAAAAGGGCAAATAGGCACCTCAGATTCATGCCCTTTTCCTTATATATCTATGCTGCACCCTGTTTTCCCTTAATCCTTTTTTTTAGGAAAATGATCATGATCTACTTTGGGTCAAAGTTCTCTCCTTTTCTGGAAATTTTTCCTCGCCCTTCCTTACCTTCTTAAGCAATTAAGTACCCATTTCTATTTTGTCCAAATAGCTGGCATATTAATTTAAATGATTGTTAAATATGGCAAACTATATTCAGGAATAATACCTAATGTTAAATGAATGTATTATTATGTTTTTTTTTTTTTTTTTTTAGTAAGCCAAAGCTTACAGCAAATGGTTGGCAGGGTTGTTAATGACAATAAAGACAGTATGCTACTGCAACAGGTTCTTGAAAAGTTAGGCAGATGGGCTGAGAAGTGACAACTGAAGTTTAACATCGGCAAATGCAAAGTACTGCATATGGGTAGCAGTAACCGAAGAGAAACGTAATAACTGTGTGGTAGTACACTCAGGGAAGTGGAGAATGAAAAAGACCTGGGGGTAATTGGGCATTCAGATATGAAGTTCTCTGAGCAGGGCATATAGTCTTGTTTGTGATATATAGGAATTTTGCTAGCAGCGATAAGGAGGTGATTATCCCCTTGCATAAGGCAATGATCGGGCCATACTTTGAGTATGGCATACAGGTCTGGAGGCCTCATTTTTGGAAGGGTATAGAGTTGTTAGAATGAGTAGAGAGAAGGGCAACAAGACTGGTGAGGGGAATAAAGGGATGCTCTTATGAAGAAAAGGTTAAGTTCTGCAAATTGCAGCTTCAGAGACTAGGCACATGCAAGGTGATCTGATTGAGGTGTATAAGGCCTTGAATGGTTTGAGTAGGCTCAATGCTGATGGGCTTCTTCTGCATTCTCAGATTAAGAACCTGACAGGGTATAGATTCAAATTGAGGAAAGACAGTTGTAGAACAGATGTGAGAAAGTTTGCCTTTAGTCAGTGGGTAGTTGATTGCTGGAACAGAATTCCATCTGTGGTTGTGGAAGCTGATAGCTTAAATAAATTTAAGGCTGAACTAGACAAACATTTAGAGTGACCGGATGGTCAAATGGGAAGGATTTTTTTTTTTTTTTTTTTTCAAGTGACTCTGAGAAGGGTTAATAAAATAAACGAAGTTGGAATTTTCAGTTTTAAAAATCCAGAACTAGTGGCCATAAATTCAGATTTCTGTGGAAGAGATTTAGACTAGATTGTAGGAAGCTTTCTTTTACTCAGCATGTCATTGATTGGTGGATCAAGTTGTTTTTGCAGGTAGATGAGGCTGACAGTTTGAATAAATTCGAAAGTCAACTGGATAGTTTTACCGATATGAATTTGTATTTTTTGATGTACTTTTTTTTTTTTTTTTTTTTTTTTGTTAGTGTAGCAAAAGCCTATGACTTCCTTTGCCCTATATCGTGATTATCTTTATTAGATTGTGTGAGGACATGAGTTAACATGCTGCAAGCTCACACCTGAGGACAGCTAACCACAGTTTTTTCAATGTGATGGCTTTGATTATTTGAGAAGACTATCACAGTATTTGTTATTCATTATTGTTTCTTCCCCCTCTAGATAATTTTTTTTTTTTTTTTATGAAACCCCAAACACGAGAGGTATTAAAACCTATAGTACTTACTACAGTGCCTGGGTCGGAAGTTGAGAAGACAAAAGAAGATATTTGTTGACATTACACTTGAACTTCTGTAGACTCAAGCATTTAGGGCATAGGCCTCAAGCTATGAAGGAGTCTAGACTATGTATAAATATAGTGCAAATGCATCAGAAATACATAGCTATATCTGAATAGATCAGAATATTGGTAAAACGGCATCGTTTTAAGTTATATCTCATATTGTGAATACCTTCACAACGAGTTGCCATGATATTGCACTACTTCGAATAAGTAACGCTTCACCTAAGGAGAAGACTAATGTTACTTATTCTCAGATGGATACCACCACCCAGACGGCACCGTTTCAGAGCTATTTGGCCCTTCTTCGGTGGGTGGGTAGGTACCCGAGTGATGCAACGATGGCAAAACAGTTATGAAGTATAACTCCACAATATGAGAGATGCCTGATGGTGTATCATGTATTTAGACTCAAGCATTTAGGGCATAGGCCTCAAGCTATGAAGGAGTCTAGACTATGTATAAATATAGTGCAAATGCATCAGAAATACATAGCTATATCTGAATAGATCAGAATATTGGTAAAACGGCATCGTTTTAAGTTATATCTCATATTGTGAATATGAGATATAACTTAAAACTCCTTCATAGCTTGAGGCCTATGCCCTAAATGCTTGAGTCTAAATACATGATACACCATCAGGCATCTCTCATATTGTGGAGTTATACTTCATAACTGTTTTGCCATCGTTGCATCACTCGGGTACCTACCCACCCACCGAAGAAGGGCCAAATAGCTCTGAAACGGTGCCGTCTGGGTGGTGGTATCCATCTGAGAATAAGTAACATTAGTCTTCTCCTTAGGTGAAGCGTTACTTATTCGAAGTAGTGCAATATCATGGCAACTCGTTGTGAAGGTATTCACAATATGAGATATAACTTAAAACGATGCCGTTTTACCAATATTCTGATCTATTCAGATATAGCTATGTATTTCTGATGCATTTGCACTATATTTATACACTTCTGTAGACTGTAATTTTCAGGAAATACATATGAAGGAAAGTTGTTCCAGAAAACGGCAGTTGAATGAATAAACGAGGAAGATGAAAAGTTGGTTCTGTTTGAACTTGGACAGTAAATGGATGTTGGCTGGTGGCAGCACGTGTTCAGACAGTTTTGAAAGAGAGAGCGGAAATTATAGAAGCCAATTCAGAAGAACAGTGCCCATGGAAGTATCTGTAGAAAAGGCATACAGCAGAAACAATACGTCTGTGAGACAGCGAGTGGAGAGACTCTGTTAGATATGAGTCATTAATTAACCTAAGTACCCTCTTCTGAATGGAATCTACAAGCCTGAGAGAGGTTTTGGGGGCACTGCCCCAGATCGGATTTGTGATTTGTACAGCATGAACAGCTTTTTCGAAGAAAAGTAATGCCGAGAGTGAAAGAGAATACCAATTTTTTTTAGATGCAGACGAAGCAATATTTGTAATGTGCTTATGCCAAGAGAGGTGGAAGTGATTCTTTCACTGCTTCTATTGAAATGAGCAGAAGCCTGAAAAACAAGATGCAGGATATTTCAGAGACTGCTGGGAGTCATTGCGGTACAAGTAAACACATGGGTTGTGTTAGGGTAGCCAAGAATAGAAACAGGTGCATGTATACCTGCGTGTACACCAATGCTAGGAGTTTGGTAAATAAATTTGATGAATTTGAGGTATTGCTCAAAACATCAAAGGCAGATATTGTTGGGATATCAGAGACGTGGTATCACACAGATATAAGGAATGCGGAACTGGAATTTGGGGAATACAATGTGTATAGAAAGGATAGACAGGACAGGAGGGGAGGATGTGTTATGCTATTAGTTAAGAAACACATAAAGTCCAAGGAAGTGAAGCCAGTCGACATTGATGTACAGGGCAGTGTCGAGTCAGTTTGGTGTGACATAAGCATAGGGAAATCAAAATTGAGAGTAGGAGTGTGCTATAGGCCTAATGACTCTGATGAGTATTATAAGATATTGTACAGGGAAATAGAGTGGGCCAGTAAATCAGAGAGTCTTATAATGGGGGATTTTAATTTCCCAGATATTGACTGGAATTTGTGGGTTGGTCACTCACACACTAGCAAGGCTTTAGTGGATTTATTGGATGATTGTTTTCTACATCAGCATGTTCGTGAGGCAACAAGAGGGAGCAATACTCTTGATCTGATTATCAGTAGTGATTCTTCATGCATTAAGAATCTGCAGATAAATGAACCACTAGGTGGCAGTGATCACAGTGTGTTGAAGTGGGATTTACTCAAGGAGGTAACTACCATCAGAGGTAAAGGGAAGGGTTTTTGTTTTCGTAAAGGCGACTATGATGGTCTGAGACAGTATTTAAATTCTATACAGTGGACCAACTGATGATGTTACCAACAGCAAACTCAAAATGGGAAGCATTCAAGGAACTAATCTTGGAAGCTACCAGGCTTTACATACCAACTAAGAAATATTGTTCAAGGTTTAGGCCTAAATGGTTGTCAGATGAACTAATGAGACATGTGGCAGAGAAGAAAAATGCATGGGATACATACAAATTAATGGGTGACATGGAAACCTATGATAGATATAAGTTGGTCTGTAACCAATTCACAAAGGAGATTAGGCAGGCAAAGGCAGACTACGAAAAATCCTTGGCAAAGGATGCAAAGAAAAACAGAAAAGAATTCTTTACCTATTTAAACTCAAGAAGGAAAGGGATGAATCAGATTGGTCCACTGGATATTAGCATTATTAGCATTAGCATTAGTAGAGGCATATGATGCAAGAAAGCAAGCTTATTCAGCATCAGCCAAAAAAAAAAAAAAACAACCACTACTCCCATTTCACCCCTCAATTCGTTCGAAATACCTGTCCAGCTGAGCCTTAAATTTGTTTAGGCTATCAACTTCAACAACAAGCGATGGAAGTCTATTCCACAAACCAACTGCCCGCTGGCTAAAGGCGAATTTCCGCACATCTATCCGACATCCGTCCTTCCTCAATTTGAATTTATGCCCTCTCAGGTGATTATTCTGAGCAAGAGGAAGAATCCCATCGGCATTGAGCATGCTCAAGCCATTCAAAGCCTTGTACACCTCTATCAGATCACCTCGGCGATGCCTAGTCTCCAGGCTCTGTAATTTGCAAAACTTAAGCCTTTCTTCGTAAGAGCAACCCTTTGTTCCATTCACTAATCTTGTTGCCCTTCTCTGTACTCGTTCCATCAGCTCTACATCCTTCTTGAAATGAGGCCTCCAGACCTGTATACAGTACTCAAGGTGTGGCCTGACCAATGCCTTATACAAGGGAATAATCACATCCCTGTCCCTGCTAGAAAAATTCCTGTATATCATTGACAAGACACCATGAGCTACCCTTGCAGCTCGTCTGCACTGCTCAGAGAACTTCATATCTGCCTGCACAATTACCCCCAGGTCCTTTTCATTCTCTACCACTGTCAGCGTAGTACCACAGAGTTGATACGTTGATCTGGGGTTACTGTTTTCCATATGTAGTACTTTACATTTGTCAATGTTAAACTTCATTTGCCACCTCTCAGCCCATCTGCTCAACCTTTCCAGATCCTGTTGCAGCAGCATAGTATCAGTAGTGTCCTTAACAACCCTGCCAACCTTTGTATCGTCTGCAAACTTGGACATTAAGCCTGATACACCATCATCAATATCATTTATAAATACAGAAAACAACAATGGACCCAACACTGAACCCTGAGGAACTCCACTAATAACATTAGTCCACGTTGAGCAGTGTCCATTGATTACCACTCTCTGTCTTCTGCCACTCAACCATCCCTTTATCCATAGCAGCAATTTGCCTCGAATGCCACACTTCTCCAATTTGTGCAGCAGTCTTCCATGCGCAACAGTATCAAAAGCCTTTCTAAGATCCAAATATATAATATCAAAGTTATTCCCTGCATCCAGTTCTTTTGTGACTACATCATAGTATCCAATCAAATTGGTCAGACAAGACCTGCCCTTAACAAACCCATGCTGTGTCTGAGCTATAACTGAATTCTTGTCCAGATGATCCTGCAGTGCTTCTTTAACCAGTGCCTCCATTAATTTTCCTGGAACCGAAGTTAAACTAACAGGTCTATAATTACTTGTGTCAGCCTTTGATCCTCCTTTGTGAATTGGGGTTACATTTGCACATCTCCAGTCCATGGGTACCTCCCCTGAGTCCAAAGAAGCTCTCATAATTATGGCTAGGGGTTTGCTTACTTCCTTTGCTGCCTCCTTTAATATAACTGGATAGATCCCATCCACCCCGGGTGCCTTTTTTATGTTTATCCTCAACAATTTCTCCTCCACTTTCCTCTCAGTTATTAGAAAATCATCTAGCTCACTGCCAATGTTTACTTCACCTACGACATTCCCCTTCCTGAATAACTCCTCATGTGTGAATGTAGATGCAAAATACTCATTTAGATTGTTAGCTACCTGAGCTGGATCCTCAACTGTTGAACCATCAACATCCAGTGGACCAATCTGATTCATCCCTTTCCTTCTTGAGTTTAAATAGGTAAAGAACTCTTTTCTGTTTTTCTTTGCATCCTTTGCCAAGGATTTCTCATAATCTGCCTTTGCCTGCCTAATCTCCTTTGTGACTTGGTTACAGACCAACTTATATCTATCATAGGCTTCCACGTCACCCATTAATTTGTATGTATCCCATGCATTTTTCTTCTCTGCCATATGTCTCATTAGTTCATCTGACAACCATTTAGGCCTGAACCTTGAACAATATTTCTTGGTTGGTATGTAAAGCCTGGTAGCTTCCAAGATTAGTTCCTTGAATGCTTCCCATTTTGAATTTGCTGTTGGTAACATCATCAGTTGGTCCCACTGTTTAGAATTTAAATACTGTCTCAGACCATCATAGTCGCCTTTACGAAAGCAAAAACCCTTCCCTTTACCTCTGATGGTAGTTACCTCCTTGAGTAAATCCCACTTCAGCACACTGTGATCACTGCCACCCAGTGGTTCATTTATCTGCAGATTCCTAATGCATGAAGAATCACTACTGATAATCAGATCAAGAGTATTGCTCCCTCTTGTTGCCTCACGAACATGCTGGTGTAGAAAACAATCATCCAATAAATCCACAAAAGCCTTGCTAGTGTGTGAGTGACCAACCCACAAATTCCAGTCAATATCTGGGAAATTAAAATCCCCCATTATAAGACTCTCTGATTTACTGGCCCATTCTATTTCCCTGTACAGTGTCTTATTATACTCATCAGAGTCATTAGGCCTATAGCACACTCCTACTCTCAATTTTGATTTACCTATGCTTATGTCACACCAAACTGACTCAACACTGCACTGTCCAGCGATGTCAACTGGCTTCACTTCCTTGGATTTTATATGTTTTTTAACTAATAGCATAACCCCTCCTCCCTTCCTATCCTGTCTATCCTTTCTGTAGACGTTGTACTCCCCAAATTCCAGTTCTGCATTCCTTATATCTGTGTGACACCACGTCTCTGATATCCCAACAATATCTGCCTTTGATGTTTTGAGTAATACCTCAAATTCATCAAATTTATTTACTAAACTCCTAGCATTAGTGTACACGCAAGTATACATGCACCTGTTTCTATTCTTAGCTACCCTAACACAACCCATGTGTTTACTTGTACCGCAATGACTTCCAGCAGTCTCTGAAATATCCTGCATCTTGTTTTTCAGGCTTCTGCTCATTCCAATAGAAGCAGTGCAAGAATCTCTTTCACCTTTGCCAGTGGCTACTGTTAATCCATTAGTCTTTGTCTTGCCCCAAGCTAGCAGTTTTCCGACCCACCTAACACTGCCTCGATAGCATCAGCAAATATTCTTGCACCCTTTCTATTTAAGTGTATCCCATCCCTGTAGAAGCAATCTCTCCTGTTAACGAGTACAGTCCAGGCTATTGATGGTTCAACATATTGATGGTTCAACAGTTGAGAATCCTGCTCAGGTGGCTAACAATCTAAACGAGTATTTTGCATCTACATTCACGCATGAGGAGTTATTCAGGAAGGAGAATGATGTAGGTAAAGTAAACATCGGCAGTGAGTTGGATGATTTTGTAATAACTGAGAGGAAAGTGGAGGAGAGATTGTTGAGGATAAACATAAAAATAGCACCTGGGGTGGATGGGATCTATCCAGTTATATTAAAGGAGGCAGCAAAGGAAGTAAGCAAACCCCTAGCCATAATTATGAGAGCTTCTTTGGACTCAGGGGAGGTACCCATAGACTGGAGATGTGCAAATGTAACCCCAATTCACAAAGGAGGATCAAAGGCTGACACAAGTAATTATAGACCTGTTAGTTTAACTTCTGTTCCAGGTAAATTAATGGAGGCACTGGTTAAAGAAGCACTGCAGGATCATCTAGACAAGAATTCAGTTATAGCTCAGACGCAGCATGGTTTTGTTAAGGGCAGGTCTTGCCTGACCAATTTGATTGGATACTATGATGTAGTCACAAAAGAACTGGATGCAGGGAATAACTTTGATATTATATATTTGGATCTTAGAAAGGCTTTTGATACTGTTGCACATGGAAGACTGCTGCACAAATTGGAGCAGTGTGGCATTGGAGGCAAATTGCTGCTATGGATAAGGGGATGGTTGAGTGGCAGAAGACAGAGAGTGGTAATCATTGGACACTGCTCAACATGGACTAATGTTATTAGTGGAGTTCCTCAGGGTTCAATGTTGGGTCCGTTGTTGTTTTCGGTGTTTATGAATGATATTGATGATGGGATATCAAGTTTAATGTCCAAATTTGCAGATGATACAAAGGTTGGCAGGGTTGTTAAAGACACCACTAACGCTATGCTGCTGCAACAGGATCTGGAAAGGTTGAACAGATGGGCTGAGAGGTGGCAAATGAAGTTTAACATTGACAAATGTAAAGTACTACATATGGGAAACAGTAACCCCAGAGCAACGTATCAACTCTGCGGTACTACACTGACAGTGGTGGAGAATGAAAAGGACCTGGGGGTAATTGTGCAGGCAGATATGAAGTTCTCTGAGCAGTGCAGACGAGCTACAAGAGTAGCTCATGGTGTCTTCTCAATGATATACAGGAATTTTTCTAGCAGGGATAAGGAGATGATTATTCCCTTGTATAAGGCAATGGTTAGGCCACATCTTGAGTACTGTATACAGGTCTAGAGGCCTCATTTCAAGAAAGATGTAGAGCTGCTGGAACGGGTACAGAGAAGGGCAACAAGATTAGTGAATGGAACAAAGGGTTGCTCTTACAAATAAAGGCTTAAGTTTTGCAAATTACAGAGTCTGGAGACTAGGCACCGGTGAGGTGATCTGATAGAGGTGTATAAGGTTTTGAATGGTTTGAGCATGCTCAATGCCAATGGGATTCTTCATCTTGCTCAGAATAATCAGCTCAGAGGGCATAATTGAAATTCAAATTGAGGAAGGACGGATGTTGGATAGATATGCGGAAATTTGCCTTTGGCCAGCGGGTGGTTGGTTGGTGGAACCAACTTCCATCACTTGTTGTTGAAGTTGATAGCCTAAACAAATTTAAGGCTCAACTGGACAGGTATTTCGAGCGAACGGAGGGGTGAAATGGGAGTGGTGTGTTTTTTTTTTTTTTTTTTTTTGGCTGATGCTGAATAAGCTTGCTTTCTTGCATCATATGCCTCTACTAATGCTAATGCTAATACGAGGTTGGTAATAGCCATGAGATAAAGGCTCCATTGGAAAGAGACAATCACCAATTTGTGATCTGAGGTAACTAAAGACCACTCATTCGACCGTATACTAGAAGAGTTGTTTGTGATTAGGAATTGCAAAAGGTGATTAGAAATTGCAAAAACCTCAGCATCTCGACCAGCTGAGTTGGTGTGACCAGAAAATGGAAGCCAGCTGGAGTTCTGAACATTAAAATCACCAAGGAAAATTACCTCACTGTTAGGAAAGTTGGACTGGAGAAAGTCAAGTTGCAGAGAGTGGAAGTCAAAGAGCTCCATGTGATTAGTGGTTTGGGAGAACGGTAAAGACAACAGATGAATTTGAGACATGAGGTAGAGTGATTTTAAGCGAGTGAAGATCGAAAAGAGGAGATTTAAAATTATCAAGTCTCTGCCAGGGAATATCAGAATGAACATATGCACAACAACCACCTTTGAGGCGAAAGGAATCATACAGCGAATAATTTGGGCAACTGAGATGAGCAGTACTTGAATCGACCGATAACTGAGATTCTGTCAGAAAAACTACATGGGGTTTGGCAGACTGCAAGTGGAAATGGACATCGTTGAGATTAGAATTGAGGCCACGTATATTTGTGAAATTAACTAGGAAGTGTTTGGGAGGTTTAGATCTTTTCGCAGATAAGCTTACTCTATTAGTTTGACAATTCATTGTGTATTCGACAGTAAGAAAAAGGTTGGGGGACATGCTGTATAAAATAATGAAATTTTTGGGTATGGCGTACACATGGTAAGAATATACCCAGATCCTTGACATAACGTGGCCTCGACAATGCTCCCCGCATACGCACTACTCGGACTCCCTCCAATCACTATCTGGCAGAGTAGAGGTAGCGAGATTATACGCTAGCTGATCCAGAAGCCTCCTAAAGAGTTATCAATAGGTTCGGTCTAGTGTACTAACTAACAGCCTCCCTGCAAACACCGTTTTAGAGCTGTACCCTCGAAATGTAAGGAAGATTGGATCTCGCCATGATGTTCATCATAACCTCATAAGTCATCAATCACACTGCATGATGGAAGAGATGGGGAAGGGTTGACCGGAACTTGGCTCTGGAGACTAAACATGGGTTCCACCACTTCAAGCCTCCAATAAGCAAAGTGGTGGTATTGCACCAGTTGATGAGTCATCTACCACCTAGTATTGCCTGGTAACACAGAGGGGGAGGCATTCCTTCATGTGGTGTTGGCGCCACACCTCGATCCCTGCTTACGTTTGTTCATACGTGGTTGGTCACCCACAGTGTGCTTGTGCATGGAGATTATAACCAGGATTACTAACAGTCCCACCATCATGAAGGTGCAAGCATAGGATTTGGCTGTTTTTTTTTTGATTTTTTTTTTTTTTTTTTTTTTTTTGATTTGGCTTCTGTGGCCATATTGCACCTCCCAAGGTTTTTGCAGTACTTTGATCCAAGCCCGAGGCGGGAATCGAACCCGCGACCTTTGGGTTGCCGGGCAGGTACTTTACCCACTCGGCTAGCCCGGTCGGCTAGGATTTGGCTGTCACAGACCATCCTGACTTTGCCAAAATTGGGTCTACTTGACTTCAATATCACCTGAATATCAGTACCATCAGCGTTTTAGAATCCCTGGTAGCCAATACCACTTATCTGCCCTATTTGGGAGAATGTCTCTGACATCCTCAAGGACAGTGATCCAGAATCTCCTTGTTGGCCCTAAAATACAGTGAGTAACACTTTTTCAGTTGAAAATAGGATAGTGACTCTCTTTGCTGAGCCTGTGTGATGCCACTGAACTTGCTTGTTTTCTTTCTGGTGTGTGTCCAGAAAGGTGTGTGTCCAAAATATATCCAGGGTCCATCTCTCGTCCCTGTATGTTCCACCTGGCACATACAGTGACCAGAGGTGTCTGTTTCATCCTCATACTCAAGAAGCACAAAGCAAACATTGAGGTGTCGTTCCTTCTGTTCTCATATTAAATATTGAGAAATCCATCAAGCACATATTTTTCGAAAGTGCAGCTTCTTGCTAATATTATGAATGGTAATATGACAGTTTCGTTTAGTAATATGAGTTCCTCCACTGCTGCTACACCTTCTAATGTCATAGCATGCTTGCTTCCTTAGTGAATCACCAAACCATGATTCTCTGTTTTGATCATTCTCCTTCTGTTGTTGTTTTGATGGTTCTCCTGAAGTTCCTGTGTGTCTTTAGGGAGAATCATGAACACTTCAAATACTGTTCCTAAATTTCCCAATGTGCCAGTAGAGTGTACAGAAATCAGTGGCATCAATGTGATGCCACTGATTTACTTAAATGGAACACATCATTATCCATGCTACTGCACATCCAAAACAACTTGCCAAGTTATTTGATGAAAACTATAGGGAATGAAAAAAAATAATAATTAAAATATAAATAAAATAAAATAAATGTGCAAGACAAGAATGCCGTATTCCATGAAGCAATAATTGGAAAGCATTTAAAACAAAGTTACTTTTCTATTCTTGTAAAATTATGTTGTTCATCTAATTTTCAGAAGTGCATTAAATAATCAGGGTTCCTAATCAACCCAAACTCAGGGAATTTGAAAATTATTAATGTCCCAGCAAAAATCTTATTTGTTGTCTGTTTCAATTATTAATATTGTAATGGTCACAGAATGAGTTCTCTGGTCAGAACATTTGGATTTAAATGGGTTCTCAACCGTTAGAAAAAGTTAATATTTTACTTGTTTTTTAGATGATAATCTCTTTCCCCAGGTTGCTGCTGTCTATGGGTGTATCAACTTCACAGCTTCTTTATTTAAAAAAATTCTGTGACTTCTGAGTGACCATTCACTGATGTTACTAATTGATATTTTTCATAAATGCTTCTGTAAATATAGTAATGATGAAATTTGCATTCCTGTGATACAGCCCAAGTGAAAATAACAAAGTTTTTGGAAGGGCATTAATCTCTTAAATTGTAAGGCTATCATGACTGACTAGTTGCTGTTTGCTACACTATAATAGGCATGCAAATTCCACCATAGCAATACTGTATTACCAGAGCCTGAACTAGGCAATCTTACAACTGGAGCAAAAGTGTCATAAATACGCCCCCAGAGGTAACCAATCTTTATGAATTTATAAAAATTACTATTGCAACGACCTATGATTTGCATATTAATGCAAATTAATATTAAAAAATATTTAATATAATGCAATATACCGTATTTTTCCATGTATAAGACGCACCTTAATTTTGGGGCCCGAAATTTGAAAAGAAATGTATTACATAAAGTTATTGAACTCAAGTTTTATTCTTCATAAAATTCATACAACTCATCACTGTCAAAACTCCCATCCATTAGCTTGTCCTCATCTGTGTCTAATGACAAATCACTGTCTTCATATATTGCCCCGTCCTCAGTTCCATCTATGGCATTTGAAATGCCACACTTCTTAAATGACTTGACAACGATCTCAATCTTGATATAATCCCAGGATCTTTTCACCCAGGTACAAACTTCTCCTATGGTTGGTTTCTTCACTCTTCCTGCTGGTATCAAATTGTCCCCAGAAGACTTCATCCATTGGTTCCATTCGTCTCTCATGGCAGCTATGAAGGGTTGGAGTTGGGATGTCAAGCCTCCAGGTATGATGGCAAGTTTTGTTTTTTGCTCTGCAGCAATCTTCTTTGTGTTTTTTGTTATGTGTGCCCTAAACTGATCAAGCATCAATAGGGCAGGTTTGCGTAAGAGCCCACCTGGTCACCTGCCCCAAAATTTCTCAAACCAGATCTTCATCCCATCCCGATCCGTCGAACCCTTGTCACAAACGTGGACAGTCACTCCTCGAGGAATGTCTTCTTTTGGCATTGTTTTGTGTTTGAAAATCAGCATAGGAGGCAGCTTGGTTCCGTCGGCACAACAAACTAGAACAACTGTATAATGGCTCTTTTCATGTCCACATGTCTTCACAGTTAGTTTTCACCCCCTTCTTATCAACAGTTCTGTTACTTGGGACATCAAATTGAAGGGGGACTTTGTCCATATTTGCAATTTGTCCCAACTCAAACTGATGTGTCTTCCGACATTGAATGACAAAACAATGAAATTCAAGGACCTTCTGCTCATAGCTTTCAGGCATCTTTTGGGAAAGTCTGGTGTGTGAACACATGCTTAGTCCATTCCGTTTCATGAACCTGAAGCACCAATTGTGTCCTCCTTTGAAATCAGTACCTTCTTTTTCATCAGCAGTTCTTCTTGTCTCATGCTGAACCATCTTTGTGGACACAGGAATTCCAATTGCCCTTTGCTCCTCAATCCATATCGTCAATTCCCTCTCTAAATCAGGCCATTTTGCTGACTTCCCTCTAATGGCCTTCTTCTGCCGTGGCATTTTCAGTAGGGTTTCTTCTTCCCATAGCCAGTCTCAGATTGTTTTCTCAGTTGGAGGAGGACCAAACTTACGTTCAGAAGCACGATTTCCATTCACTTTTGCAAACTGGATCACTTTTAACTTGAATTCAGCACTGTAATTCAATGTTATTAATGGATTTTCTCGATTAAAATAGTTAAAGTAAGTACAAATAGGAAAGCAAAGTGGTACAAAATTTATCTTCTCTTTTAAGAATATGTTGGATATGGCACTGAAAAAATTCCATTGTGACCAGAACATAAAAAGGAACATAATAGAAAAAATTGAAAGAAGGCATAAAGTAATATGTCCAATCACTAAAGAAGATAGAAGACATTAGTTGCATTATCTTTTAGAATAGTCATCTTATGATGTCATTAAATTAATTATTTAATATATGATAAAGAGATCCAAACTTTTCAAGATCGTTAACATTTGCAAGTACTTTTGTCATATAAATAAGAAATTTGCATACATTTAGTAGCACTATTAAAATTTCTAATCTAATATTTTTAATGTGAAAATTTTCCTGACCAGGAGTCCCCAACAATTCTCGAGGAACCTGAGCAAAGAGATGAAAAAACTGAGGGTTATTTAAGGCCTAAGCCTTCAGATCCCATTCCCATTCAACAAGTTTCTCCAAAAGCTTCAGGTAATATTTCTTTTAAGAAGATATATTAGCATTAGTTGAAGCATACAATGCAAGAAAGCAAGCTTATGCAGCATCAGCCCAAAAAAACCCCTCCCATTTCATCCATCCATTCACGCCAAATGCCTATCTAGCTCAGCCTTAAATTTATTTAAGCTATCACCTTTCACAACGGCATCCGTAGCCGAGTGGGCAGGAGCGGGAGTGCAGTAGCAGATACTCTTTGAGTAGACCGGGGTTCAAGCCCGACTGCTGAATACGGTTGATCTGCCAACCCGCACTGGACCAGCGTGGCAGATTATGGTCCATTTCCCTCAGCATGAATGGTTGAGGAGGCTTCCATGCTGCAGTGGATTGATAATGGCTGCACTTTACTTTTTTTTTTTTTTTTTTTTTTTACTTTCACAACAAGAAATGGAAGTCTGTTCCAGCAATCAACTACCCACTGGCTAAAGGCAAATTTTTGCACATCTGTTCAACTAACTTTCCTCAATTTGAATCCATGCCCCCTCAGGTTCATAATCTGAGCAAGATGAAGAATCCCATCAGCATTGAGCTTGCTTGACCCATTCAAGGCCTTATACACCTCAATCAGATCACCTCACAGGTACCGAGTCTACAGATGCTACAATTTGCAAAATTTCAGCCTTTCTTGGTAAGATCACCCCTTTGTTCCCCTCACCAATCTAGCAAATCCACATCCTTCCTCCAGACCTGTACACAATACTCAAGGTGTGGCTTGACCATTGCCTTGTGCAACGGAATAATCACCTCCTTCTTCCTGCTAGCAAAATTCCTATGTACCATTGACAAGACTTGATGACCTGCTCTGGCAACCCCATCTGCACTGCTCAGTGAACTTCATATCTAACTGCACAATTATCCCCAGATCTTTTTCACTCTCCACTTCCCTGAGTTTAATACCAAGCAGTTGGTAGGTTTCTCTTGGGTTACAGCTACCCATATGCAATACTTTACAGTTATCAATGTTAAACTTCAGTTGCCATTTCTCAGCCCATTTTCCAAACTTATCTAAATCCTGTTGGTTAGATAGGATAGGATACGATACTGTCTTTACTGTCGTTAACAGCCCTGCCAACTTTTGCATCATCTGTAAACTTGAACATTAATCCTGAAATACCTTCATCAATATCATTGATAAATACACAAAACAATAGACTCAGCACTGAACACTGGGGAATTCCACTAATAATAGTCTGTGAAGAGGTGTCCATTGATTTCCACTTTCTGTCGTCTCCCACTCAATGGCCATTTTATCTATTGTGGCAACTTATCCTTAATACCATACTGCTCCAATTTGTACAGTTGTCTTCCATGTGTTAAACCTTTCCAGAAATCCAAATATATGATATCAAAATTATTTTTTGCATCCAGTTCCTTTGTGACCACATCATAGTATCCATCGAATTGGTCAGACAAGACCTCCCATTAACAAACTCATGCTGTGTCTGCAGTATTACTGTATTCTTGTCTAGATGATCCTGCAATGCTGCTTTCACCAGTGACTCCATTATTTTCACTAGAACACAAATTAAACTAACAGGTCTATAGTTACTTGTGTCACCTTTTAAACCTCTTTGTGTATTGAGGATATATTTGCACACCTGCAAGTCCATGGGGACCTCCCTGAGTCCACTAAAGCTCTCATAATTATGGCTAAGGGATTGCTTACTTCCTTTGCCACCTTCTTTAATATAACTGGATAGATCCCATCTATCCCAGGTTCCTTCTTAGGTTTAATTTCAACAATATTTCATCTACTTTGCTCTCATTTATTACAAAATCACTTAGCTCCCTGTTAGAGTTAGATAAACTTCTGTCATTCCCCTCCTTGAATAACTTCTCGTGTGTGAATGTAGATGCAAAATACTCCTTCAATTTATCAGCTACCTGAGCAGGATCATCAATAGTCGAACCATCTATGTTAAATGGAACAATCTGATTCATTCCTACCCTCCTAGAGGTTACATAAGTAAAGAACCCTTTGCTGTTTTACTTTGCATCCTTTGCCAAAGATTTCTCGTAATCTGCCTTCGCCTGCCTAACCTTCATTCGTGTATTAAGGATCATCTAAACAAGACTGCAGCAATAGGCGCCTCCATAGCCAGATGGGAGATGGGGAGCAGCAGCAGTACATAGCACATGCTTCTTGATTAGACCAGGGTTCAAGCCTGTGACCACCAAATATGAAGGATGTGGAAAGGTCAGTGAATGACCACTGCATATCCCCGCAGCAATATGGCCTTAGTTGCTAATGCTCCTAAAAAAACAAAATAACAAACTGCAGCAATAATTCAGACACAGCATGGGTTTGTTAAGGGAAAGTCTTGTCTGACAAATTTGATTGGATATTATGATGCGGTTACAAAGAAACTGGATGCAAAAAATAATTTTGATATCATATACTTGGCTTTCAGGAAAGCTTTTGACACTGTTGTGCATGGAAGACTACTGTACAAATTGAAGCACAATGGTATTAAGGATAAGTTACTACAATGGATAAAAGGATGGTTGAGTGGGAGGAGACAGAGGGTGGTAATCAATGGGCACTGCTCTTCGTGGACTAATGTTATTAGTGAAGTCCCACTGGATCCGGTGTTGGGTCCACTGTTTTATATATTTATCAATGATATCGATGAAGGTATATCACACTTAGTGTCGAAGTTTGCAGATGATACAAAGTTTGGCAGGTTTTTTTTTTTATTTGGTAGTTGGCGCATCGGCTTCTGTGGCCATATTGCACCTCCCAAGGTTTTTGCAGTACTTTGATCCAAGCTCGAGGCGGGAATCGAACCCGCGACCTTTGGGTTGCCGGGCAGGTACTTTACCCACTCGGCTAGCCCGGTCGGCTGGCAGGGTTGTTAATGACAGTAATGGCAGTGTGCTACTGCAACGGGATCTAGAAAATTTGGGAAGATGGGCTGAGAAGTGGCAACTGAAGTTTAACATTGACAAATGCAAAGTACTGCATATGGGGAGAAGTAACCCAAGAGGAACGTACCGTGTGGTACTACACTTAAAGTGGTAGAAAATGAAAAAGACCTGGGAGTAATTGTGCAGTCAGATATGATGTTTTCTGAGCAATGATATACAGGAATTTTGCTAGCAGGGAAAAGGAGGTGATTGTCACTCTGTATAAGGCAATGGTTGGGACACACCTTGAGTGCTGCGTACAGGTCTGGAGGCCTCATTTTAGGAAGGATGTAGATTTGATTGAGCATGTACAGAGAAGGGCAACAAGATCGGTGAGGAGAATGAAGGGATCCTTTTACCAAGAGAGGCTTAAGTTCTGCAAATTACAGCAGCTGGAGACTAGGTATCTGCGAGGTGATCTGATTGAGGTATACAGGATGTCTCAAAAATATTGGTACAAACGTTTAGGGGAGGTAGGTAACATCTAAAGGAATGTGAATCGCATAGGAACCCATAACCGGAAACGTCACGGGAAAGTAGTAGCAGATGCACAAGAAGCAGAAATAACATAAGACAGTAATTAATGGCAAACATTTATTTGACGTAATATTAACAATGGAGTACGAGATGGATGCATTTCATGATGTTACAACAGATGCTCCAACGCAGCATGTATTGGCGGACAAGGTCGAACACACCTAGAGTTTCTTTGACAGTAGCAGCAGCGCAGACGAGTCTCGATCAGATCCATTTCCGTCTCCACAGGCAATTCATACACGATAGATTTGAGGGCCCCCAAACGAAAGAAATCAAGGCTTGATAAATCAGGTGAGCGTGGGGGCCAGGCAATGGGTCCACCACGGCCAATCCGTCGACGCCCAAAATGCCTATGCAAATGGTCACAAACACACCTTCCATAATGGGCAGGCGCCCCGTCATGTTGAAACCAAATGTTGCATCTCACATTTGCTGGAACATCGTCAAGTAACCCTGGTAGAACTTGTTCAAGAAAGATCCGATATTTAGCGGAGTTCATGCGGGATGGTTACAGGTATGGGCCGACTAACCAGTCACCAACCATACATGCCCACACATTTATTGCGAAGCGACAGGCGATTCATACACGATAGATTTGAGGGCCCCAAATGAAAGAAATCAAGGCTCGATAAATCAGGTGAGCGTGGGGGCCAGGCAATGGGTCCACCACGGCCAATCCGTCGACGCCCAAAATGCCTATGCAAATGGTCACAAACACACCTTCCATAATGGGCAGGCACCCCGTCATGTTGAAACCAAATGTTGCATCTCACATTTGCTGGAACATCGTCAAGTAACCCTGGTAGAACTTGTTCAAGAAAGATCCGATATTTAGCGGAGTTCATGCGGGATGGTTACAGGTATGGGCCGACTAACCAGTCACCAACCATACATGCCCACACATTTATTGCGAAGCGACGTTGTGCCGCATGGGAGCGCACACTGTGTGGGTTGTCCTGAGCCCACACGTGAGCATTGTGCTGATTGAATAAGCCTTCCCGAGTGAAATAAGCCTCATCCATGAACAAAAGCCACACGTGCAGGATGATCTTGGGGGAGCAGTAACTGAACCCTTTGGAGATGAAAGGAATGTAAGGAATTGTTGTGCCAGACACGCTGTACACTGCAACGAGACACTCCTAAGGCAGAGGCACGTGTGCTGGTAGTAGGATTATTCTGGATGGCATTCAACACACTTTCTTCCATGGTGAGAGTTCTCGTTGAACGCGGTCTGCCCGCACTACTCCTTTTTCCTCTAAATGCACAAACGGTGGTCCAGTACATGTCTTTCTGGGAGGCGTTCTCCATAAATTCATTGAGTGGCTCATCCATTGTCCTCTGCTAATCCATACACTAGATGCATGTCTGCTAGCTCACAGTTCGTACATCGATGCATGTTCTTCGTGCGGCGACTACTGCTTGAATGAGTTAACCAGAAATTTTCCCTCTTGCAAACTGATGAACAGCACCATCTACCGACTTACGGTGACGTTTCCGGTTATGGGTTCCTATGCGATTTACATTCCTTTAGATGTTACCTACCTCCCCTAAACGTTTGTACCAATATTTTTTGAGACACCATGTATAAGGCCTTGAATGGGTTGAGCACTCTGAATTCTGATGGGATTCTTCCACTTGTTCAGATTACGAACCTAATGGGGCATAAATTCAAATTGAGGAAAGACAGATGTAGAATAGATGTGTGGAAATTTGCCTTTAGCCAGCGGGTGGTTAATTACTGGAACAAACTTCTATCTGTCATTGTGGAAGTTGATAGGTTAAATAAATTTAAGGCAGAACTGGACAAACATTTAGAGGGAATGGTGTGAATTTTTTTTTTTTTTTTTTTGCTGATGCTGCATAAGCTCATACGCTTGCTTTCTTGCATCACATGCCACTACTACTACTACCTCCTTTCTGATTTGATTACAGACTAGTTTATATCTACCATAAGCTTCTGTGTCTCCCATGAATATTTCTTCTCTGCCATGCTCCTCATTAATTCAACTGACATCCATTTAGGCCTAAACTTTGAACAGTATTTCTTGGTTGGTATGAAAAGCCTAGTAACCTCCAAGGTTAAGTCCCTGAACGCTTCTCATTTAGAATTCACTGTTGGTAACATCATCAGTTGAGACCACTGTTGGCCACCTTTATGAAAGCAAAAAACCCTTCGCTTTTTGCCCTTGATGGTAGTTACACCTTTAAGTAGACCCCACATCAGTACACTGTAATCACTGTCACCCTGTGGATCCTTTATCTGAAAATTCTTAATACATGAGTAATCACTGCTGATAATCAGATCAAGAGTATTACTCTCTCTTGTGGCACCTCCGTAGCCAGATGGGCAGGAGCAGCAGTGCATAGCACATGCTTCTTGATTAGACCGGGGTTCGAGCCCGTGACCACCAAATACGGAGGATACGGAAAGATCAGGGAATGACCACCGCATATCCCTGGAGCAATATGGCCTTCGTTGCTAATGCTCCTAAAAACCAAATAACAAACAAACAAACTCTCTGGTTGCCTCTCGAACATGTTGCTGTAGTTAACAGTCATCCAATAAATCCACAATTTTTCTAGTGTGTGAGTGACCAACCCACAAGTTCCAGTCAATATCTGTTTCTCTGCACAATTGTTCGTTGTACTCATCCATCAATAGGCTTTTAATACACACTTACTCCCATTTTCCATTTCCCAGTGCTTATGTCACGTCACACTGACTCAACGTTGCATTGTCCACCAATGTCAATTGGATGCACTTCCTTAGATTTTGTTTCTTAACTAACAGCATAATCTCTCCTCCCTTCGTGTCTATTCTTTCTGTACAGATTGTACTCCTCAAATTCCAATTCCGCACTGCTTATATCTGTGTGACCTGACATCTCTGATATCCCAACAATATCTGCCTTTGATGTCTTGACCAGCACTTCAAACTCATCAAATTTAATTATTGTACTTCTAGCCTTGGTGTACATACAAATATACATGCACCTGTTCCTACTCTTAGTTACCTTAACGCAGCCTATGTATTTACTTGTTCCACGATGACTCCCAGCAGCCCTGGAAATCTCCATTGCCTTACTTTCCAGACTGCTGCTTATTCTAATAGAAGCGGTGCAAGAATCACTTTTGCTTCTGCCTGCGGTCACTGTTAATCTTTTAGTCTGTGATTCACCCCCCCCCCAGTCTAGCAGTTTTCCGATCCACCTAACACTGCCTCAATAGCATCAGCAAATATTCTTGCACCCTTTCTATTTAAGTGTACCCCATCCCTGTAGAAGCAGTCTCTCCTGTTATCAGGCACTAACCACGGTGAAAAATTTCTGCCTCGTGAGACTTGCACAGCTTCTCCAGGGCTGAATTGATTGACAAGGCTCTCGTCATATACTCCCCGTATCATGTCTTGACAGAATTGCACACACTTTCAAATTCTATCCCAACTCGCAACTTTTTTTCAACATTCACTTGTACTTTTTAAGTAAATCTGCAGATCTCTTACTCTTAATGTCATTAGTGCCAACATGTACAACAATATCACCTTTTGTGTCCATAAAAGATGATATCTGCTCTACAACATCATCAACTTTTGCTCCTGGCAGACATACCTTGGTTCTATTCCACCTATGATTATTATCATTGTTGCCTATCATTATATTATTAATAGATTATTGTTTAGTTCATAAATTATTTTGTTATTGTGCATACATTTTTTGAATACAATGGGACCTTGAAACAGCATTTGAAATCTCTTGTACAGAGGTTTCAATTGTACTGTGCGTTGAATCATACCCTCTGGGAAATTGGGGAGAAATACTTTAGAACAGAATTATAACGCAGAACTAGATTCAATCCCTGTGAATCAGATATAAGATATATATATATATTATCTTTCCTTGGTTACAACTTATAATGAAATATTTAAGAGCAGGTAGGATCTTGGTGAGACAACCACAGTGGCAGTATTATTTATTCTCAATATCCTAATTTGGAAACTTACATAATACTGTCATAAGTGATGATTTTCTCTTATTTTAAGAAATACATTTTTTGTCAATATTTTTTTTTTTTTTTTTTTGCATTTGTGATCAGTGTTTATTACAGTTGGTCGTCGACTTACAACCGACTTCTGTTCTGACTGCAGGTATATGTCGGTCATATATTTATTAACAGTATTTTTTAACCTTTCTAATCTTTTTATCATCTTTATAATTTATTTTTATCATCTTTTATTTTTCATTTTAAGTACAGTAATGTTTTTATCTTTTACTTAGCGATACTGTACACACCTTCATTTCAACGCCTAGGCTGTCTCTCTCTCTCTCTGTGAGGTTAAATTCAAACGTTCTCTACATTTTAATTGATTTATTATTCATACTGTTTATAAAAAAACAAAACTACAATATATAATTATATTGTACATAATGTGAAAAATAATACTGTACATAATGTACTGTAAACACAAGAATACAATCTAAAATTAATGTAAAAATTAATACAGACGAAATTTACAAAATCAATTTTTAATCTTTGCTTGTGCTTGGTTGTTCATCGTCAGGGTCATATTCTTGGTTTGAGGTAGGAGATGTTTATTTATAGAGACATTATGCAAAGCAAATCTTTTTTAAAACGCTTAAACCACCCAGTACTAGCCTGAAAATCTTCTGCGTAATCGTCTCCGGCGCATGATTTTAAACTTTGAAACAAACTTCTAGCCTTTGCTTGCATTGTGTGAAGGCTCGTGGGTGTATTTTTTTGTATTAAATCTTCCATCCACATAAACAACAATTTCTCCATTTCATGGATGGGTTCCTGTCATTGTTTGATTAAAATTGTAGACTTAATAGGTGCAGAACCTTTCACAGCTTCCCGAATTCTTCTTTGTCCTTAAGTATCGTCGATACCATGGAATGTGATAACTTCAAGTCGCGTGCTATCGTATTCACTTTCTTTCCGCCTTCATACTGCTGGATAATTTTCATTTTACACTCTAAATCAATAGTTTTCCCTGACTTCTTAGCTGGTGTATATGTAGATGAAGGCATTTTCCTTTTACTAAACATTTTATGGCTATTTCAGTAGAATTTTAATTAATACACCACATGCAACAGATGCTTAAAAGCGACTGGGTGTATGTGAGAGAGAGAGCCACTGAGTGTATGTGCCTGGTGCTGTCCTCAGGCCTCCCGTTGTCGATGTGCCTCCTCACCTGGGTTATGGGTGTCCTCAGTAGTGACTTCCTGATTTATTATTCATTTATTTATTTTATTTTATTTTATTATTTATTTATTTTATTTATTTTTTTTTGTGGTCGTAAATGCGGCTGGTCGTATGATGACCAAGTGTATATGGTGCTTATTTATTGGGGATGGCAATGTCATACTTATTAATTCATGTTAATGCTCAGTTAATAATTAGTTAATGCTCAGCTACTAATGGTGACCATACTGGCCACCATTAGTAGCTGAGCATTTTTTATGTTTCATGTAATACGTTGCATCTTTGTTTCTTGTATTGCACACACAGGCTTTACAACATATAATTTAGTGAGCATAGTTACATTATAGCATTTATCATTAGGTACTTGTAAAAATCATGAGTGCTCTTGTTGAATACTACTTGAACATTGTTTTGTATTTCGTTTGACTTTTTGGGTAATTTTAGAGAGAGAGAGAGAGATAATCTTTAATGCCCTTCACGGCCAAAAAGCCAGGGGTTTACATTTTTACAACCTCCCGAAACTTCCGGGAAAATAGAACAATTAATTTACAAAAACAGGTAATTTTACAAAAGAAAACATATTTTATACAAAGGAGAGAACTCCTTACGAGAGTTAGGTCTGATTGAGCTGACTTAACATCGAGATAAGAGCACCAGCTCAATCAGACAGGAACAGATGCAAGGTACACATGTCAATGCAGATTAGTCCTACTAGACATAATTTTTTTCCTGTAAGTCCGGTCAATAGCGAATTTGTTCAGGTCGGCGTCAAGTGCCTGGGTTTGCTTGAACATCTGCTGAGGGAGGAACCTGTCCGAGAGATGGAGTCGCGCTGAATGCGAGTAGAGCTCGGGATTGGCCCTAAGGGCAGCAGGGGGGATCCTCCAGCCACAGGTATCCCAGAATGAAGGTGTTGCGATTATGCCTGTTATCATCTTGACTGTTGCTAGGAGGCGTTGGTCTTCGACTAAGGTGGGAAGCCGTGGAATCCCGAGAGAGTTGGCAAGCTGCGTGGTGTGAATCAGAGCTGGAAGGTTGTGCTTCCTGTTGGCCCACTTTAGGAGCCAGAATTCTGTGGCAAAGAGTGGTTTCTTTATTGATGGTGCCGCTGACGCCCAAATTTCAGCAGCATAGAGTAAAGGTGGAAAGATGATTGCTCTTATGTACCTCACGGTTGTCTTTTTATCTCTGATATGAAGGAGATGCTGTTTTGCTATCCACCGGAGTCTTGAAGCACGTGTGAGGAGCATGTCTATGTGGGCGTTGAATCGAAGTTTGGAGTCGAATACAACGCCCAGATCACGATGGCTGGATGCAATTGGGATGAGGATGTTGCCGACCGAAGGCTGGAGAGAAGAAGGAGTTTGCTTCAATGAATACACCATGAATTCGGACTTAGCAGGATTGATCTTGAGCCCGAACTGGCAGAGGTAATTTTGATATGTTTAGTTGTGAGCTCATAGCTAAAAACTACTGACTTTGTTTTTTCTCCTTTAATTGAATATCTGAATCATAAATCAACTTATGTCTATTTGCAGTGTCTTGATACTCCTTACTCACTTTCTTATGTCGGGAATTGTCATTAAAATTGTGAAACAACTATTTTCTCTTCTAATCAAGAAGGCATATGAGTTGTAATGCAAAGTGTAATATCAGAAGAGCTAGGCTCTGCACTTATTGCAGTTGTTGTACACAGTACCTAAGAGGATGGTTAAAAGATACATATCCATCAGTTCCTTTAGTTTCCATTATATATCCATTAGGATATATAATGGAAACTAATGGAGGAAACTAATGGATACATATCCATTAGTTTCCTCCATGCCATCAGTTCTGATGGCATGGAGGAAACTAAAAGGTCATGTCAGTGAACAAATGTGTCCTTTTCTTACTCAAGACATGATATAAATCAATGCCAGAGTTCCTCATACTATTGTTATTTCAGCTATTTTCCTTCCTTCGTATTAATGACCTTCTATTAGCTGCAAATCCTTTTCATAGTTTTGCTGATGATAGTATGAGGCATTCCACCTACCAGTTTGACAAACCCTGCTTTGCACAAACAGCTGATACTTTTATAATCTGATAATATATCCAGCACCAGTTCCTTAAATGGCTGATATCCAGGTAATACTCCAGTGAGGAGAATAAAACTTATAACTTTATTCCTTCTAAAACTTATTCCTGTCTTGTTTCAAGAGTGTACTGATCTCTTTCTCATTTTCAACAAGATCAAGGTATCCAAACAAGATAATATTTCTTTACTGAAACTAACCCTGTTCTCTAACCTTTCTTGGCATAAGCATATCACAGATATTACTACTTTCACGTTAAGATGTGTATGTATGGAAGTATGAATACTCTGTTCAAGTGGCACCAGAGAGTTCTTTCATGTGTGCTGGATGGAAAACTCTGCCTAGCAGACATGTATGTTGTGTTGGCATCACTAGTAGTGTTTTGTCTTGTTGTGTGGTCTCTTTGTAACTAGAATGCAGCAATCACTTCACCTGGCTTGGTTTTATGATTTTCAACCCTGTCACATGAAGCCAACCCAGCTGAAAAGGATGGTAAGAGTTAGAATCTCACAACTAGAAGTAGTTACTGTATATGCTTGAACAAAATCATAGGATGGCAGCAGGATAGGGCTTCTACTAAAAATAGTAGTCCAAAGTACAAATCCCACCCCAGGTGAGCCTGGGGACAACAAAAAAATATAATGTTTTTTAATTCAAAAAAATGAACTGCCATACAGAAAATGCAACCTGCCCAGAACCCAAAGAACATTGAACATGCAAAAACATGATCCCACCCCCAGAAGAATCTAGGGATCAGCAAGGAAAGGGGGACTGGACAGGTGAAAAGGAATGGGAAGAAAGTAAGGGGCTTTCCTGGAGAGATGGCACTCCAGAGCCATCGTGGGGAGTGCAACAATCCTGCAATCTTGCACTACCTAATCAACATCTATTTTTCTTTGAAAATTAAATTAAATGTTATATCTACTATACTATATTTCTGAATGTGTAGTTTATTAAAATGTATTTATTTTAAATAAAATATGCTTTCAAAATGATAACCTTTATACAAATATTTATTTTTGTAAATATGCATTTTATCATTTTATTTATATATTATTGAGAAGCAGAACTTGTATATTAAAAGAGCAACAGAAATTATTTAAACAAATGATGATTTGAATAAAATAATTTTGGATGATATTCATTAAAACCAGAAAATATGCAACTGTAAATTGCAGCATCTGGAAACTAGGCACTTGTGAGACCTGATTGAAAAGACCAGATTTTGAAGTGTTTAAGTAGGCTTTAAAATCCGACACCCCTTTTAAATCCTATCAGAATTTAGTTGAGTAAATTAAATGCTGAATGTGTGAAAATTTGCCTTTGGTTATAGAGTAATTGATTGTTGGAATAAACTTTTGCCCAATGTTGTGTAAGTGGGTAGTTGGAATTAATTTAAAGGATAAATTATTAGAAGAAATGGGGTGGACAGATGAAGTGGGTTTTTTCCCTAATTAATACTAAAAGAGTATTTGTCCCCCTCCAAAGAGAATTTTGTTGTGATGAGATTTTACTGTGTTCATCTACTACTTTTTAAAACAAGTTTTCTGACTGCAGGATAAGTGGTGACTTGTTCCAATAGTTGATTGTCCTCTGACTGAAGACAAATTTTCTTAAATGTAGTCTACAATAAGTTTCCTTAATTTATATCTGTCTTGTGTGCATCATCCTAGAAAAAGAAAATTTGCACCTTTATTAAGTTTATTGTCAACTGTTTTTAAGTCCTTAATTACCACATTCAGATGGCTACTTTACAAACTTTAACTTAATGTAACTGGAGCCACTTCCAGTGAATATATCTCTTGCCATCTATTTTTGACAACTAGTCTTGTTGACAATTTGAAAACTAGTCTTATTGCCTTCCTTTTTACCATTTAAAACAAGTCATTTCCTGAAATGAAACCCCCTAGACCTGTATGCAGTATTCAAGATATGATCTAACCATTGATTTATACAGCCACTCCTTGGCTTATGTAATATCCGACTCGTGGTCGTAATGTGAACCCAATAACACTTTTTTTTGGTAATTCGTTCCAAGACCTCGGAAGTTGAAATTTTTACTATATAACTAAGCTATTTATCTCTCTAAAAGGTCATTTTTATAATGGAAATTACACTTGCATCATTATCGTGTGTTCCATTATAAGAATCAATTTACAATAATACCGATAACTGGAATTCTGTGGGTTTTTACATTATGGTATAATGGTGAAATGAGTTCTTCACAGAAATCTTCAATCATATAAAAAACGTAAATAAGTTTTTAGAATCTTTTCTTCGTTCCTATTTACTTATTACAATGGTGAAGGGAAAGGTACCAATGGAAAGTGCAAGTGCTGGCAGTGCTAGAAAATGAAACAAAGATGATTTATTATTATTAATAGCCATATGGTGCAAGGAAGCCTGAGGCTTATTCTGCACAAGGGAAAAAAAAAAAATTCCCAAGTTACCCTGAGAGAGAGAGAGAGTCAAAAGTAGAAGGGAATCACCAAGAAAGAGAAGAATGATGATATCCAGCTGAGGACCCTGGGTGTGCCAAGCCCATACTCACGAGATGTGAGCCCCCGGGGTAAGAAGTACGAAGCATGACAAAGTGTATCATCTATTGCATGGAATTAGATGTCGCTGCTTCAACAGTGAATACTATTTTAAAGGACAGTGCATGTATAAAAGAACGTGTTAAAGGATCAATGCATTCATCATCAACAGGGATCACAAAACAGTGTTCATGTGCTATATCGAAGATGGAAAAGCTATTAATAATATGGATGGAAAATCAGATTCAGAAATTAGTGCTCCTTGAACCTATTTAATAGGTTCAAGCATTGTGCTCGTTTCCAAAACTTTAAAGTATGCAGTGAAGTCCCCAGTGCTGATTCTGCAGCTGCAGAGAAATTTTGTGATGTGTTGGAAAAAAAACCTTCTAAATCTCCACAGCCTTCAACTTCCGCAGCGGTATGCTTATCAGCTGGAGAGTTAATTCTGGCAACAACACTCAAAAGGTAAAACTTGCTGATGTTATTCCTGTCTCCTCTCTCTTTTTGTAATTTTATAATTTTGAAATTTTTGGAATTTTTTACACTTTTGGAATTTTTCCTGCGCAAGAGATAAAAAATTTGAATAAATAATTCTATTTACATGTTTGTCGGACATTTCTTTTTTGCTTCAATCAAATTTGCTTCAATCCAATTTGTGAGTACTGCATAAGCATTTTGGGAAATTCTGACTTACATAGAGTTCCACGGAACGCAACCCTTACGTAAGTCAAGGAGTGGCTGTATAGTGGAATAAATATCTCTAGTGACAAAATTCTGTATATCATTGATAGTACACTGTGAGCTTTCCTAGCAACTAGCAGTGTTTAGTGTACAATTGATAATTTAACTTAGAACTACTGAGACCTTGATTCCTATAATGCTTTTGTTTTTGCTCCAAAGCAACTGTGGATAGGAGGTGTCAATCTGTTGTGTATGTTCTATAGTCCAATTAACTGTTTTGTAAATAACATTGCATTCATACTCAAGCCTTTATTATACAAAATGGAAGTTCCACAATCATAGTCTTTGTGCCATCCATGAGGGTCAAACCAGAATGCTGGACCTGTCGATCCATGTAATCTCAAAGAGGTTCTGTGGGAGTCATAATCAGAAAATTAAGTGGTGTATAGTGGAATAATTAAGTACCTGGAAGTCACTTTTGTGTTTGGCAAACAATTCTTGAACAAAACTGGCAACATGGCAGGGCACATTCTGCTGGAAAAAACTTGTCCAATCTGGGAAAACAGCCACCATAAATGTGTGTGCCTAATTAGCCACAATGGATAGCATTCAATTTAGCATTGAGTGCAGCCTAGGGGTATGAGGACTCCAAGTGATTTCCAGGAAAACATCCCCAATACGAAAATACTGCCACCACTTGCCTGTTTCTGTTGTACCAGGACATCGGAGTGATATCTCTCCACAGTTTGGCCCCATACCTTCTATCTACTGCTCTCACAATATAGCAGGAAATGTGATTCATCAGAAATGCAACATTTTTTCCAGTTGTCAGTGGTCTGATGATGGCATTCAGATGCCAACTTAAGGCATCAATGGCAATGGGTGACTGTATGCATGGGTGCCTTGACCAGGTCCTACTCCAACCACCCATACTCAGGAAGGTTTGTTGGACCATGATCTTGGGAACACCCTCATCCCTTGGCTAATGTCCATGGTCAGCTGTGCCACCATTTTCTGTTTGAGTTTGCAGAAGGCAGGACAGCCTACATGTACCATAACCATCAGTGAGGCATGAGCTCTTACCATTGGCACAACAAATGCTGCTCTGTTCACTATCCATCTATTCTTGGAACACTAACTGTGGTACTCTGTGAACGGCCCACAAGATTTGAAGTTTCCATATCTCATATCATGTCCTTTCTCATATCAGATTTCTCATATCATGTCCTTTGCCCAGGTCAATGAAGTTCTTCCTGTGTACTTTGTGCCATGAATCTGCAGTATCACATTTACTAGACTATGACGCATGTGCCACCAGGTGAGGATTAACAGCCAATTTCTAAAACAATGGATGGTCATAATGTATTCACTGGACAGTGGCAGAGTATAGGTTGATTCTGTGCGTGTGACACTGCCTTTTTTTGGACTGTGACTGTGATGCCCTATATTAAGCCATAAAAGGGGTAGTTTTGACAGGCCAGTAAACACAATAACAGACAATGATTAACATGACTCCTATCATCATGTGACACTGATAGCCCTTGTTAATGTGTTCAGCCTGTCTATGGGTGATAGCCACATGATTGTACATGAATGTGTGCATTGTGGTTCTGAATGTTGCTAATTCCAGAGAAGAAATAGTTGAACATAGATTCCGCATGGAGCTGAGCAAAATGGTTGACAAAGGACAACTTCTTGATCGATGCCATCACTACAGTTGAGATGCATCATTTTTATCTCTGCAGTAACAGTAACTAGAAGAGCTCCATATGAATATCTTTGGTGCTCATTATCAAAGGAAGCCAAATATAAGCTGGTAAAGTGATAATTTTATGCTTCTTTGACAGATGTAAAAGGATTTACTTTCCTTCTCTGTACTGCTGTTATGTATTGTATGTGCTGTTCATTGACAAAATGGGCGTATCAACTATGAATGGCCATTTTCATGTTGCTTGGTGTTAGATCCCAGAAAATGCACACACATATAGTTAAACACACATTCTCATATAGTAACCATCAGCCATCAGTGTGTGTCCTTCGTCTGCCAGTTATTGTACTCTTCAACTTATTCTGTTCCCTGCCTTGGAAACTTCACTTCTTTCCACAGATACAATAGCAAATGATGACAGTTTATTTTCAAGGATGTTCCATATTAATGGCTTCATGTGCATTTTGAGAACATGCAGAAATTTGGGGCAAGTCAAATACAGTCAACACTTGGATAAGATCTTGGTCTGTACTTGTTAACAGGAGAGACTGCTTCTACAGGGATGGGATACACTTAAATAGAAAGGGTGCAAGAATATTTGCTGATGCTATTGAGTCAGTGTTAGGTGGGTCGCAAAACTGCTATCTTGGGGGAGGGGGCGATACAAGGACTAATAGATTAACAGTAGCCACTGGCAGAGGTGAAAGTGATTCTTGCACTGCTTCTATTGGGATGAGCAGCAGCCTGGAAAACAAGATACAGAATATTTCAGAGACTGCTGGGAGTCATTGTGGTACAAGTAAATACATGGGTTGTGTTAGGGTAGCTAAGAATAGGAACAGGTGCATGTATACTTGTGTGTACACCAATGCTAGGAGTTTGGTAAATAAATTTGATCAATTTGAGTATTGCTCAAAACATCAAAGGCAGATATTGTTGGGATATCAGAGACGTGGTGTCACAAAGATATAAGAAATGCAGAACTGGAATTTGGGTAGTACAATGAGTACAGAAAGGATAGACAGGACAGAAAAGGAGGAGGGATTATACTATTAGTTAAGAAACACATAAAATCCAAGGAAGTGAAGCCAGTCGACATCGCTGGACAGTGCAGTGTCGAGTCAGTTTGGCGTGACATAAGCATTGGGAGATCAAAATTGAGAGTAGGAGTGTGCTATAGGCTTAATGACTCTGATGAGTATAATAAGAAACTGTACAGGGAAATAGAGTGGGCCAGTAAATCAGAGAGTGGTATAATGGAGGATTTTAATTTCCCAGATATTGACTGGAATTTGTGAGTTGGTCACTCACACTAGCAAGGCTTTTGTAGATTTATTGGATGATTGTTTTCTACATCAGCATGTTCGGGAGGCAACTAGAGGGAGTAATACTCTTGATCTGATTATCAGTAGTCATTCTTCATGCATTAAGAATCTGCAGATAAATGAACCACTAGGTGGCAGTGATCACAGTGTGCTGAAGTGGGATTTACTCAAAGAGGTAACTACCATCAGGGGTAAAGGGAAGGGTTTTTGCTTTCGTAAAGGCGACTATGATGGTCTGAGACAGTATTTAAATTCTATACAATGGGACCAACTGATGATGTTACCAACAGCAAATTCAAAATGGGAAGCATTCAAATAACTTATCTTGGAAGCGGCTAGGCTTTACATACCAACTGAGAAATATTGTTCAAGGTTTAGGCCTAAATGGATGTCAGATGAACTAATGAGACATATGGCAGAGAACAAAAATGCATTGGATACATATAAATTAATGGGTGACATGGAATCCTATGATAGATATAAGCTTGTCCGTAACCAAGTCACAAAGGAGATTAGGCAGGCAAAGGCAGATTATGAGAAATCCTTGGCAAAGGATGCAAAGAAAAACAGAAAAGAGTTCTTTACCTATGTGAATTCTAGAAGGAAAGGCATGAATCAGATTGGTCTACTGGATATTGATGGTTCAACAGTTAAGGATCCTATTCAGGTGGCTAACAAACTAAACGAGTATTTTTCGTGTACATTCACACGAGGAGTTATTCAGGAAGGGGAATGCCATAGGTGAAGTAAACTCTGGCAGTGAGCTAGATGATTTTGTAATAACTGAGAATAAAGTGGAGGAGAAATTGTTGAGGATAAACATAAAAAAGAAGGTACCCGGGGTGGATGAGATCTATCCAGTTATATTAAAGGAGGCAGTAAAGGAAGTGTGCAAACCCTTAGCCATAATTATGAGAGCTTCTTTGGACTCAGGGGAGAGTTACCCATAGACTGGAGATGTGACCCCAATTCACAAAGGAGGATCAAAGGCTGACACAAGTAATTATAGACCTGTCAGTTTAACTTCTGTTCCAGGAAAATTAACGGAGGCACTGGTTAAAGAAGCACTGCAGGATCATCTAGACAAGACTTCAGTTATAGCTCGGACACAGCATGGTTTTGTTAAGGGAAAGTCTTGCCTAACCAATTTGATTGGATACTATGATGCAGTCACAAAAGAACTGGATGCAGGTAATAACTTTGAGATTATATATTTGGATCTTAGAAAGGCTTTGATACTGTTGTACATGGAAGACTTCTGCACAAATGGAGCAGTGTGGCATTGGAGGCAAATTGCTGCTATGGATAAAGGGATCGTTGAGGGGGAGAAGACAGAGAGTGGTAATCAAGGACACTGCTCATCGTGGACTAATGTTATTATTGGAGTCCCGCAGGGTTCAGTGTTGGGTCCATTATTGTTTTCTGTATTTATAAATGATATTGATGATGGTATATCAAGCTTAATGTCCAAGTTTGCAGACGATACAAAGGTTGGCAGGGTTGTTAAGGACACTACTGACTCTATGCTGCTGCAACAGGATCTTGGAAGGTTGAACAGATTGGGCTGAGAGGTGGCAAATGAAGTTTAACATTGACAAATGTAAAGTACTACATATGGGAAACAGTAACCCCAGAGCAACGTATCAACTCTGTGGTACTACACTGACAGTGGTAGAGAATGAAAAGGACCTGGGGGTAATTGTGCAAGCAGATATGAAGTTCTCTGAGCAGTGCAGATGGGTTGCAGAAGTAGCTCATGGTGTCTTGTCAATGATATACAGGAAATTTTCTAGCAGGGATAAGGAGGTGATTATCCCCTTATATAAGGCAATGGTCAGGCCACACCTTGAGTACTGTATACAGGTCGGGAGGCCTCATTTCAAAAAGGATGTAGAGCTGCTGGAACGAGTACAGAGAAGGACAACAAGATTAGTGAATGGAACAAAGGGTTGCTCTTATGAAGAAAGGCTTAAGTTTTGCAAATTACAGTGTCTGGAGACTAGGCACCGGCAAGGTGATCTGATAGAGGTGTATAAAGCCTTGAATGGTTTCAGCATACTGAATGCTGATGGGATTCTTCCTCTTGCTCAATATAATCACCTGAGAGGTCATAAAATAAATTGAGGAAAGACAGATGTAGAATAGATGTGCTAAAATTCGCATTTAGCCAGCGGGTAGTTGGTTGGTGGAACAGACTTCCATCCCTTGTTGAGAAAGTTGATAGCCTAAATAAATTTAAGGCTCAGCTGGACAGGTATTTCGAACGAACGGAGGGGTGAAATGGGAGTGGTTTTTTTTTGGCTGATGCTGCATAAGTTTGCTTTCTTGCATCATATGCCTCTACTAATGCTAATGCTAAGATCATGTCAACCTTGCTGAGGAAGAACACAATAAGCTCATATGCTTTATTGAAAGTATGTCATACATGACATAGGATGACAGGATAAAAGAGTAAAAAGGTGGCACAGACCTTTTTAAGGACAGCTAGAAAAATCCTTGTGCTGTCAGGACTTGGTAAATTTCTTGTGTATCAATTGTTCATGATTCTTCTTTTGATCTCTCTCTTTTTGCTGAAAATCAAGAGAAGTTGAGGATTTATTATTGCTTGAGTTGGATGTAAAGTGGGACGTTGATGCATCAGTGTTATACTTAAGTAGCACTGCAGTGTAGAAAACATCTAACTTCAGAAAAGATGAGAATGTCTGTAAACAGAGGTAGCAGTCCATGAATTTAGAATCAATGTAAATAACCTCAGCATTTTCCCTGGAAATACAGGACCTAAATGGAGAAAATGCGGGGTATCTGCCTCAAGAACAAGCCTGTCTCATTAGCATTGAAAACTTGAAGTGCATAATTTCACTTTTCAGTTATCTATACAAGTTCATTTTATAACTGGAAACTGGTTTAGCAGTGACCCACCCCAAAACAGCAGCAGTGTAAACCGCTACATCACTAAAATTCTCTCATTCTCTCATCACTCCATAGTTGCAATAAATATCTCAAAACCAGACCTTACAAGCAAATTTTTCTTTGATTCATTTTTCATCCTGTTAATTTTCCTGAGATTATAGCAATCTGCCCAAGAGCAATTGCTCAAAAGCAGTACAATTACCCATTGATGTTAATTTGAAAATTACAGCATTCTGAGTGGAATCAGATACATTTATAGAATGGCCTTTATAATGAAAACAATGCATAAGAAACAGAAATGGTGCCTGCTTTGTTATTAATCTTTTGATAATCCAGTGCAAAGGAATTCTGAAATTAGCTGCTTACTCCTAGTAGAACAGAATCATTTTTTTTTTAAATAATTATAGTTTTATTTTAAAAAGTTCAAGTAACACTGTGTTTAGCTTTTTTTTTTTTAACAGTTCCAAAAGAAGTCTGTCGTAAGCCTTTTCCTATAATGAGAAGTCAATCTGACTGTCCACGACCAAGAAGTTTAGAAACAGAGTGTGTTTCAGAGAAACATAACAAACCAGACAAAGGTAAAATATTTACTGTTATATTTATTTATTATTATTATTATTTTTTAATCCTTGGATCATTTACTGAAAAAGATATTAATAATATAAAATTTATACTGAATTACCTATTTTAATAAGATAAATGTCGTTCATTCTAAATTGTTATTAATTAATTAATTAAAATTAAGTAATAAACAATTAAATTCATGTCTGCATTCTTCATACAAATTCTGCTGATTATTTTTAATAACTGATAGATGCTGAAATTAGTAAATTGGACTAGTATGAGTAAAAACCATAAGGCAGTTGGCTACATTTCTTTAATGAGCAGCATTTTCATGAAATGCTATTTACCATAAAAACGAATTACATTAAAATGCTAGAATGATGGCATTTCATTTTTGATGGAATTACTCTTTAGGAAAATCCCACTTTATAAAGAGCAATTGCTATGTTTTTTTTTTATAAAGCATTAATTGAACATGCTTATCCATCATATGTAAAAGCAAAACTAAGCTAGAAATGTTGTTGTGACTCAAACTCTACAAAAGTGGATGATACAATAAAAAAAAACCTTGCATAAGCTCGTAACATCTATTACATAATGTATAAAAGCATATTTTTTCGAGTATAGTATAAAAATTATTTTTTGGGCTATTTTTGAGTGTTTATTTAGATATTTTTAAACTTTTTGAGGTTGGGGTTGATTTATTATTGCATTTAGCTTAGCATTTAGAAAGTCAATGGTGTTATTTGGAAATGAAATAGCATATTACACACTACCATCACATAAACTCAGAATAGTGTAGTATCATTGTACTCTAATCTTGTAGTTCATGTGGTATTTTTAAATTAAAATTAGAATGAAATCATGTCTCAGATAAAAGCAGCAAAGCAAAAAGTTTGAAGTAGCAGGAATGGTTTAGTTTATGAGAGAACCATTGATGGCAGTTCTTTTATGAATCAGCTACATACAGTGTGTTTCTTGCTGCCTTTTTGCTAGATTATCTGTAATGTGATATGATGTGGCCAAAGAGGCCACATCATATAGAATGTAGGGAGATTAACCATCAGTTCAACATTCTGATCATCTTCAATGAGGGCTTTGGGAACAGGGTTCATATCTAGAAGGAATAAAAGAGAGGGACTCATCAAGCACTCGGCTGCCCAACAGTGTGCTCAGGACTACACTCATAAATCACACGATAAAATGAATCACATGCAGCAGAAAGCAAAAGCACTGGTCTCACAGGAAGTATCAATTCTCGATGACTGTATTGTCAGAGAAATAAAATATATTTATCGATAGGTGGAATAGGACCAGGTTAAGTTTACTAGGAGCAAAAGTTGATGTCATTGCACAGCAGCTGGCATCTTTTAAGGGCATAAAAGGTTATATTGTACATGTTGATATTAGCATTCGTAGAGGCATATGATGCAAGGTAGCAAGCTTATGCAGCATCAGCCAAAAAAAAAAAAAAAAAACTTCCCATTTTACCCCTCCAAATGCTTGTTCAGCTCAACCTTAAATTTTTTTAGGCTTTTAACTTCCACAACAAGAGATGGAAGTCTGTTCCACCAATCAACTACCCTCTGAATAAAGGCAAATTTCCGCACATCTATTCTACAACTGTTGTTCCTCAATTTGAATCTATGCCCCATCAGGTTCTTAATCTGAGCAAGAGGAAGAATCCCATCAGCATTCAGCTTACTCAACCCATTCAAGGCCTTATACACCTCAATCAGATCACCTTGCATGTGCTTACTCTCCATGTGCTGCAATTTGCAGAAGTAAAGCCTATCTTGGTAAGAGCACCGCTTTGTTCCCCTCACCAGTTTTGTTCCCTTCTTTGTACTCGTTCTAGCAACTCTACATCCTTCCTAAAATGAGGCCTCCAGACCTGTACACAGTACTCTAGGTGTGATCTGACCATTTCCATGTACAACGAGATAACCACCTCCCTGTCCCTGCTAGCAAAATTCCTATATATCATTGACAAGACTCCACGATCTGCCCTGAGAATCCATATGCACTGTACAGCAAACTTCATATCTGACTGCATAATTACTGCCAAGTCTTTTTCACTTTCCACTTCCCTGAGTGTAATAACCCTGTCTCTTGGGTTATTGCTACCCATATGCAGGACTTTGCATTTGTCAATGTTAAACTTCAGTTGCCACTTCTCAGCCTATTTACCCAACTTATCTGGATCCAGTTGCAGTAGCATACTGTCGATAACAACCCTGCCAGCCTTTGTATCATCTGCACACTTGGACATTAAGCCTGATATATTTTCATCAATATCATTGAATACACAAATCAACAATGGGCCTAGCACTGAACCCTGGGGAATTCCACTAATAACATTCATCCACGAAGAGCAGTGTCCATTGATTACCACTATCTGTCATCTCCCACTCAACCATTCCTTTATCCATTGTAGCAACTTACCCTTAATGCCATACCACTCCAATTTGTACAGCAGTCTTCCATGTTCAACAGTATCAAAGCTTTCCTGAAATCCAAGTATATAATATCAAAATTAATTTTTGCATCCAGTTCCTTTGTGACCACATCATAGTATCCAATCAAATTGATCAGACAAGAACAAACACATGCTATCTTAACTATTATTTCAGCCTTGTCTAGATGATCCTGCAATGCTGTGGCTCAGAGCAGAACTGAGGGGGCCAGTTGTCCCTGACTCACAGCCTTATAAAATGCACTGTTTGCTTAATGTTTGTAGAGCAATCAGGTACAGGACATGATATTACCATGGGGGATGTCTTTGTGTGTGCGCGATGCAAGGAGTGTATCGGTATCAGGCAACAGCTCAGCGTTCTTGTGGGCCTATATGAGAGCTTGAAGGACAGAGTGGATGCCCTCGAAGAAACTAAATTGAGGGGCCGATCAAGCTCTCAGCTGCCCACATCAACTCCAGAGCTTGCACTTGGGCATCACGTGACACAGAGGCAACCCCCAAGGCAGAATGCGCTGGTCCCGAAGGAACTAGTAGTTGTTGGTGACTCTATTGTAAGTGAAACGGAGAACGTGCTTTGTAAAAAGGATAGGTGGAACTGGACCAGGGTATGTCTGCCAGGGGCAAAGGTTGATGACGTAGAGCGAATATCATCTTTTAAGGGCACAAAAGGTGATATAGTTGTACACGTTGGCACTAATATATTAAGAGTAGGAGACCGGCAGAATTACTTAACAAGTACAGGTCACTGTTGAACAAAAGCCGAGAATTAGGGTTGAATTTGAAAGTGTCTGCAATTCGCCCCTGGAAAGAGTGTGCAAGGCTCAAGGGATAGAATTTTTTTCAGCCTGGACTGTACTTGTCAACAGGAGAGATTGCTTCTATAAGGATGGGATACACTTAAATAGAAAGGGTGCAAGAATATTTGCTGATGCTATCGAGGCAGTGTTAGGTGGGTCGGAAAACTGCTAGCTTGGGGGGAGACAAAGACCAATAGATTGACAGTAGCCACTGGCAGAGGTGAAAGAGATTCTTGCACTGCTTCTATTAGAATGAGCAGAAGCCTGAAAAACAAGATGCATGATATTTCAGAGACTGCTGGGAGCCATTGCGGTACAAGTAAACACATGGGTTATGTTAGGGTAGCTAAGAATAGAAACAGGTGCGGGTATACTTGTGTGTACACCAATGCTAGGAGTTTAGTAAATAAATTTGATGAATTTGAGGTATTGCTCAAAACATCAAAGGCAGATATTGTTGGGATATCAGAGACGTGGTGTCACACAGATATAAGGGATGCAGAACTGGAATTTGGGGAGTACAGCGTCTACAGAAAGGATAGACAGGATAGGAAGGGGGGGGGGGTTATGCTATTAGCTAAGAAACACATAAAAACCAAGGAAGTGAAGCCAGTTGACATCGCTGGACAGTGCAGTGTTGAGTCAGTTTGGTGTGACATAAGCATTGGGAGATCAAAATTGAGAGTAGGAGTGTGCTATAGGCCTAATGACTCTGATGAGTATAATAAGAAACTGTACAGGAAAATAGAGTGGGTCAGTAAATCAGAGAGTCTTATAATGGGAGATTTTAATTTCCCAGATATTGACTGGAATTTGGGGGCTGGTCACTCACACACTAGCAGGGCGTTTGTGGATTTATTGGATGATTGTTTTCTACATCAGCATGTTCAGGAGGCAACTAGAGGGAGTAATACTCTTGATTTGATTATCAGCAGTGATTCTTCATGCATTAAGAATCTGCAGATAAATGAACCACTAGGTGGCAGTGATCACAGTGTGCTGAAGTGGGATTTACTCAAAGCGGTAACTACCATTAGGGGTAAAGGGAAGGGTTATTGCTTCCGTAAAGGCGACTACGATGGACTGAGACAGTATTTAAATTCTATACAGTATGACCAACTGATGATGTTACCAACAGCAAATTCAAAATGGGAAGCATTCAAAGAACTTATCTTGGAAGCTACTAGGCTTTACATACCAACTAAGAAATATTGTTCAAGGTTTAGGCCAAAATGGATGTCAGATGAATTAATGAGGCATATGGCAGAGAAGAAAAATGCATGGGATACTTAAAAATTAACACATGACACAGAAGCCTATGATAGATACAAGTTGATATGCAACCAAATTACAAAGGAGGTTAGGCAGGCGAAGGCAGATTACGAGAAATCCTTGGCAAGGGATGCAAAGAAAAACAGCAAAGAGTTCTTTATTTATGTAAACTCTAGAAGGAAGGGGATGAATCAGATTGGTCCACTTGATATTGATGGGTCAACTGTTGATGATCCTGCTCAGGTAGCTAACAAACTAAATGCATATTTTGCATCGACATTCACACATGAGGAGTTATTCAGCAAGGGGAATGGCAGAGGTGTATTCAACTCTAGCAGTAAGCTACAGAATCTTGAAATAACTGGGATTAAAGTGGAGGAGAAATTGTTGAAGATAAACACAAGAAAGGCACCCGGGGTGGATGGGATCTATCCAGTTATATTAAAGGAGGCAGCAAATGAAGTAAGCAAACCCTTAGCCATAATTATGAGAGCATCCTTGGACTCAGGGGAGGTACCCATAGACTGGAAATGTGCAAATGTGACCCCAATTCACAAAGGAGGATCAAAGGCTGACATAAGTAATTATAGACCTGTGAGCTTAACTTCTGTTCCAGGAAAATTAATGGAGGCACTGGTTAAAGAAGCACTGCAGGATCATTTAGACAAGACTTCAGTTATAGCTCAGACACAACATAGTTTTGTTAAGGGGAAGTCTTGCCTGACCAATTTGATTGGATACTATGATGCAGTCACAGAAGAACTGAATGCAGGGAATAGCTTTGATATTATATACTTGGATCTTAGAAAGGCTTTTGATACTGTTGCACATGGAAGACTGCTACACAAATTGGAGCAGTGTGACATTGGAAGCAAATTGCTGCTATGAATAAAGGGGTGGTTGAGGGGGAGAAGACAGAGAGTGGTAATCAATGGACACTGCTCATCGTGGACTAATGTTATTAGTGGAGTCCCTCAGGGTTCAGTGTTGGGTCCATTATTGTTTTCTGTATTTATAAATGATATTGATGATGGTATATCAAGCTTAATGTCCAAGTTTGCAGACGATACAAAGGTTGGCAGGGTTGTCAAGGACACTACTGACACTATGCTGCCGCAACAGGATCTGGAAAGGTTGAGCAGATGGGCTGAGAGGTGGCAAATGAAGTTTAACATTGACAAATGTAAAATACTACATACAGGGTGTTTCAGTTAAACGTTTCAGAACTTCTATGAGGGGTAGGGTACATCCTGACAACTCGAAATCATATAGCAATGTGGAGTCGGAAATGCTTTCCTGAAGCGGTGTTGTACACAGAAGCACCATAAAGAAAAGAGACCGTAAGTGAGAAATCGTTTTAATAATACATGAAAAGAAGCAAAAGGTACATGGATTAATGTAAGTGTTCGAAGTTTCTTCCACGGGCTACAATGCACGCCTCACATCTCCGACGCATGGACATCCGAACATTCTGGAATACTCCAGGCGAATTTCGAATTTCTTCGGCAGCTACTGCGATTCTTGCAACCAGCTCCTCAGCATTGTCAACAGGGGTGTCATAAACTAGCGATTTCATATGACCCCAGAAATAAAAATCAAGACATGATAGGTCGGGTGACCGAGCAGGCCAACGCACCGGACCACCACGTCCGATCCACTGTTGACCAAATGTGACATCCAGGTAGTTACGAAAATCTCCGCTATAATGGGCAGGGGCTCCATCGTGTTGGAACCACATTGTGTGTTGCGTCGATGCAGAAATCTGTTCATCTCTCAAAAGTTGTGGCAATACTTGCTGCAGAAAGATCAAGTAGATAGGTCCGGTTAGACGACACAGTAACAGGTAAGGTCCGATGAGGTGATCTCCCATAATACCGGCCCATACATTGACCGAAAATCGAATCTGTGCTGCACGACGTCGTATTGCATGCGGGTTCTCGACCGCCCAGATATGGTCGTTATGCGTGTTGAAAATTCCTTCCCTTGTGAAGGATGCCTCATCGGAAAACAACAGTTCAGCAGGAAAAAGGGGATTTGTAGCACATTTTCCAAGGTACCATTGTGCGAAAGCAAAATGAGGTGCATAATCCTCCGGTTGCTTTGTCTGGACACGCTGCCTGGAGTATTCCAGAATGTTCGGATGTCCATGCGTCGGAGATGTGAGGCGTGCATTGTAGCCCGTGGAAGAAACTTCGAACACTTACTTTAATCCATGTACCTTTTGCTTCTTTTCATGAATTATTAAAACGATTTCTCACTTACGGTCTCTTTTCTTTATGGTGCTTCTGTGTACAACACCGCTTCAGGAAAGCATTTCCGACCCCACATTGCTATATGATTTCGAGTTGTCAGGATGTACCCTGCCCCTCTTAGAAGTTCTGAAACGTTTAACTGAAACACCCTGTATATGAGAAACAGTAACCCCAGAGCAACGTATCAACTCTGTAGTAATACACTGACAGTGGTAGATAATAAAAAGGACCTGGGGGTAATTGTGCAGGCAGATATAAAGTTTTCTGAGCAGTGCAGATGGTCTGCAAGAGTAGCTCATAGTGTCTTGTCAATGATATACAGGAAATTTTCTAGCAGGGATAAGGAGGTGATTATCCCCTTATATAAGGCAATGGTCAGGCCACACCTTGAGTACTGTATACAGGTCGGGAGGCCTCATTTCAAGAAGGATGTAGAGCTGCTGGAACGAGTACAGAGAAGGGCAACAAGATTAGTGAATGGAACAAAGGGGTGCTCTTACGAAGAAAGGCTTAAGTTTTGCAAATTACAGTGTCTGGAGCATAGGCACCAGCGAGGTGATCTGATAGAGGTGTATAAAGCCTTGAATGGTTTGAGCATGCTCAATGCTGATGGGATTCTTCCTCTAGCTCAGAATAATCACCTGAGAGGGCATAAATTCAAATTGAGGAAAGACAGATGTAGGATAGACGTGCGGAAATTTTCCTTTAGCCAGCGGGTGGTTGGTTTATGGAAGAGACTTCCATCCCTTGTCGTGGAGGTTGATAGCCTAAATAAGTTTAAGGCTCAGCTGGACAGGTATTTTGAATGAACAGAGGGGTGAAGTGGAAGTGTTTTTTTTTTTTTTTTTTTTTTTGGCTGATGCTGCATAAGCTTGCTTTCTTGCATCAAATGCCTCTACTAATGCTAATGCTTCTTTAACCAGTGACTCCATTATTTTCCCCAGAACACAAGTTGAACTAACAGGTCTGTAGTTACTCGTCACCTTTTGAACCCCCCTTTGTGAATTGGTGATACATTTGCACCCCTCAAGTCCATGGTGACCTCCCCTGTGTCCAAGGAATCTCTCATAATTATAGCTAAGGGTTTGCTTACTTCCTTTGCTGCCTCCTTTAATATAATTGGATAGATCCCGTCCATCCAAGGTTCCTTCCTTATGTTTAACTTCAACAATTTCACCTCCACTTTGCTCTCGGTTATTACAAAATTACTCGGCCCCCTGTTAAAGTTTGATAAACTTCTGGCATTCCCCTCCTTGAGTAACTCATGTGTGAATGTACATACAAAATACTCATTCAGTTTATCAGATACCTGAGCATGATCATCAATAGTCAACCCATCTATGTTAAATGGTCCAATCTGATTCATCGTTTTCTTCTAAAGTTCACATAAATAAATAACTCTTTGCTGTTTTTCTTTGCATCCTTTGCCAAAAAATTTCTTGTAATCTGCCTTCTCCTGCCTAACCTCCTTTGTGACTTGATTACAGACATATTTTATATGTGCCATAGAATTCCGTGTCATCTGATAATTTATATGCATCCCATACATTTTTCTTCTTTGCCACGCGCCTCATTAATTCAGCTGAAATTCATTTTGGCCTAAACCTTGAACAGTATTTCTTAGTTGGTATGAAATGCCTAGTAGCTTCCAAGATTAAGTCCCTCAAGGCTTCCCATTTAGAATTCAATATTGCTAACATCATCAATTGATCCCACTGTATAGAATTTAAAAACTCTGAGACCCCTGTAGTCACCTTTACGAAAGCAAAAGCCCTTCCCTTTACTCTTAATGGTAGTTACATCTTTAAGTAATTCCCACATCAGTACATTATTATCACTGTCACCCAGTGGTTATTTTACCTCCAAATTCTTAATGCATGAATAATCACTGCTGATTATCAGATCAAGAGTATTCCTCCCTTTGGTTGCCTCTCAAACATTTTTCTGTAGAAAAAGTCATCCAAAAAATCCACAAAAGTCTTGCTAGCGTGCTGTGAAAAACCCACAAGGTCCAGTCAGTATCTGGAAAGTTAAAATCCCTCATTATAAGACATTCTGAATTACTGGCCCACTCTGTTTCTCTGCACAGTTGCTCATTATACTCATCATATTCATTTAGCCAATAATACACACATCTACTCTCATTTTCCCTTCCCCAGTGCTTATGTCACACCACACTGACTCAACGTTGTATTGTCCACCAATGTCAATTGGATGCACTTCCTTAGATTTTATGTTTCTTAACTAACAGCATAATATCTCCTTCCTTCAAGGCTATTCTTTCTGTACAGATTGTACTGAAAGAATACTAGGTGCAGGCGAAGTTTTTACTACTCCTGAAATAGAGAAGTTTTTTCTGTTTTATTAGCTTAAATTGGCATATTAACTTATTTTCTAGAGTAACTTTATATTCCTAGTTACGATACTCTGTTTAAAGTTTAACTTAGATAGAGATTTTTCAGGTTATTACTTAGTATCGGTGAGGGTATCCAATCCACATGTTACAAGTTTTGCAGCTCCGCTGAACGAAAAGTTTTTTAGCCATATTTAGCCACTTTATTGACCTATTGTTATATTAAATTATTTTCTATAAGTAGCTTATAGACCTAGTCAAGATCCTTGGTTGATTCTGAATTGAGACAGGGAGATTTTGGAAGTTAATTAATACTTAAGTGTCCGTAGATTTACCGTTCGTAACTTGCCCCCATTGTTATACAATACAATGTTATATTCCGAACTAGATAGCATTAGCTTAGTATAGTATAGTATATTATATAATATTGTCAATTAATCAGTAAAATCTATTAATCTTGTTAAACTTCATTGTCAATTAAATTGTACTTTTTAACTAAATACGTATAACGACTTAGATTTTACAAACGTAACATAATTAATTAATACATAACTTGATACGGAAGTTATATAAACAGAACTCGTAGAAAATACTCGATACTGAAAAAAATATATAGATATATAGTGTTATAATTTTGTTGGGATACAAGTTTAGGGTTATAATTTTGTACTGAAATTGAAATTTTATTGAAATTAAATCGAAATCATGACAGAGCAGCAAAGCAAAAGGCTCAAGCTAATGGGAGTGCTGTGGTTCAGGGGAAAACTGAGGGGGGCCAGTTGTCCTCTGAATCACAGCCTTTTAAAATGCACTGCTTGCTTGTTTGTGGAGCAATTGGGTACGGGACATGATATTGCCATGAGGGATGTCTTTGTGTATGCACAATGTAAGGAGTGTAAGGAAATCAGGTGACAACTCAGCGTTGTTATGAGCCTATATGAGAGCTTGAAGGACAGGATGGATGCCCTCGAAGGATCTAAATTGAAGGGCCCATCAAACTCTCAGCTGCCCACATCAATGCCAGAGCTTGCACTTGATCATCAAGCAAGACAGCAGCAACCCCCAAGGCAGAATGCGGTGGTCCCACAAGAACTAGTAGTTGTTGGTGACTCTATTGTCAGGGAAACGGGGAACATGGTATGTAAAAAGGATAGGTGGAACAGGACCAGGGTATGTCTGCCAGGGGCAAAGGATGATGATGTAGAGCGGATATCATCTTTTAAGAGCACAAAAGGTGATATTGTTGTACACGTTGGCACTAATAACTTAAGAGTAGGAGACCAGCGGAATTACTTAACAAGTACAGGTCACTGTTGAAAAAAAGCCGTGAATTAGGGGTGAATTTGAAAGTGTCTGCAATTCTGCCCAGACATGATAGGAGGGAGTATATGATAAGAACCTTGTCGATCAATTCGGCCCTGGAAAGATTGTGCAAGGTTCAAGGGGTAGAACTTTTTTCAGCCTGGTCTGTACTTGTTAACAGGAGAGACTGCTTCTACAGGGATGGGATACACTTAAATAGAAAGGGTGCAAGAATATTTGCTGATGCTATCGAGGCAGTGTTAGGTGGGTTGGAAAACTGCTAGCTTGGAGGAGATACAAGGACTAATAGATAAACAGTAGTACTGGCAGAGGTGAAAGTGATTCTTGCACTGCTTCTATTGGAATGAACAGCAGCCTGGAAAACAAGACGCAGGGTATTTCAGAGACTGCTGGGAGTCATCACGGTACAAGTAAACACATGGGTTGTGTTAGGGTAATGCTAGGAGTTGGGTAAATAAATTTGATGAATTTGAGGTTTTGCTCAAAGCATCAAAGGCGCATATAGTTAGGATATCAGAGACATGGTGTCACACAGATATAAGGGATGCAGAACTGGAATTTGGGGAGTACAATGTCTACAGAAAGGCTAGACAGGATAGGAAGGGAGGAGGGGTTATGCTATTAGTTAAGAAACACATAAAATCCAAGGAAGTGAAGCCAGTCGACATTGCTGGACCGTGCAGTGTCGAGTCAGTTTGGTGTGACATAAGCATTGAGAGTAGGAGTGTGCTATAGGCCTAATGACTCTGATGAGTATAATAAGAAACTGTACAGGTAAATCAGAAAGTCTTATATTGGGGGATTTTAATTTCCCAGATATTGACTGGAATTTTTGGGAGCGGTCTCTCCTGTTAACAAGTACAGACCAGGCTGAAAAAAATTCTACCCCTTGAGCCTTGCACAATCTTTCCAGGGCCGAATTGATCAACAAGGCTCTCATCATATACTCCCTCCTATCGTGTCTGGGCAGAATTACAGACACTTTCAAATTCAACCATAATTCACAGCTTTTTTTCAACAGTGACCTGTACTTGTTAAGTATATTATATATTTGGATCTTAGAAAGGTTTTTGATACTGTTGTACATGGAAGACTGCTGCACAAATTGGAGCAGTGTGGCATTGGAGGCAAATTGCTGCTATGGATAAAGGGATGGTTGAGGGGGAGAAGACAGAGAGTGGTAATCAATGGACACTGCTCATCATGGACTAATGTTATTAGTGGAGTCCCTCAGGGTTCAGTGTTGTGTCCATTGTTGTTTTCTGTATTTATAAATGATATTGATGATGGTATATCAAGCTTAATGTCCAAGTTTGCAGACGATACAAAGGTTGGCAGGGTTGTTAAGGACACTACTGACAGTATACTGCTGCAACAGGATCTGGAAAGGTTGAGCTGATGGGCTGAGAGGTGGCAAATGAAGTTTAACATTGACAAATGTAAAATACTACATATGGGAAACAGTAACCCCAGAGCAACGTAACTCTGTAGTAATACACTGACAGTGGTAGAGAATAAAAAGGACCTGGGGGTAATTGTGCAGGCAGATATAAAGTTTTCTGAGCAGTGCAGATGGTCTGCAAGAGTAGCTCATAGTGTCTTGTCAACGATATACAGGAAATTTTCTAGCAGGGATAAGGAGGTGATTATCCCCTTATATAAGGCAATGGTCAGGCCACACCTTGAGTACTGTATACAGGTCGGGAGGCCTCATTTCAAGAAGGATGTAGAGCTGCTGGAACGAGTACAGAGAAGGGCAACAAGATTAGTGAATGGAACAAAGGGTTGCTCTTACAAAGAAAGGCTTAAGTTTTGCAAATTACAGTATCTGCAGACTAGGCACTGGCAAGGTGATCTGATAGAGGTGTATAAAGCCTTGAATGGTTTGAACATGCTCAGTGCTGATGGGATTCTTCCTCTTGCTCAGAATAATCACCTGAGAGGGCATAAATTCAAATTGAGGAAAGACAGATGTAGGATAGATGTGCGGAAATTTGCCTTTAGCCAGTGGGTAGTTGGTTGGTGGAACAGACTTCCATCCCTTATTATGGAAGTTGATAGCCCAAATAAATTTAAGGCTCAGCTGGACGGGTATTTTGAACGAACGGTGGGGTTCAAATGGGAGTGGTTTTTTTTTTTTTTTTTCTGATGCTGCATAAGCTTGCTTTCTTGCATCATATGCCTCTACTAATGCTAATCATGCAGTTCACAAAATATTCACACCATTGAAAGATAGATACAACTTATATATATCTATCTCATATGCACACACAACCCATATGTATCTTCTCATTGGGTGATGACCCACATCTATGCACTTATTGTTCATTACCACTTACTGTCAAACATATACTCCTAAATTCTACGTACTATGTCCATATCAGAAAAGGTACTTTCCATTTGCTGTAAAAATTGCAAGAACCTTTATTCTTCAATTTCCAGTAACATGGAAATTTTGCCATTTCCGTGTTACTGGAAATTGTAAAAATCTAAATGAACTGTTTATCTTTCTTAAGCAAATATGAATATATGATTTCCTCTGATGCCAAATTTGATCAACTTATTGCATAAAGTTATAATATTAGAATAGCTAGATTTTGGCCTCCGTTACCCTTGTGCCCTAAAACATAAGTACCAATACTGTTAAATTAAAAAAATCTATAAAAATTACTAAAAGTTTCCAAACTTGTCTGGAGCTGAAAATCATGCACCCATCTCCAAGCTCTTCAAATCTTTTCTCCAAGGAAATAGAATGTGGGTCTCTGAGGAAGTGGGTAGATGCCTTAGAAAATATTAAAACTGACTGTTATCCAGATACCAAAGTGGCCAGTAATACGTGTCAAGTACTCCCAACTGACCTGTTCCTAAGAATAGATCGTCAATCTCCCAATAAAATTACCATGCCAGGAACAAAGCATTTGTACCTGGCATGGTAATTTTATTGGGGGATTCTATTGTAAGAGAAACCGAGAACATTTCCTGTAAAAGAAAAAAAAACAAGTGGGGAGCCAGATGGAGTAGAATCTGCATATGCCTGCCTAGTTCTGAGCTTAAGGATGTTACAAACCAGTTTTAAACTAAACTAATATGTAAACTTAATCAGAGACCTCAAATATAACATGTACATAGGAAGAGACATATCGTGGATATCAGACGAACTGATGAGACTTTGGCTGAGAAGAAAAATGCATATAAATTATCTGGCAATACAGAAGCCTATGGTACATATAAACTAGTCTGTAATTAAGCCACAAAGGAAGTCAGGCAAGCTAAAGCAGAATATAAGAAGTCTCTGACAAAGAATGCTAAGAAATGTCGCAAACATTTCTGTACAGGTAACCCTCGTATAACACAGTAGTTAGGTTCCTATAAAATGTCGTGCTGTGTGAAACCATCTTATACAGGACTAAGAAAAAGTACAAAAAGGGAGATTTCGTTCCAAAAGCTAACAAAAATACACTATTTAGTTAACAAAATGTTAACAAAAATACATTATTCTAGATTTCGTGTATCTTCTACTCTCTTTAAAAAAATCAGTAATCTGGGTTTGTTTGCTTTTGCTTGATAAATCTTTGTGAATTTCATCATATGGAACTAAGCATTTTTGAAGCTCTCTTTTGAAATTTAGGCTCCTTATTTCATTCAAGAATCTGCATTCAAAAAATAAGATCCTAATTGCTCGGCTAACTTTATGCCTTTCCATATGCTTTTTAGTGTAAAATTTGGAAGTTTAGAATTTTCAACTGCGCTATCATCCTCTGAATTGATTTTGTTTTATCCCAGATGCCATTTCCACCAAATCTGCTTCGCCAGCCTCTCTTTCTACCAGTAAATCTGGAATGTCTTCAGTAATCCTATCTTTTTTTTTTTTTTTTTTTTTCGGAGCATCGACAACTAAGGCCATGCTACTCTGTGTATACTGTCTGTAAATTGAGTGTGTCCTGATGTCGATTTTCTGTTTTGCTGGACAAAAAAACCCCACGTTTCCGGGAGAAAAAAACATGCTACCCTTGCCTGAGCCCGTCTAACTCAGTCACATTGTAAAAAAAGACCCATAAAAATTCCTCCCGTCATCGACAGGATTCGAACTTGGGTCTTTTCCACCCGGTGTGGGGAGGAGGGCTATTCTATCAACTGTGCTACCCACGAGGGCTTCAGTAGCCATATCATTAAAGCCTTGACCTCCTACAGAAGCAGCAAGTTCAACTATCTACCGATTCCGTTTTCTGTGGGTTCAACCATATTTCCTGAATGAACCGACTCTGACCATACATTTTTCCACACACATTTAACGTTGACAGTTTTACTTCTTTCAGTGATAAAACTATGATTCTGATACAGTCCACAATTGAGAAATGTTTCCATGCCTCCATTACTTCAATAGATTCGGAATCAATTTTTTCCCAAAATCCATTAACGATTTTCTGATGGAATGAATTTTAAAGGTGGATATAATGCCTTGATCTAATGGCTGAATGAAAGAAGTTGTATTAACCTAGTACGACTGTGGTGGTTAGAACATAACTTCAACGTTTTAATGACTTTTGGATCTTTTGGATGGCCTGGCATCCAAAAAGTTTTATTACTATTCAATAGAAATAAAACTTTGAAATCTAGATTTTTCCACAAGTTCAATAGCACAGAACGTAACATGGGGATTTCCCAACAAAATAAAATACAGGGATTTCTCAATTTTTTTTTGACTAGCGAGTCAACAGCTGGGATTCAAAAAGAGTGGAAATGTTGAAAAATTACATCGAACACAGGGTTTTCCATGCAGGGTTTTCAGGGTTAGCAGGGTTTTCCCCGCACAAAAGCTCAAAAATACCTTGCTATGCAAGGTTTACCAAAATTCTCTAACCGTGTTGTGAAAGGATTGCTGCAATTTTTCAATCGTGTTAGAGCGAAACTGTGTCGTAGAAGTACAATGTTATATGGGGGTTTCCTGTACTATATTAACAGTAGAAGGAAGAGGTTGAATCACATTGGTCCACTTGACAACAGTAGTTTAACTATTGTTGATCCTGCCCAAGTTGCTGACAAACTGAATAGGTATTTTGCATCTGCATTCACACATGAGTTCTTTATTGAGGCAAATTCCTGAAGTTAATCAGAATCTAACAGGGAGTGAATGATTTTGTGATAACTAAAAGGAAAGTGGAAGAGGAATTTTGAAGCTCAACATAAAAAAAGTACCTGGAGTGGATGCGATCCATAAAATTATATTAAGGGAGAGATAGCAAAGGAGGTAAGCAAACCTTTAGCTTCACCTCCTACAGAATAATTATAAGAGCATTTTTTGGATTCAGAAGTGGTATGGACTGGAGATATGCAAATGTATCTCCAATTCACAAAGGGGTGAAGTGAGTAATTACAGGTCTATTAGCCTAACATCTGTTTCAGGGAAAATAATGGAGTGACTGATTAAAGAAGTTATTATGATTATTATTATTATTATATTCATATGGTGCAAGGAAGCCTGAGGCTTATGCGCACCAACCAAAAAAAACACAAAAACTCAGAGAGAGAGAAAGACAGAGACATATAAAGGAATCACCAAGAAAGAGAAGAATGAAGATATCCAGCTCTGGCAGGACCCTTGGTGTACCAAGCCCATACGCACCAGTCATGAGCCACTACAATCACAGCATTGATTTGTTAAGTGCTGATCTTGTCTGACAAATCTGATTGTATACTATAATGCAGTAACAAAGAAACACAAAAAGTAATTTTGATATCATATATTTGGATTTCAGGAAAGCTTTTGATACTGTTACACATAAAAGACTGCTCTACAAATTGGAGCAATGGCATTAAGGTCAAGTTATCACTCTCGATAAAGGGATGGTTGAACCCATCCAGTCATTCCAAATGTTTGTCTACTTCAGCCTTAACTTTATTTAAGCTATCAACTTCCACAACAATAGATGGAAGACTTTTCCAGCAATCAACTACCCACTGGCTAAAGGAAAACTTCTGCACATCTGTTCTACAACTGTCTTTCCTCGATTTGAATCTATGCTCCCTCAGGTTCTTAATCTGAGCAAGTGGAAGTATCACATCAGCATTGAGTCTGCTCAAACCATTCAAGGTCTTATACACCTCTATCAGATCAACTTGCAGGTGCCTAGTCTCCAAATACAGTACTCAAGGTGTGGCCTGACTATTGCCTTATACAAAGGGATAATCAACTCCTTGTCTCTGCTAGCAAAATTCCTATATATTATTGACAAAACTCCATGACATGCTCTGGCAGCCCATCTGCACTGATCAGAGAACTTCATATCTGACTGCACAATTACCCCCAGGTCTTTTTCATTCTCCACCACATGGTATGTTTCTCTTGGGTTACTGCTACCCATATGGAGTACTTTGCATTTGTCAATGTTAAACTTCAGTTGCCACTTCTCGGCCCATCTGCCTAACTTTTCTAGATCCTGTTGCAGTAGCATACTGTCTTTTCTCTCATTAACAACCCTGCCAACCTTTGTATCATCTTCCAACTTGGACAATAAGCCTGATATACCTTCATTGATATCATTGATAAATACACAAAACAACAATGGGCCCAGTACCGAACCCTAGGGGACTCTGCTAATAACATCTATATTAACACCCAGTTAATATAGATGAACATTGCTCTGTTGAGTCAGTTTGGTGTGACATAAGCACTGCGAAAGGAAAAATAAGAGTAGGAGTGTGTTATAGGCCTAATGACTTGAATGAGTACAATGAACAATTGTACAGAGAAATAGAGTGGGCCAGTAAATCAGAATGTCTCATAATGGGGGATTTTAACTTCCCAGATATTGACTGGAACTTGTGGGTTGGTCACTCACACACTAGTCAGACTTTTGTGGATTTATTGGATGATTGTTTTCTGCAGCAGCATGTTCGAGAGGCAACCAGAGAAAGTAACACTCTTGATCTGGTTATCAGCAGTGATCATTCGTGTATTAAGAATTTGCAGATAAAGGAACCACTAGGTGGCAGTGATCACAGTGTGCTGAAGTGGGATTTACTCAAAGAGGTAACTACCGTCAGGGGTAAAGGAAAGGGTTTTTGCTTCCGTAAAGGGGAGTACAGTGGTCTCAGACAGTTTTTAAATTCTGTACAGTGGGATCAACTGACGATGTTACAAACAGTAAATTCTAAGTGGGAAGCATTCAAAGAATTAATCGTGGAAGCTACTAGACTTTATATACCGATTAAGAAATATCGTTCAAGGTTTAGGCCTAAATGGTTATCAAATGAACTAATGAGACTCGTGACAGAGAAGAAAAATGCATGGGATGCATATATATAAATTATCAGGTGACACAGAAGCCTGTGGCAGATATAAGCTAGTCTGTAATCAGGTCACAAAGGAGGTTCGGCAGGCGAAGGCGGATTACGAGAAATCTTTGGCAAAAGATGCTAAGAAAAACAGCAAGGATTTCTTTACTTATATAAACTCTAAAAGGAAGGGGATGAATCAGATTGGTCCACTTGACATCGATGGTTCGACTGTTGATGATCCTGCTCAGATAGCAAACAAACTGAATGAGTATTTTGCATCTACATTCACACGTGAGGAATTATTACAATTTGAAAATGGAAGAAGGTTATCAAATTGTAGCAGTGTGCTTAATGATTTTGTAATAACTGAGAGCAAAGTGGAGAAGAAATTGTTGAAGTTAAACATAAGAAAGGCACCTGGGGTGGATGGGATCTATCCAGTTATTTTAAAGGAGGCGGCAAAGCAACTAAGCAAACCCTTAGCCATAATTATGAGAGCATCCTTGGACTCAGGGGAGGTTCCCACGGACTGGAGATGTGCAAATGTGTCCCCAATTCACAATGGTGGATCGAAGGGTGACACGAGTAATTACAGACCAGTTAGTTTAACTTCTGTTCCGGGTAAAATAATGGAGTCGCTGGTTAAAGATGCATTGCAGGATCATCTAGACAAGACTGCAGCAATAATTCAAACACAGCATGGGTTTGTTAAGGGAAAGTCTTGTCTGACAAATTTGATTGGTTATTATGATGTGGTCACAAAGGAACTGGATGCAAAAAATAATTTTGATATCATATACTTGGATTTCAGGAAAGCTTTTGACACTGTTGCGCATGGAAGACTACTGTACAAATTGGAGCAGAATGGTATTAAGGGTAAGTTGCTACAATGGATAAAAGGATGGTTAAGTGGGAGAAGACAGAGGGTGGTAATCAATGGGTGCTGCTCTTCGTGGACTAATGTTATTAGTGGAGTCCCACAGGGTTCGGTGTTGGGTCCACTGTTGTTTTGTGTATTTATCAATGATATTGATGAAGGTATATCAGGCTTAATGTCGAAGTTTGCAGATGACACAAAGGTTGGCAGGGTTGTTAATGACAGTAATGGCAGTGTGCTACTGCAACAGGATCTAGATAATTTGGGCAGATGGGCTAAGAAGTGGCAACTGAAGTTCAACCTTGACAAATGCAAAGTACTGCATATGGGTAGAAGTAACCCCAGAGAAACGTACCAACTGTGTGGTACTACACTTAAGGTGGTAGAAAATGAAAAAGACCTGGGAGTAATTGTGCAATCAGATATGAAATTTTCTGAGCAGTGCAGACAGGCTGCTAGGGCGGGTCATGGGGTTTTGTCAATGATATATAGGAATTTTGCCAGCAGGGAAAAGGAGGTGATTGTCCCTCTGTATAAGGCAATGGTCAGGCCACGCCTTGAGTACTGCGTACAGGTCTGGAGGCCTCATTTTAGGAAGGATGTAGATTTGCTTGAGCGTGTACAGAGAAGAGCAACACGATTGGTGTGGGGAATGAAGGGATTCTCTTACCAAGAGAGGCTTAAGTTCTGCAAATTGCAGTGACTGGAGACTAGGCACCTGCGCGGTGATCTGATTGAGGTCTATAAGGCCTTGAATGGGTTGAGCACGCTGAATTCTGATGGGATCCTTCCACTTGTTCAGATTACCAACCTACGGGGACATAAGTTCAAATTAAGAAAGGACAGATGTAGAATAGATGTGCGGAAATTTGCCTTTAGCCAGCGGGTGGTTAATTGCTGGAACAAACTTCCATCTGTCGTTGTAGAAGTTGATAGGTTAAATAAATTTAAGGAGGAACTGGACAGGCATTTGGAGGGAATGGTGTGATTTTTTTTTTTTTTTTTTTTTTTTGGCTGATGCTGCATAAGCTCCTACACTTGCTTTCTTGCATCATGTGCCACTACTACTACTACTACTACATTAGTCCACGTAGAGCAGTGTCCATTTATTACCGCTCTCTGCCATCTCCCACTCAGCCATCCCTTTATCCATTGCAGTAACTTGCCCTTAATGACCACTCCAATTTGTACAGCAGTCTTCCATGTGCAACAGCATCTAAAGCTTTTCTGAAATCCAAGTATATAATATCAAAATTATTTTTGCATCCAGTTCCTTTGTGACCACATCATAGTAACCAATCATATTGGTCAGACAAGACTTCCCCTTAACAAACCATGCTGTGTCTGAGCTATTACTGCTGTCTTGTCTAGGTGATCTCGTATCACCTCTTTAAACAGTGACTCCATTATTTTCCCTGGGACATAAGTTAAACTAACATGTCTGTAATTATTTGTGTCATCCTTTGAACCCCCTTTGTGAATTGGGGATATATTTGTATATCTCCAGTCCATGGGGACCTCCCCTGACTCTAAGGGTGTTCTCATAATTATGGCTGGGTGATTTGCTTACTTCCCTTGCTGCCTCCTTCATTATAACTGGATAGATTCCATTTACTCCACGTGCCTTTATTATGTCCAACTTCAACGGTTTCTCCTCATCTTTGCTCTTTGGCATTCCTCTCGTTGAATAACTCCTCGTGTGTGAATGTAGATGCAAAATACTCATTCAGTTTATCAGCTACTTAAGCAGGATCATCAATAATCGCACCATCTATGTTAAATGGACCAATCTGATTTATCCCCTTCCTTCTAGAGTTTACATAAATAAAGAACTCTTTGCTGTTTTTCTTTGCATCCTTTGTGAAAGATTTCTCGTAATCTGCCTTTGCCTGCCTACTCTCCTTTGTGACTTGATTAAAGACTAGCTTATATCTGCCATAGGCTTCTGTCGCCTGATAATTTATATGCATCCCATTCATTTTTCTTCTCTGCCACGAGCCTCATTAATTCATCCGTCATCCATTTTAATTAATGAAGTCTCTCAGAGTTTAGTGATGTGCTCATTGTTGTTTTCTCTGTTTATTAGTGATATTGATGAAGGTATATCAGGCTTATTGTCTGAGTTTGCAGATTATACAAAGGCTGGCAGAATGGTTAATGAGAGTTATCAGAGTAAGCTACTGCAGCAAGATCTAAAAAAATTAGGTGAATGGGCTGAGAAATGGCAGTTGAAGTTTAACATTGATAAATTCAAGGTACTATGTATGGGTAGCAGTAATCCCAGATTAATGTGCCAAGTATGTGGTACTACATTCAAGGGTGGTGGAAAATGAAAAAGACCTGGGAGTAATTGTGCAGGTAGATATAAAGTTCTCTGAGCAGCGCAGACATGCTGCCAAGACAGCTCATGAAGTTTTGTCCATGATTGGTGAAAGGGTGGCCTTTCCAAGACAGCCTTCATTTCTGAAGGAAATCAGGTGACAAATCTGTCACCTGATGCATGTCAGCATGTTAGGACTAGGCACCTGAGAGGTGATCTGATTGAGGTGTTTAAGGCATTGAATGGATTGAGAAAGCTCAGTACCGATGACATTCTTCCTTTTGCTCAGACTACACACACACACACACACACATGATGGAGCATAATTCCAAATTGAGGTAGGATAGTTACAGGACAGATGTGAGCAGGTTTGCCTTTAGCTAGCAGGTGATTGATGGTTGTAACAAACTTCCATCTTGTGTTGCGGAGGTGGGCAGTTGAAATAAAAGAACTAGACAAGTGATGTCGAAGTTTTTTTTTTTTTTTTTAGCTGATGCTTAATAATCAGAATAATCAACCACTATAATCTGTTTAACCAGTCATAATAGATATGTAAGAGAAGTAAAAAAAAATAAATAAATAATAAAAAAAGTAAACAGTTTAACATGTTTGCTGCCTTTTATATTTGCCAAGGGTCTTTTTTGCCTGCCTTGGACTGCTTCTATTTTGGCACTTCTCTGGAGTGCTGGAACAAGTAGGCACTGCTTTTTAGTAAATGGATTTCATCTGTGAAGAATCATCACTCCAGATAATGCCATAATCTGTTGCTTGTAGTATTTTAATATCATTAAATGCATTTGAAGGAGATTCACAATCTTCAGCACCAAAATAGAATTCTATTCCAGTATCAGATGGCATTACAAACTAATGAATTAAAATTTAACAAGCATAATCTTCAGAAAAGTTTACTTTTCTTCCTGTGAAAAATACTAAACTAAATAAAATAACTTCAATATAAACAAAGAACTTATGAAACTGTGGAGAGGCAGTAAATCACAAAATCTTATAATGAGTGGTTTTAACTCTCTAGATCAACGTTTCCCAAACTGGGGTGCATAAAACATTCAGAAGATATCAAGTAATTCTTTAAAAATATGCTGATAGAATCACAATGAATTTCGTTATAGAACATTACTTATTTTCAATACCATTAGTATATATAATTGTATACATATTTCTAATTATTCATTCTATGTATAGCAAATTGATAAAGTTATTATTATATATCTGTATAAAAATAAGAATAAAGTTGAGTTGTTTCACACATTAAACTCTGAATTTTCTTTTCAGAAAACCCAGTGTTCATACTGGGTTTTCTTTTTTGAAGGGGGTCTAAAAACTTGTTTTGATTTTTGAAGGGGTCTGTAAATCTCAGTAGTTTGGAAACCACTGCTCTTGATATTGACTTAAACCTAGGGTTCAGTCACTCACAGTAACAAGAATTTTCTGAATTTATTAGATGAATGTTTTCTGCACTATCATGTTATATTATTATTAGCCATATGGTACAAGGAAGCCTGAGGCTTATGCTGTACCAGCCAAAACAAAATTTCCTGGTTACCCTGAGAGAGAGAGAGAGAGAGAGAGAGAGACAGAGAGACAGAGAGAGAGAGAGAGAGAGAGAGAGAGAGAGAGAGAGAGAGAGAGCAAAAAAGAGTCAGAAGTAGAAAGGAATTACCAAGAAAGAGAAGAATAACGATATCCAGCCGATAACTTAGTTATGTTACCCCAATGGAGATCAGCATTTATGATATTGGTAATAGATATGCAATTTCAGGGCAAGAGTTCTCAAATTAGATGGTGGATAAGATTACTAGTTAATGGAAGGAAGACATTAATAGACAAGAGGAAAAGAATGGGAGAAAGACCTGAACCTTGGGAAAATTAATCTAGTCTCATTATACCTTCCACCTAACAATATCTACATGTTGAAAGAATTAAAGGACCTTATAAAACAAATACCTCCACCTTTTTGTTTTCTTCTTGTTAACTTCAATAAAAAGTGAATTGAAATAAATTGGGCTGTTGCCAGAGTCTAATCAAATAGGGTGGCTTACCCATTATTGATTGAAATTTATGGTCAAGTATTACTCATGGTGTCATCATATCACCCCTGGGACTCACATCTGGTGAGTATGGGCATGGCACACCCATGGTCCTGAGATGGATATCATTATTCTTCTCTTTCTTGGTGATCCCTTTTTACTTCTCTCTCTCTCTCTCTCTCTCTCTCTCAGGGTAACTTGGGAATTTTTTTTTTGGCTGGTGCAGCATAAGCCTCAGGCTTCCTTGCATTATATGGCTAAATAATAATATTTTTGAACCAATTGGACAAGTGTTACTTTTGTACTTTCTATTCCAATAAAGAAAGTACAAGAGACCCAAATATCCATGACTTAGTCCTCACTATAGACCTAAGTTTTAACAAAGATGCGGCAGTGCAGGAATTAGTATCAAGCAGCTACCATAATGTTTTAAAATGGTAGTGTCTAAGTTTTTGTTGGTTAAAGGCAAAGGAGAGAGTTTCAGTTTTGGGAGGTGAGGTCGGTAAAAGTTGAGGATCTTCTTAGGCTCTATCAACTGGTGTCCCCAAAGGTTCAGTTCTTTCCCCCACTCTTTTCTTCTTGTATATTAATGACCTTCTTCCATGACTGGAAATCCTATCCATAGTTTTGCCGATGATAGCACATTGCATTCCACTTTCCATTTTGAAAAACCTTGCCCAGATCAATCAGCTTCAACTTCTCGAATATCCGCTAGCAATTCCTTAAATTCCGATCTCCAGGTAATTCTCCAGTGGGGCAAAGACAACTTAGTTGATTTCAATCCTTCTAAAACTCAGTCTTGTCTTATATCTCGCAAAAAGGATTCTTCTGCTCCTATGCTTATCTTTGGTGACATTCCGATTCCTAGGCAAAATGATATATCTCTTCTGGGGATTACCCTGACTTCTAATCTCTCTTGGCACAAGCACATTACAAATATTGTTTCCTCTGCATCTAAAAAACTTGGTTTTCTCTTTTGCTCTCGGCTTTACTTTTCTTCCAAACAGCTGCTCACTCTGTATAAATCGCAAATCTGCCCTGCCATGGAATATTGTTCCCACATCTGGGGCGGTGCCCCCAAAACCTCTCTCAGGCTTCTAGATTCCATTCAGAAGAGGGCAGTTAGGTTAATTAATGACTCCTCTCTAATAGGCATACTGTTTCTGCTGCATGCCTTTTCTACAGATACTTCCATGGGCACTTTTCTTCTGAATTGGCTTCTATAATTCCCGCTCTCTCTTTCAAAACAGTCCGAACACGTGCTGCCACCAGCCAACATCCATTTACTGTCCAACTTCAAACTCACAAAAAAACTTTTCATCTTCCTCGTTTATTCATTCAACTGCCGTTTTCTGGAACAACCTTCCTTCACCCATATTTCCTGAAAATTAGTCTACAGAAGTTCAAGTCTAATGTCAACAAATATCTTCTTTCGTCTTCTCAACCTCCAACCCAAGCACGGTACTAAGTACTATTGGTTCTAATACCTCTCGTGTTTGAGGTTTTCATAAAAAAAAAAATTTTTAAAAACTGGAAATATTTTCAAGTTACTGAATATGAATGCTCTGTGGGGAAACATTTAAACAAGTAATCCTGGAAGCCTTAAAAATATTTGTTTGTAAATAAATTGAAGATTGGTCTAGAAACCCTGGCCTCCCAGAGCCTCTCCAGAGCACTCTGCTTCCGAAGGGTGTCAAAGGCCTCCTTTAAAGTCCACAAAGAGATCAAGTAGGTATTTTGTATCAGTTTCCTTTTGCAAAGTAAGGAGTTCCAGTTGTTAAGTATTACAAAAGGAGGTTGCCAAAATGGATTAAAAGAAAGTTGACAGATCTTAATATAGCTAAAGAAGGAAGCATGGGACAGTTACAAACTATCACATATTGAAATATAAACAGGCAGGCAACAGTATGCCAGATCAGATGAGAAAAGCAGAAACCGAATATGAGAAATCACTGGCAGAAAGAGGTAAGAATGGGGATACAGAATTTTTCTTGTATTAAAAAAAAAGGACAGTAAATCATGTAGGTCTTTTCCATTATGAAATGGTGAAACCATAAACAATCCAGCCTAGTTTGCTGATAAGTTGAACAAGTATTTTGCATCCATTTTTACAACTGCATGCACATTTTAATGAGGAGGAAGTGGAGAAAGAGAGTCAGATTATATTAAGATTGGTGATATTATGATTGTGGAGAAACACCCACCTATAAGAAAAACTGTTGAAGGAGAGTAAATGTAGATTGGTTGCATTCACTTATATTAACGAATACAAGTGGATCATACTATTGTAGGCGCCTCCGTAGCCAGGTGGGAAGGAGCAGCAGTGCGTAGCACACGCTTCTTGATTAGACCGGGGTTCGAGCCCGTCACCACCAAATACGGAGGATGCGGAAAGGTCAGGGAATGACCACCGCATATCCCGGAGCAATATGGCCTTAGTTGCTAATGTTCCTAAAAACCAAATAACAAACATACTATTGTGATTGCTACCGAGATCACTAAATTCTGAGGTGATTCCTTTGGACTGGAGAAGTGTAAATCTCTTACCCATTCATGAAGGAGGAACCTAGTTGGAGTTGAGTGATTATAGACCAGTGAGCTTGAGTTCTGTAGTTGATAATATAATGAATTCAGTGTTTAAGAATACAATACAGTTTCTATCTTGCCTGACAAACTTAGTTAATTACTGATGAAGTCAAAAAGCCTTTAAATGTTAGAAACAGTTTCAATATTTTATATCTTAATTTTTAGTAAAGCTTTTGATTTGGTTCCCCATGAGAGATTACTGAGGAAGATCCTCAGGTGGATTAGTTGTTGGCTAAGTGAAAGGAGACAAAATGTGGTAATTAACTGGCTATTCAAAGTGGATTAATGTAGCAAGCAGGATCCTAAAGGGTTCGATGTTGGGAGCTCGCTCTTGTTTCTGATTTTCCTTGGAGATAGTAAAAAGGGTATACAGGAAAAGTTATCAAAGTTTACTCGTGATTTAAAGGTAGGTGGGATGGTAAATAATAAGGACCAGCCTATACAGTTCCAGGATGACTTAGATTGGTTATTCATGTGCGCGCGCACACACACACAGTCTTAAAAGATGGTCACATGGTGCAAAATTTAATTCTGCTGAGTATAAGGTTTGGCATTTGAGGAAAAGAACTGTGGAGGATGACACAAGCCATAGGATACAGAATTAAAGGTTGCTCAGGATGAGGTAGATTTAATGGTTATGGAATAAGGAGATATAAAGTTTTTCTTGTATTGTAAGCAGGCAGCCTGGAAGGCTCACGTTGTACTTCCAATGACGAGTAAGACATTTTCCAGCCAGGAGAAGGCCATTATTATTCCTCTTTATAAAATGATGGCAAAACATCAATTGGAATATTGTATTCAGGCTAAAGTCTCATATAAAAAAAGATACAGAATTTCCAGAGAGCACCCAAAGAATGGTAGCTAGATTGGTTGGAAGTGTTGGTTGTCCCTATGAGCAGTGTCTTATATGTGAATCGTAGAACCTAGAAACTGAACGTTTCAGGGATGACCTGGTAGAGGTGTCTAAAGCCCTTAAAGGAATAAACAGAATGAATAGGCAGGTATTTTTATGTTAGCAAGTGAAACAAGAATAAAGGGACACAAATAAAAAATTTTGAGAATTTTGAGCAATGGGTGATTTGATCTCATGAAATTCACCTTTGAGCATCTTGTCAATCATTAGAATAGGCATGTAATTGACTTAGGTTTTTGTAGCTAATTTGGAATAAGTTTACTTTCTTGCATTATTTGACCTGATTAATACTAATTTGCTTATGACTAAATTATTATAGACCATAGTATATTCTGGCATATAAGTCAACCTTTGAAGCAAGAAAACGTCATAATTTTAAAGTTGACCTATGTGCTGGATTTAAAATCTTAAGCTTGAATTCAAGGCCATTGCTTAAGGTACAAAAAACATGAATTAATGCCAATGTGTTTAGAGTTTATTATGGATATACATCATCTTCAGCCATTGTTGATCCACCCACTATAGGATGAAGGCCTCCTCAACAATTTACCTGCAACTGCGGTCTTGTGCTTCTTCAGCAAATTTCATTGATCCCCCTCATCTTTGGTCTTTTTCTTAGGCATTTAGTCAAGCAGTATCCATTCCAAAATTTGTTTGGTCCATCTCGTTAATTCTTAATATGTGACCTGCCCATTTCCATTTTAAGTGCTTTGTTCTTTCGTTGTCGCAGATCTTGGTTTGTTGGTGAATCCATGCATGTTTTTCAGTCTCTTTTGGTTATGTTCAAAATTCTGTGCTCCATATTTCTGTGTGTAACTCTCAATCTTTGTAAAGCTTTGGCATTCAGTGTCTATGTTTCACAACCATATGTTAAAACAGGGAGGATACATTGATCAAAAACTTTTCATTTGAGCATAGTAGCAGGTTTGTCTTGAAGACTATATTAAGCACTTCCAAATGCTTGCCTTCCCAATTTTATGCGCTGTTCAAATTCCATAATGATGTTTCCACCTGTTGAAATTTATTGTCCAAGGTAAACAAACCTTTCCACTTTTTCTAGTTCTTTTCCATCAGCCATGGTTTTCTTTGGTCTGGTAAATTTGTTGAACATAACCTGTGTTTTCTTGATATTCATCTTCAAACTGAACTTCTTGTTTTTATGCTGCAGTTCATCAAGGTTGTGCTGCAATTCTTCTAGATCATTGGTAAAGAGAATTATATCTTCTGCAAGTCATAAGTAATTTGAGTGATCTCCATTTATCTTGAATCCTTTATTATCCCAATTTAGCTTGCAAATAATTTCTTCTAAACAGGCAGAAAATAGTTTTGGGGAGATTGTGTCTCCTTGTCAGGCACCTCTTTCTGTATTGATCTGAACTTTATCATTGTTGACCCATGTTGATGCAGTCACCTTTACATATAGTGATTGAAAAATATTGATGTAAGCTTTGTCTACACCTTGGTTGATTGGGATGTTGATTATTGCTTATTTTGTGACTCAGTTGAATGCTTTTTCATAGTCTACAAAGGCTATACGTAATGGAAAGTTGTATTCATTGTGCCGCTCTATAACTTATTGTACTGTTTGGATGTGATCCATTGTACTGAAGCCACTTCTGAAACCTGCTTGTATTTGGGTTGTGCTACATCAAGTATTATACCTATTCTTCTTGAAAGTATCTTTGTAAAAACCGTGTAGACAACTGGCAATAGATTTATTGGTCAGTAGTTTTTTAAATCTGCCTTGTCACTTTTTTTATACAGTAGGATGGCTTCAGCATTTTATCATGCTACAGGTACTTTAAGTAGAAGGCATTTTGAAAATAGTCTGGCTACAGCTTTATATACCAGCTGACCTCCAACTTTCAGCATTTCAACAGTGGCTTTATTGGGTTCTGCTGCTTTGACATTTTTTATTGATTTTATAGCATCTTCTACTTTTTCTGGTACAGCTTCTGCATCTGTTGGTGGATCCAGTTGTCCTTTTATGCTTATAACGATTTGAATAAAATTGTTCTGCTCATTTTAGTATTTGTTGTTGGGCCATCCTCTAGCTCCAAAACATTTGGCTGTTGTGTGTAACCATTTTTCATTTTACTTTCCTTAGCTTTACTTGGGTATTCTTTTAGTGTTTTTCTGATGAGATCTTTCATATTTCTTATTTTATGTGCATTCTTATGGTCTTGCATAATTCTACCTTGTTTCTTATGTTAACTTTGCTTCATTTCTCATTGCTTTTTCATCATGTCAGTTATTTATTTTGATATTCTGGTTGGTTTTTCTTGTTGTAAAGTGGGTGCAAGGGCATAGGTAGTGTCTACAATAGTCTCAATGACTTTGTCATTATCACTAAATATCTGTATTAGGAAGGCCTTGCAGCACACCAAAATGATGGACAGTTCTAGTTCAAAGTTTTGACAATTTTTCAGTAGATGGATAGTGTCCATCATCTTCACTTTAGTTGACTTGAACAATTTCTTTCTTGCAATTAATTTTGATTTTTGCTCTCAGTAATAACTGATGGTCGCTTCCAACATTAAAATGGTTCAAGACTGAGCAGTCAGTGAATATCATTTTATTGTTTTTCAGTATGAAGTCAATTTCATTAGTATTTCCAAGAGGGAAATACTAGTGAAATACATTTTTCTTGGGCTGTTTTCTTAAAGAATGAGTTCATGACAAACAAATTTTGTTTCTCCACAAATTCAATTAATAGAGTGCCTCTATCGCCTCTTTTTCCAGTTCCATATGAGCTGACAGATCTTTTCCCATTTTGGATCTTACCGATTTTCACATTGAAATCTCCCATCCCAATTTTATAGTAATGGGAGAACTATCATTGCAGCACGAACTCTGCCTGAAAGTTCTTTTTACACTGGCTTTGAAATTTGTGCATAATGGTGGCAGAGTGCTACTTATTGAATGAAAGTATGCACTGTGCTATCTCGGGGTTGGTAAATTGATTGTAGTTTTGTGATTGTGCTGCTATCTACTACAGATGTCCAGTTTTATAGTTAGTGAATAAAAACTCAAAGATATCCTCTATTACCTGGAAGTAGCCCCTGTCCACACAATGTTTTAGTTTTGAGTTTGCCTGTTGACTAAAAAAATTGCATATGCTTGTGTCAGTTATCCCTTGCATCTAGGGAGGTTTAAAATACCAAAAGGAACCTATTAAACTTTCTGAATCCATAATAGAGTGTCCATTTTGGAGAGGTCATCAAACATGTAATTTCTAATACTAGTGGTTGCGATCCCAGCCTGAGTGTCCACAACAAAAAGCATTCCTTTTAGAGAGGTGTCTGTTAAGGGAGGTTTCAATGTGGCATATTATATATTGTGCGGTATAAATAGAAGGTTCCAATGTAAACTTCTAAAAGAAAGTGCAGAAATAATTGAATTAAAAAGCAGACAGTGATTCTTAATGCAGATTTTACTGCAATGCACCACTATGCAGTAAAATCTGCAGAAGATAACTATGAAAGGATGGTGGGGGTGAGGCTTGACTTATACAGCAATTATATGACTAAGCACAAAATCTCAAGACAAAAACTGGAGATTGACTTGTATTCCAAAATATACAGTATACAGAATTTGCACACAATACAATACAATGATAAAGTTTTCCATATAGTTTTTATTTGGTTTAATTCATTGAATTTGAGCTATTGAATAATATATGGTACTCCTATTCTAATATTAGGCAATATATAATAACATAACTGTCTTGCTCAAAAAAAAATATATTTACTTTGTGTGTTAACTGTTATGAGCCCATAGAATGAAATGAAATTTTGAATTTTTAGGAATGTGGCATTTCTTAATTGATAAAATATTAAGAAATAGTTTCATTAATTTTGTTTCTTACAATGACTAGCAGCCACAATAATATATTTCTTACTGTATATTTCTTTAATATTTTCAAATATATTCTCTTTCCAAAAAGAAAGAGAATATATTTGAAAAAAAAGTTGATATTTAACATTAAATAGTGAGGGGAAAATTTTTTTTTTTAATGTATTATTATAAATTATCAGTGTAAATACACCATAGCAAACTCAATAAAAAACTACATAAGTAGTGTAAAGGCATTGATTTAATTGTATCTCGTACTGACTTACCTTCACTCCGAGTTACCATATATTGCACTACTTCGAATAAGTAATGCTTCACTGATAGAGAAGACTATTGTTACTTATTCTCAGTGGGCACCACCCAGATGGCACCATTTCAAGGCTTAAAACAGGGCTTAGCCTTGAAATGGAAACGTTGCTGTCTGGGTGGTGGTGACCACTGAGAATAAGTAACAATTGTCCTCTCTATTAGCGAAGCATTACTTATTCAAGGTAGTGCAATACATGGTAACTTGTTGTGAAAGTAGTCACTATATGAGATACAATTAAATCAATTCCTTTACACTATTTGTAGTTTTTTATTATGAGTTTGCTATGGTGTATTTATACCGATATTTTATAGCGTATTTTAAACTCATAATATATTATGCCTTGAGCATTTATATTTTATTTAATGTATTATTATATGTGATTATTAGTGCACAAAATGACCTATTGTACATAGTTACAGAGATTAGGTAATCAGAGAAAGACAGTACATAAAACAGTTTTCTAGCAGTTGTTATGAATAATATCCCTTGAAAAACATAAATATCGTGTATCATATCCTGTGCACATAATGTATAATAATTTGTTCAGAAACAAAACTTGCACTTTTTTGGAACTACAAAGAATTATGACTACCTGGAAAACAAAAAAGCTCAGTTATATTATCAGTGAAACTTATTGCAATGTAATCTCTGTAAACATTTAAAACCACCACCACCAAGTTTTATAATTGCTTTAACTCTATGAATTATATGGTTGCGTTTTCACCTTTTTCTACATTTAATGTATGTGTGTAGTGTGTGTATATATGTGTATATGTTTCTCGCTGTCTGTGTGTTTTTGATGTTGTTTCATCCTTAGTATGTCTGCTATGTATTATCTATAGACAGTCCTCACACCCAAAGTTTGGAAGATGTTTCTGTCACTAACAAAACCAAGGAGGAAGGATCAGGTGAGATGCTTTGTGGTCTACTAATGTATTTCCATTAATTTAATAAACAGCTATAAATGTTAAGAGATTAACTTTCTGTTTAGAATATCGTTTTCCTTTTGTTTTGTTTCTGTAGGTCATTGTAATAGTATATTGTGCTTGTGGTTTATCAGAATAAATTCATTTTATTATTATCATTAATTTTCTTTGTTTAGACTACTTTTAGATTAAAAAAAAAAAAATCTTCTCATAAAGCTTTCTTTGTTATTCCCCAGATATGAATATTTTCACTGCCACCTCATCATATAACTTTGCTATTCTTATTCATATAATCCTTGTTAGCTATGATTACACATTAAAAAACATGGTATATATGCAGTTGTAACTAGTTTGAAGGAGAGGAAAAAAATCTCATTGTTCAAACCCCAGCATGCCTGGATAGTGTTTTTTTTTGGGGAGGGGGAGCCTGGACTGAATGAAAGTGAAGGATCAAGGGATAGTAAGAGAGTTAGGAGGACAAAGAGGAAGAAAAGTGGGCAACAAAAGAAGGAAGTATCCACTTGATGAAAACAAAGGGACAGGAAACAGAGGGATCTGCTGAAGGAGGGGAAGTCTGGGCCCATTCTCAGTAGGACTCAACCTTAGAGGTAGGATTATGCCATAAAGATTCCCCCCCTCCTTGGGTAGGATCTTCATGTGTTGTCCCTGAACATTTTGTCCATTACTGGTTCTTGGTCTCCCTAGCAATCTGTTTACCCTTTGACTTTCACACTACCTCATCCCCTCCTGCAGGTGGGTGGGCTCCCAGTGCAGGAGACCTCTATGTCCTCCCAATTCTCTTGGTATTCCTTGGTCCTTCACTTTCACTCTTAGTATGGGCTCCCCCTGCATTGCCTGGGCATGCTGAGGCAAGCTCCTCAGTGTTCCTACTACCCTAGCTTTAATTCCCCATGCCATGGACAATAACTAGAGGCTGGTGGTGGTGGTGCTCTGTGGGCCGCTAGCCTAAGCAGCCGGATAAATACTGTAATGACATCCCAACAATGAGGAAAGACAGTTGTGATAGATGTGCAGAAGTTTGCCTTTAGCCAGCGGGTAGTTGATTGGTGGAATAGACCGCCATCTTTTGTTGTGGAAGTTGATAGCCTAAACAAATTTAAGACTGAGCTGGACAAGTATTTGGAACGAACAGAGGGGTGAAATCGGAGCTTTTTTCTTTTTTTTTTTTTTTTTTTTCTGGCTGATACTGCATAAGCTTGCTGCATCGTATGCCTCTGCTAATGCTAATCCTACATCACTCACATTCTTGTTTTTACAGAGTTCTGTACCCTTCAAAAGAGTTACTAATGTGGAATTTAGGTAAACCTCTGATAACCCCCAAAAAATATACAATGCACAGTGTTCAACTTGCCAAATAACTAATTTGTTTAAACAAAGTTGACTGCTCATAAGAGCTTAAAAATTTGTAATTAACTTTGATGAAATCATCAAAAATTAATAGGCCATATGTTCTCAATTACCTCAAATTGATTGAACTAACCTCATCTAAATTAAGTTCCTTATAATGAATGAATATTCCCTATGTATTCATTCAGTATTACTTCAGAGAAAGGAATATCTGCAGTTATTCCAGACCTTGTACTGGATAAATACATGTGAAATGTAAAAAACTATGATTTGATCCTAAAACCTTTAGTGACAAATACACTGAAAATTTGGTGTCTATCTGACTTTGAAAAATCAAAATATAAAATTTCACAAAATCCATCCACTGGGAGTCTAGTTGCTGTAGATGGATGGACATCGTGAAGACAATGAGTGCTTTGTGTATTTGTGACCATGCCAAAAATGAAAAGCAGATATGCTGGTATTTGTATCATTTATTGTGGCATTGGTATACATTCATGTATTTCACCTATTATTTTTACTAGTGGTAGATAACTTTCATCAATCAGTGAAATACCACCACTTTGCTTATTGGAGGCTTGAAGTGGTGAAACCCATGTTTAGTCTCTAGAGCAAAGTTTCCCACACCCCCCTTACTTCTCCTTCAGCCCATGCACGGTACTAAGTACTATAGGTTTTGATACCTTTCGTGTTTGGGGGTTTCATAAAAAAAAAAAAAAAAAAAAAATGACATCGTTAAATTTTATAATTATATGTATGTTTGGCGTATTCAAAAATATATCATGCATTTTTTTTTTTTTTTTTTTTTTTTTTCAAATAAATATATTTGTTTTTTCTTACAATCATGTCTCTCAGTCAATTGCAAATTGAATTTTGATAAAGCTGCTGATATTTCATAATGGCATTGTTATATACTGTTTAATTCAATGTGCTTTTGTAAATGGTATACAGTAGACAATAACTTGAACATTTATAATCAAATTTCTTCATCACAAATGGTGACAATCTCCCATTAAAATCTTCAAAGGAATGATACTTGTGTTCAGGCATATTAAGTCAATCTTTGAAGCACTAAAAAAATTATCTAAAATTTTAAGGTTGACTTATAGGTCATGTATAAAATCCTAAACTTGAATTAGAGATACTTGCTTAATTCTAGGAAGACCTGAATTAATACTGGTATATTTATTGATATTAATTTTACATATATATTTCTCACAAACATACATTGTCACTAAGCTTTTAAAACCAAAGGATTTGTTTATCTTCTTCATCAGAGAAAAAACAGGTTATGGAACCTGTTGGATGTTATGTTTTTGGGTTTACTTAAGGTTCTGAAAAAATGAACCTCCTTTATTGTCACTTTATAATGCAAATTTGCTTCCATTTTGATGCATTATTACAGAGAAGTCAATTAGCAGTACAGTGCCAAACAGGCAGTGGCTCAGCTTCATTGAGCAGTGTCACTTGTCATCTACGCCTATAGGTTTGGTTTCAAGACATGCTGCATAAGGCAGTACTGTACAGTGTAATAAAATGCAAGTGTAAACTTTTAAAAAGAAAGAGCAGAAATAATAGAATTAAAAATTAGACAGTGACCCTTAAAATGTATTATTTTTTGCAGCAAAGATATTTATAATTGTAAAGAAGGGGAAAATCAACTTATACAGGAAATATGATTAAAGATGAATTTTCAAGACAAAAACTAAGGGTAACCTTATACACAAAATTGACCTAAATTATAGAATATGCAGTATTCCTCTGGTGATTTTTCAAATACAGTTCGAGTTCATAAACTGTTATGAACTCTAACTGCATTTAATGCTGTACTAGATAACTAAACATTGTTAACTCAACAAAATGTGTGTTTTTGTGTAGGCTAAATCCAAACATAAGTGGGCAGAGATCACTTTGGTAGTGTGTCCATTATATCAGCTTATGAGACATTCTCTTTGAATCCCTTTGACAAAATTAGTTTGCCTCAATGCCAAGAAATTAGTGATCTAAGCATTCTAAAAGCACTAAATCAATTATCTTATGTCTTGTATATGTTCTTTTTTCTTTTTTTAAGCCTATACATGTATATAAACACACACTCAACATATTCTAACTCTGAAAAGTAGTACAATGTCCAGTCCATAGCATGTAAGTGAAGCCTGCACCGCTGGGATGCCATTGGTAAGTAATCTCACAAGAGATTGGTGCACACAGTACCAGAGATGTTTGTCAATATAGCCCAATATGCCGTAAGCGGTACTTCTCAGAAGCTGTCATATAATATAGAGAACATTGTCATTTCCAAGTTTCACACCAGGCCATCAATCCAAATGTATATCCAGTGGGGAAGATGGACTGCAAAGTTGCAACACATTTGACATACCCGATATTCTTCCTGATGAGGTAGAACATGCATTGAAGAAAATGAAGACTCAGAAAGCCCTGGGGGAAGATGAAGTTACTGTAGAGTTGTTAAAATTGGGAGGAAGAGACATAACACAAAAACTGGCAAGGCTCTTCACAAAGTGCATTAGAAAAGGTGTGACGCCTAAGCAGTGGAATAATGCAATCATAGTTTTGCTGCATAAGAAAGGAGATAAATCAGAAATTGGAAACTATAGACTAATTAGCTTGTTATCCCACATCTACAAGTTGTTCACAAGGGTCATTACTAACAGATTAGAAAGAATACTTGATGAGAATCAACCGAAAGAGCAAGCTGGCTTTAGGACAGGATTCTCAACTATGGATCACCTTCACGTAATATCACAGCTAATGGAGAAAGCAAATGAATATAAAACACCATTATGCCTGGCATTTGTGGATTATGAAAATGCATTTGACTCCATACAGCATAAGGCAATGTTTCGGGCACTGGAAAGACAAGGCATAGATACCCCATATATTATGATTTTGAAGGAAATATATGAGAGTGCTACCTCCTTTATTAGACTAGACAAAGACAGCAGGAAATTTAAAATTGAGAAAGGAGTTTGACAAGGAGACACAATATCTCCGAAGCTGTTTACTGCTGCCCTTGAGGAAGCTTTCAGAAGATTAGACTGGTCGCAGAAAGGAGTAATGTGAACGGAGAGTACCTAAACCATTTACGATTTGCAGATGACATTGTGGTCATAAGCCACGATCCCAAAGAATTAGAGGAAAATCTTAATCAATTATGCACAGCTAGTAAGGATTTTGGACTAAAGATGAATACGGCTAAAACAAAAGTAACGATGAACAAGTATGCCACAGAAAGGGAAATAATGATTGAAGGAGCAGTAATTGAAAAGGTGGAGTTATATACTTATGTGGGACAAGTTATTAGTTGTAATAATGATAAATGGCTAAAAGTCAAAAGAAGAATAAATTTTGGATGGATGGCATTCAGGAAATATAGTCACATACTGAAGAGCAATATCCCAGTTTATCTGAAACGTAAAATAATGAACCAATGTATACTCCCCACCATGACTTATGGAAGTGAAACTTGGGCACTCACCAAAAGAATGGAAGAGAAGCTGAGAACTACACAGCGAAGAATGGAACGAAATATATTGGGAATCAGACTGTTAGATAAGAAGAGAAACACATGGATTAGGCAGCAAACTCAAGTAAAGGACATTCTTATCAAAACTAAAGAACTAAAATGGTCTTGGGCAGGACACATAGCTCGAAGACATGATGACAGATGGACTAAGAAAATAACAGAATGGTATCCAAGAGGAGCTAGAAGAAAACCTGGAAGGCAAAGGCGACATGGATAGATGAAATTCATTAGTTTGTGGGTAGTAAATGGATGGCCACTGCTCTAAACAGAAGGAACTGGAAAGTTGCTGAGAGAGGCTGAGAGAAAGAGGCGTTCATCCTGCAGTGGATTGAAAATGGCTGATGATGATGATGATGATAACGGACTATCACAGATCTGTGTAATGCAATCCTCACAACATGTCACAATAGACTTCCAACAAAGTTCAAAGAACTTATAGAGTCTTGGTTAGCACTGTGAGAGCAGTACTTGGCAGCAAAAGGAAGACATACCCACTATTAGGTAGGTGGTCATAAAGTTTTGACTGAATAATGTATATTGACAAGGTCATAAAACACAATTGCTTGCCATTTTAGTTAACTGCGATATTTCCCCTAAGCATATTAAGTTAGCATTAGCAAGAGCACATGATGCAAGAAAGCAAGCTTATATAGCATCGGCCAAAAAAAAACCCCTTATTTAACCCATTACCTCGCTCCATATGTTTTAGCATTAGCATTAGTAGAGGCATATGATGCAAGAAAGCAAGCTTATTTAGCATCAGCCAAAAAAAAAAAAAAAAAAAACACACACCACTCCCATTTCACCCCTGCGTTCGTTCAAAATACCTGTCCAGTTCAGCCTTAAATTTGTTTAGGCTATCAACTTCAACAACAAGTGATGGAAGTCGGTTCCACCAACCAACCACCCGCTGGCCAAAGGCAAATTTCCGCACATCTACCCGACATCCGTCCTTCCTCAATTTGAATTTATGCCCTCTGAGGTGATTATTCTGAGCAAGATGAAGAATCCCATTGTCATTGAGCATGCTCAAACCATTCCAAGCCTTATACACCTCTATCAGAACACCTCGCCGGTGCCTGGTCTCCAGACTCTGTAATTTGCAAAACTTAAGCCTTTCTTCGTAAGAGCAACCCTTTATTCCATTCACTAATCTTGTTGCCCTTCTCTGTACCCGTTCCAGCAGCTCTACATCCTTCTTGAAATGAGGCCTCCAGACCTGTATGTTCCCATTATTTAATGGGAACTTTTGCACCTACAGGCGAGTAAGGCTCCTGTGGTTGATAGCATATACCCTATAATCTAGAAGGAGGTGGCAAGTGAGTGCATTGAACCACTAAGGCTAGTTATGAGAGCATCACTGGACTCAGGAGAGATTCCGTTGGATTGGTGTAAATTGAAACATAAAGGCCGTTCTAGGAGTGTAGCAGGAAATTACCGACCAGCCAGTCTAACTTCAGCAGTAAAGAAAATCATGGAGGTAATAATCACGGGTGGAATTCAAGATCATTTAGATGGAAATGGAATTCTGTAGGATACACAGCATGGTTTTGTAAAGAGAAAATCATGTTTAACAAATATCGTTAGCCATTTTGACAGGTCACTCGTGAGCTGGATTTAGGGAATAATTTTGACATTGTTAATTTGGATTTCAGCAAAACATTTGACTCAGTCCCACATGAGTGATTACTTTATAAGTTGGAGCAGGCTGGAATCATAGGAAAAATCCTTACATGGATAGAATGATGGCTTGAGGGCACCAGGCAGAGGGTTGTGATAAATGGTTAATCCTCAGATTGGGTTAATGTAAGTAGTGGGGTTCCCCAAGGATCAGTATTGGGACCACTGTTCTTTTTGATTATCTTAAATAACATCTATGAAGGGATGGAGGGCGTGTGGTCTAAACTTGCAGATGATGTAAAGATCAGTAGAGTATTTAATGATCGCCACCAAGCAAAGCTTCTTCAGAGTGACCTTGATAGACTTCCGGGATGGTCAGAAAAGTGGCAGCTATGCTTTAATTCAGCAAAATGTAAGGTCTTACACCTGGGGAACAGCGACCCCAAAATAACTTATACACTTGGTGGAGTTGAACTAAAGTCAGTAGTGGAGGAACGGACTTGGGAATTACAATACAGTCAGACATCAAGTTGTCCAAGAATTGTGGACAGGTTGCAATATTGCATGGTGTCCTATCAATGATTAATCAAACATTTCCTAATAGCGATAACAATGTCTTAATCACATAAAGGTGATTTAATAACCTTTATGTGATTAAATTTTAGACTTTTTTTTTTTAATTGGTACCGAAAAGCCTGTATGATATTTTTTTGTATCAAAACCGAAAAAAAATGACAGATCTCTGTATTATAAGCCCTACTCCCAGGTCTTTTTCATTGTCTACCACCTAAAGTGTAGTATCACACAGTTGGTACTTCCTCTGGGGTTACTTCTACCCCTATACAGTACTTTTCATTTGTCAATGTTAAACTTCAGTTGCCACTTCTCAGCCCATCTGCCCAAATTTTCTAGATCCTGTTGCAGTAGCACACTGGCATCACTGTCATTAACAACCCTGCCAACCTTTGTATCATCTGCAAACTTCGACACTAAATGCAATATACCTTCATCGATATCATTGATAAATATACAAAACAACAGTGGGCCCAACACCGAACCCTATAGGACTCCACTGATAGCATTAGTCTGAAGAGCAGCATCCACTGATTCACTCTGTCTTCTCCCGCTGAACAACCCTTTTATACATTGTAGCAACTTACCCTTAATACCATTCTGCTCCAATTTGTACAATAGTCTTTCATGCACAACAGTGTCAAAAGCTTTCCTGAAATCCAAGTATATGATATCAAAATTGTTTTTTGCATCCAGTTCCTTTGTAACCACATCATAATAACCAATAAAATTTGTCAGACAAGACTTTCCCTTAACAAACCCATGCTGTATCTGAATTATTGCTGCAGTCTTGTCTAAATGATCCTGCAATGCATCTTTAACCAGTGACTCCATTATTTTACCCGGAACAGAAGTTAAACTAACTGGTCTGTAATTACTTGTATCACCCTTCGCTCCCCCCCCCCTTTGTGAATTGGAGATACATTTGCACATCTCCAGTCCATTGGGACCTCCCCTGAGTCCAAGGATGCTCTCATAATTATGGCTAAAGGTTTGCTTACTTCCTTTGCTGCCTCCTTTAATATAACTGGATAGATCCCATCCACCCCAGGTGCCTTTCTTATGTTTAACTTCAACAATTTCTCCTCCACTTTGCTCTCAGTGATTACAAAATTCAGGAAAGGGAATGCCAGATGTGTATTCAACTTTGGCAGTAAGCTAGATAATGTTGTAATAACTGAGAGTACAGTGGAGGAGAAATTGTGTGAGCCGACCGGGCTAGCCGGGTGAGTAAAGTGCCTGCCTGGCAACCCAAAGGTCGCGGGTTCGATTCCCGCCTTGGGCTTGGATCAAAGTACTGCAAAAACCTTGGGAGGTGCATTATGGCCACAGAAGCCTATGTGCCAACAACTACAGAAGAAAAAAAAAAAAAAAAAAAAAGGAGAAATTGTTGAAGATAAACACAAGAAAGGTACCTGTGGTGGATGGAATCTATCCAGTTGTATTAAAGAGGTGGCAAAGGAAGTAAGCAATCCCTTAGCCATAATTATGAGAGCTTCCTTGGACTCAGGGGAGGTACCCATTATCTGGAGATGTGCAAATATGACCCCAGTCCACAAAGCAGGATCAAAGGGAGACGCAGGTAATTTTAGACCTGTTAGTGTAACTTCTGTTCCAGTGAAATTAATGGAGGCACTGGTTAAAGAAGCATTGCAGGATCATCTTGACAAGACTTCAGTTATAGCTCGGACACAGCATGGGTTTGTTAAGGGGAAGTCTTGTCTGACAAATTTGATTGGATACTGTGATGTACTCACAAAGGAACTGGATGCAAAGAATAACTTTGATATCATATATTTGGATCTTAGAAAAGCCTTTGATACTGTTGCACATGGAAGACTGTTGTGGACTAATGTTATTAGTGCAGTCCCTCAGGGTTCAGTGTTGGGTCTACTGTTGTTTTCTGCATTTCTAAATGATATTGATGATGGTATATCAAGCTTAATGTCCAAGTTTTCAGACGATACAAAGGTTGGCAGGGTTGTTAATGACAGTACACTGCTGCAACAGGATCTAGAAAGGTTGAGCAGATGGGCTGGGAGGTGGCAGGTGAAGTTTAACATTCACAAATGTCAAGTACTACATATGGGAAGCAGAAAACCCAGAGTACCGTATCAACTCTGTGGTACCACACTGACAGTGGTAGAGAATGAAAAGGAACTGGGGGTAATTGTGCGGGCAGACATAAATTTCTGAGCAGTGCAGATGGTCTGCAAGAATAGCTCATGGTGTCTTGTCAATGATATACAGGAATTTTTCTAGCACGGATAAGGAAGTGATTATCCCCTTGTATACGGCAATGGTCAGGCCTTGAGTACTGTGTACAGGTCTGGAAACCTCATTTTAAGAAGGATGCAGAGCTGTTGGAACAAGTACAGAAAAGGGCAACAAGATTAGTGAATGGAACAAAGGGTTGCTCTTACGAAGAAAGGCTTAAGTTTTGCAAATTACAGTGTCTGGAGACTAGGCACCGGCGAGGTGATCTGATAGAGGTGTATAAAGCCTTGAATGGTTTGAGCATGCTCAATGCAAATGGGATTCTTCTTCTTGCTCAGAATAATTGTCTGAGAGGGCATAAATTCAAATTGAGGAAACACGGTTGTTGGATAGATGTGCGGAAGTTTGCCTTTAGCCAGCGGGTGGTTGATTGCTGGAACAAATTTCTATCTGTTGTTGTAGAAGTGGATAGCTTAAATAGATTCAAGGCAGAACTTGACAAACATTTTGAGTGAGTAGATGGGTGAAATAAGGGATTTTTTTTTTTTTTTTTTTTTTTGGCTGATTCTATATAAACTTGTTTCTTGCATCATGTGCCTTTGCTAATGATAAAAAAATCATTAAGCACCCTGTTACAATTTGATAACCTTCTGCCATTTTCAAACCTTAATACCTCCTCATGTGTGAATGTAGATTCAAAATACTCATTCAGTATGTTTGCTATCTGAGCACAATCATCAACGGTCAAACCATCGATATCAAGTGGACCATTCAGATTCATCCCCTTCCTTTTAAAGTTTATATAAGTAAAGAAATCCTTGCTGTTTTTCTTAGCATCCTTTGCCAAAGATTTCTCATAATCTGCCTTCGCCTGCCTAACCTCTTTTGTGACTTAATTACAGACTAGCTTATATCTGCCATAGGCTTCTGTGTTACCTGATAATTTATATGCATCCCATACATTGTTCTTCTCTGCCACGAGTCTCATTAGTTCATTTGACAACCATTTAGGCCTAAACCTAGAACAATATTTCTTAATAGGTATGATACTTTTAGTAGCTTCCATGATTAATTCCTTGAATCCTTCCCACTTAGAATTTGCTGTTGGTAACATCATCAGTTGATACCACAGACCAGAATTTAAAAACTGTCTGAAACCACTGTAGTAACCTTTACGGAAGCAAAAACCATTTCCTTTACTCCTAATGGTAATTATATCTTTAAGTATAGCGAATGGCGATGGTGTACTGACGAGGCTACTAGGAGACGGTCGTGATCAAAGCCGCTAAGTGGATTGGATTTTTCTTATTTATTGATTTGAAATTATTGTTTTTCTAAAACTTTTGATTTAAATTTAGTAGTATAACATTATTTTGTGATTTTCTGATTAATTTGGTGTATTTATTCTTTACTCGGCCTTGTAATTGCATCAAGTATCAGTAAGGGTATCCGCGTGTTTGCAACTCCGCTGAACGAGGCGTTCTTTAGCCATCTTTAGTCGCTTGATTGAATATTTTTTACATCGAATTATTTCCGTAAGTAGCTTATAGACCTAGTAAGGATCGTTAGTTTATTGTGAATTGAGACAGCGAGATTTGAAAGTTAATTAATACTTAAGAGTCCATAGATATAAAGTTCGTAAGTTCCCGCCTTTGTGATACAATAGTTATATACCGTACTAGATAGCGTTAGTTGAACTTCATTAGCAGTTAAATTGTACTTTTAAATAAATACATATAAAGACTTACTTTACAAACGTAACATAATTAATTATATTTAACATAATTAATAACATAACATAATTAATTATACTTAATTAATAAATTAATAGAATCATGACTCAGACCAGAGTAGCAAAGCAAAAGACTCAAGCTAATGGAAATGCTGTGGCTCAGAGCAGAACTGAGGGGGGCAGTTGTCCTCTGACTCACAGCCTTATAAAATGCACTGTTTGCTTGATGTTTGCAGAGCAATCGGGTACGGGACATGATACTGCCATGGGGGATGTCTTTGTGTGTGCGCGATGCAAGGAGTGTATCGATATCAGACAACAACTCAGCGTTCTTGTGGGCCTATATGAGAGCTTGAAGGACAGGGTGGATGCCCTCGAAGAAACCAAATTGAGGGGCCCATCAAGCTCTCAGCTGCCCACATCAACACCAGAGCTTGCACTTGGGCATCACGTGACACAGAGGCAACCCCCAAGGCAGAATCCACTGGTCCCGAAGGAACTAGTAGTTGTTGGTGACTCTATTGTCAGGGAAACGGGGAACATGCTTTGTAAAAAGGATAGGTGGAACAAGACCAGGGTTTGTCTCCCAGGGGCAAAGGTTGATGACGTTGTAGAGCAGGTATCATCTTTTAAGGGCACAAAAGGTGATATAGTTGTACACGTTGGCACTAATGATATTAAGAGTAGGAGACCGGCAGAATTACTTAACCAGTACAGGTAACTGTTGTACAAAAGCCGAGAATTAGGGTTGAATTTGAAATTGTCTGCAATTCTGCCCAGACACGATAGGAGGGAGTATATGATGAGAGCCTTGTCGATCAATTCGGCCCTGGAAAGATTGTGCAAGGCTCAAGGGGTAGAATTTTTTTCAGCCTGTACTGTACTTGTTAACAGGAGAGATTGCTTCTATAGGGATGGGATACACTTAAATAGAAAGGGTGCAAGAATATTTGCTGATGCTATCGAGGCAGTGTTAGGTGGGTCGGAAAACTACTAGCTTGGGGGGAGACAAAGACCAATAGATTGACAGTAGCCACCGGCAGAGGTGAAAGAGATTCTTGCACTGCTTCTATTAGAATGAGCAGAAGCCTGAAAAACAAGATGCATGATATTTCAGAGACTGCTGGGAGCCATTGCGGTACAAGTAAACACATGGGTTGTGTTAGGGTAGCTAAGAATAGAAACAGGTGCAGGTATACTTGCGTGTACACCAATGCTAGGAGTTTAGTAAATAAATTTGATGAATTTGAGGTATTGCTCAAAACGTCAAAGGCAGATATTGTTGGGATATCAGAGACGTGGTGTCACACAGATATAAGGGATGCAGAACTGGAATTTGGGGAGTACAACGTCTACAGAAAGGATAGACAGGATAAGAAGGGGGGAGGGGGTTATGCTATTAGTTAAGAAACACATAAAAACCAAGGAAGTGAAGCCAGTCGACATCGCTGGACAGTGCAGTGTTGAGTCAGTTTGGTGTGACATAAGCATTGGGAGATCAAAATTGAGAGTAGGAGTGTGCTATAGGCCTAATGACTCTGATGAGTATAATAAGAAACTGTACAGGGAAATAGAGTGGGCCAGTAAATCAGAGAGTCTTATAATGGGAGATTTTAATTTCCCAGATATTGACTGGAATTTGGGGGCTGGTCACTCACACACTAGCAGGGCGTTTGTGGATTTATTGGATGATTGTTTTCTACATCAGCATGTTCAGGAGGCAACTAGAGGGAGTAATACTCTTGATTTGATTATCAGCAGTGATTCTTCATGCATTAAGAATCTGCAGATAAATGAACCATTAGGTGGCAGTGATCACTCACACACTAGCAGGGCGTTTGTGGATGTATTGGATGATTGTTTTCTACATCAGCATGTTCAGGAGGCAACTAGAGGGAGTAATACTCTTGATTTGATTATCAGCAGTGATTCTTCATGCATTAAGAATCTGCAGATAAATGAACCATTAGGTGGCAGTGATCACAGTGTGCTGAAGTGGGATTTACTCAAAGCGGTAACTACCATTAGGGGTAAAGGGAAGGGTTATTGCTTCCGTAAAGGTGACTACGATGGACTGAGACAGTATTTAAATTCTATACAGTATGACCAACTGATGATGTTACCAACAGCAAATTCAAAATGGGAAGCATTCAAAGAACTTATCTTGGAAGCTACTAGGCTTTACATACCAACTAAGAAATATTCTTCAATTTTTAGGCCAAAATGGATGTCAGATGAATTAATGAGGCATATGGCAGAGAAGAAAAATGCATGGGATACTTAAAAATTAACACGACACAGAAGCCTATGATAGATACAAGTTGATATGCAACCAAATTACAAAAGAGGTTTACCAGGCGAAGGCAGATTACGAGAAATCCTTGGCAAGGGATGCAAAGAAAAACAGCAAAGAGTTCTTTACTTATGTAAACTCTAGAAAGAAGGGGATGAATCAGATTGGTCCACTTGATATTGATGGGTCAACTGTTGATGATCCTGCTCAGGTAGCTAACAAACTAAATGAATATTTTGCATCGACATTCACACATGAGGAGTTATTCAGCGAGGGGAATGCGAGAGGTGTATTCAACTCTAGCAGTAAGCTAAAGAATCTTGAAATAACTGGGAGTAAAGTGGAGGAGAAATTGTTGAAGATAAACACAAGAAAGGCACCCGGGGTGGATGGGATCTATCCAGTTGTATTAAAGGAGACAGCAAAGGAAGTAAGCAAACCCTTAGCCATAATTATGAGAGCTTCCTTGGACTCAGGGGAGGTACCCATAGACTGGAAATGTGCAAATGTGAACCCAATTCACAAAGGAGGATCAAAGGCTGACACAAGTAATTATACACCTGTGAGCTTAACTTCTGTTCCAAGAAAATTAATGGAGGCACTGGTTAAAGAAGCACTGCAGGATCATTTAGACAAGACTCCAGTTATAGCTCGGACACAGCATGGTTTTCTTAAGGGGAAGTCTTGCCTGACCAATTTGATTGGATACTATGATGCAGTCACAAAAGAACTGGATGCAGGGAATAGTTTTGATATTATATACTTGCATCTTAGAAAGGCTTTTGATACTGTTGTACATGGAAGACTGCTACACAAATTGGAGCAGTGTGACATTGGAGGCAAATTGCTGCTATGGATAAAGGGGTGGTTGAGGGGGAGAAGACAGAGAGTGGTAATCAATGGACACTGCTCATCGTGGACTAATGTTATTAGTGGAGTCCCTCAGGGCTCAGTGTTGGGTCCATTATTGTTTTCTGTATTTATAAATGATATTGATGATGGTATATCAAGCTTAATGTCCAAGTTTGCAGACGATACAAAGGTTGGCAGGGTTGTCAAGGACACTTCTGACACTATGCTGCTGCAACAGGATCTGGAAAGGTTGAGCAGATGGGCTGAGAGGTGGCAAATGAAGTTTAACATTGACAAATGTAAAGTACTACACATGGGAAACAGCAACCCCAGAGCAACGTATCAACTCTGTTGTACTACACTGACAGTGGTAGAGAATGAAAGGGACTTGGGGGTTGTTGTGCAGGCAGATATGAAGTTCTCTGAGCAGTGCAGACGGGCTGCAAGAGTAGCTCATGGAGTATTGTCAATGATATACAGGAATTTTTCCAGCAGGGATAAGGAAGTGATTATTCCCTTGTATATAAGGCAATGGTCAGGCCACACCTAGAGTACTGTATACAGGTCTGGAGGCCTCATTTCAAGAAGGATGTAGAGCTGCTGGAACGAGTACAGAGAAGGGCAACAAGATTAGTGAGTGGAACAAAGGGGTGCTCTTACGAAGAAAGGCTTAAGTTTTGCAAATTACAGTGTCTGGAGACTAGGCACCAACGAGGTGATCTGATAGAGCTGTATAAAGCCTTGAATGGTTTGAGCATGCTCAATGCTGATGGGATTAGCATTAGTAGAGGCATATGATGCAAGAAAGCAAGCTTATTCAGCATCAGCCAAAAAAAAAAAAAAAAAAAAAAAACAACCACTACTCCCATTTCACCCCTCCGTTCGTTCGAAATACCTGTCGAGCTGAGCCTTAAATTTGTTTAGGCTATCAACTTCAACAACAAGTGATGGGAGTCTATTCCAGAAACCAACTGCCCGCTGGCTAAAGGCAAATTTCCGCACATCTATTCTACATCTATCCTTTCTTAATTTGAACTTATGTCCCCGTAGGTTCGTATTCTGAACAAGTGGGAGGATCCCATCAGAATTCAGCGTGCTCAACCTAATCAAGGCCTTATACACCTCAAACAGATCACCTCGCAGGAGCCAAGTCTCCAGCCGGTGCAATTTGCAGAATTTAAGCCATTCTTGGCATGAACACCCTCAAATGCCCTCTCAAATGATTATTCTAAGCAAGAGGAAAAATTCCATCAGCATTGAGCATGCTCAAACCATTCAAAGCTTTATACACCTCAATCAGATCACCTCGCAGGTGCCTAGTCTCCAGACACTGTAATTTGCAAAATTTAAGCCTTTCTTCGTAAGAGCAACCCTTTGTTCCATTCACTAATCTTGTTGCCCTTCTCTGTACTCGTTCCAACAGATCTACATCCTTCTTAAAATGAGGCCTCCAGACCTGTATACAGTACTCAAGGTGTGGCCTGACCATTGCCTTATATAAGGGGATAATCACCTCCTTAACCCTGCTAGAAAAATTCCTGTATATCATTGACAAGACACTATGAGCTACTCTTGCAGACCATCTTCACTGCTCAGAAAACTTTATATCTGCCTGCACAATTACCCCCAGGTCCTTTTCGTTCTCTACCACTGTCAGTGTAGTACTACAGAGTTGATACGTCACTCTGGAGTTGCTGTTTCCCATATGTAGTACTTTACATTTGTCAATGTTAAACTTCATTTGCCACCTCTCAGACCATCTGCTGAACTTTTCTAGATCCTGTTGCAGCAGCATACTGTCATTAGTGTCCTTAACAACCCTGCCAACCTTCGTATCATCTGCAAACTTGGACATTAAGCTTGATATACCATCATCAATATCATTTATAAATACAGAAAACAACATTGGACCCAATACTGAACCCTGAGGGACTCCACTAATAACATTAGTCCACAATGAGCAGTGTCCATTGATTACAACTCTCTGTGAGAATGGAGGAGAGGGTTTTCTTCCATGCATAGTCACAGGTGACAAAACTTGGATCCACCATTTTGACCCTGAAATGAAGAGAGTCAATGGAGTGGCAACATCAAAATTCACCGTGCAAGAAGTTCAGAAGTCAGCCTTCTGTCGGTAAAGTCACATCGACAGTGTTTTGGGACAAAGATGGGGTCTTGCTTATGGACTTCTTGGAGTGTGGCACAACAATTAACTCAGATCAATATGTGGAAAAGTTGAAAGCCTGCATCCATAGAGTTCAACTGAACAAAAACCTTAATAAAGTTCTTCTCCATGACAACGCATGACCCCCCACATCAGTCTGCACACGACGGAGGCCACTACAAAACTAGGGCACACCGTTCTTCATCATCCCTCTCGTGGCCCGGATATTGCACCTTCCGACTATCACCTCTTTGGTCTGCTGAAGGATGCACTCCATGTAACCCATTTTGCGGACAACAATCAACTCAAGCACAGTGTTCACGAAACCCTCCAAAGCAAGAGTAAGGACTTTTACAGCATCCGACTCAGAGATAGTGGAAGTGCAGAGAAAATGATGGTGACTTTGTGGAAAAATACCAGTGTGTTTTTTTTTTTTTTTTATGTGATCCCCAAACACGAGAGGTATTAGAACCTATAGTACTTAGTACCGTGCTTGGTATTTGTTAATAACAGTTAATGATTGAGGATTAATTGATGTAAAAGGCATAGTTATAGGAATTAAATTGTCTGAGGATAAAAATTGGAGGTATTACTTTCGTACCGCTCCTCATATAAATAATTTTTTTAAGTTTTTGAAAAAAATTTAACGATTTTAAGGGAAGGGGGGCATGTTTTTAGAGAGAGTGGTTTTTTGCATTTGTAAAAGTGTACATTGTCCTAGAACTTACATTTTCTATACTACTGTACTATACTATCACTCCCACCACACATGTAAGGCGCATTATGGCCTCAGCTTCCAATGCACCATTAAACATCAAACCAGCCATACATGTAAATTACAATAACAGAAATCAAAGCATTTTTTACAGTAAATGTTGTTTTTCTTAGTATATGGCTGATCAGGACTTCATAAAAGTGATAATATTACACGAATGATAACATTATCTGGGATCACAATAAGTGGTATACACTGTAATTGAAATAAATTTTATTGTAAAATAATAGGTAAACCCTAAGAAATTTCTTACACCTGCATTTTAGATATGTTCATTCTTACAAATCCTTTGACGATTAAGCAGGAAAACTCCATTTTTAAAAATAAGAAAAAAAAAGGTCATTATTGAGTTCTAGAACTCAAAGTAGCAAATAAAATTTATCAAAATTATATTAATATGATAGGAAATTAGTATTGCAGGAAAATTTTTCATAATATGTAAATGTTTAACCCTTGAAAATTTTTACAAATGAAACCATAAATAAAACTGTATTGCAAATAATGTAAAAGTGTGGGCTTTTTTTTAATGGAACATAGTGATCTTTATTAAGGTTGAAAAATGAAACCATAACTCTGTTTCAAAATTAAATCTTTAACGATAGTTAAAATCAAACTGTTTCATAATATAATAAATAAAACAACCAGTATATGTTAAATTATTTCTCAAAAAATTAGTCTATACAATTTAACATTGATAAGATGCATTACAAGAATAAATAAACAAACAAATAAATAAAGAGAAACTTTCAGAATAAATTCTTCAGTAGAAACCGAAAAGGGTGAAATGAGCAGTACAAAATCGTGAGCAGAACAAATTATTATTGTCATGTTTACTTATAATCAAGTAACTTGAACTTAATAAAAAAAAAAAAAAAAAAAGGACAAAAAAATTTAGTTACCAGAAGATTCAAAAATTTATAAATGATATACATTAAAAAAAAAGCCTCTATTTTTCAAATATCAATATGTTATCTTTAATCAAATGCTGTATATTCATGCTATTGAATTTTTGAAATTGTGACTGCTACTTCAGTTAAATATATCCTTGCTTTAATTTCAGAAAGTTTTCAACACCACAGGCATTCAATTCCTGGTCAACTGAGTTCATATCTTAGGATGTGCAGTGCTGCAGATCTTCCTAAAGTCTTTGGTATGAAAATTTTATATTTATTTATAAACATATATAGTATAAACCAAAAGTCAGGATGAGTCAACCAACCTATTTAAGTCATTATTTATATTGAATTGAATTCAAAAGTCTGCCTATTTTATATTCATGCATGTAAAACATGGCAGCCAATTAATGATTTGTTCTTTGTGTTTGTGAATCATAATAAATGTAAATAAATTCTTTCATTGTGTAATTTTTTTTTTTTTTAAAGTTGTCCTGGCTCTTGATTCATACTTCTCTTTAATCTGTCAGCAAGCATTTTTATCTTGCTGACAGATAAAAGACTGAAGTGGTGCATGGGAATATGGCCATTTATAAATTTAAATGCTAAAATTATGGCAGTTTATGAATATTTCTCATTAAGTAAAAAGACTAGTGATTGTGTGGGATATTTTTCTTCCAAACTTTTAGAAGCTATGTAGTTGACCATGAAAAGATAATTTTTCATTACCCCAGTACATAATACTAGGAGTAGAGTAGATGTCATATGTGCAGAATGCTCAGCTATGTCCATTTTACTTCTGTGTTATGTGGTACAATGTTGTAGCTGTTGTATTGCCATCTTAAACTGAACATTACTTTAGTGGTAAATCTTTATTGTGTATTGTAGTCTTGATGGATTCATTGTAGTATATTTTATGTCTTCTGTTTATTATTTTTATTGTTCCCCGTGTTTTTTTCTAGAAAGTCTGATTATTTTATTAAAACAGATTTCAGTTTCAATTGACACCCTCATCAGGGGGAAAGAGGATCTCATAGATTGTCGAAAATCAGTTTTGTTCATAGATTGCTAAAGGTTGTTTGTCCTATTCCTTGATTTAAATTTTTTTTAATAGAAGGTAAGGAGTTTAAAAAGTAAGAACTGTCTTATTGATTGACTCACTTTGTCAGACTTTGAAATTATTGGGTGTATAGAAACTTGCCAGACTGCCGGATTTTCTGTGCTTAGTTCTAATTTTAATTATACCATTGTTACCATCTCCCACCTTGCCAAGTTAGTTGATGATATTTGTTCCCTTTTTCTTTTTTTTTAATTAAAAAAAGTGGGCAAACTTTTCCCTTTTTTTTTTTATTTAAATTTTTTTTTTTTTTTAAATTTAAAACCTAAGCTACACCCCAGCTCAGTACTTGGCATATGTGCAGAAGCTCTCGATGGCATTCAGTGTGTGCTCCACAGTTCACGACTTCATCAACATCTGGGAAATCCCAGGTAGAGCTCTCAGAAACCCTCCATTGCTCTGTTCAAACCTGCAGAACCTCTCGACCTTCAAGTGGCACTTTCCCAACAGCATCATTGGTGCACTGAGTTCTGCCGACATTGATTTTAATCTGTGATCCAGTGTTTGGGACTAAAGGGAAAAAAAGAGAAATTCAATATTCATGTGCCATAACCATTCCTCTAACTGTCATTAAAACTAAAACTGACCACAAGTGAAAGATGTCCAGACTGGCTCAATCAGTCTATCACATTATAACCAGATTGTACTGTACAGTACAGCCCTATATCATCAGTATCTCAAAATATCCAGTACAAATGAATTATTGAGGTGATCACAAAGCTATTCAGGTGATCTTATGCTGGATAAAGCAATATATTTACTGTGATTTATGTATTCTATTGATGTTGGATGTTATACGTATTATATTTTTGTTCTATGTATTTTGTGGATGTTCTGCAGTTTTTCTATGTTTTAGTAGTTTGTATGTAAGTAAATATAATGTCTCCAATTAGATTATTAGATTCCTCTGGATGCCTGTAAAATTTTGTGAATAAATAATTTTATTATTATTATTATTATTACAGTTATCACAAAGTCATTTAGCTCCATGTTAGTTTGATAAACTTCTGGCATCCCCCTCCCCTAAAGAATTCCTCATGTGTGAATGTAGATACAAAATACCTATTCACTTTTTCAGTAACCTGAGCAGAGTTATCAGCAGTTAAACCATTGACTCAAGAGGCCCAATGTGATTCAACCCCTTCCTTCTATTGTCAATATATGCATAGAAGTATTTTCTGCATTGTGACTTCATTAGAGATTAATTTATATGCATCCCATGTACTTTCCTTCTTTGCTACATGTCTTAATAGTTCATCTGACATCCATTTAGGTCTAAGCCTTGAACAGTATTTCTTGATTGGTATGAAAACCCTAATAGTTACTTTGAATATTTCCAATTTAGAATTTGCTGTTTGTATCGTCATCAGTTGGTCCCACTACACAGAATTTCAAAACTGTCTGAGACCACAGACCATTGTAGTCATCCTTACAAAAGCAAAAGCCTTCCCCTTTATCTGTGACAGTGGTTGTCTTTAATTAAATTCCACATTAGTACAATGTGATCACTGCCGCCAAGTGGGTCTTTTACTTGCCGATTCTTAATGCATGTAGAATCACTGCTGATAACCAAAAGTATTGCTTCCTCTTGTTGCATCTCTGACATGCTGATTTAGAAAACAGTCTTCCAAGAAATCCAGAAATGTGTTGCTAGTACAAAGGGTATTAGGAAAGTTTTGCAATATGACGCAACAATGAATCACAGGAAGCTGCTTATTGCTGCATATTGAGACATGTTCATACGTGCATAGTAGCCGCCGCGCCAAATCGATGGGCTCAGTTATTCATTAGTAGTGAGAGTGTAAAGTGCTTGCGATGGCATCGTGGTCACGAAATGAGATAAGGACAGTTTTGCGGTATAATTTCGTGCGTGGTTTAACCATAGACCAGTGCTTAGAAGAAATGACTCTTGCACTAGTTGATGATTGTCCACATCGTACAACGATATTCAGGTGGTATAGAGAATTCCAAAGGGGAAATTTCACTCTGGAGGATTCTGAGAGGCCGGGAAGGCCACGAACGTCAGTTACGGAGGAAAACGTTACTGCTGTGAGGAAAATGCTTGACGAAAACAGGCGAGTGACCTACCAACAGATAGAGGATACTTTGGGCCTAAATGCACCAGCAATTCGTTCAATTCTGCAAGATCATTTGCACGTGAAGAAACTTTGTTCTCTCTGGGTGCCGCATCAACTGACTGAAGAGCAGATGACACGACGTGTGACTTGGTGCCGGGAGATGTTAAAAAAGTTTGATAAGGGACAATCTCGGTATGTGAACAACATCGTGACAGGTGACGAGACTTGGCTGTACTATTACGATCTGCCGACCAAGGCTCAAAACAAAGTTTGGGTCTTTGATGATGACGACACACCCGTAATTGTCAGAAAATCCCGATCTGTAAAGAAGAAAATGATAGCTGTATTTTTCAAATTGAGTGGAATTGTGGAACGTGTCGTTTTGGACACGCAGGAGACAGTCACAGCTAAGTGGTATACTGAACAATGCCTGCCTAAAGTCATTGGATCTATGAAGAACCTGCGGCCAAAGTCAAGAATGGACACCTGGTACCTCCATCACGAAAATGCCCCAGCTCACCGTGCCAAAGCCTGCACCGAATATTTGACCACGACAGGACTGAAACTTCTCGAGCACCCTCCCTACAGTCCAGACCTTGTTCCCTGCGACTTTACACTGTTCCCGCATGTGAAAATGAAGCTAAAAGGGAGGCGGTTTTCCAGTGTTGAGGTCCTTCTACGGGCTTGGGACAACGAGTGTGCTTTACTCCCTAGTGAAACTTGGCAGAATTGGTTTAAAGATTGGTTTCGGAGGATGGAGAGGTGTATTGAATGTAGAAGAAATTACTTTGAAGAAATTAAATAAACAAAGCTGTATTGCAAAACTTTCCTAGTACCCTTTGTATGTGAATCACCACAAATTCCATTAAATATCTGAAGAGTTAAAATCCCCCATTATGAGACATTATGATCTGCTAGCCAGTCTATTTCTCTGTAAAGTTGTTTGGTATACTCATCTCAGTCATTAGGCCAATAACACACTCCTAATCTCAATTTTATTTTACCAGCATTTAAATCACACAAAACTGACTCAGCATTGCACTTGTCACTTGTGTCAACTGGATACACTGCCTTAGGTTTAATATGCTTCTTAACTAAGAGCATTACACCTCCACCTCTCCTGTCCTGTATACATTGTACTCACCATTTTCAAATTGAGCATGGCATTAACACTAGAAGAGGCATGTGCTGCAAGAAAGCAAGCTTATACAGCATTAGCTGGGGAAAAAAAAAAAAAAAAAAACCTTCCCATTTCACCCATCCATTCAATAGAAACGTTTGTCTAGTTCAGCCTTGAATTTATTTTAAGCTATCAACTTCCACAACAACAAATGGAAGTTTTTTCCAGCAATCAACTTCCCTCTGGCTAAAGGCAAATTTCTGCACATCTATTCTATAATTCTCTTTCCTCAATTTGAGTTTGAGCCCCCCTCAGGTGTGTAATCGAGCAAGAGGAAGAATTCCATCAGCATCCTTATACACACCAATCAGATTACCTCTCAGGTCCCCAGTCTCCAGATGCTACAAGTTTGCAGAATTTAAGCCTTTCTTGGCATGAGCACCCCTTCATTCTCCTCACCGATTTTGTTGTCATTAACAATCCTACTAACCTTCATATTGTCTGCAAACTTGGACATTAATCCTGATAAGTTAGTCAGAGAAGACTTTCTCTTAACAAACAAATGCTGTGTCAGAACTATAACAGTAGTAGTTTTGTCTTACAGTTCTTTAACCAGTGACTCTATTATTTTCCCCGGAACACAAGGTAAACTAACAGGTCTGTAATTACTCATATCACCCTTTGGTCCCCCTTTGTGAATTGGGGATACATTTGTACATCTCCAGTCCGTGGGGACTCTCTCTGGTTGAGTCTAAGTATGCTCTCATAATGATATAACTGGATAGATTCCATCCACTCAAGGTGCCTTTATGTTTAACTTCAACAATTTCTCCTACACTTTGCTCTCAGTTATTACAAAATCATGTAGCTCCCTGTTAGAGTTTAACAAGCTTCTGTCCTCCACTTCCCTACAGAATTCCTCCTGTGTAGATGCAGAATCTTCGTTCAATTTGTCAGCTATCTGAGCAGGATAATCGACAGTTGGATCATAAATATCAAGTGAACCAATCTGATTTATCCCCTTCCCTCTAGAGTTTAAAGAAGTCTTTGCTGCTTCTCTTTGCATCCTTTTTTATGAGAAATCCAAAGATTTCTAGGAATCTGCGTTCACTTGCCTAACCTCCTTTGTTACTTGATTACAGACTATCTTGAATCTGCCATAGCCTTCTGTGTTGCCTAATAATTTATATGCATCCCATGCACTTTTCTTCTCTGCCACAAGCTTCATTAGTTCATCTGATATCCATTTAGGCTTAAACCTTGAACAATATTTCATAATTGGTTATGAAAAGCCTAGTAGCTTCCAAGATTAATATCTTGAATGCATCCCACTTAGAAAATGCTGTTGCTAACATCATCAGTTGCTCCCACTGCATAGAATTTAAAAACTGTCTGAGACCACTGTAGTCACCTTTATGAAAGCATAAAGATTTCCCTTTACCCCGATGGTATTTATATCTTTAAGTAAATCCCACATCAGTACAATGTGATCACTGCCACCTAGTGGTTCCTTTATCTGTAAATTCTTAATGCATAAATAATCACTGGTGATAATGAGATCAAGCATATTGCTCCCTCTGGTTGCCTCTCTAACAAACTGCTGTAGAAAACAATCATCCAATAAATCCAACAAAACCTTGACTAACCCACAAGTTCCAGTCTATATCTGGGAAGTTAAAATCACCCATTATAAGACACTTTGATTTACTGGCCCACTCGATTTCTCTGTGTAATTGTTCATTGTACCCATCAGAGTCATTAGGCCTAAAACAAACTCCTACCTTCATTTTTGCTTTCCCTGTGCTTATGTCATACCAAACTGACTCAACATTGCACTGTCCAAATTCATGAAATTTATTTACAATACTCCTAGCATTGGTGTACATACAAGTATACATACACCATTTTTATTATTAGTTTCTCTAACACTGTCTCTCCTGTTAGCAAGCACAGACCAGGCTGAAAAAAATTCTACCCCATGAGCCTTGCATTATCCCTCCTATCGTTTCTGTGCAGGATTGCAGACACTTTCAAATTTAACCCTAACTCGCAACTTTTTTTTCAACATTGACCTGTACTTGTTAAGTAAATCTGCAGTTCTGCTACACTTAGTGCCAACGTGTACAACGATGTCACTCTTTTTGCTCTTAAAGGATGATATCTTCTCTACAGCATCATCAACTTTTGTGCCCTGGCAGACTTACCCTGGTCCTATTCCACCATCCTTTTTGCACAATATATTTCCCGTTTCCCTGACAGTTGAGTCACCGACAATAACTAGCCCCTGTGGGACCAGTTCATTCTGCCCTGAAAATTGTAGCTGTGTTGCCTGGTGCACAAGAGTGTGCTCTGGCATTGAGTTGGGAAGCTGAGAACTTGATGGTCCCCCCCATTTTAATTCCCTTGGGGGCATCTACCCAACTCTTCAAACTCTTGTAGATGGCCATCAGAATGCTGAGTTGGCGTCTAATTTCTCTACATTCTCTGCATCTATCAAACACAAACACATCCTCCATGACTAAATTGTGTCCTGTTTGAAAAAGGTCTGCAAACATGTCACATTTTCACATTTCTTGCCAATATGATGTGTTGGAGAATTGCTCCTTTCAATTCTCTCCCATACCACAGCACTTCCTCTACTTTGTGCCGGTTGCTTTGCGGCTTTAGTCTGTTGCATAATCTCCGTTTAAATACAATTAACAATAAAATATGCCAATTAACAATAAAAATTAATATGATTTATAAATTTAATTGATTAATTGCCTATACTGTACTGTACAAATAGGTTCCTAATACAGTGCTACATATTACGCTATCTAATTTTATGTTATATCTTGCACTATCTAGTTTTACATTATATCTTGCCCTATCTAGTTTTACATTGTACCTTGCACTATCTAGTTTTATGTTATACCTTGCACTATCAAGTTTGAGATATACATTACGCTACTCCATATCGATCTACAACAATGGCGGCAAGTTTCGAACGTTACAAGTTTTACTCATGCTAAGTAATAACCCATAAAATCTCTATCTAAATTCAAAATGAACTAAGTATCATAACTAGGAATATAAAACTACTTCTAAAAATAAATTAATATGCCAATTAAAGTCAATAAAACAGTAAAAATTTAAGAAAAACTTCTGTATTAACTGGAACTGTAAAATCTTCGTCCCCATGGATCTACTCTCGTTCCCAAACTTGACAAGCAAACTTAGTATTAGCAATGTTGCCATTGCTAACACCAGTCATTGTCATCATTATCAGCCATTTTCAGTCCTCTGCAGGATGAAGGCCTCTCCAGCAATTTTGCAGTTCCTTCTGTTTTGTGCAATGGCCATTCATTTACTATCCACGAACTCTTGAATTTCATTATCCATCTCCATCGTTGTCTTCCAGGACTACTTCTAGCTCCTCTTGGGTACCATTCTGTTCTTTTCTTAGTCCATCTGTCATCATGTCTTCAAGCTGTGCGTTTTGCCCAAGACCATTTTAGTTCTTTAATTTTGATAAGAATGTCCTTTACTTCGCTTTGATGCCTAATCCATGTGTTTCTCTTCTTATCTAACAGTCTGATTCCTAATATGCGTTCCATTCTTAGCTGTGTAGTTCTCAGCTTCTCTTCCATTCTTTAACAAGCTAATTGTTCTATAATTTCCCAATTTATAATTTATCCCTCTTCTTTTGCAGCAAAACTATGATTGCATTATTCCACTCCTTAGGCGTCATGCGTTTTCTAATGCATTTTGTGAAGAGTCTTGCCAGTTTCTGTGTCATGTTTCTTCCTCCCAATTTTAATAACTATACAGTAACTTCAACTTCCCCTGGGGCTTTCTGATTCTTCATTTTCTTCAATGCATGTTCTACCTCATTGGGAAGGATATCAGGTATGTTGTATGTATTACTAAGAAGGATATCGTGTATGTCATATGTATTACTAATTTGTGGTATATCTTCCCCACTGCTGACATCATTCTTCGTTTCTTGTATAATTCTCTATAGTAGTCTTCTGCTATTTGTTTTATGCCTTCTCTGTTATTTATAAGTGCACCATCACTATTCTTAAGTTTCAGTATCATTTGTCTTTCTGTATTGTTGCTCATGGCTGCTGATTTAAGTCTTTCTTTTCCCTTAAAGCTTGTTCTACTTTTCTAGTGTTAAATCTTCTTGTGTCCTCTCTGAATCTCTTTCTAATGGCTTTGCAGAACACAGTATTTTTTTTTTTTTTTTTATGAGAACCCCAAACACGAAAGGTATCAAAACCTATAGTACTTAGTACCGTGCATGGGTTGAATGAGAAGTATGGGGTGGGGATGCCGGAAACTTTGCTCTAGAGACTAAACATGGGTTTCACCACTTCAAGCCTCCAATAAGCAAAGTGGTGGTATTCAGTATGTCAGTGTTTGTTGCTCTTCATTTGTCATCTTTGGTTCATCATGACAAGTGTTTCTTGACTAATTTTTTCTTCTTTGGATTTCTTTTTACCTATAGGTTTCTTGGGCTTTATCACTTTCAGAAAGTTGTAGTATTCCCGTTGCTATCTTAGTCTACCTTGTTCAGGATGGTAACATCATTCACGATATATCTTCTGTTAGTGAGGGTGAAGTCGATTTCATTAATTATTAATCCATTTGGGCTCTTCCATGCCCACTTCCTGTTGATCTTTTTCTTGAAAAAAGTGTTCATTAATGGCATGGCATTCCTTGAGATTCTGCAAATTCCACAAGTCTTTCACCTCTCATTTCTTTCACCAATTCCAAAATTTCCTATAGTTCTCCTTTCTGCACTGTTTTGTCTATTTCCAACCTTAGCATTGAAGTCCCCCATAATGATAGTGTAGTGGGTTTTCTGCTCATCTAGAAGACTCAATTTCGGTGTACATTTCTCCAACCTGTTTATCATCGATGCTCGATGTTGGTGCATAAATCATTATAACCTTTAGCTTATACCTCTTAGAAAACCTGAGTAGTAGTCTTGACACCCTTTGTGATGTACTTTTGAATTCCAGAATGTTATTTTTTTATATCTTTGTGGACCAGAAAGCCAACTCCACCTTCGCTCCTTTCACTGTTTCAATTGGTGTACAGCAGATTTTCACTTGATAAACTTGTACGTGATTCATTTCTTCTTCTTCTTCTTTCAGCCAAACCAATGATATTCCAATTCACATTTTCTAATTCCTTTTCCATCTCTAATATCCTATCTTCACCAATGAGCGGTCTTAGATTGTAACAGACCAAGTTCAGTTTCCGTGCATGGCAACCTGGTTATACCCAGAGATTTTTAGCAACCTCTGCTTCCACTCTGATCCTCTCGCTGCCATGAGAGGGGGGGAGTGAAAGCCACTGGGGACTGAGGGCCACATGTTTCGTTGTGGTGTCATGTGTTGGAGGGTTTGGTCTTTTCCTCTTCACGCTGACCAGGCATCTTGAAGAGAACCACTCTACACGTTCGTTGCCACCTAAGTGACATAACAGGGCTTACCATCAAGAAGGTGTGCATGAATGGATTTTAGGGAGGCAGGCCAACTGGACTTCTTCTAAATCTTCTGAAATAGAAAGATATTGGAACCATCAGTGTTTTAGACCGAGTGCCTGATAACACACAGAAGGCTCCCATTATAATGCAGTTTGCTTTACGCTGATTCGCTATAACGCTGTTCTTATATTATAACCCGTATCTGACTATAACGCTTCACAGATCACTATAACGCTCTTGTACAGATTGCATTTTTGGGATATTTAACGAAATCTTTTCATTTGATGGAGTCGATAGCTTGAAAATGAATAGCAAAACAGCATTAAAACGTTTCCCCCGCCAACTTGAGAAATTTTCCCACGCTCAGCGAAATTTTCTTGCACGCTAATTTAATACAGTACAGTGACTTGTTATATAGCTCTGAGATCAACAATTTAAAAAAATATCAAGTATATTGCTTGTAATATTTGCGTTATATTCATTTATCCGAAGTCTAGTCATCGCTTAGTACAGTATTAGACATTGTGCGTAACGGACAGTTTACTCGAACATTGTATCATAATTAATGCAACCAACGCATTTACATTTTTGAAGAGCTAATAATGGCCGATAAGAATGAAAAAGCAACGTCTGGGTGCAGTATGAAGACTATAAATGTAGGAAAAAGACTGAATTTGAAAATTAAATTAGACATTTTGAAGCAAATTGATTCCAATCAATGACAGCCGGATGGTGTGCCATAATTTAGGACTTGCAAGTTTAACTGTAAGAACAATTATAAAAAAATAAAGAATTAATTTTAGCAGCGGGAAAGATAGCTATTCCACTGCAAGCAACTAGGGCTAGGCCGGCTATTAGGATTGAAATGGAAAGACTTTAACTAATTTCACTAAAGATAATATCATGCAGAATTCAGTTAAGTTAAATATTATATAAAAGAGAGAGAAAGAGATTAGCCAATATGATGATCTGAAGAAAACTCACAAAAAAAAAAAAAAAAATGTGGAATCATTTAAAACTGGTAAGGGCTGGTTGAATAGATTTAAAATCCAGGGAGAAGCCTCAAGTGCAGATCAAGGAGCCGAAACTTTCAAAAAAGAACTTTGGCAAGGGATGCAAAGAAAAAAAACAATGAGTTCTTTACTTATGTAAACTCTAGAAGGAAGGAGATGAATCAGATTGGTCCACTTGATATCGATGGGTCAACTGTTGATGATCCTGCTCAGGTAGCTAACAAACTAAATGAATATTTTGCATCGACATTCACACATGAGGAGTTATTCAGCGAGGGGAATGCCAGAGGTGTATTCAACTCTGGCAGTAAGCTAGGGAATCTTGTAATAACTGAGAGTAAAGTGGAGGAGAAATTGTTGGAGATAAATACAAGAAAGGCACCTGGGGTGGATGGGATCTATCCAGTTATATTAAAGGAGGCAGCAAAGGAAGTAAGCAAACCCTTAGCCATAATTATGAGAGCTTCCTTGGACTCGGGGGAAGTACCCATGGACTGGAGATGTGCAAATGTGACCCCAATTCACAATGGAGGATCAAAGGGCGACACAAGTAATTATAGACCTGTTAGTTTAACTTTTGTTCCTGGAAAATTAATGGAGGCACTGGTTAAAGAAGCACTGCAGGATCATCTAGACAAGACTTCAGTTATAGCTCAGACACAGCATGGTTTTGTTAAGGAAAAGTCTTGCCTGACCAATTTGATTGGATACTATGATGCAGTCACAAAAGAGCTGGATGCAGGGAATAACTTTGATATTATATACTTGGATCTTAGAAAGGCTTTTGATACTGTTGCACATGGAAGACTGCTGCAGAAATTGGAGCAGTGTGGCATTGGAGGCAAATTGCTGCTATGGAAAAAGGGGTGGTTGAGGGAGAGAAGACAGAGAGTGGTAATCAATGGACACTGCTCATCGTAGACTAATGTTATTAGTCGAGTCCCTCAGGGTTCAGTATTGGGTCTATTATTGTTTTCTGTATTTATAAATGATTTTGATGATGGTATATCAAGCTTAATGTCCAAGTTTTCAGGCGATACGAAGGTTGGCAGAGTTGTCAAGGACACTACTGACACTATGCTACTGCAACAGGATCTGGAAAGGTTGAGCAGATGGGCCGACAGGTGGCAAATGAAGTTTAACATTGACAAATGTAAAGTACTACATATGGGAGACAGCAACCCCAGAGCAACGTATCAACTCTGTGGTGCTACACTGACAGTGGTAGAGAATGAAAGGGACCTGGGGGTGGTTGTGCAGGCAGATATGAAGTTTTCTGAGCAGTGCAGAAGGGCTGCAAGAGTAGCTCATGGTGTATTGTCAATGATATATACGAATTTTTCTAGCAGGGATAAGGAGGTGATTATTCCCTTATATAAGGCAATGGTCAGGCCACACCTAGAGTACTGTATACAGGTCTGGAGGCCTCATTTCAAGAAGGATGTAGAGATGCTGGAACGAGTACGGAGAAGGGCAACAAGATTGGTGAATGGAAGAAAGGGGTGCTCTTACGAATAAAGGCTTAAGTTTTGCAAATTACAGTGTCTGGAGACTAGGCACCAGCAAGGTGATCTGATAGAGTGTATAAAGCCTTGAATGGTTTGAGCATGCTCAATGCTGATGGGATTCTTCCTCTCGCTCAGAATAATCACCTGAGAGGACATAAATTCAAATTTTGGAAAGACAAATGTAGGATTGACGTGAGGAAATTTGCCTTTAGCCAGCGGGTGGTTGGTTGGTGGAACAGACTTCCATCCCTTGTCGTGGAAGTTGATATCCTAAATAAGTTTAAGGCTCAGCTGGACAGGTATTTCGAACGAACAGAGGGGTGAAGTGGAAGTGGTTATTTTTTATTTATTTATTTTATTTTTTTTTTTTTTTTTTTTTTGGCTGATGCCGCATAAGCTTGCTTTCTTACATCAAATGCCTCTACTAATGCTAATGCTATAAGCTCTTGCTAAAAAATTTAATAACTGAATTATTATACTAATGTCTAATTGTTGATGATCCTGCTCAGGTTGCTGACAAACTTAAAAAAATATTATTCGAAGAAGAGAATGTATATTTATTTTTATTGCCAACCTATCAATAGAAAGCACAGTTTTGAAATTTATAAATTCTTCAGTTAATTCTTCTGTTTTTTCTTTTTTTTTTTATCTGTTTTATTCATTGTTTTTTTTTTTTTTTTTTTTGTTTTTTTTTTATGTTATCTTATATCACATTACAAGACTATTTAACACTCAGTTTTAATAATTTTACTCAATTATTTAAAAGAGCATCATTTGGAAAATTAATTAGTAAAAGATTCTGTTTTTGTTTAAGGATCAACAAGTAGTCTGTTTAGCACTGCTGTCATTAGTGGATCTTCAAGTGCTCCAGAACTTAAAAATGCTGTTCCTCCATCATCCTCTGGTAATGTTATCTAATGTTATCTAAATATAGATACAGAAATCTTAATTGTTCTTTTTTGCATTCAGTTCCTTTGATTTTATATCTATGTTTATATCGTGTGTGCGTGCGTGCATGCATGTGAATACACACACACACATACTAATACTATATGAATTAAACTTAAATATAATCATATTTTTTATTCTGAATGTGAGAGTCAAAATACATTATTATTGTATTGCATTGTATTAAATAAGCATAATTTAATTTAATTAATTCTTGATTTAACATTCTTGTAATATTATATACACAGTGTCCTCCCATTTATGCTTGCAAGAAATAACAAGTGAAGGGAAAATATCGGAAAGTATCAGTAAAAATATTACAAAGAAGGCAGATGGTCAGCACTCATGATCTTGATTTGGCATTGGGATGGGTCACTAAGGGATGGCAAGCTTCTCTTTACTGCAAGATATGGTGATCACCAGAGGGTACTGGAGGCTGGGAATGTGATATATCCCTGGATGATGTTAATGCCACAGGCTGAAGTTCTGACTTGGCTGTTAATATAGTTCCTATTGATTTTACCTCATACCATCCCAGTTCATATTCTCCTGTCATCCAAGGCTTAAGGGCAACAAAAACCCAAAAAAAATCACAACTCTTTCCCCCCACCTTCTCTCCCGACTGATGAGAGACATAATCTAAAAACTTGACTGTAACTAGGGCAAATGATTGAGTAGCTCCAAACAAGGATAGACAAGCACTTACAACGCACAGTGAGGTAGTACACTGTGTGTTCTAAGTGCACAGCGTGATGTAGCACACCACCAAATTTCCAAAGACCACACCTTCACAGATCCCAAAAAGTTATGTCATTCATCATCAAAAGAGGAAAGACATTTTAGAAGCCTTCATATAAGAAAAGATTATAATAAAACAATTAAATTCTACAAAAAGAATTCTACCTATTGAGCCTTGCACAATCTTTCCAGTGCCAAATTGATCGACAAGGCTCTCATCATATGAGAGACTTAACTGGAAAAGCATTGTTCGCACCTCTAGACATCAAGCAGTTGAGGCAATTAGTGCAGCTGCTGCTAAGCATGAATTAAAAGTCAAAGGGATTACCATTCTGCAACTTAGTGTTACCCTTAAAACCTATCAAACTGCCTGTCCCACATACCCAGAAGTCGTGCTGGCCATCTTATTGGTTAACATTTACTGGTATTCAACACAGCAGGCCAATAATTCATTTGAAATAAATACAGTACATGAAATTGCAGACTTCCGTAATTTTCTTATTATCTGGATCCTTGTATCATATTACAAAATAGTTTGTTTATATCATATACAGTGAAACGTCTCTTAACGGACACCTCTCGTTAACGGACATCTCTCTGCAATGGACATTTTCAAATTCCCCAACTCACCTCTGTTGGTTTTAACATGTTTTCAGCTTCCGTCTAGCGGACATTCTCTGTAACGGACGCGGACAGGCAGTCTGCACTGTTTCGTTTAGATTAGCACTTAATTTGATCTCCCCATGAGGGACTGCGGGAGAGCTGACGGCCCTTTTTCTAGGAACATTTCTTCCCCATATTGTCTCAATCGTGTGTTTATTTTCTATTTCCGATTTTCTGAATTTTATCAAGGTTTACGTCGCGGTTCTAAACCCTTTTTCGAGAATTTTAAGGCACGTGTAAAACTTCTGATGAATTCAGTGTGTGCAAGTGGGGGGGGGGGGGATTTGGTCGGCCTTTCGTCTTTTCAGTTTCCAGTTTTGTTCAGTGTCGTGTGAAGTGCACAATGTCTTCTCGTAAACATTTAACTTTAAAAGATAAAGTCGAACTCATTAATGCGTATGATCGGCAAAAAAATAGTATTCGCAATCTCGCTGCAAAATTCAAAATCGGGAAGACGCAGGTAGCGACATCCTAAAGAAAAAAAAATGAAATGCTGAAACAATTTTGGCAACACGGAAATAATCAGGTTCAAAAATCATTCCCGAAAACTGTTGGACTTCAAATTGACAATGTTACGCATGAGTGGTTTTGTCGCGAACGTGCTAAAAAAATTCCCATTAATGGGCCTATTATTAGGGAAAAGGCTTTGAAGGTTCCGAAATCTATGGGAGTAAATGAGTTCAAAGCTTCTGTGGGATGGCTAGACAAGTTCAAAACTCGGCATAAAATTTCTTGGAAAACCGTAAGTGGTGAAGGTGGATCTGTTGATACTGGTGTTGTAACAGAGTGGACCGTCAAATTGGAAGATTTTTGTCGTGATTTTGAAGCTAAGGATATTTACAACTGTGACGAAACAGGGTTGTTTTTTAAAGCTCTTCCTGAAAACACAATGAGTCTAAAAAACGAAAAGTGACAGAGCGGAAAAATTTCTAAGGAACGCTTGACTGTACTATTGTGTACAAATATGCTGGGAGACTTTGAACAACCTCTTGTTATAGGAAACTCACAAAATCCTCGTTGTTTCAAGGGCATAAAGTTGAATCTTTTGGATGTTGACTGGAAGTCTAATAAAAAAAGCGTGGATGATACGAGATATCATGAGCGAATGGATAAGTCACTTTAACCAAAACATGATTCGTCAAAACAGAAAAATTATTCTTTTCATGGATAATGCTGCATCTCACCCGCACATTGAATTGTATCATTCAAATCGTTTTTCTGCCACCAAACACATCTGCAGAGTGTCAGCCCTTGGATCAAGGGATAATAAAAAATTTTAAACTTCACTACAGAAAATGTGTTTTAAGACATTGCAAACATGAACGATGTAACATGTGCGAGTGACCTTGCAAAGAAAATCAGCATCCTAGATGCGATTCAGTGGATTTCTTCTTAAGTAAACGCAATTAGAAAACAAACTGTCGTGAACTGTTTTGTAAAGTCTGGCTTCTCAAACGCAAAAATTGAAGTTGTGAACAGCAATGTGGAACACCAAGAAGAACAAGAACTTCAACATCTATGGATAATGTACGATACTTCAGCTACAAAGATATAGACTCGAACCTCACTACAGAAGATTGTGCTATAGATATCAACAACATCATCGATATTTTTCAAGAAGTTCCTCATGAGGATGAAGAAATGGAAGGTCATTCTGTCGAAGAACATATTAACGACGAACCACCGATGAAAATAGAAGCGCTCATACAAATCAATCGTTTAAAAATGTTTTTTGCCGCTGAAGAAGATACTGAAGGACTTTCAATGGTTTCTTCACTCCAAACAAATGTTGAAAACAAAATTATCAGCCGGAAGAAGGTGCAGAAGAAAATAAGTGATTACTGTATGTATTTTTCTTAAGATCAAGTCATAATATGCATAGCACAATTGTATGTATATTATTTACAAAAATATTGTGCAAAATCTGTATATAATGTAATTTAATTTTACATTAAACGTTTAACAATTTTTCTTTATCTCTTGTGTATGTAATTGTATATTATTTACAAAAATATTGTTCAAAATCTGAATATATTTTAATTTAATTTTACATTAAACGTTTAACGATTTTTCTTTCTTTCTTTTTTTTTTCCTCCCTCAGACTTCTTGTTAGCGGACACTTCTCTCTAACGGACAAATTTTTGTTCCCCATGGCTGTCCGTTAAAGGGAAGTTTTACTGTATTTCAATTTTTTCTCATAGTATGTAATTTTTATAATGAAAAATATAACTGCAAAACTTATTTGTTGGCATATGCTTATAGCTTCGATTCTATATACGATCTCAATTTTTTAGCATTGCTTATAAACATCGTGAAACTTACTTCCTAATCCATATGTTTAAAATATGATGAAGAAATTAAAATGGGAATTAATTTTTTTCCTGTTTTAATTTCTTTTTCCCATAGGAAAAAAGTGCACTCTTTTACTGTGATTTAGAATTTAAGGTTTATTTTCAGAATGAATTTTATATTTTTGTTAGTTATTTCATTATATTATATGTGAGATAAGTTTTAATTCTTTTCTTTTTCAATAAATTAATAATAATTATTTATGCCTTTTTTTTTTTTAATCCAAATATCTTGGGATGACAAATTTGATTTTGCTTACTGGCAGCACTTAGGGTCGCAGCAACCCTGTTTTGTAAAATATTAAAATCGTTATAAAGAATAACAAGCCGTTATTATTGTATTGTATCATTTATTAAAGTGATATTATAAATACAAGGTACAAGGTACAAGGTATTCGTGTAATGATTGCGGCCTCCAGGGTTTCCCCTATATACCGCTGTATCTTCTGTAGTTTATTTATAGCCGGCAAGTGTGTGCAAATGTATGTGTGTATATTTTAGTGTAGGTTCTGATGGGTGTTGTTCGCCGGCCCTGGAGACTTTGCAGCCTGGAGGCAGGGGGGGAAGCCACCTGCGTCCAGACTCCCGTACCTTGCCACGAGGAGGCGCTCCAGGGGTTAGTAACCGCAAAGAGGGTTTCCAACCAGTGGTAAACCCGTGAAAGTTATGGGAAGGAGAAGTAGGACAAAGAAAGAAGAGAGATATTCTCTTAAGAAAGGAGCAGAAAACGGTAGGATGAATTAACAACTAAGAACAGAGAGGAAAGTTAGGTTTTCTCTGACTGGAAGAGGAGCCCAACCTCAGCCAGCCAGAGAAAGGAAAACTCAAGAAACAATTTTAATTGTGTCTGAGACACCAAGAAAATAACTTAACTTAACTTACATCTAATTACAAAATTTTCCAAAAATTTACAGTGAGAAGACGAGACTTCTGAGAAGCCCAGAAGAACTTGTCTGAACAATAGTTGGTAAGAGTTTTAAACAGTTACACTAAATAACAAGCAATCTAATAACCTTCAGTGATTTTGTTAGAACTGCAATTCTAGTATCTTAACACACAATGAGGAAAACTTGAGATTTAACAAGGCTATTAACTCCGAGAGTCATAATAAAATTAAGATCACAATTACATAAAGAGGAAGTTGTAATTCTAAACAATAATTTTTTTTTTTTTTTTTTTAATCCAAAATTTTGAGTTAAACAGGATGAGCTGTGTTTAGCATCTTTCGTCTTCTAAACACAGAGTTAGCATAGTTACAAAAAGCTGAGAAGGATTCTGATGTTTCCAAAAATTTTGGGAAATCATCTAGGGTGTAAACATTAGTGTCTAACATGAGCTGGTAACGTAAATCTAAATATATGTTGCAATTTAGGACTAAATGTTCCACCGTCTCCTCAGCTCCACAATGACAAAGAGGAGAGGGGACCAGTCCAAACCTAAAAAGGCGGGAGTTAAGGCCGTGATCCGTAAGAAGAAAAGAGGAAAAAAGTCCAGGTTGAAGCCAGGAAAGATTCTTAGATTTTACAAAGACTTTAGGAAGGAAGGAGAAAGTAATTCTGCCAAGGGGAGAGTCATCCCAAGAGAGCTGCGACTCATCAAGGGCTAAACTGAGCAGTCGAGAAACTTCAAGGTCGGTAGAGTTATTATAATTATTTTCAAAAACACCAATGGAAGCAGGGATAAGACGCCTCCTGTGAAATTTAAGAAATGCAAGGATAATTTCTAAATGAATGGGAAGGCACCCATTCAGAACTAGCAGGGCATCAGTAGAAACAGTTCTACATGCCCTGCTCGTGGCCAAAAGGAAGGATCTTTGCGTCTGTAGAAGAATTTTAAGAATGAGAGAGTTTTGAACACGGGAACCCCACGCACCCGCGCCATATGTAACAATTGGGAGGAATATAGATTTGTAGTATAAACCCAATGTTCTAGATTTGAGGTTCCAAAGAGATTATAAATACAGTAAACCCCCACTATTCGCGGTATCTGTATTCGCGATTGCTGATTTAATATAAAATGAAACCTAAAAAATGTGAATTTTAAAGTGCCGTGAATATTTTCTGCCATAAAAAAACATGGGCGTGGCTAAAATTATCTTTCTCTCTCAAAACAGCGCTGAGTGGGTGGGGGAGAGGGGTGACAAAATCGCGAGCGTGGATGCTTCTCGCTAATCCTTGTTCAGTATGCGCTTGTCATGGAAGGTTTCGTCGTTTGCTTTTAATTTATATGCTTATAAATTGAATAAATTTATCAATTTATAAATTGACATGCTTACAAAAGTGATAAATCTACCGTTTTGCGGTGTAAAACAGACTTTTTTGAGTGTGTTAACGGAAAAAAGTGACTTTATTGTGGACAAGTTCTTTCTAACCCCTACAAAAATATGGCTACAATAACAAGAGAAATGTGAAAATATTAAAGAAGGTGATGACATTAGCGAATAAAATTGAGTTATTAGATAAAATTTCTAATGGTGAAAGTGTCTCGGTGGCAAAACATTATAAAATCAATGAGTCAATGGTACAATCAATCAAGAAATTGGAAGAAAAAAATCCGCCGTAGTGTCCGTGAAAACGCGCTAATTGCTTCAAAAATTTGCTCTGTAACTCGTGATGTTAAATTAGAAAAAATGGAAAACGCTTTAAATCTGTGGATAGAAGACCGAACTCAAAATAAAATTCCGTTAAGTTCACTCATCATTCGTGAAAAGGCAAAACTCCTTTATCAACACTTTAGCGAAACTGGTGATAGCACTGGCGTGATAGGTTTTTTTGCTAGCAAAGGCACTGGTTTGAAAGATTTGTTTTAAATTTCTAATAAATATTACATTTAATATTAAATTGTTTCTTATTTTCATTTCGATGCCATATGCTTGCATTTAACTATGTACTGTCTATGTACATAGTCATATTATGAAGGTACATATAGTACATACATAGACAAAATTTTAGACTAGTTTTTCTTATAAATTTCATAGTTTGGAACGGAACCCCTTTATTATTATGGGAGCCATAACTCAGTATTCGCGTTTTCGGTATTCGCAACATTTCTCAGGAACGTAATCCCCCTCGAATAGCGGAGGTTTACTGTACTAAAATGTTTAATATTTTAAAATACTTTTTTTTATTCCTTACCACAGTCGACTGTTCTTATGCTACATAGGTACACTGATAATTTTTAAGAAATTAATATTTATAAAGACAAAAGCATTTTTATGCAAATAATTTACGATATAAATATCTTTAATAATAATGGAAACACAGACTTAATAATTTATAGAAAATATTTTATTTTCACTTTAATAGTTTATAAATTAATTAATTGTTTTTAAATTTAATTATCTCTTAGTTACAGTAAAATTTGAAAAAATAAAAATTAAAAAATCACTATTACAAAAACGCCCTGAATACGTTTTGCACAGGGCCCTGCAAATTTTAGGGCCAGCCTTGAGCACAGACATCGGCCACACATGACTGCTAAGTTGGAGCTTCAGCCTACCAGCATTAATAGCTCAATCAAGAATATATTACATGACCACCCTCCCTGTACCTTCTGTCAATAAGCACATTTCCCTCCAGAGACTCCAATGTCCTGTCAGAACCATGAGTTCTGACAACCTGACCTCTTTGTCTTAGTCTTCATCTTCCTGTCCCTTGAAGCCCTCCCCTGCCACTTCTCTGTTATGCTGACTAACCTTAAAGGCATGACATGGGATTCTGACACTGGCTTCCACTGGTCTGGCCAGTGGGCATATTCACTGATAACTAGATAGTGACTACCTCACATAGGGCACCCTGCCCTATGACTTATTTTCCCCCATAGATGGTGGGCTGCCTCTGCAGGGGTGCCCCTCTATCCACTGCTCTATTTTCAGGTGGAAGCCTCCCTATCATCTAACCCTTTACCCTTTTTTTTTTTTTTTTGCCCAAAATTAAAACTGTCATCCCACAGTCATTTCCAATAAAAAAATTCTTCTTCCCTTTCTTTTTTTCTGTCTTCTTGCCTTCTTATTTTTCTCCCTTCTTTGGCTAGGCATTGCCAATAATTGGCAATGCCTAGCCAAAGTTTCTGGCAGCAAACCTTGCTGCCAGAGACTTTGTCTAGGCACAAATCTACTGCATGGCCCTCCACGTGGTGAAGGACTGGTAACAGTGGAACCTTGGCCTTCCAAGGACCCAACAGCAAAGAGGTCAAATAAACAGCAGACCAACACATCCCACCGCTGTACTACACAGACCACACTATAATCTACACTTTTCTGGTTTCTACAGAGTCTGTATTGTGTCAGAAGAGATCATCATGGAGGTTGGGGAACTCCCAGGGCTGCAAACCCTGTAATACTGTGCACTATGTCCCTTGGCTGCATTACAAGCACGAACAGGAGGAATAGTGTGTATATCCCTCTCATTCAGCGGCATTTGCAACTCCGCTGAACGAGAAGTTCTTTAGCCATATTTAGCCGCTTGATTGAATATTTTTTACATTGAATTATTTCTGTAAGTAGCTTATAGACCTAGTAAGGGTCGTTAGTTTATTCTGAATTGAGACAGCGAGATTTGAAAGTTAATTAATACTTAAGTGTCCGTAGATATAAAGTTCGTAAGTTCCCGCCCTTGTCATACGATAGTTATATACCGTACTAGATAGCGTTAGTTGAACTTCGTTACCAGTTAAATTGTACTTTTAAATAAAAAGATATAACGACTTAGATTACAAACGTAACATAATTAATTATATTTAACATAATTAATAACATAACATAATTAATTATAATTTAATTAATTAATTAATAGAATCATGACTCAGACCAGAGCAGCAAAGCAAAAGGCTCAAGCTAATGGAAGTGCTGTGGCTCAGAGCAGAACTGAGGGGGGCAGTTGTCCTCTGACTCACAGCCTTATAAAATGCACTGTTTGCTTGATGTTTGCAGAGCAATCGGGTAAGGGACATGATACTGCCATGGGGGATGTCTTTGTGTGTGTGCGCGATGCAAGGAGCGTATCGATATCAGGCAACAACTCAGCGTTCTTGTGGGCCTATATGAGAGCTTGAAGGACAGGGTGGATGCCCTCGAAGAAACTAAATTGAGGGGCCCATCAAGCTCTCAGCTGCCCACATCAATGCCAGAGCTTGCACTTGGGCATCACGTGACACAGAGGCAACCCCTAAGGCAGAATCCACTGGTCCCGAAGGAACTAGTAGTTGTTGGTGACTCTATTGTCAGGGAAACGGGGAACATGCTTTGTAAAAAGGATAGGTGGAACGGGACCAGGGTATGTCTGCCAGGGGCAAAGGTTAATGACGTAGAGCAGATATCATCTTTTAAGGGCACAAAAGGTGATATAGTTGTACACGTTGGCACTAATGATATTAAGAGTAGGAGACCGGCAGAATTACTTAACAAGTACAGGTCACTGTTGAACAAAAGCCGAGAATTAGGGTTGAATTTGAAAATGTCTGCAATTCTGCCCAGACATGATAGGAGGGAGTATATGATGAGAGCCTGGTTGAACAATTCGGCCCTGGAAAGATTGTGCAAGGCTCAAGGGGTAGAATTTTTTTTCAGCCTGGACTGTACTTGTTAACAGGAGAGATTGCTTCTACAGGGATGGGATACACTTAAATAGAAAGGGTGCAAGAATATTTGCTGATGCTATCAAGGCAGTGTTAGGTGGGTTGGAAAACTGCTAGCTTGGGGGGAGACAAAGACCAATAGATTGACAGTAGCCACTGGCAGAGGTGAAAGAGATTCTTGCACTGCTTCTATTAGAATGAGCAGAAGCCTGAAAAACAAGATGCAGGGGTTGCCTCTGTGTCACGTGATGATATTTCAGAGACTGCTGGGAGCCATTGCGGTACAAGTAAACACATGGGTTGTGTTAGGGTAGCTAAGAATAGAAACAGGTGTGGGTATACTTGCGTGTACACCAATGCTAGGAGTTTAGTAAACAAATTTGATGAATTTGAGGTATTGCTCAAAACATCAAAGGCAGATATTGTTGGGATATCAGAGAGATGGTGTCACACAGATATAAGATATGCAGAACTGGAATTTGGGGAGTACAACGTCTACAGAGGGGATAGACAGGATAGGAAGGGGGGGGTTATTCTATTAGTTAAGAAACACATAAAAACCAAGGAAGTGAAGCCAGTCGACATCGCTGGACAGTGCAGTGTTGAGTCAGTTTGGTGTGACATAAGCATTGGGAGATCAAAATTGAGAGTAGGAGTGTGCTATAGGCCTAATGACTCTGATGAGTATAATAAGGAACTGTACAGGGAAATGGAGTGGGCCAGTAAATCAGAGAGTCTTATAATGGGAGATTTTAATTTCCCAGATATTGACTGGAATTTGGTGGCTGGTTACTCACACACTAGCAGGGCTTTTGTGGATTTATTGGATGATTGTTTTCTACATCAGCATGTTCGGGAGGCAACTAGAGGGAGTAATACTCTTGATTTAATTATCAGCAGTGATTCTTCATGCATTAAGAATCTGCAGATAAACGAACCACTAGGTGGCAGTGATCACAGTGTGCTGAAGTGGGATTTACTCAAAGAGGTAACTACCATTAGGGGTAAAGGGAAGGGTTATTGCTTCCGTAAAGGCGACTACGATGGACTGAGACAGTATTTAAATTCTATACAGTGGGACCAACTGATGATGTTACCAACAGCAAATTCAAAATGTGAAGCATTCAAAGAACTTATCTTGGAAGCTACTAGGCTTTACATACCAACTAAGAAATATTGTTCAAGGTTTAGGCCAAAATGGATGTCAGATGAACTATTGAGGCATATGGCAGAGAAGAAAAATGCATGGGATACTTACAAATTAACACATGACACAGAAGCCTATGATAGATACAAGTTGATATGCAACCAAGTTACAAAGGAGGTTAGGCAGGCGAAGGCAGATTACGAGAAATCCTTGGCAAGGGATGCAAAGAAAAACAGCAAAGAGTTCTTTACTTATGTAAACTCTAGAAAGAAGGGGATGAATCAAATTGGTCCACTTGATATTGATGGGTCAACTGTTGATGATCCTGCTCAGGTAGCTAACAAACTAAATGAATATTTTGCATCGACATTCACACGTGAGGAGTTGACACGGCATTCACACGAGGGGAATGCCAGAGGTGTATTCAACTCTAGCAGTAAGCTACAGAATCTTGAAATAACTGGCAGTAAAGTGGAGGAGAAATTGTTGAAGATAAACACAAGAAAGGCACCCGGGGTGGATGGGATCTATCCAGTTATATTAAAGGAGGCAGCAAAGGAAGTAAGCAAACCCTTAACCATAATTATGAGAGCTTCCTTGGACTCGGGGGAGGTACCCATGGACTGGAGATGTGCAAATGTGACCCCAATTCACAAAGGAGGATCAAAGGCTGACACAAGTAATTATAGACCTGTGAGCTTAACTTCTGTTCCAGGAAAATTAATGGAGACACTGGTTAAAGAAGCACTGCAGGATCATTTAGACAAGACTTCAGTTATAGCTCGGACACAGCATGGTTTTGGTAAGGAGAAGTCTTGCCTGACCAATTTGATTGGATACTATGATGCAGTTACAAAAGAACTGGATGCAGGGAATAGCTTTGATATTATATACTTGGATCTTAGAAAGGCTTTTGATACTGTTGCACATGGAAGACTGCTGCACAAATTGGAGCAGTGTGGCATTGGAGGCAAATTGCTGCTATGGATAAAGGGGTGGTTGAGGGGGAGAAGACAGAGAGTGGTAATCAATGGACACTGCTCATCGTGGACTAATGGTATTAGTGGAGTCCCTCAGTGCTCAGTGTTGGGTCCATTATTGTTTTCTGTATTTATAAATGATATTGATGATGGTATATCAAGCTTAATGTCCAAGTTTTCAGACAATACAAAGGTTGGCAGGGTTGTCAAGGACACTACTGACACTATGCTGCTGCAACAGGATCTGGAAAGGTTGAGCAGATGGGCTGAGAGGTGGCAAATGAAGTTTAACATTGACAAATGTAAAATACTACACATGGGAAACAGCAACCCCAGAGCAACGTATCAACTCTGTGGTACTACACTGACAGTGGTAGAGAATGAAAAGGGACCTGGGCGTAATTGTGCAGGCAGATATGAAGTTCTCTGAGCAGTGCAGAAGGGCTGCAAGAACAGCTCGTGGTGTCTTATCAATGATGTACAGGAATTCTTCTAGCAGGGATAAGGAGGTGATTATTCCCTTGTATAAGGCAATGGTCAGGCCATACCTTGAGTACTGTATACAGGTCTGGAGGCCTCATTTCAAGAAGGATGTAGAGCTGCTGGAACGAGTACAGAGAAGGGCAACAAGATTAGTGAATGGAACAAAGGGGTGCTCTTACGAAGAAAGGCTTAAGTTTTGCAAATTACGGTGTCTGGAGACTAGGCACCAGCGAGGTGATCTGATAGAGCTGTATAAAGCCTTGAATGGTTTGAGCATGCTCAATGCTTATGGGATTCTTCCTCTTGCTCAGAATAATCACCTGAGAGGGCATAAATTCAAATTGAGGAAAGACAGATGTAGGATAGACGTGCGGAAATTTGCCTTTAGCCAGCGGGTGGTTGGTTGGTGGAACATACTTCCATCCCTTGTCGTGGAGGTTGATAGCCTAAATAAGTTTAAGGCTGAGCTGGACAGGTATTTTGAACGAACAGAGGGGTGAAGTGGAAGTGGGTTTTTTTTTTTGGCTGATGCTGCATAAGCTTGCTTTCTTGCATCAAATGCCTCTACTAATGCTAATGCTAATGCATTCATTTCAAAGTACAGCGATAACATTTTTAGTCTAAACCAAAGATTGGGAAAAACTATCTCATTGAGGGGAAAAAAGCAGCTGATTAGGCAAAATTTAATTTTCTTTTATAAACCATAAAATCTAAATGGTAATACTTGGCCCAATTTTTATTATTATTAGTGGTATATGATGCAAGGAAGCAAGCTTATAAAGCATCAGCCATAAAAAAACCTCTCACATCACTTGTCCGCTCCCTCCAATTATTTGACTAGTTCTTCTTTGAATTTATTTGAGCTGCCCACTTCCACAACACCATATAGAAGTTTGTTCCAATAGTCGACTACCTGTTGGCTGAAGGCAAACCTCCTCACATCTAACCTGCAACCCAATTTGAATCTGCAATCCCCAATTTGAATTTATGCTTTCTCATGTGTGCAGTCTGAGCATGTGGAAGAGTGTCATCAGCACTGAGCTTGCTCAATCCATTCAAAACTTTAAAAACCTCAAGCAGATCACCTCACAGGTGCCTAGTCTCAAGATGTTGAAATATGCAGAACTGAAGCCTGTCTTGGTAAGCCCAACCCTTTCATTTCCTTCAGTCTTGTTGCCCTTCTCTGCACCCATTCCAGCTGATTTACATCCTTCCTAAAAAGAGGCCTCCAGACCTATTGCATTATGAGTACTGTATGCAGTACTCATAATGCAATCTGACCATTGCCTTATACAATGGGATAATCTACTCTTGTCCCTGCTAGCAGATTCCTGTATATCATAAATAAAACTCCATGAACTGTCCTGGCTGGCTCTCTTCATTTTTCAAAGAATTTCATATCTAACTGCACAATTACCTCCAGGTCTTTTTAGTTTTCCACTGCTCTGAATGTAGTACCACACATTTGGTACATTAATCTGGGATTACTGCTACCCATATGCAGACAAATTCAAAAATCCCAACCCAGATATGACAAATAGCCTACCCCTAAAAGTAACTAAGGTAGCCCTTGCTGTTTTTTTTTTTTTTTTTATATTGAAAGGGTGATGTGAATGAAAATGTAAATATCTGCTTCTATACAATTTTTTTTTGTCCTGAAAATACTAGTTTTCAGGCATTTTCTTTCCGAATTTTATGGTTAAGAAAGGTAATTCTATCCTCCTGTTCCAGTTGCATGGTTTACTTCAAACAATAATGAAAGTTATTATATTTACATAGGTCATTAACAGTTTGCAGGGGTGCCTCCATAGCCAGGTGGGCAGGAGCAGCAGTGTGTAGCACACACTTCTTGATTAGACCGGGGGTTCAAGCCCATACCCACCAAATACAGAGGGTGTGGAAAGGTCAGGGAATGACCACCGCATATCCCCGGAGCAATATGGCCTTAGTTGCTAATGCTCCTAAAAAAAAACCAAACCAACAGTTTGCAGATCCAAAATTAGCAGAACATCATCTGCTGAGAGGTATATTTCTGAAAGAATGTACCGAAGTTCTGCTTAATTTTAATCATGATCAAAGAGACTCAGAACTTTAACATCTCAATTGATAGACAGAATTATAAAGTTAGTGACATTTTTTGATAGAAAAATTTTGGATATAAACATGACATTTATACTCAAATGTAGAGAGATACCATACAAATTGTAATATCAACTCTGCTTTCAGAAGTATACCTTTCAGTATTTGAGAATAGTTTTACATCCATTTCCTCAAGTGATTCGTTTTGCAGACTATGCTGTTAATTATGGATTTAATGTGCTGTTAATTATGGATTTGAAAATTTTTAATGTCAGAGTTTACACATTGTACCATTGAGGATTTGTATACTAATGCAATCCAATGAAGGATTTACAACTTCAAATATTTAATGCAAGCATGCAAAGCAGAAGCTGTATGACTCTCTGAATAAATTTGTTAAATTGCAGCCTTAGTTTGACAACCAGCTGACTTTCTGTTGTGAATTCCCAAAATCAAAACAGAAAAGTTGACTTCAAAAACACATCAAAGTGTGTTTCCTACAGCAGTTGAAAGTCTGCTATATTCACAAGAATTTCCACAGGCAGATCTAGGTTACTCATAACATATCTGAAGCACGTTCACAGGTGCCTCCGTAGCCAGGTGGGCAGGAGCAGCAGTGCATAGCACACGCTTCTTGATTAGACCAGGGTTCGAGCCCGTGACCACTGCATATCCCTGGAGCAATATGGCCTTAGTTGCTAATGCTCCTAAAAACCAAATAACAATAACAAGCACGTTCACACTCCAATTCCACTCTTTCTCATTGGCAAACTGTTGTTCTAGCAAATGAATTGCTTACATAAGTACCTCGAATTATCTGGGTGAAAGATATATGAAATGAGAGGAAAGAGATCAGAATTGCCTGTAGAAATTCTTTTGATTATAGTTCCAAGCATAATTTATAGTCAGCAAGATATTCAACTGGGTTATCGGAAACATTAAGTTAAAGAGAGGATGTCCACAAACCTCTTTTACATAACTGAAACATCATTGTAATTGTATGAACAAGATACATGATATAAATATGTAATCATGTTCAGGTGGTAGAGGATATCTTCAGGTTTTAATTAGAGCTGTTCAATGAAGGAACCTTTAGTTACCCTACAGATATCTTCCCCTATAATCCAATTCCCCAATTCCAAACAAAATTCTTTCCTCTTGGGTTAGGCAAGCAAAGACAGATTACGAGAAATCTTTGGCAAAAGATGCAGAGAAAAACAGCAAATTTTTTTTTTCTTACGAGGAGGTATCAAAAAGTTTGCACCCTGACCTAGATAAAACATCAGTAGGAAGATGCCTTTTTTTAATATAAGTTGTCTACATATTAAATAACTAATGTGTGAAATTTCATTCCCGTAGGTGATCCTATACCAGAGGTGGAGCCCAGAATCTGAGAAAGTATGCTATGGTTGACAAAGTGGAGTATTGAGCAGTGATCAAGTTCCTCCATTTGCAGGGCAGGAAAGCTCAAGAAATTGACAAAGAAATGAAAGCTGTGTATGGGCAGAATTGTCCATCCCATGACACTGTAAAAAAGTTGAAATGAGAGTTCCAGCACAGTCGTGCAACAGTGTTGTACGAGCCAAGAGAAGGAAGACCAACATCTACAGTGAGGTAGTTGCAAAGGTTGAGCAACTGGTGCTGAGTGACAGATGTGTGACAATTCATTTCATTGCAAATGCAGAGGGAATTAGTTATGAGTCAGCCCACAGCATTTTACTTGACCATCTGCACATGTCTAAGGTCTCTGCACGATGGGTTCCAAGATTGCTGATGCCTTTGCAGAAGCAATGTCGAATGCAATGTTCTCACCAACTTTTGAATTTGTGTAATGCAGATGTTGAGAACTTTTTTCATCGGTTGTTGATAAATGACGAATGTTGGGTGTACCAGTATGATCCGGAGACTAAAGACATGTCAAAGCAGTGGAAGCACACCTCCTCCCCACCTTCCAAAGAGTCATCAGTGAAGTGGAATCGTGGTTTCAGGCAAAAAGTGTGGACTTCTATGATCAAGGCATTAAACAACTGATCCAAAGATGGGAGAAATGTGTTGCTATACATGGAGAGTACATAGAAAAGGATTAAAGTTCCTGCGAAGTTTAACTTTTCTAGGGCTATTATTTCTAGGTAAGGGTATGAACTTTTTGATATCCCCTTGTATGTAAACTCTTAAAGGAAGGGGATGAATCAGATTGGTCCATTTGATATCGATGGTTCGACTGTTGATGATCCTGCTCATGTAGCTGACAAACTTTGCAAACTTTGAGTATTTGCATCTACATTCACGTGTGAGGAATTCTGTAGGGAAGTCGAGTTATTCAGGGAGGGGAATTCCAGAAATTTATCAAACCCTGGCAGGGAGCTAAATGATTTTGTAATAACTGAGATCAAAATGGAGAAGAAATTGTTGAAGTTAAACATAAAAAGGGCACCTGGGGTGGATGGAATCTATCCAGTTATATTGTAGGAGGCAGCAAAGGAAGTAAGCCTTAATTTCTGAGCCTTAGCCTTAATTTCTGAGACCATCCTTGGATTCAGGGGCAGTCCCACAGGCTGGAGATTGCAAATGTTATCCCCAATTCACAAAGGGGGATCAAAGGGTGACATGACTAATTACAGACTTGTTAGTTTAACTTCTGTTCCAAAAAAAAAATGGAGTCACTGGTTAAAGAAGCATCACAGGATCATCTAGACAAGACTGCAGTTATAATTTAAACACGACATGGGTTTGTTAGGGGGAAGTTGTGTTTCATCAGTTTTATTGGTTACTATGATGTGGTTACCACGGAACTGGGTGCAAAAAATAATTTTGATATCATATACAGCTACTCCCCGACTTACGTAAGGGTTGTGTTCCACGGAACTCTACGTAAGTCGGAATTTCCCTAAAGGCGTGTGCAGCACTCGCAACTATGCATACTGAATTTGATTGCAGAAAAAAAGAAGTACTCACTGAACATAAAAATAATTATTCATTCAAATTTTTTATCTCATGTGCAGAAAAAATTACAAAAATTTTACTTTAACGTTGTGAAAACCAGCACAATGCTTGAACCTATTAAATCATCCATTGCTTGCTGCGAACTTGGCTTGGGTTCATCATACTTATCCTTAATATTTTCATAAATATTTCTTGCTTTTGCTTGAATGTCCACTAAACTCAGACGCACTTGCTTCTAAATCTCATTTTCCATCCATATTATTAATAGCTTTTCCATCTTCGATATAACACTTGAACGCTGTTTTGTGATCACTGTTGATCGTAAATGTGTTGATCTTTTAACATGTTCTTTTATATCCGCACTGTCCTTTAAAATAGTATTCACTGTTGAAGCAGCGAGACCTAATTCTTGTGCAATAGATGACAAACTTTGTCCTGCTTCTTATTTCTTAATCATTTTCATCTTCATTTCTAAATAAATTTTGTTTCATTTCTTAGCACTGCCAGAGGTGAACTGGCCATAAGGCTTACACGGGAAACCCCGATGGGCCAAAGGACGGAGGTTGATGTGATTTTCAATATTACACTGTAAGCTTTGTTTGTTTGTTTCTTATTTGGTTTTTAGGAGCATTAGCAACTAAGGCCATATTGCTCCGGGATATGCGGTGGTCATTCCCTGACCTTTCCGCATCCTCCATATTTGGTGGTCACGGGCTCGAACCCCGGTCTAATCAAGAAGTGTGTGCTATGCACTGCTACTCCTGCCCACCCGGCTTCGGAGGCACCACACATTCTGTTCCGATACATTCTGTTTGTTTTCCCCAGTAAGAATTTTTGACGCAGTCTGTCTCTGAGCACTGCCACCACTTGCACTTTCCATTGGTCACTTTCTCTTCATTATTGTATTAAGTAAATAGGAATGAAGAGAAGATTCTGAAAATGTATGTTTTTTTACATGATTGAAGATTTCAGTGAAGGGAAAACACGTTTCACCATAATAATAAAAACCCACACAATTCCAGTTATCGGTATTATCACAAATGTAATAAGATCAAGTTTACTACCCATTTATAATAGATTTCAATAACAGAAAAGCCCAATAAACTGGAAAGTGCAAATTGTTTTTATTTTATGCCTGTGACCTCCAGAAATGTGCTTTAGAAAAATATCACAAAGGCATTCAAAATTGATTCTTATTAGCATTAGTAGAGGCATATGATGCAAGAAAGCAAGCTTATACAATATCAGCCAAACAAAAAAAAAAAAAAACCCCTTCTCCATTTCACCCATCCATTTGCTACAATGTTTGTCTAGTTCTGCCTTGAATTTATTTAAGCTGTCAACTTCTACAATGACAGATGGAAGTTTGTTCCAGCAATCAACCACCCACTAGCTAAAGGCAAATTTCTGCACATCTATTCTACAACTGTCTTTCCTCAATTTGAATTTATGTCCCCTCAGGTGATTAATCTGGTCAAGATAACGATGAAAGTGTAGTGCACTCTCCAGCCAGACTGCATAGCCCTTCCTCTCAGCCAATAGCATTTGTAAATGTGTTTGCTGCATGTTTTGTTTTTGCATCCTTTAGTTAAAAGTGATTTTTGTGTTGTGCTTATTTTACATAAATTTATATAAAACTAATACAATTTCCATTATAAAAATGACCTTTTAGAGAGTTAAATAGCTTAATTATATAGTGAAAATTTCTCAACTTCTGAGGTCCGGGAATGAATTACCAAAAAAAAAAAACTTGTTATTGGGTTCACATTATGATATTTTCACAATACCTCCATTTATTCCTACAGGATGCAAATTACATTTTCATATTTTTTTCAGTTTGCACCAGCTGGCAAAAACTTACTTAAAGTCGAATTTACATAAGTCTTGTATTACGTAAGTTGGGGAGTGCCTTTCTTGGATTTCAGGAAAGCGTTTGATAGCGTTGCTCATAAAAGACTGCTGTAAAAATTGGAGCAGTGTAATATTAAGGGCAAGTTGCTACTATGAATAAAGAGATGGTTGAGTGGGAGAAGACAGAATTGATAATCAATGGACTAATGTTATTAGTGGATTCTCCCTAAGCTTGGTTTTGGGTCCATTGGATAAAGGTATATCAGGCTTAATGACCAAGTTGGTAGATGTACAAAGGTTTAGCAGGGCTGTTAATGACAGTAATTCTTAAAATAGGCCTCTAGGGTTGGGAAAGTACTGACTCATAATAACTGCAATGGAATACACCAACCGTCCATGACTGAAACTTTATTAAAATAATAATAAAATAAAACAGAACAGGATAAAATTTTGTAAAAATATACTGACAACTGTAGAGTTAAAAGCAATAAAATTATAGATAAAATTAAAATATATGAAATATTACAAATTAAAAGCGATAAAACAACCTCAGCTTTCAAATGTGAACTGCCTCCTTTATGAACAGTAAAACTTTGACTATCATGGCACATCCTTAAATAACATCAACAGGATCGTGGCTCATAACACATTACTGTAGGAGCATGGGCATCATCCTCCACACGTGCATAGAGACTGGAAACGGCTCAGGAGCATGCCAAGCGGAACCTGGTTCAAAATCACCGAAGTCCTAGTACGCATTTCATTAGCTACAGTGGCCAGTGGTAACTTATTTAGGCATAAAGTTTGCATTGGTTGCTCAAAACCCTCCAATAACAGAAATGGCTATGGGTATTGAAAAAGCAGTGAAGAAGTTACTGGCCACTGTAACTAATGAAATATGCACTAGGACTTTGGTGATTTTGAGCCAGACTTGTGCAGCTCCTTTTAATCTCACCACAATCCAGAAATAAGGCTCTTAGGAAGTCAAGGGAAGTCAACTGTGTTCCTCAACAAAGTAGATTACCATAACAAAGCCTTGGAACTGTTAAATGATAGGGCAACTTACAAAGTGACCCATAAGAATCCCTTGGTAGGATTAGAATGACACATCACAAAATCCTGCAGGGTTGGCTGAATGCCAGGAAAATCTCCAAGGACACCTATAGGGCACTTAGGCCAATTATATCATTTGTGGGCAGCCCTACACGTGCAGATTTTTAACTAAACTTATCTGTCCTGTTGACATTCAAACTTTACTATCAAAGACAGTAGAGACTTTGTGCAAGTTATACATGCTCAGGTAATTGAAGATTGTGAGGCTATGGTGTCATTTGATGTGATGTCTTTATTCACATTCATCCTCATTGAGCATGGTCTGAAGTGTGCATGCATGGCATTGGAGAGGGATGACACCTTAAGGGAAAGGACTTCCTTAAGTACAAAAGATATTTGTAGTGGTGTCGAATTATGCCTTTCTAGTACTACCATGTTATATGAAGATACTATGTATAAGCAAGTTCACAACACATGGAAGAGCTGGAGTCCAGAATTTTTGATGGTTCTATTCCAACTCCACCCATGCATGCATGGAAATGTTATGCCATCGATACATTTGCAGTTGTACAAAGGAATGGAGAGGATAGGATTCTCAGCTTCCACAATGGTTTCTCCCCTTTCATTCAGTTCACCTCAGAGGTGGAGATAGGCAGTACCCTCCCTTTCCTTGTTTTGGTTTGTAGAGATGGTTCTAGAGTAAAAACGAGACTGTACTGGAAACCTATGTTCTGGGAAAATACATGCATTATAACACAGTATAAGCCAACAATCATAAGAACAGTGTAATAAGGGCCCTATTGGATAAGGCTAGGTCCTACTATAGCACCTGCAAGGATAGAATGGAGCAGATGAAATGTGTCACAGGGGATCTCTGAAAATGCAGTTACCCCCAGAAGGATAAACATATTCAAGTAATTTAGAAAAGAGGCATTCTCACCCACTAATACTGCATACATTATCTACCATCCGGGCTTAACAGAGTGGATCTCTAGAATATTATACACCTGTCAGACACTGTGTGCAGCTGCCAGGGTGAAGATTGCACACAGTCTTGTCAAAGGTAAAAGATCCTGTACCTATTGAGGATACAAGTGGGATTATATGTGAGACCAGATGTCCGGATTGTGGGGAGTGCTGTTGCGTTGGAGAGAAAAAAATGCAGGTTTAAAGATCATATGGGATAACATATTAGCACAATAAAGGCTACAGGCTATGAGAAATCTGCTGTGGCTCAACACTTCTGGGAGGAAGACCACCAGATTTCTCCAGGATGATGCCATCATTCGCATAATTATTTGAACCGAGAATGGCTTGAGAGCTTGTGGATTTTTTCTTCAAAAAATAATGCCATCAATAGAGATAGAGGAGTCCATCATATTCATCTCCTCTTTGAAATCTTGGATGGGATGAACAGTACTGCCTGGCATACTCCCGAGCAGTTTCCAGTCTCCATGCACATGTGGTGGATAATGTCCATGCTCCTACAGTAACATGCACTGTGAGCTGTGATCCTGCAGATTTTATTTAAGTGCTGTGACAAACAAAGTTTTATTGTTGATAAAGGAGGTGACTGCCTTTGAAAGCTACAGTTGTTTTAACACTTTTAATTTGTAATATTTTGTATATTTTAAATTTATATATTTTATAAAATTTTATTGCTTTTAGCTCTACAGTTGTCAGTGTATTTTTACAAAAAAATTTTTTTATCCTATTTTATTTTATTATTATTTTAATAAAGTTTCAGTCATAGATGGTTGGTGTATTACAATGCAGTTATTATGAGTAATGACTATGCAAATGCAACAGGATCTAGAAAAGCTAGGCAGATGGGCTGAGAAGTGGCAACATCGAACAGGGTAGATGCCCTCGAAAGATTTAAATTGGGTGACCCATCAGGCTTCAGCTGTCCACATCGCGCCTCCGTAGCCAGGTGGGCAGGAGCAGCAGTGCATAGCACATGCTTCTTGATTAGACCGGGGTTCAAGCCCATGACCACCAAATACGGAGGATGCGGAAAGGTCAGGGAATGACCGCCGCATAACCCCAGAGCAATATGGCCTTAGTTACTAATGCTCCTAAAAACCAAAAAACAAACAAACAAACAAGCTGTCCACATCAATGTCAGAGCTTGCACTTGAAAAGCAGTCAACACGCGGCAATCCCCAAGGCAGAATGCACTGGTCCCACAGGAATTAATTGTTGTTGGTGACTCTATTGTCAGAGAAACGAGGAATATATTGTGCAAAAAGGATAGGTGAAACAGGACCAGAGTATGTCTTCTGGGGGCAAAAGTTAATGTTGTAGAGCAGATATCATCTTTTAAGGGCACAAAAGTTGATATCGTTGTACAGGTTGGCACTAATGATATTAAGAGTAGGAGAGCGGCAGAATCACTTAATAAGTACAGGTCAATGTTGAAAAAAAGCTGTGAGTTAAGGTTGAATTTGAAAGTGTGTGCAATTCTTTTCAGAAAAGATAGGAGGGAGTATATGATGAGAGCCTTGTCACCCTATAGAGATTGTGAGAATCGATAGAGAATCGACCCTATAGAGATTGTGAAAGGCTCGTGGGGTAGAATTTTTTCAGCCTGGTCTGCAATTGTTAACAGGAGAGATTGCTTCTACAGGGATGGGATACACTTAAATAGAAAGGGTGCAAGAATATTTGCTAATGCTATTGAGGCAGTGTTAGGTGGGTCGGAAAACTGCTAGCTTGGGGAGATTGTTATTTGGTTTTTTTTTAGGAGCATTAGCAACTAAGGCCATATTGCTCCGGGGATATGCGGTGGTCCTTCCCTGACCTTTCCGCATCCTTTGTATTTGGTGGTCATGGGTGCGAACCTCGGTCTAATCAAGAAGCGTGTGCTACGCACTGCAGCTCCTGCCCACCTGGCTACGGAGGTGCCACTTGGGGGGGGGATACACGGGATAATAGATTAACAGTGGCCGCTGGCAGAGACGAAAGTGATTCTTGCATTACTTCTATTGGAATGAGCAGCAGCCTGGAAAACAAGGTGCGGAGGATTTCAGAGACTGCTGGGTGTCATCGCGGAACAAGTAAATACATGGGCTGTGTTAGGGTAGCAAAGAATAAGAACAGGTGCATGTATACTTGTGTGTACATCAGTGCTGGGAGTTTGGTAAATAAATTTGATGCATTTGAGGTGTTGGTCAAAACATTAAAGGCAGATATTGTTGGGATATCAGACACGTGGTGTCACAGAGATATAAGAAATGCAAATTGGAATTTGGAGAGCACAATGTGTACAAAATTTTGGGGAGCACAATATCAGATGAATTAATGTGGCTTGTGGCAGAGACGAAAATGCATGGGATGTATATAAATTATCAAGCAACACAGAAGCATATGGCAGATTTAAGATAGTCTGTAATCAAGTCACAAAAAGCTTGCAAAAGGAGGTTAGGCAAGCAATGGCAGATGACAAGAAATCTTTAGCAAAGCATGCAAAGAAAAACAGCAAAACGTTCTTTACTTATGTAAACTCTAGAAGGAAGGGAATGAATCAGATTGGTCCAGTTGATATCACTTGTTCAATTATTGATGATCTGGCTCGAGTAGCTAGCAACATTTGCTGGCTACTCGAGTAGCTTCTACATTTAAACATGAGGAGTTATTCGTGGAGGTCAATGCCAGATGTGTATTAAGCTCTGGCAGTAAGCTAAATGATCTTGTAATAACAGGAGCAAAGTGGAGCACAAACTGTTAAAGATAAATATAAGAAAGGCACTTGAGGTAGATGGGATCTATCCAGTTATATTAAAGGAGGTGGCAAAGGAAGTAAGCAAACCATTAGCTATAATTATGAGATCTTCCTTGGACTCGGGGGGAGGTACCCATTGACTGGAGATGTGCAGATGTGACCCCCAATTCACAAATAAGGAACAAAAGGTGACACCAGTAATTACAGACCTGTTAGTTTAACTTCTGTTCCAGGGAAAATAATTTAGTCACTGTTCAAAGAACCATTGCAGGAACATCCAGACAAGACCATAGTTATAGTTCAGACACAGCATGGATTTGTTAATTAATTTGTTGCCTGACCAAATTGATTGGATACTATGATATGGTCACAAAGAATATTTTGATATCATATACTTGGATCTTAGGAAGGTTTTTGATACTGTTGCAGATGGAAGACTGCTGTACAAATTGAAGCAGTGTGGCATTGGGGGCAGATTGCTGCTATGGATAAAGGGATGGTTGAGTGGGAGAAAACGGAGTGGTAATCAATTGACACATCTCTTCGTGGACTAATGTTATTAGTGGTGTTCCCTGGGATTCAGTGTTAGGCCCATTGTTGTTTTGTATATTTATCAATGATGTTGATGAAGGTATATCAAGCTTAATGTCAAAGTTTACAGATAATACAAAGGTTGGCAGGGTTGTTAATAACAGTAATGACAGTATGCTGCTGTTACAGGAACTAGAAAAGTTGAGCAGATGGGCTGAGAAGTGGCAACTGAAGTTTAACATTTACAAATGTAAAGTACTGCATATGGGTCAGTAACCCCAGAGTAATGTGCCAACTGAGTGGTACTACACCCAGGGTAGTGGTGAATGAAAAGGACATAGGGTTAATTGTGCAGTCAGATATGAAGTTTTCAGAGCAGTGCAAAAAGGCTGCAAGAGTTTTGGTGTTTTGTCAGTGATATACAGGAATTTTCTGGCACAAATAAGGGAGTGATTGTCCCCTTGTATAAGGCAAGGGTTAAACTACACCTTGAGTACTGTATACAGTTCTGGAGGTCTCATTTTAGGAAGGATGTAGGGCTGCCGGAACTAGTACAGAGAAGGGCAACAAGATTAGTGAATGGAACAACGTGGTACTCTTATGAAGAAAGGCCTAAATTTTGCAAATTACAGTGTCTGGAGACTAGGTACCTGTGAGGTGATTGGATTGAGTTGTATAAGGCCTTGAATGGTTTGGGAAAGCTCAATGCTGATGGGATCCTTCCTGTTGCCCAGATTAATCTCCTGAGGGGACATAAATTCAAATTGATGAAAAGCATTTGTAGAATCGACATGCGGAAATTTGCCTTTAGCCAGTGGGTGGTCGATTTTTGGAACAAACTTCCATCTATTGTAGAAGTTGACAGCTTAAATAAATTCAAGATAACTAGACAAGAAGGGTTTTTTTTTTTTTTTTTTTTGGCTAAATAATGCTGTATAAGCTTGCTTTCTTGCATCATATGCCTCTACTTATGCTAAATTCAAAGTAATGCAAATGGGTAGCAGTAACCCTAGAGTAACATACCAACTGTGTGGCTCTGCACTGAGTGCAGTGGAGAATGGAAAAGACCTGGAGGTAATTGTGCAGTCATATGAGGTTCTCTGAGCAGTACCAACAAGTTGCCATGACAGCTTGGGGTTTTTTCAATGATATACAGGAATGTTTCTAGCAGGGATAAGGAGGTAATTATCCCTTTGTATATGGCAGTGTTCAAGCCACACCTTGAGCACTGCACAGAGGGCTATTCTGCAAATTGTTGCAGAATAGATGTGCAGAAATTTGCATTTAACCAGTGAGTTTGTTAATTGCTTGAACAAACTTCCATCTGTCATTGTGGAAGTTGACAGCTTAAATAAATTCAGTGAAGAAGACAAAATGTTTGGATGGAATGGATAGGTGAAATGGGAAGTGTTGTTTTTATTTTTATTTTTTTTCTGCTGCTGTAAAAGCTTGCTTTCTTGCAAGATGTGTGACCATTGCTTGGTATAACAACATAATTACCTCCTTGTCCCTTATGGCAAAATTTTTGTATATTATTGACAGAATCCCCATGAGTGCCCTAGCAGCTTGTGTGCTCTACTCCAGAAACTTCTTTTTGGATTGTGTAATTAACCCCAGATCTCTTTTGTTTTCCACCAGTTTTACGAAATTTTAACTAATTTAATTTTAAGAACCCAGTTGGGTAATGTTACTGCTGGGAATACTGCTGCCCATATACAGTAACTTGTATTTATCAATTTTATACTTTAATTGTCCCTTCTCAGCCCATCTGCTTAATTTTTCTAGGTCTTATTGCAATAGGATGCTTTGATCGTTGACATTAACCACTCTGACAACTGTTATATCATTAATAAATCTTGAAATCAGTAAGGGCTTTGCGTTGAACCCTGAAGCCACTAATAACTTTATTCCAAGAACAGTGTCTATTGATAACCATCCTCTCTCTCTTCTTGTACTCAGCCATCCCTTTAGCAGTAATTTGTCACTAATGTCACATTGTCCCAATCTGTACAAGCATCTATATCTTCAAACAGGCCTATGGGGCTGGGAATTTTCATACTATAATAATTAATGATAAAAACTGGCCAAGAAATTAAACTGAAAATTTACTATAAAATAAATAAAATAATATACAGTGAAATGTGATGAAAATAAAATAAAATACAATGATTAAATTATAGTTACAATATAGTTAAAATATAGTTAAAAGCAGTAAAATTATCTAAAATAAACTGGGTTAAAAGCGATAAAACAATGAAACCTGGAGCTTTCGGAGACTGCCGTCTCCTTCTTCAACAGCATACTACTAGTGATATCTTAGTGATATCTTAGCACTAGTAGTATGCTGTTGAAGAAGGAGACGGCAGTCTCCGAAAGCTCCAGGTTTCATTGTTTTATCGCTTTTAACCCAGTTTATTTTAGATAATTTTACTGCTTTTAACTATATTTTAACTATGTATATAAAGTGCTTAGCATCATAATACACAGCCATTTCTGAATAAACAGAAAATTTTTAAGGTGGCATCGTTTTAGGTTATATCTCATATTGTGAATGCCTTCACAACGAGTTGCCATGATATTGCACTACTTCGAATAAGTAACGCTTCACCTAAGGAGAAGACTAGTGTTACTTATTCTCAGATAGGTACCACCACCCAGACAGCACTGTTTCAGGGCTATTTGGCCCTTCGTCAGTGAGTGGGTAGGTACCCAAGTGATGCAATGATGGCAAAAACAGTTATGAAGTATAACTCCACAATATGAGAGATGCCTGATGGTGTATGATGTATTTAGACTAAGGCGCATTTAGGGCTAGAGCCTCAAGCTGCGAACAAATTTAGACTATGTATATAAAGTGCTTAGCATCATAATACACAGCCATTTCTGAATAAACAGAAAATTTTTAAGGTGGCATCGTTTTAGGTTATATCTCATATTGTGAATGCCTTCACAACGAGTTGCCATGATATTGCACTACTTCGAATAAGTAACGCTTCACCTAAGGAGAAGACGAAGGGCCAAATAGCCCTGAAACAGTGCTGTCTGGGTGGTGGTACCTATCTGAGAATAAGTAACACTAGTCTTCTCCTTAGGTGAAGCGTTACTTATTCGAAGTAGTGCAATATCATGGCAACTCGTTGTGAAGGCATTCACAATATGAGATATAACCTAAAACGATGCCACCTTAAAAATTTTCTGTTTATTCAGAAATGGCTGTGTATTATGATGCTAAGCACTTTATATACATAGTCTAAATTTGTTCGCAGCTTGAGGCTCTAGCCCTAAATGCGCCTTAGTCTAAATACATCATACACCATCAGGCATCTCTCATATTGTGGAGTTATACTTCATAACTGTTTTTGCCATCATTGCATCACTTGGGTACCTACCCACTCACTGACGAAGGGCCAAATAGCCCTGAAACAGTGCTGTCTGGGTGGTGGTACCTATCTGAGAATAAGTAACACTAGTCTTCTCCTTAGGTGAAGCGTTACTTATTCGAAGTAGTGCAATATCATGGCAACTCGTTGTGAAGGCATTCACAATATGAGATATAACCTAAAACGATGCCACCTTAAAAATTTTCTGTTTATTCAGAAATGGCTGTGTATTATGATGCTAAGCACTTTATATACATAGTCTAAATTTGTTCGCAGCTTGAGGCTCTAGCCCTAAATGCGCCTTAGTCTATATTTTAACTATATTGTAACTATAATTTAATCATTGTATTTTATTTTATTTTCATCACATTTCACTGTACAGTAAACCCCCGCTATTCGTGGTGGTTACGTTCCTGAGAAATTCCGCGAATACTGAAAACGCGAATACTGAGTTATGGCGCCCATGGTAATAAAAGGGTTCCGTTCCAAATTATGAAATATATAACAAAAATTAGTCTAAAATTTTGTCTGTACGTATTATGTGTATTTACCTACATAATATGACTATGTACATAGACAAACGTAGAGAGTAAGTACATAAAAAAAAAAAAAAGCATAAGGCATCGAAATGAAAATAAGAAACAATTTATTAAATGTAATACTGTACATATTTATTAGACATTTTAAAGAAACCTTTCAAAAACATATCAAGAACATGGGTTGCTGGGCGAAAAATAACCATATCGATTTTTAAATCTTTCAAACCAGCCTTTGCTGGCTAAAAAACTTATCCCGCCAGTGCTATCACCAGTTTCACTAAAGTGTTGATAAAGGTGTTTTGCCTTTTCACGAATGATAAGTGAACTTAACGGAATTTTATTTTGAGTTCGGTCTTCTATCCACAGATTTAAAGCCTTTTCCATTTTTTCTAATTTCACATCATGAGTTATACAGCAAATTTTTGATGCAATTAGCGCGTTTTCACGGACACTACGGCGGATTTTTTCTTCCGATTTTTTGATTGATCGTACCGTTGACTCATTGATTTTATAATGTTTTGCCACTGAGGAGACACTTTCACCATTAGAAATTTTGTCTAACAATTCAGTTTTACTCGCTAATGTCATCACCTTCTTTGATCTTTTCACAATTCCCTTTTTATTCGTGGCCATATTTTTGTAGGATTAGAAAAGAACTTGTCCACAATAAAGTCACTTTCTTTTAACTTTAACACGCTCGAAAAAGTCTGTTTACATCAACACACTGCAAAATGGTAGATTTTTCACTTTTGTAAACGTATCAATTAAAAGCAAGAGATGAAACCTTCTATGACAAGCGCATTACACATACTGAACAAGGATTAGCTTGAAACATCCGCCCTCGCGATTTTGTCACCCCCCCCCACCCATTGAGCGCAGGACACTTCCTTTTTACACCTTTTAAGTTATTTTTACTCATTTTTAGAGAATAAAACACAATTACAAAATGAGGAGGCACACTTGATACACATAAAGCTGTGAGCGTGTAGCAACTGAATAAACAACACCATAAAGGCAGAGACAACTCTATTAACACCTCACTAGCTCACATTTTACATTTCTGGGGGTTACTACCATAAAACAATAAAAACAATTTCCAGTTGTGTTCCTGCTAGTGGAATCTGTTATAAACTGGTAGTGAACTCTATCTAATTGCATTTGCGATAATACTGATAGCTGGAATTGTGTTGGTTTTTAAGTTATTATGGTGAAATGTGTTTCCCCTTCACTGCTATAAAAAAATAAATACATTTTCAGAATCTTCTCTTCATTCCTATCGTGTTGCGTTCAGTTGGGGTGATTCCGCGTTCAACTGCCATTTCTTGTAAACACAAAGGCGAATCGTGCATATGCGAATTCAGTTCGTGTTATATAAGATATCGTTCCCCTATTTATAAATCGTGTAAGATCGAATTAGTGTAGTGTAAACACGTGTTATACAACGACTGACTGTACTACTCTGTGGACTGGGCACAGCCCAGTCCACAGAGTAGTACAGTCATTTTAGCCACACCCATGCTTTTTTCATGGCGGAAAATATTCACGGCGCTTTAAAATTCACATTTTTTTAGGTTTAAATCAGCGACCGCGAATAGCGGGGGTTTACTGTATATTATTTTATTTATTTTATAGTAAATTTTCAGTTTAATTTCTTGGCTGGTGTTTATCATTAATTATTATAGTATGTACAAGCATCTTTCAAGTGGAACAGTGTTGAAAGCTTTGTTGATATCTAAATATATGATGTAAAAATTGTTTTGCATCCAGTTCCTTTGTTACTGCTCATAGTAGCTAATAAGATTGATTAGACAAGATCTTCTCTTAACAAATATATTCAATGATTCTGTATAACTGCGTAATCCTGCAATACTCCTTTAACTATTAACTCCATTATTTTCCCCAAAACAGAAGCAAAGCTTACAAGTCTGTAATTACATCTCTCCCTTGGCGCCTCCATAGCCAGGTGGGCAAGAGCAGCAGTGCATAGCACACGCTTCTTGATTAGACTGGGGTTCGAGCCTGTGAGCCACCAAATACAGAGGGTGTGGAAAGGTCAGGCATGACCACCGTATATCCCTGGAGTAATATGGTCTTAGCTGCTAATGCTCCTAAAAACCAAATAACAACAACAACATCTCCCTTTGATCCCTTTTTGTGAATAGGGGAGATATTTGCACATCTGCATTCCATAGGTACTTCCCACAAGTCCAGGGATGCTCTCATAATTACTGCCAAAGGTTTGCTTACTTGTTTTATTCCTGCTTATAATATAATTAGATAGTTTTCATCAGCCCCAATGTCTTTACTTTTAGCTTTAACAGTTTCCCTTTCACTTTCTTCTCAGTTATCACAAAATCATTTAGCTCCCAATTATAATTTGGTGTAGTTCTGGTATTCCTATTCTTAAAAAATTCTTCACAAATGAATGTTGAATTAAAATAGTTATTCAGTTTATCAGCACTCTGAGCAGAATCATCAATAGTTATGCCATTCATATCCAGTGGCCAGTGTAGATCATTCCTTTCCTTCCAAAGAATACAAAGAAAAGTAGCAAAAAATAAAATTCTTTGCTACTTTTCTTTCTATTCTTAACCAAAGATATCTCATAATCTTCCTGAGCTTGCCTAATTCCCTTAGTGACTTGATTGCAGACTAGTTTTTACTTGCTGCCATTTCTTTAACTCTGCTAATTTATGAACATCCCATGCATTTTTCTTCTGACATCCATTTAGGTATAAATCTTGAACAGCATCTCTTTGCCAGTATCAGACATCTAGTAGCATTTATGATTACTTCCCTTAATGCTTCCCATTTAGAATTTGCAATTGGCAACATCATCAGTTGGTCCTGCTGAAAATGATTTTTAAAACTATCTAAGACCTTAGCAAAAGCAGTATTCCTTCCATTTACACTTTGAACTTGTCAATAGTTATATCTTTAAGTAAATTCCATATCAATATATTTTGATCTCTTCCACCTAATGGTATCTTTATCTGGAGATTCTTAATGCATGGAGTCATTTCTGATAATGAAATCAAGAGTATTTCTTTCTCTTGTTTTCTCTCTAATATGTTAGCTTAAGAAACAGTTATCCAGTATGCCGAAAGGCTCTGCTACTGTGGAGTGACCAGCACACGTGTTCCAATTAATGTCTGGAAAGTCAAAATTCCCCAAGGACATTCTGATTTACTCTGGCCCATTCCTTTTGTCTGTATAGTTGTTCATTATAGTCATCATAGTCATATGGCATGCTCTTACTCTTTGTTTTTCCAGTTCTTGTCACAACAAGCTGACTCAGCATTACACTGGTCAACACTTCAACTGATTGTACTGCCTTTGGTTAAGAACAATTCCCCTCATTTCTCTTCCTGTCATGTCTGTCTGTTTAGCATTAGCACTTAGCGTTAGTAGACGCATACGATGCAAGAAAGCAAGCTTATACAGCATCAGCCAAAAAAAAAAAAAAAAAGAAAAGAAAAGAAAAAAAAAGAAAACCCTTCCCATTTCACCCATCCATTCATTCCAAATGTTTGGCTAGTTCTGCCTTGAATTTATTCAAACTATAAACAACAGATGGAAGTTTGCTCCAACAATCAACTACCCACTGGCTAAAGGCAAATTTCCACATCCATTTGACAACTATCTTTCCTCAATTTCAGTTTATGCTCCCCTCAGGTTTGTAATCTGAGCAAAAGGAAAAATTCTATCAGCATTGAGCCTGCTTAAACCGTTCAAGGCTTTATACACCTCAGTCAGATCACCCCGCAGGTGCCTAGTCTCCAGACGCTGCTTTTTGCAGAATTTAAGCCTTCCTTTGTGAAAGCACCCCTTTGTTCCCCTTGCCAGTCTTGTTGCCTTTCTCTGTATTAGTTCTAGCAACTCTAGATCCTTCCTAAAATGAAGCTTCCTGGTGTTTCCTGACCGTTGCCTTATACAAGGGAATAATCACCTCCTTATCCCAGCTTGCAAAAATTCCTGTATATCATTGACAAAACCCCATGACCTACTCTGGCAGCCTGTCTGCACTGCTCAGAAAACTTCATATCTGACTGCACAATTCTCCACTACCCTGAGTGTAGTACCACCCAGTTGGTATGTTACTGTGGGGTTACTGCCCCATATGCAGTACTTTACATTTATCAATGTTTAACTTCATTTGCCACCTCTCAGCCCATCTGCTCAACTTTTCTAGTTCCTGTAGCAGCAGCATACTGTCATTACTGTTATTAACAACCCTGCCAACCTTTGTATCATCTGCAAACTTTGACATTAAGCTTGATATATACCTTCATCAATATCATTGATAAATATACAAAACAGCAATGGGCCCAACACTGAACTCTAGGGGACACCACTAGTAACATTAGTCCATGATGAGCTGTTTCCATTGATTACTACTGTGTCTTCTCCCACTCAACCATCCCTTTATCCATAGCAACAATTTACCCCCAATGCCACACTGCTTCAATTTATACAGTAAATTGAAACAGAGTCTCTCCACTTGCTATCTAATAGACGTACTGTTTCTGCTGCGTGCCTCTTCTACAGATATTTCCATGGGCACTTTTCTTCTGAATTGGCTCCTATAATTCTTGCTCTCTCTTTCAAAACAGTCCGAACATGTGCAGCCACCAGCCAACATCCATTTACTGTCCAACTTGAAACTCACAGAACCAACTTTTCATCTTCCTCATTTATTCATTCAACTGCCATTTTCTGGAACAACCTTCCTTCATACGTATTTCCCGAAAATTAGTCTACAGAAGTTTAAGTCCAATATCAACAAATATCTTCTTTCATCTTCTCAACCTCCAACCCAAGCACGTGAAAAAAAATTTACATGAAAAAAAAAAAAAAAAACGTCTTCGGTGTGCAACAGTATTAAAAGATTTCCTGAAATCCAGGTATATCATATATCAAAATTATTTTTTGCATCCAGTTTCTTTGTGACAACGTCATAGTATGCAATCAAATTGGTCAGACAAGACTTCCACTTAACAAACCCATGCTATGTCTGAATTATTACTGCAGTTTTGTCTAGATGATCCTACAATGCTTCTTTAACCAGTGACTCCTTTATTTTCTCTGGAACAGAAGTTAAACTAACAGGTCTGTAATTACTTGTGTCACCTTTTGATCCTTATTTGTGAATTGGGGTCACATCTGCACATCTCCAGTCAATGGGTACCTCCCCACAAGTCCAAGGAAGATCTCATAATTATGGCTAATGGTTTGCTTACTTCCTTTGCCACCTCCTTTAATATAACTGGATAGATCTCATCCACCCCAGATGCCTTTCTTATGTTTAACTTCAACAATTTCTCCTCCACTTTGCTCTCAGTTAATACAAAATCATTTAACTCCCTGTTAGAGTTTGATAAACATCTGGCCCATCTCCTTCTTTAATGACTCCTCTTGTGTGAATGTAGATGTAAAATACTCATTTAGTTTGCAGTTATCTGAGAATGATCATCTACAGTCAAACCAATGATATCAACTGGACAATCTGATTCATCCCCTTCCTTTTAGATTTTATATAAGCAAATAAGTCTTTGCTATTTTTCTTTGCATCCATTGCCAAAGATTTCTCATAATCTGCTTTCACTTGCGTAACCTCCTTTGTGACTTGATTACAGACTAGCTAATATATACCATAGTCTTCTGTGTCACCTGATAATTTTTCTTCTCACCCACGAGTCTCAGTTCATGTTGGAACAAAAACCTAGTAACTTCCAAGATTATTTCCTTGAATGCTTCCCATTTAGAATTTGCTGTCGCTAACATCATCAGTTGGTCACACTGTATATAACTTTAAAAAAATCTCTGAAACCACTGTAGTCACCTTTACGAAAGCAAAAACCATTCCCTTTACCCTAATGGTTGTTACATCTTTAAGTAAATCCCACATCAGCACTGTGATCACTGCCACCTAGTGGTTCAGTTATCTGTAAATTCTTAATGCTTGAATAATCACTGCTGATAATCAGATCAAGACGTTATTCTCTCTGGTTGCCTCTCTAAAATGCTGCTGTAGAAAACATTCATCCAATAAATCCACAAAAACCTTGCTAGTGTGAAAGTGACCAATCCACAAGTTCCAGTAAATATCTGGGAAGTTAAAATCCCCCCGTTATAAGACACTGATTTACTGGCCCACTTTGTTTCTCCGTATAATTGTTCATTGTACTCATCAGTCATTAGGCCTATAATAAACTCCTACCCTCATTTTTGCTTTCCCAGTGCTTATGTCACATCAAACTGACACAACATTGCATGGTCCATATAAATCAACTGGATACACTGCCTTAGATTTTGTGTGTGTCTTAGCTAACAGCATAACCCCTCCTACCTTCCTATCCTTTGTGTACACATTGTACTCCCCAAATTCCAATTCTGCATTCCTTATATCTGTGTGATACCATGTCTCTGATATCCCAACAATATCTGCCTTTGATGTCTTGACCAGCACTTCAACTTCATCAAATTTATTACTATACTCCTAGCATTGGTGTAAATACAAGTATGCATGCACCTATTCTTACTCTTAGTTACTCTAACACAGCTCATATATTTTCTTTTTCATGACCCCAGCAACTTGCATTCCGGGCTTCTGCTCATTCCAATAAAAGCAGTGCAAGAATCATTTCCATCTCTGCCTGCAGCTACTGTTAATGTATTAGTCTGTAAATCCTCCCCCAAGCTAGCAGTTTTCCGATCCACCTAACATTGCCTCGATACCATCAGCAAATATTCTTGCGCCCTTTCTATTTAAGTGTATCCCATCCCCTCTAGAAGCAATCTCTCCTGTTAACATGCACAGACCACACTGAAAAAATTCTACTCCATGAGCCTTGCACAATCTCTCCAAGGCCGAATTGTATACTCCCTCCTATCTTGTCTGGGCAGGATTGCAGAAACTTTCAAATTTAATCCTAACTCACGACTTTTTTTCAACATTGAACTGTACTTGTTAAGTAAATCTGCATATCAATGCCTACGTTAATGTAAATTAACACACTTAATGTCTACACTTACTCACCATATTCCTTTTCTGCATCCCCTATGTTCTAGTGTCACCATTTTTTCCTACAAGTCTGCATTTAAAGCCTTAACCAATACTTCAAATTCATCAAATTTTTTTACTCTACTTACATCATTATTATACAAGGATAAATATGCTTGTGCATTTTCTCGTAGTAACCCTAACATTGCCCCTATATTTGCTTGCCCCATGAGGATCACCAGCAGTCGTAATCCCCTACACCTTGTTTTCTGGATGTTGTGTGTTTCGGTAAGATCAATGCAAGGATTCATTTCACCTCTGCCTATGACTACCATAAAACTATTAGTCTCTGTTCTCTCCCCTCCAAACTAGCAGTTTTCCAACCTACTTAATACTGCCTCAATAGCATCTGCAAATATTTTTCTGAACTTGGCATATTATAGCCTAAGCCACTCATGAAAACCGAACCAGGCAAATATATTTGCATCCCTCTTGTTTAAGTGTATATCATCCTTTTAAAAAAAAGGTCTCTCCATGACTGAATTTAATAACAAGGTACTCATTGTGTCTGGGCAAAACTGGAGACACTTTTAGAATTAACCCTTACTCTTGACTTAATATTTCTCTCTGCCTGTTAATTATCCTCAGATTGCCTATTCTTGAGATCATACAAGTATTATCACTTTTGCTTGCACTTATTCACACTGTTCTGTTTTTTTGTTTTTTTTTCTCCCACATTTATGATTACAGTAATACCCCGACTTATGCTACCCCGACTTACGCGAACTCGGAGTTACGCGGTTCTTGATTTTTTCGTTTGGCAACGCTGCCGCCCACTATCTTCAAGGTCGTTTTTCATATGTTATCGATATACGGTGCGACGGCGGAGAATGAGAGCGAAAGATGAACAAAATTCAACTTTGCTGCTTTTATGTTTTTTATATCAGTGAAGGGGAAACACATTTCACCATAATAACGTAAAAACCAACACAATTCCAGCTATCGGTATAATCGCAAATGCAATTAGATCGAGTTTACTACCAGTTTATAACAGATTTCACTAGCAGAAACGCAACTGGATTTTTATTGTTTTATGGTAGTAACCCCTAGAAATGTGAGGTGTTAATAGTGTATCTCTGCCTTTATGGTGTTGTTTATTCAGTTGCTACAGGCGCGCAGCTTTGTTTATGCATATCAAGCGTGCCTCCTCGTTTTGTAATTGTGCTTTATTCCCTAAAAATGAGTAAAATACTTAAAAGGTGTGAAAAGGAAGCGTCCTGGTGAAGACACTGCAGATTCAGAGAGAAAAAGAAAAGCAATTATCGATAAACAGAGGCGGACTGGATCAAAAATTCTTACCCGGGAAAATTTATAGTGGCCTCATACTATGGTTTGTGGCCAAAATCACACTGGCCCACCAGGGTTGCCCCGGTAAGGCTTATGGCCAGTCCGCCTCTGTCGATAGAGAAAAATTATAAAATTGTGAAACGCTTTGAGCGAAATGAAAGACCATGTGATATTGCACGTGCTACAGGCCTAAACGAAGCAACGGAGAAAGGCACATGACAATTGCAAACTTGACAGGTTGAAAATTGAAAAGGGCTCAATTGTAAAGAGCTTAAAAATTTTAGAAAACATAGACTCCAACGAAGAACGCGTTATAGCTACAAAGCAAGGAATAAAAAAATTATTAGCTTGCTACGAAGAAATTCTGCGTGAAAAAAAGAACGGGCTGTGTCGTCAGACGAATTTGTTAGATTTTATGAAGCCATCGACATCGAAATAATTTTTTAACGTAAGTCATTTGTTTTTTAATACATATTTTGTATTAATATGTATAAAGAACTGCAATTTTATTAATATTTTTCTTCTAAACTAGTGTTTTTGTTAGTCCTTGGTCCCAATTAAGCAAAATTTATATGTATTTATATGCAAAGTTGTACCCCGACTTACGCGAATTCGACTTACGCGATTTTCGTCGGACCCACCTATCGCGTAACTTCGGGGTATTACTGTATATGAATTCATGATTATTGTACATTTGATTTTGTTGAAATATTAATTGTGATGTTTATAGTTTGATCTATGATGTTTCTCATTATTAGATAACTATGGCCAGAAATCATGAATTTCATATTATAATAAATGTGAAGGGGGAAAAAAAAATAAATAAAAATAAGTGAAACTTGTGTGAATAAGTGCAAGCAAAAAATTGCACATTATTTACATGTATTTTCTAATTTTAATTTTGAAAAGTACTGCTACATCTTCGAATAATTCTCGAGCTGTAATTATGTTTTAGGTAATTATTCCTTCTTAAATCCTAATGTGTTTTAATTCTTTTCTTAGAAGGATACTTAAGTGTTCCAGCCATCCGTCCATTGGAAACCCTTCACAATGCCCTTTCTTTGCGTCAGTTAGATGGATTTTTAGAGAGAATGACAAGTGTTTCTTTTCGACTGCCACTTTCAGCTTTGGCTAAGATTCCTTCATCTGGTGCTTCATCATTTACTTCTGGACATTTTTCAGGGTCTCAGCCAACTGCTTTACCCATTGTTTCCCCTTCCAGCAGTAAGTAATAGTACTTTTAAATTTTTTTCTCTAAGAGTGAAATTTGAATTTATTTATCGTGAGTGAATTTCTGGACATTACAAACCATCTGGAAGTTTGTGAAAATTGAAAAATTGTATATCTAATGCTTGTAAATATAAATTTTTTTCATCAAACAGTAGAGAAAGATTATTATCAAAAAGGGAGGGAAAAAAAAAAAAACCACAATTTCATAAGAAAGTGAAAACAAATTTTTAAAAATAAAAAAATAAGAACTCATCTGTATTTATTGTGTAATTGTGTAATGTTCAAAGACCTGCCTTGTGTCCTGACATTGACTGTGCTCCGTCAGTACAGAGTCCAATGCAGTTATTCCACTTCTCATCAAAAAAAGTGTCAATTATATTAAAAATTTCATTGGATGTGGCCTTTCCAGGAATGGCGTTGCAAAATAATATATCTTCCATTATATTAGTTTCTGCAACATATCGGACATATGCAATTAAATGAGCATCTTTTGCTACACCAGTTGCCTCATCTACTTGTATGGCGAATTTCGAAGTACGCAGTCGAGAAACTAACTGATCGCAAAGTTCTTCAGATATATCATCGATTCTTCTGCCAACTGTATTATCAGCAAGCGGTATTTGTCGCAACTGTTTCGCCCAACATTATTTTAACCACATCAATAGCTGCTGGCAAAACTAGAGTTTCTCCTATTGTGTGTGGTTTTTTGCATTTTGCAATTCTGTAAGAAACTTGGTACGACGCTAGCAATGCATTTGATGGAACAGAAACTTTTTTTTGAGCGTTTGCTTTTGTTTATTAAACTCATCTAATTTTCTTTGAAAAAATTCTATGGGCTTACCAACTTATTCAGAATGCATAGTTTTAAGGTGCCGTTTTAATTTGCCTGGTCTCATACTATCTGCAGCCAAAACTTTCGTACAAAACAAACACATTGGTTTTTCCAAGCCATCTATAATAACACTTGTGAATCCTAATGATAAATAGGATGAATTGTATTTTCTTGTCTTGGGAGTTCTACCTCCTTGTTCCCTGTTGCTTGTATTCCCACTACCTTTACTTGTATCAGCATCAATATCTTCATTATTAGTGGATTTTCTCTTGTAACCAGTCAAAAATTTATCCATTCGTCTAAAATTATTAGGATTAAATTTATATTCTTAAAAAATAAAACTTCTAAATTACTAATGATTATTACCAGTAAGTAATCACGCCAAAAACAATAAAAAACACAATAGCACACTGCTGAAACCATATTTTCAACCATGCAGCTAATGCTATACTATGCAATCTACCTATATATGTCATACATAGTATGCATTAAATTATATATATTACATTACATCATACCAATCATAATTCATCAATTCATTTCAGCAAAATATATATATTTTTTTTTCAAATAAATGTTTATATCGAAGTTAGAGTGAGATAGGTGGTGGTAAATGCTTTAAAAATAGGTTATAAAATTTAATGTTATGTTATAAAAGTTTATTTATATTTACATATTTATTTTATTATTTATATGTTATGTTATCTATACAATATCGGTGTAAATACACCATAGTTAACCCATAGATTTGAGCTACGATTGTAGCGTAGAAGGCATCGTTTTAAATGTATCTCATAATGTGGTTGCCTTCACAACAAGATAGCTACTATTGAATTACTTCAAATTGTGGTGGTAATGTATACATTACCACCACACCCTTCTGGCATCTCTCATAATGTGGCTATAACTTCGCAACTGAGATGGCTTGTTGTATTACCTGGGTACCTGCCTGCCCACTGATGACGAAGCCAAAAAGCTTCGAAACGATCGTCTGGGTGGTGGTACCACTGAAAATAAATAACAGTAGTCTTCTCTACAAGAGAAGCGTTATTTATTTGAAGTAATTCAATAGTAGCTATCTTGTTGTGAAGGCAACCACGTTATGAGATACATTTAAAACGATGCCTTCTACGGTACAATCGTAGCTCAAATCTATGGGTTAACTATGGTATATTTACACCGATATTATATAGTTAATTATCAAAATCCATAAGGATTATGCCTAGCGCATTTAATTTTCCAAAAAAATGTTATGTTATGAAAATTACATTTCCGTTAAACTTTTCGCGCCTCCATTTGCACTAGTCCGCACCTCCCAGTTTGGAAATCACTGATCTAAACCGTGGTTTTACAATATATGTGCCAAGGTTGCTCGAGATAAGAATAATGCTTATTGCAATTGGCTTGCATCTCCAGGTTCATTTTCTCCCCACACCAAAGCTCAAAAAAATTGTAAAGTTCTTGTTAATCAGTCCAAACTAGATTTCAGAGAGGCTGATAGTAGAAAACTTGCTTCTTGTCCAAATGGTAGTTGAGCATTCTTGTCTCTTGCCAAAGCTATTGGTCGAAACTTTTGACCATCTGTATTCCCACCTCTTTCAAATTGGGTCGTTTGATTGTCACTTCAGCCAAAGGTAAAGCTGCACTGCTACCATCATACTTTTCTTTTAATTCGTGTATTTATGATCTTGGTAAATTACCTCCTACCATTTCCACTACACCCCATTCAATGCCTCCTGTGGTCTTCCATCAAAAGGCTGCCAACAATTTTAAACACACTTGATGCCAAGAAAGTGCCACGTCCTGACGGTATTGGTAATAGTAATGATTGCTGATGCTATCGAGGCAGTGTTAGGTGGCTCAGAAAAATGCTAGATTGGGGAGATTCACAGACTAAAAGATTAATGGTAGTCGCAAGCAGAGGCAAAAGTGATCCTTGCACTGCTTCTATTCTAATGAGCAGCAGCCTAGAGAGCAAGTTGCTGGGGCCTTCAAGACATGCTGGGAGTCATCGTGGAACAAGTAAATACATGAGCTGTGTTAGGTTAACTAAGAGTAAGAACAAGTGCATGTATACTTGCATGTACACTAATGCTAGAAGTATTGTAAATAAAATTGATGAATTTGAAGTGCTGATCATGACATCAAAGGCAGATATTGTTTGGATATCAGAGTCATGGTGTCACACAGATATAAGCAGTGCAGAATTGGAATTTGGGGAGTCTGTCCTTTCTATACAATGTGTACAGACAGGGTAGGAAGGGATAAGGGGTTATGGTGGTAGTTAAGAAACACATAAAATCTAAGGAAGTGCATCCAGTTGACACGGATGAACAGGGCAATATTCAGTCTATTTTGTGTGATATAAATACTAGGAAAGGGAAAATGAGAGTAGAAGTATGTTATAGACCTAATGACTCTGATGAGTACAATGAACAGTTGTGCAGAGAAATAGAATGAGCTACTAAATCGGAATGTCTTGCAATGAGCGATTTTAACTTTTCAGATATTGACTGGAACTTGTGGGTTAGCATTAGCATTAGCATTAGTAGAGGCATTTGGCATTTGATGCAAGAAAGCAAGCTTATGCAGCATCAGCCAAAAAAAAAAAAAAAAAACCACTTCCACTTCACCCCTCTGTTTGTTCAAAATACCTGTCCAGCTGAGCCTTAAACTTATTTAGGCTACCAACTTCCACGACAAGGGATGGAAGTCTGTTCCACCAACCAACCACCCGCTGGCTAAAGGCAAATGTCCACACGTCTATCCTACATCTGTCTTTCCTCAATTTGAATTTATGCCCTCTCAGGTGATTATTCTGAGCAAGAGGAAGAATCCCATCAGCATTGAGCATGCTCAAACCATTCAAGGCTTTATACAGCTCTATCAGATCACCTCGCTGGTGCCTAGTCTCCAGACACTGTAATTTGCAAAACTTAAGCCTTTCTTCGTAAGAGCACCCCTTTGTTCCATTCACTAATCTTGTTGCCCTTCTCTGTACTCGTTCCAGCAGCTCTACATCCTTCTTGAAATGAGGCCTCCAGACCTGTATACAGTACTCTATGTGTGGCCTGACCATTGCCTTATACAAGGGAATAATCACCTCCTTATCCCTGCTAGAAAAATTCCTATATATCATTGACAATACACCATGAGCTACTCTTGCAGCCCGTCTGCACTGCTCAGAGAACTTCTTCATATCTGCCTGCACAACCACCCCCAGGTCCCTTTCATTCTCTACCACTGTCAGTGTAGTACCACAGAGTTGATACGTTGCTCTGGGGTTGCTGTTTCCCATGTGTAGTACTTTACATTTGTCAATGTTAAACTTCATTTGCCACCTCTCAGCCCATCTGCTCAACCTTTCCAGATCCTGTTGCAGCAGCATAGTGTCAGTAGTGTCCTTGACAACCCTGCCTACCTTTGTATCGTCTGCAAACTTTGACATTAAGCTTGATATACCCTCATCAATATCATTTATGAATACAGAAAACAATAATGGACCCAACACTGAGCCCTGAGGGACTCCACTAATAACATTAGTCCACGACGAGCAGTGTCCATTGATTACCACTCTCTGTCTTCTCCCCCTCAGCCACCCCTTTATCCACAGCAGCAATTTTCCTCCAATGCCACCCTGCTCCAATTTGTGCAGCAGTCTTCCATGTTATCAAAAGCCTTTCTAAGATCCAAGTATATAATATCAAAGTTATTCCCTGCATCCAGTTCCTTTGTGACTGCATCATAGTATCCAATCAAATTGGTCAGGCAAGACTTCCCCTTAACAAAACCATGCTGTGTCCGAGCTATAGCTGAAGTCTTGTCTAAATGATCCTGCAGTGCTTCTTTAACTAGTGCCTCCATTAATTTTCCTGGAACAGAAGTTAAACTCACAGGTCTATAATTACTTGTGTCAGCCTTTGATCCTCCCTTGTGAATTGGGGTCATTTGCCCATCTCCAGTCTGTGGGTACCTCCCCTGAATCCAAGGAAGCTCTCATAATTATGGCTAAGGGTTTGCTTACTTCCTTTGCTACCTCCTTTAATATAACTGGATAGATCCCATCCACCCCGGGTGCCTTTCTTGTGTTTATCTTCAACAATTTCTCCTCCACTTTACTCTCAGTTATTACAAGATTCTCTAGCTTACTGCTAGAGTTGAATACACCTCTGGCTTTCCCCTCGCTAAATAACTCCTCATGTGGCTCAAGCTAATGGAAGTGCTGTGGCTCAGAGCAGAACTGAGGGGGGCAGTTGTCCTCTGACTCACAGCCTTATAAAATGCACTGTTTGCTTGATGTTTGCAGAGCAATCGGGTACGGGACATGATACTGCCAAGGGGGATGTCTTTGTGTGTGCGCGATGCAAGGAGTGTATCGATATCAGGCAACAACTCGGCATTCTTTTGGGCCTATATGAGAGCTTGAAGGACAGGGTGGATGCCCTCGAAGAAACTAAATTGAGGGGCCCATCAAGCTCTCGGCTGCCCACATCAACGCCAGAGCTTGCACTTGGGCATAGCGTGACACAGAGACAACCCCCAAGGCAGAATGCGCTGGTCCCGAAGGAACTAGTAGTTGTTGGTGACTCTATTGTCAGGGAAACGGGGAACATGCTTTGTAAAAAAGATAGGTGGAACAGGACCAGGGTATGTCTGCCAGGGGCAAAGGTTGATGACGTTGTAGAGCGAATATCATCTTTTAAGGGCACAAAAGGTGATATAGTTGTACACGTTGGCACTAATAATATTAAGAGTAGGAGACCGGCAGAATTACTTAACAAGTACAGGTCACTGTTGAACAAAAGCCGAGAATTAGGGTTGAATTTGAAAGTGTCTGCAATTCTGCCCAGACACGATAGGAGGGAGTATATGATGAGAGCCTTGTCGATCAATTCGGCCCTGGAAAGATTGTGCAAGGCTCAAGGGGTAGAATTTTTTTCAGCCTGGACTGTACTTGTTAACAGGAGAGATTGCTTCTACAGGGATGGGATACACTTAAATAGAAAGGGTGCAAGAATATTTGCTGATGCTATCGAGGCAGTGTTAGGTGGGTCGGAAAACTGCTAGCTTGGGGGGAGACAAAGACCAATAGATTGACAGTAGCCACTGGCAGAGGTGAAAGAGATTCTTGCACTGCTTCTATTAGAATGAGCAGAAGCCTGAAAAACAAGATGCATGGTATTTCAGAGACTGCTGGGAGCCATTGTGGTACAAGTAAACACATGGGTTGTGTTAGGGTAGCTAAGAATAGAAACAGGTGCAGGTATACTTGCGTGTACACCAATGCTAGGAGTTTAGTAAATAAATTTGATGAATTTGAGGTATTGCTCAAAACATCGAAGGCAGATATTGTTGGGATATCAGAGACGTGGTGTCACACAGATATAAGGGATGCGGAACTGCAATTTGGGGAGTACAACGTCTACAGAAAGGATAGACAGGATAGGAAGGGGGGGAGGTGTTATGCTATTAGTTAAGAAACACATAAAAACCAAGGAAGTGAAGCCAGTCGATATCGCTGGACAGTGCAGTGTGGAGTCAGTTTGGTGTGACATAAACATTGGGAGATCAAAATTGAGAGTAGGAGTGTGCTATAGGCCTAATGACTCTGATGAGTATAATAAGGAACTGTACAGGGAAATAGAGTGGGCCAGTAAATCAGAGTGTCTTATAATGGGAGATTTTAATTTCCCAGATATTGACTGGAATTTGGGGGCTGGATACTCACACACTAGCAGGGCTTTTGTGGATTTATTGGATGATTGTTTTCTACATCAGCATGTTCGGGAGACAACTAGAGGGAGTAATACTCTTGATTTGATTATCAGCAGTGATTCTTCATGCATTAAGAATCTGCAGATAAATGAACCACTAGGTGGCAGTGATCACAGTGTGCTGAAGTGGGATTTACTCAAAGAGGTAACTACCATTAGGGGTAAAGGGAAGGGTTATTGCTTCCGTAAAGGCGACTACGATGGACTGAGACAGTATTTAAATTCTATACAGTGGGACCAACTGATGATGTTACCAACAGCAAATTCAAAATGGGAAGCATTCAAAGAACTTATCTTGGAAGCTACTAGGCTTTACATACCAACTAAGAAATATTGTTCAAGGTTTAGGCCAAAATGGATGTCAGATGAACTAATGAGGCATATGGCAGAGAAGAAAAATGCATGGGATACTTACAAATTAACACATGACACAGAAGCCTATGATAGATACAAGTTGATATGCAACCAAGTTACAAAGGAGGTTAGGCAGGCGAAGGCAGATTACGAGAAATCCTTGTCAAGGGATGCAAAGAAAAACAGCAAAGAGTTCTTTACTTATGTAAACTCTAGAAGGAAAGGGATGAATCAGATTGGTCCACTTGATATTGATGGGTCAAGTGTTGATGATCCTGCTCAGGTGGCTAACAAACTAAATGAATATTTTGCATCGACATTCACACATGAGGAGTTATTCAGCGAGGGGAATGCCAGAGGTGTATTCAACTCTAGCAGTAAGTTACAGAATCTTGAAATAACTGGGAGTAAAGTGGAGGAGAAACTGTTGAAGATAAACACAAGAAAGGCACCCGGGGTGGATGGGATCTATCCAGTTATATTAAAGGAGGCAGCAAAGGAAGTAAGCAAACCCTTAGCCATAATTATGAGAGCTTCCTTGGACTCAGGGGAGGTACCCATAGACTGGAAATGTGCAAATGTGACCCCAATTCACAAAGGAGGATCAAAGGCTGACACAAGTAATTATAGACCTGTGAGCTTAACTTCTGTTCCAGGAAAATTAATGGAGGCACTGGTTAAAGACGCACTGCAGGATCATTTAGACAAGACTTCAGTTATAGCTCAGACACAGCATGGTTTTGTTAAGGGGAAGTCTTGCCTGACCAACTTGATTGGATACTATGATGCAGTCACAAAAGAACTGGATGCAGGGAATAACTTTGATATTATATACTTGGATCTTAGAAAGGCTTTTGATACTGTTGCACATGGAAGACTGCTACACAAATTGGAGCAGTGTGACATTGTAGGCAAATTGCTGCTATGGATAAAGGGGTGGTTGAGGGGGAGAAGACAGAGAGTGGTAATCAATGGACACTGCTCATCGTGGACTGATGTTATTAGTGGAGTCCCTCAGGGCTCAGTGTTGGGTCCATTATTGTTTTCTGTATTTATAAATGATATTGATGATGGTATATCGGGATTAATGTCCAAGTTTGCAGACGATACAAAGGTTGGCAGGGTTGTCAAGGACACTACTGACACTATGCTGCTGCAACAGGATCTGGAAAGGTTGAGCAGATGGGCTGAGAGGTGGCAAATGAAGTTTAACATTGACAAATGTAAAGTACTACACATGGGAAACAGCAACCCCAGAGCAACGTATCAACTCTGTGGTACAACACTGACAGTGGTAGAGAATGAAAGGGACTTGGGGGTGGTTGTGCAGGCAGATATGAAGTTCTCTGAGCAGTGCAGACGGGCTGCAAGAGTAGCTCAAGGAGTATTGTCAATGATATACAGGAATTTTTCCAGCAGGGATAAGGAGGTGATTATTCCATTGTATAAGGCGATGGTCAGGCAACACCTAGAGTACTGTATACAGGTCTGGAGGCCTCATTTCAAGAAGGATGTAGAGCTGTTGGAACGAGTACAGAGAAGGGCAACAAGATTAGTGAAGGGAACAAAGGGGTGCTCTTACGAAGAAAGGCTTAAGTTTTGCAAATTACAGTGTCTGGAGACTAGGCACCAGCGAGGTAATCTGATAGAGGTGTATAAAGCCTTGAATGGTTTAAGCATGCTCAATGCTGATGGGATTCTTCCTCTAGCTCAGAATAATCACCTGAGAGGGCATAAATTCAAATTGAGGAAAGACAGATGTAGGATAGACGTGCGGAAATTTGTCTTTAGCCAGCGGGTGGTTGGTTGGTGGAACAGACTTCCATCCCTTGTGGTGGAGGTTGATAGCCTAAATAAGTTTAAGGCTCAGCTGGACAGGTATTTTGAACGAACAGAGGGGTGAAGTGGAAGTGGTTTTTTTTTTTTTTTTGGCTGATGCTGCATAAGCTTGCTTTCTTGCATCAAATGCCTCTACTAATGCTAATGCTAATGTGTGAATGTCAATGCAAAATATTCATTTAGTTTGTTAGCCACCTGAGCAGGATCATCAACACTTGACCCATCAATATCAAGTGGACCAATCTGATTCATCCCTTTCCTTCTAGAGTTTACATAAGTAAAGAACTCTTTGCTGTTTTTTTTTGCATCCGTTGCCAAAGATTTCTCGTAATCTGCCTTCGCCTGCCTAACCTCCTTTGTAACTTGGTTACAGATCAACTTGTATCTATCATACTTCTGTGTCACATGTTAATTTGTATGTATTCCATGCATGTTTCTTCTCTGCCATATGCCTCATCAGTTCATCTGACATCCATTTAGGCCTAAACCTTGAACAATATTTCTTAGTTGGTATGTATAGCCTAGTAGCTTCCAAGATAAGTTCTTTGAATGCTTCCCATTTTGCATTTGCTGTTGGTAACATCATCAGTTGGTCCCACTGTATAGAATTTAAATACTGTCTCAGTCCATCGTAGTCGCCTTTACGAAAGATAATAACCCTTCCCTTTACCCCTAATGGTAGTTACCTCTTTGAGTAAATCCCACTTCAGAACACTGTGACCACTGCCACCTAGTGGTTCATTTATCTGCAGATTCTTAATTCATGAAGAATCACTGCTGATAATCAAATCAAGAGTATTCTTCCCTCTAGTTGCCTCCTGAACATGCTGATGTAGAAAACAATCATCCAATAAATCCACAAAAGCCTTGCTAGTGTGTGAGTGACCAGCCCCCAAATTCCAGTCAATATCTGGGAAATTGAAATCTCCCATTATAAGACTCTCTGATTTTCTGGCCCACTCTATTTCCCTGTTCAGTATCTTATTACACTCATCAGAGTCATTAGGCCTATAGCACACTCCTACTCTCAATTTTGATCTCCCAATGCTTATGTCACACCAAACTAACTCGATACTGCACTGTCCAGCAATGTCCACTGGATAGATCCCATCCACCCCAGGTGCCCTTCTTGTGTTTATCTTCAACATCAAAGTGTTGAAGTTAACTAATAGCATAACTCCTCCTCCCTTCCTATCCAGTCTATCCTTTCTGTAGACGTTGTACTCCCCAAATTCCAGTTCTGCATTCCTTATATCTGTGTGACACCACGTCTCTGATATCCCAACAATATCTGCCTTTGATGTTTTGAGCAATACCTCAAATTCATCAAATTTATTTACTAAACTCCTAGCATTGGTGTACACGCAAGTATACATGCACCTATTTCTATTCTTAGCTACCCTAACACAACCCACGTGTTTACTTGTACCGCAATGACTCCTGGCAATCTCTGAAATATCCTGCATCTTGTTTTTCAGGCTTCTGCTCATTCCAATAGAAGCAGTGCCAGAATCTCTTTCACCTCTGCCAGTAGCTACTGTTAATCTATTCGTCTTTGTCTCCCCCCAAGCTAGCAGTTTTCCGACCCACCTAACACTGCCCCGATAGCATCAGCAAATATTCTTGCACCCTTTCTATTTAAGTGTATCCCATCCCTGTAGAAGCAATCTCTCCTGTTAACAAGTACAGTCCAGGCTGAAAGAAATTCTACCCCTTGAGCTTTGCACAATCTTTCCAGGGCCGAATTGAACGACAAGGCTCTCATCATATACTCCCTCCTATCGTGTCTGGGCAGAATTGCAGACACTTTCAAATTCAACCCTATTTCACGGCTTTTTTTCAACAGTGACCTGTACTTGTTAAGCAATTCTGCCGGTCTCCTACTCTTGGTCACTCACACGCTAGCAAGACTTATATGGATTTATTGGAGAATTGTTTTCTACAGCAACATGTTCGAGAGGCAACCAGAGGGAGTAATACCCTTGATCTGATTATCAGCAGTGATTATTCAAGCATTAAGAATTTACAGATAACTGAACCACTAGGTGGCAGTGATCACAGTGTACTGATGTGGGATTTACTTAAAGATGTAACTACCATCAAGAGTAAAGGGAAGGGTTTTTGTTTTCATAAAGGTGACTACAGTGGTCTCAGACAGTTTTTAAATTCTTTTCAGTGGGATCACCTAATGATGTTACCAACTGTGAATTCTAAATGGGAAGCCTTCAGGAGCTTAATCTTGGAGGCTACTAGGCTTTTCATACCAACTAAGTAATACTGTTCAAGGTTCAGGCCTACATTGATGTCACATGACTTGATGACACTCATGGCAGAACAGAAAAATGCATGGGATGCATCTAAATTATCAGGCGACACAGAAGTCTATGGCAGATATAAGCTAATTGGTAATTAAGTCAAAAGGAGGTTAGGCAGGTGAAGGCAGATTACGAGAAATCTTTGGCAAAGGACGCAAAGAAAAACAGCAGTTCTTTACTTATGTAAACTTTAGAAAGAAGAGGATGAACCAGATTGGTCCACTTAATATAGATGTTTTGACTATTGATGATCCTGCTCAAGTAGCTGATAAACTGAATGAGTATTTTGCATCTACATTCACACATTAGGAGTTATTCCAGGAGGGGAATGCCAGAAGTTTATCAAACTCTAACTTGGAGCTAAGTGATTTTTTAATAACTGAGAGCAAAGTGAATAAGAAATTTTTGAATTTAAACATAAAAAAGGCACATGGAGGAGATGGAATCTCTCCAGTTATAATGAAGTAAGCAAACCCTGAACCATAATTATGAGAGCATCCTTAGAGTCAGGGGAGGTTCCCATGGACTGGAGATGAGCAAATGTATCCCTAGTTCATAAAGGGAGTTCAAGGGGTGACACAAATAATTATAGACCTGTTTAACTTCTGTTCTGGGGAAAATAATGGAGTCACAGGTTAAAGAGGTGATACACGATCACCTAGACAAGACTGCAGTAATAGTTCAGACACAGCATGGATTTCTTAAGGGAAAATCTTGTCTGACCAATTTGATTGGATACTACGATGTGGTCACAAAGGAACTGGATGCAAACAATAATTTTGATATCATATACTTGGATTTCAGTAAAGCTATTGATACTATTGCACATGGAAGACTGCTGTACAAATTGGAGCAGTATGGCATTAAAGCAAGTTAATGCAATGGATGAAGGGATGGTTGAGTGGGAGATGGCAGAGAGTGGTAATAAATGGACACTATATGTGGACTAATGTTATTAGTGGAGTTCTGCAGAATTTGGTGCTGGGCCCATTGTTGTTTTGTATATTTATAAATGAAAGTGATGAAGACATATCAGGCTCAATGTCCAAGTTTGCAGATGATACAAAGGTTGGCAAGGTTGTTAATGACAGTAATGGCACTGTGCTACTGCAACAGGAGCTAGAAACTTTAGTCAGATAGCTGAGAAGTGCCAACTGAAGTTTAATATTGACAAATGCAAAGTACTCCATATGGGTAGCAGTAACCCAAGAGAAATGTACCAACTGCGTGGTACTACAGTCAGGGAGGTGGAGAATGAAAAAGACCTGGGGATAATTATGCAGTCAGATATAATTGCAGCATTTGGAGACTAGGCACCTGTGAGGTGATTTGATTGAGGTGTATAAGGCCTTGAATGGTTTGAACATGCTCAATGCTGACACGATATTTCCATTTGCTCAGATTAAGAACCTTCATCATCATCGTCAGCCATTTTCAATCCACTGCAGGATGAAGGCCTCTCCAGCAACTTTCCAGTTCCTTCTGTTTTGAGCACTGGCCATCCATTTACTACTCAAAAACTCATGAATTTCATCTATCCATCTCCGCCTTTGTCTTCCAGGATTTCTTCTAGCTACTCTTGGGTACCATTCTGTTATTTTCTTAGTCCATCTGTCATCATGTCTTCGAGCTATGTGTCCTGCCCAAGACCATTTTAGTTCTTTAGTTTTGATAAGAATGTCCTTTACTTGAGTTTGCTGCCTAATCCATGTGTTTCTCTTCTTATCTAACAGTCTGATTTCCAATATAATTCGTTCCATTCTTCGCTGTGTAGTTCTTAGCTTCTCTTCCATTCTTTTGGTGAGTGCCCAAGTTTCACTTCCATAAGTCATGGTGGGGAGTATACATTGATTCATTATTTTACGTTTCAGACAAACTGGGATATTGCTGTTCAGTATGTGACTATATTTCCTGAATGCTATCCATCCAAAATTTATTCTTCTCTTGACTTCCAGCCATTTATCATTATTACAGCTAATAACTTGTCCCAGATAAGTATATGACTCCACCTTTTCAATTACTGCTCCTTCAATCATTATTTCCCTTTCCGTGGCATACTTGTTCATCATTACTTTTGTTTTAGCCATATTCATCTTTAGTCCGAAATCCTTACTAACTGTGCATAACTGATTAAGATTTTCCTCTAATTCTTTGGGATCGTGGCTTATGACCACAATGTCATCTGCAAATCGTAAATGGTTTAGGTACTCTCCGTTCACATTGACTCCTTTCTGCGACCAGTCTAATCTTCTGAAAGCTTCCTCAAGGGCAGCAGTAAACAGCTTCGGAGATATTGTGTCCCCTTGTCGAACTCCTTTCTCGATTTTAAATTTGCTACTGTCTTTGTCTAGTCTAATAAAGGATGTAGCACTCTCATATATTTTCTTCAAAATCATAATATATGGAGTATCTATGCCTTGTCTTTCCAGTGCCCGAAACATTGCCTTATGCTGTATGGAGTCAAATGCCTTTTCATAATCCACAAATGCCAGGCATAATGGTGTTTTATATTCATTTGCTTTCTCCATTAGCTGTGATATTACGTGAAGGTGATCCATAGTTGAGAATCCTGTCCTAAAGCCAGCTTGCTCTTTCGGTTGATTCTCATCAAGTATTCTTTCTAATCTGTTAGTAATGACCCTTGTGAACAACTTGTAGATATGGGATAACAAGCTAATTGGTCTATAATTTCCAATTTCTGATTTATCTCCTTTCTTATGCAGCAAAACTATGATTGCATTATTCCACTGCATAGGCATCACACCTTTTCTAATGCACTTTGTGAAGAGCCTTGCCAGTTTTTGTGTTATGTCTCTTCCTCCCAATTTTAACAACTCTACAGTAACTTCATCTTCCCCCAGGGCTTTCCGATTCTTCATTTTCTTCAATGCATGTTCTACCACATCAGGAAGAATATCGGGTATGTCGTATGTGTTGCTACTTTGCAATCCATCTTCCCCACTGCTGGTATCATTCCCTCGCTCCTTGTATAATTCTCTATAGTAGTCTTCTGCTATTTGAATTATGCCTTCTCTGCTGTTTATGAGTACACCATCGCTATTCTTCAGTTTCAGTATCATTTGTCTTTCTGTATTACTGCTCATGGCTGCTGATTTAAATCCTTTGTTTTCCCTTAATGCTTGTTCTACTTTTCTTGTGTTAAATCTTCTTATGTCCTCTCTCAGTCTCTTTCTAATGGCTTTGCATAACTCAGTATACTCAATTTTCTCCCTGTCAGTGTTTTTCTTGCTCTTCATTTGTCGTCTTTGGTTCATCATGACATGTGTTTCTTGACTAATTTTTTCTTCTTTGGATTTCTGTTTCCCTATAGGTTTCTTGGGCTTTATCACTTTCAGAAAGTTGTAATATTCCTCGTCGATATCTTGGTCCTGAGCAGTCTGCAGAAGCTCAAACTTGTTCTTAAGTTCCAGTACATACTGCTTTTTCTCCTCCTCTGTTATTTCAAAGACCTTTGTATTATTTACTCGAGTCAGTTTTTTCCTTTCCTACATCTAAATCAAGAGTACATCTTACCATTCTGTGATCACTTCCAACGTTTACCTTATTCAGGACGGTAACATCATTCACAATATATCTTCTGTTAGTGAGGATGAAGTCGATTTCATTAGTTGTTAATCCATTTGGACTCTTGCATGTCCACTTTCTGTTCACCCTTTTCTTGAAAAAAGTGTTCATTACTGACATTCCTTGAGATTCTGCAAATTCCACAAGTCTTTCACCTCTTTTGTTTCTTTCGCCAATTCCAAAATTTCCTATAGTTCCTCTTTCTGCGCTGTTTTGCCTTTTTCCAACCTTAGCATTGAAGTCCCCCATAATAATAGTGTAGTGGGTTTTCTGCTCATCTAGAAGACTCTCAATTTCAGTGTACATTTCTTCAACCTCTTCATCATCGTGGCTCGATGTTGGTGCATAAATCATTAAATCTTTAGCTTGTACCTCTTAGAAATCTTGAGTATTAGTCTTGACACCCTTGGTGATGTACTTTTGAATTCCAAAATGTTGTTTTTAAAATCTTTATGGACCAGAAACCCAACTCCACCTTCACTCCTTTCACTGTTTCCATTGGTGTACAGCAGATTTCCACTTGATAAACTTATAAGTGATTCATTTCTTCTTCTTGTTTCAGCCAAACCGATGATATTCCAATTCACATTTTCTAATTCCTTTTCCAGCTCTAATATCCTGTCTTCACCGATAAGTGATCGTACGTTATAACAGGCCAAGTTCAATTTCCGTGCATGGCAGCCTAGTCGTACCCAGAGATTCTTAGCACTCTCTGCCTCCACTCTGATCCTCTCGCTGCCGTAAGAGGGAGAGTGAAAGCTGCTGGGGACTGAGGGCCATTTGTATTGTTGTGCTCTCATTGCTGGAGGGTTTGGTCTTTTCCTCTTCACGCTGACCAGGCGTCTTGAAGAGAACCACTCTACACGTTCGTTGCCACCTAAGTGTCGTAACAGGGCTTACCATCGAGAAGGTGTGCATGAGTGGATTTTAGGGAGGCAGGCCAACCGGACTTCTCCTAAATCTTCTGTAATAGAGAGATATTGGATCCATCAGTGTTTTAGGCTGAGTGTCTGATAACACACAGGATACCTGTTCCCCTCTAAGCCCCTTAAGAACCTTAGGGGGCATATATTCAAATTGAGGAAACACAGTTGTAGAACTGATGTGCGGAAGTTCGTCTTTAGCTAGTGGGTAGTTGATTGCTGGAACAGACTTCCATCTGTTGTGGAAGTTGATAGCTTAAATAAATTTAAGGCTTAAATAGACAAACATTTGGAGTGATCAGATGTGTGAAATGGGAAGGGTTTTTTTTTTTTTTTTTTGGCTGATGCTGTATAAGCTTGCTTGTCCAGTTCCTCCTTGAATTTATTTAAGCTATCAACTTCCACAATGACAAATGGAAGTTTGTTCCAGCAATTAACTGCTTGCTAAAGGCAAATTTCTGTATGTCTATTGTACAACTTTCTTTCCTCAATTTCAATTTATGACCTCAGGTTCGTAATCTGAGAAAGTAGAAGAAGAATCCCATCAGAATTCACCTTACCGGTGCTAGTCTCCAACTGCTGCAATTTACAGAACTTAAGCCTTTCTTGGGAAGAGGACCCCTTTGTTCCCTTCACCAGTGTTTTGCCCGACTCTGTACACACGCAAGCAATTCTACATACTTCCTAAAATGAGGCCTTCAGACCTGTACGCAGTACTCAAGGCGTGGCCTGACCATTGCCTTATACAGAGGCATAATCACCTCCTTTTCCCTGCTAGCAAAATTCCTGTATATCGTTGACAAACCCCATGACCTGCTCTGACTGCACAATCACTCCCAGATCTTTTTCATTTTCTACCACCCTAAGGAAAGACAGTGTGCAGCTTCTAGGTCGGAAGCTGCACACAATGTAATTGGCACAACCGTAAAATGCGGGCTATTGGCTGCGACATGGTCGTACTTTACGGTTGTACTAATTAGGTTGTGTGCAGCTTCCGGGTCAGAAGCTGTGCACGGTGATGACGGCGGTTAAAAACTGTTGTGGGAGTTGACAATAGTGGGGTTGTCTATAAAATTCAGTTCCCGTATTGTGGGGGATGTTACGCTGGTGAGACTAAGTGCAGATTACGCGATAGACTGGGAGAGCATTGTAGGGCACTTAGATTGGCAAATTTCTCGGGGTCGGCTGTGGTGGAACATGCCTAGGAAACTGGGCATGGTATAACAACCGAAGGAGCTGTAATTACAGATAAGGTAGAGGGTTTCTGGAACCAGAAGTGGCTGGAGAGCCTAAGGATTTGTTCCTTGGGTGATCTTAGCTTGAATAGGGATAAGGTTTGTAGGATTAATGTAATATTTGAGACCGTTATCCTGGATAAGAATGAACGTTTTAAGGTCGTACAGCCCCGTGCCACTTCCGGTGCTAACATAGGGGAAACGGAGAATGCACAAGTACCATAGTATATCCTGTGTCTGCTGGGAAGGCTTAGTGCTTTATAATGAATTGTTGATGCAGCACTACTTATGTTGAGTAAGGCGGCAGCATATGCTGCCGAAAGCTTCAGTTTTATAGCAGTATGGGTTTAACGATTTTAATTTTAATCTATACTTAGCAGTCGATTTTATTTATTTATTTTATTTTATTTGTAATTTTATTCTAAACTTTACAGCCAATTTTACTTATTTATTTTATTGGTAATTTATTCCATTTATTTTTATAAAGATATAATTGATCAGAGTTGGCAGCATCAATTATGGACGCTTGATCTCTTTCTCACAAACGACCCTTCTAAGTATATGGTCGAAGTGAGTGGTCCTTTACACACCTCAGATCACAACTTGGTGATTGTCTCTTCTCCAATGGAGCCTTTATCTCATGTCTGTTCCCAACCACGTGTTGTTTGGCATTACAAGAATGCAAAATGGGATGACCTGCAAGATTTCTTTTCTGCTTTTCCTTGGTTGGATTACTATTTCAAAACTTCTAATGTCAATGTTTGCTCAGATCATGTCAGTGAAATTATTCTTGTAGGAATGGAATCCTTTATTCCACATTCCACTTTAAAATCTCATTCTTTATCTAAACCTTGGTTTTCCAATAAATGTGCTAAGGCTGTTAAAGAGAAGAATGTTGCATATCGTAATTAGCTTGTTTCCAAATCTTCAGATTCATTTTCTGTCTACACCAAAGCTAAGAGTAGCAAACTTGCTTCTTGTCCTAATGGTAGCCGAGCATTCTCGGCTATTGGCCACAACTTTTACCTATCTCTGCTCCCACCTCTCTCAAAACCAGATGGTTCTGTTGCCACTTCAGCCAAGGATAAAGCTGGCCTGCTAGCATCCCATTTTTCTCCAACTCCTGTATCAATAATCTTGGTAAAATACCTCCCACCATTCCCAATATACTCCATTCAATGCCTCCTGTGGTCTTCCATCAAAAGGATGTCAGAAGGATTTTGATGAATCTTGATGCTAAGAAAGCTCCAGGTCCTGATGGTATTTCTCTCCCTGTTCTCAAAACCTGTGCTCCTGAACTTACTCCTGTTCTTTGCCTTTTTTCACTTTCTTATTCTAAAGGTGTTTTTCCTTCTGCTTGGAAATTTGCTCATATCCAGCCAGTTCCTAAAAAGGGCGACAAATTCATCCCATCAAATTATCGTCGCAAATTGTAATGACTTCTACACTTTCTAAAGTAATGGAGAAATCAATTAACTGCCAACTCTTAAACTACCTAGAAACTTTCCGTCTGATCAATAATCACCAGTATGGATTCCATCAATGTCAATCCACTGGTGATGTTCTGGATTATGTTATCCATTTATGGACAAATTGAATGGAAAAGTTCGGGGAAACACAAGCAGTTGCTCTTGACATCTCAAAGGCTTTCGATTGTGTTTGGCATAAAGGTCTCCTAAACAAACTTCCATCTTATGGTTTGCCAACTGTATTTTGTAATTGGTTATCCAGTTTTCTCTCTGACCGCTCTCCGAGGTTGATGGTAGATGGCTGTCTTCCAACTTTTCCACTAATGCTGGTGTCCCCCCAAGGTTCAGTTCTTTCCCCCACTCTTTTCTTCTTGTATATTAATGATCTTCTTCCATTGACTGGAAATCCTATCCATAGTTTTGCCAATGATAGCATGTTGCATTCCACTTTCCATTTCTAAAACTCAGTCTTGTCTTATATCTTGCAAAAAGGATTCTTCTCTCCTATGCTTATCTTTGGTGACACTCCAATTTCTAGGCAAAATTATATATCTCTTTTGAGGATTATCGTGACTTCTAATCTCTCTTGGCACAAGCACATTACAAATGTTACTTCCTCTGCATCTAAAAAACTTGGTTTTCTCTTTCGCTTTCTACATTACTTTTCTTCCAAACAGCTGTTCACTCTGTACAAATCGCAAATTCACCCTACCATGGAATACTGTTCCCAAATCTTGGGCGGTTCCCCCAAAACCTCTCTCAGGCTTCTAGATTCCATTCAGAAGAGGGCACTTCGGTTCATTAATGACTCCTCTCTAACAGAGTCTCTCCACTCGCTATCTCAGACGTACTGTTTCTGCTGCTTGCCTTTTCTACAGATACTTCCATGGGCACTGTTCTTCTGAATTGGTTTCTATAATTCTCACCCTCTCTTTCAAAATAGTCCAAACACCTGCCACCACCAGCCAACATCCATTTACTGTCCAACTTCTAACTCACAGAACCAACTTTTCATCTTCCTTGTTTATTCATTCAAATGCCGTTTTCTGGAACAAACTTCCTTCGTACGTATTTCCTGAAAATTACAGTCTACAGAAGTTCAAGTCTAATGTCAACAAATATCTTCCTTCCTTCGTCTTCTCAACCTCCAACCCAAGCACGGTACTAAGGACTATGGGTTCTAATACCTCTCATGTTTGGTGGGGTATTCGTAAAAAAAAAAAAAAAAATGGAAACGAAAAGTGCGCACGTTGCCTGAACTAAAAGAAGATTAATGGTTAGTTGAAAGTGGAAGTGAAGTAGTGGTTAAACAGGGGAAAGAATTTGAAAAACCTAGTACAAAAATGAACTGGGACTGAGGAAGCAAAAAATAATAATAATAAATTAATAAATAACACCATATTCAGATATGGGAGTGCAATTTTAGCAAGAGGTCGAATCAGGGGATGGCAAAATCTCAATATAGTAGATGAAAATATGATATATAGTCACGAATGCCATCAGGGGACTACTACTGACCATGTAGCAGGCACTGCATTTCCAAATTGTCTGTAGTATTAGAAAAAGGGGGAAGCAAATATGTGGCCTTTATCATAATACTAGTAGACAAGGTAGTCCCTATGCAGTGTAAAAATAAAGTTAATAATGTAAATTAAAACAAATACAAATTTGCAAAAGTGTAATCTGAATCACCTGTTTAACCACTACTTCACTTCTACTTTCAACTATCCCTTAAACTTCTCTTTGTTCAGGCACTGTGTGTACTTTTCATTTCTATTTTCACACACTTTATCTGTTTTACAAACCACACATTATTTATATATATATATAGAAAGAGAGCAATAAATATACAGTTGTAATTATGCTGAACAGTTAAGTTTAGGGAAACTAAAACTATAGTGTTTTAAGTGTTCTATAAAATTATAATCTTAGTAATTAATTGATAAGGAGATAACTATATTTACTTTTCAATCTTATTAATCACAGATAAATAAAAATTAACTTAATTACTTTTTTCTTACTATTTCTTAATTTAAGGGGAAAAAACCAAATGCACCCAAAATGTAGCACACTACAGGTATTAACTAACTTCTTTAATTTCTAACAGGCATGGCTTGGAGTGGCCCACCATCTTTTGTATCCAGTAGTGGTCCTTCCTCTCCAAATTCATCTACATTGGATATCTGGATGCGATGGAGGCAAATGGCAGAAGCAGATTCTGCTGCAGGTGAATATTCCGGCCCTGGAAGTAGGAACAGTTTCAGCAATCCTCCATCTCCCCACGACCCCCGTTACTATAATAACAGTTTGTAAAGTGAAAGATCTTGTAATGTTGTATTTCTTGTAAAATAGTATTATGTATCATAATTATATACCATAAAATAAAAAAAAACTTAGATTATTCTTTTAAAAAGTTTAAGCTATTTTTTGAAATTTGTTCATTACAACACATATTGAATAACAGTTTCTTAGAATTTTAATTTCACCGTTTTAAAATAATTCTAAAAGTTCAAGATGGTTTCAGATATTCATGTGACAAACTGCTCATTTTGCCTTGGTCACATGTTGCCAATCACTTACAAATTCTAATAATTTCGGCACAATTTAGAGGAAATTAATAATTTTCTAAAACATTAGCATTAGCATTAGTAGAGGCATATAATGCAAGAAAGCAAGCTTAGGCAGCATCAGCCAAAAAAAAAAAAACATTCCCATTTCACCCATCAATTCTTTCAAAATGCCTGTCCATCTCAGCCTTAAATTTATTTAGGCTATTAGTTTCCACAACAAAAGATGGCAGCCTGTTCCACCAATCAACTGCCAACTGGCTAAAGGCAAATTTCCACCCATCTATTCTGCAACTATCTTTCCTCAATTTAAAACTGTCCCTCCTCAGGTTTTTAGTCTGAGCAAGAGGAACAATCCCATCAGCATTCAGCTTGCTCAACCTATTCAAGGTGTTATACACCCCAATCAGATCACCTCGCAGTTGCCTACTCTCCAGGCATTGCAATTTGCAGAACTTAAAAGCCTTTCTTGGTAAGCACACCCACTTGTTCCCCCCTCACCAATCTTGTTGCCAATCTTTGTACTCGTTCTAGCTACTCTACATCCTTCCTAAAATGAGGCCTCCAGACCTGTACAAAGTACTCTAGGTGTTGCCTGACCATTGCCTTGTATAACGGGATAATCACATCCCTGTCCCTGCTCGCAAAATTCCTATATGTCTTTGGCAATACTCCATGACCTGCCCCGGCAGCCCACCTTCACTGCTCGGCAAACTTCATATTTGACTGCACAATTACCCCCAGGTCTTTTTCACTTTCCACCTTCCCTGAGTGTAGTACCATCCAGTTGGTACGTTTCTCTTGTGTTATTGCTACCCATATGTTAAACTTCAGTTGCCACTTCTCGGCTCATTTGCCCAACTTATCTAGATCCAGTTTGAGTAGCATACTGTCTTTACTGTCGTTAACAACCCTGCCAACCTTTGTATCATTTGCAAACTTGGACATTAAAACTGATAAAACTTCATCAATATAATTGATAAATATACAAAACAACAATGGGCCCAGCACTGAACCCCGGAGAACTCCACTAATAACATTGTGATCACTATCACCCAGTTGTACCTTTATCTGCAAATTCTTAATGCATGAATAATCACTGCTGATAATCAGATTAAGAGTATTACTCCCTCTGGTTGCCTCTCGAACTCTCATTTTTTATTTACCAGTGCTTATTTCACCCCAAACAGACACAACACTGCCTTGTCTATCAACATCAATTGGATGCACTTCCTTAAATTTTGTGTTTCTTAACTAATAGCATAATCCCTTCTCCCTTACTGTCCTGTCTATCCTTTCCTTTACACATTGTACTCCCCAAATTCCAATTCTGCACTGATTATATCTGTGTGATACCACGTCTCTGATATCCCAACATCTGCCTTTGATGTCTTGACTAGCACTTCAAGCTCATCAAATTTATTAACTATACTCCTAGCATTGGTGCACATGCAAGTATACATGCACCTGTTTCTAATCTTAGTTAACCTAACACAGCCCATGTATTTACTTGTTCCACTATGACTCCCAGCAGTCCTGGAAATCTCCATTACCTTGCTTTCCAAACTGCTGCTCATTCTAATAGAAGCAGTGCAAGAATCACTTTTGCCTCTGCCTCCGGCCACAGTTAACCTTTTAGTCTGTGTACCCCCCCCCCCCAGCTAACAATTTTCCAACCTACATAACACTGCCTCGATAGCATCAGCAAATATTCTTGCATCCTTTCTATTTAAGTGTACTCCATCCCGGTAGAAGCAGTCTCTCCTGTTGACAAGCACAGACCAGGCTGAAAAAAATTCTACCCCTTGACCCTTGCACAATCGAGGCACTCGATGGAATAAAGCAAGCTTATGCAGTATCAGCCAAAAAAAATCTCCAATTTCTCCCCTCCATTCTTTCCAACTACCTGTCCAGCTAAGGCTTATATTTATTTAGGCTATCAACTTCCACAACAAAAGATGGAAGTCTGTTCCACCAATCAACTCTGCGCTGGCTAAAGGCAAACTTCCGCACATCTATCCTACAACTGTCTTTCCTCAATTTGAATTTATCCCCTCTCAGGTGATTGTTCTGAGCAAGAGGAAGAATCCCGTTAGCTTTGAACATGCTCAAACCATTCAAGATTTTCTACACCTCAATCAGATCACCTCGCAGGTGCCTAGTCTCCAAACACTGTAATCTCCAAAATTTAAGCCTTTCTTCATAAGAGCGATCCTTTGTTCCATTCACTAATCTTGTTGTCCTTCTCTGTACTCCTTCCAACAGCTCTACATCCTTCTTAAAATGAGCCCTCCAGACCTGTATACAGTACTCCAGGTGTAGCCTGACCATTGCCTTATACAATGTGATAATCACCTCCTTATCCCTGCTAGAAAAATTCCTGTATATCATTGACAAGACACCATCATCTACTCTTGCAGACCATTTGCACTGCCTAGAAAACTATATATCTGCCTGCACAATTACCCCCAGGTCCTTTTCATTCACTTCCACTGTCAGTGTAGTACCACAGAGTTGATACTTTACTCTGGCATAAAGTATCCCAGATTGCTGCTTCCCATATGTAGTACTTTACATTTGTCAATGTTTAAATTTCATTTGCCACTTCTCGACCCATTTGCTCAATATTTCTAGATCCTGTTGCAGCAGCATACTGTCATTAGTGTCACTAACAACTCTGCCAACCTTCGTATCGTCTGCAAACTTGGACATTAAGACTGATATACCATCATCAGGCCTGATATACCTGATATACTGCCTCCTTTAATATACAACCCCAGGTGCTCACACATCTGGTGAGTATGGCTGGCACACCAATGGTCCTGAGCTGGATATCATCATTCTTCTCTTTCTTGGTGATTGCTCTCTCTCTCTCTCTCTCTCTCTCTCTCTCTCTCTCTCTCTCTCTCTCTCTCTCTCTCTCTCTCTCTCTCTCTCTGTGTGTTAGGGTAACTCAGGAATTTTTTGGCTGGTGCAGCATAAGCCTCAGGCTTCCTTCCACCATATGGCTATTAATAATAGCTGCTGGATGGATCCCAGCCACACCCAGGTGCCTATCTTCAACAATTTCTCCTCCACTTTCCTCTCAGTTATTACAAAATCATCTAGCTCACTGCCAGAGTTCACCTATCTCATTCCCCTCCATAAATAACTCCTGATGTGTGAATGTAGCTGCAAAATAATCATTTAGTTTGTTAGCCACCTGAGCAGGATCAGCAACAGGTGGACCAATCTGATTCATCCCCTTCCTTCTAGAGTTTACATAGGTAAAGATCTTTGCCTTTTTTTCTTTGCATCCTTTGCCAAAGATTTCTCATAATCTGCCTTTGCTTGCCTAACCTCCTTTGTGACTTAGTTAAAGACCAGCTTATATCTATCGTAGGCTTGCATGTCACCCAAGGATTTATTTTTCTTCTCTGCCACATGTCTCATTAATTCATCTGATATCCATTTAGGCCTAAACCTTGGACAGTATTTCATAGTTGGTATGTAAAGCCTAGTACCTTCCAAGATTAATTCTTTGAATTCTTCCCATTTTGAATTTGCCATTGGTAGCATCATCAGTTGGTCCCACCGTATAGAATTTAAATACTGTCTCAGACCTCTGTAGTTGCCTTTACCAAAGCAAAAACCCTTCCCTTTACCCTTGATGGTAGTGACCTCTTTGAGTAAATCCCACTTCAGCACACTGTGATCACTTGCACCTAGTGGTTCCTTTATCTTCAAATTCTTAATGCATAAAGATTCACTATTGATAATCGGATCAAGAGTATTACTCCCTCTAGTTGCCTCCTGAACATGCTGATTTAGAAAACTATCATCCAATAAATCCACAAAAGCCTTGCTAGTCTATGAGTGACCAACCCACAAATTCCAGTGAATATCCGGGAAATTAAAAACCCCCATTATAAGACTCTCTGATGTACTGGCCCACTCTATTTACCTGTACAGTTTTTTATTATAGTAATCATAGTCATTATGCCTATAACACACTCCTACTCTCAATTTTGATTTCTCAGTGCTTACGTCACACCAAACTGACTCGACACTGCACTGTCCAGCGATGTCGACTGGGTGTACCTCCTTGGATTTTGTGTTTCTTAACTAATAGCATAACCCTTCTCACTTCCTATCCTGTCTATCCTTCCTGTAGACATTGTACTCCCCAAATTCCAGTTCTCCATGCCTTATATCTGTGTGGCGCCACGTCTCTGATATCCCAACAATATCAGCCTTTGATGTTTTGACCAACCCCTCAAGTTCTTCAAATGTATTTACCAGTCTCCTAGCATTGGTGTACAATCAAGTATACATGCACTCATTCCTATTCTTAGCTACCCTAACACAACCCATGTGTTTGCTTGTACCACAATAACTTCCAGCAGTCTCTGAAATCCCCTGCATCTTCTTTTCCAGACTGCTGCTCATTCCTATAAAAGCCGCGTAAGAATCACTGTTACCTCTGCCGACAGTTACTCTTAATTTATTCGTCTGTGTACCCCCCCCCATCTAGCCGAATTGATCAACAAGGCACTTATCATATACTACCTGCTATCCTGTCTGGGCAGAATTGCCGACACTTTCACATTCAACCATAACTCACAACTTTTTTTTTTTTCAACGTTTGCCTACACTTGTTGAGTAAATCTGCAGATCTCTTACTCTTAATGTCATTGGTTCCAACGTGTATAACAACATCACCTTTTGTTCCCTTAAAAGATGATATCTGCTCTACAACATCAACTTTTGTCCCTGGCAGACATACCCTTGTCCTGTTCCACCTATCCTTGCATAGTATATTCCCTGTCTACCTGACAATAGATTCACCGACAATAACTAGTTTCTTTGGGACTGGCACATTCTGCCTTGGAGATTGCCTCTGTTTTGTCTGATGCACAGGAAAAACATTTATGAACCATATTAAATGAAATAAAGATTGTTGCCTCATCTGAGCTTGTGGGTAATCTGTGTTGAACATGAAAACTCCTAGGACTTCCATCAAGGATAATCCTGCCAGACAATAGTACATTGACCTCTCTTTTCAGACCACAGTGGGAAAATCTTTATAACACCTGTCAGACTGCCAACAGTCCCTTTGATATTAATGTCCAAATATCACTTAGAGGGCTGAGCATCCCAGTAAACAATGTTTAACTTCCACCCTCACGTGCTCAAATACCATCATGCAACCTCTGTTAAAAATTGAAGTGAGGACACCAACCCGGTCTTCTGACTACTAAAAATTCTCTGCTGCCCATTCAGCTGAATAATCTGACTTCTTGCCTGCTTTCACTGATGGCACAATGTTGAGTTAGTCTCATTTGAGCCCAGCAATCTCAGAAACTGATTTTTCTTCCAGCAAAACAGTCAATAATGTATATGGGTAGATGAGGCCATTCTCGAGTAACCATAATACAGTAAACCCTCGATTTAACGGACTAATAGGGGAGAAGGGGTGTCCTTTAATGCTGAAAGTCTATTAAATCGAACGTAACGTGGCGGGCATTTTTTATTGTTCTTAATGTAAAAAAAAAGGTTTAATACAATATACAGTACTGTACAATATAAAATTATTTTGCAATTTCGCCTTTGATTTACAGATAACAGAAACAGTTTTTTTTTTTTTTTTAAGCCATAAATTTCACAAACACGAGCTACTGAGACGCCTTGTTCTAATTTCTCAATTAGTTCTAATTTCTGTGCCCCATTTAAGTTCACACGCTTTCTTTTGACTCCTCTATCACTTGATGCCATTTTAAATTGTAAGAATTGCAAAACTATTTAATAAATAAAGTCAATTCAGAAATCACAGAAACACTCTATATACAACCTGACCACACGATAGCTTGAGACAGACTGAGACTGAAACAAAGCGAGTCGGTAGACCTGCAATTTAGTGTCCCGAGTCATGTTCAGCTCGCAAGTCACCACCCGCTCTTATCTGTAATCTGGAAAAAACAGCTATTTAAACACATTTTCAGAAAGAAAAAAAACAATTTCCTGAATTTGTTTTTAAAAATAAAAGTAGGTAATTATTTTTAATTAATAATAACTGAAATTTTGTTTAACCTAAAAAAAAAATAATATGTTTAAGATTAATATGTACATTACTGTATTATTATTTTCCAGTCCGTTAAATCCGAAATCCATTATGTCAGGGTCCAATAAATCGAGGGTTTACTGTATAGTAATTGTTTTTTAATTCTAAGAAGCATATGACTCTGAGTACTCTCAAAACTTCTCTGAGTGACAACTTTGCTCATAAGAACCATATCTGAAGTGGAAAACACTATTGAAATGAACAGAGCCACGTAAAGTAAGCCTCGAGTTTCTTCATGAAAGCTCCACTCTGTTCTTGTAATCATAAAAATTTTACAAAGAATTTCTAGGATTTATCTTTTAATTAGGTGGGGCATGTCTTGGGTAAAAGAAAAATTCTCATCAAAATTCACTCCGACATATTTCACCTATGCAGTATAATTAGTATTACTATTACTAGTGGCAAATTATTTAAACATATAAAGTATTAGTGAAAAAAAATTCTAATCTCACCTGTCCATCGCCTCTTAATTTCTGTAATTCCTCCTTAAACTAAGAAAGAAAGAATTAGACATATTCAAACTACCCAATTCCAGACAGGACCAACTTTTGATGTTCGTAGGAATTAGATACTCCTCATTCCTAAGCATCACTACATTATATCAAACATTAAATGCCCTTGTGTTGAATCTAATTTTTTTTGTTAGTTTTTAAACTAATTCAAAAATGTTTCCATAACTTAGGTTTTTAAGTTATTTCCACAGCATTTATTCCAGCAGTACAAACTTTGACAATGCTATTAATCATGCTGTTAACAGAAAAAGTCAAAATAAAAATTTATCTTAGAGAACTTTTTTAAAAATTTATTTGTAAAATTTTAATACTGGATGAAAATCATTGAATTCTATTAAATTATACTTTTTTTTTTTTTTTTTTGGGTCCTTGACTTTTTGAAGGTTGTAAAATCTTTGGAGGTCCTAAGCAGAGTGGTTCTAGATCCTGTTGCAGTACTGTACTGTCTTTACTGTAATTAACAACCATGCGAACCTTTGTATCATCTGCGAACTTGGACGTTAAGCATTATATAACTTCATTGATATCATTAATAAATGCAAGAAACAACAATGGGACTAGTACCCAACCCCGGGGGAATCCACTTATGACATTAGTCCATGTAGAGCAGTGTCCATTTATTACCACTCTCTGCCATCTGCCATTCGACCATGCCTTTATCCATTGCAGTAACTTGCCCTTAATACCATACTGCTCCAATTTGTACAGCACTCTTCCAGGTGCAAAAGTATCAAAAGCTTTACTGAAATCCATGTATACATCAGAATTATTTTTTGCATCCAGTTCCTTTATGACCACATCTAAGTATCCAATCAAATTGGTCAGACAAGACTTCCCCTTAACAAACCCATGCTGTGTCTGAACTATCTCTTTAACCTGTGACTCCATTATTTTCCCCAGAACAGAAGTTAAACTGACAGGTCTATAATTATTTGTGTCACGATTTGAACCCCCTTTGTGAAATGGGGATACATTTGCTCATCCCCAGTCCATGGGAAGCTCCCCTGACTAAAGATGCTCTCATAATTATGGCTCAGAGTTTGCTTCCTTCCCTTGCTACCTCCTTCATTATAACTGGATAGATTCCATCTGCCCCAGGTGCCTTTTATATGTTTAAATTCAAAAATTTCTCCTTCACTTTGCTCTCAGTTATTACAAAATCACTTAGCTCCATATTAGAGTTTGATAAACTTCTGGTAACTTCTCCTGTGTGAATGTAGATGCACAATACTCATTCAGTTTATCAGCTACTTGAGCAGGATCATCAATAGTTGAACCATCTATGTTAAGTGGACCAATCTGGTTCATTGCCTTCTAGAGTTTAAGTAAAGAACTCTGCAGTTTTTTTTTTTTTTTTGGTTTCTTTGCCAAAGATTTCTCGTAAATTGCCTTCGCCTGCCTAATGTAATTTGTTATTAGATTACAGACTAGCTTGTATCTGCCGTAGGATTCTTTGTCGCCTGATAATTTATATGCATCCCGTGCATTTTTCTGCCACGAGCCTCATTAATCCATCCGACATCCATTTAGGCCTAAACCTTCTTCACTATTTCTTATTTGGTATCAAAAGCCTAGTAGCCTCCAAGATTATGTCCCTGAAGGCTTCCCATTTAGAATTCATCATTGATAACATCATCAGTTGATCCCACTGTGTAGAATTTAAAAACTGTGTGAGACCACTGTAGTCTCCTTTATGAAAACAAAACCCTTCCCTTCCCTTTACCCTTGATGGTAGTTGCGTTTTTAAGTAAATCCCACAAGACCACTCTGATCACTGTCACCTAGTGGTTCCTTTTTCTGCAAATTCTTAATGTGTGAATAATCCCTGCTGATAATGAGATCAAGGGTATTATTCCTTCTAGTATATTATTATTATTATTATTATTATTAGCTATATGGTGCAAGGAAGCCTGAGGCTTATACTGCACCAGCCAAAAAAAAAAAAAAAAAAAAAAATTCCCAAGTTACCCTGTGAGAGAGAGAGAGAGAGAGAGAGAGAGAGAGAGAGAGAGAGAGAGAGAGAGAGAGAGAGAGAGAGAAAGAAAAGTAGAAGGGATTCACCAAGAAAGAGAAGAATGATGATATCCAGCTCAGGACCCTGGGTGTGCCAAGCCCATACTCACCGGGTGTGAGCCCCTGGGGTCAATGTGCAAATGCATCCCCAATTCACAAAGGGGATGAAAAGGATGACACAAATAATTATAGACCTGTTAGTTTACCTTCTGCCCTGGGGAAAATAATGGAGTCACTGGTTAAAGAGGTCATACAGAATAACCTAGACAAGATTGCAGTAATAGTTCTGACAGCGCATTGGTTTGTTAAGGGGGAAGTCTTGTCCCACCAATGTCATTCGATACTACAATGCAGTCACAAAGAAACTGGATGCAAAAAATAATTTTTATATCATATACTTATATGTCAGGAAAGCTTTTAATACTGTTGCAAATGGAAGATTTGTGTACAAATTGGAGAGTCAAGGCATTAAGGGCAAATTGCTGCAATTGATAAAGCAATGGTTGGGTGGGAGACAGCAGAGAGTGATAATAAATGGACATTGCTCTACATGCACAGGATTCTCTGCTGGGCCCATTCTTGTTTAGAGTATTTATCAATGATATCGATGATCAGACTTAATGTCCAAGTTTGCAGATGATACGATGGTTGGCAGGGTTGTTAATGACATTAAAGACAGTATGCTACTATAACAGGATCTAGAAAAGTTAGGCGGATGGGCAGAGAAGTGGTAACTCAAGTTTAACATTGACAAAAGCAAATTACTGCATATGACTAGCAGTACCCCAAGAGAAATGTATCATCTGTATGGCACTACACTCAGGGAGGTGGAGAATCAAAAAGACCTGAGGGTAATTCTGCAGTCAGATATGAAGTTCTCAGGCTGCCGGAACAGATCATGGAGTTTGTCAATGATATATAGGAATTTTGCTAGCAGAGAGAGACTAGCAGGTGATTATCCATTTGTATAAAGCAATGGTCAGGCCACACCATGAGTACTGCATACAGGTCTGGAAGCCTTGTTTAAGAAAGAAAGAATGTAGAGTTGCTAGAATGAGTAAAGAGAAGGGAAACAAGATTGGTAAGAGGAACAAAGGGGTGCACTTACGAAGAAAGGCTTAAGTTTTGCAAATTGCAGCATCTGTTTCAGCCAAACCGATGATATTCAAATTCACATTTTCTAATTCATTTTCCAGCTCTAATATCCTGTCTTCACCAATGAGTGATCTTACGTTATAACAGGCCAAATTCAGTTTCCATGCATGGCAGCCTGGTTGTACCCAGAGATTCTTAGCGCCCTCTGCTTCCACTCTGATCCTCTTGCTGCCGTAAGAGAGGGAGTGAAAGCTGCTGGGGACTGAGGGCCATTTGTTTTGTCGTGCTGTCATACGCTGGAAGGTTTGGTGTTTTCTTCTTCACGCTGACCAGGCGTCTTGAAGAGAACCACTCTACACGTTCATTGCCACCCTAAGTGATATAACAGGGCTTGCCATCGAGGTGTGCATGAGTGGATTTTAGGGAAGCAGGCCAACCGGACTTCTCCTAAATCTTCTGTAATAGAGAGATATTGGATCCATCAGTGTTTTAGGCTGTGTTTGATAACACACAGGATACCTGTTCCCCTCTAAGCACCATTAGGCCTATAACACACTCCTACTCTCAATTTTGATCTCCCAATGCTTATGTCACACCAAACTGACTCGACCCTGCACTATCCAGCAATGTCGACTGGCTTCACTACTTGGATTTTGTGTTTCTTAACTAATATTATAACCCCTCTTCCCTTCCTATCTTGTCTATCCTTCCTGTACACATTGTATTCCCCAAATTCCAGTTCTGCATTCCTTATATCTGTGTGACACCACGTCTCTGATAACCCAACAATATCTGCCTTTGATGTTCTGAGCAATACCTCAAATTCATCAAATTTATTTACCACACTCCTAGCATTGTACTTATCTCAGTGGAAAAAAAATCTAATAATGAAAGAAATGCAGGGGAAACTACCAACAACCCTGCACCCACCAAAGAAGTGTGAACCTCTCGGTGCAATCTCACCAGAAGAACTCTCCATAACGCTGGAAGACCTAAGAACTAAACTTGAGAAATCACAGGAGCCTTCCATCCAACTAGTGGACATTTTATGTAAAGAGTTCCCGGCAAGGACACAAGAACAGGAAGATACCAGACACCACAATAAAAGATGCAGAGGGCCCAGAAGAAGTTCAGACAGCTGATGAGACTTCTCTTGATACCTCCACAATATACCTGGTCATTGCTCTTAGGGGAAATCTCCTAGACACTATGAAACAAGGTTCTCAAATCACAGAGAAACTGAAATCAGACATAACAGAAATATGGAGCCACCTGGAAAGACTTCTTTTAGAAACAGCGATAGAGGAGAAGCTAAAGACGGCCCTTCAAGAGAATAAAGTACAACTAAGAGCTTTACAGAAAAATACCTGGAAGCAGAAGAGAAAGGGAAAGCAACTCAATCAGTGAATCCAGACAACTCACCCGACAAACTGACACTACTGACACGGAGGCCCTTGCTAACTGCTTTACACCAACGATTATCCGCATTAACCCACACATACAAGAAATGGATAAGACTGCCCAAAATTCATTTCGTGGATGTACTGGGTGCCCGAGTAGGCAGAGCGACCCATTTATAACAGAAAGAAATGATGAGCTGGAAGATACCAGACAGCCCTGCCTCCAAAACGATAAATAAGACAATAGTTGTAAGATCACATAGCGAACCAAAAAAGCCACAGGACAACTCAGGCTCCCAAGTAGCAGTCCCTGACTTAACTGATGCAACTAAACAGAGTCAATACATACCTTAGATTCTATCCTGCCTGAGGGCACTGCTCTAGAGCAGGTGTTGACCCTCTGAACACAGCTCGAGGATTTAATGAAGGAATCCTGTAACAACATCACCACCTTCCTCCATGGAGACATTGTGCTCCTTTGGAGCAAATTAGCAACAATCCTACTAAATACTTACCTAGCGTCTGAAAAGAATGCCGCCAAGCTCGAAGCATTCCTTGAAGGTAGGGGCAACCAAATGCCACAGCACGCCCCTACCTATGCAGACATGCTGAGGACCGATAAACAGCCCACTGTGACAACCAGACAAGTCCCAAAAAAGAAACCACCAACTAAGCAACCACACGTAGTGGTACTTCGCCCGCTCAACACAAGTGTTCACCAGTCAAGTGAAGGGGTTAAAACCCAAGTTATGACCAATTTGCAAGAAGAAATTTACACAACCAGAATTAAGACAATAAGTAAGACTAGAAATATAGGTGTCATTGTTGAGACGGAGTCCAAGGAGGAGGCTGAGAGAATCAAAAAAAATCCAGTGATCACCACCCTCGGCTTAGCAGCTGAATCCCCGAAAACCAGAGGACCCTCCACAATAATCTTCGACCTGGACAGGGATATCACTACAGAACAACTCACTCAGCAGATATATCAACGCAACCTCCTAAACTACCTACCCAACAAAAATAATCAAACTCATAACACCAAAATTCTCAACTAAGTCCAAAACTGAAAACTCCTACAACTGGTTTGTTGAACTGGCACCAAATGCATGGCAGTTTCTTAATATGCAGTCAAGAATTTACATCAACTGGGGCAGCCACTGCCTTCGTGAGCACGTGGCTGTACCCAAGTGCTTTAAATGTTGCAGATTTGGAACATTTAAACACACATCCCACACCTGTGGCCAGCCTGTCTCCACTTGTGGCCACTGCTCAGAGAAAGGGCACAATTATAACACCTGCCCAAATAAAGCTCAGCAGCCCGTCTGTGTGAACTGCAAAAGCCTGGAGATGGACAGTGTCCACTCATTCCTGGACAACAAGTGCCCAGTTTATCAAAACGCCAGGAGTTACTACCAAACAAGAAACGATTATGGTTCCACACCTTAATGGATTCAATGCAACCGTGATCAAAACCTTCAAAGTCAACACACAGCGGGCGCGAATTGTGCCTGGCCAAGTTCGGCTAAAAACGGATGAAGAAAACTCGGATCTCTTTATACTTCAGGAACCATATACCCACATGCGCCAGGTCAGGGGATACCCATTAAGATATAAAATTCAGTCGGACGATGACACCCCATCAGCTGCCATTGCAGTCCGAAATCCAAACCTCATGGCAACCAAGATTACCCAACTCTGTACAGCCTGAGCAGTGTGTGCCCACATTTTCGATCCCATTGGAAACTTCTATGCGATCTCCATGTACTGCAGGCCGGGGGAAGACATTGATCCAGTCATCAAATACCTAGAATTTGTCCTGAAAATACTCCCAAATGAGAATATCGTCGTGGTGGCCTATGTCGACTCTCGCTCCCCAGCTTGGTACAGCTCCACACCAGTTCGACGAGGAGGAAGAAATGGTTAGCAGCTTTAAGAGTTCCTTTCCACCTCTCCCTTTGCAATACTCAACCGTCCAAATAACATCCCAACATTCTGTAACACCCTGTGGGAGGCAATGATTGACATTTCACTCTCAACGATATCCTTCTCTGGCAACATTACAGATTGGATGGTCCAAGATTCGTGGACGACCGAGTCATCACATACCATCTAAACAGAAACCTCTCCCGGCAATCCCCGCCCAAACAGATAATAACATAGATACGCAATCCAGAAACCTAATTAGGAGCACTTCAAGGCTCTGCTGACTGTGGAAGCAACAGCATTTACACTGGATTACTGCTCTCAAAGGAACCCAGATGTGTCCAGCAGGAACTCATAAAGGTTATCACAAATGCGGCTGACAAAGCAATAAGGAAAAATAATCCAATGCCTGGCGCAGTACCTTGGTGGTGTCAGGACTTGGCCCCGGTTACGGCGAGAAACAATTTCAAAACGTAAGGCTTTCGAACTCCGCAGCGTTCCTATCCTGCGCATGAGGTTGAAGCCCTAAGAAACCTGTACAGGGAGGCTTGCAACAGATGCACAGCAATGATAGAATGCAAAAAACGCTCCTGGGAAACACTAGTGTCCATTACCAGTAGTGGACACTAGTGTCCACTACTGGTAATGACAACCCCTGGGGGTGTGTACAAAGTCACCACAAATAAGCTCCCCAGGGGAGAAGTGGTCACCACCATTACCCCACAAGGTAATGACTACTTCATGGGAGCAAACGGTCTGCAACATTCTAGACGTCACCTTCCAGCAACCCACGGCCCCAGCCACAGAGAAGCAATTGCAACTCTGCCATGATAACAACAATTACGAAATCAAGAACCTGGAACCTCCCTTTAACTTGGAAGAGCTACACGCTGCAGCAGCATTCATTAAAAACAAATAATGCCCAGGGACAGATCTTCTGCCAGGAAATGATTCTTGATCTCTTCAACCGCTGCCTACCAGCTGGAATTTTTTCCCCATGACTGGAAAGTTGCAAACTTATAACTAATTCTAAAGAATCCCAACAAGCCCCCTGACCTGCCGCAATCATACAGGCCAATCACTTTACTTCCTGTTATAAGTAAGCTCTTTGAAAGAGTCCTATACCAAAATATACTCCAGCACTATGAGAATGCTAACCTTGCAGCTATAAACCAATTTGGATTTAAACCTGGACTTTCTGCTGTGGACGCCCTTCACAACCTGCTCACATCGGCTGCCAACTGTGACAAAAAGTATTTTTTTCATGATTTCTGTCGACTTCGCCGGGGCGTTCGCCACCTTCTGGTGCCCGACCATCCTCGGCAGGTTGCGCAGAGTCATCTTACCAAGTAACCTATATGAAACTATAAAAAAAAAAACCTTTCAAACAGGAAAGAGATGTGGAATATGCAACAAGTAACGATCATCGTGTGAACCACGGGTATAGTGCCAAAGACCCTACATAACAGCTGTTGTTGTTATTTGGTTTTTAGGAGCATTAGCAACTAAGGCCATATTGCTCCAGTGATATGCGGTGGTCATTCCCTGACCTTTCCGCATCCTCCGTATTTGATGAGCACGGGCTCGAACCCCGGTCTAATCAAGAAGCGTGTGCTACGCACTGCTGCTCCTGCCCACCTAGCTACGGAGGCGCCCTACATAACAGCGTAGCAGCAAAAGGTCTCCCAGCAAACGCCAACGAGGAACTTCAGAAAGTCACAATCTTGAACACCTCTAGAAAAGTCAGAGAGTTCCTCGACCAACAGTAATCCTGGACATAACAACAACCGCCCTATGTACTTGGTAGCAATACCCATCACGAGGGGGAACCCCCAATCAGGAAGAAATAGTATAAAAGTAATAATAATAATAAACTCGATCCGAGTGACAGCAAAAAAAAAATAATAATAAAATAAATAAAACAAAAAAAAATAATAATTTAATCCAGCGCTCAGGTGGGAGAACAACAAAAAACGCCCCCAACCCAAGTGCGGGAAAAAAATTAAAAACAAAAAAATAATAATGAAAATAAATAAGTAAATAAAAAATCATCCCGCACTCAGGAAAAAGGTATAATAATAATGATAAAAAAAAATCTGGATCCCAGTGCCAGCTAAAAAAGTATAGTGAGACTTACTAAGCAGACATGACCAGCATAGACATCTGTCTACGCTTTGTGAAAACAGACTTTGGAATTTCCTGCAAGGCATTAAACTTTTCTCTGCTTTGAAAGTCGAGGTGCTCACTGCCCAAACCGAATTCATGAATTACCTGTCTTAGTTGCATCCTATATTGTTCATAAAATAAGCAGTCGCATAATACATGAGACTAAGACTCTTCACACTAGCAGAGGTCGTTTCAATCCGCCGCTAAACGAAAATAACAATTTTAAATTAAAGAAACCAAGGCCAATTAAAAAATTTGAAGTTTTCATCTCTGGATAGAACCATACATTAACCTTTTTATTCAAGGCAAACGATACCCTTGGTATGAAGAGCCTGGTAACCACTCCTTTATCACTTATTTCCATCTTCTCTGCCAGATTTCTGCCAAATAATTCATAAGTTTCTTTTTAGCATTATCATATTCAATTGTAACATCATTTTTTAATCCCATAAAATCTAAAGAAACACCCTTACTTAAATAATAACAAAAGGTCCTATATGCCACATACAAATCAGAAGGCTGGAAGCCCGACAGAACTTAAATCGCATTAGTGGACACTGTTCTACAAAACCTAAATAATGAAAGTATCATTTGTCTCTGTATGGACAAAATTTTCTGTTTGAATTTTACATTCAAGATTTTTGTGGACCAAACATTAGCGCCATATACCACTGTGGGTACAAAGACAGCCTTATAATAAAGTACCACGGCTCTCTTTCCTAAACCCCAATCACTTCTTGCAATTCGAACAATGGCAGAGGAATATTTTTTAATCTTTTCACTTATATATTGTAAGTGCGACATAAAAGTCAACTGATTATCACTAACTAAACCCAAATGTTTAGTACAAGTAATCATAGGGATACGTTTACCATCCAATTTTACTACAGCAGGTCTTTCAATATCTAGTTTGCCTTTAACGAACCTTATGACTGTTTTCTTATTTGAAATCTTAAGTTTATGTTCTTCAGACATCTTAAATAAACTGTTCATGACTTGCGAAGCAGTCTCTTCTAATTCTCGCTTGGATCTACCAGGAACGCAGACCACCAGATTATTAGCATATGCAATTCTATGACAGTTAATAATTGTCTTCTGTAACCATAAATTCAGCATAAGGTTCCAGAACATGAGACCCAGGACAGAGCCGTGGGGACACCCACGACTAACGAATTTAGAATAAACCATATGCTGAGAACTGATTACTATTTTTTTACCAGTGAGATATACAAAAGATCTGGGAATTTTACTTGTCTAAAGGAACAAAGTATGCTGTCATGCCACACACTATCGAAGGAGCCTTCGAAATCGATGTATAGCACAAGAACGTACTTGATAGATGACTGATTAACATAATCTACTAAAATCCTTTATAGCATCATCAGCCGAACACTTTTTTTTTAAACCATACTGAAATTGCTGCTGAACTTCTTTTTGAAATAACCAATCAGTCAACCTGTGTAATAATAATATTTCATAAATTTTTGCCATATTAGACAATAAAGAAATTGGCCAATAACCCCTAGGTTCAGTAGCCTCTCTGCACGACTTTGATAACAATTTCACCAAGGCAGCTTTCCAAAATCCTGTAAAAACATAAGCAATATTTTCAGACCAGAGCAGCAAAGCAAAAGGCTCAAGCTAATGGAAGTGCTGTGGCTCAGAGCAGAACTGAGGGGGGCAGTTGTCCTCTGACTGACAGCCTTATAAAATGCACTGTTTGCTTGATGTTTGCAGAGCAATCGGGTACGGGACATGATACTGCCAAGGGGGATGTCTTTGTGTGTGCGCGATGCAAGGAGTGTATCGATATCAGACAACAACTCGGCGTTCTTGGGGGCCTATATGAGAGCTTGAAGGACAGGGTGGATGCCCTCGAAGAAACTAAATTGAGGGGCCCATCAAGCTCTCAGCTGCCCACATCAACGCCAGAGCTTGCACTTGGGCATCGCGTGACACAGAGACAACCCCTAAGGCAGAATGCGCTGGTCCCGAAGGAACTAGTAGTTGTTGATGGCTCTATTGTCAGGGAAACGGGGAATATGCTTTGTAAAAAAGATAGGTGGAACAGGACCAGGGTATGTCTGCCAGGGGCAAAGGTTGATGACGTTGTAGAGCGAATACTATCTTTTAAGGGCACAATAGGTGATATAGTTGTAAACGTTGGCACTAATAATATTAAGAGTAGGAGACCGGCAGAATTACTTAACAAGTACAGGTCACTGTTGAACAAAAGCCGAGAATTAGGGTTGAATTTGAAAGTGTCTGCAATTCTGCCCAGACACGATAGGAGGGAGTATATGATGAGAGCCTTGTCGATCAATTCGGCCCTGGAAAGATTGTGCAAGGCTCAAGGGGTAGAATTTTTTTCAGCCTGGACTGTACTTGTTAACAGGAGAGATTGCTTCTACAGGGATGGGATACACTTAAATAGAAAGGGTGCAAGAATATTTGCTGATGCTATCGAGGCAGTGTTAGGTGGGTCGGAAAACTGCTAGCTTCGGGGGAGACAAAGACCAATAGATTGACAGTAGCCACTGGCAGAGGTGAAAGAGATTCTTGCACTGCTTCTATTAGAATGAGCAGAAGCCTGAAAAACAAGATGCATGGTATTTCAGAGACTGCTGGGAGCCATTGCGGTACAAGTAAACACATGGGTTGTGTTAGGGTAGCTAAGAATAGAAACAGGTGCAGGTATACTTGCGTGTACACCAATGCTAGGAGTTTAGTAAATAAATTTGATGAATTTGAGGTATTGCTCAAAACATCAAAGGCAGATATTGTTGGGATATCAGAGACGTGGTGTCACACAGATATAAGGGATGCAGAACTGGAATTTGGGGAGTACAACGTCTACAGAGGGGATAGACAGGATAGGAAGGAGGGAGGGGTTATGCTATTAGTTAAGAAACACATAAAAACCGAGGAAGTGAAGCCAGTCGACATCGCTGGACAGTGCAGTGTGGAGTCAGTTTGGTGTGACATAAACATTGGGAGATCAAAATTGAGAGTAGGAGTGTGCTATAGGCCTAATGACTCTGATGAGTATAATAAGGAACTGTACAGGGAAATAGAGTGGGCCAGTAAATCAGAGTGTCTTATAATGGGAGATTTTAATTTCCCAGATATTGACTGGAATTTGGGGGCTGGTTACTCACACACTAGCAGGGCTTTTGTGGATTTATTGGATGATTGTTTTCTACATCAGCATGTTCGGGAGGCAACTAGAGGGAGTAATACTCTTGATTTGATTATCAGCAGTGATTCTTCATGCATTAAGAATCTGCAGATAAATGAACCACTAGGTGGCAGTGATCACAGCGTGCTGAAGTGGGATTTACTCAAAGAGGTAACTACCATTAGGGGTAAAGGGAAGGGTTATTGCTTTCGTAAAGGCGACTACGATGGACTGAGACAGTATTTAAATTCTATACAGTGGGACCAACTGATGATGTGACCAACAGCAAATTCAAAATGGGAAGCATTCAAAGAACTTATCTTGGAAGCTACTAGGCTTTACATACCAACTAAGAAATATTGTTCAAGGTTTAGGCCAAAATGGATGTCAGATGAACTAATGAGGCATATGGCAGAGAAGAAAAATGCATGGGATACATACAAATTAACACATGACACAGAAGCCTATGATAGATACAAGTTGATATGCAACCAAGTTACAAAGGAGGTTAGGCAGGCGAAGGCAGATTACGAGAAATCCTTGGCAAGGGATGCAAAGAAAAACAGCAAAGAGTTCTTTACTTATGTAAACTCTAGAAGGAAGGGGATGAATCAGATTGGTCCACTTGATATTGATGGGTCAAGTGTTGATGATCCTGCTCAGGTAGCTAACAAACTAAATGAATATTTTGCATCGACATTCACACATGAGGAGTTATTCAGCGAGGGGAATGCCAGAGGTGTATTCAACTCTAGCAGTAAGCTACAGAATCTTGAAATAACTGGGAGTAAAGTGGAGGAGAAACTGTTGAAGATAAACACAAGAAAGGCACCCGGGGTGGATGGGATCTATCCAGTTATATTAAAGGAGGCAGCAAAGGAAGTAAGCAAACCCTTAGCCATAATTATGAGAGCTTCCTTAGACTCAGGGGAGGTACCCATAGACTGGAAATGTGCAAATGTGACCCCAATTCACAAAGGAGGATCAAAGGCTGACACAAGTAATTATAGACCTGTGAGCTTAACTTCATTTATAAATACAGAAAACAATAATGGACCCAACACTGAGCCCTGAGGGACTCAACTAATAACATCAGGAAAATAACATAAGGAAAATTAATGGAGGCACTGGTTAAAGAAGCACTGCAGGATCATTTAGACAAGACTTCAGTTATAGCTCAGACACAGCATGGTTTTGTTAAGGGGAAGTCTTGCCTGACCAACTTGATTGGATACTATGATGGAGTCACAAAAGAACTGGATGCAGGGAATAACTTTGATATTATATCCTTGGATCTTAGAAAGGCTTTTGATACTGTTGCACATGGAAGACTGCTACACAAATTGGAGCAGTGTGACATTGGAGGCAAATTGCTGCTATGGATAAAGGGGTGGTTGAGGGGGAGAAGACAGAGAGTGGTAATCAATGGACACTGCTCATCGTGGACTGATGTTATTAGTGGAGTCCCTCAGGGCTCAATGTTGGGTCCATTATTGTTTTCTGTATTTATAAATGATATTGATGATGGTATATCGGGCTTAATGTCCAAGTGTGCAGACGATACAAAGGTTGGCAGGGTTGTCAAGGACACTACTGACACTATGCTGCTGCAACAGGATCTGGAAAGGTTGAGCAGATGGGCTGAGAGGTGGCAAATGAAGTTTAACATTGACAAATGTAAAGTACTACACATGGGAAACAGCAACCCCAGAGCAACGTATCAACTCTGTGGTACTACCCTGACAGTGGTAGAGAATGAAAGGGACTTGGGGGTGGTTGTGCAGGCAGATATGAAGTTCTCTGAGCAGTGCAGACGGGCTGCAAGAGTAGCTCATGGAGTATTGTCAATGATATACAGGAATTTTTCCAGCAGGGATAAGGAGGTGATTATTCCATTGTATAAGGCAATGGTCAGGCCACACCTAGAGTACTGTATACAGGTCTGGAGGCCTCATTTCAAGAAGGATGTAGAGCTGCTGGAACGAGTACAGAGAAGGGCAACAAGATTAGTGAATGGAACAAAGGGGTGCTCTTACGAAGAAAGGCTTAAATTTTGCAAATTACAGTGTCTGGAGACTAGGCACCAGCGAGGTGATCTGATAGAGGTGTATAAAGCCTTGAATGGTTTAAGCATGCTCAATGCTGATGGGATTCTTCCTCTAGCTCAGAAAAATCACCTGAGAGGGCATAAATTCAAATTGAGGAAAGACAGATGTAGGATAGACGTGCGGAAATTTGCCTTTAGCCAGCGGGTGGTTGGTTGGTGGAACAGACTTCCATGCCTTGTGGTGGAGGTTGATAGCCTAAATAAGTTTAAGGCTCAGCTGGACAGGTATTTTAAACGAACAGAGGGGTGAAGTGGAAGTGGGTTTTTTTTTTTTTTTGGCTGATGTTGCATAAGCTTGCTTTCTTGCATCAAATGCCTCTACTAATGCTAATGCTAATGCTAATATAACATTTATTATTATTATTAGCCGTATGGTGCAAGTAAGTCTGAGGCTTATGCTGCACTAGTCAAAAATGTTTTTTTTTCTAAATTACCCCAAGAGAAAGAGAGAGAGAGAGAGACACACACAGAGGGCGGGGGGGGGGGGGATCACCAAAAAAAAAAAAAAAAGAATGATGTTATCCAGCTCAGGACCCTGGGTGTTCCAAGCCCATACTCACCCGATGTGAGCCCCTAAAGATATTGAACAGTAAATGTGGGTAAACATCTAGAAACTTAATAATAACAATAATCTCTATTAAGTCCAAACCAGTTGTTTTGTGTATGTTGATATACTGACAAACCTGTTTTAAATCTGCATCAGTAAATAGCAAATGATCTGCAGGACCTTTATAGTTACTGTTCAAATACCATATTTCTGGCTGCTTTTTATTGTCTTTAGCCGGAACATCCTCAGGAAAAAGATAGTCAGATATTAACTGAACAGTCGACAACCAATCCTTCGTTTCACATTCCCCCCGTTTCACTGTGGACATCAAAGAAGTGAAATGTAATTTGTTAGTCACTAATTTATATACGAGGCCCCAGGGGTCAGTATTTCCAACCTCTGAACTGAGTTCTTCCCAGAATCTAGTTTACTTTCAATAATGGCTTTCTGGTATTGCCTCCTTTTATTCCTGTAAACCTCATTAAAAAAAAAAAAGATTCTACCACTCCCCAAGACCTATGTCTCTGAAATTGTCTCCTTGCCTGAACATTTCTGTTCTTAATCGTTCCTCATTCCACCTCTCGAATCTTTCTTCTCTTCCTAGCCGAATTACACGATTCTCTTAACAGCATATTTGAATGTAAAATGCATATTCCTCTGCACTCAATCCACTGCTACTTCTAAAGTCCTGAGAATTAATGTCTGTATTAAGCCGACCGGGATAGCCGGGTGGGTAAAGTGCCTGCCTGCCAACCCAAAGGTCGCGGGTTCGAATCCCGCCTCGGGCTTGGATCAAAGTACTGCAAAAACCTTAGGAGGTGCATTATGGCCACAGAAGCCGATGTACCAACAACTACCCAAAAGAAAAAAAAAAAAAAAAAAGTCTGTATTAAGAGAATCAAAAAATTTATTCCAATTAATTGACTTATAACTAAACCTCAGTCTTTCTAACAAAGATTGATTAACAGCACTCTTATCATAATCTAATTTCAACTTAAACACTATTGAGCTATGATCACTTGTAGTATATTCAGAAATAACTCTCCAATTGCACAATCTCTGTAATAGCCTATAAGAGGCCAGCATAACATCAATGTTTGACTGGCCATGTAAGTTATCAGTGGTGTACAATTCGCCATCTACATTAATAACTACTAAATCATGAGAAAAAATAAAATCCTCAAGACTTACATCACCTGTGCCTGCCGTACAACCAGTACACACGCCCTTCAGGTCCTTGCTGGGGCCCTCCCTCTGGACCTTGAGATAATCCGCTGTGGTATGTCTTATTAAATTGCCAAGGGATTGCCCTGCACCTTTTTGAATTTCGCCATAGACCCAACAGCGAATCAGAAGGCAGAGAAAACTAGACTCCAAAGGCATCTACAGCAGGCAGGGCAGGATCGGTGGACTGCATCGAAAAAACGCGAAATCACAAAAAAGTTCTTACCCAGTATTGACAGGGTGTGTCCAAACTCCCAACTTTGTTCCATCCCGGACTATTCACAACTTACCTATTGACCGGCCACGGATCATTCAACGTAAAATTAATCAACTTAGAGATCATCGAGTGCACCTGCCGGGAGGCAGAGACCTGCCACCACATTGTGTTTGACTGTACCCATTATGAGGACCTTCGCTGCCGGTTAATGACAACAATCACTTACTTCCCGCGGAATCTGGAATCACATCTCCAACATGTCCTCGACTCACCAGAAGAGTACAAGGCTTTTACTAAGTATGCACAGGAAATTTTTGCCCGACACAGGACATTAATTGCCATCCACAGAGACCACTAGCATGGACCTTACTGATGAACGCCATGAAATTGACTATATGACTAAACTGAACGGAAATGGACAAACTACCTAGACCAACTGACATGACATAAATAACCAACAAAATAAATACTTCTAATGAAAGGCAACTGAAAAATGACATCACCCAACTTGACAACCCGGGACTTGAAACTGTTAGCTCATGGACAGTAACATGGACCTTTTAAATGCATGCCATGGAACACTTACCAGAAATTGACAAACCATTTGGAAGAACTGACAAAATAATGATTCTTTCAATGAGACACAGAGGGATCAACACCTGTGACTTTGTCATATTAGAGGCAACTAAACTGGACCTGACCTCTCCAGACAATGGCCATTGATAAGGCAAGGAAGATCCAAGAAACACCCGAGGAAGCCAAATAACACCAAATGCCAGCCTCCTGAAAGTACTTCTTGTCTGGGTTAATGGATCCATTACCTGACAGTGACTGTTGACATTAGCGACCTGAACGAGGCACTCTTGCCCAGTTCACTTTTAATTCCCATCCCTTGGGCAGGGGGGACGGTTTTCCGTCTCCCCTCCCTGCTCCCTTCTTTTCTCCTGGTGGGGCTTGTCTCCACTGACTCTCTCCACCGCCATTTGTTTGTTTTTGTCCCACGATGCATCCAGGCGCCATCACTTTCCCAGGCCATCTACATGGTGCAACAAGAAACGTGATTCATCGGACCAGACGACCTTCTTCCAATCACTCAAGGTCAAGTTTCGATGTTCCCGTGCCCATTGTAGGCGCTGTTGCCGGTGAACCGTGGTTAGCATGGGCACCTCCTGAAAATGGGGCTACGTAGCCTGTGGCTACGTAGCCCCATTTTCAGGAGGGTTCGATGTACTGTGTTTTGTAACATATTACTCCCATCACCAGTATTCTAATTACCGGCGAGTTGCGCCACAGTCGCTCTTCTGTTGCCACGTACCAATCGGGAGAGCCTTCGCACACCTTGGGCAGCGATGAGCCGGTGGTTCGTGGTTAGTACCTACTGACCACTTTCAGTTGGTACTAACCACAGCTGACCGTGAGCATCCCACAAGCCGTGCCGTTTCGAATATGCTCTGACTCATTTGTATGACCATTACAATTTGGCTTTTGTTAAACTCGCTTAAGTGCGCTGCCTTTTCCATCCGAAGAATAAGAGTAACACTGATTAACAGAGCTCAGTATCAGGTGTTTTTTATACGGTGTCCCGACCCGCGCCGTAGTTCACCTGCAGTTGCTTCGATTTGCATAACGATTCGCTGGTCATAATGTTTTGGCTCATCGGTGTAAATATAAAACTTCATAAAAATCTGTAAAACAATTCGTGAAAAAAAAATGTAATTTTGAAATTAAGCTTCAAGTAAATTTCATTGATCTTAAAAGGTAGAAAGATCATCGTATCGTATGTGAACTTGTCTTCGGCGGCACCCAGGCTAATGCCCATCTCCACCTTGTATCTTGTTTATTCATGTGGATCTTCCACATATAGGCCTGCATTGTAAATGTGTCAGTGTAAATGTAGTGTAGTGTAATGTTCGTGTTTTTGGCAGGCCACTTAGCTACCAGGGCATCCGCTATCTGGCATGCGAAGCCGAAACCGGGTCCACTAAACCTTCTATGCTGTAAGCACACAAACCCGCATCCAATGAGTAGTAGTGCAAGGCTGATGGGTGCCCACAATCCCGCTCCCAGGCCGCGCACACCCAAGGAGCCAGCAAAAAAAAAAAAAAAAAAAAAGAAAAAAAAAAAGTGTTTAACAAACCTGCAAGATTGATATCCAGCATCAGCAAAATCTGCTCGACACCTGCGGGAAAAAAAAAAAAAAAAAACCGTACATACCCGCAATAGTGCAAATTAGTATTATCTTCCTGATATATAAGAATATAAAGACTCGTGCGAATCTGTTAAACATTGAGCTAAATACTCGCTCACTCATTGCATTTGAGGCAAAGCAAAAACAAAATTAATATTTTTTTCTGTATTACATACTTCGTACGCATTTAAAATTTTTATCCAACCATCTGTGGTATTTTTGAGGTGTTTTGTCGCAATTTGTCTACGGAATGATTTCAACAGAACACATTCTTCATACAGCAAATCGATACTGATATTGGGAATTTTAAATAAAAAAAGTTTGCTGCCTAAGCCTTAAACCATTACAAGGAAATAAAAAAGAAGTCAAGCAGAATGTAAAAGGTTACAAAATAAGCATAATATGAATATTCTACAACCCTCTTTGTAAATAGGATAGAATGTCGTATTTGAGTCTTTAATTAAGGGTGCATTTCAACAACAACTTTATCATCAGTTAATTCTTTCTTCCTAAATAATCATCTCAACAGGGTGTTTTATGATTTCTGCTTTTTTCAAATGTTAAAAAAGGGGTATCTTGGAAATTTTATTATACAGGGGAAAACGGTTATTTGGGCCACCGGTTAATCGGGGCAGCCGTTTATTTGGGACAAATCTTAAAAAAACAGAACCCAATAGAGAAAATAGCCAGGGTTTACTTCGCTTAATTGGGACAAAATGCCGTTTAATCGGGGCAGGAGACCGCAGCACTGAAGATTACCCTACGATTGTCTCCGACCGTACCACGTAGTTTGGTCGGATTTCTGGAGGTCACAACCATAAAAAAATTAGCAGTCACCCGTTTATTGGGCTTTTATGTTAGTGCAATCTATCATAAACGGATAGTAAACTCGATCTTACTGAATTTGCGATAATACCGACAGCTGGAATTCTGTGGGGTTATTATGGTGAAATGTGTTTACACTTCCATGGAATCTTCAATAATATAAAAAAAATAATTTTCAGAATCTTCTCTTCATTCCTATTTTTAAAGCTTTGTAACTCGTTACTCCGTTTTCATTTGCGCGTATCGTGTTACTTGCAGTTTGTGTGCCGTGTTCTTTGTTATTGATTGCTTATCTTTTTACTGTTTAAATTTTAACCCCCACCCACAAATATCAGTGAACAGAAATGTCAACTAGTTTAGTTAGTATGTACATATTACAGTACGTATTAATTATTCCGATTATCACGTATATTCTTCTGATTTTCGCGTATCATTTAATTTTTTAATTGGTAAGGTAATAAAGGGCAAATTTGTGCTTAATATATCTTTACTTTTATAGCTTGTGGATAATATTCCTCCTATTTTCGCTGTTTAATAGAATTAAAATTCAATTCACAAACGTGATCACAATGACCGGAGCTGACTACACATCGTATAGTGAACGGTACTTTACTATGGTGAGTTCGTCGTAACGTGATTTGATTGTACAAAGTGTAAAGTGTAAAGTGTTCATTGTCTAACGGCCCAAGGGGTTTCTCCCATCTCCGTGTTGTGTACTCTGTTTGTGAAACACAGAACTCTGTGAAGGCCAGAGATTTTAAGAAGTGTAAGGTACACGTTTATGTTGTGTTGTTCCTCTGACCTTTTAGCCGTTGGGCCCCTAGTGGGACCCCCCGTTGCCCACACTTATCCCCGAGGAGGCAGGTCAGGCATAGAGGGGTCACATTAGATGTAAGTACTCTGGCAGGCCCTGCCACCTAATTTCCTAAGATTTCAGGGGCAAGGGCCTAAAAAACAAATAAATAAATAAAATAAAATAAATAAATAAATCAATAAAAAAAATAAAAATAAATAATAAATAAAAGAAAATAAATAAATAAAATAAAATAAATAAATAAATCAATAAAAAAAATAAAAATAAATAATAAATAAAAGAAAATAAATAAATAAAAAAATAAATAAAAAATAAATAAATAAAAAAAAATAAATAAAAAAATAATAAAATAATAATAATAATAATTATAATAAAATAAAAAATAAAATAAAATAAAATGCATATGATTGTACAGTGAATTAATTGTAAAGGGAGGGTACATTGTATTTTTAACTATTTACATGAAACTTCGGATAATTGTGGCAGCAGCAGCTTAATCGGGCCAAAATGCACTAGTCCCGATGTGTCCCAAATAACCGGAATCGACTGTACTTCCAAAAGTGGTACGTCTGACATCTTGTAACGTTGTATATGTGTCATTCTCTTTGAGGAAAGCTGAGGCGAAATGAATTGCCACAGTACATCCTCCTCTTCAGATTTTGAAGAAGATTTAGAAAATGCGCGCACTTTTCTTATAGTCGAGAAAACAAAAGAGTACGCAATGGATACACGACATCAATTTAGCATTAGCATTAGTAGAAGCATATGATGAAAGAAAGCAAGCTTATGTGCCATCAGCCAAAAAAAAAAAAAAAAAAAAAAAACACCTCAACTTCACCCCTCCGTTCGTTCGAAATACCTGTCCAGCTGAGCCTTAATTTTATTTAGGCTATCAACTTCCACAACAAGGGATGGAAGTCTGTTCCACCAACCAACTACCCGCTGGCTAAAGGCAAATTTCCGCACATCTATCCTACATCTGTCTTTAATCAATTTGAATTTATGTACTCTCAGGTGATTATTCTCAGCAAGAGGAAGACTCCCATCAGCATTGAGCATGCTCAAACCATTCAAGGCTTTATACACCTCAATCAGATCACATCGCAGGTGCCTAGTCTACAGACACAGTAATTTGCAAAACTTAAGCCTTTCTTCGTAAGAGCAACCCTTTGTTCCGTTCACTAACCTTGTTGCCCTTCTCTGTACTCGTTCCAGCAGTTCTACATCTTTCTTGAAATGAGGCTTCCAGACCTGTATACAGTACTCAAGGTGTGTCCTGACCATTGCCTTATACAAAGGAATAAAAACCTCCTTATCCCTGCTAGAAAAATTCCGGTATATCATTGACAAGACACCATGAGCTACCCTTGCAGCCCGTCTGCACTGCTCAGAGAATTTCATATCTGCCTGCACAATTACCCCCAGGTCCTTTTCATTCTCTACCACTGTCAGTGTAGTAGCACAGGGTTGATACGTTGCTCTGGGGTTGCTGTTTCCCATATATAGTACATTACATTTGTCAATGTTAAACTTCATTTGCCACCTCTCAGCCCATCTGCTCAACCTTCCAGAACCTGTTGCAGCAGCACAGCATCAGTAGTGTCCATAACAACCCCACCAACCTTTGTACCGTCTACAAATTTGGACATTAAGCTTGATATAACATCATCAATATTATTTATAAATACAGAAAACAATAATGGACCCAACACTGAACCCTGAGGGACTCCACTAATAACATTAGTCAACGATGAGCAGTGTCCATTGATTACCACTCTCTGTCTTCTCCCCCTCAACCACCCCTTTATCCCTAGCAGCAATTTGCCTCCAATGCCACACTGCTCCAATATGTAAAGCACTCTTCCATGTGCAACAGTATCAAACGCCTTTCTAAGATCGAAGTATATAATATCAAAGTTATTCCTTGCTTCCAGTTCTTTTGTGACTGCATCATAGTATCCAATCAAATTGGTCAGGCAAGACCTTCCCTTAACAAAACCAGGCTGTGTCTGGGCTATAACTGAATCCTTGTCAAGATGATCCTGCAGTGCTTCTTTAACAAGTACCTCAATTAATTTTCCTGGAACAGAAGTTAAACTCACAAGTCTATAATTACTTGTGTCAGCCTTTGATCCTCCTTTGTGAATTGGAGTCACATTTGCACATCTCCAGTCTATCGGTATCTCCCCTGAGTCCAAGAAAGCTCTTATAATTATGGCTAAGGGTTTGCTTATTTCCATCGCTGCCTCCTTTAATATAACTGGATAGATCCCATCCACCCCAGGTACCTTTCTTGTGTTTATCGTCAACAATTTCTCCTCCATTTTACTCTCAGTTATTACAAGATTATCTAGCTTGCTGCCAGATTGAATACACCTCTGGCATTCCTCTCACTGAATAACTGCTCATATGTGAATGTCGAGGCAAAATATTCATTTAGTTTGTTAGCAACCTGAGCAGGATCATCAAGAGTTGAACCATCGATATCAAGTGGACCAATTTGATTCTTCCCCTTCCTTCTAGAATTTACATAAGTAAAGAACTCTTTGCTGTTTTTCTTTGCATCATTTGCCAAAGATTTTTCGTAATCTGCCTTCACCTGCATAACCTCCTTTGTAACTTGGTTAGAGATCAACTTATATCTATCATAGGCTTCTGTGTCACGTGTTTGATTTATATGTATCCAATGCATTTTTCTTCTCTGCCATATGTCTCATTAGTTCATCTGACATCCATTTAGGCCTAAACCTTGAAAAATATTTCTTAGTTGGTATGTAAAGCCTAATAGCTTCCAAGATAAGTTCTTTGAATGCTTCCCATTTTGAATTTGCTGTTGGTAACATCATCAGTTGGTCTCACCGTATAGAATTTAAATACTGTCTCAGACCATCGTAGTCGCCTTTACGAAAGCAATATTCCTTCCCTTTACCCCTGATGGTAGTTACCTCCTTGAGTAAATCCCACTTCAGCACACTATGAACACTGCCAACTAGTGGTTCATTTATCTGCAGATTCTTAATGTATGAAGAATCACTACTGATAATGAAATCAAGAGTATTATTCCCTCTAGTTGCCCCCCGAACATGCTGAAGTAGAAAACAATCATCCAATAAATCCACAAAAGCCTTGCTAGTGTGTGAGTGACCAACGCACAAATTCCAGTCAATATCTGGGAAACTAAAATCCCCCATTATAAGACTCTCTGATTTACTGGCCCACTCTATTTAGGCTGTACAGTTCCTTATTATACTCATCAGAGTCATTAGGCCTATAGCACACTCCTACTCTCAATTTTGATCTCCCAATGTTTATGTCACACCAAACTGACTCCAAACTGCACTGTCCAGCGATGTCGACTGGCTTCACTTCCTTGGATTTTATGTGTTTCTTAACCAATAGCATAACACCTCCTCCCTTCCTATTGTGTTTATCATTTCTGTAGACATTGTACTCCCCAAATTCCAGTTCTGCATTTATTATATCTGTGTGACACCATCTCTCTGATATCCCAACAATATCTGCCTTTGACGTTTTGAGCAATACCTGAAATTCATCAAATTTATTTACCAAACTCCTAACATTGGTTATTATGAAAGTAGTGGCAAGATCCAATATTCCTTACATTTCGAGGGTACAGCTCTAAAACGGTGTTCGCAGGGCGGCCGTTAGTTAGTGCACCGAACCGAACCTATTGGTAACTGTCTAGGAGGCTAGTGTATAATCTTGCTACCTCTACTCTGCCAGAAAGTGCCGGGAGCATTGTCGTGGCCACGTTATGTCAAGGATCTGGGTATATTCTTACCACGTGTACGCCATATCCAAAAATTTCATTACTTCATACAGCATGTCCCACCCACATTTTCTTACTATTGAATACACCATGAATTGTCAAACTAATAGAACAAGCTTATCTGCAAAAAGATCTAAACCTCCCAAGCACTTCGTAATTCATTTCACAAATATACATGGTCTCAATTCTAATCTCAACGATGTCCATTTCCACTTGCAGTCTGCTAAACCCCATGTACTTTTTTTGACAGAATCTCAGTTATCGGTTGATTCAACTACTGCTCATCTCAGATGTCCAAATTATTCGCTGTATGATTCCTTTCGCCTTAAAGGTGGTACTTGTGCTTATATCCGTTCTGACATTCCCTGTCAGAGACTTGACAATTTGGAATCTCCTCTGTTTGATCTTCTCTGGCTTAAAATCTCTCTACCTCATTGTGTCAAATTCATCTGTTGTCTCTAGCGTTCTCCCAACTCCACTAATCACTTGGAGCTCTTTGACTTCCTCTCTTTGCAACTTGACTTTCTCAGTCCAACTTTCCTAACAGTAAGGTAATTTTCCTTGGTGATTTAAATGTTCACAACTCCAGCTGGCTTCTATTTTCTATTCACACCGACACAGCAGGTCGAGATGCTGAGGCTTTTGCAATTACTAACGACCTAGAACAGATTGTTCATTTACCTACAAGAATACCGGACAATCCTAATCATACAGCCAATACGCTTGATCTTTTTTTCTCAAACAACTCTTCTAAGTACACAGTCGAAGTGAGAGGTCCTTTATACACTTCCGATCACAAATTGGTGATTGTCTCCTCTCCAATGGAACCTTTACTCATGGCTATTCCCAACCTCGTGTTGTTTGGCATTACAAGAATGCAAAATGGGATGACCTGCGAGACTTCTTTTCTTCTTTTCCTTGGTCGGATTACTGTTTCAAAAGTTCTGATGTCAACGTTTGCTCAGATCGTGTCAGTAAAATTATTCTTGCAGGAATGGAATCCTTTATCCCACACTCCACTTTAAAATCTCGTCCTTTATCTAAACCTTGGTTTTCCAATAAATGTGCTAAGGCTGTTCAAGAGAAGAATGTTGCATATCGTAATTGGCTTGTATGTAATCCTTCAGTTTCATTATCTGCCTACACCAAAGCTCGCAACAATTGTAAAGCAGTTATTAATCACTCCAAATTAGAGTTTGAACAGGCTAAGAGTAGAAAACTTGCTTCTTGCCCTAATGGTAGCCGAGCATTCTGGTCTCTTGCCAAAGCTATTGGCCGCAACTTTTGCCCATCTCTGCTCCCACCTCTGTCCAAACCAGATGGTTCTGTTGTCACTTCAGCCAAGGATAAAGCTGACCTGCTAGCATTCCATTTTTCTTCCAGCTCATGTATTAAAGATCTGGGTATAACACCTCCCACCATTCCCAACACGCTCCATTCAATGCCTCCTGTGGCCTTCCGTCAAACGGATATCAGAAGGATTTTGATGAATCTTGATGCTAAGAAAGCTCCAGGTCCTGATGGTATTTGTCCACTTGTTCTGAAAATCTGTGCTCCTGAACTTACTTCTATTCTTTGCCGCCTTTTTTCAATTTCTTATTCCAAAGGTGTTTTTCCTTCTGCTTGGAAATTTGCTTATATCCAGCCAGTTCCTAAAAAGGGTGACAAATCCCTCCCATCCAATTATCGTTCCCTTGCAAGTACTTCTACTCTTTCTAAAGTAATTGAGAAATCAGTTAATTGCCAACTCTTAAACTACCTAGAAACCTTCTGTCTGATCAACGATCGCCAGTATAGATTCCATCAGTGTCGATCCACCGGTGATATTCTGGCTTATGTTACCCATTTATGGACTAATTCAATGGAAAGGTTCGGTGAAACACAAGTAGTTGTTCTTGACATCTCAAAGGCTTTTAATCGCGTTTGGCATAAAGAGCTTCTAAACAAGCTTCCATCTTATGGTTTGCCAACTGTTTTTAGTAATTGGTTATCCAGTTTTCTCTCTGATCGCTCACTGAGGGTGATGGTAGATAGCTCTCTGTCTTCTAACTTCTACACTAATGCCGGTGTCCCCCAAAGGTTCAGTTCTTTACCCCACTATTTTCCTTTTGTATATTAATGACCTTCTTCCATCGACTGGAAATCCTATCCATAGTTTTGCCGATGATAGCACATTGCACCCCACTTTCCATTTTGAGAAACCTTGTGCTGCTCAATCAGCTTCAACTTCTCGAAAATCTGCTACCAATTCCTTAAATGGCGGTCTTCAATTAATTCTCCAGTGAGGCAAAGACAAGTTAGTTGATTTCAACCCTTCTAAAACTCACACTTGTCTTATATCTCTCAAAAAGGATTCTTCTGCTCCTATGCTTATCTTTAGTGACACTCCGATTTCTAGGCAAAATGATATATCTGTTTTGGGGATTATCCTGATTTCTAATCTCTCTTGACACAAACACATTACAAATATTGCTTCCTCTGCATCTAAAGTAGCCGAGTGGGCAGGAGCGGGAGTGCAGTAGCACACGCTCTTTGAGTAGACTGGGGTTCAAGCCCCTGACTGCTGAATACGGTCGATCTGCCAACCCGCACTGGACCAGCGTGGCAGATTATGGTCCATTTCCCTCAGATTGAATTGTTGAGGAGGCTTCCATCCTGCAGTGGGTTGATAATGGCTGCACTTTACTTTTTTTTTTTACTGCATCTAAAAAAACTTGGTTTTCTCTTTCGCTCTCGGAGTTACTTTTCTTCCAGACAGCTGCCCACTCTGGATAAATCGCAAATCCGTCCTGCCATGGAATATTGTTCCCACATCTGGGGTTGTGAACCCAAAACCTCTCTCAGGCTTCTTGATTCCATTCAGAAGAGGGCAGTTAGGTTAATTAATGATTCATCTCTAACAGAGTCTCTCCACACTCTTTCTCATAGACGTACTGTTTCTGCTGCATGCCTCTTCTACAGATACTTCGATGGGCACTGTTCTTCTGAATTGGCTTCTATAATTCTTTCTCTCTGTTTCAAAACAGTCCGAACACGTGCCGCCACCAGGCAACAGCCATTTACTCTCCAATTTCGAACCGACAGAACGAACTTTTCATCTTCGTCATTTATTCATTCAACTGCCGTTTTCTGGAACAACCTTCCTTCATACATATTTCCTGAAAATTACAATCTACAGAAGTTCAAGTCCAATGTCAACAAATATCTTCTTTCTTCTTCTCAGCCTCCAACCCAAGCACGGTACTAAGTACTATAGGTTCTAATACCTCTCGTGTTTGGGGTTCACATAAAAAAAAAAACACGCAAGTATACATGCACCTGTTCCTATTCTTATCTACCCTAACACAACCCATGTGTTTTCTTGTACCGCAATGGCTCCCTGCAGTCTCTGAAATATTCTGCATCCTGTTTTCCAGGCTTCTGCTGATTCCAATAGAAGCAGTGCAAGAATCACTTTCACCTCTGCCAGTGGCTACCCTCCTTGTATCCCCCCAAGCTAGCAGTTTTCCGACCCAGTTAACACTGCCTCACTAGCATTAGCAAATATTCTTGCACCCTTTCTATTTAAGTGTATCCCATCCCTGTATTAGCAGTCTCTCCTGTTAACAAGTACTGGCCAGGCTGAAAAAAATTCTACCCCTTGAGCCTTGCACAAACTTTCCAGGGCCGAATTGATCGACAAGGCTCTCATCATATACTCCCTCCTATCGGGTCTGGGCAGAATTTCAGACACTTTCAAATTCAACCCTAATTCAAGGCTTTTTTTCAACAGTGACCTGTACTTGTTAAGTAATTCTGCTAGTCTGCTTTTTTTTTTTTTTTTTTTTTTCGTTAGTTGTTCGCGTATGGGCTTCTGTGGCCATATTGCACCTCCCAAGCTCTTTGCATTTTGTTCTCTGATCCAAGCCCTGGGCGGGATTCGAATCCGCGACCTTTGGGTTGCCAGGCAGGCACTTTACCCACCCAGCTAGTCTGGGCGGCGCCGGTCTCCTACTCTTAATATCATTAGTGCCAACGTGTACAAGTATATCTCTAGGGGCTCACATCTGGTGAGTATGGGCATGGCACACCCAGGGTCCTGAGCTGAATATCATCATTATTCTTCTCTTTCTTGGTGATTCCGTTTTCTTTTGCTCTCTCTCAGGTTGGCTCAGGATTTTTTTTTTTTTTTTGGCTGGTGCAGTATAAGCCTCAGGCTGCCTTGCACCATATAGCTAATAATAATAATAAATAATAATAATAATATCACCTTTTGTGCCCTTAAAAATGATATCCGCTCTAGAACGTCATCAACCTTTGCCCCTGGCAGACATACCCTGGTCCTGTTCCACCTATCCTTTTACAAAGCATGTTCCCCGTTTCCCTGACAATAGAGTCACCAACAACTACTAGTTCCTGTGGGACCAGCGCATTCTACCATGGGGATTGCCGCTGTGTTGCGTGATGACCAAGTGCAAGCTCTGGGGTTGATGTGGGCAGCTGAGAGCTTGATGGGCCCCCTCAATTTAGATTCTTCGAGTGCATCCACCCTGTCCTTCAGGCTCTCATATAGGCCCATAACTATGCTGAGTTGTCGCCTGATTTCGTTACACTCCTTGCATCGCGCACACACACACAGACATCCCCCATGGCAATATCATGTCGCGTACCTGATTGCTCCATAAACATCATGCAAGCAGTGCATTTTAAAAGGCTGTGATTCAGAGGGCAACTGCCCCCCCCTCAATTCTCCCCTGAGCCACAGCACTCCCATTAGCTTGTGCCTTTTGCTTTGCTGCTCTGGTCTGAGTCAAGAAACTGGAAGAGAACAGAAAAAGGCGAATTCCATCATTTACTGCAGGAATTAGTAGAAGATGAAATCGTTTCACGATGTACTTACGGATGAATAAAGAAGAATTTAATTTCCTATATAATCCAATTAAGGATGAGATTCAAGCCCAAAATACGCAATTTCGAAATTCAGCGCTAAGGAAAAATTAATTATATGTTGAAGGAAAGTTAAAATACTGCAAGTTTGATTTTGAATAACGACTTATTCTGTCAAAATACGAAACAAAAAGTTTGAATGAAATTTAATAACAACAAAAAACTACTTCTCAACCCTAAACATTGAACTTTTAAGAAATTTGTTTTAGTTGTGCAAATTGAAATGATCGACTTGTTCGTCCTCTCAATTTGTAATTCTGTTGGACTATTTTCCTACTTTTGCCATTTTTGAGCGTCCCTGTGACTGGACATTTGCGATGAGTATGCTGAGTAGTTGGTTGAAGTGAAGGGTGCTTCGGAATAGGCACAGGAACAACGTCCTTGATGTTGTTGTTATATGTTTTCGGATATTCTTACTTGTGCGCTCAGAACAGATTATTTACTTCTCGGCCTTGAAGCCCGACGTGTTAATTTGTGAATAGAGCCAATTACAACACTGCGTGTCCGAGCAATAAAATAATGCTTCCCCACATTTGACGTTAGATATGTATACCAGTGAAGTCTCGTGAAGTGATAATAGTGTGTTTCCGCCCTTATTACAGACAATCGTTTCCGTTTATGGAATACTCTCCTACAATAATCCTGAAACAAAGCAACATTGTGAAATCTACACAGCCATTCCGTTTCAGTACCCCTGCTTAATTCAAACAAATTATATCTCAAAATACATCTGTATTCCTCATAAATTGGGCAGTCATACAAGACGTGCACCCAAGTTTCTGGAGACCTACAAGAACACAGGGGACCTGTTTCCTAGCCTTAGTCACACAATTTGGATTTTAATGAACCGTGTCCAGTAAGCAAGTACGAGGTTTACATCGTTGGATAAAACCATTTATTACTTTTACCCACATTAAAATCTACATCTAGAATGAACAACTTGGTGACTGCTCTAGTATCACTTGTATACTCCAGTATCTACATCTAGAATGAACAACTTGGTGACTGATCCAGTATCATCGGTGTTGCCATATTTCTTGTAATTTTAACAATATATTTTTTCCTCAGTTTTTCTACCAACCAAAATATTATTTGTTATACACATAAATGTGATCTGTTTTCCTCTTAAAAAAAAATAACTAAATGCCCTATATATGAGAAACAAATCTAAAGGTAAGGCACCGGCAATGACTTGCAACGCATTTGTGGATACTGTTTTGCATACTCTTAAAATAGTTAGCAGCATGGATCTTTGTACTGAATTAACTTTATTTCTAATTCTAATCACACTTAACCTCCTAAACCAAACGGATGCCGCATAGGCCACTATCGGTAAAAAATGGCCTTATAGTAAAAACTGAGGACCCGTTTACCACGCCCCCAGTCTTTCCTTGTAATCCTAACAATTCAGGCCCTAAATTTCCTAATATAAATATAAAAATGATCTAAATACGCGGTAAAAGACAATTTATCGTCTAAAATGATCCCTGCGTATTTGACTTGAGGAACCAGAGGTATTTGCTTTCCATTGACAACCAATCTGGGAGGCCTGTTGTAATCTAACTTTCCCTTAATCAGCATCATCACAGTTATACTTGAAGAAATCCTATGTTTATTATTAGAAGTCCATTTTACCAAACTCTCAACAGCCACCCCAATTTTATTTTGTATATCTTGTCTGGATCTGTCTTGAACACCCAAAACTAAATCATCTGCATAAGCAATTTTATGGCAGTCTACACAATCTTTTTCTAACCACATGTTCAGAACTAGGTTCCAAAATATTTGTCTTAGCACTGATCCTTGAACGCACACCCTATTAACTTCCCTCTCATATTTTATGTGCTGAGACCTAACCGTTATCATTCTTTGACTCAAATAACTTTTGATGGTCTTATACAGCCGGTCTGGGCAATTTAAAGCCCCCCAACGATAGAAGCACTTTCGTGCCAAACAGTATCAAAGGCGCCCTCAAAATCAATAAAGAGGTCCAAAAAATACTTCCAACTGGATTGCAAACTGAAATCAATCAAATTATGAATGCGTCTTCTGTGGAGCACTTCTTTTTAAATCCAAACTGAAATGGAAAATCTTACTTCCTATTTAGAAATGAAGTTTCCAATCTCACAAATAACAACCCAAAGAACAACGGTTCATGACGCTACACAAATATAATATCTGCACTCTTTTAAATCTCTGGCATTTCCTGTGAATTGGTACACCCACAATGAAAACAACGCATAGATGGGGGAAACCCCTGGTGCCGTTTGACCCTTTCAATAACAACCTTTCAAATACCTTACCTAAATTACCCAACAAAGAAATAGGCCTGTTGCCTCTGGGATCTGTTATTGGATTACCCGGCTTTTGGATTAACTTCAAGAGAGTAAATTTCCAGATACTTGGAAATACCCCCTAAATAAAACATTTGTTATACATATTAAGTATAATGTTGTGGAATAATTCCACAGTTTTCATGATACAATTATTTTCTATTTGATCAATGCCAGGTGTTTTATTGATATTTAGTTTAGAACACACAGTCTGCAGCTCTGTACTATTAAAGAGATTAATCTCATTGCTTCCAACATATCTGCAGTTCTCCTCTTACAGTTAGCATTAGTAGAGGCATTTGATGCAAGAAAGCAAGCTTATGCAGCATCAGCCAAAAAAAAAAAAAAAAAACCACTTCCACTTCACCCCTCTGTTCGTTCGAAATACCTGTCCAGCTGAGCCTTAAACTTGTTTAAGCCATCAACTTCCACGACAAGTGATGGAAGTCTGTTCCATCAACCAATCACCCGCTGGCTAAAGGCAAATTTCCGCACGTCTATCCTACAACCGTGTTTCCTCAATTTGAATTTGTGCCCTCTCAGGCGATTATTCTGAGCAAGAGGAAGAATCCCAACAGCATTGAGCATGCTCAAACCATTCAAGGCTTTATACACCTCTATCAGATCACCTCGCTGGGGTCTAGTCTCCAGACACTGTAATTTGCAAAACTTAAGCCTTTCTTCGTAAGAGCACCCCTTTGTTCCATTTACTAATCTTGTTGCCCTTCTCTGTACTCGTTCCAGCAGCTCTACATCCTTCTTGAAATGAAGCCTCCAGACCTGTATACAGTACTCAAGGTGTGGCCTGACCATTGCCTTATACAAGGGAATAATCATCTCCTTATCCCTGCTAGAAAAATTCCTATATATCAGTTCTCTGTTATTCCGAATCTTCTGAACTTCTATCAGTCAAAAATAGTCTATCAGTTATTGTTATAATTGTAGAAAGCCAATCTGTCGATTCCCCATTATCAGAGATGATTGTGCTTATTAAATTGTTTATATTCGGTTTATTTCTAGTTAATTTAAATAGGAAACGCCAAGGATCACTATTCCCAACAGTATGAACCAGTTCCTGCCAGGTCTTAATCTTATGGTTATACAGTGTTATTCAAAATGAAGTCCCGGGTTTCAGAATTTTTTTTGGGAAAGCGCATGTGTCCTAATCATTTGTAGCCATCTCGAAAGAATGCATAATATCTCAAGTTTCGTTCACACGCTCGCGATATTCGGTATGCTGTACGGCTATCCACCAGATGGCGTTGGACGCATACCGCCGTTCGTTTGCCTGTGACGCCGGTTCTGTTCTGTTGCGACGTAGCTTCAGAATATGATGAGAAAGCTTTTACTGTGTTGAGAGTTTCAAGTAAGTAAATCTGTTACCGTTGTGCAACGCCACTTTGCTGACAGAGTGATTTTTTCTGATGAATCGACCTTCCATTTGTCGGGGAAAGTGAATAAGCAGAATGTGCGATTTCACTAAAGGCTCTCATATTGAACATTTATGAGGTATGTAAAAAAACTTCATTACTATAGTTGCATTCTGGAAATATTTCTTTCTTCCTATGTCTGCTCATGTCTCCGACTCAAACTTCAAACAATAACTGTACACATGTGTGTACAGTTATTGTTTGAAACCCCGGACTTCATTTTGAACAACCCTGTATATTGCCTTGTGATACTGCTTTCGCTTTATTTTATATAGCTAGGTAGAAAGTTCATAAGTGTTCGACCAATGACGAAGTACTAAACTATTTTATTTAGGCCACGCGAATAATTAAATTCATCTGTCGTGCTGTGTCTTATGTATGTTAATTGCGTGTGTTCTATGGTCGATTTGTCTGTTTGCTGGACGAAAAACCCCAGTTTTCTGAGGAAAAAACTTTGCTATCTACGCCTGAGACCGACTAACTCAGCCACGGAGTGAAAAAAGCCCATCAAAGTTCCCAGCGTCATCGACGGGATTCGAACCCGGGCCTTTTTCACCCGTGTAGGGAGGACGGTGACGATACCACTGTGCTACCGGCGCAGACTAGGTAGAAAGTTCAGTTTCCGATAAAAAATCACTCAAAAAATATAATTAAAAAACAGCAATGAGTTTTTGAAACGTGATTTTGGGGGCTCCCCTTCGATCGCCGCTCTAAGCAGATGCCTTTTTTTTTTTGCCTACAGGATAACGTGCCACTGTGGGGTTTGAATATACTGAAACCCTTCCCCCAATCTCTCATATCTACCCAGGGGCTCACATCTGTTGAGTATGGGCTTGACACACCCAGGGTCCTGAGCTGGATATCACCATTCTTCTCTTCCTTGGTGATTCCCTTTTATTTCTCTCTCTCTCTCTCTCTGGGTAGTTCAGGAATTTTTTTTTTGGCTGGTGCAGCATGAGCCTCGGGCTTATTTGCACCATATGACTAATAATACTGTAATAATAATAAAAATATTCACTACATTGCTGTATTTTGTGATCTGCTTTTTTTTTTTTTTGTGTTGCTATTTAGCTGCTATTTTGTGGTTTAGATTTCTAGGTGGCGCTATCCTTCATGTTAAGTATGCTACGCTTAGGATGGCAACCGTAACGGGGATTTGAAGAATTTTTTTCAGAGTTGAATTTTTCATCTTTTATCTTTTTAAGAAGTGAGTAAATATAATTAAAGATAATTTCGTGACATATATACTCATATTTATTTTGGCTATGCCAGCTAACACCAGAATCTAGATTTTTCCATTTGTCTTTATAGTATTTCTTTTCCCCATTGTAAACTTATTCACATGCTATTTAGAAATACTGTTTTGTTTGGTATATTTATAATGTTTTTATTTAATATATATAAAAATGTTTTCAGTGTTATGAAACATTTGATCGAGTGTTTTCTTAATTCCCTTTATTTGTTATCTTCATCTAGTTATATAAGGTTTATGATATGAAAGATATACATTTTGACACTGATTCATTTGTGATATGAAAACTTATTCCTTTATCAGTGGATATTTAATCTTTATATATATATATATATATATATATATATATATATATATATATATATATATATATATAAAGATTATATATATATATTCATGCAATGAATATATATATATAATCTTTATGAGTGCCTCCCTCAGAATAGCATGTACATTGGTAACACTAAAGCTTTTACAGCTGTTTTTTTACATTATTTTATATACAGGCCATCAGTATCATCTTTTCAGTTGTAACTAAACTAACATTTTCAATAAATGTAACAGTTCAAGAATAATTTGTGATCAGAAAACAGCATTTCCTTTTTGAAAAATAGTGCTTTGTTGGTTTGAAGCCACATGCATAGAAATATATTAAGTTGATTAGCCTGCTGTAGCTGACCACTGTTGTGTTATGGAAATGGTTTGTGGGCTTTTAGTCCCATACTAACATTGGAAGCTTGTAATATGATTCTGTTTATTTATATTATTTATATATGAAGTAATTTCTTTTATAGCCCTATAGATAATGTTATACATATGCTAATACAAATGGTGGACATATTTTTCCCATATTTTGCCGCTTCTTTAAAATTGAAACTGAGCTTGCATATCGTAATTTATCCATGCTCTCAAGTTTACAAACAGTATTAGCAATTTTTTAAAATTTCCTGTAAAAGTTTAAAGATCATATTTTTCAGCATGATATAAATATGAAATGTATCTTTATGTAATAATATGGATTGTGTATTATAATAGCATAAATAAATTTTAAAAAGTAATAGTAAAACAAAACTTTTGTCAGCTGAACTTGTCTGTCCCTCAAGTGTGGCATATATGCCACTTTGGCATGTGTACTGCACGTCATCCACACTTAAATTACAATGTAAACAAAGAAGAAAAATTAGTCTGATTGTTTTAATGATGAAAAAAGTTTAATATATATATATATTAAACTTTTATTATATTTATTTTAATATATATATATATATATTAAACATTAAGCACATTATAGCCAAAAATAAAATTTGTCCAGTTTTTGCCAATTATCTAATATCAATGCCCTAATAAGTGTCAGTTTGCACATATTTTTTCCTTTTAATTTTCTATTTTGACATCATTGGCATTACGTTTAAATAAAAATGTTAAACAGCAAAGCTGCGTATATTTAAAAAAAAAGAAAAATTTCAAATCTGCCAGTATCTTATAACGATGGTCCATGGTTCTAAATGAGACACCTTTACGGCGAATCAGATTTACAGTATACTACATAAATGTGAAATAACAGCAGATGGTTGACAATTCTGGTGAGGAAGTAGGCAGTTTGAATAAATTCAAGGAAGAACTAGATCAGGGGTAGGCAACCTTTTTAAATGACAGGCAAAATAATGTCTGCAGGCCAAATTTTTTTTAGCTTTCCACAATTTTTAGGATTATTAAAATGGTGTAAATGGAAAAATTGTTATTAATATTTTTATGTTATTGTAACATTTATACATACTGGTACATATAATTAATTTTGTTAATAAGAAAAATAAAATAAAAATTCAAGGTAAAATTACAAAAATACATTTATAGTATACAATTATAAAAAAATTAAATTGAAAATTATTATAATTTCAAAAGATTTCATAAAACTTTAATAACCTTCATAAAAATAAATGGTAAATCCTCTCCAAATTATTTACTTTTATCTGTTGATTATTCAATGATATTTGCTATTGAAATGCACCATCTTGCAATCACATTCTGCAGAGCCAAGAGTCTGGGAACCCAAGGACTGTAGTGGAGGGTATACACTGCATACCCTCTGGATTTTTTTAGGTGAATAGCATTAGCATTAGCAGAGGCATAAGATGCAAGAAAGCAAGCTTATGCAGCATCGGCCAAAAAAAAAAAAAAAAACTTCCACTTCACCCCTCCGTTCGTTGGAAATACCTGTCCAGCTGAGCCTTAAATTTATTTAGGCTATCAACTTCCACAACAAGGGATGGAAGTCTGTTCCAACAACCAACTACCCGCTGGCTAAAGGCAAATTTCCACACGCATATCCTACATCTGTTTTTCCTCAATTAGAATTTATGCCCTCTCAGGTGATTATTCTGAGCAAGAGGCAGAATCCCATCAGCATTGAGCATGCTCAAACCATTCAAGGCTTTATACACCTCTGTCAGATCACCTTGCCGGTAGGCGCCTCCGTAGCCAGGTGGGAAGGAGCAGCAGTGCTTAGCACACGTTTCTTGATTAGACCGGAGTTTGAGCCCGTCACCACAAAATACGGAGGATGCGCAAAGGTCGTGGAACGACCACCGCATATCCCGGAGCAATATGGCCTTAGTTGCTAATGCTCCTAAAAACCAAACAAACAAACAAAAACAACCTCGCTGGTGCCTAGTCTCCAGACACTGTAATTTGCAAAACTTAAGCCTTTCTTCGTAAGAGGAACCCTTTGTTCCATTCACTAATCTTGTTGCCCTTCTCTGTACTCGTTCTAGCAGCTCTACATCCTTCTTGAAATGAGGCCTCCAGACCTGTATACAGTACTCAAGGTGTGGCCTGACCATTGCCTTATACAAGGGAGTAATCACCTCCTTATCCCTGCTAGAAAAATTCCTGTATATCATTGACAAGACAGCATGAGCTACTCTTGCAGCCCGTCTGCACTGCTCAGAGAACTTCATATCTGCCTGCACAATTACCCCCAGGTCCTTTTCATTCTCTACCACTGTCAGTGTAGTACCACAGAGTTGATACGTTGCTCTGGGGTTGCTGTTTCCCATATGTAGTACTTTACATTTCTCAATGTTAAACTTCATTTGCCACCTCTCAGCCCATCTGCTCAACCTTTCCAGATCCTGTTGCAGCAGCATAGTATCAGTAGTGCCCTTAACCCTGTCAACCTTTGTATCTTGGACATTAAGCTTGATATACCATCATCAATATTATTTATAAATACATATTATGGACCCAACACTGAACCCTGAGGGACTCCACTAATAACATTAGGCCACGATGAGCAGTGTCCATTGATTACCACTCTCTGTCTTCTCCCTCTCAACCACCCCTTTATCCTTAGCAGCAATTTTCCTCCAATGCAACACTGCTCAAATTTGTGCAGCAGTCTTCCATGTGCAACAGTATCAAAAGCCTTTCTAAGATCCAAGTATATAATATCAAAGTTATTCCCTGCATCCAGTTCTTTTGTGACTGCATCATAGTATCCAATCAAATTGGTCAGGCAAGACTTCCCCTTAACAAAACCATGCTGTGTCCGAGCTATAACTGAAGTCTTGTTTAGATGATCCTGCAGTGCTTCTTTAACCAGTGCCTCCATTAATTTTCCTGGAACAGAAGTTAAACTCACAGGTCTATAATTACTTGTAGTAGTAGTAGTAGTAGCAGTGGCATGTGATGTAAGAAAGCAAGTGTATGAGCTTATGCAGCATCAGCCAAAAAAAAAAAAAAAAAAAATCACACCATTACCTCCAAATGCCTGTCCAGTTCCTCCTTAAATTTATTTAACCTATCAACTTCCACAATGACAGATGGAAGTTTGTTCCAGCAATTAACCACCCGCTGGCTAAAGGCAAATTTCTGCACATCTATTCTACTTCTGTCCTTTCTTAATTTGAATTTATGCCCCCGTAGGTTCCTAATCTGAACAAGTGGAAGGATTCCATCAGAATTCAGCGTGCTCAACCCATTGAAGGCCTTATACACCTCAATCAGATTACTGCGCAGGTGCCTAGTCTCCAGCCACTGCAATTTGCCGAACTTAAGCCTCTCTTGGTAAGAGGATCCCTTCATTCCCCTCACCGATCTTGTTGCTCTTCTCTGTACACGCTCAAGCAAATCTACATCCTTCCTAAAACGAGGCCTCCAGACCTGTATGCAGTACTCAAGGCGTGGCCTGACCATTGCCTTATACAGAGGGCAATCACCTCCTTTTCCCTGCTAGCAAAATTCCTATATATCATTGACAAAACCCCATGACCTGCCCTGGCAGCCTGTCTGCATTGCTCAGAAAACTTCATATCTGACTGCACAATTACTCCCAGGTCTTTTTCATTTTCTACTGCATATGGGTAGAAGTAACCCCAGAGAAACGTACCAACTGTGTGGTACTACCTTAAGTGTAGTACCACACAGTTGGTACGTTTCTCTGGGGTTACTTCTACCCATATGCAGTACTTTGCATTTGTCAAGGTTAAACTTCACTTGCCACTTCTTAGCCCATCTACCCAAATTATCTAGATCCTGTTGCAGTAGCACACTGCCATGACTGTCATTAACAACCCTGCCAACCTTTGTATCATCTGCAAACTTTGACATTAAGCCTGATATACCTTCATCAATATCATTGATAAATATACAAAACAACAGTGGACCCAACACCGAACCCTGTGGGACTCCACTAATAACATTAGTCCACGAAGAGCAGCACCCATTGATTACCACCCTCTGTCTTCTCCCACTTAACCATCCTTTTATCCATTGTAGTAACTTACTCTTAATACCATTCTGCTCCAATTTGTACAGTAATCTTCCATGCACAACAGTGTCAAAAGCTTTCCTGAAATCCAAATATGATATCAAAATTACTTTTTGCATCCAGTTCCTTTGTGACCACATCATAATAACTGGATGCAAAAAATAATTGTGTCAGCCTTTGATCCTCTTTTGTGAATTGGGGTCACATTTGCACCACTCCAGTCTATGGGTACCTCCCCTGAGTCCAAGGAAGCTCTCATAATTATGGCTAAGGGTTTGCTTACTTCCTTTGCTGCCTCCTTTAATATAACTGGATAGATCCCATCCACCTCAGGTGCCTTTCTTGTGTTTATCTTCAACAATTTCTCCTCCACTTTACTCTCAGTTATTGCAAGATTATCTAGCTTACTGCCAGAGTTGAATACACCTCTGGTATTCCCCTTGCTGAATAACTTCTCATGTGTGAATGTCAATGGAAAATATTCATTTAGTTTGTTAGCTACCTGAGCAGGATCATCAAGAGTTGAACCATCGATATGAAGTGGACCAATCTGATTCATCCCCAGAGTTTACATAAGTAAAGAACTCTTTGCTGTTTTTCTTTGCATCCCTTGCCAAAGATTTCTTGTAATCTGCCTTCGCCTGCCTAACCTCCTTTGTAACTTGGTTACAGATCAACTTATATCTATCATAGGCTTCTGTGTCACGTGTTAATTTATATGTATCCCATGCATTTTTCTTCTCTGACATGTCACATTAGTTCATCTGACATCCATTTAGGCCTATACCTTGAACAATATTTCTTAGTTGGTATGTAAAGTCTAGTAGCTTCCAAGATAAGTTCTTTGAATGCTTCCCATTTTGCATTTGCTGTTGGTAACATCATCAGTTGGTCCCACTGTATAGAATTTAAATACTGTCTCAGACCATGGTAGTCGCCTTTACGAAAGCAATAACCCTTCCATTTACCCCTGATGGTAGTTACCTCTTTGAGCAAATCCCACTTCAGCACACTGTGATCACTGCCACCTAGTGGTTACTCTATCTGCAGATTCTTAATGCATGAAGAATCACTACTGATAATCAAATCAAGAGTATTACTCCCTCTAGTTACCTCCCGAATATGCTGATATAGAAAACAATCATCCAATAAATCCACAAAAGCCTTGCTAGTGTGTGAGTGACCAACCCACAAATTCCAATCAATATCTCTCTGATTTACTGGCCCACTCTATTTCCCTGTACAGTTTCTTATTATACTCATCAGAGTCATTAGGCCTATAGCACACTCCTACTCTCAATTTTGACCTTCCAGTGCTTATGTCACACCAAACTGACTCGACACTGCACTGTCCAGCGATGTCGACTGGCTTCACTTCCTTGGATTTTATGTGTTTCTTAACTAATAGCATAACCCCTCCTCCCTGTCTATCCTTTCTGGAGACGTACTCCCCAAATTCCAGTTCTGCATTCCTTATATCTGTGTGACACCACATCTCTGATATCACAACAATATCTGCCTTTGATGCTTTGAGCAATTCCTCAAATTCATCAAATTTATTTACCAAACTCCTAGCATTGGTGTACATGCAAGTATAAGTGCACATGTTCTTTTTCTTAGCTACCCTAACACAACGTGTGTTTATTTGTACCGCAATGACTCCCAGTAGTCGCTGAAATATCCTGCATCTTGTTTTCCAGGCTTTTGCTCATTCCAATAGAAGCAGTGGAAGAATCACTTTCACCTCTGCCAGTGGCTACTGTTAATCTATTAGTTCTTGTATTCCCCCAAGCTAGCAGTTTTCTGGCCCACCCTCACTGCCTTGATACCATCTGATTTTTGACATATACCATCTGGTTTTTGAAAGACTTGAAAAAACAAATATTATTAAATTATTTACTGAAAATTAAGAAATAAATTAATTACAGTTTGATTCTTAGTCAATACTTTTAGTTTTATTGTTTTTAATGTATATGCCCCTATATATATATGCCATATACAGGGTGTTTCAGTTAAACGTTTCAGAACGTCTAAGAGGGGTAGGGTACATCCTGACAACTCGAAATCATATAGCAATGTGGAGTCGGAAATGCTTTCCTGAAGCGGTGTTGTACACAGAAGCACCATAAAGAAAAGAGACCGTAAGTGAGAAATCGTTTTAATAATACATGAAAAGAAGCAAAAGGTACATGGATTAATGTAAGTGTTCGAAGTTTCTTCCACGGGCTACAATGCACGCCTCACATCTCCGACGCATGGACATCCGAACATTCTGGAATACTCCAGGCGAATTTCGAATTTCTTCGGCAGCTACTGCGATTCTTGCAACCAGCTCCTCAGCATTGTCAACAGGGGTGTCATAAACTAGCGATTTCATATGACCCCAGAAATAAAAATCAAGACATGATAGGTCGGGTGACCGAGCAGGCCAACGCACCGGACCACCACGTCCGATCCACTGTTGACCAAATGTGACATCCAGGTAGTTACGAAAATCTCCGCTATAATGGGCAGGGGCTCCATCGTGTTGGAACCACATTGTGTGTTGCGTCGATGCAGAAATCTGTTCATCTCTCAAAAGTTGTGGCAATACTTGCTGCAGAAAGATCAAGTAGATAGGTCCGGTTAGACGACACAGTAACAGGTAAGGTCCGATGAGGTGATCTCCCATAATACCGGCCCATACATTGACCGAAAATCGAATCTGTGCTGCACGATGTCGTATTGCATGCGGGTTCTCGACCGCCCAGATATGGTCGTTATGCGTGTTGAAAATTCCTTCCCTTGTGAAGGATGCCTCATCGGAAAACAACACTTCAGCAGGAAAAAGGGGATTTGTAGCACATTTTCCAAGGTACCACTGTGCGAAAGCAATACGAGGTTGAAGAAACTTCGAACACTTACTTTAATCCATGTACCTTTTACTTCTTTTCATGTATTATTAAAACGATTTCTCACTTACGGTCTCTTTTCTTTTTATGGTGCTTCTGTGTACAACACCGCTTCAGGAAAGCATTTCCGACCCCACATTGCTATATGATTTCGAGTTGTCAGGATGTACCCTACCCCTCTTAGAAGTTCTGAAACGTTTAACTGAAACACCCTGTATATATATAAGTAAATATGCCATATATATACACTGAGTGGACAGAAATCATGGGATATCTACCTAGTAACCTGTAGGCTCACCTTTCGCCCAGATAAGGGCAGTTACATGGCAAGGCATTGAGTCCACTAGTTCACGAAAGCGTTCTACAGATATTTCCATCCATGCTTGCTGCACCACTGTCCATAATTCTGTCGCAATCCTGTGTGGAGTCAAAAGCTTGAACAGACCTTTCCTCAGAATCACAAAGATGCTTCACAGGGTTCATGTCTGGTGAATGGGGAGGCCATTCCATGGTGGTAAAATCTGCAGAATGCTCTTTGAACCATGTTCTAGTCACCATGGCTCTGCGGGTAGGCACAGTGTCCTGTTGGAAGAGTCCATTGCCCTGTGGGTGCACAATAGTAGTAGTAGTAATGGCATGTAGTGCAAGAAAGCAAGTGTATGAGCTTATGCAGCATCAGCCAAAAAAAAAAAAAAAAAATCACACCCTTCCCTCCAAATGCCTGTCCTCCTTAAATTTATTTAACCTATCAACTTCCACAATGACAGATGGAAGTTTGTTCCAGCAATTAACCACCCGCTGGCTAAAGGCAAATTTCTGCACAACTATTCTACATCTGTCTTATCTTAATTTGAATTTATGCCGCAATGGCATAAATTCATGAAGCGATGAAGATGGTCTGCAAGGATGGACACGTAACCTGGACTGTTCAGGGATGCATCTAGATGTACCAGAGGTCCCAACGAGTTCTAGTTGAACACTCTGCAGATTATTACCAACCGTCCACCTGCTTGATCAGTTTCTTGTTGACATGATGGGAGTTTCGTGCATTTTCTACAGATACACACCCTCCCTTCTGCTTAAAATAACTGGACTCATTGGACCAGGAGACCCGTCTCCAATCAGCCAAAGTCCAGTGCCGATGTTCTTTTGCCCAGTTGAGGCCTAGAGTCCTGTGTTGTGGTGTTAGCAATGGGACTCTGGTGGGTCGGCGGCTCCCATAACCTATTGTGGCTAATGATTGCCTGTGGTCTTGGTGGATATGTTTCTGGCACCTCCCTCATTGAAGTTGGCGGTGACTTGTTCCACTGTCGCTCTCCGGTTGGCTGGAACAATATGAGACAGACATCGATGGCCACGATCATCCACCACCTTTCTCTGCCCACAGTGTTGTCCACGTGAGATGTTATTCCGGAAATGGCATATTCCCAATGCACTCGTGATACTGTCGAATAGCGATAATGCGATTTCTGTACCACCTCCTTGATAGAGTGACGATTGCATCTGGCACCCACTATCATCCCTCTTTCAAAGTCGTTTAACTCATGACGTTTATCTATACCAACATCAAATTACAGTCTACATGAATGCATTCTACCTATATACCTGCCAAGCGGTGGGTTCGTTTGCTAGCGAGAGGGGTGACAGCATCGTATTGCCCAGGACCCGGTATCCCATGAATTTTGTCTTTTCAGTGTGTGTATACACACTGAAAAGATCACACCATTCCCTGTGTGTAAGTCGATGCCTACTTACCAGTGTTGCCAGAACACACACACACACACACACACACACACACACACACACACACACACACACACACACACACACACACACACACACACACACACAGGTATATGCCATATACCCTCTGGAATTCGATTAATAAGCCTGATATATATAAAAAAAAAAACTATTTATTAGGGTCACCCAAAATACTAATTCAACTACCCATGTTTATTAAGGCTATAAATTGCATTGGTTTTCTGGTCGATTTGCCTGTTTTGCTGGACAAAAAACCCCAAGGAGGAAAAAGCTTGCTATCTATGCTTGAGACTGACTAACTCAGCGACTGAGTGAAAACAGCCCATTAAAGTTCCTTGCGTCGATGGGATTCGAACCCTGGCCTTTTCCACCTGGTTTGGGGGTGGTGACAATTCCACTGTGCTACCTGCCCTACACAGACTAATAAGCCTGATATGCACGGTATGCTCTCTTCTTTTCATAACATTCATAGAGTATACCTTCTGCTAATTTTACAAGTACAGCACTGCGGGAATCACTACTCACTGTGTGCAAGTCGATGCCTACTTACCAGTGTTGCCAGAAGCTATGCTTGCTTATCGTTTGGCAACGCTGCTGCTTACTAGAGTCGTGATTAGCATTAGTAGAGGCATACGATGCAAGAAAGCAAGCTTACACAGCATCAGCCAAACAAAAAAGAAAACCCTTCCCATTTCACCCATCCATTCATTCCAAATGTTTGGCTAGTTCTGCCTTTAATTTATTCAAACTATAAACTTCCACAACAACAGATGGAAATTTGTTCCAACAATCAACCACCCACCGGCTAAAGGCAAATTTCCACACATCTGTTCTACAACTGTGTTTCCTCAATATGAATTGATGTCCCTTCAGGTGGTTAATCTGAGCAAGAGGGAGAATCCCATCAGCATTGAGAATGCTCAAACCATTCAAGACCTTATACACTTCAATAAGATCATCTTGCACGTGCCTAGTCTCCAGACTGTAATTTGTAAAACTTAAGAAGCCTTTCTTCATAAGAGCAACCCTTTGTTCCATTCACTAATCTTGTTGTCCTTCTCTCTACTCGTTCCGGCAGCTCTACATTCTTCCTAAAATGTGGCCTCCAGACCTGTATACACCTTACCCAAGGTGTGGCCTGACCATTGCCTTATTCAAGGAGATAATCACATCCTTTTCCCTGCTAGAAAAATTCTTGTATATCATTGACAAGACACCATGAGCTACCCTTGCACTGCTCAGAAAACTTCATATCTGACTGCACAATTACCCTCAGGTCCTTTTCATTCTCTATCACCCTCATTGTAGCACCACACAGTTGATACGTTACTCTGGGTTTACTGCTACCCATATGCAGTACTTTATATTTGTTAATGTTAAACTTCAGTTGCCACCCTTCAGCCCATCTGCTCGACTTTTTTGAGTTTGCTGTTGGTAACATCATCAGTTGGTCCCACTGTATAGAATACTGTCTCAGACCATCGTAGTTGCATTTACGAAAGCAATAACCCTTCCCTTTACCCCTGATGGTAGTTACTTCCTTGAGTAAATCCCTCTTCAGCACACTGTGATCACTGCCACCTAGTGGTTCCTGTATCTGCAGATTCTTAATGCATGAAGAATCACTACTGATAATCAAATCAAGAGTATTACTCCCTCTAGTTGCCTCCCGAACATGCTGATTTAGAAAACAATCATCCAATAAATCCACAAAAGCCTTGCTAGTGTGTGAGTGACCAACCCACAAATTCCAGTCAATATCTGGGAAATTAAAATCGCCCATTATAAGACTCTCTGATTTACTGGCCTTCTCTATTTCCCTGTACAGTTTCTTATTATACTTATCAGAGTTACTAGGCCTATAGCACACTCCTACTCTCAATTTTGATCTCCCAGTGCTTATGTCACACCAAAGTGACTCGACACTGCACTGTCCAGCGATGTCGACTGGCTTCACTTCCTTGGATTTTGTGTGTTTCTTAACTAATAGCATAACCCCTCCTCCCTTCCTATCCTGTCTGTAGACGTTGTACTCCCCAAATTCCAGTTCTGCATTACTTATGATCTGTGTGACACCACGTCTCTGATATCCCAACAATATCCGCCTTTGATGCTTTGAGCAATACCTCAAATTCATCAAATTTATTTACCAAGCTCCTAGCATTGGTGTACACGCAAGTATACATGCACCTGTTCTTTTTCTTAGCTACCCTAACACAACCCATGTGTTTACTTGTACCCCAATGACTCTCAGCAGTCTCTGAAATATCCTGCATCTTATTTTACAGGCTGCTGCTCATTCCAATAGAAGCAGTGCAAGAATCACTTTCACCTCTTCCAGTGGCTACTGTTCATCTATTAGTCTTTGTATCTCCCCCAATCTATCAGTTTTCCGACCCACCTAACACTGCCTCGATAGCATCAGCAAACATTCTTGCACCCTTTCTATTTAAGTGTATCCCATCCCTGTAGAAGCAGTCTCTCCTGTTAACAAGTACGGACCAGGATGAAAAAAATTCTACCCCTTGAGCCTTGCACAATCTTTCCAGGGCCGAATTGATCGACAGGGCTCTCATCATATACTCCCTCCTATCGTGTCTGGGCAGAATTGCAGACACTTTCAAATTCAACCCTAATTCACGGCTTTTTTTCAACAGTGACCTGTACTTGTTATGCAATTCCGCCGGTCTCCTACTCTTAATATTATTAGTGCCAACATGTACAACTATATCACCTTTTGTGCCCTTAAAAGATGATATCCGCTCTACAACGTCATCAACCTTTGCCCCTGGCAGACATACCCTTGTCCTGTTCCACCTATCCTTTTTACAAAGCATGTTTCCTGTTTCCCTGACAATAGCGTCACCAACAACTACTAGTTACTTTGGGACCAGTGCATTCTGCCTTGGGGGTTGCCGCTGTGTTGCGTGATGCCCAAGTGCAAGCTCTGGCGTTGGTGTGGGCAGCTGAGAGCTTGATGGGCCCCTCACTTTTAATCCTTTTTTATTGTAACATAATATTACAGTTATATACAAGCAACATGTTGTGGTTTTTGCATTTTTGCTACCACTGATGTCTGCTATACTATCCTTTTTTATTTTCACTTATTTTTACTCTTATTTCTGTGGCCTAATTTTAGATGCATTTTATATATATATATATATACTACAATTGAATTATATTATTAACATAAGTTAAATTATAATAAAATGAATAAATGAATAAATAATTAAGCATTCATTGGAGGCAGCAACATGCAATTCCTCCATATGAAGCTGAAATACATCCAATATTTTAAATAAAATAAATAAAATAAAATAAAACGTAAGCCAGTAGTGCGAAAATTAACATAAAAATAACCCAAAAAAAAAACGAACGAAAATAAGAGAATAGACATAAATAGTAGCCCAGCATGGGAAAATTAACATAAAAATAACCCAAATAAACAAACGAACGAAAATAAGAGAATAGACATGGGCTACTATTTATGTCTATTCTCTTATTTTCGTTCGTTTGTTTATTTGGGTTATTTTTATGTTAATTTTCGCACTACTGGCTTACGTTTTATTTTATTTTATTTATTTAATTTAAAATATTGGATATATATACATACATATATAATTAGAATTATATATATGTATGTATATATGTAGACAAATGTTTCTTTTCTGTGCATTGGGTAGGGTGCTGACCTGTCAATTGTAATTACCATAGAAAAAATCGAGAATGCCAGCAAGGTAAAAGCAGATAACCTGAAATTAAATTAGATTAACATAAAAATAATAATGATAATAATGATGGTACCTAAAGTAGTGGGTCCATCTTATAATGCAATGGTTAAAAACCATATTTGGAATAATTTCCTTTATTTTGCCCTTTAAAAGTTTATTTTATTCTGTTAATGCAGCCGCACCATCAGAAAATAAAAGAAAATAAAACATCAAAAATCTTCTCACCGTCACTGTTCTTTCCAAAGCTTTGTAAAATAGAAATCCTTCAAATATCTCCTTCAGAGCAGTATCTGATATATACAATAAGTTGAGCAAGGTTTGAAATATCTGTGGATTCATCTAACTGTAATGCAAAAATTGTACTTTCTCTCAATTGATTTAATAAACTGATATTTATATGATTATTAGCCACGTGTAAAGAAGCCTATGACTTATGCTACACCAGCCAAAAAAAAAAAAATAAAATAATAATAATAAGAAAATAAAAAAATAATTAATAAGACAAAAGGAAATAGACAACCTATGCGTTTTCCTCCTCCTGTAGGTAACTGTCCAGCTGACCTTTGAATTTCCCTAAACTGTCAGCCTCTACCACCCTTGTAGCTAACTTATTTCAGTAATTTATAATAAGCCGACTAAAATAAAACTTACTGCAATCCGGTTTAAACATTTCCCCCCATAACTTTAAATTATGGCCCTAGTTCTAGAATCATTTATAACCTTGAAAATTTCGTCCTCATTCATTTTATTATTGCCTCTCCAGAGCCTTCAACAACTCAATCAAGTCTCCTCTAAGGAGCCTAGTTTTCAAGCTCTGCAACCCACATATTCGAAGTCTTTCCTCATATGGACTCCCCTTTGCCGATCTCACCAGGCAAGTTACCCATCTTTCGACTCTTTCAAGAAGCACGATGTCTTTCTTTAGTTGCATTCTCCATACATGAACACAGTATTCTAAGTGTGATCAAACAATAGCCTTATATAATGGGATTATACTTCCTTATCTCTACTAGCAATTGTTCGATAAATCATTGATAGGATGCCATGGGCCTTCCTTGCAACCTGTCTACAATTCATGTCCTACTGTATCGTTACTCCCAAGTCCCTTTCTTCCACCACTGGCTATAGTTCAACTCCACAAAGTGTATAAGTTATTTTGGGTTACTGTTCCCCAGGTGTAAGACCTTTGCATTTTGCTGGATTAAAGCATAGCTGCTATTTTTCTGACCATCCCTGAAGTCTGTCTAGGTCACTCTGAAGAAGCTCTGCTTGGTGGTGATCATTAACTACTCTACCAATCTTTACATCATCTGCAAATTTAGACATCACACCCTCTATCCTTTTGTCGATATCATTTATGAAAATCAAAAACAACATTGGTCCTAATACTGATCCTTGGGGAACCTTACTTCTTACATCAACCCAATCTGAGGAATAACCATTGATCACAACCCTCTGCTATGAAGCCATCCAGCTATCCATCTAAGGATTTTCCCTGTCATTCCAACCTGTTCCCGCTTATAAAGTAACCACTCATGTGAGACTGAGTCAAATGCTTTGCTGAAATCCAAATAAGCTATGTTGAAATTATTCTCTAAGTCCAGCTCCCGAGTGACCCTGTCAAGATAGTTAACCAGATTAGTTAAACATGATTTTCCTTTTACAGAAGCATGCTGACTATCCTTCAGAATTCCATTTCTATCTAAATGATCCTGAATTCCACCCCTGATCATTGTCTCCATGATTTTCCCTACTACTGAAGTTAAAATGACTGGCCGGTAATTTCCCACTTCACTCTTAGAATCAACCGCCGTTATGTATTGGAGATACATTGGTACTTTTCCAATCCAACGGAATTACTCCTGAGTCTAGTGATCCTCTCATAATTAGCCTCAATAGTTCAATGCACTCACTTGGCTCCTACCTTAAGATTATAGGGTAGATGTCAGAAATTCCAGGAGCCTTACTGGCCAGTAGGCTTCAAAGTTTTTTCATTAAATAAACACATGAAATTTCAACATCATTAATTACATTTTTTTCAACTTCACTCCCACAATTTCTCATTGACACACAGGGTTTTTCTTCTGTAAATATCGATGCAAAGTAACCATTGAGTTTAAATGCAACTTCATCTGGGATATCTGATACTGTCCCATGCCCATTACATAAGGGTCCAATCTGATTTGTCCTCTTCTTTGCATTTATATATGTGAAGAATTCCTTATCCCCCTTCCTTGCTGTCTTTGACAGCAATTTCATAATCTGCCTTTGCCAGATTTCAGTAACTTTTGTAACTTTTCCATGCCATCTTTTTCTGCTCAAGTAATCTGGCAACTTCCTTATTCTTCTAACGTGGAGTATTTTTTTAATGGTATATAAGCATTCAAGGCTTCTGTGATTAATGTTTTAATGGTATACCATAATTCAATTGCATTCACTCCCCATGATATCTACCTAGTTAATAGCGGCCATGTAGCATCTTAAGCCGTCGTAATTTCCTTTCCTGAAATTAGATAGTGTGAATCAGAGCTGTAATACTCAATATGTTCTACGCTGATATTAATATTTGTAAAATAATAAGAGGAGTTTACCTCAATATAGTACATAGAACACTTCCGTATGATACTCTCCAGAAATTAAAACGAAAAAATCGAAAACTTACATTAGAGTAAAAAATAAATAATTAAAAACTAATTTAACACAATTAAAAATCAATTTAATGCAATTAAAAATTAAAAAGAATCTAACAAAAATATTCAAAACGATTTTCCTTCCTGAAGCTGACAACGCTTTTCGACCGTATGTCGTGATCACAGGAATGAAAATTACCGAATAGGGTTGAACCTGAAACTTAAATAGTGATTATTTGTCTTAGCATATGCACGTAAAGGTCCACGCATAAGAGATCAAATACGGCCGCCGAACATTAACAGAATTCTCGTGTAATTTAATTTCTACGGATTTTCTGCAATTGATAGTTGCGTATAATTACATTGAACATTAAGTATTTTGGCCTCGTTAAATAAAAAAGTATGTTTTTCGTTAATGGCATGAAAGGCTAATTCTGACGCTGCTGAACGAGAAGCACGAACTGAGGCTTCATGTTGATTTACACGACTATTCAGAGAAAATCGCGTCGAACCTTGGTAAGATGAATCACAATCACCACAAGAAATGTTGTATACCAGATCATTAATTTGTGTTGCGAATGCGGAAAGAACCGAGCGATTGTTCAGTATAGTGTGTAATTTCCGTATTGGCCTGGCCACAATTTTAAATTCAGTATCTTTAAAGAATCTATTAAGCTGTTTGTGCCACTGTTCAACATATGGGACAGAAATAAAGTATTTTTTGATATTACTATTGTTGGTTGGTGTATCCTTAGCCTGTACCCTAATTCCGTTTATTGTGGCAAGGGGATAACCCCTGTTTAAGAACCTGCTAGTTAATATTTGTATTTCTGAGCCCAAAGCAGATTCCGTCGTTGAATATTTATAGGCATTTAGAAATTGATTAAAGATAATCGATCTTTTGTAGGTGAACGGGTGATAGCTATTATAATGTAGAAGCATACCGGTGTTTGTAGGTTTTCGATAGATGCTAAATTAGATTTTATTCGATTCCTGAGTAAGCGTGAAATTTAGAAAGTTTAATGACTTTGTATCCGTATCCTCCCTTTCCAATGTAAATTTGAGTCTAGAATGAATATTATTAAACGAATGTAAAATATCTTGGATAGTACTACTATCAGTGATAAGTAGAACATCGTCTAAATACCTCCCATAGTATGTGATCTTAATCAACACTAAGATACTCGGCCCAAAGTTACCATATTTCTTTTCTAAAATATTGCCTTCAAAATGACATTGTTCCGAAGTTTGCCAAGGTTAATTTAAATCAAAAAATTGCAGGCATAAAAGAACTGACACTGGCCACATCGCGTAATGTTGTTAAGCTTGCCTTAAAATCTCGATATTCGAATAAACAAAAATACCTTTCCCAGGTTAGGAAGCTTCGATAAATTAAAAAATTATCTACATCCGAACGATTGGTCTGTATTGCAGACCTCCATAGATTTGTGACGGGAAGCACAGGCCTCAAAAATAAAAAACAGACACGTTAATAAATTGCAAACATTATTGGATAGGTCATGCACACAGCGTACTACCACAGAATACGTCAGCTAGGTCACGAACACCCCGTCACCCAGTATTCAATGAACCAACATATCAACAGGCTACAAATCTTTCCTTGTGTACGCTATCGCGTACACTAGGAAAAAATTTTTCTTCATGATAAAAGATTTCACTTTTATCCAAAGGACTAAATTATAATTTACCACCTCAAAAACTACCTAAAAAACAATGCTTAATTGATATTGAATTTGGACTTCGTAATGTTCCACAAAAAGGCTTATTTATTCAACAAGTTAACCAAGTGAATAACATAAAAGAAACGCAACTTCCTAAATTGAATACACATGACAGTTCAGCTTTACGAGACGGGGAAATAAGGACAGTATTATACACAGGGCAGACAAAGGAGATACAGTGGTAATACTAGATAAACCTGATTATATTAATAAGTTAGATTCATTTGTTTCAGATACCTCCACTTATCTTGAAGTAGACCCGGCATTGTTTACCAATTTGGTCAATCGATACAGTAAAACGTTAACCACGTATCGAAAAAACGACTACATTGCTATTGCCCAGTTAAAGGAATTGAAGGCCAGAACATACAATATTCCTGCACTTTTCGGTCAGGTAAAATTATACAAGACTGGATTTCCTATTTGACCTATTGTTTCCTACAGGAACTCGGCATTTTCATCCTTAGCCACACATGTATATAGCATTATAAAACCCTTTAGACAGGTAATACAATTTGGGATTAAGAACTACGATACATTATTTAATAATCTTAAAGACTGTAGACTTGGCAACAATGACAGTTTATTCTCACTAGATGTTACCTCGTTATATACGAATGTAAACGTTGAATACACATTAGATATTATTTGGGATATGTTAAATAAAAACTCGATACCAATTAATTATACGAAGCTACCTATTAAGGAAATTTTTCACTTAATTAAATTGTTAGTTGAGGCCAACTATATCACCTTTCGAGACAAGGTGTACAAACAAATTTTTGGATTACCAATGGGTTTGAGCCTGAGAGGCTTAATGTCAGAGATCTATCTCTCAACGATTGAGCATATACATTTGACATCTTTTCGACCCCGTATCACATACTATGGGAAGTATTTAGATGATGTTCTAGTTATCACTGATAGTAGTACTATCCGAAACATTTTACATTCATTTAATAATATTCATTCTAGACTTAAATTTACATTGGAAAGGGAGGATACGGATACAAAGTCATTAAACTTTCTAAATTTCATGCTTACTTGGGACTTGAATAAAATCCAATTTAGCATCTATTGAAAACCTACAAACACCAGTATACTTCTACATTATAGTAGCTATTACCCGTTCAACTATAAAAGATCGATTATCTTTAATCAATTTCTAAATGCCCATAAATATTCAACGATGGAATCTGCTTTGGGCTCAGAAATACAAATATTAACTAGCAGGTTCTTAAACAGGGGTTATCCCCTTGTCACAATAAACCGAATTTTAAGGATAGGATACAAAATACTACACCAACCAACAATAGTAATATCAAAAAATACTTTATTTCTTTCCCATATGTTGAACAGTGGCACAAACAGCTTAATAGATTCTTTAAAGATACCGAATTTAAAATTGTGGCCAGGCCAATACGGAAATTACACACTATACTGAACAATTGCTCGGTTCTTTCCACGTTCGCAACACAAATTAATGATCTGGTATACAACATTTCTTGCGGTGATTGCGACTCGTCTTACCAAGGTTTGACGCGATTTTCTCTGAATATTCATGTAAATCAACATGAAGCCTCAGTTTGTGCGTCTCGTTCAGCAGCGTCAGAATTAGCCTTTCATGCCATTAACGAAAAACATACTTTTTTATTTAACGAGGCCAAAATACTTAATGTTCAACATAATTATACGCGACTATTAATTGCAGAAACCGTAGAAATTAAATTACACGAGAATTCTGTTAATGTTTGGCGGCCGTATTTGATCTCCAATGCGTGGATGTTTACGTGCATGCGTGAAGACAAATAATCACTATTTAAGTTTCAGGTTCAACCCTATTCGGTAATTTTCATTCCAGTGATCACGACATACGGTCGAAAAGCATTGTCAGCTTCATGAAGGAAAATCGTTTTGAATATTTTCGTTAGATTCTTTTTAATTTTTAATTGTGTTAAATTGGTTTTTAATTATTTATTTTTTACTTTAATGTAAGTTTTCGATTTTTTCGTTTTAATTTCTGGAGAGTATCATACGGAAGTGTTCTACGTACTATATTGAGGTAAACGCCTCTTATTATTTTACAAATATTTCCTGAAATTATAACCCATTCTTACACCTGGCCTGTAGATTACTCCCACTCTCATTATACCTTTGCTTCCAATTATCTCACACCATACCGATTCTATACTAGCATGTGAAACGTCTGAATCCGGGAAAACATTTGTAGTGCTCAGGCTGCTTTTGATAAGAAGCATGACCTCCACCATCCCGTCTATTTTCCCTATCCTTCCTAAATACATTATGCATACTGTACTGAAACTTATCACCTATCTCCGGGTGGCACTACGTTTCCGTAAGCCCTATTATGTCAGCGTTACTTGTCCTAACCAGCAGTTCGAATTGGCTCATTTTATTGACCACACTTCTGATATTACTGTATAAACAATTAAGACTTGGTGTTCTCGTATAGTTAACTACTCTGACACACCCTTGAAAGTTATTTGAGTTTGCTTCCCTGGCATTAGCTGCCCACTCATTTGAAACATTTCTGCCCTCAGAATATCTTGCTAATATGTTCTGTTGTGGTAACAAACAAAAACTCTTGAGGTATGTGCAAGTCTTACTTTGACCAATATTATCTGATAAATATGTATCTGTATTACCCTTGTTTGCCCAAACTAACAGTTTCCCTGAACCTTTAAGGTATCCTCAGTAATACTGGCAAAAACCCTTGCACCGCCTTTGTTTAAATGTATCCAGTCTCTACAAAACAAATTCCTTCTACTTACAAGTTCTATCCAAGCTGGTAGATATTATCCAGGGTAACTGTAATACGTCGCGAGACAGTGTCTCTGGATAGAGGAATGATATTTAAATCATTGCTGTAGTTTTCTCCATGGATAATTGAAATCATTTTTATTGCAGCGCAGGGAACAAGAGATTCAGCAGTAGTATGTGATTTCAGATTTTTTTCTTCCTATTAAATATGAAACTTCAGACAATGGCAGTTCCTTGTTTAACTCTTAAAGCCTTACAAGGAACTGCCATTTGTTTCTTCATAAAAGATTTCAGACGTTGTATAGCATCAGTGTGTCTTTTGAAAAAGGATTCAGTTTTTTTTCATTAGTTCTGGATGTTTTGTGTGTAAGTGTCTTTTTAATTTAATAGGTTTCATGCTTTAGTTATCCAGTTTTTCATAACATATTATGCACATAGGATGTTGTTCATCATCGACAACACTGTAAGTGAGCCGTACTTCATAAATTCCTCTTGATATTTTTGAATCTTTTTCATTCCTTTTGATTTGGACTCTACTGGAAATTGGTGGTTTCACAACCACTAATTTCCGGTAGAGAGTCCAAATTTTCTCATGATATATTTCTTACCCTTTTAGTTTCTGAAGTATCCATAGCAACATTATTGTCGTCACTACTCTGCTATTTTGTTCTTATTACCCAATTGTCCATTGTAAAATATATATTTTTTCTTTTTAAAAACAGCGATAATATAAAAAGTAGCAGAAGAATGAAAAACACATCCAAGTTGGCATGAAAGCACCGAATTACGAAGCAGGTTGTTGTTGTTTGGTTTTTTTGGAGCTGTTGTTTTTTTTTTTTTTTTGTTGTTTTTTGGTTTTTAGGAGCATTAACAACTAAGGCCATATTGCTCCGGGAATATGCGGTGGTCATTCCCTGACCTTTCCGCATTCTCCGTATTTGGTGGCTCACGGGCTCGAACCCCGGTCTAATCAAGAAGCGTGTGCTACGCACCGCTGCTCCTGCCCACCTGGCTACAGAGGCGCCTACGAAGCAGGATAAAGCCTGTATGCTTGTTTGTTTGTTTGTTATTTGGAGCATTAGCAACTAAGGCCATATTGCTCCGGGGATATGCGGTGGTCATTCCCTGACCTTTCCGCATCCTCCGTATTTGGTGGGCACGGGCTCGAACCCCGGTCTAATCAAGAAGCATGTGCTACGCACTGCTGCACCTGGCTGCGGAGGCGCAGCCTGTATGCAACAGACTTGCTATATAACATATTTACTGCCACTGCATATTCACACCTCTGGCCTTTAGGCAATATAGACAGTTTGAGAATTTGTGCTGTAGGATGCATGAATTAAGGGCTAAAGGGATTACTGTTAAGCAATTAAGTAGTACTGCCAAGTATTAATGCATACTGAGAAGTAGCACTAGTCAGATGCTTTCTGGTGTCACAAGCAAATTAAGGTGTATTCCCGACATGGATAATAAGTAAAAGTTCCACCTGTATCACACATGCAACCACCCTAAAAAAATAGAGTGGCGATAGGGTTCATTCGTATTCAGACTTTGTTCGAGTAGTAAGGTCTCTACACCTGCAGTATTGAGAAAGTAATTTTAATAACAGGTTTTTTAGCTTTTATGTACACAAAACTAATTTTATTTTAAAATTGCCACAGCAGAAAGGATGCAAGGAGCAATTAATCATTGATGCCACAGTTATAGAGCAAGCCTACAAGAAGTGCTGCAACCTGTACACGGCCTACATCTATTACCGCAATGCCTTCTACTCTGTGTCTTATAGCTGGCTAATAGAGATGCTGAAGATCTACAAAGTCAATTTGACAGTGACAAACATCCGAGAAGCAACCACGAAGAAATGGAGTACCACAATTTCGTCATGGTTGTGATGTTCTAACCACACCGATCCCCATCAGTAGAGGAATCTTTCAGAGAGATGCCCTGAGTCCACTTTGGTTCTGTCTAGTACTCAACCTGCTATTCACCATGCTGAACAACAGCAACTATGGATATAACCTCCTCAAAGAAGGAGTGAAAAACCTATACACCCTCTCCCACCTGATGTACATTTATGACATCAAGCTCTACGCAGCAACCGAGAAGCAACTCCAGAAACTACTTGGGATTGCCAAAAAATTCAGATGATATCTGGATGGAATTTGGTCTAGACAAATGCAAGACCCATGGATTGTATCAATGTAGTCTTTCAACTTAGTGCCCTATAGCTGGCTGATAGAGACACTGAAGGTCTAAAAAGTCACCCTGACACACTTCCTAGAAGTAACCATGGCAAAATGGAGGACCACCATCAAGGTCGAGAATATCACAACCAGACCAATACCCATAAGAAGAGGAATCTTCCAGGGAGATGCCCGAGCCCACTATGGTTCTGTTTAGTTCTCACTGTACTGTCCACCATGCTTAATGATAGCAAATATGTGTACACCCTAAAAGAAGGTAGGAATAATCTCTACACCTTCCCTCACCTGATGTACATGGTTGACAGCAAACTATTCCACAACTGAGAATCAACTCCAGGAGCTATTCCAGATCGATGAAGAATTCAGCAATGATATCATGATAGAATTTGGTCTACACAAATGCAAGACCCGTGGATTGCATTAGGGGAAATTATTTGGCTGAAACTACCAGCTGCAGACTGGTAAAGAGATCGAAGCCACGAAATGGGGGAAACTTACAAATACCTGGGGATGATGCAGGTTCAGCAGTTAGAGCACAAGGAGATCAAGGCCTGCCTGACTGAAAAATACCATCAGAGACTCAGAAGCGCTCAGAAGAAAGCAGAATGGAGAGAACATGGTAAAGCCATAAACACGTATGTAGGTAGCCCTGTGCTAATATACTCCTTTGGGATCATAGATTGGACAAACACCAGGCTGGAGAATATCATGAGAAAGACAAGGATAATGATGACCAAGAGCTGCGAACACCAGACAGAGTCAGCTGTAGAGAGACTGACAATATCTCAGAAGCCGACCGGGCTAGCCGGGTGGGTAAAGTGCCTGCCTGGCAACCCAAAGGTCGCGGGTTTGAATCCCGCCTCAGGCTTCGATCAAAGTACTGCAAAAAAAATCTTGGGAGGTGCATTATGGCCACAGAAGCCGATGCACCAACAACTACCAAAAAAAAAAAATCTCAGAAAGGAGGAGGAATGGGCCTGATAGACCTCATTGAGCAACAGAGGACAGCGATAGCTAACCTGAAGGATTACTTCCAGAAAAACAAAGCAACACTCTACCAGGCCATAAGGAACATTGAAAAATGATATACCCACTCAACCTAAGCGAGGAGTCCCTCTCACGCAGATGGAACAAGTGAATCTAGAAAAAATGGGCAAAGAAGACACTCCATGGTAGACACTACAATTACCTTCATCAATACCACATAGATAAAATGGCTTCCGATGCATAGTTCATGAGCGGGATGCTCTTACCTAAGATTGAAGGATTCCTGCTCACCATCCAAGACTGGGCAATCAACACCAGGAACTATAGAAAATACATCGGAAAGGATCCCAAAGTGTCGTGTGACAGATGTCAGTGATGCCACCTCGCCTCAGAAACAATCCACCACAGCACTGCAAAATGCAAGGTGATCACCCAGATGGTGCACTCTCCTAGATACAATCAGGTAGCCAGGATAATACATCAGAAGCTAGTGAGGAAATACCAGCTAATCAAATAAAGTGTACTGTATTACAAGTGTGAACCCCAGGCAGTACAAGAGACCTCAACCCACAAACTGTACTGGGACTACGCCATAATAACGGATAAGATGATCCCACACAACAGACTGGACATAACCCTCTTTGACAAGAAGGAAAAGGCTACCTATCTGGTCAGCATATTGGTGCCCAATACTGGCAGTCATCAGAAAACCCACAAGGAAAATATCAGGAAATACATGGACCTAAGACAGGAGATCAAAGAGATGTCGCATATGCAAATAGTAATGACCATTCCAATCATTGTGCCAATTAGCATTAGCATTAGTAGAGGCATTTGATGCAAGAAAGCAAGCTTATGCAGCATCAGCCAAAAAAAAAAAAAAAAAACCACTTCCACTTCACCCCTCTGTTCGTTCGAAATACCTGTCCAGCTGAGCCTTAAACTTATTTAGGCTATCAACTTCCACGACAAGGGATGGAAGTCTGTTCCACCAACCAACCACCCGCTGACTAAAGGCAAATTTCCGCACATCTATCCTACATCTGTCTTTCCTCAATTTGAATTTATGCCCTCTCAGGTGATTATTCTGAGCAAGAGGAAGAATCCCATCAGCATTGAGCATGCTCAAACCATTCAAGGCTTTATACACCTCGATCAGATCACCTCGCTGGTGCCTAGTCTCCAGACACTGTAATTTGCAAAACTTAAGACTTTCTTCGTAAGAGCACCCCTTTGTTCCATTCACTAATCTTGTTGCCCTTCTCTGTACTCGTTCCAGCAGCTCTACATCCTTCTTGAAATGAGGCCTCCAGACCTGTATACAGTACTCTAGGTGTGGCCTGACCATTGCCTTATACAAGGGAATAATCACCTCCTTATCCCTGTTAGAAACATTCCTATGTATCATTGACAATACACCATGAGCTACTCTTGCAGCCTGTCTGCACTGCTCAGAGAACTTCATATCTGCCTGCACAACCACCCCCCAGGTCCCTTTCATTCTCTACCACTGTCAGTGTAGTACCACAGAGTTGATACGTTGCTCTGGGGTTGCTGTTTCCCATGTGTAGTACTTTACATTTGTCAATGTTAAACTTCATTTGCCACCTCTCAGCCCATCTGCTCAACCTTTCCAGATCCTGTTGCAGCAGCATAGTGTCAGTAGTGTCCTTGACAACCCTGCCTACCTTTGTATCGTCTGCAAACTTCGACATTAAGCTTGATATACCATCATCAATATCATTTATAAATACAGAAAACAATAATGGACCCAACACTGAGCCCTGAGGGACTCCACTAATAACATTAGTCCACGACGAGCAGTGTCCATTGATTACAACTCTCTGTCTTCTCCCCCTCAGCCACCCCTTTATCCACAGCAGCAATTTGCCTCCAATGTCACACTGCTCCAATTTGTGCAGCAGTCTTCCATGTGCAACAGTATTAAAAGCCTTTCTAAGATCCAAGTATATAATATCAAAGTTATTCCCTGCATCCAGTTCCTTTGTGACTGCATCATAGTATCCAATCAAATTGGTCAGGCAAGACTTCCCCTTAACAAAACCATGCTGTGTCCGAGCTATAACTGAAGTCTTGTCTAAATGATCCTGCAGTGCTTCTTTAACCAGTGCCTCCATTAATTTTCCTGGAACAGAAGTTAAACTCACAGGTCTATAATTACTTGTGTCAGCCTTTGATCCTCCTTTGTGAATTGGGGTCACATTTGCACATCTCCAGTCTGTGGGTACCTCACCTGAGTCCAATGAAGCTCTCATAATTATGGCTAAGGGTTTGCTTACTTCCTCTGCTGCCTCCTTTAATATAACTGGATAGATCCCATCCACCCCGGGTGCCTTTCTTGTGTTTATCTTCAACAATTTCTTCTCCACTTTACTCTCAGTTATTACAAGATTCTCTAGCTTATTGCTAGAGTTGAATACACCTCTGGCAGTCCCCTCGCTGAATAACTCCTCATGTGTGAATGTTGATGCAAAATATTCATTTAGTTTGTTAGCTACCTGAGCAGGATCATCAACAGTTGACCCATCGATATCAAGTGGACCAATCTGATTCATCCCCTTCCTTCTAGAGTTTACATAAGTAAAGAACTCTTTGCTGTTATTCTTTGCATCCCTTGCCAAAGATTTCTCGTAATCTGCCTTCGCCTGCCTAACCTCCTTTGTAACTTGGTTACAGATCAACTTGTATCTATCATAGGCTTCTGTGTCATGTGTTAATTTGTATGTATCCCATGCATGTTTCTTCTCTGCCATATGCCTCATTAGTTCATCTGACATCCATTTAGGCCTAAACCTTGAACAATATTTCTTAGTTGGTATGTAAAGCCTAGTAGCTTCCAAGATAAGTTCTTTGAATGCTTCCCATTTTGGATTTGCTGTTGGTAACATCATCAGTTGGTCCCACTATATAGAATTTAAATATTGTCTCAGTCCATTGTACTTGCCTTTATGAAAGCAATAACCCTTCCCTTTACCCGTGATGGTAGTTACCTCTTTGAGTAAATCCCACTTCAGCACACTGTGATCACTGCCACCTAGTGGTTCGTTTATCTGCAGATTCTTAATGCATGAAGAATCACTGCTGATAATCAAATCAAGACTATTCCTCCCTCTAGTTGCCTCCCGAACATGCTGATGTAGAAAACAATCATCCAATAAATCCACAAAAGCCTTGCTAGTGTGTGAGTGACCAGCCCCCAAATTCCAGTCAATATCTGGGAAATTAAAATCTCCCATTATAAGACTCTCTGATTTACTGGCCCACTCTATTTCCCTGTACAGTTTCTTATTATACTCATCAGAGTCATTAGGCCTATAGCACACTCCTACTCTCAATTTTGATCTCCCAGTGCTTATGTCACACCAAACTGACTCGACACTGCACTGTCCAGCGATGTCCACAGGCTTCGCTTCCTTGGATTTTATGTATTTCTTAACTAATAGCATAACCCCTCCTCCCTTCCTATCCTGTCTATCCTTTCTGTAGACGTTGTACTCCCCAAATTCCAGTTTTACATTCCTTATATCTGTGTGACACCATGTCTCTGATATCCCAACAATATCTGCCTTTGATGTTTTGAGCAATACCTCAAATTCATCAAATTTATTTACTAAACTCCTAGCATTGGTGTACACGCAAGTATACATGCACCTATTTCTATTCTTAGCTATCCTAACACAACCCATGTGTTTACTTGTACCGCAATGACTCCCAGCAGTCTCTGAAATATCCTGCATCTTGTTTTTCAGGCTTCTGCTCATTCCAATAGAAGCAGTGCAAGAATCTCTTTCTCCTCTGCCAGTGGCTGCTGTTAATCTATTCGTCTTTGTCTCCCCCCAAGCTAGCAGTTTTCTGATCCACCTAACACTGCCTCGATAGCATCAGCAAATATTCTTGCACCCTTTCCATTTAAGTGTATCCCATCCCTGTATTAGCAGTCTCTCCTGTTAACAAGTACAGTCCAGGCTGAAAAAAATTCTACCCCTTGAGCCTTGCACAATCTTTCCAGGGCCGAATTGATCGACAAGGCTCTCATCATATACTCCCTCCTATCGTGTCTGGGCAGAATTGCAGACACTTTCAAATTCAACCCTATTTCACGGCTTTTTTTCAACAGTGACTTGTACTTGTTAGGCAATTCTGCCGGTCTCCTACTCTTGATATCATTAGTGCCAACGTGTACAATCACTGGTATGGTGCCAAAGACCATACATAACAGCAGCAATAGGCCTCCCAGAGAACAGAAAGTCGCAATTAATTGTAAATTAAACATTCTTCTTGGTAATTGTCTCTCGTTCATCATCTTGACTTGTCCAAACCATTTCAAACAGGACCTTTCAATCCTATTCTGGAGTTTTTAAACCTGAATTCTCTCCCTAATCACATCATTCCTGATTTTGCCGCATCTTGTCTTTCCAGCTATGCTCCTCACAAGTCTCATTTCTGCCCTCTGAATTCTGCTTTCATCCTTTTTCTTCATAGTCCAAATTTCAAATTTCGTACCATTTCACGTCTGAATTGGTACATAATAGGTCTGATATATAGCCTTCTTACACTTCAGTGGTATGTTCCTGTTCCAGATCAGATCTCTTGTCTGCCTATAGAAATTCCCGCCTGCTTGTATCCTTCTACTTATTTCTTCATCTACCACTCCAGTCTTTGTAATGGTGCTTCCTAGATACTTGAAGTTGTTAACCATTTTTAGCTCTTTCCCTACCATTGTAATGTATCTGTCAGGCTCGCCACTCCTCTTTAGAACCATTACTTCACTCTTCTCCTGGCTGAAAACCAGTCCAAATTCATTGGGCATACTAGCCCATATATCAAATAGCTGCTGCACTTGTTCCCTGCTCTCTCCCTGTATGCAGTGGTCATCTGTGAAGAGCATGACTTTCATCTGGTCTTGTCCAAGTTGTTCCACCACTACATTGCACATCACTCATGACAGCTATGAATGGTAGTGGTGACAGGATGCCTCCTTGCTTCAAACCTGATGTTACGTCAAAGCTCTCCATTAACCCCATCACTGTTCTTACTTAGCTCACTGTATTGGTGTACGTATTCTCAATTCTTTCCACAAGGATGTTCCTCTATCCTCAAGTTTCCCAAAACGTTCCACACTTTCTCTCTCTTCATGGCATCAAACACTTTATGTCCAAAAATGCCATCCATAATTCTGTATTGTGTTCATAACACTTTTCCATCAGTGGCCTGATGCAGAAAATTAGATCCACCATCGATCTGCCATGCCTAAAGCTATACTGTTCCTTGGCCATCCAATTTTCAATTGTTTCTCTTATCGTCTGCTCTAACACTCTCTCATACAGCTTACTCACATATGATGTCAGTGTGATGCCTCTATAATTGGAATGCTTTTTCCTGTTCTCCTTCTTGAACAACGGGATGATCAAACCTTCTTTCCAGTCCTTCGGCACCTGTTTCCTCATCCCAGATCTTGCGGAACAGTATGTCCACGCTATCCCTGCCTCGCCTGTAGCCTTCAGCATCTCTCCGTTTATCTCATCTATACCAGCAGACTTACCTGCCTTGATGTATTTCCATGCCTGCACTACATCATTCCACGTCAAGTCTGTCTGGTCTCTCTTCATATCTTCTCTTTCATTCCCTCTTTTATGATCAACCTGCCTTTGTCTCTTTTGCTGGTTCTCCTGCACGTTCAACAGATTTTCAAAAACTTCCATGTTTCTCTTATCTCTTCATCCTTTATTATTAGGTTCTCATTCTCATCCACTTATATATACTTATGTACATAGCTTAATTAATAAAAATATTAATTAAACATAACATTTTGTAATGATTATAATTTAAAATAGTCACTTATTTTAGATTGCCTTAAATTATCACTACAAAGTCTACTTATAAATTTTTCAATATTTTATGACAGTCTGTATTCACGATCACTTGCACCAGTTTCTTCCAACACTCTCCTCAGAATGGCTATATCTTCACGAGTTTGCCATTTTATAACTAATTCATTCAGGTTCATCTTCATTTTCCCCCTCCGCCTCGGCAAAGTTATCAGTAACAGACTGGGCAATTTCTTCATCTGTTAAAGCTGTAGTAACTTGTAGATCACCATCTGTGTCCACCTAACAATTAAACTCCTGTTCATCCATGTCTTCAGGCCTTTCAGCGTGATCAGTATCATGACTTATTTGACCATCCTGAATAATTAATCTACATTTTTTGAAACAGTTGCTAATGCAGGTTTTGAAAACTTCATTCCAGGCACTCATTGTCATATGAAGTGCATCTAGAACAGTTATCTGCTTTGTGATATTGGATAATGTTCCCAAATCTTCATCTATAGACTGGATGATTCTTTGCCTCTTATCTGAGCTATAAAAGGTCTTGTATGTTTTTATTATTCTCTGGTTGAGAGGTTGAATCAGTGATGTGGTATTCAAAGGTAGAAAAACTAATTCAATGTTTCTGAAAGTTAAGTTTGAGTGAGCTGGGCAGTTGTCCAAAACCAATGCAATTTTTTGGTTTTTCTTATCCAATTGCAAATCCCATTTATAAAGATAATCTTCAAATAAAGAAGCAGTCATTCAAGTGTTGGCATTACTGGCATATTCAACACCAGCTGTTTCACTCCTTTAAAACATGTAGGCAATTTACTCTTGCTTATAACTAATGGCTTCATTTTGATTGTTCCCGTCATGTTTCATGTTAAAAGAACTGTAATCCTGTCTTTGACCTTCTTTCCTGCAGATGCAGAGCAGTTTATAAAAATCGTGCAGTGGTCTGGGGTAGCCCTGTAGTACAACCCTGTTTCATCTGTATTAAAAATGTCTTCAGGATTATAAGTGCTGAACACAGTTTGCCAAGAGAGTTTCAACCAGTTGTCAGCTGCAGAACCATCAGAATCCTGTTTTTCTCTTTGAAGTTTTTTGTAAACAATATCATGCCTCTCCTTCCATCTTGTTAGCCCTCTGTCCGTTACCTTAACCTCTTTGTATAGTTTTTCGGTAGAATCATTAGCTTTTTGAAGAAGAATGCTACGATTGATTGGCACGTTAAATGAGCTGGCCTGTTTGAACCAAGCGAACAGAGCTTCATCTACTGTTTGGAATTTTCCTTCATGCTTCCTTTTTCTGGTTTCACTAATCACATTAGTGCTTAATGTGTGATGTGATTTTAATAATTTTGCTAAAGATAACTGAGGCATTCCTAATTTTACTGCTGCTTCCCTTTGAGACATATTGTTTAAGTTTAATTTGTCTTGTTTTTATAATTCGTAACTTATCTTTTACACTCAAATTCACTCTCTTTCTGTTCAGTGACTTTTTTTTTTTGGGTAATAAAATTTAAAACACTGTAAAAAGATGTGTCAATCAAGAACACAGCACACACACAAATTGGAACTAACACGACATATGCAAGTGAGATAGGGAGCAAAAAGTTTAAGAAGTTTAGAGCAGATTCTGAAAATTTATTTACAATACTGTGTTTTTACAATTGAATATTTCAGTGACGGGGAAACACATTTCACCATAATAATGGAAAAACCCACAGAATTCCAGCTGTCGGTATTATTGCAAATGCAATAAGATCGAGTTTACTACCCGTATAATTTGTAATAGATTGCATTAACAGAAAAGCCCAGTAAACCGGAAACTGCAAATTTTATTGTTCTATGGTTGTGACTTTTACATGTGTGACCTCCAGAAATGTGCTTTAGAAAAATACCACAGAGGCATTCAAAATTGATTCTTATAACTGAAGGTGTGATTCTACTACCCATATAATTTATAATAGATTGCATTTGTGTAGTGCAATTTATTGATTTGAATCAGTTCTTTGAAATTTGATTCTATAAAGTGGCTGATTCTAATAACCAGTGATCACTATAACCGGCACTTACTGTATTATTATAATTTTTTTTTTTTACATTCTAATGCAATAAAGGCTAAGATTGACAAGACCTAGAAGGACAGCAAGTGCTTTGTAAGGAATTCAATGAAACAGTTGAGAGATGCTCAACAGAGTGGCCACCATGATACATTGGAACATTTGCAAAAATTATAATTTACCGTCTAGTAAAAACTGGTGGGACCATAATCCAGAAAAGTTGTGGAGAATAATGAGGCCAAAGTGCTATGGGATTTTCAAATACAAATAGACAAACACTTTCCCTATAATACACCCAACTTGACAGTTATTGAAAAGAAGCAGGCATGGATAATCGATAATGCAATACCAGGAGACAAGCAGAGTCGAAGAGAAACAGCTGGAAAAGATAACAAAATATAAAGACCTGCAGATCAAAATGGAATGACTCAGGGAAAGAAAAACAACAGTAATGCCCATAGTTCTTGGCACCCTTGGAGCTATTCTAAAAGGCCTCGAACCTCATAGGTACAGATAAAATTTCAATCCACCATTTTCAAAAAGTTGCACTACTTGGAACAGCACATATTTTACGATATCTTTAATTATCTCGGACCCTTGGGAAGAATCTGATAGCTAAAGAACCAAATCCAGTTAATACATTCAGTAGACTGAGTGTAAATAAGATAATGATGATAAAAATAATAATAATAAGCCTCAGACTGCAGGTTGAGTTATATAAGTTAGTGCAACAATGGCATTATTTATATATGCAATAAACCAACCGAAGTTGTACAGTCGCATCATTACATAATGTGGAATCTACTCAAAGATAGAGCTACTCTCATAGGTAAAGAGAAAGATATTTTGTTCATAAAGTCAACTACAGTGGCCATAGACAGTTTTTAAGTTCCTTTTACTGGGACCAAATGATGATGTTAACAACTGGAAATAGGAAGCATTCAGGGAAGTAATCATAGAAGCTACTAAGCTTTTTATACCAGCAAACAGATATTGTTCAAGATATGAACCTAAAGAGATGTAAGATGATCTGATGAGACTGACAGAAATGAAAAAAAGGCATATGATCATTATGATTTATTAAAAAAAAAAAAAAGAAGCTAAAAGTAAATACAAACTAGTCTGTAGTCAACTCATTAAGGGAGTTAGCCAAAAAAAGGATTATTAGAATTCTTTGGCTAAGAATGCAAAGAAAAGTAGCAAAGTATTCTTTGCTTTTGTTAACACAAGGACAAGGATGAATCACATTGGTCCACTACTTTTAGGAGAATAAGAGAAATTTACCTCAATATGATATGTACTTCCATATGATACTTTCCAGAAATTAAAATGAATAAAAGATTAATGCAAAATGATTTTGGTAAAAAATCTTTTTTTTTTTTTTTTTTTAATGTAAATCCCAAACACGAGAGGTATTAGAACCTATAGTACTTAGTACCATGCTTGGGTTGTAGGTCGAGAAGATGAAAGAAGATATTTGTTTAAATTAGACTTGAACTTCTGTAGAATAATTTTCAGGAAATACGTATGAAGGAAGGTTTTTCCAGAGTACAGCAGGTGAATGCATAAATGAGGAAGATGAAAAGTTGGTTCTGAGAGTTTGAAGTTGGACAGTCAATGGATGTTGGCTGGTGGTGGCATGTGTTCGGATTGTTTTGAAAGAGAGAGCGGGAATTATAGAAGCCAATTCAGAAGAACAGTGCCCATGGAAGTATCTGTAGAAAAGACATGCAGCAGAAACAGGATATCTATGAGACAGCGAGTGAAGAGACTCTGTTAGAGATGAGTCATTAATTAACCTAACTGCCCTCTTCTGAATGGAATCTAGCAGCCTGAGAGAGCTTTTGGGGGCACCGCCCCAGATGCGGAAACAATATTCCATGGTAGGGTGGATTTGCAATTTGTACAGAGTGAACAGCTGCTTGGATGAAAAGTAGCACCTAGAACGAAAGAGGAAACCAAGTTTTTTAGATGCAGAAGAAGCAATATTTGTAATGTGCTTGTGCCAAGAGAGATTAGAAGTCAGGGTAATCCCCAAAAGAGATATATCATTTTGCTTAGAAATCAGAGTAACCAAAGTAAGCATAGGAGTAGAAGAATCCTTTTTGCGAGATATAAGACAAGACTGAGTTTTAGAAGGGTTGAAATTAACTAAGTTGTCTTTGCTTGCCCCACTGGAGAATTATCTGGAGATTAGCATTTAAGGAATTGGCAGGGGATATTCGAGAAGTTGAAGCTGATTGAGCAGGGCAGGGGTTTCTCAAACTGGAAAGTGGAATGCAATGTGCTATCATTGGCAAAACTAATAATAAGATTTCCAGTCAATAGAAGGTCATTTAATAAAAGAGGAAAAGAGTGGGGAAAGAACTGAACATTGGAGGACACCAGCATTAGAAGACATAGAGCCATCTACCATCACCCTCAGTGAGCGATCAGAGAGAAAACTGGATAACCAATTACAAAAACCAGTTGGCAAACCATAAGATGGAAGCTTTTGTAGTAGACCTTTATGTCAAACACGATCGAAAGCCTTTGAGATGTCAAGAGCAACTGCTTGTTTTTCACAAAACTTTTCCATTGAATTTGTCGATAAATGGGTAACATAAGCCAGATTATCACCAGTGGATTGACACTGACGGAATCCATACTGGCAATCGTTGATGAAACGGAAGGTTTCTAGATAGTTTAAGAGTTGGCAGTTAATTGATTTCTCCATTACTTTAGAAAGAGTAGAAGTAATTGCAATGGGACGATAATTGGATGGAAGGGATTTGTTGTCCTTTTTGGGATCTGGCTGGATATGAGCAACTTTCCAAGCAGAAGGAAAAATGCCTTTGGAATAAGAAAGTGAAAAAAAGTGGCATAGAATGGGAGTAAGTTCAGAAGCACAGGTTTTGATGAGAACAAGTGGAGAAATATTATCAAGACCTGGAACTTTCTGAGCATCGTTTCATCAAAATCCTTCTGAAAACCTTTTGATGGAAGACCACAGGAGGCATTGAATGGAGTGTGTTGGGAATGGTGGGAGGTGTTTTACCAAGATCATTAATACATGAGTTTAAAGAAAAATGAGATGCTAACAGGTCAGCCTTAGTCTTGGCTGAAGTGACAACAGAACCATCTGGTTTTGACAGAGGTGGGAGCAGAGATGGACAGAAGTTGTGGCCAATAGCTTTGGCAAGAGACCAGAATGCTTGGCTACCATTAAGGCAAGAAGCAAGTTTTCTACTCTTACCCTGTTCAAAATCTAGTTTGGACTGATTAATAACTGCTTTACAATTGTTGCGAGCTTTGGTGTAGGCAGAAAATGAAACTGAAGAATTGGAAACAAGCCAATTACGATATGCAACATTCTTCTCTTGAACAACCTTAGCACATTTATTGGAAAACCAGGATTTAGATAAAGGACGCGATTTTAAAGTGGAGTGTGGAATAAAGGATTCCAATCCTACAAGAATAATTTTACTGACACGATCTGAGCAAACGTTGACATCAGAACTTTTGAAACAGTAATCCGACCAAGGAAAAGAAGAAAATAAGTCTCGCAGGTCATCCCATTTTGCATTCTTGTAATGCCAAACAACACAATGTTGAGAATAGCCATGAGATAAAGGCTCCATTGGAGAAGAGACAATCACCAAGTTGTGATCTGAGGGGCCTAATGGACAACTCACTTTGACCGTGTACTTAGAAGGGTTGTTTGTGAGAAAAAGATCAAGCATGTTGGCTGTATGGTTAGGATTGTCCGGTATTCTTGTTGGTAAATGAACAATCTGTTCTAGGTCATTAGTAATTGCAAAAGCCTCAGCATCTTGACCAGCTGGGTTGGTGTGACTAGAAAATGGAAGCCAGCTGGAGTTGTGAACATTAAAATCACCAAGGAAAATTACCTCCCTGTTAAGAAAGTTTGACTGGAGAAAGTGAAGTTGCAAAGAGCTCCAAGTGATTAGTGGAGGTGGGAGAACGTAAAGACAGTAGGTGAATTTGACAGAATGAGGTAGAGAGTTTTTAAGCCAGAGAAGATCGAAAAGAGGAGATTCCAAATTACCAAGTCTCTGACAGGGAATATCGGAACAGATGTATGCACAAGTACCAACTTTGAGGCGAAAGGAATCATACAGCGAGAATAATTTGGGCAACTGTGATGAAAAGTAGTTGAATCAACCGATAATTGAGATTCTGCCAGAAAAAGTACATGGGATTTGGCAGACTGGAAGTGGAAATGGACATCGTTGAGATTAGAACTGAAACCCTGTATATTAGTGAAATGAACTAGGGAGTGTTTGGGAGGGTTAGATTTTTTAGCAGATAAGCTTACTTTATTAGTTTGACAATTCATGGTGTATTCAATAGTAAGAAAAAGTGGGTGGGGGACGTGCTGTATGAAGTAATGAAATTTTTGGATATGGCATAGAGCCATCTACCATCAACCTCAGTGAGCGATCAGAGAGCAAACTGGATAACCAATTACAAAAACCAGTTGGTAAGACCAGTTGACAAAAACCAGTTAACTCACATGGTAAGAATATACCAGATCCTTGACATAATGTGGCCTCGACAATACCCCTCACATACACACTACTCGGACTCCCTCCAATTACTATCTGGCAGAGAAGAGGTAGCAAGATTAGCTGATCTGGAAGCCTCCTAAAGTGTTACCAATAGGTTTGGTCCGGTGTACTAACTACCGGCCGGCCTGCGCATGCAGTTTTAGAACTGCACCCTCGAAATGTAAGGAAGATTGGATCTCGCCATGATGTCAATCATAACCTCAAAAGTTATCAGTCCTAAGGCATGATGGAAGAGATGGGGAAGGAACTTAGCTCTGGAGACTAATCATGGGTTCCACCACTTCAAGCCTCCAATAAGCAAAGTGGTGGTATTGCACTGGTTGATGAGAGTCATCTACCACCTGGTATTGCCTGTTAACACAGAGGGGCGGCATTCCTCCATGTGGTGTGGGCACCACACCTTGACCCCTGCTTACGTTGGTTCACACCTGGGCGGTTACCCACAGTGTGCTTGCACATGGGGGTTATACCCAGGATTACTAACAGTCCCACCATCGTGAAGGTGCAAGCATAGGATTTGGCTGTCACAAACCATCCGGACTTCACCAAAATTGGGTCCACTTGACTTGAATGTCACCCGAATATCAGTTCCATCAGAGTTTGACTCCCAGGTAGCAAGTACAGCTTGTCTGGCATATCCTTGAGAATGTCTGCAACAACCTCAGTGGCCATAGAATTGAAACACAATTCAAAAATTAACTAAAAAGCAAAAAAGCTTTTTAGTTAATTTTAGTTAAAAGGGGCAAGCTTGTCTGACCAATCTGATTTGGATACTATGATGCAGTAACAAAGAAACTGGATGCAAAAAATATTTTTCACATCATATACTATTTCAGAAAATCTTTTGATACTGGGATTTTGGGACAAGGAAGTGATTATCTTCACTGTATAAGGCAATGGTTAGAGTACTGTTTTGTGTCCTTGTTTCCCTATGTCTGATTTCCAATTTCTGCAATTTGCAGGACTGAACTCTTTTATGGTTAGTGTATCCTTTTGTGTCTGTCCTTGATTAGTCTGGTTGCCCCTCTCTGCATTCATTGTAACAGATCAACATCCTTCTTAAAATGAGGCTGCCAGACCTTCTTGTAGGTCTTGGAAGCCTTGTTTTAAGAAGTGAAGACACCTGAATTAAGTGTTTAAGGATTTAAATGGATTCAGTAAATTAATGATCATTGTATTATTATTCTTTCTGGTATAACACATGTAATGGGACCATAAACTTAAATTGAAAAATATTTATTGAACTAGCTTTCTATTTTTCATCTTTTCTGTTATTTTGAATAGTGTTCACCACCACTATTCACCCCCTAAAGACCCAAAAGCACCCATTCTTGAGAACAGCCTTCTCTTCTATGTAATTCCTTGAAAATAACAATTTGAACTTCATGTTGAAATTGAAATCTAATTTCAGTAAGTTTCTTTTTCTCTCTACCTGTAATATTAGCAGAAAAAAATTATATTGAAATGGCACTTTTTGATTTTTTGAATAAGAGATTTTAATATTAAATTTCACACTGAGTTTGCCTTATGGTTTACCCAGATTAATTGATATACTTTAATATTTGAATTGTGAAAATTATTTAAATGTATTTAAAAAATATATTTTTAACAAATCAAATTTCTTTAAGATATGACTGTGGAAAAGAAGTACAGGCCAAGATGCTTTTTTGATGTTGAAATTGGTGACCAGCCAGGTATGGGAATTTTTATTATTATTATTATTAAGTCTGATTTTTTTAACTGTTTATGATCTTTATTAATTTCCTTTAGTTATTATGTTTTTATTTTTGTTGGAGGTTGTTGTAGCATATGAATAAAAGGAATTACTGGAATTGAAACATTACATTTACCTGGTAAGAAAATTTGGTATGCTTCTTTGACTTAAATCCTTGTTCAGACTTTTCAAATGATTATTGATTTCAATGTGTGGGAAAAATTTATTTATCTTGATTTTTTTCTTTCATAATTTACAAAGGAATGAGTACAATTTTGTCATTGCTTTTGTTGTGCAGGCATATGTGGAAGGATTTTTGCATTTTCCTTTTCAATATATTTTTGTGTTATATATGCTACATTACATTGAATTGGAAGGAGCCTTGAAACATCAAATCAAACTTGCAAGAAAAGTTTGAGTGCTTTCTTCTAGTTCGTTGCAGTTTAGCATTAATATGCATAGCTGTAATTTCTGCTTATATTTCTACATCATATAAATGTTTTATTGATTTCCAATTGTTGTAGTTGAACTTTCAAGCCCCTTCCAGAGTTTTTCTGTTATATCTTTTGATATTATAGATGAGATGTAAAAAGCTCTCTTATTTCGGTCTCATCTCGAATAGTATAATATACAGCAATGCCTCGCTTAGCACAGCTTCATACAGCATGGGTTTCACTATAACACGGTTTTCAATTAAGTTTGTCTGTGAAAATGCCTTTGGTATCGGGTTCCGTAATAGTCAAAAAGTTTATTGCTTTATAACTATAAATGTTCCATTGCCCCGAAAGCTCCTGTTTATATTTTTGTATCTTAACTTATAATAAATTTATTAGTTTTCAGAGGAAGCAATAAACTTTGACTAAGTTTAAGTCGAAAATTTACAATAATAGCTTAGACCCATGCTCTGCATATATGCTGCATTGTCATAGTCTAGGCACGCGTACATAGGTGCCAACTCTATTGTCTCACATGCACATGTGCCAATAGCTCTCCTCAGGCACTCAGTGGCAACAGTGTTCAGTGTTCCATCCTGAGAGACAAGGTGATAGCTTTTCAAACCTTTCATTTCACAATTTATTTTTTACCCCTTTAAATATGAAATGATGAGTCAAAAAAGGGAAAGCAATGAAAGCAGTGGAGCTACTAAACGTAAATGGCTTACATTAAAAAAAAACTTAATATTATCAAGTACCATGAAGATGGTGCATTGTATGCTAAGATCCGTGTGAAAATGGAATGAATGAAGTACCAGTGTGAACGATTATTCAAAAGAAGGATCAGTATAAAGAGCAGGGAATTTCCACAGCATCTTATATGACGAAAGTGATAACTAAGCAAAGAAGTTCACTAATGGAACATCTTTTATTAATATGGATAGAAGATTGTAATCAAAAGAGAATTCCTTTGAGTGAAAACATCATTCAAGCGAAAGCCATGAGCCTTTATAACATACTGAAGGAAAAAGAGGAAAATGAAGAGCAGGAGACTAAAGAAATATTTACAGCCAGTCGTGGTTGGTTTTTCCGATTTAAAAACCATGTTGGGCTTCACAATGTTTGTATCTCAGGTGAAAGTGCAAGTGCAAACAAAGATGCTGCTGCAAGATTTCCCAGTGATTTGAAAGACATCATTGAAGAAGGTGGCTTCGAGGACGAATAAATTTTCAATGTCGACCAAATTGGACTGTTCTGGAAAAAAATGCCCACATGTACTTTTTTTAGTTGAAAATGAAAAGGCCCAACCTGGATAAAAAGCATCAAAAGATCATTTAACACTTTTGTTGGGTGGAAACTCATCTAGGGATTTTAAATTGAAGCCTCTACTTGTGTTCAGAGCAGAAAACTCAAGAGCTCTAAAGGGTTGCATAAAAAGCATATTGCCCGTAATTTGGCAATCCATTAAGAAAGCATGGATTACAAGAGAATTGTTTACAGAATAGTTCACAAATTATTTTTGTCCGACAGTAGAACGTTACTCAAAGATGAAGGGATGGAGTTCAAAATTTTGTTGATTTTAGACAATGCACCAGTCCATCCACCTGAAATTTCTGATGTCAGTGAAAATATAAAAATATGCTTTCTTCCACCTAATCCAACATCTCTCTTACAACCCATAGATCAAGACATAATTGCTACATTCAAGGCATATTATTTGCGGCGAACTTTTTCCCAAGTGATTCAAGCTTCAACAGGAGCGGGATCATCATCTTTACAAATATTTTGGAAATTTTATAACATCAGGAATGCGATCGAAAATATATCTGCATCTTGGCTAGAAATCATTGCCAACAACATGCATTCTGTTTGGCAGCATGTTTTGTCCCATTTGGCAAATGATTTCAGTGGTTTTGAATCGCAAGTTCAGACAATTGCCAAAGACATTGTGAAGATCGGAAAAGACTTGGGGTTTGAAACTTTGGACACTGCCAATGTACATGACTGCGTTGACTCACATGCAAATGACTTAGATGATGCAACTCTCATTGAAATTGATGAGCAAACTGCATGTGAAGAAGAGGAAAACAATTCTGAAGTGGATAACACTGAAGTGGCAACAGAAGAATTGGAGAAAGTTTTTTGGGAAGGGATTGACATGGCCTGCAAGGCAATTAGGAATGGAGATCTGAATGTTGAACATAGCATCAAGTATGCAAATTTTACAAGATGGGATTCGATGCTACAGACTTGTATGCCGAGAAAAAGAAGAGGCAACTTCACAAGACTTCATTATTGAAATACCTAAATAAACCATAAACCTTTTTTCTCATTTCTCATGATGTTACCTTTCCATTAATAAAATTTTTGCAGTATTTTTTATTTCAAATCCTTTTAATTGGCTATCAAACTCAAATTGTTTATAGATTTATTATAATTTGTTTATAGACTGTTTCTCTGGTACACATTCATTTAAAACCCATTATAATTATACCTTAATCAGCATGGTTTCACATAACCCGGAACAGTTCAGTACCAATTAACAGTGCTATGCAGGGTATTGCTGTAGTATGTGTCTGATGAATGGTGGCACCTGGAACGTTAATTCAACTCCGCCCTGTTTTGCTGTGGTGATAGAGGACATGCCTGTAGGTAGAAAAACAAAAGTAAACATGAAAGAAACCATTTCAGGTTAAATTTGGAATTCAATTTTGTTTAGAGTTATATTTTCTTTAAAAATAGGAGAACCATTTAGAGATAGATAACCTGAAATAGTTAACCACTCACCTCTTTGCAAGAAAAGGAATTAGACAGAAAATTATACAACCTCAAACAAATAATTATATAACTGTTTGCAACAAAAGAAATTATAAAGAAAATTTAGAGATTTATGCAGATATACAAATAATTATGTGAAAGAAATTATTACATATTTAAAGAAGGAAAAAAAAAAAGAAGGGAATTAACCATTAAAATTTTTAACCATTAACCATTAAAATTTATTGTGTTGAACAGGTGTTCAACATAATAAATTTTACACGATAATGACATAAATTATGTTATTGTTGATGAGATTTAATAACATTCAAGTTATGATTAGAATCAAATAAACCTTGAAGGTGATAAAGAGCATACTTTACCACAAAATTTAAAGAAAACAAAGTTGTTATTTAAATATAAACTTAACTACTATTTACAAAATATGAACATATTTACAAATTGTTAAATTTTATGGTAAAAATATATGGAGCAAACAGTTGAGTTGAATGTTACAGTTTATACAATTTGTGCTACCAGACTGATTGCCACAAGTAAGTTTTTGGATACATTCCTTAAAGTTTAAGAATTTAACAAATTTAGGGGAGAAGCTTGGTGAAGATCTGAAAGAATTTGGGAATTATGAATGAATTTAAGAAAGTTAAAGTATAGGCATTGATTGATAAACACAAAATAGGTTTATAATTCAGAAAACAACTGTCATCTTTTAAGAGTGTGAGAAATTTCTGAAAGGACTGAAAGAAAGTAGGAGAGGAAATGAAGACAGATTCCTAAGCAGGAGTAACAGAAACAGTGACAGACAGTAACTGTCAGCGAAATTCATAGCGCAAAAGAAAATAACAATGGTAGAATCCTCGAAAGAACCGCAAAGACAAAGTTCGGAGTTGGAAAGGTGGAAATGGAAAGTTTAAAATTTAAGGAACCGTGTCCTGTTAAAAGAAAGCTAGTAAATATGCTGGAAGGAAACCATTTTCAAGTGTTTTTATTAACAAATGTAACTTCTGGAATAAATATGTAATTAAACCTTTTCGGGAATCAGACCAGCGAAGTTCTACCCTCAGCGGTAAAGGGAAGTGTTTTTGCTTTCGTAAAGGTGACTAAAGTGGTCTCAGAGATTTTTTTAAATTGTATACAGTGGGACTAACTGATGACATTACCAACAGCAAATTCTAAATGGGAAGCATTCAAGGAAGTAATTGTGGAAGCTACTGGGCTTTTTGTTCTAAATAAGAAATACTGTTCTAAGTTTAGGCCCAAATGGATGTCAGATGAACTAATGAGACTTGTGGCAGAGAAGTAAAATGCACGGGATGCATATAAATTATCAGGCGACGCAGAAGCCCATGGTAGGTATAAGCTAGTCTGTAATCAAGTCACAAAGGAGGTTAGGTAAGCAAAGGCAGATTATGAGAATTCTTTGGCAAAGGAAGCAAAGAAAAACAAAGTCTTCTTTACTTATATAAACTCTAAAAGGAAGGGTATGAATCAGATTGGTCCACTTGATATCAATGGTTTGACTCTAGATGATCATTCTCAGATAGCTGCCAAACTAAATGAGTACTTTGCATCCACATTCATACATCATCATCATCATCATCAGCAGCCATTTTCAATCCACTGCAGGATGAAGGCCTCTCCAGCAACTTTCCAGTTCCTTCTGTTTTGAGCACTGGCCATCCATTTACTACCTACAAACTCATGAATTTCATCTATCCACCTCTGCCTTTGTCTTCCAGGTTTTCTTCTAGCTCCTCTTGGATACCATTCTTATTTTCTTAGTCCATCTGTCATCAGGTCTTCGAGCTATGTGTCCTGCCCAAGACCATTTTAGTTCTTTAGTTTTGATAAGAATGTCCTTTACTTGAGTTTGCTGCCTAATCCATGTGTTTCTCTTCTTATCTAACAGTCTGATTCCCATTATAATTTGTTCCATTCTTCGCTGTGTAGTTCTCAGCTTCTCTTCCATTCTTTTGGTGAGTGCCCAAGTTTCACTTCCATAAGTCATGGTGGGGAGTATACATCGGTTCATTATTTTATGTTTCAGACAAATTGGGATATTGCTCTTCAGTATGTGACTATATTTCCTGAATGCTATCCATCCAAAATTTATTCTTCTCTTGACTTCCAGCCATTTATCATTATTACAGCTAATAACTTGTCCCAGATAAGTATATGACTCCACCTTTTCAATTACTGCTCCTTCAATCATTATTTCCCTTTCTGTGGCATACTTGTTCATCATTACTTTTGTTTTAGCCGTATTCATCTTTAGTCCAAAATCCTTACTAGCTGTGCATAATTGATAAGATTTTCCTCTAATTCTTTGGGATCGTGGCTTATGACCACAATGTCATCTGCAAATCGTAAATGGTTTAGGTACTCTCTGTTCACATTACTCCTTTCTGCGACCAGTCTAATCTTCTGAAAGCTTCCTCAAGGGCAGCAGTAAACAGCTTCGGAGATATTGTGTCTCCTTGTCAAACTCCTTTCTCAATTTTAAATTTCCTGCTGTCTTTGTCTAGTCTAATAAAGGAGGTAGCACTCTCATATATTTCCTTCAAAATCATAATATATGGGGTATCTATGCCTTGTCTTTCCAGTGCCCGAAACATTGCCTCATGCTGTATGGAGTCAAATGCATTTTCATAATCCACAAATGCCAGGCATAATGGTGTTTTATATTCATTTGCTTTCTCCATTAGCTGTGATATTACGTGAAGGTGATCCATAGTTGAGAATCCTGTCCTAAAGCCAGCTTGCTCTTTCGGTTGATTCTCATCAAGTATTCTTTCTAATCTGTTAGTAATGACCCTTGTGAACAACTTGTAGATGTGGGATAACAAGCTAATTAGTCTATAGTTTCCAATTTCTGATTTATCTCCTTTCTTATGCAGCAAAACTATGATTGCATTATTCCACTGCTTAGGCATCACACCTTTTCTAATGCACTTTGTGAAGAGCCTTGCCAGTTTTTGTGTTATGTCTCTTCCTCCCAATTTTAACAACTCTACAGTAACTTCATCTTCCCCCAGGGCTTTCTGAGTCTTCATTTTCTTCAATGCATGTTCTACCTCATCAGGAAGAATATCGGGTATGTCAAATGTGTTGCAACTTTGCAGTCCATCTTCCCCACTGCTGGCATCATTCCCCTGCTCCTTGTATAATTCTCTAGGAGCAGGGGAATGATGCCAGCAGTGCCAGGTGCATAAATCATTTGTTTTCCCTTACTGCTTGTTCTACTTTTGTTGTGTTAAATCTTCTTATGTCCTCTCTGCGTCTCTTTCTAATGGCTTTGCATAACTCAGTATACTCAATTTTCTCCCTGTCAGTTTTTTTCTTGCTTTTCATTTGTCGTCTTCGGTTCATCATGACAAGTGTTTCTTGACTAATTTTTTCTTCTTTGGATTTCTTTTTCCCTATAGGTTTCTTGGGCTTTATTACTTTCAGAAAGTTGTAATATTCCTCGTCGATATCTTGGTTCTGAGCAATCTGCAGAAGCTCAAACTTGTTCTTAAGTTCCAGTACATACTGCTTTTTTTCCTCTTCTGTTATCTCAAAGACATTTGTATTATTTACTTGAGTCAGTTTTTTCCTTTCCTACATCTATATCAAGTGTACATCTTACCATTCTGTGATCACTTCCAACATTTACCTTATTCAGGATGGCAACGTCATTCACAATGTATCTTCTGTTAGTGAGGATGAAGTCGATTTCATTAGTAGTTAATCCATTTGGACTCTTCCATGTCCACTTTCTGTTCACCCTGTTTTTTGAAAAAAGTGTTCATTACTGACAGCCCTTGATTTTCTGCAAATTCCACAAGTCTTTCACCTCTTTCATTTCTTTCATCAATTCCAAAATTTCCTATAGTTCCCCTTTCTGCACTGTTTTGTCTTTTTCCAACCTTAGCATTGAAGTCCCCTATAATAATAGTGTTGTGGGTTTTCTGCTCATCTAGAAGACTCAATTTCGGTGTACATTTCTTCAACCTCTTCATCATCGTGGCTCGATGTTGGTGCATAAATCATTATAATCTTTAGCTTGTACCTCTTAGAAATCTTAAGTATTAGTCTTGAAACCCTTGGTGATGTACTTTTGAATTCCAAAATGTTGTTTTTAAAATCTTTATGGACCAGAAACCCAACTCCACCTTCACTCCTTTCACTGTTTCCATTGGTGTACAGCAGATTTCCACTTGATAAAATTATAAGTGATTCATTTCTTCTTCTTGTTTCAGCCAAACCGATGATATTCCAATTCACATTTTCTAATTCCTTTTCCAGCTCTAATATCCTGTCTTCACCGATGAGTGATCTAACGTTATAACAGGCCAAGTTCAGTTTCCGTGCATGGCAGCCTGGTCGTACCCAGAGATTCTTAGCACCCTCTGCTTCCACTCTGATCCTCTCGCTGCCGTAAGAGGGAGAGTGAAAGCTGCTGGGGACTGAGGGCCATTCGTTTTGGCATGCTGTCATATGCTGGAGGGTTTCGTCTTTTCCTCTTCACACTGACCAGGCGTCTTGAAGAGAACCACTCTACACGTTCGTTGCCACCTAAGTGACGTAACAGGGCTTACCATCGAGAAGGTGTGCATGAGTAGATTTTAGGGAGGCAGGCCAACCGGACTTCTCCTAAATCTTCTGTAATAGAGAGATATTGGATCCATCAGTGTTTTAGGCTGAGTGTCTGATAACACACAGCATACCTGTTCCCCTCTAAGCCCCCACATTCATACATGAGGAGTTATTCGAGGAGGAGAAGGCCAGATGTTTAGCAAACTCTAACTGGGAGTTAAATGATTTTGTAATAACTGAGAGCAAAGTGGAGAGAGAAATTGTTGAAGTTAAACATAAGAAAAGCACCTGGGATGGATGGGATCTATCCAGTTATATTAAAGGAGGTGGCAAATGATGTAAGCAAACCCTTAGCCATAATTATGAGAGCGTCCTTGGACTCAGGGGAAGTTCCCATGGACTGGAGATGTGTAAATGTATCGCCAGTTCACAAAGGGCGATCAAAAGGTGACATGGGTAATTACAGACCTGTTAGTTTGACTTCTGTTCCAGGGAAAATGATGGAGTCACTGGTTAAAGAAGCATTGCAGGATCATCTAGAGGCGACTGCTGTAAAAATTCAGACACAGCACGGGTTTCTTAAAGTCAAGTGTTGAGTATCCAATTTGATTATATACTATGACGTGGTTACAAAGGAACTGGATACAAAAAATAATTTTGATATTATATACTTGGATTTCAGGAAAGCTTTTGATACTGTTCCAGATGGAAGACTACTGGAAGCCTCCTAGCTGAAGGCTGTTCAGGGGTGAAGCATATGTAATAAATTGAATAATAAATAAATACTGTACAAATTGGATCAGTAGGGCATTAAGGTAAGTTGCTATAATGGATAACGGCGCCTCCGTAGCCAGGTGGGAAGGAGCAGCAGTGGCGTAGCACACGCTTCTTGATTAGACAGGGGTTCGAGCCCGTCACCACCAAATACGGAGGATGCGGAAAGGTCAGGGAATGACCACCGCATATCCCGGAGCAATATGGCCTTAGTTGCTAATGCTCCTAAAAACCAAATAACAACAACAACAACAACAATGGATAAAAGGATAGTTGAGTGGGAGAAGACAGAGAGTGGTAATCAATGGACACTGCACTTCGTGGACTAATGTTATTAGTGGTGTCCCCCAGGGTTTGGTGTTGGGCCCATTGTTCTTTTGTATATTTATCAATGATATTGATGAAGGTATATCAAGCTTAGTGTCAAAGTTTGCAGATGATACAAAGTTTGGCAGGGTTGTTAATAACAGTAATGATAGTATGCTGATGCAACAGAATCTGAAAAGGTTGGGCAGATGGGCAGAGAAGTGGTAACTGAAGTTTAACATTGACAAATGCAAAGTACTACATATGGGTAGCAGTAACCCCAGATAAATGTACTAACTGGGTGGTGTTACACTCAGGGTAGTGGGGAATGAAAGAGACCTCGGGGTAATTGTTCAGTCAGATATGGAGGTTTCTGAGAAGTGCAGACAGGATGCTAGAGTAGGCCATGGGGTCTTGTCAGTGATATACAGGAATTTTGGTAGCAGGGATAAGGAGGTGATTATTCCTTTGTATAAGGCAATTGTTAGGCAACACCTTGAGTACTGTGTACAGGTCTGGAAGCATCATTTTAGGAAGGATGTAGAGTTGCTAGAACAAATACAGAGGAGCAATAAGACTGGTGAGTGGAACAAAGGGGTGCTCTTATGAAGAAGGGCTGAAGTTCGGCAAATTGCAGAGTCTGGAGACTAGGCACCTGCGAGATGATCTGATTGAGGTGTATAAGGCCTTGATTGAATTGAGCATGCTGAATTCTGATGGGATTTTTCCGCTTGCTCAGATTACAAACCTGAGGGGCATAAACTGAAATTGAAGAAAGACAGTTGTCAAGTGGATGTGCGGAAATTTGTTTTTAGCCAGCTGGGTCATTGATTGCTGGAATAAACTTCCATCTGTCGTTGTGGAAGTTAGCTTAAATAAATTCAAGGAAGAAGTGGACAGACTTTTGGAGCGAATGTATGAGTGAAATGGGAAAGGGTTTTTTTTGGCTGAAGCTATATAAGCTTCCTTTCTTGCTTCATAAAACTACTAATGCTAAAAGTTGCCAGTGACCATGAAGAATTTTTAAAATTTGTTGTTTTTCTTATTTAGGACTGGAGGACAAGTCAATTTGAATTCCATTGAATTCTGCAGGGATGCAGTTATGAATGAAGTAAGAAAGTCCATATGTATATATAAAGTGCTTTAGCATCACAACAAATTAGCACCAAATTTGTTCGCAGCTTGAGGCTCTAGCCCTAAATGTGCCTTAGAAAGTCCATATTAAATTAAATATAAGTCTAAAGGTAGTGAACCAGATAGAACTTGTAGGGCAGAGGTAGAGACAGTTCTACATGCCTCAGAGGCCTTAAAGGCCTCTGAACATTGTAGGAGGTACGTTGTACCATGTTGCCATCATTGAGTCCTGTAGATCTGCAATAGTTCATAGTGGATGATCCAAGTGCAGGAGCTGTCAATCCAAGTAATCCCAGAGATTTTCTATGGGATTCATATCTGGTGAATTTAATAGCTAAGTTAGCACTTGGAAGTCACTTTTGTGTCCAGCAAACTGCTCTCAAACAAACTGGCACCGCACATTATCCTGCTGGAACAAACCTGCCATCCGGGTAGACAGTCACCATGAAAGGGTGTTCCTTGTCAGCTGTAATGGATAGGTAGCGTTTAACAATCAGAGTATGGTCTAGGAGTATGAGGGCTCAGAGAGATTCCTAGGAAAATATTCTTTATGCCACTACCTGCTGTTTCTGTTGGATCAGGACATCAGAGTGATTCCTCTCTGCAGTTTGTCACCATACCCTTCATCTACAATTCACACAGCATAGCAGGAAACATGATTCATCAGAAAAGGCAACTTTCTTTCCATTCTTCAGTGTTCAATGACACCAGTCAGATGCAAACTTGAGGTGTTATTGGCATTGATTGACTGTAAGCATGAGTCACCTATTCTGGTAGCCCATATGGAGGAGGGTTTGTTGGATGGTGGTCTTGGAAATACTGCTGGTCATCTCCTGGTTAAAGCCCATGGCCATCCATTCTATGAATGTCCATCTGTTGGCTCACACAAGGCAGGCCCACCCATTTTCACCATGTGCATTGATGAGGCATAGTTGCCTGCTTTTGTTCCAGAAACTGCTGCTCTGTTCACTATCCTTCCATCCCTGGAATGCCTTAACTACAGCACTCTGCAAACAGCCCACAAGATTCACAGTTTCTGTAATGCTGCTACCTTTCAGCAGATAACCAACAGTCATCCCTTTTTGAAGTCTGCCAGATAATGTCCTCTGCCCATGTTGATCAAAAACTTTGTGTGGACTGCACGCCATGAACCTGCAGTATCACATTTACTGGTTCTCTCTGCAAACAGCCCACAAGATTCACAGTTTCTGTAATGCTGCTACCTTTCAGCAGATAACCAACAGTCATCCCTTTTTGAAGTCTGCCAGATAATGTCCTCTGCCCATGTTGATCAAAAACTTTGTGTGGACTGCACGCCATGAACCTGCAGTATCACATTTACTGGTTCTCACTGCAACATGTGTTCCACCAGTGGAGGGGTCGGAATAACCAATTGCTAAAACACAGTGGTGGTCATAATGTTCTGACCGGACAGTGTGTGTGTTTTATTTTGGCTGGTGCAGCAAAAACCTCTAGTTTCCTTGCACCTTATGGTTAATACTAATACCTTGAATGCAGCAGAATAATTACTACCATATAGTAAACCCTCAGAAATTCAGACTTTACTAATTCAAATCCTCTATAATTGGGATTGCCTTTGTTTTTTTTGTTATGTACAGGTAACTCTCCAATTTACAAATGTTCGATTTATGAACATTTGTGCCGACCGGGCTAGCCAGGTAGGTAAAGTGCCTGCCTGGCAACCCAAAGGTCGCGGGTTCGATTTCCGCCTTGGGCTTGGATCACAGTAAAATGTAAAAAAACTTTGGGAGGTGCATTATGGCCATAGAAGCTGATTACCCAACAACTAACAAGGAAAAAAAAAAAAAAATGAACATTTGCCATAACGAACATCACAATTCATTCAAAATTTCTTAAAGTTGCCAATAGATAGAGTTCCTTATAAAACGTAATGCCAAACATATAGTGAACATAATTGTAAGATTTAAATAAATAACCTTTTAAAAAATTTATTTATTACAATAATTATCAGAAAATTATTGTATGATAATTATACTGAACTGTTCTTGGTAAATAAAACTAAGGTATACAACATTTATAATGCATTGCAAAACATTGCTGGTGCCTTTTGGGGGGATGTGAAGTAAACAAACTTAAGTGGTGGTTGGAAAAACTTGTGTCCACAGTTCGTGAATAATTTAAGTGATTTTGTGGTCTGTGCTGTGAATCCACACCATACTGTAATGTATGGGCTTTGTAGTGATCTTTCATGCACAGCAGATGGACGAGAAGTTCTCCATATTTGGGAGTTTTGTGCATTTACAGCTCCATGAAGAGTGATATGTGCCTTATCAGACCACAAGATCATTCGAGCCCATGTATTGTCAAGTTCCATATGAGCCAGAAATCGTAGAGCAAAGTCTGTTTGTTGTTGCTGATCACAAGACCTTAGTTCTTGCGCTACGTGCATCTTGTGTGGGAACCTAGCGTAAAATTATTCTAAGCACTTTATGTACAGTAGACTAAGGAAGGTTCAAGTCTCTTGACACACCTCTGGCACTACTGACTGGTAGTGTTTCGCATTCTGACCATTGCAACCGCTGCTTCATCCACTACCTCCGTTCCGATATGTGGTCGTCCCCTGCCCGGAATTACACCTAACTCCCCGGTCGGTCGCTTCAAATTTCTTTATTAGTTTTTGAAGCCTCACTGATATCAAAGGTCCTTTATGTAAACCTTTAAGTTTCCAATATTCACGTAGTGCTGCATTAGTATTACTATTATTTTGTTAGAACGGTTTTACTAAAAGAGTATGTTCCTTTTTTTGTAAGAGCCATAATGGTTATTGACGGTGGTGTTGGCCTTTCTGCTTTTATCTAAGGAAGTCATTTGCATTAGTAACGTGTTTTGAAGTAAATGACAATGTTTACAGGTGCCTCCATAGCCAGGTGGGAAGGAGCAGCAGTGTGTAGCACACGCTCCTTGATTAGACCGGAGTTCGAGCCCATCACCACCAAATACGGAGGATGCGGAAAGGTCAGGGAATGACCACCGCATATGGCCTTAGTTGCTAATGCTCCTAAAAACCAAACAGCAACAACAACAATGTTTACATATGTACAGTGCTGTTTTTCCCCTGGTGGCATAAATTAACTAATTTTTTTCCTTCTACAAATCACTTCCCCATATCCTAAATGATATACCTACCGATTTTCACAGCGTTAACTCTAAGTGTCTTGACACTAGGGTCTCCTGAATAGGGAAACTTATTTTATAATCACCTGGTATATAGGTGACAATTCTTAAGAAGTCAATAAATGAGTGCTGTAAAAGTAAAAGAACATGAAATTAAGAATTGTTTGATTTTTGTCACAATGAATGGGCTCTGGGCAATTAGCAGCAATGCTTGATTTTTTATATAGCTTGGTGTGCAGTTTTACTTGGTTTATGCTTGTGTTGAGGATAGTTTATGTATGTGGAATAAATCTTTGATAAAATTTTCAGGTTTGTTCTGATTTACAGCTTAGCCAAAAGTAAATTTGCTTTTAGGCTTTGAATTACAGACTTTTGCTTTTCAGCCATTATTTACAAATTTTTGGAATGTTGAGGATTTCAAAATGTCGTTTTTCAACATTCTACAAATTATGTCACATTGAATGCACTCTTTTAAATATGGGTGGAAGAAAATGTATTAAAATAAAGATTATACAATTTATTAGAAGAGATGGAGAAACAATAGGGGTTCACATCTGGTGAGTATGGGCTTGGCACACCCAGGATCCTGAGCTGAATATCATCATTCTTCTCTTCCTTGGTGATTCCTTTCTACTTCTGACTCTCTTTCTCTCTCTCTCTCTCTCTCTCTCTCTCTCTCTCTCTCTCTCTCTCTCTCTCTCTCTCTCTCTCTCTCTCTCTCTCTCACTCACTCACTCACTCACTCACTCATAGTAATTCAGAAATTTTTTTTGGCTGGTGCAGCATAAGCCTCAGACTTACTTGCACCATATGGATGATAATAATAATAATAATAAATAAAAAAAGACTGCAAAAGTTGCTCCATTGGACTTACCTTCCCCAAGGGCAGAGTGATGGCTGAGGCAGACAGTGGCACCACCTGGTGTCACTAATGAGAACTAAAAAATCTACTGGACATAAGGGGCGCCTCCGTAGCCAGGTGGGAAGGAGCAGCAGTGCGTAGCACATGCTTCTTGATTAGACCGGGGTTCGAGCCCATCACCACCAAATACGGAGTATGCGGAAAGGTCAAGGAATGACCACCGCATATCCCGGAGCAATATGGCCTTAGTTGCTAATGCTCCTAAAAAAAAACCAAATAACAAATAACTGGACATAAGCCAATTCCTGCGATAACATCCATCTATGGAGGTGGACTTGTTTAGCTTTGACTTATGTCCAGTGGGTTTTTTTAGTTCTCGTGAGTAATTAATCATACTGCATCGAGTGTGGTGCAGGATAAACTCACTTGTGTTCAGGCCTTAGGCAGAGGGGTCGGCTCGAAAAGTTGGAGACAGTCTCCCGATCAAGACAGTGGAGCAGGTGGTGCTGTCCCCCATATGGCTACCATAAGAGAAGGGCAAGACCATCCAGCCCCACCAGCTGGAAGTGCTTCCTGCACAACTGTGCTAGTGACCACCCAGGAAGGAAGGAAGGAAGGAAGGAAGAAGACGCCAACGCATGAAGTGGAGCATCAAAATGAATATGTACATTGTGTGAGCATACCATGAAATAACCAGGCTAGAGACTGATATGACAATGTACAGGTCATGACTACATACCAAGTGGTTGGAACGATTCTCGGATATTCAGGTCATCGAACAGCAGAGGACCAAAGAAGGACCATCGTCACGAAGAACCTAATAGCTCCTGCCATCTTGTAAAAAATCAATCAGGATGTGAGCGATCAACTACAAAGAACAAAGAAGCAGAGGAGGAAGAGCAAGAAGAAATACAACCCAGAGTAGCTGAAGTGGAAAGAGAAAGTCATGATATCCAGAAGAGAAGACGGGTGGAAGAAGGCCCTAACAGAATTCGAAGGAATGGACCCCACAAGAACCCACATGATACCTAAGCACAGGCCAAATAAAATCCAGACCACCTCAGTCAGCAAATAATACCACATTACCTTGACAACAATGGTGCAATCCACACAGCTGTATACTGTGCTGCCATAGTAGCCACTAGGATTAATGGAAAAGAAACAAGAGACCAGCAGCAGAAGAACCAAAAACAGAAGGAACTGCCAGCTTGGGAAAGAAGACTTCAGCAAAAGATTGAAGAATTAAGAGTCAAGATAGGTCAGTTGACCCAGTACCAACAGGATAATAGAAGTAAGAAATTGATTAGAAAGGTGAAGAACATCCTCAAGAGAGAGACAGCAAACATGAGACCAGAAATCGGAGAATAGGAGAATACTTGAACACACTGAAGCAGAACTCCCTCCCACTCAGCAAGAGACTACGCCGATACAAAGAGAGCTCCCAGAGGAAAATAACAACTGAATCTTCGATGAGGACCAAAGAGCCTTCTACAGGAAACTGGAAGAAGATGGGGAAAACAGGAAATGGACCACCCGAGAAGAAGATGATGGAGGAATTCTGGGGAAATATCTGGAGCAGTGAAGTGAGACATAACAGCCGAGCCCCCTGGATAGAAGTAGAATGGAAGAAAACCAAGGATGTACAAGAGATGAGAGAGTGAGAGATTCGAGAAGAAGTAGTAAAACAGTCAATCGGGAACACCCACAACTGGCGAACCCCAGGAATTGATAACATCCACAACTACTGGTACAAGAAGCTCACTTGCACACACAAGCACCTAGCAGAGCAGTTCACTCAAATGATAAGGCACCCGGAGACAATCCCGAAGTTTCTCACTGAAGGAGTCGCATATCTGAAGCGTAAAGACAAAGATACAAGAAACCCGGTGAAATACAGGCCAATCACTTGCCTCCCAACGACGTACAAGATCTTGACCAGCTGCTTAACCAAGAAGATATCAGACCACTTGGAGAGTCAGAACATAATGGCCGAACAGCAGAAATGATGCAAGCGGAGGAGCAAAGGATGCAAGGAGCAGTTAACCATAGATGCCGCAGTTATGGAGCATGCCTACAAGAAGCACCGCAACCTATGCACGGCCTACACTATTACCTCAAGGCCTTCGATTCCGTATCTCATAGCTGGCTAATAGAGACCCCGAAGATCTACAAGGTCAATCCGATAGTGACAAACTTCCTAGGAGCAACAACGGTGAAACAGAGTACCACAATCAAGGTCGAGAATGTCACAACCAGACCAATCCCCATCAGAAGAGGAATCTTTCAGGGAGATGCTCTGATCCCACTGTGGTTCTGTCTATCATTCAACCCACTATCACCATGCTCAATGGCAGCAAGTATGGATATAACCTCAAAGAAGGAAGAAATTACCTGTACCCACATGATGTACATGGATGACATCATGCTCTATGCGGTAACCAAGAAGCAACTACTCCGGATCACCGAAGAATTCAGCAATGACATCAGGACAGAAATTGGTCTAGACAAATGCAAGACCCACACACACTGCCCCAGGGAAAATTAGTCGGTCAAAACTACCAGCTGCTGACTGGTAAAGAGATCGAAGCTGTGACAGAAGTTGAGACCTACAAATACCTAGGGATGAAGCAGGCTCAGCAGTTAGAGCATAAGGAAATCAAGAAGTGCCTGACCGAAAAATATCATCAGAGACTCAGAAGCCTGCTGAAAGCAAAATTGAATGGAGGGAAAACAGTTAAAGCCATAAACACCTGTGCAGCTCCAGTACTAACATACTCCTTTGGGGTCATAGATTGGACTAACACTGAGCTAGAGGATATCATGCAAAAGACAACAATAATGATGACCAAGAGCAACCAACACCACCTGAAATCAGCAATGAAGAGACTAACAATAGCTTGAAAAGAGGGAGGAAGGTGCCTGATAGAGCAACAGAAAACAGTGATAGTTAACCTGAAGGATTACTTCGATAACAACACCGCACCACTGCAGCAAGCCATAAGGAAGATAGATAAGTGGTATACCCCCACTCAACCTAAGTGAGGAGCCCCCTCCAGCCCAGAGGGCACAAGAAATGAAGCTAGAAAGATGGGCAAAGAAGACACTCCATGTCAGACACTACAATGACCTCCATCAAGATCACATCGATAACATTGCTTCCAATGTATGGCTCACAAGTGGGATGCTCTTCCCCGAGACAGAAGGACTCATGCTGGTCATCCACGACTAGGTAATCAACACCAGAAACTATAGAAAATACATCGCAAAGGAGCCCGGAATGTCAGGTGACACATGTTGTCCTCAGAAACGATCCAACACATCACCGAGGGATGCAAGGTGATCACGCAGACTGAGTACGCTCGTAGACCCAACTACGTAGCCAGGATAATACATTGGAAGCTAGCGAGGAAATACCAGTTGACCAAAGAAAGTGTGCCATACTACAAGTAAGAAAACCAGGCAGTACTACAGACCACAAGCTGTGCTGGGACTGCGCCATAATAACGGATAAGACCATCCCGCACAACAGACAAGACATAACCCTTGTGGACAAGATGGTAAATGTTACCTACCTGATTGACATAGCGGTGCCCAATGCTAGCAATGTCCAGAAAACCCATGAGGAAAAAATTAGAAACTACACGAACCTGAGACATGATGTCAAGGAGATGTGGTATATGCAAGAAGTAACGACCATCCCGATCATCATGTCAACCCCCCACATGGTGCCAAAGACCCTACATAGCAACTTAGCAGCAATAGGTTTCACAGAGAATACCTACAAGGAACTCCAGAGTGTTGCAATCCTGAACACCTGTAGGACAGTCAGAGTTCCACAACCAACAGTAACACCAGACATTACAATCACTCTGTGTACTTGTAAGCAGTACCCGTGACGGAGTGGAATCCCCCAATCAGGGAAAAATAATATAAGAGCAACAATAATAATAAGTGGGTACTTTTTTTTGCTGATGTTCTATAAACTTGCTTCCTGGCATTATTTTGCTGCTACTGATACTAATGTCAGAATTATTTTTTGATCCAGTTCCTTTGTGATGATCTTATACAGCAATACCTCGCTTATCACGGCTTCAAACAGCACGGGTTAGCATTAGCATTAGTAGAGGCATATGATGCAAGAGAGCAAGCTTATGCAGCATCAGCCAAAAACAAAAACTTCACCCCTCCATTTGTTCGAAATACCTGTCCAGCTGAGCCTTAAATTTATTTAGGCTATCAACTTCCACAACAAGGGATGGAAGTCTGTTCCACCAACCAACTACCCGCTGGCTAAAGGCAAATTTCTGCACATCTATCCTACATCTGTCTTTCCTCAATTTGAATTTATGCCCTCTCAGGTGATTATTCTGAGCAAGAGGCAGTATCCCATCAGCATTGAGCATGCTCAAACCATTCAAGGCTTTATATACCTCTATCAGATCACCTCGCTGGTGCCTAGTCTCCAGACACTGTAATTTGCAAAACTTAAGCCTTTCTTCATAAGAGCAACCCTTCGTTCCATTCACTAACCTTGTTGCCCTTCTCTGTACTCGTTCCAGCAGCTCTACATCCTTCTTGAAATGAGGCCTCCAGACCTGTATACAGTACTCAAGGTGTGGCCTGACCATTGCCTTATACAAGGGAATAATCACCTCCCTATCCCTGCTAGAAAAATTCCTATATATCATTGATAAGACACCATGAGCTACTCTTGCACCCGTCTGCACTGCTCAGAGAACTTCACATCTGCCTGCACAATTACCCCCAGATCCTTTTCATTCTCTACCACAGTCAGTGTAGTACCACAGAGTTGATACGTTGCTCTGGGGTTGCTGCTTCCCATATGTAGTACTTTACATTTGTCAATGTTAAACTTCATTTGCCACCTCTCAGCCCATCTGCTCAACCTTTCCAGATCCTGTTGCAGCAGCATAGCGTCAGTAGTGTCCTTAACAACCCTGCCAACCTTTGTATCATCTGCAAACTTGGACATTAAGCTTGATATGCCATCATCAATATTATTTATAAATACAGAAAACAATAATGGACCCAACACTGAACCCTGAGGGACTCCACTAATAACATTAGTCCACGATGAGCAGTGTCCATTAATTACCACTCTGTCTTCTGCCACTCAACCATCCCTTTACCCCTAGCAACATTTTGCCACCAATGCCACACTGCTCCAATTTGTGCAGCAGTCTTCCATGTGCAACAGTATCAAAAGCCTTTCTAAGATCCAAATATATAATATCAAAGTTATTCCCTGCATCCAATTCTTTTGTGACTACATCATAGTATCCAATCAAATTGGTCAGGCAAGACCTTCTCTTAACAAAACCATGCTGTGTCTGGGCTATAACTGAATTCTTTTCAAGATGATCCTGCAGTGCTTCTTTAACCAGTGCCTCCATTAATTTTCCTGGAACAGAAGTTAAACTCACAGGTCTATAATTACTTGTGTCAGCCTTTGATCCTCCTTTGTGAATTGGGGTCACATTTGCACATTTCCAGTCTATGGGTACCTCCCCTGAGTCCAAGGAAGCTCTCATAATTATGGCTAACAGATTGCTTACTTCCTTTGCTGCCTCCTTTAAAATAACTGGATAGATCCCATTCATGGGGGGCGCTGACTCTTTAAAAATTACAGCTGTGAGTTGCAGGCTCCGAAAAAACGATGTGTTTGCCTTTTTATTCACATAATTGTTATTTTATGTTGTACTTAATACATAGTCTTATAGATATAGTTACGCTGGTTATTTTTATTTTAATTTAGATAAAGATTTTTTGTAGATATACTTAATATACGTAAAACCGTTATTTCCTTCGAATCTTGCAGGCATTGTTTTTGTATATAGTGGTAGGGAATTCAAATTTTTAATTGAGGTAGCTAGGTAGCTCTAACGTATAATTATATAGAGTAATATGCTTCACTGTTTCTATTAGATAGTGTAGTATTGACATTTAATTAATTTAATTTATTGATTTTATTAATTTAAAGTATCATGCCCCAAACTAGAGCAGCAAAGCAAAGGGCACAAAGTGGCAGGAGTGCTATAACTCGGGGGAGAACTGAGGGTGCCGATTCTCCAATTCATCACAGCCTAAAAAAATGTGCAACTTGTGAAATGTTTGCCGAACTCTCTGGAACGGAACATGATATTGCCATGGGGAATGTCTTTGTGTGTGCGCGATGTAAGGAGTGTAAGGAAATCAGGCGACAACTCAGCGTTGTTATGGGCCTATATGAGAGTTTGAAGGACAGGGTGGATGCCCTCAAAAGATCTAAATTGAGGCGCCCATCAGGCTCTCAGCTGCCCAAATCAACGCCAGAGCTTGCACTTGGTCATCACGCAACACAGTGGCAACCCCAAGGCAGAATGCGCTGGTCCCACAGGAACTAGTAGTTGTTGGTGACTCTATTGTCAGGGAAACGGGGAACATGCTTTGTAAAAAGGATAGGTGGAACGGGACAAGGGTATGTCTGCCAGGGGCAAAGGTTGATGAGGTTGTAGAGCGGATATCATCTTTTAAGGGCACAAAAGGTGATATAGTTGTACACGTTGGCACTAATGATATTAAGAGTAGGAGACCGACAGAATTACTTAACAAGTACAGGTCACTGTTGAACAAAAGCCGAGAATTAGGGTTGAATTTGAAAGTGTCTGCAATTCTGCCCAGACACGATAGGAGGGAGTATATGATGAGAGCCTTGCCGATCAATTCGGCCCTGGAAAGATTGTGCAAGGCTCAAGGGATAGAATGTTTTTCAGCCTGGACTGTACTTGTTAACAGGAGAGACTGCTTCTACAGGGATGGGATACACTTAAATAGAAAGGGTGCAAGAATATTTGCTGATGCAGTGTTAGGTGGGTTGGAAAACTGATAGCTTGGGGGGATACAAGGACTAATAGTTTAACAGTAGCTGTAGGCAGAGGTGGAGGTGATTCTTGCACATAGGTGGGTATATGGGATGTGTTAGGGTAACTAGGAATAGGAATAGGAGCATGTATGCTTGCATGTATACCAATGCTAGAAGTATAGTAAATAAATTTGATGAATTTGAAGTGTTGGTCAAGACATCAAAGGCGGATATTGTTGGGATAGCAGAGACGTGGTGTCACACAGATATAAGGAATGCTGAACTGGAATTTGTGGAGTACAATGTGTACAGAAAGGATAGAAAGGGAGGAGGTGTTATGCTGTTAATTAAGAAAAACATAAAATCAAAAGAAGTGCATCCAGTTGATATAGATGAACAGTGCACTGTTGAGTCAGTTTGGTGTGATATAAGCACTGCGAAAGCAAAAATAGAGTAGGAGTCTGTTATAGGCCTAATGACTCGAATGAGTACAATGAACAATTGTACAGAGAAATAGAGTGGGCTAGCAAATCAGAATGTCTTATAATGGGGGATTTTAACTTCTCAGATATTGACTGGAACTTGTGGGTGGGTCACTCACACACTAGTCAGACTTTTGTGGATTTATTGGATGATTGTTTTCTGCAGCAGCATGTTCGAGAGGCAACCAGAGAAAGTAATACTCTTGATCTGGTTATCAGCAGTGATCATTCGTGTATTAAGAATTTGCAGATAAAGGAACCACTAGGTGGCAGTGATCACAGGGTACTGATGTGGGATTTACTTAAAGGTTTAATTACCATCAGGGGTAAAGGAAAGGGTTTTTGCTTCCGTAAAGGTGAGTACAGTGGTCTCCGACAGTTTTTAAATTCTGTATAGTGGGATCAACTGACGATGTTACCAACAGTAAATTCTAAGTGGGAAGCATTCAATTAATCGTGGATGCTACTAAAAGTTTCATACCTATTAAGAAATATTGTTCAAGGATTAGGCCTAAATGGTTATCCAATGAACTAATGAGACTCGTAACAGGGAAGAAAAATGCATGGGATGCATATAAATTATCAAGCGACTCAGTGGCCTATGGCAGATATAAGCTAGTTTGTAATCAGGTCACAAAGGAGGTTAGGCAGGCGAAGGCAGATTACAAGAAATCCTTGGCAAAAGATGCTAAGATAAACAGCAAGGATTTCTTTACTTATTTAAACTCTAAAAGGAAGGGGATGAATCTGATTGGTCCACTTGACATCGATGGTTCGACTGTAGATGATCCTGCTCAGATAGCAAACAAACTGAATGAGTATTTTGCATCTACATTCACACATGAGGAATTATTAAGGTTTGAAAATGGCAGAAGGTTATTAAATTGTAGCAGGATACTTAATGATTTTGTAATAACTGAGAGAGCAAAGTGGAGGAGAAATTGTTGAAGTTAAACATAAGAAAAGCACCTGGGGTGGATGGGATCTATCCATTTATATTAAAGGAGGCGGCAAAGCAACTAAGCAAACCCTTAGCCATAATTATGAGAGCATCCTTGGACTCAGGGGAGGTTCCCACGGACTGGAGATGTGCAAATGTATCCCCAATTCACAAAGGGGGATCGAAGAGTGACACGAGTAATTACAGACCGACCAGTTAGTTTAACTTCTGTTCCGGGTAAAATAATGGAGTCACTGATTAAAGATGCATTGCAGGATCATCTACACAAGACTGCAGCAATAATTCAGACACAGCGTGGGTTTGTTAAGGGAAAGAGTTGTCTTACAAATTTGATAGGATATTATGATGTGGTTACAAAGGAACTGGATGCAAAAAATAATTTTGATATCATATATTTGGATTTCAGGAAAGCTTTTGACACTGTTGCGCAGGGAAGACTATTGTACAAATTGGAGCAGAATGGTATTAAGGGTAAGTTGCTACAATGGATAAAAGGATGGTTAAGTGGGAGAAGACAGAGGGTGGTAATCAATGGGTGCTGCTCTTCGTGGACTAATGTTATTAGGGAGTCCCACAGGGTTCAGTGTTAGGTCCACTGTTGTTTTGTGTATTTATCAATGATATTGATGAAGGTATATCAGGCTTAATGTCGAAGTTTGCAGATGATACAAAGGTTGGCAGGGTTGTTAATGACAGTAATGGCAGTGTGCTACTGCAACAGGACCTAGATAATTTGGGCAGATGGGCTAAGAAGCGGCAACTGAAGTTTCACCTTGACAAATGCAAAGTACTTCATATGGGTAGAAGCAACCCCAGAGATACGTACCAACTGTGTGGTACTACACTTAAGGTGGTAGAAAATGAAAAAAAACCTCGGAGTAATTGTGCAGTCAGATATGAAGTTTTCTGAGCAATGCAGACAGGCTGCCAGGGCAGGTCATGGGATTTTGTCAGTGATATATAGGAATTTTGCTAGCAGGGAGAAGGAGGTGATTGTTCCTCTGTATAAGGCAATGGTCAGGCCACGCCTTGAGTACTGCGTACAGGTCTGGAGGCTTCATTTTAGGAAGGATGTAGATTTAATTGAGCGTGTACAGAGAAGGGCAACAAGATTGGTGAGGGGGAATGAAGGGATCCTCTTAGGCTTAAGTTCTGCAAATTGCAGTGGCTGGAGATTAGGCACCTGCGCGGTGATCTGATTGAGGTGTATAAGGCCTTGAATGGGTTGAGCACGCTGAATTTTGATGGGATCCTTCTACTTGTTCAGATTACGAACCTAAGGGGGCATAAATTCAAATTAAGAAAGGACAGATGTAGAATAGATGTGGAGAAATTTGCCTTTAGCCAGCGGGTGGTTAACAGCTGAAACAAACTTCCATCCGTCGTCGTGGAAGTTGATAGGGTGAATAAATTTAAGGAGGAACTGGACAGGCATTTGGAGGGAATGGTGAAATTTTTTTTTTTTTTTTTTGGCTGATGCTGCATAAGCTCATACACTTGCTTTCTTGCATCACATGCCACTACTACTGCTACTACCACTATCCCAGGTGCCTTTCTTGTATTTATCTTCAACAATTTCTCCTCCACTTTACTCTCAATTATTACAAGATCATCTAGCTCACTGCCAGTGTTTACTTCATCTATGGCATTCCTCTTCCTGAATTCCTTCCTTCATCTATGGCATTCCTCTTCCCTCATGTGTGAATGTAGATGCAAAATATTGATTTAGTTTGTTAGCTACCTGAGCAGGATCATGAACAGTTGTACCATCGATATCAAGTGGACCAATCTGATTCATCCCCTTCCTTCTAGAGTTTACATAAGTAAAGAACTCCTTGCTGTTTTTCTTTGCATCCCTTGCCAAGGATTTCTCGTAATCTGCCTTCGCCTGCCTAACCTCCTTTGTAACTTGGTTACAGATCAACTTATATCTATCATAGGCTTCTGTGTCACATGTTAATTTATATGTATCCCATGCATTTTTCTTCTCTGCCATATGTCTCATTAGTTCATCTGACATCCATTTAGGCCTGAACCTTGAACAATATTTCTTAGTTGGTATGTAAAGCCTAGTAGCTTCCAAGATAAGTTCTTTGAATGCTTCCCATTTTGAGTTTGCTGTTGGTAACATCATCAGTTTGGTCCCACTGTATAGAATTTAAATACTGTCTCAGACCATCTTAGTCGCCTTTACGAAAGCAATAACCCTTCCCTTTACCCCTGATGGTAGTTACCTCCTTGAGTAAATCCCACTTCAGCACACTGTTATCACTGCCACCTAGTGGGTCCTGTATCTGCAGATTCTTAATGCATGAAGAATCACTACTGATAATCAAATCAGGAGTATTACTCCCTCTAGTTGCCTTCCGAACATGCTGATTTAGAAAACAATCATCCAATAAATCCACAAAAGCCTTGCTAGTGTGTGTGAGTGACCAACCCACAAATTCCAGTCAATATCTGGGAAATTAAAATCCCCCATTATAAGACTCTGATTTACTGGCCCACTCTATTTCCCTGTACAGTTTCTTATTATACTCATCAGAGTCATTAGGCCTATAGCACACTCCTACTCTCAATTTTGATCTCCCAATGCTTATGTCACACCAAACTGACTTGACACTGCACTGTCCAGCGATGTCGACTGGCTTCACTTCCTTGGATTTGATGTGTTTCTTAACTAATAGCATAACCCCTCCTCCCTTCCTATCCTGTCTATCCTTTCTGTAGACGTTGTACTCCCCAAATTCCAGTTCTGCATTACTTATGATCTGTGTGACACCACGTCTCTGATATCCCAACAATATCCGCCTTTGATGCTTTGAGCAATACCTCAAATTCATCAAATTTATTTACCATGCTCCTATCATTGGTGTACACGCAAGTATACATGCACCTGTTCTTTTTCTTAGCTACCCTAACACAACCTATGTGTTTACTTGTACCGCAATGACTCCCAGCAGTCTTTGAAATATCCTGCATCTTATTTTCCAAGCTGCTGCTCATTCCAATAGAAGCAGTGCAAGAATCACTTTCACCTCTGCCAGTGGCTACTGTTAATCTATTAGTCCTTGTATCCTCCCAATCTAGCAGTTTTCCGACCCAACTCACACTGCCTCGATGGCATCAGCAAACATTCTTGTACCCTTTCTATTTAAGTGATCCCATCCCTGTAGAAGCAGTCTCTCCTGTTAACGAGCATAGACCAGGCTGAAAAAAAATTCTACCCCTTGAGCCTTGCACAGTCAAGTGCAAGGCTCAAGGGGTAGAATTTGTGCCCTTAAAAGATGATATCTGCTCTACAACGTCATCAACCTTTGCCCCTGGCAGACATCATGTCAACCCCCTATATGGTGCCAAAGACCTTACATAGCAACTTAGCAGCAATAGGTTTCCCAGAGAATACCTACAAGGAACTCCAGAAAGTTGCAATCCTGAACACCTGTAGGATAGTCAGAGTTCCACAACCAACATTAACACCAGACATTACAACCACCCTGTGTACTTGGTAGCAGTACCCGTGACGGAGTGGAATCCCCCAATCAGGGAGAAATAATATAAGAGCAACAATAATAATAAGTGGGTACTTTTTTTTTGCTGATGTTCTATAAACTTGCTTCCTGGCATTATTTTGCTACTACTGATACTAATGTCAGAATTATTTTTTGATCCAGTTCCTTTGTGATGATCTTATACAGCAATACCTCGCTTATCATGGCTTCAAACAGCACGGGTTTCACTATAACACGGTTTTAAATTAAGTTTAAGTTCAAACATTTACTGTACATATTAAAACTCATTCAATAGCCTAGACACTTTACATATATGTTGCGTTGTTGTAGCCCAGGTATGCATACATATATGCTGCGTTGCCAACTCTGTTGTCTCACGTGCACATGTGGCAATAGCTCCCATCAGGCAGTCAGCCGCAGCATGCAAGAGTTTTCAGTATTCTTAATTCTATCCTGATGAGACAATATGATAGCTTTTCATAACTTCATTTCAATATTTATTTTTACCCTTTTAAATACGATCGAAAATATATTTGCATATTGGCTAGAAATCACTGCTAACAACATGCATTCTGCTTGGCAGCATGTTTTGCCCCATTTGGCAAAGGCGCCTCCGTAGCCAGGTGGGAAGGAGCAGCAGTGCGTAGCACATGCTTCTTGATTAGACCGGGGTTCGAGCCCGTCACCACCAAATACGGAGGATGCGGAAAGGTCAGGGAATGACCACCACATATCCCGGAGCAATATGGCCTTAGTTGCTAATGCTCCTAAAAACCAAATAACAAAAATAACCCATTTGGCAAATGATTTCACTATTTCACTGGATTTGAATCGCAAATTCAGACAATTACCGAAGACACTGTGAAGATCAGTAAAGACTTGGGATTCAAAACTTTGGACACCGCCAATTTACGTAACTGCATTGACTCACATGCAAATGACCTAGATGATTCAACTCTCCTTGAAATTGATAAGTAAACTGAATATGAAGAAAAGGAAAACAATTCTGAAGTGGCACCAAAAGAATTTTCAACAGAAGAATTGGAGAAAGTTTTTTTGGTGATTGACATGGCCTGTGACGCGATTATGAATGGAGATCCAGATGTTGAACACAGCTTCAAGATACAGAAAATTTTACAAGATGGGATTCAATGCTACAAAGTCTTGTGCGCCGAGAAAAAGAAGAGACAGCTTCAGACTTTTTTTTATTGAAATACCTAAATAAACAATAAAACTTTTTTCTCATCTCTCACGATGTTTCCTTTTCATTAATACAATTTTTGTAATATTTTTTAATTCAAATCCTTTTAATTGGCTATCAAGTGCAAATTGTTTATAGATTTATTATAATTTGTTTATAGACTATTTATCTGGTATGCATTCAATTAAAACCCATTATAATTACACCTCAATCGGCATGGTTTCACATTACACGGAACAGTTTTTGTACCAATTATCAGTGCTATCCGGGGTATTGCTGGTAGGTAATCAAATTGGTCAAAAGTGATCATTTTAGAAATCTGCATTGTGATTGCCTTATACTTCCACTGTGATCAAGACGATCTTGCATTACTTATAACTGTTAACATCATGTTTTCCCTGGCTTAGATTCCAGTCTTACAAGTCTGTAGGTCACCTCACCCTTTGAACTATCCTTGTGGATGGAAAGATATTTGCACATCTGCAATCTGTTCAGATGTCCCCTGAATCTACAGATTGTCCTAGTATTATAGCTAAAGGTGTGACCACCTGTTTAGCTGTTTATTTTAATATAATTGGGTTGATTCTGTCAGCTTGAGCTACATTGATTACTTTTAGATGCACCAGTTTCTCTTCTGGCTTAGTTTGAAGTATCATAAAATTGTTTAAATTGAAATCAGCTTTAAGTAGACATCTGCCATTCCCCTATTTAAAAACTTGTTTATGTGTGAATGTAGATGCAAAGTATAGTTTCAGTTTACCAGCACCTGCACGGGCTCATCAGTAGTTATGTTATTCAAGTGGGTGGACTCGTGATTCATCATGATTCAACCCTTCATGCTAATAAGCAAATAATACCTTGCTACTTTTCTTTGCACTATTTGATGAAGATTTCTTATAACCTTCCGTGGAATGTCTAAAGTGGATAAATTGTATACTACTCATGTCTAACCCCATGAGTTAAACATGGGTGGTATACAATCCAATCCCTTGATTGCAGACTAATTTGCACTTACCATAAGATTCTGTATCCACTGACAATTTATTTTCATTCATTCTATACAGTTTAAAATTTTTCTTCTCGTCCACAAAGTTTCCAGAATGGCTGTACAGTGCTGCTGTTAATAAATGCGGATGCAGTTTGATTTGTCGTCACAGTAAAAGTTCCAGCCAGCATAGAAGTTTTGTTAATTATTCAGTATAGGTTTCATTACTGTGTGTGTGTGTGTGTGTGTGTGCATTCAAACACACAGAGAGCAGTTGCTGAGTTTGAAAAGTGTCAGACTGGGACATTGTCAAATTTTCTGCCAGTGCTTATGGAAATTTGTTTCTGAAACACTGGAAGGTGCTTCCAGCTTATGGAGTTTTCTATATCTTGTATTACTGTGTTTTGAATGGTATTGTAAGTGAAGAGAAAGTTTAACTTGCAGGAGTTAAAGAGAAAGTTTAAAAGAACGTTATTAACACATGCATCAGAACTTTTGTGTGACTGATGATAAATTTCCAGAAGCTTTAAACACTTCATATGGAAGTTGCCATGGAATTTTAAGTTATGATTTGAACACATTGCTGTGATGTAAACACCATGTTTACATCACAGCAATGGGAGACTCCCCAGAAACTGTTGAACAATGGAGTGTCATCATATGTTGTTGTTATTTGGTTTTTAGGAGCATTAGCAACTAAGGCCATATTGCTCTGGGGATATGCAGTGGTCATTCCCTGACCTTTCCGCATCCTCTGTATTTGGTGGTCACGGGCTTGAACCCTGGTCTAATCAAGAAGCATGTGCTACACACTGCTGCTCCTGCCCACCTGGTTACAGAGGCACAGGAGTGTCATCAGATGTATTTATGACATCACAACAAAATGTCATCTGCTCACTGTGTTAATAAGCATCATATATTAAACATGGTGTTTTCTCTGCAGCTCACAAACATAGCATGAATCATTGACTTGGAAATCATCATATTTGCTATGAATAAAAGAATTTTACCAAGATGGGTTGAAATAGAAAGTGATGTTAAGAAGCTTTTCTTAACCATCATGGTATTGTGCATGAATGCATTCCTCATAGTCTCACTCTTCACAAGGAAAGATACATACTGGTGTTGTGTTGGCTGCAAGAAACAATTTTTCAAAAGTGTCCAGAATGGTAGGCAGCAAAAGATCGAAAATGGTTCTGACCCACACTGCTCATTTCTTGTGTAGCACAAGCATGATTAACACAATGCTGTTATGTTACTAATTGCCCCTCCCCTCTTATTCACCTGATCTTGCATCTAATATTTTTTTCCTTTTCCCAAAATGAAGGTGCTTACAAGGCCATTGCTTCTATAGCTATATGGAAGCAGTGACCTTGGTTTTACCTTATCCAGCTTTTAGGTTTGAGTAAAGGCTATTATTCTTATAATACTCTTACGGTTTGGAATTTAAGTACATAAGAATGTTATCCAGTTTGAAATTTTGAAAGATAGGTCACACAGCTGCTTTTATCATGTCTTGTAGTGCCATGATGATATCCCAAGAAACAGGATATCACATATGACACTCATTAAATTATTATTATTATTAATTTGGTAGAAACATTCTGGAATGCCATTTTAGCGTTTCCACCCAAAGGTGAATCTGTGTTAAAAGTTTTGTTAATATTAATTTCCAAAAGTTGGCAGGTATGCAGTATTCTTGCTTATACTTGTCATTCAATTACTTGTCATGTCGGAGATAACTTTAATTTGTGCATATTTTTAATTGTTTCCAGGACTTCATAGTTAGCACAGTAGTTATAATCACTGTCTTTCCACACTGTGTACAAAGATTTGGGTTCAAATCCCATTGAGAATCTAAAAAATTTGTTGTGGTGATATGTTAAGGTGTAGGTTGCAAGCTTCTGCCAGACAGGGAATTGAGTTTTTCTTTAGACTTCTGTTCAGTATAGTGGTTTAGTTACTTGGTCCTTGCTTGGGAAGGTTTTAGGTCAATACATGTCATAGACCAAAGGAATTTTTAACTACTTTTTCACTTGAATTTGAGTTAGTCCATTGACGACGAGCAGTGATGTAGAATTTTTCCCTATGAGTTATTAGTGATTTTGTGCCCTACTCTATTATGCATATTATCACACACACACACACACACACACACACACACACGGGAAAATTAGCCTTTAACACAAATAACTACAGACCTATACATATTATTATTATTATTAGCCATAAGATGCAAGGAAGCCTGAGGCTTATGCTGCACTAGCCAAAAAACAAAAAAAAATCCCGTGTTACCCTGAGAGAGAGAGAGAGAGAGAGAGAGAGAGAGAGAGAGAGAGAGAGAGAGAGAGAGAGAGAGAGAGAGAGAGAGAGTCAGTAGTAAAAGGGAATCACCAAGAAAGCAAGAAAGAAGAATGATGATATCCAGCTCAGGACCCTGGGTTTGCCAAGCCCATAATATATGGCATGGAAGGTACTAGGAAACTACCATATTAATTGAGTAATAGGCTGTATAATTCCTCTATAGTTAAAGAACAGTTTTTGAGTAGAACACTCATAAGTAGAAGATATGAGGATTATAAATGACTGTTAATACCATATTCTTATCTGATATATAGCAAGGAGTGTGTGCTATTCACATAATCAATTTTACCAGGTTTTTTAAAAAAAATCTTAGTTTTTAAAATGGTGGTTAAAAGATACTACATTCATTATGCATTTCTTGATTACACAAGGGCATTATGTGAAGCACAGTTGGATTATGTCTGTCGCTGGTTTGCAGTTTTCTGATACATGTTGAAATTTCCAATCTCAGAGAATTATGTAGTGAATGAATTCATGATTTTATTTTATGAATTTGAATTATAATTTGACATTGAAATGGACATTTCTGCAAAATTGAATCTTACTCAAATTAATCTTATTTTTACTTTAGTTGGTCGTATAGTCTTTGAACTTTATGCAGATATCTGTCCATTAACATGTGAAAATTTCAGAGCACTATGTACTGGTGAGTTGTTTTTCATTCATTTTTTAATAAAATAACCGAGTCTAGAAAAATTATATTGTATGTAGTTATTTATTTAAATGTCATATGTGTGTGTGTGTGTGTGTGTGTGTGTGTGTGTGTGTGTGTGTGTGTGTGTGTGTGTGTGTGTGTGTGTGTGTGTGTGTGTGTGTGTGTGTGTGTGGTAAACTCTCATTGTGATGAACCTTGAGGGATCTCAGGCTTTGGTTTGTAAGCTGATTGGGTCTTATAAGGAAAAATTGTTAAATCAGCACAAGGAGATTATTTATTGATAGATTTAATAATATAACAAGGTAAAATGTTGAGTGGTGATAATATATGAGGCAAATGTCTCTGGTGCAACTTTGGTGGGGGTGCATTTTTCATGAAAAAAAAAGGATCCAAAGTGGATGGGTGTCAAAATACCTGCATTGTGTATTTTAGCAGCTTTGCTTACAGTAGATTATGTTGTAAATGTTAGCAGAATTTTGTATTAATTGATTATAATTTTTATTTTAATTTGCTAGAAATATAATGAAACCACAAAGTGAGCCTAGCCTTGTATAACGTAACTATGGTATGGCATTGGCAAGCACATCTTTGGATTGTTTAACAGAAAAGCATAACTGTAAGCTGAAATTACAGCTTATATTGGATCAGTTCCTTATATATAGAAAGTTGATGTTAATATAACTTATTTCTGCATATGCTGTATTTATAGTAGTAATAACAATAATAAAAAATGAAAGTTGCCAAAACATAAAAAACCTGAAAAAAACATATTTTGTAGGCTGTCCTTATTTTGCAGTTTTACTGAAATATTAATACAGTAACATGTATCTTAACTATGAACAAGACTGGAGTTAATTGTTTACACATGAAAGGGGTCGCTATAAACTGTTTAGGGGTCAAATACAGATATGCTTCATAATGTAATATAATGCATTGTAATATAATGTGGTTAAAATATAGAATTGGGTTCACACGTGAGACTTAGTAAACAGTTAACACTATTTCAAGAATACAAAACCACTGCTTTACAATATTCACTGCCTGAATGCAAATTTGCATCAAAATAAACTCAAAATAAATAAATTAGTAAACAGTTAACACTATTTCAAGAATACAAAACCACTGCTTTACAATATTCACTGCCTGAATGCAAATTTGCATCAAAATAAACTCAAAATAAATTTACCTCAATGCAAATATGCATTCATTGAATTGCAGTCAATAAATGCACACTTTAAAAGGACAAGCACACGAAATGACCAACTGAATGATATCAGCACACTGATTGAACCATGGGCTATTGCATTTTGGCTTGAATTTTACTTAGTGCCAATCTTACTGTCTAGAGAGCACTGTAAAAGCTGTATACTTGGTTCACAGTTTCATATACTTTTTGTTTATGTTGAAGTTATTTTATCCATTTTAGTATTTTTTATGTTTATGTTGAAGTTATTTTATCTGGTTTAGTATTTTACCTAAGAAGAAAAGATAAAATTTTTTAAAGATTATGCTTACTGAATTTTAATTCTATAGCTTGTGAAAAACAAAATGTTATCCTTAGTGTGCAATTACTGATAAAAATTTGTGTAAAAAGTGTTTTCCTATAAAATTTACACTTAAGGGTTTTTACAGTGGATTTACAGCCTAGGACATCAGGCCTGAAAAGGAACAGGGATAGATAGTATATTGAAGCTGAAGATATTGAATTAGCCCTTTATATGTTATTTGATACTGAAATATAATTCTATTCAGTTGATGCAAATTCTGAATATCATTCAAATGCATCTGTTGACACTACAGACAACAGTTGCTGGCTTTATTTGGAGTGATGATTCTTCACAGATGAACTCCATTTACCACTGCCTACTTGTTCCAGTGCCCCAGAGAAGTGTCCCACAGAAATGTCCCAAGGCACAAATAAAGGACCCTTGCAAATATAAGTGCCAGTGAATGTGTTAAGCTAAATGGAACCAAATTTATCAAGCAGATGAATATAGTGGAGGTGTACTTAAATAATAATTATAAACCAATTTGTTCTGGAAGTAAGACCAAAGTTCAAGGAAAATGTAGCAATAGTGCTATTGAATTTTGAAATTGGTTGGTTGAAAGAAAATTTAACTGGCTGTGATTATCCAGTAGAATTATGTGGGCAGAATTTAAGATGGAAAGTTGGGTGGTGAAGTCTGTATTTACAGCTCATTGAATGATTTAAAATTTTTGAAATATAGTTTCATAATGAGTTAGAAAGAGAAATAGAAGCCAATTGCTTTCTTTCAACTCCCTCCAAATTTACCTAAAATATTGTATTTACAGTGATATTTTAGGAACCCACAAAGAAAAGGGTAAATTTTACGACTGTGATTGTTAGGTTTACCTTTCTCTCTGAAATGTAAGAGGCTATTAGAAATTTTTGCAAGTCACACACTCTTAATTACAAAGGAAATTATACTATTGGAAACACAGACAACATTTCAGTATAATAATAGTTTTAGTATTACTAGTGGCAAATAATGCAAGAAAGCAAGCTTATGAAGCATGAGCCAAAAAAAAAAAAAAAAAAAAAACATTCTCACTTCACCTGTCCATCCCCTCCAATAGTTTGTCAAGTTCTTTCTTGAATTTATTCAAACTACCCACTTCCACAACAAAAACAGACGGAATTTTGTTCCAACAGTGATCACCTGCTGGCTGAAGGTAAACTTCTGCACATCTATCCCGAAATTGTCCTTCTTCAGTTTGAATTTATGCCCCATGATGATGTTTTTAGTCTGAGCAAGTGAAAGAATGCCATCAGTATAGAGTGTACTCAATCCATTCAAAGCCTTAAACAATTTAATCAACTCACATTACTGGTGTCTAGTCTCCAGATGCTGCAATTTGTAGGACTGAAGCCTTTCTTGATAAGGCCACCCTTTTGTTTCCCTTACCAATCTTGTTTCTCCCCCTCCGCGCCTGTTCCAGCAGATCTACATCCTTCCTAAAATGAGGTCTCCAGATCTATATGCAGTACTCTGTTCCAGCAGATCTACATCCTTCCTAAAATGAGGCCTCCAGACCTATATGCAGTACTCAAGGCAGTAGTTGGGCTCAGCAGCCTAACTATTGCCTTATACAATGGGATAATCACCTCCTTATCCCATCTAGCAAAATTCTTGTATATATTTGACAAAATTTCATGAGCTAGCTGTCTGCACTGCTCAGAGACCTTCACATCTGACTGTGCAGTTACTCCAAGGTCATTTTCATTTTCCACTAACCTGAGTGTAGTATCACACAGTTGGTATGTTTATCTGGGACTACTACTATCCTTATGTGGTACCTTGCATTTGCCAGTGTTAAACTTCAACTGCCATATCTCAGCCCGTCTGTAATTTTTGTAGATCTTGTTGCAGTAGCTTACTTGATTACTGCCATTAATTATCCTGTCAACCTTTGCATTATATGCAAACTTATACATTAAGCTTGATGTACCTTCATCAGTATCATTAATTAATATTGAAAACAACAATGGATGCAGCACTGAACTTAGGGATGTTTTCCCTAGTAACATTTACCCACGAAGAGCAGCGTCCATTAATGCCCACTCTCTGTCTTCTCCCATTCAACCATCCCTTCTCCCATTCAACCATCCCTTTATAATTCTGCAATGCCCCAATTTGTACAGCAGTCTTATATGTGCAACAGTATCAAAAGCTTTCTTGAAATCCAAGTGTATGATATCAGAATTATTTTTTTGCATCCAATTCCTTTCTTACTCCATTATAACATACAATTAGTTTGTTGAGACAAAACTATCCCTTAATAAATGCATCATGGGGCCTTATCAGTTATATACAGGAATTTTTCTAGTAGGGAGGAGGTGATTATTTCTTTGTCTAAGGCAGTGGTCAGACTATGCCTTGAGTACTGCGTACAAGTGCTCACATCTGGTGAGTAGCTTCCAAAATGAATTCCTTGAATGCTTCCCATTTTGAATTTGCTGTTGGTAACATCATCAGTTGGTCCCACCGTATAGAATTTAAATACTGTCTCAGACCATCGTAGTCACCTTTACGAAAGCAAAAACTCTTCCCTTTACCCTTGATGGTAGGAGGAGTTAACAGTAGCTAGCGGTTAATAATAGTTAAAATATTAACTATTGTTATTGGAAGAGTTAGTAGTAATAGTAATCATTAACTGTTATTACTACTAACAACTCTTCCGGTGTTGGACTGCTTATTCCAAAGTTGGAGTAAGAAGTCAAAGAACTTTGTTGCTGCTGTGGCATTGTCATCACCTTCAGGATAAAGGGTAGGATTAGTTAATGGCATTCGACCTACCAGCAGTGCCATCCACTGGCAAGTAGCGGGCTCACGCCCACTACTTTCTCTAGCGAATCAACTTTAGTGACTGTATTAGTCATTTAGGAAGTGACGTAATTTCCATCAATTCTGTTTTCAGATTTTAGCTAAAGATGTTTTCCCATAAAACATCTTTCGTGCATAAAGGGTACACATGCTGCTTTTTTCTTTTTTTTTTTTAGGTGTGGTTTCTATACTTGAATGCAGTATTACAGTGTGGTATTACAATTTCCTTATACAAAATGTGGCTGTGAATTAACAAGACTGTGCGCACAGCCACTACGTACCAAGTGCCATTTGTGAAATAAAAACACAGCAGTTGACCTTGAACCTTTCCCTCATTGTCTGCCAAGTCATGTTCCAACACCCTCATTCACTTTGCAGAGACAGGTTTTTATTACCATGTTTTTGCAGTTTGCTGGAAATATAACAAACAAAAGAATTGAAAAACAAATCAACCTCAAATTTTTAACAAAAATAAAGAAAACCCCATCTGAAAGTTCTGAGTTATGTCAAGTTTATGGGGAAGATATGGTGTCAAGAGCTTGCATGGTTGAATGTCATAAAAGGTTTTTAGAAGGAAGAGAGAATGTGGAATACAATGAATGACCAGGCCATCCAGTATCCATGAAAACTGATGAAAATGTGGATTAGGTAAGAACATTGATTAAAAATGATGATCATTTAAGCATTAGAATGGTTACATGAGAACTTAATATGGACAAAGAAACATTTAGGCAGGAGAAAAGTGTGTGTCATGATTATACCAAAATTTTTGAATGAAGGTCAAAGAATGAGAAGACACCAAGTTTGTGAAGATGTTTTGAAAGAAAGTGAAGAAGGTCCAGACTTTCTGAGTACTGTAATTACTTGCGATGAACCCCAGAACTGAAAGACAATCAATGCAATGGAAGGCAAAAAAATCCTCCAGACCAAAAAAAGCAATCAAACGTACTACATTGAAGTTCTAACAAAGCTGCATGAAAAAAAATTCGAAGGAAGAGACCTGAATTGTGGAAGAATGGTTGGACGCTCCATGAGGACAATTCCCCAGCACACAATTCACTAACTGTTCACCAGACCTAGACCCTTGTGAATTTTTCTCTTATCTAAACTGAAAAGTGTAGTTGAGGAATCCATTTTCAGTCCATTGAAGACATTCATAAAAAAACCAACCAAAGTGTTACAAGGGCTTACAGAAGATGACTTCCAGAAATGTTTCTGTCCTTGGAAGAAACATGGTACAGTGTGTGCAAGCCCAAGGTAATTATTTTGAATGGGATAATTTGTAAGGTACCGAATATTTCATTATATTTATTTTATTGCAACAGTCTTTATTTAATAGCCACACCTCATACGGTAGGATTATGACCTCCCTTTATTATATAAGGAAATGTTCAATGAATCATTGTAGGACACTACGTACCTTCCTTGCTGCCTTTCTATACTGATTGGAGAACTTCATGTCTGATTGTATTGTAACTCCCAAATCTCTTGTTTGTTGTTGTTGTTTTGTTATTTGGTTTTTTAGGAGCATTAGCAACTATGGCCATATTGCTCCGGGAATATGTGGTGGTCATTTCCTGACCTTTCCACATCCTCCATATTTGGTGGTGATGGGCTCGAACCCCGGTCAAATCAAGAAGCGTGTGCTACGCACTGCTGCTCCTTCCCACCTGGCTATGGAGGCACCCCAAATCTCTTGCTTTTTCTATTGTTTTTAGATCAACCTCACCAAGTGTATAAGTTGTTTGAGTTTCTATTCTCCATGTGTAAGACCTTGCATATCTGCCACTTTTCTGATTATCCCTGAAGTCTGTGTAAGTTGTTGTTGTGAAGTTCTGCTTCATGCTGATCATTACCTACTCTGTTGACCTTGATGCTCTCTATCCCTTCGTCAATGTAATCAGTGGGTGCTGCTCTTCGTGGACTAATGTTTTTAGTGGAATCCCACAGGGTTCGGTGTTGGGTCCACTGTTGTTTTGTATATTTATCAATGATATTGATGAAGGTATATCAGGCTTAATGTCGAAGTTTGCAGATGATACAAAGGTTGGCAGGGTTGTTAATGGCAGTCATGGCAGTGTGCTACTGCAACAGGATCTAGATAATTTGGGCAGATGGGCTAAGAAGTGGCAACTGAAGTTTAACCTTGACAAATGCAAAGTACTGCATATTGCTAGAAGTAACCCCAGAGAAAAACGTACCAACTGTGTGGTACTACACTTAAGGTGGTAGAAAATGAAAAAGACCTGGGAGTAATTGTACAGTCAGATATGAAGTTTTCTGAGCAATGCAGACAGGCTGCCAGGGCAGGTCATGGGGTTTTGTCAATGATATATAGGAATTTTGCTAGCAGGGAAAAGGAGGTGATTGTCCCTCTGTATAAGGCAATGGGTAGGCCACGCCTTGAGTACTGTGTACAGGTCTGGCGGCCTCATTTTAGGAAGGATGTAGATTTGCTTGAACGTGTACAGAGAAGAGCAACAAGATTGGTGAGGGGAATGAAGGGATCCTCTTGCCAAGAGAGGCTTAAGTTCTGCAAATTGCAGTGGCTGGAGACTAGGCACCTGCGCGGTGATCTGATTGAGGTGTATAAGGCCTTGAATGGGTTGAGCACGCTGAATTCTGATGGGATCCTTCCACTTGTTCAGATTACGAACCTACGGGGGCATAAATTCAAATTAAGAAAGGACAGATGTAGAATAGATGTGCAAAAATTTGCCTTTAGCCAGCGGGTGGTTATTTGCTGGAACAAACTTCCATCTGTCGTTGTGGAAGTTGATAGGTTAAATAAATTTAAGGAGGAACTGGACAGGCATTTGGAGGGAATGGTGTGATATTTTTTTTTTTTTTTGGCTGATGCTGCATAAGCTCATACACTTGCTTTCTTGCATCACATGCCACTGCTACTACTACTACTGCTACTAATGTCATTTAAGAAAAGCAAAAGCAACAGTGTCCCAGTACTGATCCTTGGTGATCACCCCCTCTCTTATGAATCAATCTGAAGTATAACCATTAATCACAACTCTTTTCCTCCTGCTCTTCATCCGTACTGCAGTCTATCTATGGATTTACTGTGTGGTTCCAACATTTTCCACCCTTATACAAAAATGTCGTGTGCTGAGTGAAATGCTTTGCTAAAATCATAACTGGACAAGAAGTAAGTTTTCTATCTTAACCTGTTCAAAATCTAGTTGGATTGATTGATAACTGCTTTACAATTATTGCAAGCTTTAGTGTAGGCAGAAAATGAATCTGGAGATTTGGATACAAGCCAGTTGTGATGTGTAACATTTTTATCTTGAAAAGCCATAGTACATGTTTTAAAAAACCAAGGTTTAGGTTAATAATGAGATTTTAATGTGGAATTTGGAATAAAGGATTTCATCTCTACAAGAATAATTTCACTGGCATGACTGAGCAAGCACTGATATCAGAATACTTAAAACATTAATCCAACCAAGGAAAAGAAGAATAGAAATCTTGCAGACCATCCCATTTTGCATTCTTGTAATATCAAAAAACATGAGAGTGAGAATGCTATGAGAGAAAGGCTCCATTTGAGAAGAAACCATTACCAAGTTGTGATCCGAGGTGCTTAGAGGACCACTCACCTCTACTGTGTACTTTAAAGGGTTTTTCATGAGAAAATGATCAAGAGTATTGGGTATGTGGTTAGGATAATGATATTCTGGTTGGTAAATGAACAATCCATGTGAGGGAATTAGCAACTGCAAAAGCCTCGGCAAGTTTCAAAGTAGGATCTCAAGGAATTTCAAGTGATTAGTGGAGATGAGAGAATGACAGAAGCAGTAGCTGAATTTTATGCAATGGGGGTAGAGAGATTTCATAGTTAGCATTAGTAGTGGCAAATGACACAAGAAAGCAAGCGTATACAGCATCAGCCAAAAAAAAAAAAAAAAAAAACCACTTCCCATTTTATCTATTTAAACTCTAAACTTCCAGAACAACAGATGGAATTTTATTCCACCAATTGACTACTCACTGGCTAAAGGCAGTACTTCCACACATCTATTCTGCAACCATCCTTCCTAGATTTCAATTTATGTCCCCTCATATGCATTTCTGAGCAAGAGGAAGAATCCCATCAGCATTGAGTTTGCTCAATCCATTCAAAGCCTTAAACATCTCAATTAGATCACCTTGCAGGTGCCTAATCTCCAGACTTTACAATTTGCAGAACTGAAGCCTTTCTTGGTAAGATCACCAACCTTGTTGCCCTTCATTGTACTCATTTCAGCAGCTCTGCATCCTTCCTAAAATTAGGCCTCCATACCTATATACAGCATCTCAAGATATGGCCTGACCATTGCTTATAGAATAGCACAATCCCCTCCTTATCCCTGCTAGCAAAATTCCTGCATATCATTGACAAACTGCCATGTGCTGTCCTAGCAGACTATCTGCATTGCTCAGAGAACTTAATATCTGACTGCACAATTACCCCAGGACTTTTACATTTTCCACTACCCTGAGTGTAGTACCACACAGTTGGTGCATTACTCTTGGATTACTGCTACCTATATGCAGTACTTTTCATTTGTCAATGTTAAAATCAATTGCCATTTCTCAGTCCATCTGCCTAACTTTTCTAGATCCTGTTGCAATAGTGTACTGCCATTACTATCATTAACAACCCTGCCAACCCTCATATTATCTGCAAACTTTAAGCCTAATATACCTTCATCAGTATCATTTACAATTATAGAAAACAACAATGGGCACATCACTAAACTCTAAGGGACTCAACTAATAACATTGGTCCAAGAAGAGCAGTGTCCACTAATAACCACTCCATCTTCTTCCACTGAACCATCCCTTTATCCATAGCAGCAACTTACCCTTAATGCCACTCTGTTCCAATTTTTACAGCAGACTTTTATGTGCCTCAGTATCAAATGCCCTCCCGAAATCCAAGTACATGATATGAGAATTATTTTTTCATCCAATTCCTTTCTGATCGCATCTTAGTATCCAATCAATTTAGTCAGAGAAGTTTTAACAAACTCATGCTCTGTTTGAAGTATAACTGCAGTCTTGTCTAGATGATCCTCATTACTTCTTTAACCAGTGATTCCATTAATTTCCCTGAACAGCAGTTAAACTAACAGGTCATAATTATTTGTGTCACTCTTTGATCCCCTTTGTGAATTGTGGATACATTTGCACAACTTCAGTCTTCAGGAACCTCCCCTGAATCCAAGGATGCTTTCATAATTATGGCTAAGATTTTGCTTAGTTCCTTTTCTGCCTCCCTTAAGCAAAGGAAGCACATGGAGTAGATCCCATCTACTTCAGGTGCTTTTCTTATGTTCAACTTCAACAATTTATCATCCACTCTCCTCTCAGTTATTAAAAAAATTTTTTCTCCCTCTTAGAGTTTGATAAACGTATGGCATTCACTTCTGAAGAATTCCTCTTGTGTGAATGTAGATGCAAAACACTCATTCGGTTTGCCAGCAACTTCAGCAGGATCATCAACTGTCGATATCAAGTGGACCCATTTGATTCATTTCCTTCCTTTTAGTGTTTACATAAGTAAAGAAGCCTTTGCTATTTTTCTTTGAATCCTTTGCCAAAGACTTCTCTTAATCTGCCTTTGCTTGCCTAATCTCTTTTGTGATTTGATTTCAGACTAGTTTATATCTACCAATGGCTTCTGTGTCGTCTGGTAATTTGTATGCATCCTATGCATCTTTTTCTCTGCCATGTGTCTCAATAGTTCATTTGACCTCCATTTAAGCCTGAACATTGAACAGTATTTCTTAGTTGGTATGAAAAGCCTAGTAGCTGCTATGATTAATTCCTTGAATTCCTTCCCATTTAGAGTTTGCTGTTGGTAACATCATCTGTTGGTATCATTATATAGAATTTAAAAACTGTCCGAGACTACTGTAGTTACCTTTAAGAAAACAGAAAGCCTTCCCTTTAAGGAAAGGATTTTTGGATGTTAGTTACTTGTTTAAATGAATCCCAAATGAGTACACTATGATCATTGCCACCTCATGGTTCTTTTATGTACAATTGTATGCAGATTCTTAATGTATGAATAATCACTGCTGATAATCAGATCAAGAGTATTACTCCCTCTTGTTGTCTGTCTAACGTGCTGCTGTAGAAAACAGTCATACAACAAATTGACAAAAGTCTTGCTTGTGTGTGAGTGACTAGCCCACAAATTCTAGTTGATATCTGGAAAGTTAAAATTTCCACATTATAAGATGTCTAATTTACTGGCCTGCTCTGTTTTTTTGTACAGTTCTTCCTTGTACTCATCAGCGTCATTAGGCCCATAACACACTCCTTCTGTCATTTTTCTTTCACAATGCTTATGTCACACCAAATTGACTCAGCATTGCACTGACTACCATATTAACTGGTTGCACCGCCTTAGATTTTATATGCTTCTTAACTAAGAGCATAACCCCTCACCCCCCCCTCCTATGCTGTCTCTCCTTCCTGTATACATAGTACTCTGCATTTTCAAATTCTGCATCCCTTTTGTCTGAGTACTACATTACTGATATCCCAGCAATGTTTGCATTTGATGTCTTGACCAGTACTTCAAATTCATCAAATTTATTTGCTATGATCCTAGCATTGGTGTACGTGCATCTGTTTTTTCTCTTAGTTACCTTAACACAGCCTGTGTATTTGCTTGTTCCATGATGACTCCCAGCAGTCCTTGAAAGTGATTTCACCTTGCTCTCCAGGCTGCTACTCTTTCCAGTACACTTAGATGCTGTGCAAGAATCACTTTCACCTTGGCCTGCATTAGTTGTTAATCTATTAGTCTGTGTATCTCCCCCAGCTAGCAGTTTTCCAACCCCAACACTGCCTCGATAGCATCAGCAAATAATTTTAGATCTTTTCTATTTAAGTGTATCCCATTCTTGTAGAAGCAGTCTCTCCTGTTTTTTTTTTTTTTTTTTTTGTTAGTTGGCGCATTGGCTTCTGTGGCCATAATGCACCTCCCAAAGTTTTTTCACTACTCTGATCCAAGCCTGAGGTGGGATTCGAATCCACGACCTTTGGGTTGCCAGGAAGGTACTTTACCCACCCTGCTAGCCTGGTCGGTTCTCTCCTGTTAACAAGCACAGATCACTTGAGAAAAATCCTACCCATGAGACTTTCACAATCTCTCCAGTCACGAATTGGTTGACAAGGCTTTCATCAGATTGAAAAGTGGAGATTCCAGATTACTGAGTCTCTGACAGGGAATGTCAGAGATGCACCAATATCCCCTTTGAAGCAAAAGGAATCATACAAGAAATAATTAGAACAACTGAAATTAGACAAGCAGTGGTTGTGGCCAGTGCTGGATTAAGTCACGGGCTAGCAGGGCCCTTGTCCAGGATGCAATTTTTTAAGGGGCACCAAATTTTACAAATCCTGGAGGGGGGGGATATATATATATATCCTTAGTAAAAGGGGGGGTGCCAAAAATTTTTCAGCCCAGGGCTCAAAAATATTTTGGTCCGGCACTGGTGGAGGCATTCAATAATTGGCATTTAGTGAGAAAAAGTAAGTTGGGCTTTCCAGAGCAGGTAGCAATGGACATCATTGAGATTGGAACAGAGACCACATGTATTTGTAAAATGAATGGGGAAGGGAAAGTTTTTTGGGAGGTTTAGATCTTTTTGCAGTTAAGTTTTTTCTGTTAGTTTTGACTTGCCTAATTAATACTACAACTAGCTAAAACCATGTTAAAAATTCTGCACACTAAATAAACAGTTAATATACCTGGCAAACCAGACTAAACTTGATGACCGATGACTGATGTGACAGGTGCATCTTCAACATGCCTTCCCCCCCTGAGTGTACTCTAGAGAGGAGGTATGTCCCCTGCTTTTAGTTATCTCCCCAGGTTTGTATGGATTCATTTTCCTGCAATCTGGTTAGATTACTGCAACTGAAATAAAATGAAATAAATTTTAAACCTAAAAAAGTTTACTGAAGTGATCTTTCACAAACTGCATTGTACTGAAGCAACCCAAATAAAATACAACATAATGCACTAGCATAAAAATACTGAATGCTCTATCTTTACAACCACCCAAGTGGCCTTCTTCAGTAGCATCTTTAAAGTAATACAGCCTGATTAAATACTATTCCTCTACTCTGCCTTGTGGTATCCCTCCACTACATAACTTCCTTCCACACCTCATCTGTCTGTCAATTCTACTACTTCATTACTCACTTCTTACATAAGTATTAGATTTGTAGTATTAGATTTTTCTGTGATGGGTGTAAGATTATTAGCATAAAATGAATCAGTTAATTTTTGCAAAAAAAAAAAAAAAAAAATCACTGTTACTGAGAAATATAGATCATAGATTTCCTCTTGTATACTACTGAAGAAGTGGTACAGGAAATACCAAGAAATGTGTGAGAATAATCTCTAATTCTTTCAGAAATTAAAGGCAGATTACACTCCAAGATTACACTCATTATTTTGCCAATTTCCATTTCTTGATAAACCTCTGCACTATGCAACTTGCAAAAGCTATTTGGGAGTATAGATCAGGTTTGGGATCAGGTTTTAACAGAGATGGGAGTAGATGGGCAACCTTTGCCCACCTACTCCCATCTCTGTTAAAACCTGATGTTCTTTAGCTAAAGATACAAGTCTTGGTAAACCACCTCGTATCATTTTAGTACACTCCACTTAGTGCTTCCTGTGGTCTTTTGTCAAAAGACATCAGATCAATTTTGATCATTCTTGATTCTAAGAAAGCTTCAGGTCCTGCTGGTATTTCTCCACTTATTCTCAAATCTGTGCTCCTGAGCTTACTCCTGTTCTGTGTCGCCCTTTTTATACTTTCTGATTCTACAGACGTTTTTCCTTCTGTTTGGAAATTTGCTCATATCCAGCCATTTCCTAAAAAGGGGGAAAAATACCTTCCGTCCAGTTATCACTGGACGGAAGGTATTTTTTATCACCCCATTGCACTTACCTCTGCCCTTTCCAAAGTAATTGAGAAATTCATTAACAGCCAACATCTAAACTATCTTGAAACCTTCCCTCTGATTAATGATGGCTAGTATGGATTCCACCAGTGTCAATCCACTAGTGATATATTGTCTTATGTTACCTGTCTATGGACAGATTTGATGAAAGGTTTGGTGAAACTTAAGCAGTTTCTCCTAATATTTCTGAGGCTTTTGATTGTGTTTGGCATAAAGGTCTTCTAAACAAGCATCTTATGGATTGTTGAATTTTTTGCATTGTGTATCCAGTTTTCTTTTTGGCTGCTCACTGTGTGGTGATTGTAGATGGCTCACTCTCTCCTAACTTTTCTGCTAATGCTGGTGTTCCTCAAGGTTCAGTTCTTTCTCCCACTCTTTTTCCCTTGTATATTAATGACCTTCTACTGTTTGGATATCCTATCCTAGTTTTGCTGATGATAGCATATTACACAGTAAACCCTTGATTTAACAAACTAGTAGGGAAGAAAGGGGTGTCTGTTAATGCCGAAAGTCTATTAAATCAAATGTAAATGGGGAGGACATTTTTTGTTGTTCTTAATGTAAAAAAAAAAAAAAAAAATGCTTTAATACAATACACACTACTGTATAATATAAAATTATGTTGCAATTTGGCCTTTGATTTATCAGAAACACTGTTTCTGATAAATAAAAAAAAAACTGTTTTTTTACGCTGTAACTTTCAAAAACACATGCTACTGGGACGCCTTGTTCTAATTTCTCAGTTAGCTCTAAGTTCTGTGCCACATTTTAAGTTCATATGCTTTCTTTTAACTCCTCTATCACTTGATGCCATTTTAAATTGTAAGGATTGCAAAATTATTTAATAAATAAAGTCGCAATTCAATCAGAAATCACAGAAACACTTTGTATACAACCTGACCGCACAATAGCTTGAGGTAGACTGAGACTAAAACAAAGCAAGTCGGTAGACCTGCAGTTTAGTGTTCCAAGTCATGTTCAACTCGCAAGTCACCGCCTGCTCTTATCTGTTATCTGGGTGCCTCCGTAGCCAGGTGGGAAGGAGCAGCAGTGCGTAGCACACGCTTCTTGATTAGACCGGGGTTCGAGCCCGTCACCACCAAATACGGAGGATGCGGAAAGGTCAGGGAATGACCACCGCATATCCCGGAGCAATATGGCCTTAGTTGCTAATGCTCCTAAAAACCAAATAACAACAACATATCTCTTATCTGGGAAAACAGCTATTTGAATACGTTTTCAGAAAGAATAAAAAACTAGTTCCTGACTACAATTTCTTGAATTTGATTATAAAAATAAAAGTAGGTAATTATCAAAACAATAATGGAAATAGATAATTATTATTAATTAAAAATTAATAATAACACTGAAGTTTTGTATAACCTAAAAAAATAATATGGTTGAGATTCATATGAACATTACAGTATTATTATTTGTCCGGTTTGTTAAATCCGAAATCCTTTATATCGGAGTCTGTTAAATCGAGGGTTTACTGAATTACGATTTGAGAAACCTTGCCCTGTACAAACACCTTCAACTTCTTGAATACTTCTCGTCCATGACTTAGTTAATTTTAATCCTAAAACTCAAGCTTCCACTTCACCCCCCAAATCCTTCCACTTCACCCCCTGTTCGTTCGAAATACCTGTCCAGCTGAGCCTTAAATTTATTTAGGCTATCAACTTCCACAACAAGGGATGGAAGTCTGTTCCACCAACCAACTACCCGCTGGCTAAAGGCAAATTTCCGCACATCTATCCTACATCTGTCTTTCCTCAATTTGAATTTATGCCCTCTCAGGTGATTATTCTGAGCAAGAGGCAGTATGCCATCAGCATTGAGCATGCTCAAACCATTCAAGGCTTTGTACACCTCTATCAGATCACCTCGCCGGTGCCTAGTCTCCAGACACTGTAATTTGCAAAACTTGAGCCTTTCTTCGTAAGAGCAACCCTTCGTTCCGTTCACTAACCTTGTTGCCCTTCTCTGTACTCATTCCAGCAGCTCTACATCCTTCTTGAAATGAGGCCTCCAAACCTGTATACAGTACTCAAGGTGCGGCCTGACCATTGCCTTATACAAGGGAATAATCACCTCCTTATCCCTGCTAGAAAAATTCCTGTATATCATTGATAAGACACAATGAGCTACTCTTGCAGCCCGTCTGCACTGCTCAGAGAACTTCATATCTGCCTGCACAATTACCCCCAGGTCCTTTTCATTCTCTACCACTGTCAGTGTAGTACCACAGAGTTGATACATAGCTCTAGGGTTGCTGTTTCCCATATGTAGTACTTTACATTTGTCAATGTTAAACTTCATTTGCCACCTCTCAGCCCATCTGCTCAACCTTTCCAGATCCTGTTGCAGCAGCATAGCGTCAGTAGCGTCCTTAACAACCCTGCCAACCTTTGTATCGTCTGCAAACTTGGACATTAAGATTGATATACCATCATCAATATTATTTATAAATACAGAAAACAACAATGGACCCAACAGTGAACCCTGAGGGACTCCACTGATAACATTAGTCCACGATGAGCAGTGTCCATTAATTACCACTCTCTGTCTTCTGCCACTCAACCATCCCTTTATCCATAGCAACAATTTGCCACCAATGCCACACTGCTCCAATTTGTGCAGCAGTCTTCCCTGTGCAACAGTATCAAAAGCCTTTCTAAGATCCAAATATATAATATCAAAGTTATTCCTTGCATCCAATTCTTTTGTGACTACATCATAGTATCCAATCAAATTGGTCAGGCAAGACCTTCCCTTAACAAAACCATGCTGTGTCTGAGCTATAACTGAATTCTTGTCAAGATGATCCTGCAGTGCTTCCATTAATTTTCCTGGAAAAAAAGTTAAACTCACAGGTCTATAATTACTTTTGTCAGCCTTTGATCCTCCTTTGTGAATTGGGGTTACATTTGCACAACTCCAGTCTGTGGGTACCTCCCCTGAGTCCAAGGAAGCTCTCATAATTATGGCTAACAGATTACTTACTTCCTTTGCTGCCTCCTTTAATATAACTGGATAGATCCCATCCACCCCAGGTGCCTTTCTTGTATTTATCTCCAACAATTTCTCCTCCACTTTACCCTCAGTTATTACAAGATCATCTAGCTCACTGCCAGTGTTCACTTCTTCTATGGCACTCTCCTTTCTGAACAACTCCTCATGTGTGAATGTAGATGCAAAATATTGATTTAGTTTGTTAGCTACCTGAGCAGGATCATGAACAGTTGAACCATCGATATCAAGTGGACCAATCTGATTCATCCCCTTCCTTCTAGAGTTTACATAAGTAAAGAACTCCTTGCTGTTTTTCTTTGCATCCCTTGCAAAAGATTTCTCGTAATCTGCCTTCGCCTGCCTAACCTCCTTTGTAACTTGGTTACAGATCAACTTATATCTATCATAGGCTTCTGTGTCACATGTTAATTTATATGTATCCCATGCATTTGTCTTCTCTGCTATATGTCTCATTAGTTCATCTGACATCCATTTAGGCCTGAACCTTGAACAATATTTCTTAGTTGGTATGTAAAGCCTAGTAGCTTCCAAGATAAGTTCTTTGATTGCTTCCCATTTTGAGTTTGCTGTTGGTAACATCGTCAGTTGGTCCCACTGTAGAATTTAAATACTGTCTCAGACCATCGTAGTCGCCTTTACGAAAGCAATAACCCTTCTCTTTACCTCTAATGGTAGTTACCTCCTTGAGTAAATGCCACTTCAGCACATTGTGATCACTGCCACCTAGTGGTTCCTGTATCTGCAGATTCTGCCGGTCTCCTACTCTTAATATCATTAGTGCCAACGTGTACAACTATATAACCTTTTGTGCCCTTAAAAGTCTTCGTGGACTAATGTTATTAGTGGAGTCCCCCAGGGTTCAGCATTGAGTCCATTGTTGTTTTCTGTATTTATTAATGATATTGATGATGGTATGTCAGGCTTAATGTCCATGTTTGCAGATGATACGAAGATCGGCAGGGTTGTTAATGACAGCATGCTCCTGCAACAGGATCTAGAAAAGTTGAGCAGATGGGCTGAGAGGTGGCAACTAAAGTTTAACATTGACAAATGTAAAGTACTGCATATGGGAAGTAGTAACCCCAGAGTAATGTATCAGTTGTGTAGTACTACAGTGACAGTGGTAGAGAATGAAAAGGACCTGGGGGTAATTGTGCAGGCAGATATGAAGTTTTCTGAGCAGTGCAGACAGTTTGCAAGAGTAGCTCATGGTGTCTTGTCAATGATTTACAGGAATATTTTTAGCAGGGATAAGAAGGCGATTATCCTCTTGTATAAGGCAGTGGTCAGGCCACACCTTGAGTACTGTATACAGGTCTGGAGGCCTGAAGATAACGTGAATCATATCTTATTTGATTGTCACTACTATTTGGACTATAGACAAGAACTTCAACTTACTGCAGGACACTTCACTAGTGAAAATAAACCTTTACTTGTTTGATCTCAGGTTGTATTTAATGCTCTTAATACATTTGCTACACGTCTGCAAAAGGAGAGATGAACTTCGATCAGTTAACTCAAGATAGACTGTTAGTTCTTGTGACAGGGTTGGTGTACAGAAAAGTGCTTTAACTACAGATTTCGTAGTTAAAGTACGCAAATTTCATAGCATGTAACTAGTGGTTCAGTGGAATAGTAGGGTCTGATTATGATAAATAAGTAGCTCAAAGGTTTACACTTGTTAGGCATGTGTTTTTTTGTTTTTAGCTAAGAAATTTTAATTTTTAGTAAGCTAATTTAAAACAGTTATTGTAACAGTATAATGTAACATATATCTTGAACTTGATAGCATAATATGTATTACTGCATTTAGGAATCTATTAGCTTAGCGTAGCATTGTCGATTAAGTGATTAATTTTATTAATATTCATTGTTGATCAGTTAAATTGTATTTTAAATTGAAAACATGCTCCAGACTAGAGCATTAAAGCAGCGGCACAAAGTAGTGGGAATGCTGTGGCTCGGGGGATTCTGGGGTGCTTTGCATAGCAAGTTTTAAGAAGAATGTAGAGCTGCTGGAACGAGTACAGAGAAGAGCAACAAGATTAGTGAATGGAACAAAGGGTTGCTCTTATGAAGAAAGGCTTGAGTTTTGCATATTACAGTGTCTGGAGACTAGGCACCTGTGTGTTGATCTGATTGAAGTGTATAAAGCATTGAATGGTTTGTGCATGCTCAATTCTAATGGGATTCTTCTTCTTGCTCAGAATAATCACCTGAGAGGGCAAAAATTCAAATTGAGGAAAGACAGTTGTAGGATAGATGTGTGCGGAAGTTTTCCTTTAGCCAGCAGGTGGTTGATTGGTGGTACAAACTTCCATCTGTTGTAGAAGTTGATAGCTTAAATAGATTCAAAGGCAGAACTAGACAAAGAAGGGTTTTTTTTTTTTTTGGCTTACTTTTTGCATCATGTGCCTTTTTTAATGCTAATGCTAACTTTTCAACTTCAGCTTTCTGGAACAACCTTCCTTCCGAAAACTACAAAATCTACAGAATTGAAGTCTAACGTAAACAAGTATCTTCTGTATTCTCAACCTTCAATCCATGCACTGTACCTTAGTATTAACAGTTCTGATACTTTGTTGTGTTTGTGGTTTTTATAAAAAAAATGTAGGGGACAACCAAATTTAAGAAATTTGTAGTACAAGTAATTTATTTCTCAGGTTTTTATTTATGTCTAGAACAGTAATCTTGCTAGAATGCATAATTAATTAATATAAATTTAAAAAAAATTAACTTTTTTTTTGAAGACAGCATATACAGTAATTACAGAATGCCTAGTAAGTGTGATTTCTAACTGACTGACAGTTATTCTAACAGTTGTATATATTTCTATATTTGTTTGCTTAGGTGAAAAGGGCATAGGAAAATTAACTGGAAAGTTATTGCATTATAAAGGAGTTGTATTTCATCGAATTGTAAAGAATTTTATGATTCAAGGAGGAGATTTTTCTGCAGGTAAGGAACTTTGTATTTTAAGGTACACATTTTTGTGAGGTTATTTATTGTGCTTTTAATAATAGTTTAAATGAGTGAGCAGATACAGATTTTGCAAAATTTATATGGGAAGCAGTGGCTGTGCATAATGTGTGCGAAACTCACCTCTGAATGAAATTTTTGTGAACCTATATAGCTATGCCAGAGAATCTAGGTCATTATTCTAAATAATGACTGAAAAAAAGTTTTCAGCTGTGGCCTAACAGGCCCACCTGTGAAATATCTATAGTACATTCACAGGGCACGGCTCAAACACTTCATTACAAAACTCGCCTCATTGCAGAGAACCATTTTGCGGTGTTTAGTTAAGGCATGCAGGACAGTCTCGACGCAAGCTCTGCAAGTACTAGCCGGAACATTACCTTTAGACTTGCAAGTTACTTATAGAGGCTTTTTATACAGACTGAAAAGGCAGATTGAGACCAAATTTCTTGGAATAACCATCAACCTTCAAGAAGATGCTAAAAGAGAAAGAAGGAGACTGTGGAACGAGTTAGTAAACATTTGGCAGTCTCGATGGGATACAGCTCCCGTTGGTGCAACAACGAGAAAATTTATACCACAAGTTTCATTTCTCCTTGATAAACGTGTTCGATTGTGGTTCTGCATGGACATATTCACGTCGTACCTGTTGACAGGACATGGATCGATGAACCAGAGTCTTCTTAGGTTCAATTTATCACAAACAGACCTCTGTTCGTGTGGATCACCAGAGAGTTGGGATCACATCTTGTTTCATTGCTCCCTGTATGACGATCTCAGACTTCCTCTTCAAGCACTTACTAATTTTCAATCAGGACAGGAGTCGTCTCTGCTTCAAAGCTCGGAGTCATTTCAGATTCTTCAGGCTTTCGCTCAAGGCGTATTTCTTCGAAGGCGTTCAGTGTCGACAGATCTCAACAGAATGCAGCACAACGGTCCTGCTGATGAATAGCTGGTTAGATCTCCTTATAATACATAAACTCAAATCCTCAAGAAATGAAACTTTCCTCGGCCTGCAGAAAAAATTAAGTGCTTTCTTCCTTTTCTTTTTTTTTTTTTTTTTTTTTTAATTTTATTTATTTTATTATTTAGTTACATAAATGTTTTATTTTAATAATTTTGGTTCCAAATCCAGCACCACGGGTGATCCTTTTTTTTTTTTTTTTTTCTCCCTCTGGAATGGGCCCCCAGAGGATCCTGGCCTACCTTCTGACAACATTAGGTGGGTCAGAGTCTCTCTTGAGACGGTACGTGCTTTACATGGACTGGCCCACCTTCCCATGGTGTGGACGAGTACCCAGAATCATCTGTCCAGGTGACTGATGCTTCTGGGTAGCCAAGTGGCCAGAACAGAACAACAAAACACACACATAATACACACAAACCGACGTCACACACATATTTGGCCCATTTGTAGTGATACTCTTCTTCACAGAGATATGAGGCGGAGTTGAACAAACGTTCTAGGAGCCGCCCTTTACATATACACATGTCCACACAGTACATTATTCACTAGCTTGAGATTATGGGCTCTTCTACTTATCTTCCGAAATATTCAGAGAGCTTTACTTTTTTTGGAAGTGATGTGCGTTGTTTATGCAGAGTTATTAAGTAAAATTCTTAATAAAACTGTTAAGCATTGAAAATTTTGAACTAATGCTTGTATGTGCAAAAATATGTTTTGTCAGTTAAATAAATAGCAGTGTTCTCCCCAGAAAATTTTTCCAGCCGGGTGACAGTATGAAGTAGCCTGGCGAGGAAGTGTAATACTTCGCATATTGATCGATATCGGTGAGCAGTACCATACGGTACCGCAAGAATTGCTTAAATTTTAGCCACGCGGTCAGTAAAATTCACTGGGAGGTGTGCCCATTCGATAGGTTCTGGAGAGAACACTGAATAGATAAATAATAATATAACCATGAGAGAGAGAGAGAGAGAGAGAGAGAGAGAGAGAGAGAGAGAGAGAGAGAGAGAGAGGCTCCATTGGAGAAGAGACATTGAGAAGTTGTGATCTGAAGTTTAGAGGACCACTGACATTGATCATGTACTCTGAAGGGTTACTGGTGTGAAAAAGATAAGTGTGTTGGATGTCTTTTGGATTCTATAATATTCTGGTATCTTTTGGATTCTATAATATTCTGGTAGTTAAACCAGTAAGTTGTGTGTGGTCATTAGTAATTGCAAAAGCCTTAGCAACTTGATCAGCTGGAGTTGTGAACATTAAAATCACCAAGGAAAATTACTTCACTGTTGGGAAAGTTAGCTAGAAGAAAGCCAAGTTTCAAAGAAAGGAAGTCAGAATTCAAAATGATTAGTGGAGTTTAGAGAATGATAGCGGCAACAGAGTAATTTGCAAAATGTGATAGAGAGATTTTAATTCAGAGGAGCTCAAAAAGAGGAAATTTCAAATTAGGTAACCTCTGACAAGGAATATTAGTGCAGACTTAATCACAAATACCACTTTGAGGCAAAGGGAATCATAGGAAGAATAGTTGGGGCAACTGAGATGAGAAGTGGTTGCCTCATCAGGCAAGTGATGAAACTATATTTTGAAGAATTTATTAAATATTATATTCCATGATATCATTAGGATTTTCATTTCTGGACATTAAACATTATTGATGTTTATAATATATGAAGCATTGAAATCTGCATGAATTGTATTTTTTAGTAACGTATAACATTATATATTTACTCTGAAGAAAAAATACATATTAACAGTATTTTTTTTTTTTTTTTTTTGATGCATTACTTATTAACATGACTGCGGAACTTTGGGGACTAATGATATTAAGCAGACACGATCTGGCGATTTGTTAGACCAATATGGGACCATGCTGAAGAAATTCTACGAGTTAGGTCAGAATGTCTATTTGTCTGCAATTCTGCCCAGGTACGATAGGACGGATTATATGCTGAAAGCCTTGTGAATTAACTCAAGACTTGAAAGACACTGCAAGGCTTTTGGGGGGAAATGTTTTATCAGCTTGACCTGCACTCGTAGGTAGAAAGAATCTGTTTTGCAGAGATAGGATACATTTAAACAAAGGTGGCGCAAGAGTTTTTAACAGTATGAGGATACCTTAAAGGTTCAGAGAAACTGCTAGTTTGGGGAACAAGGGTCATATAAATATGCATTTATTTGATAATATTGGTCAAAGTAATGCTTGCACATACCTCAAGAGTTCTTGTTTGTTATCACAACAGAACATATTAGCAAGATGTTCTGAGGGCAGAAACATTTCAAATGAGCAGGTAAGCAATATGACAGGAAAGCAAACTTAAAGAACTTTAATGGGTGTGTCAAGGTAGTTAACTATACAAGAATACTAAGTCTTAATTGTTCATACAGTGATGTCAGAAGTGTCATAAGTAATATGAGTGAATTCAAACTGTTGGTTAGGACAAGTAAAGCTAACATAATAGGACTTACAGAAATGTGGTGCCACCTGGAAATAGGGGATGATGAGTTTCAGTATGGTATGTACAATGTATTTAGGAAGGATAGGGCAGATAGAAGGGGTGATGGGGTCATGCTTCTTATTAAAAGCAGCCTGAGTGCAATGAAAGCTTTCCTGGATGCAAACGTTTCAAATGATAGTATAGAATCTATCTGGTGTGAGATAGTTGTAAGCAAAGGTATAATGAGAAGGGGTATAATCTACAGGCCAGATGATTGTGAAGGTTATTTATGTTGAGAGCCTCTACATGCAAATGGAATGGGCAAGTAAGCGTGAATGTCTTATTATGGGTGATTTTAATTTGGCTGTAATTGATTGGAGCAAATGGGAAGGAAATTCCACATGGGGGACAAATTTTTTTAAATCAACTAGATCAGGATTTTCCAAACTTTTTCAAGCACAGACTGGTGTTTACAGATTTTTTTTTTTTTTTTTTTTTCGTGGTCCACCTATAGTTATAAATTAATGTATTTTCAATAATTATACTCGTAGGTTCAGGAAATAATGACACTACTATTAGGACATTTAACATACCAGTAATAAAGCAATTAGAATCATTCATATTTACTGATGTTAATGAATTAGCATATTCATTAACATCAGTAAATATAAATAAAAGATAGGCAATTCATTTCTTTGTTTATTATCAAAAGTTTACATAAATTTGACATATTTTAGGAAAGTTAATTTTCTTATACTTTTATATAGGTATATTTAAAATAAGTTGTTCTCGGACCGATATTTTCTTTTCACGGACTGGTACCGAGCCGCGGACCACACTTTGGGAAACCCTGAACTAGGTGAATTTTATATGTACCAACACATTGGGGGAAAGTACTAGTGAAAAGAATATTCTAGACCTGATTATCACCCATGAACCAGATGATAAGGCTGACGGTACAGGAACCAGTAGCAGGAAGTTATCACAGAGTTCTATACTGGATGATGAAGAAAGAGGTAGCAGTAGTTAAAGGCAAAGGAATGGGTTTTAATTTCAGGAAAGGAAATTATGATGGCTTAAGGTGCTTCATGGCCTCTGTTAACTGGGTAATCTCACAGAGAGCAAATACAATTGAATTATGGTATACCTTTAAAACATTAATGACAGAAGCCTTGAATGCATATGTACCTTTAAAAAAAATACTCCATGATGAGGATTCCAAGTTGGATGAATAATGAAGTTGCCAGATTTCTTAAGCAGAAAAAGACGGCATGGAAAAGTTACAGAGCAATAAAAAGTACTGAAGTCTATAACAGCTACAAATTGATCTGTAATGCCACAGAAAAGGTTAGGCTGGTAAAGGCAGATTATGAGAAATCGCTGTCAAAGAGAGCGAAGAGTGGGGATAAGGAATTTTCGCATATATAAATGCAAAGAAGAGAACCAGATCGGATCCTTATGTAATGTAGTGGGATAGTATTAGATACCCCAGCTGATGTTTCATATGACCTCAACAGTTACTTTGCATCGATATTTACAGAAGAAAAACTCTTTATGTTAAAGAGAAATTATGGGAGTGAAGTTTAAAAATATGTAATTAATGATATTGAAATTTCACGTGATTATTTAATGAAAAACTTTTGAGCCTACAGGGGAGTAAGGCTTCTGGGGGTGATGACATATACCCGATAATTTTAAGGGAAGTGGCAAGTGACTTCATTGAACCATTGAGGCTAATTATGAAAGCATCACTGGACTTTTTTTTTTGATGATTTTAGTCAAGTTTGTATTATGCTCTTCAAATGTACAGAAATTTATTTTTTTATGTTTTACAGACTTACTAAATACTGAAGCCATTATTAATGTATATATTAACTGTGACAATACTTGCAGTAAAATAAATAAATTCAAAAGCCAGCAACACATTGATATCTCTCCTGATATCTTTTTCAGCAACAAAGAGCTTTGAAGGAAACTTAAAAAGATGTTGAAAATTGCAATTTAACATGAATGAATAGACGTTATTTTTAAGACATGCAACCTCTGGTTTAAACAAGTGAAAACCAAAATCAATCCTATCATCTGAGTTTTGTTTTAGTCATGCATACTCAGCATATACAATTGCATATATAATATGGTTTTATTAGGAACATGTATTGTTTGATGTAAGTGGAAATGTCTTCTAAGAAAAGCTTTTTTTTGTAATATTGTGTGTGGAATCACTTATTGAAATTGGTTATGCATCTCTTTGATTTAGGATTAGAGAATTTTTCAGTAGTATTATGGGTGTTGTTTTCCTAGCAACAGGTATATCCTGAGATTATATATTCGTTTATGATGTTAGGGAAGAAGTCAAGGGTGTTGGCACTGAGAATTTAAAAGGAGGGGGGAGAGAAACTTTTTTTTTTTTTTGTAAACACAGTGTTGGCAAGCAGTATTGTATTATTTAAAATAATTGGAATAGAAAATGTAAAATTTCTGTTATATTTTTTGTCATGAATTAAAATTTTGCTTTATAAAATGTATAGCAGTTTATTATAACTTAAAATATTTTTTCTTGTAGGCAATGGAAGTGGTGGTGAGTCCATATATGGTGGAACATTTAGAGGTAAGCATTTTAAATATGTTTAACATTTTCCATGGTAAACACTTTTAAGGAGTTACTTTGGGTAATTTTAACATCGGACTATCTGTATAGAATGTTTTTGCTTAATATGGTGAGCCCAATACTAAACTTCTCCAAAGCAACTCTTTTTAAAGAGTTTATGTTGGCCGTCTTTGGGTAAATGTTTAACTAGACTGGTAGAACAGCAACATCTGACAAGTCTGCTCATATGGGTTTTCTTAACACCTCTAACCTCTGTAAATAGAGGAGGTAATAAGAAAAGCCATATGGGCATTTCCAGAGTTAAATTTACCAAATTGAAAAAGTACAATGTGTGATCACCAGTCAGTGATACTGACTCACAAGCAAATCCTCTTCATGATTTAAAAGTTTTGAAAGAAGACAAATTAACTAACTCCTCAAGAAAAAGTACTTCTGAATTCTCCAAAACTTCTTGTAAAAGCAATCCTGAGCAGGCCAAGTAAGCTGATAACTCTAGGCATGTTATTCTCACTTCTGTGCAAAGTCTGTTCATATTTCTCTCTTCTGGCATGAATAAATTAATTTGCTTTTTTTTTTAAATATCATGACAACATTTTAAACTCCAAACATAGTTCTTCAATCCAGTGTGCCTCACTTCCATTTACTGAGATCATTACTCCTAGATATGTTGAAGAATGTGACGTGTTCAATTTCCTATACTAACAATTTTTAAATCTTCCAGGTCTGTTTTGGAAGTAGATTACTAAATGATTCTGACAGCCCTAGGCATTTCTACTGCCATGGTCGAGGAGAGCTTAAAACAAGATGAGAAGAGTCTGTTCTTTTATTCACTGAGGAATTAGTTTATTGTTGCATGTGACTACATGGTGTAACTATTGAAAAGTTATGTTCTTATAAATGCCAAGGTATATTACAAATTTCCTCAATTGGTAATGCACTTCTTTTAAATTTGAAATTTTTTGTGCACAAGTTTCCAGTACTTCTAAATGTTGAAGATAAAGAAATAGATGAAGCAATAGATGTTTTCCATATCAGTTCCATCAGTTTTGGGGTGTGCACTCTAGATACTATTGTGGGGGAAAAAGAAGAAAAAAAATTCAGTGTGCAGCAGTTGTCCTTAGTTGGGGAAACTGACAAATGCACAACAAAGCATGAAATATAACAGATTATTCCAAATCATGCTTGGCATTTTAATAATTCCTGATTGCATTGTTGAGCATTTTAGGATATTCAGCAAGCTAAGAAAAACAAAAAAAAGTTTAGATTTTCTCTTTCTGGCAGTGCTTTAGAAATGTCCTTGACAGTTGATTATAGGCAGCAGGACGATTGTTATAAACAAAACTTGGTTGAACATTTCTGAAGGGGGAAATGACTGCAACTGTATTATTCTTGAAGCCATGATGATAATTTTATCCGTACAGAAATACTCAGTTGGAGAAGTCCTAGGTAAGATAATGTTTGAAAGTATAGTACTGTACTGGTAAATAATCCTATGGTTATATTTTAATGTATATTTAAAATGTATGTTTTCTCAGAGAAATTTCATTTCTATGCAGTGTGGGCTTAAAAAAAATTAACTCAATCCATTCAAGGCCTTAAACACCTCAGATCTCACAGGTGCCTACTCTCCAGAAGCCACAGTTTGCACAACTGAAGCCTTTCTTGGTAAGACTGCTCTTTTGTTCCCTTCACCAATCTCATTTCCCTTCTCTGTACCAGTTCCACATGTATACATTCTTCCTAAAATGAGGCCTTCAGGCTTGTGTGCCGTACTCAAAATGCAACCTAAGCATTTCCTTGTACAGTGGGATAATCACCTCCTTATTCCTGTTAGCAAAGTTCATGTGTTATAATCATTGGCAAAACCCCATGAGCTGTCTACACAAATTTCCTCATCTTTTTCCCAAACTGCAACTTAAGTTTGGTATGAAGCTGGCATAATATCGCCCTGTAATTGTGATTTTGGGTGCAGTATAGTCAATTAATTGCAATCCTTGTGTCCAGAAAAATGAGGCCAACAATTTCCATCTAATGGTTGGATTTGAAACTTTTTCAATGTTGTATATCCCTCATACGTCCACTGCATGGTTTCTAATTTGGATTCAGGATCATAAAAATGTAGCCAAGTTTCAACACCAGTCAACAAATGGGTTAAAAATCTACCTGAATAAATTTTAATTCAGATAGATTTTTAAATGAATGAATTAATTTTAAATTCTCTTTTGATGACTACTATCTGATGTTTGTCAGGAATGGAAAGGTTTTTGGGAATCCATCTTGCACAAACTTATTTCCGAATGCTTGTGTATTATGTATCATGCAACATGCTTCCATGGGAAATACCGAGTGCTTTTTCAAATTCTTAATTCTTCTTTTAAAATTTTTTTTCAGCAATGGCAATTGTTTCAGAATTGATTGCTTCAGATGGCTGATATGATCTTGGATTATCCTTAACTTATTCCTGTACTCTGTTGAACTGTGCCAATCATCTTTCAACAGGAGCATAACTTGCTGATATTTCCCCAGACACTTTAGTCAATTCTTTCATGCCCTCATTGTTAAAAAATTTGATTACTGAATGATGCTGACTTGCTGGATATCAGTCTTCTTTCATCTACCAACATAAAAAAAATTAAATTAGGTTTTCATCCCATGTGAAACCGAGATCAGTATGCTTCTCTTCATCTTCTGTATAAGTGATTCGTCAACTGTTCTTTGGTGAATGCCATTTAATCTGTTTTCCTTTTTTTTTTTTTTTTTTTTTTAGCCAAATTGATGTAGATGCCCAGTGTAGATGAATGTGGATGCACAATATATATTCAGTTTGTCAGCATCTTGAGCAGGATAAACCATTCATATCTAGTGGAACAACATCATTCACCCCATTCCTTCTAATGCGTATTTAAGTAAAGAAGCCTTTGCTTTTTTTCTTTGTAATCTTTGCCAGAAACTTCTAATCTGCATTAGCTTGCCTAACTTCTTTTGTGACATGATTGCACGCCGTGAACTACTGTAGGCTTCTGTATCACCTAATAATTTATATGCATCCCATGTATTTTTCTTCTCTGACATGACTCTCATCTGACATCCATTTAGGTCTATGCCTTTAACAGTATCTCTTTGTTGGTATAAAAAGCTTAGTAGCTTCAACAACCACTATCCTCAATGCTTCCCATTTTAGAAATGACTATTGGTAACATCAGTTGGTCCCACTGATTAGAATTTAAAGACTGTCTGAGACTACTGTAGTCACCTTTATGAAAGCAATAGTCTTTCCCTTAACTCTTTACGGTAGTTGCATCCTTAAATTCTTATGTCCTTATATCCTTAAAAAGGAGTACTACCACGAGGTCGAAGAATTTTGAGCTTATAGGAACGGAAATAGTTATTTGGAAATTTTTGCCATATTTTTTGTTAAAAAGTATATTAAATTGTGTTTGACAACTAGTTTAATAGTATTAGCTTTTTTTAAAAATTTAGCTAGTCATTTTTATTTCCATTTAAAATTTAGCTAGTCATTTTTATTCCCATTTAAAATTTAGCTAGTCATTTAAGTAAAGAAGCTTTTGCTGTTTTTATTTGTAATCTTTGCCAGAAACTTCTAATCTGCATTAGCTTGCCTAACTTCTTTTGTGACATGATTGCATGCCGTGAACTACTGTAGGCTTCTGTCTCACCTAGTAATTTATATGCATCCCATGTATTTTTCTTCTCTGACATGACTCTCATCTGACATCCATTTAGGTCTATGCCTTTAACAGTATCTCTTCTTCATCACCTTTTAAGGGTACAAAGGGTGATATTGTTGTACACATTGGCACTAATGACATTAAGAGTAGGAGACTGGCGGAATTACTTAACAAGTACAGGTCAGTGTTGAAAAACAGCCATGAGTTAGGGTTAAATTTGAAAGTGTCTGCAATTCTGCCCAGACACAATAGGAGGAAGTATATTATTATTTTATTATTATTATTAGCTATATGGTGCAAGGAAGCCTGAGGCTTATGCTGCACCAGCCAAAAAAAAAAAAAAAAAAGAAAATCCCGAGTTACCCTGAGAGAGAGAGAGAGAGAGAGAGAGAGAGAGAGAGAGAGAGGGGGATAGAATTTTTCTCAGCCTGGTCTGTGCTTGTTAACAGGAGAGACTGCTTCTACAAGGATGGGATACACTTAAATAGAAAGGGTGCAAGAATATTTGCTGATGCTATCGAGGCAGAGTTAGATGGGTCAGAAAATTGCTCGCTTGGAGGGTGAGATACACGGACTAATAAATTAACAGTAGCCGCTGGCAGAGTTGAAAGTGATTCTTGCACTGCTTCTATTGAAATGCCATTGAGCAGCAGCCTGGAAAGCAAGGCAATGGGGATTTCCAGGACTGCTGGGAGTCATAATGGAACAAGTAAATACATGGGCTGTGTTAGGGTAACTAAGAGTAGAAACAGGTGCAGGTATACTTGCATGTACACCAATGCTAGGAATTATAGTTAATAAATTTTATGAGCTTGAAGTGCTAGTCAAGATATCAAAGGCAGATATTGTTAGGATATCAGAGATGTGGTGTCACACAGACATAAGCAGTGCAGAATTAGAATTTGAGGAGTACAATGTGTACAGGAAGGATAGACAGGACAGAAAGGGAGTAGGGGTTATGCTATTACCATTATTAGAGGCACATGATGCAAGAAAGCAAGCTTATGCAGCATCAGCCAAAAGAAAAAAAAAAAAAAACCACTTCCATTTCACTCCTCTGTTCGTACGAAATACCTGTCCAGTTCAGCCTTAAATTTATTTAGGCTATCAAATTCCACAACAAGGGATGAAGGGATGGAAGTCTGTTCCACCAACCAACTACCCGCTGGCTAAAGGCAAATTTCCGCACATCTATCCTACATCTGTCTTTCCTCAATCTGAATTTATGTCCTCTCAGGTGATTATTCTAAGCAAGAGGAAGCATCCCATCAGCATTGAGCATGCTAAAAAAACCATTCAAGGCTTTATACACCTCTATCAGATCACCTCGCCAGTGCCTAGTCTCCAGACACTGTAATTTGCAAAACTTGAGCCTTTCTTCGTAAGAGCAACCCTTTGTTCCATTCACTAATCTTGTTGCCCTTCTCTGTACTCGTTCCAGCAGCTCTACATCCTTCTTGAAATGAGGCCTCCAGACCTGTATACAGTACTCAAGGTGTGGCCTGACAGTTACATGGTGTAACTATTGAAAAGTTATGTTCTTATAAATGCCAAGGTATATTACAAATTTCCTCAATTGGTAATGCACTTCTTTTAAATTTGAAATTTTTTGTGCACAAGTTTCCAGTACTTCTAAATGTTGAAGATAAAGAAATAGATGAAGCAATAGATGTTTTCCATATCAGTTCCATCAGTTTTGGGGTGTGCACTCTAGATACTATTGTGGGGGAAAAAGAAGAAAAAAAATTCAGTGTGCAGCAGTTGTCCTTAGTTGGGGAAACTGACAAATGCACAACAAAGCATGAAATATAACAGATTATTCCAAATCATGCTTGGCATTTTAATAATTCCTGATTGCATTGTTGAGCATTTTAGGATATTCAGCAAGCTAAGAAAAACAAAAAAAAGTTTAGATTTTCTCTTTCTGGCAGTGCTTTAGAAATGTCCTTGACAGTTGATTATAGGCAGCAGGACGATTGTTATAAACAAAACTTGGTTGAACATTTCTGAAGGGGGAAATGACTGCAACTGTATTATTCTTGAAGCCATGATGATAATTTTATCCGTACAGAAATACTCAGTTGGAGAAGTCCTAGGTAAGATAATGTTTGAAAGTATAGTACTGTACTGGTAAATAATCCTATGGTTATATTTTAATGTATATTTAAAATGTATGTTTTCTCAGAGAAATTTCATTTCTATGCAGTGTGGGCTTAAAAAAAATTAACTCAATCCATTCAAGGCCTTAAACACCTCAGATCTCACAGGTGCCTACTCTCCAGAAGCCACAGTTTGCACAACTGAAGCCTTTCTTGGTAAGACTGCTCTTTTGTTCCCTTCACCAATCTCATTTCCCTTCTCTGTACCAGTTCCACATGTATACATTCTTCCTAAAATGAGGCCTTCAGGCTTGTGTGCCGTACTCAAAATGCAACCTAAGCATTTCCTTGTACAGTGGGATAATCACCTCCTTATTCCTGTTAGCAAAGTTCATGTGTTATAATCATTGGCAAAACCCCATGAGCTGTCTACACAAATTTCCTCATCTTTTTCCCAAACTGCAACTTAAGTTTGGTATGAAGCTGGCATAATATCGCCCTGTAATTGTGATTTTGGGTGCAGTATAGTCAATTAATTGCAATCCTTGTGTCCAGAAAAATGAGGCCAACAATTTCCATCTAATGGTTGGATTTGAAACTTTTTCAATGTTGTATATCCCTCATACGTCCACTGCATGGTTTCTAATTTGGATTCAGGATCATAAAAATGTAGCCAAGTTTCAACACCAGTCAACAAATGGGTTAAAAATCTACCTGAATAAATTTTAATTCAGATAGATTTTTAAATGAATGAATTAATTTTAAATTCTCTTTTGATGACTACTATCTGATGTTTGTCAGGAATGGAAAGGTTTTTGGGAATCCATCTTGCACAAACTTATTTCCGAATGCTTGTGTATTATGTATCATGCAACATGCTTCCATGGGAAATACCGAGTGCTTTTTCAAATTCTTAATTCTTCTTTTAAAATTTTTTTTCAGCAATGGCAATTGTTTCAGAATTGATTGCTTCAGATGGCTGATATGATCTTGGATTATCCTTAACTTATTCCTGTACTCTGTTGAACTGTGCCAATCATCTTTCAACAGGAGCATAACTTGCTGATATTTCCCCAGACACTTTAGTCAATTCTTTCATGCCCTCATTGTTAAAAAATTTGATTACTGAATGATGCTGACTTGCTGGATATCAGTCTTCTTTCATCTACCAACATAAAAAAAATTAAATTAGGTTTTCATCCCATGTGAAACCGAGATCAGTATGCTTCTCTTCATCTTCTGTATAAGTGATTCGTCAACTGTTCTTTGGTGAATGCCATTTAATCTGTTTTCCTTTTTTTTTTTTTTTTTTTTAGCCAAATTGATGTAGATGCCCAGTGTAGATGAATGTGGATGCACAATATATATTCAGTTTGTCAGCATCTTGAGCAGGATAAACCATTCATATCTAGTGGAACAACATCATTCACCCCATTCCTTCTAATGCGTATTTAAGTAAAGAAGCCTTTGCTTTTTTTCTTTGTAATCTTTGCCAGAAACTTCTAATCTGCATTAGCTTGCCTAACTTCTTTTGTGACATGATTGCACGCCGTGAACTACTGTAGGCTTCTGTATCACCTAATAATTTATATGCATCCCATGTATTTTTCTTCTCTGACATGACTCTCATCTGACATCCATTTAGGTCTATGCCTTTAACAGTATCTCTTTGTTGGTATAAAAAGCTTAGTAGCTTCAACAACCACTATCCTCAATGCTTCCCATTTTAGAAATGACTATTGGTAACATCAGTTGGTCCCACTGATTAGAATTTAAAGACTGTCTGAGACTACTGTAGTCACCTTTATGAAAGCAATAGTCTTTCCCTTAACTCTTTACGGTAGTTGCATCCTTAAATTCTTATGTCCTTATATCCTTAAAAAGGAGTACTACCACGAGGTCGAAGAATTTTGAGCTTATAGGAACGGAAATAGTTATTTGGAAATTTTTGCCATATTTTTTGTTAAAAAGTATATTAAATTGTGTTTGACAACTAGTTTAATAGTATTAGCTTTTTTTAAAAATTTAGCTAGTCATTTTTATTTCCATTTAAAATTTAGCTAGTCATTTTTATTCCCATTTAAAATTTAGCTAGTCATTTAAGTAAAGAAGCTTTTGCTGTTTTTATTTGTAATCTTTGCCAGAAACTTCTAATCTGCATTAGCTTGCCTAACTTCTTTTGTGACATGATTGCATGCCGTGAACTACTGTAGGCTTCTGTCTCACCTAGTAATTTATATGCATCCCATGTATTTTTCTTCTCTGACATGACTCTCATCTGACATCCATTTAGGTCTATGCCTTTAACAGTATCTCTTCTTCATCACCTTTTAAGGGTACAAAGGGTGATATTGTTGTACACATTGGCACTAATGACATTAAGAGTAGGAGACTGGCGGAATTACTTAACAAGTACAGGTCAGTGTTGAAAAACAGCCATGAGTTAGGGTTAAATTTGAAAGTGTCTGCAATTCTGCCCAGACACAATAGGAGGAAGTATATTATTATTTTATTATTATTATTAGCTATATGGTGCAAGGAAGCCTGAGGTTTATGCTGCACCAGCCAAAAAAAAAAAAAAAAAAGAAAATCCCGAGTTACCCTGAGAGAGAGAGAGAGAGAGAGAGAGAGAGAGAGAGAGAGAGAGAGAGAGAGAGAGAGAGAGAGAGAGGGGGATAGAATTTTTCTCAGCCTGGTCTGTGCTTGTTAACAGGAGAGACTGCTTCTACAAGGATGGGATACACTTAAATAGAAAGGGTGCAAGAATATTTGCTGATGCTATCGAGGCAGAGTTAGATGGGTCAGAAAATTGCTCGCTTGGAGGGTGAGATACACGGACTAATAAATTAACAGTAGCCGCTGGCAGAGTTGAAAGTGATTCTTGCACTGCTTCTATTGAAATGCCATTGAGCAGCAGCCTGGAAAGCAAGGCAATGGGGATTTCCAGGACTGCTGGGAGTCATAATGGAACAAGTAAATACATGGGCTGTGTTAGGGTAACTAAGAGTAGAAACAGGTGCAGGTATACTTGCATGTACACCAATGCTAGGAATTATAGTTAATAAATTTTATGAGCTTGAAGTGCTAGTCAAGATATCAAAGGCAGATATTGTTAGGATATCAGAGATGTGGTGTCACACAGACATAAGCAGTGCAGAATTAGAATTTGAGGAGTACAATGTGTACAGGAAGGATAGACAGGACAGAAAGGGAGTAGGGGTTATGCTATTACCATTATTAGAGGCACATGATGCAAGAAAGCAAGCTTATGCAGCATCAGCCAAAAGAAAAAAAAAAAAAAACCACTTCCATTTCACTCCTCTGTTCGTACGAAATACCTGTCCAGTTCAGCCTTAAATTTATTTAGGCTATCAAATTCCACAACAAGGGATGAAGGGATGGAAGTCTGTTCCACCAACCAACTACCCGCTGGCTAAAGGCAAATTTCCGCACATCTATCCTACATCTGTCTTTCCTCAATCTGAATTTATGTCCTCTCAGGTGATTATTCTAAGCAAGAGGAAGCATCCCATCAGCATTGAGCATGCTAAAAAAACCATTCAAGGCTTTATACACCTCTATCAGATCACCTCGCCAGTGCCTAGTCTCCAGACACTGTAATTTGCAAAACTTGAGCCTTTCTTCGTAAGAGCAACCCTTTGTTCCATTCACTAATCTTGTTGCCCTTCTCTGTACTCGTTCCAGCAGCTCTACATCCTTCTTGAAATGAGGCCTCCAGACCTGTATACAGTACTCAAGGTGTGGCCTGACCATTGCCTTATACAAGGGAATAATCACCTCCTTATCCCTGCTAGAAAATTTCCTGTATATCATTGACAAGACACCATGAGCTACTCTTGCAGCCCGACTGCACTGCTCAGAGAACTTCATATCTGTCTGCACAATTACCCCCAGGTCCTTTTCATTCTCTGCCACTGTCAGTGTAGTATCACAGAGTTGATACGTTGCTCTGGGGTTGCTGTTTCCCATATGTAGTACTTTACATTTGTCAATGTTAAACTTCATTTGCCGCCTCTCAGCCCATCTGCTCAACCTTTCCAGATCCTGTTGCAGCAGCATAGCGTCAGTAGTGTCCTTAACAACCCTGCCAACCTTTGTATCGTCTGCAAACTTGGACATTAAGCTTGATATACCATCATCAATATCATTTATAAATACAGAAAACAATGATGGACCCAACGCTGAACCCTGAGGGATTCCACTAATAACATTAGTCCACGATGAGCAGTGTCCATTGATTACCATTCTCTGTCTTCTCCCCCTCAACCATCCTTTTATCCCTAGCAGCAATTTGCCTTCAATGCCACACTGTTCCAATTTGTGCAGCAGTCTTCCATGTGCAACAGTATCAGAAGCCTTTCTAAGATCCAAATGTATAATATCAAAGTTATTCCCTGCATCCAGTTCTTTTGTGACTGCATCGTAGTATCCAATCAAATTGGTCAGGCAAGATTTTCCCTTACCATAAACATGCTGTGTCCAAGCTATAACTGAAGTCTTGTCTAGATGATCCTGCGGTGCTTCTTTAACCAGTGCCTCCATTAATTTTCCTGGAACAGAAGTTAAACTCACAGGTCTATAATTACTTGTGTCAGCCTTTGATCCTCCTTTGTGAATTGGGGTCGCATTTGCACATTTCCAGTCTATGGGTACCTCCCCTGAGTCCAAAGAAGCTCTCATAATTATGGCTAATGGTTTGCTTACTTCCCTTGCTGCCTCCTTTAATATAACTGGATAGATCCCATCCACCCCAGGTGCCTTTTTTATGTTTATCCTCAATAATTTCTCCTCCACTTTCTTCTCAGTTATTACAAAATCATCTAGCTCACTGCCAGAGTTTACTTCACCTCTGGCATTCCTCTTCCTGAATAACTCCTCATGTGCGAATGTAGATGCAAAATACTCGTTTAGTTTGTTAGCAATCTGAGCAGGATCCTCAACTGTTGAACCATCTATATATGTATCCAGTGTACCAATCTGATTCATCCCTTTCCTTCTAGAGTTTACATAGGTAAAGAACACTTTTCTGTTTTTCTTTGCATCCTTTGCTAAGGATTTCTCATAATCTGCCTTTGCCTGCCTAATCTCCTTTGTGACTTGGTTACAGACCAGCTTATATCTATCATAGGCTTCCATGTCACCCATTAATTTATATGTATCCCATGCATTTTTCTTTTCTGCCATATGTCTCATTAGTTCATCTGACATCCATTTAGGTCTAAAACCTGAACAATATTGATTAGTTTATATGTAAAGCCTATTAGCTGCCAAGATAAGTTCTTTGAATGCGTCCCATTTTGAATTTGCTGTTGGTAACATCATCAGTTGGTCCCACTGTATAGAATTTAAATACTGTCTCAGACCATCATCATCAAATACTGTCTCAGACCATCATCATGATAAATACCTCTTTGAGTAAATCCCACTTCAGCACACTGTGATCACTGCCACCTAGTGGTTCCCTTATCTGCAGATTCTTAATGCATGAAGAATCACTACTGATAATCAGATCAAGAGTATTACTCCCTCTAGTTGCCTCCCGAATGTGCTGATGTAGAAAATAATCATCCAATAAATCCACAAAAGCCTTGCTAGTGTGTGAGTGACCAACCCACAAATTCCAGTCAATATCTGGGAAATTAAAATTCCCCATTATAAGACTCTCATTTACTGGTCCACTCTCTTTCTCTGTACAGTTTCTTATTATACTCATTAGAGTCATTAGGCCTATAGCACACTCCTACTCTCAATTTTGATCTCCCAATGCTCATGTCACACCAAACTGACTCGCCACTGCACTGTCAAGCAATGTCGACTGGCTTCACTTCCTTGGATTTTGTGTTTCTTAACTAATAGCATAACCCCTCCTCCCTTCCTATCCTGTCTATCCTTTCTGTACACACACTCCCCAAATTCCAGTTTTGCATTCCTTATATCTGTGTGACACCACATCTCTGATATCCCAACAATATCTGCCTTTGATGTTTTGAGCAATACCTCAAATTCATCAAATTTATTTACCATTTATTACCTGTTAGTTAAGAAACATAAAATCTAAGGAAGTGCATTCAATTGATATTGGTGGACAATGCAATGTTGAGTCTGTTTGATGTGACATAAGCACTGGGAAAGGAAAAATGAGAGTAGGTGTGTGTTATAGGCCTAATGAATCTGATGAGTATAATGAGCAATTGTGCATAGAAATAAAGTGGGCCAGTAAATCAGAGTGTCTTATAATGGGGGATTTTAATTTCCCAGAGATCGACTGGAATTTGTGGGTTGGTCACTCTCACACTAGCAAGGCTTTTATGGATTTATTGGATGGTTGTTTTCTACAGCAGCATGTTCGGGAGGCAACTAGAGGGAGTAATACTCTTGATCTGATTATCCGTAGTGATTCTTCATGCATTAAGAATCTGCAGATAAAGGAACCACTAGGTGGCAGTCATCACAGTGTGCTTCAGTGGGATTTACTCAAAGAGGTAACTACCATCACGGGTAAAGGGAAGGGTTTTTGCTTTCGTACAGGTGACTATGGTGGTCTGAGACAGTTTTTAAATTCTATACTGTGGGACCAACTGATGACATTACCAACAGCAAATTCAAAATGGGAAACATTCAAAGAATTAATCTTGGAAGCTACTAGGCTTTTCATACCAACTAAGAAATATTGTTCAAGATTTAGGCCTAAATGGATGTCAGATGAACTAATTAGACATGTGGCAGAGAAAAAAATGCATGGGATACATATAAATTAACAGGTGACACAGAAGCCTATGATAGATATAAACTGGTCTGTAACCAAGTCACCAAGGAGGTTAGGCAGGCAAAGGCAGATTATAAGAAATCTTTGGCAAAAAATGTAAAGAAAAACAGCAAAGAGTTCTTTACTTATGTAAACTCTAGAAGGAAGGGGATGAATCAGATTGGTCCACTTGATATCGATGGTTCAACTGTTGATGATCCTGCTCAGGTAGCTATCAAATTGAATGAATATTTTGCATTTACATTCACCCATGAGGAGTTATTCAGGGAGGGGAATGCCAGAGGTGAGTTAAACTCTATCAATGAGCTGGATGATTTTGTAATAACTGAGAGTAAAGTGGAGGAGAAATTGAAGATAAACAACAAAGGCACCTGGCGTGGATGGAATCTATCCAGTTATATTAAAGGAGGCAGCAAAGGAAGTAAGCAAATCCGTAGCCATAATTATGATAGAGCTTCCTTGGACTCAGGGAAGATACCCATGTACTGGAGATGTGCAAATGTGTCCCCAATCCACAAAGGAGGATCGAGGGGAGGCAGGTAATTACAGACCTGTTAGATTAACTTCTGTTCCAGGGAAATTAATGGAGGCACTGGTTAAAGAAGCATTGCAGGTCATCTTGATAAGATTTCAGTTATAACTCGGACACAGCATGGGTTTGTTAAGGGGAAGTCTTGTCTGACCAATTTGATTTGATACTAAGATGTAGGCACAAAAGAACTCGATGCAAATAATAATTTGAATATCATATATTTGAATCTTTTGAAAGGCCTTTGATACCAGTGCACATGGAAGACTGCTGCACAAATTGGAGCAGTGTGGCATTGGAGGCAAATTGCTGCTATGAATAAAGGGATGGTTGAGTGGGAGAAGACAGAGTGGTAATCCATAGACACCACTCTTTGTGCACTAATGTTATTAGTGGAGTCCCCCAGGTTTCAGTGTTGGGTCCATTGTTGTTTTCTGTATTCATCAATGATATTGATTGTATATCAGGCTTAATGTCCAAGTTTGCAGATGATACGAAGGTCGGCAGGGTTGTTAAGGGCAGTAAGCTTCTGCAACAGGATCTAGAAAAGTTGAGCAGATGGGCTGAGAGGTGGCAACTAAAGTTTAATATTGACAAATGCAAAGTACAGTAAACCCCCGCTATTCGCAGTATCTGTATTTGCGGTTTCGCGTATTCGTGGTCGCTGATTTAATATAAAATGAAACCTAAAAAAATGTGAATTTTAAAGTGCCATGAACATTTTCCACCATAAAAAAACATGGGCATTGCTAAAATTATCTTTCCCTGTCAAAACAGCGCTCAGTGGATGGTGGGAGAGGGATGACAAAATCGCGAGCGTGGATGTTTCTCGCTAATCCCTGTTCAGTATGTGTTATGCGCTTATAATGGAAGGTTTCGTCGTTTGGTTTTAATTTATATGCTTATAAATTGAATAAATTTATAAATTGATATGCTTACAAAAGTGATAAATCTACCGTTTTGCGGTGTAAAACAGACTTTTTTGAGTGTGTTAACGGAAAAAAGTGACTTTATTGTGGACAAATTCTTTCTAACCCGTATACAAAAATATGGCTACGAAAATGTCAGAGTCAATTGGTCCTAACAAAGAATCTGCAGTATGGGTAGATGAAGCTCATATGATTAGTCTGACTTTTGGTAGAAATTTACCAACATCTCCTTCGCAGCTCCATCCAGATGATCCACTGGGACTTTCAGATGAAGCTAATGTGTAAGAATTTATATATATATATGTTAATATCAAAGCTTTTAATTAATAAATAAGATAAATACAACTTTCTTTATGTATGACTTATTACCATATCTGCTGATTTTAATGAATGAATGGAAAGGATATAAAAAAAAACGACATCACTTGTTCAGAAATGCATTTCTTGCGTGGATTATCTGCTAAATCGCAGTGACGTTTCTGTTGTTGAATTTCTTCAGTTCTTCATAGTTCAAGTTCATTGGAAAATAAATATTAAAAAACACTACTGAGAAATGAGAATTTCACTGTCCTTAGGTGGCGTTGATTATGTTATGCGAGAAAGAAGAGAGAAATTAAATATTGGAAGTAAACATATATTTTGGAGAGGGCTTAACCTGATTGGTTTAAAGAAATTGTACATTAGATTCCATATATCAGAAATTTCAACAGTTAACTGTACATTGAGAAATTTTTGAGTGTTTGTCTTTAAAGTTTTTGATAGTAATGCCTCTGTAATACATGACTTATAATTGCTTGGTAGTTTAACTAAAACTTTGGCATAATTCAAGTATGGTTCATGAAAAAATTGATCAACACATGATGCTAGTTCAGTTTTTCTGCTGATATTGTGGAAACTATAATTATGAAAATATAAATACGAAAATTAATTATATAATGTTATATCTAATAGAAGTGGAACTTATGTATCTTCTGGACAGTTTTCTTGACACTTAGTCATATATATGCTATAATGTTAAGATATTGAACGTTGTAAGTGCATTTATTAGAATTTTTTTTTAAAAAAACCCTCTATTTTTTACCAATTTTTTTGAACAGGTTGGAAGTAAAACTTTAATATCTATAGCTTGGAAGATTTATTTGATTTCTTGCTAGTGAACTATGATATGCAATGGATATAAAAGTGCAGAAGGATTGGAAAGATTTATTCTTCTAAAAGAAATCTTTCTACTGCACATTGCAATATTAATTAATATTGTTTTAATTGATTAATTAATTATAATAATTAAATTATAAAATAATATTATTAAATTATTATTCAATGTCTAGCTTTTATATAAAAGATACAGACTTTCATAATAATTGATTTAGATAATAACTGTAATTGCATTTTTAAAATGTATTATAAATTCATTTATTCTGAATTTATTTCATTGGGTGCCTCTGGTGAATTGGCACCAATGGCCTAGGACCACATTTGCTATACCCTAGTTGGGTATGGATCTGTGCTTACAAATTCTGCCCTTCAACCTCCTTTTCATTTGTCTGATTTAATCTGCCTACAAATATGGACACTACAATTGATAGGTAACTTTACTCCAAAATAATTTCATGTCCAGGAGTGAACATGGGTTCCTGCTTTTTTAATTATATCCTGACTAATAATATATTTTTTTCCTTAATCATAATGCTACCATTATGATTAAGAGATCTCTGAGTTTGCATCCTGTATAATAGAGTTTGGGCATACTATCCATGCTATGCACAGTGCCAAAATTAGTTAACTAATTTTCACACATTAGTTTACTTCAAAGTGTGTACAAAATAGACAGAAGTATATATACACAGGCCAGCTTGCTGCACCATCACACGAAGAAAGACGGTATATGATCCTCTTTAATCTCCATTGTAAATTTTAGCTCATCTTCATAATAATATTGAATCTCCAAGAACTTATCAGCATAGTGCCTATCAGCTCCATGTACATTTAGGCACTGGAGGATGGGTGCTGGCCATAATCCTGACAAGCAATGATCTTAACTAGCCATAATCCAAAACCAAACTTGACTAGCCAAACCAAACTCCCGATAGATGTAATACCCTATTAATACCAAGAAATAAAAATCTTGATAAGCTATAATACTAACAATACAGTAATATTGGGCTGTCTGTAATACTAGATTTAAAAATTCTAGGAATTAATAGTGTTTTTTTGGAGAACATTGTTCTCATTTATTTGGATATTTCCTCTTGTCGAAAGGACAAAATTTGTGAAATTGTTCCATCACAAAAAGAGAACAACAGAATTAACATATGTGGTTATTTAACAGTAAAAGACAAACATTGTGAGGATATTTATTATTGGTGTTGTGAAAGAAGAAAATCAGAAAATTGTGCAGATAGAACAATGAAAAAATATTTGAATGGGAAATATCATTTTCAAAAGTTTCGTATGTGCTGCTACTGTTGCAAAAATTATTGGGCAAATTAAAATGCATGAAAAATCTTGTGTGGCAGATAGGTGGTAGATGACGCTTGTCAGCCGGTGCAATACCACCACCTTGCTTATTGGAGGCTTGAAGAGGCGAAACCCATGTTTAGTCTCTAGAGCAAAGTTTCCGGCATCCCTCCCCATACTTCTCCTTCAACCCATGCATGGTACTAAGTACTATAGGTTTTGATACCTTTCGTGTTTGGGGATTTCATAAAAAAAAAAAAAAAAAAAAAAAAAATCAAACATTGCCATCCCTCAACAGACTCAGATATACACCGATGAGCCAAAACATTATGACCACCTAGCTAATATAATGTTGGTCCTCCACGTGCACCAAAACAGCTCGTACCCAGCAAGGCATGGATGCTACAAGATTTCTAAACGTGTCTTGTGGTATCTGATACCAACACGTACCTAGCAGATCCTTTACCTCCTGTACGGTCCGTGGTTTACTGTAGGTCAGAGTTGCTGTTCCAACACAAATCACAGATGCTCGATGGGTTTGATGTTTGGGAAATTTAGAGGCCAGTACAATACCCGGAAGTCTTCCTCATGTTCCGTGAACCAGTCTTGAACAGTCGGGGCGGTGTGGCATGGCGCATTATCCTGCTGAAAGATGGCACCGCCAGAGGGGAAGAACATTGTCCATGTGCCAAGCACTCTGACATCTGGACCCAGGATATCCCAGCAGAACATCGTCCAAAGCACGACACTGCCGCCACCAGCTTGTTTTCATCCCACAGTGAATCCAGGCACCATCGCTTCCCCAGGTAAATGATGCACCCATACTCGGCCGTCCACATGGTGCAACAGGAAATGTGATTCATCGGACCAGATGACTTTCTTCCAATCACTCAAGGTCCAGTTTCGATGCTCACTTGCCCATTGTAGGTGCTGTCATCGGTGAACCGTGGTTAGCATAGGCACTCGGAGCGGCCTGTGGCTATGCATCCCCATTTTCCGCAGGATTCAATGTACTGTGTGTGTTGTGACACATTACTCCCGTCAACAGCATTCCAATTACTGACGAGTTGTGCCACAGTTGCCCTTCTGTTACCACGTACCATCCGGGAGAGCCTTCGCTCATCTCGAGCATCAATGAGCCGTGGTTGTCCAACACCTCGCTGGCGGTTCATAGGTTTTCCTTCCTCGGACCACTTTCAGTAGGTACTAACCACGGCTGACTGTGAGCATCCCACCAGCCGTGTCGTTTCGGATATGCTCTGACCCAGTTGTCTGGCCATTACAATTTGGCCTTTGTCAAACTCGCTTAAGTCTGCTGGCTTTCCCATCTGAAGAACAAGAGTAACACTGATTACAGAGGTCAGTGTCAGGTGTTTTTTATACCATGTCCTGACCTGCGCACGCGCCGTAGTTCAGCTGCAGTTGCTTCGATTTGCATAATGACATGCTGGTCATAATGTTTTGGCTTATCGGTGTATATGCCATCAAAAAAAACTTTCTCTGCAAGAAAATAAAATGGGTGAGAAAGCTGAACCACTGGCAGATCCACAATCATTGGATTAAATTGAATTTTCCAATTGCTTTGTAAAAGCATTTTGATTTTTACAACAAAAGTAAATTTTCAACGTTTATTGCAGGTTCAGCTCAATATTGGATTATGAATGGTACATTCAAAACTGTTCCCAAATTTTTTTTATCAACTTTATACAATATATGCATGGTTGGTTCTAGAAATTACCAAATTCTACCATTAGTTTGTGTTAATGCCCAGAAAGAGTGAAGAAAGTTCTAAACATTTATTTCAAGATTTTGATTGACTTTGCTGAAGAAAATGAAATTTAACTTATGAAGAAAATGAAAATGAATTGAAGAAAATGAAAATGAACTTAAATGTCTGGAGCGGAGCCCTCAAAACTTCTCTGAGTCGATGGCGATTTACGAGTGAGTCATGATTTAATCCGTTGTGGAACCTGTGGAATGTTTTCCAAGGTCGACCTGGTGACTAATCCTAGCTCACCTGGGGATTCTTTTCTTTGTGATCGATGTAAGGAGTGCACCGATCTTAAATTACAATTTGGTGCATTGATGGAACAATTTGAGTCCCTGAAAAAAACGGGTGCTTGCCCTCGAGAATAATGCATATGGGAGTTCGTCAGGGACTCAAGACTCCAGCAATCTACCAAGTGATGCACACACCCGATTCGAGCCTCAAAACAGAAAAACCAAGTGCAAACTACTCTGGTTAAAAAGGACATTGTTTTATTAGGAGACTCCATTGTCAGGGAAACGGGGAATATTTTTTGTAATAAGGATAGGTGGAGTAGAACCAGGGTATGTCCGCCTGGAGCAACTATTGATTATGTCACCAACAGATTTCAGATTTTAAAGGGGGTAAAGAGAATATTATAATTCATGTGGGAACTAATGATATTAAACGTACACGATCTGACGATTTGTTGGAAAAATATAGGGCCATGCTGAGGAAATCCCGCGAGCTAGGCCACAATGTCTATGTGTCTGCAATTCTGCCCAGACATGATAGGAGGGATTATATGTTAAGAGCCTTGTGGATTAACTCAAGACTTGAAGGAATCTGCAAGGCTTTAGGGGGGAAATTTCTATCAGCATGGCCCACACTTGTAGGTAGAAGGAATTTGTTTTGTAGAGACGGGATACACTTAAACAAAGGTGGTGCAAACGTTTTTGCCAGTATTATTGAGGATACCTTAAAGGTTCAGGGAAACTGTTTATCTGATAATATTGGTCAAAGTAACTCTTGCACTTACCTTAAGAGTTCTTATCTGTTACCCCAACTGGACCTATTATCTAGATGTTCTGGGGGCAGAAACGTTTCACGTGGGCACGTAGCTAATGCTAGGGAAGAGAGCCTAAAAAACTTCAAGGGTTGTGTTAGGGTTGTTAAATATACAAGAACAGTAAATCTTAATTGTTTATACAGTAACGTTAGAAGTGTCGTCAATAAAATGAGCGAATTCGAACTGCTGGTTAAAACAAGTAACGTGGACATAATAGGGCTTACAGAGACGTGGTGCCACCCGGAAATTGGGGATGACGAGTTTCAGTACGGCTTGTATAATGTATTTAGGAAGGATAGGGTAGATAGAAGGGGTGGTGGGGTAATGCTTCTTATCAGAAGCAGCCTGAGTGCGACGATAGCTTTCCCGGATTCAGACATTTCACATGCTAGTATAGAGTCTGTATGGTGTGAGATAGTTGGAAACAAAGGTATAATGCGAGTAGGAGTAATCTACAGACCAGGTGATTGTGAAGATTATGACAAAGGTCTCTACATTCAAATGGAATGGGCAAGTAAGCGTCAATGTCTTATTATGGGTGATTTCAACTTGCCACTAATTGATTGGAATAAATGGGAAGGAAACTCGACATGGGGGAACAAAATTTTTAAATCAACTAGATGACTGTTATTTGTATCAACATGTCAGGGAAAGTACTAGAGAAAAGAATATCCTAGACCTCATCATCACACATGAATCAGATGACATAACAGGGCTGACAGTAGAGGAACCAGTAGCAGGAAGTGATCACGGAGTTCTACGGTGGATGATGACGAGAGAGGTAGCAGAAGTAAAAGGCAAAGGAATGGGTTTTAACTTCAGAAAAGGAAATTACGATGCCTTAAGGTACTACATGGCCTCTATTAACTGGGTGGATATCGCGCAGAGAATGAATACATTTGAACTGTGGTACACTTTTAAAACATTAATCACAGATGCCTTGAATGTGTATATACCATTAAAGAAATACTCCACGAGGAGGGTTCCAAGTTGGATGAATAGTGAAGTTACCACATTACTTGAGCAGAAAAAGGTGGCATGGAAAGGTTACAGAGCAATAAAAAGTATTGAAGCCTATAACAACTACAAGGTGATGTGTAATAGAGCCACAGAAAAGGTTCGACAGGCAAAGGCAGTTTATGAGAAATCACTAGCAAACAGAGCAAAGAGGGGGGATAAAGAATTCTTCACATATATAAATGCCAAGAAGAACAGGACAAACCAGATCGGACCTTTACGTAAGGGAAAGGGGATAGTATTAAATACACTAGCTGCCGTTGCAAATGAACTCAACAGTTATTTTGCATCGATATTTACAAATGAAAAACCTTTTGTGGCAATGGAAATTGTGGGAGTGAAGTTAAAAAATATGTAATTAATGATATTGAAATTTCGCAAGATTATTTAATGAAAAAACTTTCGAGCCTACAGACCAGTAAGGCTCCTGGAGTTGATGGAATATACCCTATAATCTTAAGGGAGGCGGCAAGCGAGTGCATTGAACCATTGAGGCTAATTATGCGAGCATCACTAGACTCTGGGGAGATTCCCTTGGATTGGAAAAGTGCAAATGTATCTCCCATACATAAGGGTGGCTCTAAAAGTGAAGTTGGAAATTATCGACCTGTCAGTCTGACTTCAGTAGTAGGGAAAATCATGGAGGCAATGATCAAGGGTGGAATTCAGGATCATTTGGATCGAATTGAAATTCTCAAGGATACTCAGCATGGTTTTGTAAAGAGAAAATCATGTTTAACAAATCTGGTTCGCTATTTCGAAAGGGTCACTCACGAGCTGGATTTAGGGAATAATTTCGACATTGTTTATTTAGATTTCAGTAAAGCTTTTGACTCAGTCCCACATGAGCGGTTGCTTTATAAGCTGGAACAGGTTGGAATCACTGGGAAAATCCTTAGATGGATAGCAAGATGGCTTCAGAGTAGGAGGCAGAGGGTTGTGATAAATGGCTATTCCTCAGATTGGGTTGATGTAAGAAGTGGGGTTCCCCAAGGATCAGTATTAGGACCACTGTTGTTTTTAATTTTCATAAACGACATTGATGAAGGGATAGAGGGCGTGATGTCTAAATATGCAGATGATGTTAAAATTGGTAGAGTAATTAATGATCACTGTCAAGCTGAACTTCTTCAGAGAGACCTAGATAGACTTCAGGAATGGTCAGAAAAATGGCAGCTATGCTTTAATCCAACAAAGTGTAAGGTATTACACCTGGGAAACAGTAATCCCAAAATAACTTATTCACTTGGTGGAGTTCAACTAAATCCAGTACTGGAGGAAAGGGACTTGGGTGTTACGATACGGTCAGATATGAAATTCTCTGAGCATTGTAAACAGGTTGCAAGGAAGGCCCATGGTGTCCTATTGATGATCTATCGAACTTTTGCAAGTAGAGATAGGGACGTGATAATCCCATTATATAAGGCTTATGTTAGATCACACTTGGAATACTGTGTTCAAGTATGGAGACCGCACCTAAAGAAAGACATCGAGCTTCTTGAAAGGGTGCAAAGACGGGTAACTCGCCTGGTGAGATCGGCAAAAGGGCGTCCTTATGAAGAAAGACTTCGAATATGTGGGTTGCAGAGTTTGGAAACTAGACACCTTAGAGGAGATTTGATTGAGGTGTTTAAGGCTCTGAGAGGCATCAGTAAAATGAATGAGGACGAAATTTTCAAGATTATAAATGATGCTAGAACTAGGGGACATAAATTCAAGTTACAGAGGGAAATGTTTAGATTGGACTGCAGGAAGTTTTATTTTAGCCTGCGAGTTATAAATTACTGGAATAAGTTGCCTTCATGGGTGGTAGAGGCCGACAGTTTGGGGAAATTCAAAGGTCATCTGGATAGTACTTTCGGGTAAGGGAAGCGCATAGGATGATAGTTAATATCCTTTTCTTTTATTAATTATTATTATTTATCCTATTTTTTTTTTTTTTTTTTTGTGTTTTTATCATTGTTTTGTTCGGAATTTTTTTTTTTTTTTTGGCTGGTGCAGCATAAGCCATAGGCTTTCTTTCGCCATGCGACCATTACTAATACTAATAACAAGGGAAATGTGAAAAGATCAAAGAAGGTGATGACATTAGCGAATACAATTGAGTTGTTAGACCCAATTTCTAATGGTGAAAGTGTCTCCTCAGTGGCAAAACATTATAAAATCAATGAGTCAACGGTACGATCAACCAAAAAATCGGAAGAAAAAATCCACCGTAGTGTCCGTGAAAATGTGATAATTGCTTCAAAAATTTGCTCTGTAACTTGTGATGTTAAATTAGAAAAAATGGAAGAAGCTTTAAATCTCTGGATAGAAGACCGAACTCAAAATAAAATTCCGTTAAGTTCACTCATCATTCGTGAAAAAGCAAAACTCCTTTATCAACACTTTAGCAAAACTGGTGATAGCACTGGCGGGATAAGTTTTTTTAGCTAGCAAAGGCGCTGGTTTGAAAGATTTGTTCGAAATTTCTAATAAATACTGTATTACATTTAATATTAAATTGTTTCTTATTTTCGTTTCGATGCCATATGCTTGCATTTTACTATTTACTGTCTATGTACGTAGTCATATTATGAAGGTACATATAATACATACATAGACAAAATTTTAGACTAGTTTTTCTTATATATTTCATACTTTGGAACGGAACCCCCTTATTACTATGGGAGCCATAACTCAGTATTTGCATTTTCGGTATTCGCGGCATTTCTCAGGAACGCAACCCCCGCGAATAGCGGGGATTTACTGTACTGCATATGGGAAGCAGTAACCCCAGAGTAATGTATCAACTGTGTGGTACACACTGACAGTGGTAGAGAGTGAAAAGAACCTGGTGGTAATTGTGCAGGCAGATATGAAGTTTTCTGAGCAGTGCAGACGGTCTGCAAGAGTAGCTCATGGTGTGTTGTCAATGATATACAGGAATTTTTTTAGCAGGGATAAGGAGGTGATTATCACCTTGTATAAGGCAATGGTCAGGCCACACCTTGAGTACTGTATACAGGTCTGGAGTCCTCATTTTAAGAAGGATGTAGAGCTGTTGGAACAAGTACAGAGAAGGGCAACAAGATTAGTGAATGGAACAAAGGGTTGCTCTTACGAAGAAAGGCTTAAGTTTTGCAAATTATGGTGTCTGGAGACTAAGCATCTGGGAGGTTATCTGATTGAGGTGTATAAAGCCTTGAATGGTTTGAGCATGCTCAATGCTGATGGGATTCTTCCTCTTGCTCAGAATAATCGTCTGAGGGGCATAAATTCAAATTGAGGAAAGACAGTTGTAGGATAGAGGTGTGGAAGTTTGCCTTTAGCCAGCGGTGGTTGATTGCTAGAACAAACTTCCGTCTGTCGTTGTAGAAGTTGATAGCTTAAACAGATTCAAGGCAAAACTAGAGAAACATTTGGAGCCAGTGGATGGGTGAAATGAGAAGGGTCTGTGTTTAATTAATGATTTTTTTTTTTTTTTTTTAGCTGATGTTATGTAAGATTTCTTTCTTGCATCATGTGCCATGCTAATGCTAATTTTTAGTTACTACGTACTGCACCATTGTATTGATATTTTGACGCAAATTTCATAGCACGTAACTAGTGGTTCAGTGGAATAGTAGGGTCTAATTATGATAAATAAGTAGCTCGAAGGTTTACACTTGTTAGGCGTATGTATTTTTTTTTTTGTTTTTAGCTAAGAAATTTTAGTTTTTAATAAGTATATAGTTAATTTAAAATGGCTATCGTAACAGTATAGTGTAACCTATATCTTGAACTTGATAGCACAAGGTGTAATGTAAAACTTGATAGCAATATGTATCACTGCATTTAGGAATCTATTAGTTTAGTGTAGCATTGTCGATTAAGTGATTTATTTTATTAATATTCATTGTTGATCAATTAAATTGTATTTTAAATTGAAATCATCTCCAGACTAATGGGCACAAAGTAGTGGGAATGCTGTGGCTCCGGGGATTAGGGATGCTTTGCATAGCGAGTTATCCGAGTGATATATAAAATTTTGATTGTGAGTTTTGTTAAATTTGCTTTATTGTTTTCTTGCTGTGTTGATTTATTATTTTGTGCCAGAACCAGTGTAGCTACCCCTACTTCCTCATAGTCTGGGGTAGGCAGTCGCTGAGATTCTTCGGCTGGCTAGATGGGCTATTGACTGATTTCTGGGCAGAGGTAAAAGACACAGTAAGTTCTGTGTGTATGCTCGATAAAGTACATAATCAGAGGGTTGTGAATCAACTTGCCACAAGTGACCATAATGGCATTTTATTTGGGCTGAGCTGCATTGAGAGTGTATGGGAAATTAAGAAAATATAATAGACTCTCTATAAGAACTGTGAATTGGGTCTGCTTTGATCAGGCTTTCAATGCCATTGTGAATGTAATAAACTGGGATTTACTAAGTGTTGAAGATTATGTTTGTAAATTCCAAGATGCTGTTTTTAGAGTTGTAATGTGGTGGAATGAGGACCCACAGCAAAAGAGATTAGAACTAAGAACAGCGAGGAAGAGATTTCAATGTTATAGGGGGCTTGGTTGATATTCAGATGGTAGAGTTGTATAAGTCCTCATATAAGAACTTGCACAGAGAATATGTGTAAGAGCCATAAATGTCTCAAAACAGATTTCATGGAAGTCATGTGTTTCAGAAAAAGGTTCAAGAGATCCCTGGAATTCTATTTTTAGACTGGTTACAGAAAAATGTATTTTTAATTCTATAAGTTTTACTGTGAGAAATAGAAATGTAGATACTCTTTAGCTGGCGTGAGTCCATGAACATGATCCTGGATGAATTGTTTCTGGATATTGATAATCAAGAACTAAATCAACAACAGTGTGGCCTGGTTGAAGGCAATGCTGCCTATTGTTCCAACATATGTAAGCCAATCTTCTCTTTGGAGGAGATACACAATGCCATCATGCAGGTTGTGGATGGCCAATCACCTGGACTTGATCTAATAGAAGTAACGATTATGAAAAGAGTGTTTCAAATAAGATCAGATTTAATACTGAAAATGTTTAATAAGTGTCTGGAGTTGGGTTCATTCCCTGAGGTGTGGAGAGTGGCTGCTTTGAAATTAATAATAAAAAGCCCAGATAGGCTGCCGAGTGAACCAGGTTCATATCATCCCATATCCTTGCTATCTGTAATAGCTAAGACGTATGAACAACTGTGTATCAGTTGATTAATGATTAAATATGATGAGAATCATATGTTCTGTAGTAACCAGTTTGGTTATTAAAAAGGAAAGTCAACAGAGTATGCCATTTATCAGATGGTTACCTATGTGCAGGGCTATGAGGGTTATTATGTCCTGGGAATCTTTGTAGATTCTCATGGTGCATTCGATATGCTTTGGTGGGAGCAGATCCTCTCTAGAATTAGAGCTATTGGTTGCTAAGATAGTCTGCATTCCGTACTTAGAGAGTATTTTTCCAAGAGAAGTGTAATAGTAAGCACTGGATATACAGAGATAGATGGTATGTTACTCGAGGTTGTCCCAAGGCTTGTTGGCTGACCCCCACGCTTGGACGATAGTGTTGGATGATTTCCTTTGCAGGAATCACGTTGGTGTGCACATGGTGGCATATGCCGATGACCTGCTAATATATAGTATAGGGGAATGCAAGATCTCAATTAGAGATTCGAGCTTCCGAAGTGACGGAAGAATTGCTAGAGTGGTCCAATTTATATAAATTACTGATCTCTAAAACAAAGACTGTGCAATTGCTTTTGAAGGGTCGATTAAGCACGAATAGAAGTCGAGTAGTGTGGGCATCGGACATATTAGTGCGATATGTTACCGTCATCAAATATCTTGGGATGTGTGTAGGGGAGCAGATGAGTTTTGGTGAGCATGTGCGGTATTTGAAAAATACAATACAAGTTCTTTATTCTAAGCTGAGAAGAGTGGTTATAACTGATTGGGGGATTAAGGGAAGAGCTTTAAATTTTTTCTACGAGTGCTTATTTGTCCCTATTGTAACCTACTCTTCTTTAGTTAGATTGCACAGAATTACGAACTCAGGTATTAAGGAATACTTGCTCCAGGCTCAAAGGTTCGCTCTACTATTCACAACCCGTGCTTGTCGAACAGTGTCTACCGAAGCCCTACAGGTACTAGCCGGATGATTTCCAGCTGATCTACAAATTATCCTATCCGCATTATTATATTGTACCAAGAACAATATTAGGAAGTCTGCATTGAACAGTCTCTTGTCCAGATCTTTAAAGAGTCTATACAGTCAGTCCTCATATAGTACGATAGTTGTGTTCCTAGAAACCCTCGTGCAATGCAAAATAGTGCAATATAAATAACAGGCCCTATGGGAAAAATAGGGTTATGTGCCAATCACCCAAGATTGAACACACATTTGTAACCAAAACATTACCAAACACAATAAATAATCGTAATAAAATAGTTGCATATTTCATTATGACTATTACGTAATAAAATATTGATAATGCTTTTGCTTCTATCTTAAGCAAACTTGTTCTTTGTTTGATCTTCTATCCAAACAGATGACACCCGTTCCATCTCTTCCAATTCTTTGTGTCTTGATCTAATGGATTTTGTTATACTTTGAGTTGTTCCTGCTATGAAAGTTGTTTTTATTTTCTCTGCATTCTTTCTAATTCTCGGCGTTGCCTCATTTAGGCCTGTAGCATATGCAATATCAATGGTCTTTCATTTCGCTCAAAATGTATCACAATTTCATATTTTTTTCTCTATCGACAGAGGCAGACTGGCTATAAGCTTTACCGGGGAAACCCCGGTGGGCCGTAGGCCGGTGTGATTTTGGCCATAAATGCTAGTATGAGGCCACTACAAATTTTCCCGGGTAAGAATTTTTGACCCAGTCTGCCTCTGTCTGTCGATATTGCTTTTCTTTATCTCTCTGAATCTGTAGTGTCTTCACCAGGACACTTCCTTTTCACACCTTTTAAATATTTTACTCATCTTTAGGGAATAAAGCACAATTACAAAATGAGGAGGCACGCTTGAAACACATAAACAAAGCTGCCCGCATGTAGCAACCGAATAAACAACACCGTAAAGGCAGAGACACACCATTAACACCTCACTAGCTCACATTTTGCTAAAGCACATTTCTGGGGGTTACTACCATAAAACAATAAAAACAATTTCCAGTTGTGTTCCTGCTAGTGGAATCTGTTATAAACTGGTAGTAAACTGGATATGATTGCATTTGCGATAATACCGATAGCACGAATTGTGTGGGTTTTTATGTTATTATGGTGAAATGTGTTTCCCTCCTAACTGATATAAAAAACAGAAATACATTTTCAGAATCTTCTTTTCATTCTCTGATTTACCTAAACTGGTCTCACTTACATCCAGATCGCTTTACGACCGGTCGGTCGGAACCTAACGTGGTCGTAAGTCGACGACTACCTGTACAGAAACTTTATTAGTAGGGATAAGGAGGTGATTATACCTTTGTACAAGGATATCGTTATGCTGCACCAAGAATATTGTATATAGATCTAAAGGCCTCACTAAAGCAGGCCTTGAAATCCCAATACTTTCCAGGCTAAAATAGTAAAAATAGCCTTCCCTGTTAACAAGCATAGATTATACTGTGAAAATTTCTGTCTATAAGCCTTACATCAATCTCTCTAGGGCTGCATTGATTGAAAAATTCATACTATATGCTCCTTGCTAGTGTCTGGGCAGAATTGCAGACATTTTCAAATTTAATCCTCAGATCTTTTTTTCATCATTGCCTGTATTTTTTTAGTAAAACAAAAGGGGAAAAAAGGTTCAAAAAAAGAATGAAAAAAAAAAAAAAAGAAAAAAAAGTTTTTAGTAAGTTCTCATTGAGGTCCACCTACATGGTAAAGCCTGGAATATTTGTAAATGATTATTTTTTAAAACACTGATTCCTAATCCCCAGGGGCTCACATCTGGTGAGTATGGACTTGGCGCACCCAGGGTCCTCAGCTGGATATCATCATTCTTCTCTTTCTTGGTGATTCCCTTCTACTTCTCTCTCTCTCTACCAGGGTAATAGGGAATTTTTTTTTTTTGGCCAGTGCAGCATAAGCCTCTGGCTTCCTTGCACCATATAGCTAATAATAATAATAATATTCTGAATGCATTTTTAATGAAACAATTTTCTAAGAGATTAAGAGTTGCCTTCTTTCCTTTCATTCATCTGTTTATTTCAAGTAGTTATTAACTTCCTCCATAAATTTAAATAAATTTCCAACCTCGACAAGAGTAGATAGGAGCTAAAGGAAAATTTTCAAACATTCAGTGTACAGTTATTTCCTTAGCATTAGCATTAGCATTCGATGCAAGAAAGCAAGCTTATGCAGCATCAGCCAAAAAAAAAAAAAAAAAAAAAAAGTAACATAAATAAATAAAAATAACCACTTCCTCTTCACCCCTCTGTTCGTTCGAAATACCTGTCCAGCTGAGCCTTAAACTTATTTAGGCTATCAACTTCCACGACAAGGGATGGAAGTCTGTTCCACCTACCAACCACCCGCTGGCTAAAGGCAAATTTCCGCACGTCTATCCTACATCTGTCTTTCCTCAATTTGAATTTATGCCCTCTCAGGTGATTATTCTGAGCTAGAGGAAGAATCCCATCAGCATTGAGCATGCTTAAACCATTCAAGGCTTTATACACCTCTATCAGATCACCTCGCTGGTGCCTAGTCTCCAGACACTGTAATTTGCAAAACTTAAGCCTTTCTTCGTAAGAGCACCCCTTTGTTCCATTCACTAATCTTGTTGCCCTTCTCTGTACTCGTTCCAGCAGCTCTACATCCTTCTTGAAATGAGGCCTCCAGACCTGTATACAGTACTCTAGGTGTGGCCTGACCATTGCCTTATACAATGGAATAATCACCTCCTTATCCCTGCTGGAAAAATTCCTGTATATCATTGACAATACTCCATGAGCTACCCTTGCAGCCCGTCTGCACTGCTCAGAGAACTTCATATCTGCCTGCACAATCACCCCCAAGTCCCTTTCATTCTCTAACACTGTCAGTGTAGTACCACAGAGTTGATACGTTGCTCTGGGGTTGCTGTTTCCCATGTGTAGTACTTTACATTTGTCAATGTTAAACTTCATTTGCCACCTCGAAGCCCATCTGCTCAACCTTTTCAGATCCTGTTGCAGCAGCATAGTGTCAGTAGTGTCCTTGACAACCCTGCCAACCTTTGTATCATCTGCAAACTTGGACATTAAGCTTGATATACCATCATCAATATCATTTATAAATACAGAAAACAACAATGGACCCAACACTGAGCCCTGAGGGACCCCACTAATAACATTAGTCCACGATGAGCAGTGTCCATTGATTACCACTCTCTGTCTTCTCCCCCTCAACCATCCCTTTATCCATAGCAGCAATTTGCCTCCAATTGTCACACTGCTCCAATTTGTGTAGCAGTCTTCCATGTGCAACAGTATCAAAAGCCTTTCTAAGATCCAAGTATATAATATCAAAGTTATTCCCTGCATCCAGTTCTTTTGTGACTGCATCATAGTATCCAATCAAGTTGGTCAGGCAAGACTTCCTCTTAACAAAACCATGCTGTGTCTGAGCTATAACTGAAGTCTTGTCTAAATGATCCTGCAGTGCTTCTTTAACCAGTGCCTCCATTAATTTTCCTGGAACAGAAGTTAAGCTCACAGGTCTATAATTACTTGTGTCAGCCTTTGATCCTCCTTTGTGAATTGGGGTCACATTTGCACATTTCCAGTCTATGGGTACCTTCCCTGAGTCCAAGGAAGCTCTCATAATTATGGCTAAGGGTTTGCTTACTTCCTTTGCTGCCTCCTTTAATATAACTGGATAGATCCCATCCACCCCGGGTGCCTTTCTTGTGTTTATCTTCAACAGTTTCTCCTCCACTTTACTCCCAGTTATTTCAAGATTCTGTAGCTTACTGCTAGAGTTGAATACACCTCTGGCATTCCCTTTGCTGAATAACTCCTCATGTGTGAATGTCGATGCAAAATATTCATTTAGTTTGTTAGCTACCTGAGCAGGATCATCAACAGTTGACCCATCAATATCAAGTGGACCAATCTGATTCATCCCCTTCCTTCTAGAGTTTACATAAGTAAAGAACTCTTTGCTGCTTTTCTTTGCATCCCTTGCCAAGGATTTCTCGTAATCTGCCTTTGCCTGCCTAACCTCCTTTGTAACTTGGTTGCATATCAACTTGTATCTATCATAGGCTTCTGTGTCATGTGTTAATTTGTAAGTATCCCATGCATTTTTCTTCTCTGCCATATGCCTCATTAGTTCATCTGACATCCATTTTGGCCTAAACCTTGAACAATATTTCTTAGTTGGTATGTAAAGCCTAGTAGCTTCCAAGATAAGTTCTTTGAATGCTTCCCATTTTGAATTTGCTGTTGGTAACATCATCAGTTGGTCCCACTGTATAGAATTTAAATACTGTCTCAGTCCATCGTAGTCGCCTTTACGGAAGCAATAACCCTTCCCTTTACCCCTAATGGTAGTTACCTCTTTGAGTAAATCCCACTTCAGCACACTGTGATCACTGCCACCTAGTGGTTCATTTATCTGCAGATTCTTAATGCATGAAGAATCACTGCTGATAATCAAATCAAGAGTATTACTCCCTCTAGTTGCCTCCCGAACATGCTGATGTAGAAAACAATCATCCAATAAATCCACAAAAGCTCTGCTAGTGCGTGAGTAACCAGCCCCCAAATTCCAGTCAATATCTGGGAAATTAAAATCTCCCATTATAAGACTCTCTGATTTACTGGCCCACTCTATTTCCTTGTACAGTTCCTTATTATACTCATCAGAGTCATTAGGCCTATAGCACACTCCTACTCTCAATTTTGATCTCCCAATGCTTATGTCACACCAAACTGACTCAACACTGCACTGTCCAGCGATGTCGACTGGCTTCACTTCCTTGGTTTTTATGTGTTTCTTAACTAATAGCATAACCCCTCCCCCCTTCCTATCCTGTCTATCCTTTCTGTAGACGTTGTACTCCCCAAATTGCAGTTCTGCATCCCTTATATCTGTGTGACACCACGTCTCTGATATCCCAACAATATCTGCCTTTGATGTTTTGAGCAATACCTCAAATTCATCAAATTTATTTACTAAACTCCTAGCATTGGTGTACACACGCAAGTATACCTGCACCTGTTTCTATTCTTAGCTACCCTAACACAACCCATGTGTTTACTTGTACCGCAATGGCTCCCAGCAGTCTCTAAAATACCATGCATCTTGTTTTTCAGGCTTCTGCTCATTGTAATAGAAGCAGTGCAAGAATCTCTTTCACCTCTGCCAGTGGCTACTGTCAATCTATTGGTCTTTGTCTCCCCCCAAGCTAGCAGTTTTCCGACCCACCTAACACTGCCTCGATAGCATCAGCAAATATTCTTGCACCCTTTCTATTTAAGTGTATTATTATGTATTATGTATTATGTATTATTAGCATTTCATTTACTCAATCCTTTCAAGGCCTTAAATGCCTCAGTCAGTGCCTCTGTAGCCAGGTGGGCAGGAGCAGCAGTGCATAGCACACGGGCTCAAACCCCAGTCTTGATTAGACTGGGGTTTGAGCCCGTGACCACCAAATACGGAGGATGCGGAAAGGTCAGGGAATGACCACCGCATATCCCCGGAGCAATATGGCCTTAGTTGCTAATGCTCCTTTAAAAAAAAACCCAAACCAAATAACCTCAATCAGGTCATGTAGATAGCTGGTTTCCAAACACTAGCTTACAACATTCAAATCTCTCTTGATAAGAATATTGCTTTGGATCCTAAAGCAGGCCTCTGTGCATTTTTAAAGATGGTCCGTCCATCCACATTTTCTACAATGAGGTTTATAAGCCTGTATGCAATATTCAAGATGTGACAAGGTTCATGTATATCATTGACAAAACCCTTGTACTGTCATTGCAGCCCATCCTTTTTGTTCAAAAAACATGTCAGGGTGTAGAGTTACTCTCAAGTCCTTTTCATTATCTATAATCTGGAGTTTGGTAGTATCCTAGTAATACAGAATGTGCAAAATTTAAGGACCAGTCAGGTTTTCAGCTTCTCATAGGAGTGGCCTGGATATGGGAAAAGCATACCAAAGGAACCTCGTGAGGTACAGAAATGATGGAAACAACACCGACACAACAATGGAAACAAAACAGTACAGATTCAAAAATGGCAACATAGCACTGGCTGCCATGATACAGATGCATCACTGCCAAAGATGGAACAAAGGGAAGAGGTGGTCCTCAGTAGGAGATATGGCCATCCCTAATGTCGATGCAGGCTTTGCACTGCCTCTCCATACTTAGAACAATGTTGTTGATAAGTTCTTGCGGTGACATCATCCATTCCTCTGTCAGCACCGTCTTTAGCTGGTGAACATTTTCTGGTGGATGTGGATGTGCCACTGGGCATCTTCCCAGAGCATCCCATATGTGTTCGATGGGATTTAGATTGGCGGAATGGGCAGGCCAATCCATATGAACAATGTCCTCACTTTCCAAAAGCATATCAACAGCTGAAGGGCAATGGGGTATGGCATTATCATCCATAAACATGGATGCCAGTGGCACCTCGAAACAGACACACACATGGGGAAGGATTACCTCAGTACAGTAGCATGCACCGGTTACAGTACTGCCTTCCAGTATCTGGAGTTGTGTACGTCCATCCCAGATAATGCCTCCCCAGACGAGAACACCTCGGCCGCCATATCGATCCTTTTCAGTGATGTTTGCGGGGTGATACCGTGTGCCAACCTCTCGCCAGATTAGCTGACGTCCAGAATCGCTGCTGAGACTGAATCTACTCTCATCAGTAAAGAGTACCTTAAGTAAAGATTTTGTGATTTTGTGTAACCATTAGAAATAGTGTTGGTCCTTAAGTTTTGCACACCAGTCTATTACTGTTATCCAGATGCAGAACTTTCCATTTTCTGGTGTCAGACCTTAAGGAATTGCTGCCATTTCTTTGCCATCCATATAATTTATTGAATCAGTTGAACTAGCATACCATGATTCCTATCATCAAGTGTTCCACTAATAGAAGGTAATGCACACTACTCATTCCTAGCTCATATGTGCTTCACATGTGTCTTCATCAAGTCTATACTCAATATTAGCTAGAGTTCATGAGTCTCCCCCAAATGCATGTACATCACATTCCATCTTGTCTTCTAAAGAATCTAGTCGATGTTGTGGAGGTCCCATTGCTGAATCCAGGTTCTGATAAGCAGTCTTGTGCTTGTTCTTCACTGTGAATCCAGTTACATTCACATTGCCACAGAAACAATTACCATCATATTCTTTTGGTTCCCTTCATATTGTGTGTTTGGCAAACTACATCAAATTGTTTTTGTTAATAAGAATTTTGCAACTCTGGTGAATGCTGAGTTTTTATATGTATTTAGTCATTTTATTGACTTAATTGTTATACTGAATTATTTTCTATAAGTAGCTTTATAGTCCTAGTCAAGCTCCTTGGTTTATTTGAATTTAGATAACTAATCTGAAAGTTAATACTTAGTGTCCGTAGACCTTACCACTCGTAACTTGCTGCCATTGTTATATGACACAGAATAGTGTAACATAAATCCTGAACTTCATAGCGTAAGGTTTAACATAAAACTAAATAGCGAAATATGTAACACTGTATTAGAAATCTGTTAAATTCGTATAGTATTATCAAGTAATCAGTAAAATTTATTAATCTTATTAAATTAATTTTTAATTAAATTATACTTAAACAGAATCATGACTCAGGCTAGAGCAGCAAAGCAACGAGCACAAAGTAGCGGTAGTACTGTGGGTTGCAGGAAAACTGAAGGGGGCGATTCTCCAACGCATCACAGTCTAAAAAAATGTGCGAAATGTGAATTGTTTGGACCTGTGTAGAACAGGACATGATCTAGCCAAGGAGGATGTTTTTTTGTGTGCTAAGTGCAGAGACTGTGAAGAAATTAACTCGGTATTCTAGTGAGTGTCTATGAGAATTTGCGGCGTAGGGTAGATGCCCTCGAAGAAATTAATATGAGGGCCCATCAAGCTCTCAGCTGCCCAACTCAACACCAGAGTTCACTCCTGTGCATCAGGCAACACAGCGGCAATTGAAAGTGTTTCAGTGTCTGCAATTCCTCCTAGACAAGATAGGAGGGAGTATACAATGAGAGCCTTGTCAATCAATTTGGCCCTGGAGAGATTGTGCAAGGCTCGTGGAGTAGAATTTTTTTCAGCATGGTCTGTGCTTGCTAACAAGAGAGACTGCTTCTATAGGGATGGGATACACTTAAATTGAAAAGGCGCAAGAATTTTTACTGATGCTATCGAAGCAGTGTTAGGGGGGTCGGAAAACTGCTAGCTTGGAGGGCATTTGCAGACTAAAAGATTAACAGTGGCCGCAGGCAGAGGCAAAAGTGAGTCTTGCACTGCTTCTGTTGTAATGAGCAGCAGCCTAGACAGCAAGTTGCTGGGGATTTCAAGAGCTGCTGGGAGTTCATGGAACAAGTAATTACATGGGCTGTGTTAGGGTAATTAAGAGTAAGAACAGGTGCATGTATACTTGCATGTACTTGCATGTACCAATACTAGAAGTATAGTAAATAAATTTGATGAATTTGAATTTGGTCAAAACATCAAAGGCAGATATTGTTGGGATATCAGAGACATGGTTTCACACAGATATAAGCAGTACAATGTGTACAGAAAGGATAGACAGGGTAGGAAGAGAAGAGTGGGTTATGCTGTTAGTATTGGCGTTCATACAAGTATACACCTGCGAGGTTATCTGATTGAGGTGTATAAGACCATGGATTGAGCAGGCTCAATTAAGAACCTGAGGCGGCATAGATTCAAACTGTGGAAAGACAGTTGTAGAATAGATGTGCGGAAGTTTGCCTTTAGCTAGCAGAACTAGAGAAACATTTGGAACAAATGGATTAGTGAAATGGGAACCGTTTTTTTTTTTTTTTTTTTTTTTTGGGCTGATGGTGTATAAGCTTGCTTCCTTGCATCATGTACCTCTACTAATGCTAATGTTCACATACTTCTTTTCCTTTACATTGTTCAGTCAGATGGCTCTATCCCATACACTGATAACACTGAATCACTATAAATATGATTTATATTTATGTATCTTTAATTTTATAAGAATTCCTAGATTTATAGACTCACTTTTTAGTAGAAATTTTTTCACTGAAGCAGTCACTAATCCATTTATTCTTCTGTTCCCTAATGTCTTTTACTGATCTAACTTGCACATAATCTCTGAATTTACTACAGTTAAACCCTTTATCTAATAAATACTTTATGTGAAGTTCATTCATCAGTTCATCCTTCTGTATGTTCATATCCATGTTATAAAATGTCAACTTTGGTCTCATACTTTTAACTTTCTCTATTCTCAAGGCAGTTTCCGTAATTTCATATATCTCCTTAGCAACCTTATCAGAATTCACCTGAAGAATTTATATTACTTATTACAGCTTTTATCAGCCAATTAACTTCTTCACTGCCCTTATACCTTTTGATTCTGACCTCAGCGATATGATTTTCTTTTGTCTCCATCCCCACTAACTATAGGTCTACTTACTTCAACTTAGCTTTACCCTGCTCATTACTACTTATACTTACCTAGCTCATTACTGGATTTATTTTTGAACTCCCCAAGTCAATCCAATATACAGTTATGGTCATACTTTTTAATGCTTCTAAGAGTGATCCCCTCAGGCATGTTAAACCTTTTCATTATTTTATTGGTAACTTTCTGGATTTTCCTCTAACTTTTGTTTTTATAAGCCTTGCATCAATTTTAGAGTGAATGCCTCCTCCTTTAGAGACAGACCCCCCCCCTCACACATTTTACTAGTCATGGGAATACCTTGCTTCTTGAATGGATCTTCCATATTTAAAATATTGGAAACTTAAAATTCAAATTATGCATATTATTTTTATCTCTGTTCATATCTGAGACATCATTAGTGATACTGCTCAACTCTTGACTGTCATCCTAACTCTCTTATTTTGGCAATTTTTGAACTCTACATAGCACTTTTTCTAGTCATAGTTAGTATATAAATAAAACATAAATAACAATTATAAAATAAAAGAGAAAGACCAAAACCAAGGGCCAGGCCCCAACTATTTATGAAATGTACAACAAAGGTGACTGCCAATGCAAAAGTTAAATGGACTGTTCATTCCCAGTAAGAGTAAGGCCATGGAATTGAAATTTTCCTCTTTTTTTCTCCAGCCCCACCTGCTATGGCTTGTTTTAGCTGGCTTAGGGAGGAGAGAACATCCCTAGCCATCCAACCACTGGAAGGCAGAGCCTGCTAAATTTGTGGAGTTTTCTATAGTTCAAATAAAAGAAACTGGTATAAATTCATATACCTGAATAATATTGTTATTTGAACCCTCAGCAGAAGTGACCCCAAGATATAATATTTGGAGCTTCTCATTGACATTGACACCTTTGTTTGAATGTGGGCCATGCTGATAAAAATTTTCATCTGAAAAGTCTTGCAGAATCACGTAAGTCTTTTGTTAATCCACAAGACTTTCAGGATATAGTCCCTCCTATGCCTGGGCAGAATTTCAGCCACATATACATTCTGACCTAAGTCATGGCAATAGTCCTATATTTTTTAACAAATCATCGGCTCATGTGCAATTAATGTTGTTTGTTCCCTCATGAATAATGATGCTCTCTTAATTTCCCTTAAAAACTGATGACCTGTTTGTAACATAATCAGTTTTATATCCTTTATGACATACTCTTGTTCTAGTCCACCTAACTTTATTACAAAAAATATTTCTCATTTCTCTGACAATGGAGTTGCCCAATAAAACTATGTCCTTTTGAAACAGTTCAAAATACTCCTTATTATACAGTGAGAGAAATTTAACAGTACTGTTGTACAAGCCATTCACAACCAGCAGGGTGCCTCCGTAGCCAGGTGGGAAGGAGCAGCAGTGCGTGGCACATGCTTCTTGATTAGACCTGGGTTCGAGCTCGTCACCACCAAATACGGAGGATGCTTAAAGGTCAGGGAATGACCGCCGCATATTCTCGGAGCAATATGGCCTTAGTTGCTAATACTCCTAAAAAAAAAAAAAAAACCAAATAACAATAACAACCAGCAGGAGGAGGCTAGGAGTTAACGTTATAAGGTGAGGATTACATAATACATTTAGAGCAATAGCCTCATATTACATAGAAGTTAACATGTCTATACATAGCCAACTACTAAGTAGTTGAAAAATGTCATCATTTAAGTATTTCTCATATTGTGAATACCCTCACAATGAGTTATCATGATATTGCACTGGGTCAAATAAGTAACGCTTCACCTATGGAGACGACTACTGTTACTTATTCTCAGCGGATACCACCATACAGATGGCGCCGTTTCCGAGCTTATTGGCTCCTCATTGGTGGGTGGGCAGATATCCTTGTGTTGCAATGATGACAACCTAGTTGCGAAGTATAACTTTACAATATGAGAGATGCCTGATGGTGTACAAGTAATGAAGATTACATAATACATTTAGGGCAATAGTCTCAGGTTACGTAGCTATTAACTAATGTATAAGTTAGTGCTAGAGCATCATGTCTTAAAAAAAGGTAAACTGCAGCCATTATCAACCCACTGCAGGATGTAAGCCTCCTCAACGATCATGTTGAGGGAAATGGACCATAATCTGCCATGCCAGTCCAGTGCAGTTTGGCAGATCAGCCATATTTAGCAGTCAGGGGCTTGAACCTCTATCTATTTAAGGAGCGTGTGCTACTGCACTCCATCTTCTAACCACTCAGCTACGGAGGCCTTTCTATACCTAGCCAACTACTAAGTAGTTGAAAAATGGCATCATCTAAGTATACTTTGCAATTAGGTTGTCATCATTGCAACACTGAGGTACCCGCCCGCCCACTGATGAGGAGCCAATAAGCTCCGAAACGGTGCCGTCTGGGTGGTGGTATCTGCTGAGAATAAGAAACAGTCTTCTTCATTGGTGAAGCATTAAGTATATCTCATAATATGAGATACATTTAAATGATGCCATTTTTGAACTACTTAGTAGTTGACTATATATAGACATGATACACTAACGTATACATTATAAGGTGAGTTAATTCACCTTACAATGTTTCAGATATCTACAAAGGCCTGGGACAAAGTTTAGCAAGACACTTTTGTGCAGGAAACATTCGTCTGATTTTAGAGTAGCATGGAGAAGGGTGACAACATGGTGACACGTGTCAAATTATGTTCGTCTCATGTGGATTGATCCGTCAATGCATTATAATGAAAAGTATTGCTAATAATCAAATTAATCTAAAATTCAAGCATTGATTCTCCAGAGGGCCATAGTCATTATGCATTTTCCCAGTAAAAGATTCATGTAGGAATCTTTGGTTGTACAGGTGCAATATTTCTGATTTTTGTATTTTTCTAGTTTTTGGACAATAAATTTAAGCAATCACAAAATGTCAGCATTCAAGAACAGACAAAAGGAGAATGCATTGGAAGTGTGGCTGCATACTTTTTTGATGATTTTATATGCCATTAACTTATTTTTAATAACTATATTATTTTATTCTTATTATTCTTTATTCCTTGGGCCATTAATCAAAACTGGTAAATGAGAACCTTAACATCATGAAGTTATGGAAGTGATCATCGCTACAAATTGCCTTGATGATAATATTCTAATAAAAGAATAATAACAGAGGGAAAAAAAGAAGAGTAAACAAAGGACCACACGATATAATTTTTTTATCAATAGCTGGAGACAATACTGCCTACATATAGGAATAAAAGCAAGTCTTTTAGATCCCCCCCTCCTTGTGATTGGTGCAGAACACTTTTCTACTGATTTGGTGGCCATGGAAAAGTGTTCCGATAGTAGTGTAATACCTTCAGCCACCCTATTCTTGTTCTAGTTCAGCTATTTTCAATTTATCAATTTATCCTGTTTCCCAACAGTGGAGTTCCCCAATAAAACTGTCCTTTTGAGCCGATGCAAAAAAAAAAGGGGGGTAAAAAAGAGAAGTTAGTTAACATATGCAGTACATTACATTTCAGTTACGTTGGCAAAAAAAATTGTGATTTAAGAAAAAAAAGAGAGTTAAAATGCAATAATTTTTATATATTTATGTATGAACTGAAGACATTTCATTTCTGTGCATCTGCCATATTCCCATTCATTCTTCCAATCAGCTTCTTCTTCTTTATCTTCGCCTTCTTCCCACATTTATGTGAGGTTGGCATTTCTGTCCTTAATTCTTTTCTTCCATTCCTCCCTATCCTAGGCTTCCTCTCTCCTCCATCCTCTCTCTTTTAAATCTGCCACCTTGTCCTTCCATCTCAGCTTAGGTCTCCCCCTCTTCCTCTTCCCTGTCACCTCCAACTTTTCACACCTCTTCCCCACATACTCCTCACTTCTTCGTTCCACATGTCCAAGCCACCTCAATGTAGAATCTTGCATTTTTTTACTCAGAGGCCCCACCTTGACTGTACCTCTAATGTAGTCGTTTCTTATCCTGTCCTTCCTTATCACACCACACATCCATCTTAGCATCCTCATCTCCGCCACTTCCATCTTCTTTTCCTGAGCTCTTGTAATCACCCATGTCTCCGCACCGTACATCAATGCAAGTCTAACCACGGTTTTATACATTCTTCCCTTCATTCTACAATTTACTTTCTTATCACACAGCACCCCACTAATCTTTCTCCAGTTGAACCATCCACATTGCACTCTATGCTGTATTTCTGCACTCAATCCTCCGTCCCTCTCAACGTTTGATCCCAGATACTTAAATTTCAAAACTGATGGTAGCTTTTCCTCTTGCAGTTTTATAGAACTCCCATCTTCTCCATTCAATACCATATATTCTGTCTTTGTTCTACTTATCCTCATGCCTCTCTCTTCTAACGCTTTCCTCCATTCCTCCAATTTCTTCTCCACCTTTCCTTGGGATGGTTCGCACAGTACGATATCATCCGTGAACAGCATACTCCATGGTGCTCTACTCTTCACTTCTCTCACCAACACATCCATTATCAGGTCAAACAGATATGGGCTAAGAGCTGATCCCTGGTGCAGTCCAACTTCTACAGAGAACCCCTCAGTCATACCTACACTACTCTTAACATGAGTCACCGCTCCCTCGTACATTTCTTTCACAAGCCTTACGTACTTTTCTGATGCACCCTTCTCCCTCATGCATCTCCATACCTCTTGTCTGGGCACTCTATCATATGCTTTTTCCAGGTCTATGAACACCATGTGCAACTCTACTTGCATCTCCCTGTATCTTTCCATCACCTGCCTTAAATCGAAGACTGCATCTGTTGTTCCTCTTCCCGGCATGAAACCAAACTGTTCCTCTCGTATTTCCATCTCCTGCCTTATCCTTCCTTCCACAATTCTTTCCCAGATCTTCATCGACTGAGACATTAACTTTATTCCCCTGTAGTTCCCACATTCCTGCACATCACCCTTTCCTTTATAGATTGGCAAAAGTATACTTTCCCTCCACTCATCGGGTATCCTCTCCTGCTGCCACAGTTTTTCCATAAAGTCCCATAGGATATCGATCCCTTCTTCTCCCAGACTTCTCCATACCTCTACTGGTATCTGATCACCACCTACTGCTTTCCTCCTCTTCATTTTACTGAGTGCGCTTTCCACTTCTTTCCTGCTTATGCCTTCCACTACTCTTTCATTCGGCACTCCGTCCTCGCATAATGCTCTTGGGTTTTCCTCATTTAATAACTTCTTAAAATAGTCTTTTTATCTTTCCTTAACCTTCTCCTGGTCCTGTATAACCACTCCCCTCATCTTTTATCTGTTTATTTATGAGAAGTCCTTTGATGCCTTGTCTCTCGTTTTGGCTATTCTCATCAATTGCCTATTTCCATCTTTCCTTTCCAGTTCCCCATAGGCCTCGTCTACTGCCCTCGCCTTTGCTGTAGCCACAGCCCTTTTTGCCTCCTTGTTTGCTAATTTATATGCTTCTTTATCTTCCTGGCTACCTGTTAAATCCCATCTTTTCTTCATCTCCTTCTTTTGTTTTATCACCGATTGCACTTCTTCATTCCGCCACCAAGCCTCCTTTCCCTCCGGAATCCCCTTTCCTGATGTTTTCCCCAACAACTCTTCTCCAACTTTCCTTATGATACAACTATTTAACTTCCACCACTCTTGCACGTCTTCCAGTAACTTTATTCCTTTTAGCACCTTTTCCCTAAACTACTTCCTCAAACCCTCCTCTTTCAATCTCTACCATTTTATCCTTTTCTCCCTCTGTCTTCTTTACAGATAGAAAGTCTATTCTAACACTTTTCATCATCTTCTTCTTCTCTAGCTGGACTAACTTCTTTAACTGAACCCGTCCTTTGTTCGGTAGCCCTGACCCTTTTCTCACAGTTTCCGGGTGATGTGACTGCGCGTCGCTTATGGGGTACGCCTTAGCCATATTGCATCTATTTTCCGTCATTCTATCATTTTCTTTTGTTTTGGCATAGTATTTTACGACATTCTATCATTTTCTTTTGTTTTGGCATAGTATTTTACGACCGGATGCCCTTCCTGACTCCAACCCTCACCATTTATCCGGGCTTGGGACCGGCACCTACTGAGGCTGGCTTGCCTCCATCGGTGGCTGGCTTCATTCTTCCAATCAGCACATGGCAAAAAAAAAAACTATCAATATCCAGCTTCAGCTACAATATATAGTATATGGATAGCCCATGTGATATGTATGAAAAAAAAAAAAAAAAAAGAAATAATAATTGTTGGATTTCTATTTATCTGTTTTTAATGAAATTTGAGAAAGCTCAGTAATTACTCCAAATGAGACAAATATAAAATCTCATAAAAATGTATCTGCTGAGAGTTCAGTTATTACATGCAGATGGATGGATGGACAAAAATATTATAATTGTCAGATTTCCATTGGTCCAGTTTAAAGGAAATTTGGAATCGGCAATTTTTTCTAAAGGAGCCAAATATAAAAGTTTATGAAAATCCATTCATTAGGAGTCAGTTTATTACATGCAGATGAACGGATGGAGAGACATAGTGATGAGAGTAGGCACAATGCTTAAATGCTGACACACCTAAAAATAGCCATTCAAGAGGAAACACATTAATACAGGTATTGTAATTTGACATTACTGATACATTTTATTCAAAACGTAGTCTGAATCACAGTATTTTGGTATAATGCAGGTGTCAAACAATTTATCCTGAAAGCTTGACATGTGAGACAAATCAGTTTTTGGTTTTATGAACAATACATGATATGCTGTACTGTATCATTGGCTAATTGGGCTCTTGAATATTGGTGGTGAAAATCAGGAATGTACTGCTCTGTAGATGTGTATGAGTACCTTTAATAATTTTTTGATTTACTGATTAATTTGGTAAGTGAAAAAGTTATACAGTGCTAAAAAGGCAAAAGTAATGAATACAGCCATAATAAACATAGCAAACACTTGGCCTTATCCAGCAAATTTTGATCTGTGGGTTTGCTTCCAGTGCAGTGTAAATGATGCAGCTCATCGCTGTTGACAAATTAGTAAAGGCTGTCTTCGCTGTCAGCAACAACAAATAATAAAACAAATACTTTTACAAAGGTTGATAAATGATAGAACTGACCATATTACAGCCCACACAGCTAACTAACCTTAACTGTTTATATATGCCAGTTGTGGCCGTGATCACTGATGATTTAAACATTCTGAAGAACAATAAAGTTGGCCATTAAAGAAATCTCTCATCATAGTTCACTCTGAATTTACCAAGAATCTCAGCCCAATGAATTCAATGTTAGTGTTGCTGCTATGGCACAGGTAAATATACCTGTTTGTATGTGTGATTTGTGATAGGTGAGGTGAAATTTGGCTCCGGGGAATGCAAGCCTTCAGGACTGGACACATGGAAGTTTTTAGTATGAGATTAAGACAAGCTATTGCTGTGGCTGAGTTCAGTACTTCCTGAATTGGCATTCACAGTGATCATCCTAGATTGTGGATTTGCTGGTGTATGTTGTTAGTGCTGAAGCTGTTGTGAATGCAAGCAAGCAGAGCTTGTTCATCTTATGGTCACCTTTGCAATTGGAAGTGGGGAGGACTGTATGAAAAATGTTTCCTTTATATAACCTTATATATACTGTTCAAGGTTATATAAGGAAGCATTTCTCTTAATGACATAAAACTCGAGTGGATTTCCATGTTCAGTGAAGACATTAATAGGCCCTGCTTGCACCCACGAAAGCATCCAGCACTAAATCCTCACTTGGATTATGTTGCATCTCCCTCTAGGATGCAGCATGATCGGCCCCATCTCCAGCACTCAGTGCAATCACATTGATAAATTCTCGTCACATGCTGGTGACTTTCATTTCAATGATCTGATCCCTGGTATTAATATTAATAGTTGCAAATGATGCAAGAAAGCTTTAAAAATTTTTTTCTAAACTATCCATCCCCTCCAGTACTTTGTCTAGTTTTTCCTTGGATTTATTCGAACTATCCACTTCCACAAGAGCGAGAGGAAGCTTGTTCCAGCAGTCAGTCACCCATTGGCTGAAGGAAACTTTCACACTTCTATTCTGCAACCTAAATTTGCATTTATATCTCCTTTTGTACATAGTCTGAGTAAGAGGAAGAATCCCATCAGTACTGAGTTTGTTCAAGCCGTTCAAAGCCTTAAACACCTAAATCAGATCCTCACAGTTGCCAAGCCTCCAGATGCTGCAGTTTGCAGAACTGAAGGCCTTGGTGAGAGCACTTCTTTGTTCCTCTCACTGATCTTGCTGTCCTTCTCTGTACTCTTTCTAGCAGCTCTACATCCTTCCTAAAATGAGGCCTCCAGACCTGTATACAGTACTCAAGGTGTGACATTACCATTGCCTTATGCAATGGGATAATCACCTCCTTATCCCTTCTAGAATAATAATAATAATAATTTATTTATCCCTATTTTATGTTACACTTTTTGGGAGATAACGGCAAAATGGGAGGGAGAACACATGAGCCAATGGCTTTTTAGGTGTGTTCCCTTAAAAACGATGAATATACAATTGAAAAATATACAGTTCTGGAATTGTGCAGGTAATGTTTAACAGAAAAGACAGAAATACATTGGAGTTTTTTTGTACATTTCTTTACAGAATACTTCGAAAAACATCACTAGTTATAATATCATTGTGAACATTTTTACAATTAAATGATGAGTTGTCTGCACAGAAATTTACAAATTATTTGCCAACTGCTTCCTTTAGCATTTGTACATTATTTCCACGTTGGTATTTTTAAAATCCAGGAGTTGAGTGGAAGGTAATTTGAATCAGACATCCCTGGTGATGTATTCAATTAGTAGTTTCTTGAATTGATTTAGTGAAGTGACATTTTTGATTTTTGCAGGAAGTTTGTTCCAGGTTTTAGCACCTCTATATTTTATACTTTTCTGACCTATGGCTTTTCTGAAAAGCGGAATCTTCAGGTTGGCTTCATTTCTTAGATTGTATGATTTTTCTTCTTCATCTATGGTTATGAAAAAGGATCTGAAGAGAGGGGGGAACTCTGGTGTCTTCAATGTATTATAATCAAAGACCGCCTAGGCTTTCTGTAGCAGTTGGTAGATAGTGAGGAGTCTCACTTCCTTGTATCTCGAACTAACTGATGCATTCCAGGGAAGGCCCAAAATTGAACAAACACATTGATTGACTGAGAATGAAGTTGATTCTTGCAAGGTTTTCTTGGCTGGTGGTACCCCATGAGATGATAAGGTGAGATGTGGCTGAATTAAAGAAAAGAATACTAGTCTGAGAAGGGAAGGAGACACCCAGGCAGACACCCTGGCGAGTATTCCTACTAGTGACGAGATTTTCTTTTGTAGGGTTATATGTTTTGCCCAACTTAGCTTATCATCTAGCCAGGTTCCGAGAAACTTGGTTTCATTCACCCTTTCAAGTTGTTTTTGCATATTACATCTAAATCAATATTTAGTGGTTTGTTTTTCATTCTAAACACCATATATTTTGATTTTTCTCATGGTTTAAAACTCTCCAAAATGGCACTCTATTAGTGATATCTGAAATTGCATTACAAAAATTTATAGATCCTTATTTCAAATACAATTTTACAAGTGTAAAGCAGCAAGTGAAAATTACAAAAGTTTTAATGGTATGTTACTTTCTTCTAGTTAAGCATAATAAAATTGCATATCCCATGAACAGTCAGCAGGTACCATCCCATTATTTATACACTTTTTTCTATCTTTAGGTTATACAGGGTTATTCAAAATGAAGTCCGAACATTGTGAGTGTGGGAACGAAACTTGAGATATTATGCGTTCTTTCAAGATGGCTACAAATGATTATGATGCATGCGCTTTCCCAAAAAAAAATTCTGAAACCCCGGACTTCATTTTGAATAACCCTGTATATACATGAACACACACACACACACACACTGCTGCTGTGGTGCACCTACCCATCCATGTGCTCACGCTGATTCTGTTTTAAAAATGGAGTTATATATTTGTGCAGGGTTTGTTAACACATATTTTGAGGGACAATATTAACCTCTAGCTAATATCAATTTAAGTAGAATAGTATTTCTTTCTTTCTTTTTGTATTTTTCAGATGAAAATTTTGACGTTAAACATGATAAACCTCATTTGCTCTCCATGGCTAACAGAGGAAAGGATACTAATGGTTCTCAATTTTTTATGTAAGTAACTGCACTCTGGGTTTTTATTCATTAATATTATTCATTATTCTTTGTATAGATATGCTTAACTTGTTGATCAATCACAGATATTTTTCTTTTGAACCAGGAGTTCCCCAGTAGTAGATTAGGTAAAGTAGCTGTTAACATCACCTGTGTTACGTAGCACAGCTACCATTCAATACATTTAAATGTACTATGACACTATTTTCATTTTAATTTATCTGAACCAAGTTGAGCAAACAGTTGTCAAGGGCCTTGGAGTGGAGCGCACCACACTGATATCTTCATTTACTTTTACAATATTTATTTTATCATAAACTGTACCACCCACTACTAGATATTGCTCAATCACAAGCATTTTGTCAGTTCAGAATTTACCAATAAAAAATTAATGTGAAGTATGGATAACACTTATTAAACCACACAAATTGTTACAAAGAAAATTTTATTGCATGTAAATGGTTGAAAGCAAATTTTCACACATCTACTCCACAGCCAACCTTTTTCATTTTGTCTTCTTATGTGTGATGTCTGAGAAATAGTTAGGATGCCATCAACATTTGGTTTTCTCAATCTGATTAAGTGATTTTTCAGCCAGAGAGAGTAACTGATTGTGGGAACAGACTTCCATCTGGTATTGTAGAAGTGGATAGTTTGAATAAATTTAAGGAAGCATTAGACAAATTATAGTTTGTCTATTGCTTCCTTAATAAGAACTAACAACCTTAATATATGAAGTATATCAAATGGAAGTAACTTTAGAGCATTTACTTAAGTGAGATAATAAACACAGTTGAACTTGGTTATAACAAGCATCAAGGGACCGACAAAATTTCCTTGTTATAACTGTTACTCGCTATAGCAGAGATGGGGAAACTCCTGAGGCCATTAGTAATAGTAGTAATAATAGTGGCATGTGATGCAAGAAAGCAAGCGTATGAGCTTATGCAGCATCCGCCAAAAAAGAAAAAAAAAAAAAAAAAAATTCACACAACCATTCCCTCTAAATGTTTGTCCAGTTCCTCCTTAAATTTATTTAACCTATCAACTTCCACAGCGACAGATGGAAGTCTGTTCCAGCAATTAACCACCCTCTGGCTAAAGGCAAATTTCCACACATCTATTCTACATCTGTCTTTCCTCAATTTGAATTTATGCCCCCTTAGGTTCGTAATCTGAACAAGTGGAAGAATCTCATCAGAATTCAGCGTGCTCAACCCATTCAAGGCCTTATACTCTCCAATAAGATCACCACGCAGGTGCCTAGTCTCCAGCCACTGCAATTTGCAGAACTTAAGCCTCTCTTGGTAAGAGGATCCCTTCATTCTCCTCATCAATCTTGTTGCCCTTCTCTGTACATGCTCAAGTAAATCTACATCCTTCCTAAAATGAGGCCTCCAGATCTGTACGCAGTACTCAAGGCATGGCCTGACCATTGCCTTATACAGAGGAACAATCACCTCCTTTTCCCTGCTAGCAAAATTCCTGTATATCATTGACAAAACCCCATGACCTGCCTTGTCAGCCTGTCTGCACTGTTCAGAAAACTTCATATTTGATTGCACAATTACTCCCAGGTCTTTTTCATTTTATACCACCTTAAGTGTAGTACCACACAGTTGGTATGTTCCTCTGGGGTTATTTCTACCCATATGCAGTACTTTGCATTTGTCAAGGTTAAACTTCAGTTGCCACTTCTTAGCCCATCTGCCCAAATTATCTAGATCCTGTTGCAATAGCACACTGCCATGACTGTCATTAACAACCCTGCCAACCTTTGTGTCATTGTGTCAGCCTTTGATCCTCCTTTGTGAATTGGGGTCACATTTCCACATCTCCAGTCTTTGGGTACTGAGTCCAAGGAACCTCTCATAATTATGGCTAAGGGTTTGCTTACTTCCTTTGCTGCCTCCTTTAATATAACTGGATAGATCCCATCCATCCCAGGTGCCTTTCTTGTGTTTATCTTCAACAATTTCTCCTCCACTTTACTCTCAGTTATTACAAGATTATCTAGCTTGCTGCCAGAGTTGAATACACATCTGGCATTCCCCTCGCTGAATAAATCCTCGTGTGAATGTCGATGCAAAATATTCATTTAGTTTGTTAGCTACCTGAGCAGGATCATCAACAGTTGAACCATCGATATCAAGTGGACCAATCTGATTCATCCCCTTCCTTCTAGAGTTTACATAAGTAAAGAACTCCTTGCTGTTTTTCTTTGCATCCTTTGCCAAAGATTTCTCATAATCTGCCTTTGCCTGCCTAATCTCCTTTGTGACTTGGTTACAGACCAGCTTATATCTATCATAGGCTTCTGTGTCACGTGTTAATTTATATGTATCCCATGCATTTTTCTTCTCTGCCATGTGTCATTAGTTCATCTGACATCCATTTAGGCCTAAACTTTAAACAATATTTCTTAGTTGGTTTGTAAAGCCTAGTAGCTTCCAAGATAAGTTCTTTGAATGCTTCCCATATTGAATTTGCTGTTGGTAACATCATCAGTTTGTCCCACTGGATAGAATTTAAATAGTGTCTCAGACCACCGTAGTCGCCTTTACGAAAGCAATAACCCTTCCCTTTACCCCTGATGGTAGTTACCTCTTTGAGTAAATCTCACTTCAGCACATTGTGATCACTGCTACCTAGTGGCTCCTGTATCTGCAGATTCTTAATGCATGAAGAATCACTGCTGATAATCAAATCAAGAGTATTACTCCCTCTAGTTGCCTCCCGAACATGCTGATGTAAAAAACAATAATCCAATAAATCCACAAAAGCCTTGCTAGTGTGTGAGTGACCAACCCACAAATTCCAGTCAATATCTGGGAAATTAAAATTCCCCATTATAAGACTCTCTGATTTACTGGCCCACTCTATTTCCCTGTACAGTTTGTTATTATACTCATCAGAGTCATTAGGCCTGTAGCACACTCCTACTCTCAATTTTGATCTCCCAATGCTTATGTCACACCAAACTGACTCGACACTGCACTGTCCATCGATGTCGACTGGCTTCACTTCCTTGGGTTTTATGTGTTTCTTAACTAATAGCATAACCCCTCCTCTCTTCCTATCCTGTCTGTCCTTTCTGTAGACGTTGTACTCCCCAAATTCCAGTTCTGCATTACTTATGATCTGTGTGACACCACGTCTCTGATATCCCAACAATATCTGCCTTTGATGCTTTGAGCAATACCTCAAATTCATCAAATGTATTTACCAAACTCCTAGCATTGGTATACTTACAAGTATACATGCACCTGTTCCTATTCTTAGCTACCCTAACACAACCCATGTGTTTACTTGTACCACATGACTCCCAGCAGTCTCTGAAATACCCTGCATCTTGTTTTTCAGGCTGCTGCTCATTCCAATAGAAGCAGTGCAAGAATCACTTTCACCTCTGCCAGTGGCTACTGTTAATCTATTAGTCTTTGTATCCCCCCAAACTAGCAGTTTTCTGACCCACCTAACACTGCCTCGATAGCATCAGCAAAAATTCTTGCACCCTTTCTATTTAAGTGTATCCCATCTCTGTAGAAGTAGTCTCTCCTGTTAATGAGTACAGACCAGGCTGATAAAAATTCTATCCCTTGAGCCTTGTACAATCTTTCCAGGGCCGAATTGATCGACAAGGCTCTCATCATATACTACCTCCTATTGTGTCTGGGCAGAATTGCAGACACTTTCAAATTCAACCCTAATTCACGGCTTTTTTTCAACAGTGATCTGTACTTATTAAGTAATTCTGCCGGTATCCTACTCTTAATATCATTAGTGCCAACGTGTACAACTATATCACCTTCTGTGCCCTTAAAAGATGATACCCGTTCTACAACGTCATCAACCTTTGCCCCTGGCATACCTTGGTCCTGTACCACCTATCCTTTTTACAAAGCATGTTCCCCATTTCCCTGACAATAGAGTCACCAACAACTAATAGTTCCTGTGGGACCAGCGCATTCTGCCTTCGGGATTGCCGCTGTTTTGCATGATGACCAAGTGCCAGCTCTGGCGTTGATGTGGGCAGCTGAGAGCTTGATGGGCCCCTCAATTTAGATCCTTCGAGGGCATCCACCCTGTCCTTCAAGCTCTCATATAGGCCCATAACAATGCTGAGTTGTCGCCTGGTTTCGTTACACTCCTTGCATCGGCACACACAAAGAAATCCCCCATGGCAATATCTTGTCCCGTACCCAATTGCTCCAGAAACATCATGCAAGCAGTGCATTTTAAAAGGCTGTGATTTAGAGGGCAACTGCCCCCCTCAGTTCTTCTCTGAGCCACAGCATTCCCATTAGCTTTAGCCTTTTGCTTTGCTCCTCTGGTCTGAGTCATGATTTCGATTTAATTTCAATTTCAGTACAAAATTATAACCCTAAACTTGTATCCCATCACAGTTATAACGCTATATATATTTTTCAGTATCAAGTATTATCTACGAGTTCCCTTTATATAACTTCCGTATCAAGTTATGTATTAATTAATTATGTTACATTTGTAATCCGAGTCATTATATGTATTTAGTTAAAAGTACAATTTAATTGACAACAAAGTTTAAGAAAAATAATAGATTTTACTGATTAATTGACTATATTATATTATATACTATTCTATACTATACTAACGCTATCTAGTTCTGGATATAACGTATTGTATAACAAAGGCGGCAAGTTACGAACGGTAAATCTACGGACACTTAAGTATTAATTAACTTCCAAATCTGGCTGTCTCAATTCAGAATAAACTAACGATCCTGACTAGGTCTATATACTTATATAGACTATATACTTATGCTACTTATAGAAAATAATTTGATGTAACAGTTGGTCAATAAAGCTGCTAAATATGGCTAAAAAAACTTCTCTTTCAGCGGAGCTGCAACTTGTGACACGTGGATTTGATACCCTTGCCGATACTTTTATGCAATTACAATGCCGAGTAAAGAATAAATACACCAGATTAATCAGAAAATCACAAAATAATGCTATACTACTAAATTTAAATCAAAAGTTTTAGAAAAACAATAATTTCAAATCAATAAATAAGAATGCACTTAGCAGCTTTGAACACGTCTCGCTCCCACTAGCCTCGTCAGCAGACTCTTTTCATTGTCCACTGTAGAACTTGATCACTTCCTGCTACTGGTTCCTGTACTGTCAGCACTATTATGTCATCTGGTTCATTAGTGATGATGAGGTCTTGAATATTCTTTTCCCTTGTACTTTCCCTAACATGTTGGTACAAATAAAAATTATTTAGTTGATTTCAAAATTTTGTCCCCCATGTGGAGTTTCCTTCCCATTTGGTCCAATCAATTAGAGGCAAATTAAAATCACCCATAATATGACATTGATGCTTACTTGCCCATTCCAATTGCAAGTAAAGTGTCATCATAATCTTCACAATCACCTGGCATGTAGATTACTCCCACTCTTATTATACCTTTGCTTACAACTATTTCACACCATGCAAATTCTACACTGTCATTTGAAGCTATCCGGGAAGGCTTTCGTTGCACTCAGGCAGCTTTTGATGAGAAGCATTACCCCTCCACCCCTTCCAACTGCCCTATCTTTCCTAAATACATTGTACATACTGTACGAAACTCATCATCCCCTATTTCTGGGTGGCACCATGTTTCCCTAAGCTGTGTTATGTCGGCTTTACTTGTCCTAACCAGCAGTTCGAATTCACTCATTTTATTGATGACACTTCTGACATCACTGTATAAACAATTAAGACTCAGTGTTCTTGTATAGTTAACTATCTGACACACCCATTGAAGTTATTTAAGCTCGCATTCTCTGGCATTAGCTACCTGCTGATTTGAAATGTTTCTGCCCTCAGAACATCTTGTTAATATGATCTGTTGTGGTAATAAACAAGAACTCTTTGAGATATGTGCAAGAGTTAATTTGACCAATATTATCAGATAAATGTGTATGTACATTAGCCTTGTCTCCTCAAACCACCTGTTTTCCTGAACCTTTAAGATATCCTCAGTGATACTGGCAAAATCCCTTGCACCACCTTTGTTTAAATATATCCTGTCTCTATAAAGCAGATTCCTTCAACCTATGAAAGCATGCCAAAACAATAAAAATCCCCCCCCCCCTGCAGAGTCCTTCAAGGCTTGAGTTAATCCACAAGGGTTTCTGCTTATAATCCCTCATATCGGGTCTGGGCAGAATTGCATACACATAGACATTGTGACCTAACTCGCAGTATTTCTTCAACATGGTCCTATATTTGTCTAACAAATCGAGATTATGGTTGCTTAATATCATTTGTCCTCACGTGAATAATAATATTCTTTTTGTCCCCCTTAAAATCTGTTGGTGACATCATTAATTATTGCTCCTGGCAGACATACCCTGGTGTTCTAGTCTACCTATCCTTATTACAAAAAATATTTCCCATTTCCCTGACAATGATGTCTCCTAGCAGTGTTAAGGTCAAGAATATTTTTGCCCCTAGTACTTTCTCTAGCATGCTGGTACAAATAATAATCATCTTGTTTGTTTATTTAATGAAGTTTTTGCCCATCGTAAATTTCCCTCCCGCTTATTCCAATCAATCTGGGACAGATTAAATTCGCCCATAATAAGACATTCATGCCTGTTTGCTTTAATATTTTATTACCTTTTATAATCTTTTAAATCTTTTATATTTTATTACCGTGACATACCCTTGAAGTTATTTAGGTTTGTATTCCAGCCTTTTCTTCTCCCTCATTGCTACATTTCAAACATTGCTACTCTCAGAACATCTTATCAACATCGGCTATTGTGGCAACAAACAAGAATTCATGAGTTGAGTGTAAACATTACTTTGACTCATATCAGCAGATATACATGGATCTAAATTTCAGCTGAATTAATCAAAAAGTAAAAGAATATTTTGACCTTTTAATTATTTCAAATGATAATGTTCTCTTTTTGTAATATGATCATTTTAATGCTTTTAGGTGCAGTTTAATGCTCATGTAATTTTTTAGGAAATTCAGACACTAATATTTTTTAACCACATATTTGATGATTTCATAAAAAGTGTTTCAATATTGACATGATATTTAAAATTTATTTATTGACATGATGTTTTAAAATTGATTGATTGACATGATATTTAAATTGTTTTTACCTTTTTTTAGCACAACTCAGCCTACTCCTCATTTGGATGGGTATGTATTTCTAAATTTTCTTTGATTTCAATAGTATATTAAAGCATTGTATAGTTTGAAAATGTTTTATTTTAACTGTCCTTGATTTCTCCCATCCAGTTTTAGGTGAGTTTCATTATCTGACATTAAAATGTTCATTGTGCATTTTGAGATGGAATTAATGTGGTTTGCACATCATCCTTTTAAGTAAATTTCTTGTTTGCACTCTAAATTTGTTGAACATATGTACTCCAAATTGTATATAGTCATGTGAAGCTTTTTACCTAATTCCAGAGAATTACTTAAGTACTTATGGATTTTCAGTCAGATACTTCTTAGTTTCAGTGAACAAGTTCAGTGAAGAAGTTCAGCTTTATCAAAGGATATTATCGGTAGTGTTCACCACTCTGCTTGTATAATTTGATCTACATGTAAATATTTATTCAAACTACAGTCAATTCTGAATTATCTACATGGTAATGATTCTGTGAGAGGTGGTGGAGGGGAGAATATGTTGAGGGATATTAAAAATAAATAATAAATTAAAAACGGTGTAGCAAATAGTGTTATTTAAATTACGAAATTAAATCATATTTAAATCATAATGCTTACTTAGTGATCATAAGTTTCATTACAATTAATTCCAGATGTGTTTCAAATTGTACAGTTCCATCTCACTGAAAGCTGATTTTATCTAATTGCTTTCGGTATGAATTATTTCTCCTTGGCTGATATTGCTTTCATGTAATTGGGAGTGATAAGGGAATCAGTTAATTTTTTCTAGCATGCTCCTGACATCCCTACCTTTTTTTACTAAGCATGGATTTTTAACTAAACATGGGTTGTTGGCACCCTCTGGTCTAGCACTTCCACCAGAGGGTGTGGGAATTTTGTGCGGTCAGCACAGACAGGTACAGTTTGCCTTTTGAAGTTGCTTTCTCCACGTTCATAAGGACGAGCATCAGGTAGCAGTCATCCTAGGTGATGACTGCTCTCTGGTGGCTAGGTATCCTGTACAAGGATAATAAAATAAAGAATATTAGGTGGATTTGGACAAATGTCTAGGGGCCACCAAAGACAATAATAATAATAATAAAAAATAATAAATAAGCATGGATTTCATTTATTGTATAATAAGTAATTTTGTTAATGAAAGATTAGCCCTTAGAAAATTGTCTTTAAACTTAGCTCTATTCTAACTGGTGAGACAAGGAAGTGGCACAACCACAAAGCTAGGGACTTATTTGATTTGGCAGCTTTTATATTTCTGATGATTCTTTTCTATGATGTATTGTACTTAATCTAATAGAAGTTATGAAGTATGATCTAATAGAAGTTATGAAGTATGATCTAATAGAAGTTATGAAGTATGATCTGCTGACAAGGCTAGTAGGGCCAGACGTGTTCAAAGCCGCTAAGTGGATTTTTCTTATTTATTGATTTGAAATTGTTGTTTTTCTAAAACTTTTGATTTAAATTTAGTAGTATAGCATTATTTTGTGATATTTCTGATTAATCTGGTGTATTTATTCTTTACTCGGCCTTGTAATTGCATAAAAGTATCGGTAAGGGTATCAAATCCACGTGTTACAAGTTACAACTCCGCTGAACGAGAAGTTTTTTTTAGCGATATTTAGCCGCTTATTGAATATTTTTTACATCAAATTATTTTTTGTAAGTAGCTTATAGACCTAGTAAGGATCGTTAGTTGTTCTGAATCGAGACAGCGAGATTTGAAAGTTAATTACTACTTAAGTGTCCATAGATTACCGTTCGTAAATTCCCGCCTTTGTCTTTGTCATACGATCGTTATATATCGAACCTAGATAGCGTTAGTATAGTATACGTTATAATATTTTCAGCGATCGGTAAAATCTATTAAACTTGTTGAACTTCGTTGGCATTTAAATTGCACTTTAACTAAATATATTAATTAATACTTAAGTGTCCGTAGATTACCGTTCGTAAATTTCCCGCCTTTGTGATACGATAGTTATATACCGTACTAGATAGCGTTAGTTGAACTTCGTTAGCAGTTAAATTGTACTTTTAAATAAATACATATAACTACTTAGAATACAAATGTAATATAATTAATTATATTTAACATAATTAATAACATAACATAATTAATTATAATTAACTAATTAATTAATAGAATCATGACTCAGACAAGAGCAGCAAAGCAAAAGGCTCAAGCTAATGGAAGTGCTGTGGCTCAGAGTAGAACTGAGGGGGGCAGTTGTCCTCTGACTCACAGCCTTATAAAATGCACTGTTTGCTTGATGTTTGCAGAGCAATCGGGTACGGGACATGATACTGCCATGGGGGATGTCTTTGTGTGTGCACGATGCAAGGAGTGTATCGATATCAGGCAACAACTCAGCGTTCTTGTGGGCCTATATGAGAGCTTGAAGGACAGGGTGGATGCCCTCGAAGAAACTAAAATGAGGGGCCCATCAAGCTCTCAGCTGCCCACATCAACGCCAGAGCTTGCACTTGGGCATCGCGTGACACAGAGGCAACCCCCAAGGCAGAATGCGCTGGTCCCGAAGGAACTAGTAGTTGTTGGTGACTCTATTGTCAGGGAAACGGGGAACATGCTTTGTAAAAGGGATAGGTGGAGCAGGACGAGGGTATGTCTGCCAGGGGCAAAGGTTGATGACGTTGTAGAGCGAATATCATCTTTTAAGGGCACAAAAGGTGATATAGTTGTACACGTTGGCACTAATGATATTAAGAGTAGGAGACCGGCAGAATTACTTAACAAGTACAGGTCACTGTTGAACAAAAGCCGAGAATTAGGGTTGAATTTGAAAGTGTCTGCAATTCTGCCCAGACACGATAGGAGGGAGTATATGATGAGAGCCTTGTCGATCAATTCGGCCCTGGAAAGATTGTGCAAGGCTCAAGTGGTAGAATTTTTTTCAGCCTGGACTGTACTTGTTAACAGGAGAGACTGCTTCTACAGGGATGGGATACACTTAAATAGAAAGGGTGCAAGAATATTTGCTGATGCTATCGAGGCAGTGTTAGGTGGGTCGGAAAACTGCTAGCTTGGGGGGAGACAAAGACCAATAGATTGACAGTAGCCACTGGCAGAGGTGAAAGAGATTCTTGCACTGCTTCTATTAGAATGAGCAGAAGCCTGAAAAACAAGATGCATGATATTTCAGAGACTGCTGGGAGCCATTGCGGTACAAGTAAACACATGGGTTGTGTTAGGGTAGCTAAGAATAGAAACAGGTGCAGGTATACTTGCGTGTACACCAATGCTAGGAGTTTAGTAAATAAATTTGACGAATTTGAGGTATTGCTCAAAACATCAAAGGCAGATATTGTTGGGATATCAGATACGTGGTGTCACACAGATATAAGGGATGCAGAACTGGAATTTGGGGAGTACAATGTCTACAGAAAGGATAGACAGGATAGGAAGGGGGGAGGGGTTATGCTATTAGTTAAGAAACACATAAAAACCAAGGAAGTGAAGCCAGTCGACATCGCTGGACAGTGCAGTGTTGAGTCAGTTTGGTGTGACATAAGCATTGGGAGATCAAAATTGAGAGTAGGAGTGTGCTATAGGCCTAATGACTCTGATGATTATAATAAGGAACTGTACAGGGAAATAGAGTGGGCCAGTAAATCAGAGAGTCTTATAATGGGAGATTTTAATTTCCCAGATATTGACTGGAATTTGGGGGCTGGTCACTCACACACTAGCAGGGCTTTTGTGGATTTATTGGATGATTGTTTTCTACATCAGCATGTTCGGGAGGCAACTAGAGGCAGTAATACTCTTGATTTGATTATCAGCAGTGATTCTTCATGCATTAAGAATCTGCAGATAAATGAACCACTAGGTGGCAGTGATCACAGTGTGCTGAAGTGGGATTTACTCAAAGAGGTAACTACCATTAGGGGTAAAGGGAAAGGTTATTGCTTCCGTAAAGGCGACTACGATGGACTGAGACAGTATTTAAATTCTATACAGTGGGACCAACTGATGATGTTACCAACAGCAAATTCAAAATGGAAGCATTCAAAGAATTAATCTTGGAAGCTACTAGGCTTTACATACCAACTAAGAAATATTGTTCAAGGTTTAGGCCAAATGGATGTCAGATGAACTAATGAGGCATATGGCAGAGAAGAAAAATGCATGGGATACTTACAAATTAACACATGACACAGAAGCCTATGATAGATACAAGTTGATATGCAACCAAGTTACACAGGAGGTTAGGCAGGCGAAGGCAGATTACGAGAAATGCTTGGCAAGGGATGCAAAGAAAAACAGCAAAGAGTTCTTTACTTATGTAAACTCTAGAAGGAAGGGGACGAATCAGATTGGTCCACTTGATATTGATGGGTCAACTGTTGATGACCCTGCTCAGGTAGCTAACAAACTAAATGAATATTTTATATTTTATATTATATACTTGGATCTTAGAAAGGCTTTTAATACTGTTGCACATGGAAGCCTCATTTCAAGAAAGATGTAGAACTGCTGGAACGAGTACAGAGAAGGGCAACAAGATTAGTGAACGGAACAAAGGGGTGCTCTTACGAAGAAAGGCTTAAGTTTTGCAAATTACAGTGTCTGGAGACTAGGCACCAGCGAGGTGATCTGATAGAGGTGTATAAAGCCTTGAATGGTTTGAGCATGCTCAATGCTGATGGGATTCTTCCTCTCGCTCAGAATAATCACCTGAGAGGGCATGAATTCAAATTGAGGAAGGACAGATGTAGGATAGACGTGCGGAAATTTGCCTTTAGCCAGCGGGTGGTTGGTTGGTGGAACAGACTTCCATCCCTTGTAGTGGAGGTTGATAGCCTAAATAAGTTTAAGGCTCAGCTGGACAGGTATTTTGAACGAATAGAGGTGTGAAGTGGAAGTGGGTTTTTTTTTTTTTTTTTTGGCTGATGCTGCATAAGCTTGCTTTCTTGCATCAAATGCCTCTTCTAATGCTAATGCTAAGTTTTCAGATCTAGCTTTAATGTTATTAGTGCCAACGTGTACAACAGTATCTTTTGTGTCCTTAAAAGATATCTAATCTACAGTGCCATCAACCTTTACCCTCTATAGACATACCCTGGTCCTATTTGCACAATATATTTCCCTGACAATAGTCACTGACATCAGGTAACTCTTGTGGAACCAGTGCATTCTGCCTTGGGGGATTGCTGCTGTGTTGCCTGATGATCAGTTGCAAGCTCTGTCATTGATGTGGGCAGCTGAGAGTTTCATGGGCTTTGATGTGTGAGGATATTAAGTTTCTACCTAATATCCTCACACTCCTTACATTGAGCACACACAGACATCCTCCCTGGCAATATCATGTCTTGTTCTGGATAGATCTGCAAACATCAAAGAAGCCGTACATTTCATGAGGCCATGGTACATTTCATGAGGCTTTGCTGCTCTGAAGCATGATTTTTGTTCAAATTCAATGTAATTAAAAATACTCCATTAAAAAGTTATACCTAATGCAGTAATAAAAATATGCACTTGTTTTGCATGGTTTGCATTATTAATTATACTGAGTAGACAGAAATCATGGGATACCTACCTAGTAACGGGTAGGCCCACCTTCCGTCCAGATAAAGGCAGTCATATGGCAAGGCATTGAGTCCACTAGTTCACGAAAGCCCTCCACAGCCATTTCCATCCATGCTTGCTGCACTGCTGTCCATAATTCCGTCGCAATCCTGTATGGAGTCAAAAGTTTGAGCTGACCTTTCCTCAGCATCACAAAGATGCTTCACAGGGTTCAAGTCTGGTGAATGGGGAGGCCATTGCATGGTGGTAAAATCTGCAGTATGCTCTTTGAACCATGTTCTAGTCACCATGGCTCTGCAGGGAGGTGCATTGTCCTGCTGGAAGAGTCCATTGCCCTGTGGGTGCACAATGACCATGAATGGATGCAGATGGACTCAACTTGGGCGTTCAGAGATGCGTCTAGGCATACTAGAGGTCCCAACGAGTGCTAGTTGAACACGCCCCAGGCCATTACTGACTGTCTACCTGCCTGAGCAGTTCCTTGTTGACATGACGGGTGCATAGCTTCATCCAGTTTCTGCCAGATATGCACCCTACTGTCCACTCAAAATAACTGGAAATGGGACTCATGACCAGATGACCTGTCTCAAATCATCCACAGTCCAGTGCCGATGTACTTTCACCCAGTTGAGACATAGTCCTATGTCATTGGGTTGGCAATGGCACTCTGGTGGGTCGGCAGCTCCCATAACCTATTGTGGCTAATGATCGCCTGATGGTCTTGGTGGAGACGTTTCTGGCACCTCCCTCATTGAAGTTGGCGGTGGTTTGTGCTACTGTCTCTCTCCAGTTGGCTGAAACAATGTGAGATAGATGTCGATGGCCACGTTCATCCACCACCTTTCTTCCCTCCCCCCACAACGCTGTCCACAATGAGATGTTATTTCGGAAATGGCATATTCCTGTTAGTCTCGAACGGGGATAATGCAATTTCTGTGGCGCCTCCATAGCCAGGTGGGAAGGAGCAGCAGTGCGTACCACGCGCTTCTTGATTCGACCAGGGTTCGAGCCCGTCACTATCAAATACGGAGGATGTGGAAAGGTCAGGGAATGACCACCGCATATTCCGGAGCAATATGGCCTTAGTTGCTAATGCTCCTAAAAACCAAATAACAAACAAACAAACAGCAATTTCTGTACCACCTCCACGATTGAGTGACCCATAGGTCAGGCACCCACTATCATCCCTCTTTAAACGTCATTTAACTCACGACGTTTATCCACACTGACATCGAATTACCGTCTACGTAAATGCAGTGTACCTGACAAGTGGTGGGTTCACCCACTAGTCAGAGGGATGACAGCATCGCGTTGCCCAGGAACCAGGTATCCTATGAATTTTGTCCTTTCAGTGTGTATATATAATTAAAATTCAAATGTTATAAAGACAAAATAAAAAAATAAAAAAAAGGTGGCAGAAGTTGATTGTGGTTCATTAAGCAATTATAAATGATAACTAACAAATTCACCAGTGTAATCAGAGAATCACAACTGGTAACTACACTTCCCTGTTTTACAAAGCAGTATTTATTCCAGCCATCTCATGCTGCAGGGGTCTGGTATCACCGGGCAGCTATTGCCACAAATCAGAAGAAATTAACCACCATTCAAAGAGCAATACTACTTACCATTACCAGAGCCTGTTGCACGGTGAGCACTCTTGCTCTCCAAGTCCTCGCTGTAGTCCTCCCTCTAGACCTTGAAATAATTAGATGTGGCATGTTGTATCATCTATCCAAAGCAATCTCCACTATAGCCATTGGATTCACCACCAACCCAGCAATCAATCCCAAGATGGAGAAAAGGTGCCTTCTTGTTCACCCGCAGCAAGCTTGGCAGGGCAGATAGATGACATCCACTAAGGGAGCAATTACAACAAAATTCATCCCTGAAGCTTTCCCAAAAGCCCCAAGCTGATTTTCCCCTGGCCTGTACATAACAGACATCCTTACAGGCCATGGGTCGATACAAGAAAAATTAACGTCTCTAGGCATCACAGATGATCCATGCTGCCACTATGGCACTGATGATTCTTGGCACCATATAATGTATGACTCTCCTGACTATGAAGACTTGAGATCTATTCTGATCACAAAGATTAGTAATTTGCCAAAGACCACGAACATATACTAATTCATACCCATGACAATTATAAATTCTTCACCACTTTTGCACAGGATATCTTCAACAAATGAACATTAAGGAGCCTATAAACCACCAAGACCAATAACTTGAGACAGATTCTGGGCACCCCTCTCCTGTTGCATCAACCACCAACCTCATTGAAACTCAATTGAACCGAAATTCCTTCATCCAAGTTCCATCAGGCTGATACAGTGGTACCTTGGTTTGCGAGCATAATTCATTCCGGAAACGTGCTCGTAATCCAAAGCACTCGTATATCAAAGCGAATTTCCCCATAAGAAATAATGGAAACTCAGATGATTTGTTCCAAAACTCAAAAATATTCACATACTGTAAAAATGATTAATACAAAATACATACATACCTTTTTATATTTTTAAAAGCAATCGAATTTATTAATTATTGGGTAGAACGACTTTCACTGTCACTAACGGAATCACTACTATCTGTTGACTTTTTCTTTTTGTGCGACTTTAACAAAGAACCTCTCCAATGACACTTGCTTTTGCCTCCTTTTGAGGATTTCGCGTAAATATGACATTGCATTGTCGTTAAACAGATTAATCGCTTGCACTGCCACAGCCTTATTCGGGTGGTGCTTTTCTACAAAATTTTGCACTGTTTCCCACATTTTACACACCTCCCTAATCTCATTTGAAGAGAGGGATGTCTCCATTTTTTTCTCCTCCTCCTCAGACGAGATCTCCTCCATCACCCCTTGCTGTTGCTCGCGATGCAGATCCATCAGTTCGTCGGTGGTAAACTCCTGGTCATATTCCTCCACCAGCTCTTGAATGTCGTCCTTATTCACCTCCAGGCCCATGGTCGTCCCCAAGGACACAATTTCATTGACAACTGGCAGCTCCTGTTCATGAGCAAACCCCTCAACGCAATCAGACCACAGTTTTTTCCAAGCAGAATTGAGGGTTCTCTTGGTCACCCCATCCCAGGCTTTATCGATGATTTTGAGGCAGTTTAAGATGTGGAAGTGATTTTTCCAAAACTCTCGGAGGGTAAGGTTAGTTCCTTCGGTCACCTCGAAGCATCGCTGAAATAGTGCCTTGATGTAAAGCTTTTTAAAGTTCGAAATGACCTGCTGATCCATGGGCTGGAGTAATGGAGTGGTGTTGGGAGGAAGGAACTGGACCTTAATGAATTCGAATTCTTCCAGTAAGTCGTTCTCAAGGTCTGGAGGATGAGCAGGAGCATTATCCATAACCAGCAAGACTTTGAGTGGCAGTTTTTTTTCTAAAAGGTATTTCTTCACTGCAGGACCGAAGACCTCATTGATCCACTCAACGAACAAGATACGAGTGACCCAAGCCTTGCTGTTGGACCTCCACATAACATTTAACTGGCTCTTCTGCACCTTGCATTTCTTGAAGGCTCGTGGATTCTCAGAATGATACACGAGCAGGGGCTTGACTTTGAAATCACCGCTTGCATTAGCGCACAGCAAGAGGGTGAGACGGTCTTTCATGGGCTTGTGACCGAGCATTGCATTCTCTTCTGCTGTAATGTAGGTCCTCTTTGGCATCTTTTTCCAAAAAAGCCCCGTTTCATCGCAATTAAAAACTTGCTGCGGCAGGTAACACTCGGAAACCATGAGCTTCTGGAACTCGGCAACGAACGCCTCAGCTGCCTTAGCGTCCAAACTCGCAGTCTCTCCGTGCCTCACAACACTATGGATGCCACTTCTCCTCTTAAAGTTATCAAACCATCCCCTGCTCGCCTTGAAGCCTTCTTCGTTTTCTGTAGACGTACCTGGTTGTTTACTGACGAGGTCGGCGTACAAGGCCTTTCCCTTCTCACAGATCAAGTTCTCGGTCACAGTATCACCTGCTAGTTGCTTCTCATTTATCCACACCAAAAGCAACTTTTCAACATCTTCCAGAATACGTGGCCGTTGCTTTGATATTCTCGTGACTCCTTTCGCTACATCTAGTCCCCTTAGTTCTTCTTTCTTCTTTAATATTGTGCAAATTGTTGACGTAGACTTCTTATAAAATCTTGCGATGGCGGCCACTTTCATACCTTGTTCGTGCTTCTCGATGATTTCCTTCTTAATTTCTACCGTAATCATCTCCTTCTTCTTACCGCCTTCCTTTTCAACCCTCTTCTTCATTGGGGCCATTTTCGTAGTGTACAGTTAATAAATAACAGTCACTAAATTTGAAAAAAAAAAAAAAAAATTGCTTTACGCTCATACACGTGGTCACAACGCTAGCACGAATGTTCACTACAATGTTGACTGTATACGAATGAGGTATGCCGACTGAGACCGAACATGCGAGACGATTAACCACAATCCCGAGCAGCACGTGATCACGTGACGCTCGGTAGGCAATTTTTAGGAAATAAAGCACAATTACAAAATGAGGAGGCACCCTTGATACACATAAACAAAGCTGCGCCCGTGTAGCAACTGAATAAACAACACCATAAAGGCAGAGATACACTATTAACACCTCACATTTTACTAAAGCACATTTCTGGGGGTTACTACCATAAAACAATAAAAACAATTTCCAGTTGCGTTTCTGCTAGTGGAATCTGTTATAAACTGGTAGTAAACTCGGTCTAATTGCATTTGCGATTACTGTATACCGATAGCTGGAATTGTGTTGGTTTTTACGTTATTATGGTGAAATGTGTTTCCCCTTCACTGATATAAAACACATAAATACATTTTCGGAATCTTCTCTTCATTCCCACCGTGTTGCGTTCATTTGGGGTGATTCTGCATTCGACTGCCATTTCTTGTAAACACAAAGGCGAATCGTGCATAAGCGAATTCGGTTCGTGTTATATAATACACTGTATATCGTTCCCCTATTTATAAATCGTGTATGATCGAATTCATGTAGTGTAAACACGTGTTATACGAGGACTGACTGTACTCGTATTGCAAGACCTCGCTCGTTTATCAAGTTAAAATTTATTAAAAATTTTTGCTCGTCTTGCAAAACACTCGCAGACCAAGTTACTCGTAATCCAAGGTACCACTGTATCTGCAACTGAATCTGCATGCAAGATCATCCAGGACCTGACTCCAAACGCAAGACTCAAAACCCAGATATTGGAGACACCAGCAACTTCTCTGCCACAAGCCACATTGGCAATCAAATTGAGCACTCTAGCATGGTTTTCTTTTACTCTCCTCCGGGGGGAGGAGACGGGTACCTGTCTCCTCCTCCTGCCACCCCCTTCTTCCACCTGGTGAGGCATGGGCTTGCCTCACTGACTTTCTGGGGTCGCTTTCTCTATCATACCCATACCTCTGTCTTTCCTCCCAGCCTTCAGTCTTCCTCACCCTACTGTCTAACTCGCAGTGTACACCCTACACAATTTATCAATTAATAATGTCCAAATTTAAACTGCACTTACATAAACCTCTCTCAGCCTTTTATATTTTAGCATTAACCCTCCCCCCCCTTTTTTTTTCACCTAAGCCCTTGCGACTGAAATCTTTGGAAATTAGGTGGCAGGGCCTGCTAGAGTACAAAAAATCTACTGGGTACCTGACCTACCTCTCCAGGGCCAAATGCGGTAATGGTGGGTCCCAACAGGGGCCCAGCGGCTAAATGGTCAGAAGAACAATGATACACAACACTACACATCCTTCCACTCCCCACACACTTTAAATCTCTGGCCTTCGCAGATTTCTGTGCTACACAAACAGAGTATACAAGCGGAGACGGGGAAACCCCTGGTGCCTTCAGACAACTAACACACTTTGCACTTTTAATTCTAAACGAATAGTTAAATACAATAACAATCCTACTCCAATTCACCAGTTATGTAGAAATAATACCACTATTCTACCAAGTTTGCATTATATGTATCAGGCTATACCATTATGCTTGAATGTTATAAGTTTATTATAATATATAACAGAATTATCCAACTAACACCAATCTACATGATTCAAACTTGAGAGCTACTTATTTACCACAATTAAAAAAATTTGAATTCCCCTATCACTCACTCAATACAGTCTGTCCTCGTATAGCACGATAGTTGCGTTCCTAGAAACCCTCGTGCAATGCAAAATCGTGCAATATAAACAACAGGCCCTATGGGAAAAGTGGGGTTAGGTGCCGACCACCCAAGATTGAACACACATTTGGAACCAAAACATTACCAAACACAATAAATAATCGGGTAATTTTAATCGTTATAAAATACTTACGTATTTCATAACGATTAAAATACGTAATAAAAATAATATTATATTATAATAAAGTATTTTTAGTATTTTTTAATACTAAAAAAGTATTTTTTACGGATAAAATACGTATTTTATTCGTAAAAAAATTATTATATTAAATAAAATAGTCGCAATAAAATACTTATGTATTTTATAATACGTAAGTTGTAATAAAATATTGCTAATGCTTTTGCTTCTATCGTAAGCAAACTTGTTTTTTGTTTGATTTTCTATCCAAACAGATGACAGCCGTTCTATCTCTTCCAATTCTTTGTGTCTTAATCTAATGGATTTTAATTACACTTTGAGTTGTTCCTGCTATGAAAGTTTTTTTCTCTGCATTGCCTCATTTGGGCCTGTAGCACGTGCAATATCACATGGTCTTTCATTTCGCTCAAAGCGTTTCACAATTTCATATTTTTTCTCTATCGACAGAAGCGGACTGGCCATAAGTCTTACGGGGGAAACCGCGGTGGGCCAGAGGCCGGTGTGATTTTGGCCATAAACCGTATTATGAGGCCACTACAAATTTTCCCGGGTAAAAATTTTTGACCCAGTCCGCCTCTGTTTATCGATATTGCTTCTTTTTTTCTCTCTCTGAATCTGCAGTGTCTTAGCCAGGACGCTTCCTTTTCACACCTTTTAAGTGTTTTACTAATTTTTAGGGAATAAAGCAAAATTACAAGATGAGGAGGCACGCTTGATATACATAAACAAAGCTGCGCGCGTGTAGCAACTGAATAAACAACACCGTAAAGGCCGAGATACACTATTAACACCTCACATTTTACTAAAGCACATTTCTGGGGGTTACTACCATAAAACAATAAAAACAATTTCCATTTGCGTTTCTGCTAGTGCAATCTGTTATAAACTGGTAGTAAACTCCATCTAATTGCATTTGCGATTATATCGATAGCTGGAATTGTTGGTTTTTACGTTATTAGGGTGAAATGTGTTTCCCCTTCACTGATATAAAACACATAAATACATTTTCAGAATCTTCTTCGTTCCTATCGTGTTGCGTTCAGTTGGGGTGATTCCGCGTTCGACTGCCATTTCTTGTAAACACAAAGGCGAATCGTGTATAAGCGAATTCGGTTCGTGTTATATAAGATAACGTTCCCCTATTTATAAATCGTGTATGATCGAATTCGTGTAATGCAAACACGTGTTATACGAGGACCGACTGTAATACTATAACAATGGCAGCAAGATTCGAATGATACAAAGGCTATACATATATTAAGTAGAAACCTACAAAATTTCTAACTAATTTAAAAATAAACAAATGAGTGTGGCTAGGACCATAAAGTTACTTATAGAATATGGTTTAATATGACAATTAGTCAACAAAAGCAAAATTTTTCAAAAACTTATCTGTTTCCTGGAGCTGAAAATTCTTTATCTCTATTACTTTCAAAGTTATTGTCTAAACAGGATAGTGCAGGATTGTTGGTCCGTGCATGCGACCTTGACTCCCCAAGTCCTCCTACTCCCAATTAGCAGTTTTCCTGAATTCTCAACGCATCCTTTGACTTTATGCAATGGCCCTTGCACCTCCTCTTTTCACATGAATTCCATCTTTATTAAGCAAATTCCTTCTATCAACTAAGCAAGACCTTGTTGGAAAAATTTTCTGCCACTAAGCCTTGCAGAATCCCTCCTGTCATGTAATGGCAATACTGCAGACATAATAAGATTCTGATTTGTGCCATAGAATTTTTCCAGCATGATTTTATATTTTGAGACCAATCAGTTCATTTTTACTTTAATTCCTTAAATTCCATTTTCATTAGGATACAGTAGTCATCCTTTGATCTGACCCAGACATGGTTTACATCTAGTTAAAGGCAGATTACAGCTTCACACTCATGCAACATAATGTTTTATCTCGTGAACAGATCTTTTTGTTGCAAATATGCATATAACAGTATTTGTTAATCTAAATGAAGATACTTGATTCACCATTTAGATTCTAACTGAAAATGATTTAAACTCAGTATAAAAATGCAGGGGACACATCTTTTGATCACATTAACAGGAGCATGGCTAGAATGACTTGACTGATATGCTTTTCACTCACAGCAAGATGAAGTTTCAAAGATTGCAGTCTGAAACAATCTGTTTACATTTGCTGGAATGGTAACTGAACTGCAATTTTTTTTTTTTTTTTTTTTTTTTTATGAACATGGTTAAGCTGCTTACAGGTAATCAAGAGTTGACTGTATTTAGAAAAATATAATCAATATTTTTTTTAACTGTTGTGCTTTATAATTGCATGTTTTTAATTTTCTGAAAATGTAGTACATGAAATATGGGTGAGCCTTATAATCGAAGGAACGTTATACCTGAATAAATAAGGTAATTATTTTTATATAAATTTTGTTACATTATTGGATGAAATCATTATGTAAGTGCTATTAATAAATGAGGTTGTTGGTTTTTATCATTCTTTCAAAAATACTCGTGATTTTAATGGCATATTTTGTGTTTGATAGGCTTTGGATATAAATTGTATGTGAGGGTTTGAAGTATTTTTCATTTGCGTATATTTATGGTTAATTAATTATAATATCACTGTGGTTAATTAATTATATAATACCATAGTTTACTCATAAATTTAACTACTTACGTAGTGTTATTATTGTTGTTATTTGGTTTTTTTTAGGAGCATTAGCAACTAAGGCCATATTGTTCCGGGGATATGCGGTGGTCATTCCCTGACCTTCCCGCATCCTCCGTATTTGGTGGTCACGGGCTCGAACCCCGGTCTAATCAAGAAGTGTGTGCTACGCACTACCGCTCCTACCCACCTGGCTACGGAGGCGCCCTTACGTAGTGTAAAGGAGTTATTTAATTTTATCTCATATTGTGGCTGCCTTCACAACAAGATACCAGGTATTGCACTATTTCGAATAAATAACGTTCCTCTAGTAGAGGAAACTACTGTTATTTATTCTGAGTTGGCTTCATCATTGTTGGGTGGGCAGGTACCCTGATAATGCAAATATGCCATCACAGTTGCGAAGTAGTTCTACAATATGAGAGAGCCAAATGGTGAACAGAATGATACAGTATTTGAAGATTAAATGCAGAAGGTATAATATCATATGGGTATAAATTAACTATATAATATCGGTGTAGATACACCGTAGTTTACCCATAAATTAAACTGCATATGTAATGAAAAGGCATCATTTAATTTTATCTCATATTGTGGCTGCCTTCACAACGAGATACCAGATATTGCTTGTCGTTTGTTTGTTTGTTTGTTATTTGGTTTTTAGGAGCATTAGCAACTAAGGCCATATTGCTCTAGGGATATGCGGTGGTCATTCCCTGACCTTTCTGCATCCTCCGTATTTGGTGGGCACGGACTCGAACCTCGGTCTAATCAAGAAGCGTGTGCTACGCACTGCTGCTCCTGCCCACCTGGCTACGGAGTCGCCACCAGGTATTGCACTACTTCAAATAAATAATGCTCCTCTAGTAGAGGAGACTACTGTTCTTTATTCTCAGTGGGCACTACCACCCAAGACAGCACCGTTTCGAAGCTAGTTGGCTTCATCATTGGTGGGCGGGCAGTTACACTGAAATCTAAACCCATATCATATTATGCCTTGTGCATTTAATCTTCAAATAATGTAAAATGGTTAATTAATGTATGTATTTTTATTATTTACTTTTATTGGAACCTCCATCCACCAATTTCAAACAAAAAGTTATTGCAAGCTGTTTTCATTGATGAGGATGAATTTGGCAGGGTCTGATTTATGATCGATTTTCATTGTTTCTTGATCTGTTTTTGCTGTAACAATTTTTATTTATTATTATTTTTTTAATTATTACAGGTACATTTAAATGAATGAATGTGTTCTTCCATGTTATATGCTTTTGAAAGTAAATAATTTTTATTTTTAAGTTATTAGTGAGCCATTCCAAAGGCATTAATAAGATATCTTCAAATCTATTATGCTTGCCCATACTACGATGTTTGTGGGCTGCACAAGTAGTTCAGAGGTGGGGGTTCATGGGTCACACTGGTGTGTACACAGAACACCAGTGACACTACTGAGAGAAATATATTATTTATTTTTCACATATTTCCCTTGTACAAAATTTGTAATCTCACGACATTTATGAATGCTTGTATAAGTTATGAATTTTATTTAAATATTATGTTTAGTGTAACTCCTTTAAGTATCACCATTGATAATTATTTACACATATAGTTTTAGCCCTGGTAAATCTGAATGTTGACAATGCTTGTTGGGCTGCATGCAGCCTGACTGCCTGCCTGTTTGATGTGCCTGCTCTATACTGTCATCCATATTACCCATATAGTATTGGTGGTATAGGAGGTACAAAAGCAGTCATTTTATAACCAAAACAGAACTGTATTTTCACCACACATTGAATATTTAATTTGCTTAACCGATCTGGAAAAATCTACAATTCATTTTGTAACCAAAGAATTAATGTCAGATTCATTGTAGGCCATTTGATATTCTTTAACCATGATTCATCTTATACATGTTTTAGTTTAAAAAATTTCTCTCACCACAGTAGTCATTTGTAAAGTGAGGAGTATTCTTATGTTAAAAGTGGATGCAAACAGCAATACTGTTCTGTTTTCATAATTGTATTTTAACATATTTAGTGGCGTAGAATTTTTTTTTTTTTAACAACTGCTGTATATTACTGGCAGTTGGCTGTACTGTACTATATAAGACATTTAAGTTCAAGACAAATGCTGGTAGTTAATTATATATTTTTATTTCATATTTATTTTATTATATATATATATATAATGTAAATGTAATATAGAATCATTAGTATTAAACATGTAGTTTTGGTTGATGGATAAAGATAAATAAGCAAGGTATGACAGATGCACCATCATAACTGCCATCTGTGCAAACTATCAGACTTATCAATTCTGATATATATATATATCAGTATTATTTCTAATGTGCTCTTCCAGGCTAGTTTTCTCTTTTTTCAAACTCCTCTTTAAATTTGGATTAAACATTCAACTAACAAGTTAGTGCTACTCACCCGCTTTCATATTGACACCCACACTCACACTTGTACTCCATATGATATATGGTGAAGGACTCAAAGGATTAAATAAATTCAAGCAGATAACATAATTTCTGCTATTCTTCCGGAGAAGTTAGTTATTAGACTTCAAACAATATACAGTGTCCATTGTGTATTTCTTGCTGTATATATGGCGCCTCCGTAGCCAGGTGGGAAGGAGCAGCAGTGCGTAGCACACGCTTCTTGATTAGACCAGGGTTCGAGCCCGTCACCACCAAATACGGAGAATGCGAAAAGGTCAGGGAATGACCACCGCATATCCCGGAGTAATATGGCCTTAGTTTCTAATGCTCCTAAAAACCAAATAGCAAACAAACAAACAGCTGTATATATAATTTATTTGATATATAAACAGTATTTGCACTGATAAACTTTCTCAGTTTATCTTTTCTTTAAAAGAATCAAAAGGGGATATATCACTCATTGGCCTCATCTGAATTTGATCATTTGTGCCAAGAAATTAGAAATGCACAAAAATATTTACTCATTTCCCTCTACTGCTCATTGTTAAGTTGCTTATGGCATCCTTATTGAATTCTGCTGCCACACCAAGAGTGAAGCAGCCAGTTATGCAACTTGGTTACAAAAGTGATTATTCAGATACATAATTTCATAATAAAAAAATAATTTGTTTAATTCTGATTAAAATCATAACCTCTTTTCCTGATTAAGTTCTTTTTTATGATGTATCCTTGCAAAATTAAATAAGTAACTTTATTTAAATTATATTTAAATAAATTAATCTGTGTGTATGATTGTAATGGTTTGGAGATATGTTAATCATTGTTTTGCATGTATATGTACATTTCCATTTGTACCATGATTAAAAATGAGTGTTACAGTATTGTAATGGGATACGTTTGCTAGTATTAAATTAATAGGGCTTCAACTCCATCTGCTGTTCACTTATATTAATTCAATAGGATTTTACAGGTTGCCATGCATATTATCACTACCATAAGATTCTTAAAGGTTTCTTCCATCAGGACTGTAGTTTGCTGATCTCAAGTGGAAGGATTTGGTTCTCCCTCGTGAACTTCACTAGGCTTTTCAGACTGAAAATTATCCAATCTGGTCCAGTCCATGAACACACACTTGTGTAGACTTATTACATGATTACATTATTATATTATATTGTATAGACTTAATTAAAGATCACATGAACTGACACTCTATGACCAAAGTAGTCAATGCATCAAGGTAGCTTCAAAAAACGAGCAAATGAACCAACCCAAAAGATCACTGTTATTATTAACAAAAATGATGAATACATGCCTTTAATTTCCTGAATAAACATTCATTTAAAGAAACTAATAATTTTCTAAGTAAAGTGTATGAAATTTAGTTCTTTGGAATGACCTGCTAGTAAATATTAATTCATCAGTATATGAATTTAATATATATATACAGGGTGATTCGCTACCAGTGTGACAAACTTGCAGGAGGTGTAGGGGGCACAAAGACGAATCAGAATTACATAGCATTGCAGGGTCCGAAATGCCTTCGTCATGCAGTAGAGGACGTTGAACGGGAGGTCGCGTGAACAGCGATCCTGCTGGAAGTCAGCATTTGCGAACCGTTTCTGTTGAAGGAACCAAGTAGCAAAAGTCCTCCGGAGTGGATAATCCGCAGGCTCCAATGATTGGACGCATTGCAGATGGTATGAACTCATTTACAGTATCCTCCATACAGTGGATTGGGAAATACCCAATCGTTGGCCTATCGCTCGAGCACTCTTACTCGGATTGCCTTCTGCAAGACGTAGGACATTCTCCTCATTGTCTGGCATCCTCGTCGTTCGCTCTCGATTCATGGTACCTCTCGTGAAACAACCAGTCTCACATAACCTTCTGTGCACATGTGCGAAAATCGTATGATGAGGAGCACGCCTGTGCAGGAAACATTCCTGGTACAAGCACAGAGCGGTGTGCCCGTTACAGTCCGCAGCTCCATATGCGAGGTGCATGTCGGCCAGTTCAACATTTGAATACTCGTCCATCCTACTGCCTCGGGAACTGGTTCGCAAATGCTGACTTCCAGCGGGATCGCTGTTCACGCGACCTCCCGTTCAACGTCCTCTACCGCATGACGAAGGCATTTCGGACCCTGCAATGCTATGTGTTTCCGATTTGTCTTTGTGCCCCCTACACCTCCTGCAAGTTTGTCGCACTGGTAGTGAATCACCAGTATCTATATATATATATATATATATATATATATATATATATATATATATATACACACACACAGTGAACCTTCCCTTTAACGGACAGCCATGGGGAACGAAAATTTGTCCGTTAGAGAGAAGTGTCCGCTAACAAGAAGTCTGAGGGAGAAAAAAAAAAAAGAAAGAAAGAAAAATCGTTAAACGTTTAATGTAAAATTAAATTAAATTATATACAGATTTTGCACAATATTTTTGTAAATAATATACATACAATTGTGCTATGCATATGACTTTATCTTAAGAAAAATACATACAGTAATCACTTATTTTCTTCTGCACCTTCTTCTGGCTGATAATTTTGTTTTCAACATTTGTTTGGAGTGATGAAACCATCGAAAGTCCTTCAGTATCTCCTTCAGCGGCGAAAAACATTTTTAAACGATTGATTTGTATGAGCGCTTCTTCTATTTTCATCGGTGGTTCGTCGTTAATATGTTCTTAGACAGAATGACCTCCTTCCATTTCTTCATCCTCATGAGGAACTTCTTGAAAAATAACGATGATAATGTCGTTGATATCTAGAGCACCATCTTCTGTAGTGAGGTTCGAGTCTATATCTTTGTAGCCAGGGTCACTTGTAGCTGAAGTATCGTACATTATCAATAGATGTTGAAGTTCTGGTTCTTCTTGGTGCTCCACATTGCTGTTCACAACTTCAATTTTTGTGTTTGAGAAGCCAGACTTTACAAAACAGTTCACGACAGTTTGTTTTCTAATTGCATTTACTGAAGAGGAAATCCATTGAATTGCATCTAGGATGCTGATTTTCTTTGCAAGGTCACTCGCACATGTTACATCGTTCATGTTTGCAATGAGATGTCTTAAAACACGTTTTCTGTAGTGAAGTTTAAAATTTTTATCATCCCTTGATCCAAGGGCTGACACTCTGCAGATGTGTTTGGTGGCAGAAGAACGATTTGAATGTTGGACAATTCAATGTGCAAGTGAGATGCAGAATTATCCATGAAAAGAATAATTTTTCTGTTTTCACGAATCATGTTTTGGTTAAATCGACTTATCCATTCGCTTGTGATATGTCGTGTCATCCACGATTTTTTATTAGACTTCCAGTCAACATTCAAAAGATTCAACTTTATGCCCTTGAAACAATGAGGATTTTGTGGTTTTCCTGTAACAAGAGGTTGTTCAAAGTCTCCCAGCATATTTGTACACAATTGTACAGTCAAGCGTTCCTTAGAAATTTTTCCGCCCTGTCACTTTTCGTTTTTTAGACTCATTGTTTTTTCAGGAAGAGCTTTAAAAAACAACCCTGTTTCGTCACAGTTGTAAATATCCTTAGCTTCAAAATCACAACATAAATCTTCCAATTTGACGATCCACTCTGTTACACCCCCAGTATCAACAGATCCACCTTCACCACTCACGGTTTTCCAAGATATTTTATGCCGAGTTTTGAACTTGTCTAGCCATCCCACAGAAGCTTTGAACTCATTTACTCCCATAGATTTCGTAACCTCCAAAGCCTTTTCCCTAATAATAGGCCCATTAATGGGAATTTTTTTAGCACGTGCGCCGACAAAACCACTCATACGTAACATTGTCAATTTGAAGTCCAACAGTTTTCGGGAATGATTTTTGAACCTGATCATTTCCGTGTTTCCAAAATTGTTTGAGCAGTTCATTTTTTTCCTTTAGGATGTCGCTTACCTCCATCTTCCCGATTTTGAATTTTGCAGTGAGATTGCGAACACTATTTTTTTGCCGATCATACGCATTAATGAGTTCGACTTTATCTTTTAAAGTTAAATGTTTACGAGAAGACATTGTGCACTTCCCACGGCACTGAACAAAACTGAAAACTGAAACTGAAAAGACGAAAGGCCAACCAAATTCCCCCCCAAAATCCCCCCCACACACACACACACCAATGCATCAGAAGTTTTACACGTGCCTTAAAATTCTCGAAAAAGGGTTTAGAACCGCGACGTAAACCTTGATAAAATTCAGAGAATTGGAAATAGAAAATAAACACACGATTGAGGCAATACGTGGAAGAAAGGTTCATAGAAAAAGGGCCGTGAGCTCGCCCGCTGTTCGTTATGTGGAGATCAAATTAAGTGCTAATCTAAACGAAACAGTGCAGATTGCATGTCCGCGTCCGTTACAGAGAATGTCCGCTAGACAGAAGCTGAAAACACGTTAAACCCAATAGAGGTGAGTTCGGGAATTTGAAAATGTCCGTTATAGAGAGATGTCTGTTAAAGAGAGGTGTCCGTTAGGAGAAGTTTCACTGTATATATATATATATACAGTCGAACTTCCCTATAATGAATTCGATAAATCCGGCGAAAATTTCGTTATACAGAGAATATCTTTTTTATTAGAAATTGTTATCTAATTAGAAAATGAAAATGAATCTACATTTATTTTTAATGTATTTTATTTCAAAAACATACTTATTTAAATTACGTTTACACAATTTTCGCCAGTAAGTATCACAAATTAAAAAAATCTCTAATTTTCGTTTGCACAGTACAATTAAAAAAATGCCCGATTCTCAAAGAAAACCTCACATTTATTCAGAGCATTAAAAACATTATCAGGAACATTTTCACAAAACTGTACACCCATACGAACCGTTTTAAAAGCGTTAATCATTTATTCGCGAGTTGGCTTTTCTTCCTGGTTGTTCTGATGCGTCTTCAGTGTCATTGTTAATTTCTTCGTGATCATGGTCGCATCTAACACTGTTCAGCAGTATTTCATCTTCATTTGGATGTTCTGCTGTGATCTACATAAACATAACTATCCAGTGTTATTTCATTTTCAATGTTTCCAGACGATTCTAATAATGTCCAAAAGTTTTTCAGTTGTGAAAGGGGCAGTTCATCTTGTTCGTGCAGTCGTTGTTCGACCTCTGTATTCAATGCAAATCCCGCTTTCGAAAAACAATTTTGAATAGTGTATTCGGTGACATCGTTTGTCCAAACTTTTGCCAGTTCAGAGATGCAATCTCTAAGGTTAATTCTAACCTCCAAGTTTCTATTTTCTGATAACGCATTGACAATCTTCATTATTATTCTCTTTCGATAATGAAATTTAAAATTTTTAATAATGCCTTGGTCCATTGGCTGGAGTTTTGACATTACGTTTGGTGGTAAAAACAACTTGGCACTTTTAAGTTTGGCAGGATGTGCTGGACAGTTGTCAGTTACCAACACGATTTTCTTTTGTTATACGCTTGGCTAGTTTTAATATCCATTCTTCAAAGATATCACTTGTCATCCATGCTTTTTTATTAAAAGGTGTAGTCAACTTTCAAAGATTTTGTGCCTCTAAAACATCTTGGGTTTTTTGATATTCCGATGACTAAAAGTCTTAATTTTTCACTTCCTGTTATATTCGCTCCAACTAGCACAGTGATTCTTTCTTTGCTTTGTTTTCCGCCAAAACATTTATCATCCTTAAAAGCAAGTGTTCTATTCGGTAAACATTTAAAGAATAAACCCATTTCGTCAGCATTAAAAACATCCTTATGCTCATATTCTTCCAAAATCTTCTTTAAGGTATTGTTCCTCCAACTGTTGCAATCTTCTTCACTTACATTAACACTTTCTCCACAAATAACCTTTTGCACAATTCTGTGGCGCTTCTTAAATTTATCTAGCCACCCAGTGCTCGCATTAAATTCTGTATGTCCAAGGGACTGCAAATTTCAGAGCTTGTTGTTTACTTATTAGGCCCGATATTGGGATATTCTTTTCACGTATCATTTGCACCCATTTTAGAACAGCTTTATCAACATCTTCGTATATACACAACTTAATTTGCTTCTTGTCTGCTCCTCCTTCAATTGCATTTAAAATTGATTCTCGATTTTTTTTAAAATCGTGGATAAACTGCTTTCAGATATGCCATATTTCTCCGCAACATCTTTTTTCTTAAAACCCTAGTCAATATCATAACAATATTTACTTTATCATTAATACTTAAACACTTTCTCTTTGACATTGTTTTCGCAATTGTAAAAATTACTGGACTGCAGCTCTTGCTGATACATACACCGCAAACTTCACTGCCCTGGCCATATAGTGAATTATTAGTACAGGTACCGCCTACTCAATGACGTTCGCTTGCCAATTCAACAGTATCGCTTTGAAGAAATATACAATTTTGTGAATTTCTTTTATTCTGCTTTCATTCATTTATACACGAAAGAAAATTTATGATTAACTGTATGTTACTTTTCAGAAAAAAAAAAAAAAAAAAAAAGAGTGATTGATGACGAACGAAAAAAAAAAAAAAATTCATGAAACCATCTACAGGGGGGGGGGGTCCAGTTAGACGAGAACGGACATATCATATAATGATTGACATGAAGGTCACGTGGTACAGTTGAGGTGAGAAGCGAACGTCACTCAGTAGGCGTTACTAAAAACCGACTATGGTAGCATTATATGTATTGCCGCCGCAGCATGCTAAAGGATTACTGCAGCGAATTTCGTTTTTCCCCTAGCCAACATCAATTTACAAATCTACCCTATTTATTGTAAAGTTTACGACCACTTTTAAGAAAACCCATTTGGTTTAATAACTGTAACAAAAATGAAAAACAAAGACCCTCCTACCGTCAATGGCCACAAGTGTTCACTAAAAGGATGATTATTTAATTCCAGATGCTAATGCGCAATTTCGGAAGGAAGGAGGCAGTATATTTGAACGGCTGTTTAGCAGTAAATGCTTGAAAATCTTCAAAAATGCTTTTACTAATTTTTTTAAAAATTCGTTATAGAGAGACTAACACTTAGTTATATGGGGTTAATTTTACATGTATTTTCGTTTCAAGGTGCAATGTTTTGCGAAAAAATTCATAATATAGAGAAATTCGTTAAATAGAAGTTCATAATAGAGAAGTTACACTGTATTTTGTTATCCCAAGCATATAAAAAAGATGCCTTTGTACATGGTTTTAGATCTCATATAAGTGGCCAATATGAGATCTAATTCTTCTAATTCTTCCATGATAATCTCACCTTTGTCATTTTGGATTGAAGTTGGTTGTTTCCTTCTATTAATTCCAGAAATCTCGTTAATCTTTTTGTGAAGATTGAAATCATTAGAAATAGAAGCACTGCTTTTCTTGCAGTGTTTCTATTTCTCTGCATTTTTCTGTGATCCAGCTCTCTTCGGCTCCTTTAATTTTATTTTTAATCAGTCTGTTCACCTCCTTGTACCTTAGTGCATTGCAGTTCTTAAATGATCTACACTGCTTTTTTAGTGTCAAAATATCATCTGTTGTCCAGTCCTCCTTCAGATGTTTCTTATAACCTAGAACTTCTGAGCTTTTTTCAGTCAGAGCAGATTTAAAACTTTTCCAAAGATCTTCCACTCCCCTCTCCTCCTGCCTTTGGTTGTGTTGCATTCTTTCATTAAGGCATATCTTCATTAGCTGGATTTTTTAATTTCTCTAGGTCAGCTTGACCTCAGTTATGATTGGATTGTGGTTGGAATCAATATCTGTACTGGGGTACGTCTTGGTGCTTTTAATACTGCTCTGGACCCGTGATATAGTCAGTTTGGTTTCTGACCATGTTTTGTTTGCTGTCTAGGGGCGATTTCCACGTACAGAGTCTTCTCCAGCTGTTCGCAATCATAAAGTTCTTCTCTTGGCAAAATTGTGTGAGCCGATTCCTTTTTCATTCCTTGCTCCAGACCAAATTTTCCTACAGTTTCACCCAGCTCTGCCTTTTCCAACATTAGCATTCAGATCTCCCATGATAATAGTTAGGTCTTGTTTCTTTGATAATTTGACTACTTCTGTCAGCTCTGTATTAAAATGCTCAATTTTCACATCTTCCTTATTAACAATCAGAACATATACTTGAATTTGTTGACTTTTGAAGGTTGTCTCTTCAGCTGGAGTAACAATATTCGCTTGGAATGTGGCACGAAGTTGTGGACACTTTTGGAGACATCCTTGGTGGCTAGGATCCCTACTCCATGCTGGTGTATGTTGTTGTCATTTCCAGAGTTGTACAAGGGTTGTGCCTTCAGAAACACATGTGCCTGAACAAGGCCATCTAGTTTCATAGCCCCATCACTTGTACATTAAGTCTTTTCATCTCCTGGGTCGCATTCTTAAGTTTTCCCGCAGCAAACAGCGTTCTGACTTTCCATGTTCCAATTCGCAAAAGGGTCACCATTTTGAGCCCATGGATTCTTAGCACCCCGATCCCATTAAATGGACGCCGGGAACTCAGGGGCTGGTTGTTGTAATTTTCTTGCCATGGTGATTGTTCTAGGTATAGAATAATGCAGTAGTTTTCCCATTGGCTTTTTGCATTACAATGTTGTAATGGCAAAATCTATCACTAAGCTGCTACAACAGCCTACTGTTCAGATAGCTTCTATCCCCACTCATTACCTATATTGTAGGAACTTCTGCCCTATTACAGAAGTGTTATTTAGAGCACCTTCTCTTAGGTATATTGCCTTGCTGGGCTAAAAGAGTCAGACCTATCCTGGTGTGCATTGGAGTTTCCTTCTCCTAGGTGTCTCTCTTAATCTGGCTCTTACCTCATGAAGACCCATCCAGCTTGCATGACCATACTAGTAGCTATTCTACTGCCAGCATGGCAATCGAGATTGGCAGAGGATGCAAGCCCCATCACTGTGACAAGGTGAAGATATCATTGAGGGAGACAAATAGTATGATTAAGACAAATATGTTCCATGAAAAAATTCGTAAAAATCTGTAATAAAAATGTGATGAAAATCCATATTTTCTTTATTAGTACAATTATAAATCAGAAGGAACATCTTTAGTAGTAGTAGTAGTAGTAGTAGTGGCATGTGATGCAAGAAAGCAAGTGTATGAGCTTATGCAGCATCAGCCAAAAAAAAAAAAAAATAAAAAAAATAACACCATTCCCTCCAAATGCCTGTCCAGTTCCTCCTTAAATTTCTTTAACCTATCAACTTCCACAACGACAGATGGAAGTTTGTTCCACCTGTTAACCACCCTCTGGCTAAAGGCAAATTTCTGCACATCTATTCTACATCTGTCCTTTCTTAATTTGAATTTATGCCCCCTTAGGTTCGTAATCTGAACAAGTGGAAGAATCCCATCAGAATTTAGCGTGCTCAACCCATTCAAGGCCTTATACACCTCAATCAGATCACCCTGCAGGTGCCTAGTCTCCAGCCACTGCAATTTGCAGAACTTAAGTCTCTCTGGTAAGAGGATCCCTTCATTCCCCTCGCCAATCTTGTTGCCCTTCTCTGTACACGCTCAAGTAAATCTACATCCTTCCTAAATGAGGCCTCCAGACCTGTACACAGTACTCAAGGCATGGCCTGACCATTGCCTTATACAGAGGGACAATCACCTCCTTCTCCCTGCTAGCAAAATTCCTATATATCATTGACAAAACCCCATGACCTGCCCTGGCAGCCTGTCTGCATTGCTCAGAAAACTTCATATCTGACTGCACAATTACTCCCAGGTCCTTTTCATTTTCTACCACCTTAAGTGTAGTACCACACAGTTGGTACGTTTCTCTGGGGTTACTTCTACCCATATGCAGTACTTTGCATTTGTCAAGGTTAAACTTCAGTTGCCACTTCTTAGCCCATCTGTCCAAATTATCTAGATCCTGTTGCAGTAGCACACTGCCATTACTGTCATTAACAACCCTGCCAACCTTTGTATCATCTGCAAACTTCGACATTAAGCCTGATACACCTTCATCAATATCATTGATAAATATACAAAACAATAGTGGACCCAACACCGAACCCTGTGGGACTCCACTAATAACATTAGTCCATGAAGAGGAGCACCCATTGATTACCACCCTCTGTCTTCTCCCACTTAACCATCCTTTTATCCATTGTAGCAACTTACCCTTAATACCATTCTGCTCCAATTTGTGCAGTAATCTTCCATGCGCAACAGTGTCAAAAGCTTTCCTGAAATCCAAATATATGATATCAAAATTATTTTTTGCATCCAGTTCCTTTGTCACCACATCATAATAGCCAATCACATTTGTCAGACAAGACTTTCCCTTAACAAACCCATGCTGTGTCTGAATTATTACTGCAGTCTTGTCTAGATGATCCTGCAATGCATCTTTAACCAGTGACTCCATTATTTTACCGGCAACAGAAGTTAAACTAACTGGTCTGTAATTACTCATGTCACCCTTCGATCCCCCTTTGTGAATTGGGGATACGTTTGCACATCTCCAGTCCGTGGGAACCTCCCCTGAGTCCAAGGATGCTCTCATAATTATGGCTAAGGGTTTGCTTAGTTGCTTTGCTGCCTCGTTTAATATAATTGGATAGATCCCATCAACCCCAGGTGCTTTTCTTATGTTTATCTTCAACAATTTCTCCTCCACTTTGCTCTCATTTATTACAAAATCATTAAGTATCCTGCTACAATTTGATAACCTTCTGCCATTTTCAAACCTTAATAATTCCTCATGTGTGAATTATTTCTTTGTGTTCTAGCTTTGGATAAGATAAAACTAAGACGTCATCTGGAAACAAAACATGCTTAACTTGTTAATAATCCCCCTGACTCTTTTGTTTGGAAGTTAAGCAGTTACCAAGGGATAAAAGATGATAATTGCTATGCATCCGTCGAAAGCTCTCTTTGCATCTTTTCAAATATCATATAGAATTGCTGATAAGGATTGCCAATATAAGTTGCTGAGAGTCATATTTCCTGCAACTGTTGATTTATGTACAGTGTCCACTTCACATCCATCTGCACATTGCTGTCCACTGATATATGTACATTACTTTGCTATAAGAATGGGACTAGTGCTTAATCAGTATTGTACTTGCCACTGTACAACAATATTAGTATGCATGTTTCATTATGAATTTCAGTTGATTTTTACATCTATCTGAAAGTGTTTTTTTTTTGTGTCAGCTTTTGTAATTTCCACACCATTCAGAATTAAATAATTGGTACAGTACTGTATACATATTTTGAATTTTACATTCTAATGGTAAAAACCAGAAATGAAATATGTGAAGAAGAAAACCAAACAAAAATGGTGAACTGTAACTTATGAGGTAGAAACTTTCATTATAATTAAGGCACAAAAGTGTGAATCTGTTGCAACTAGAGGACAAAACATTGTTTTGTCCTCTAGTTGCGACACTAGCTTTTAATACCACAGATTTTAATAACTAGCTTTTTAATAACACAGATTTTGTGCCTAATGGTTCAAAGCTATATATATGATTTTCACTTTAGCATTTGTGGTTAATGTCACAAAAATCAAGTTCTTTCATAGTTAACCCTTTAGTCAACCCTTGAAGTTGGTATAACAAAAGCAGAAAAACTTCAAACTTTAAGTCTCTCAGAATTTCATTAATATGAAGTGTGGTATTCTCTTTTGATCTACATGATTAATTTTTAATTTTTCAAAACTATAGCCATAAAAAAATTCACGTGTTTGCATATAAAAGTATGGCCACTCATGGTTGGTTTTCCATAGTGCTTTGGATTTGGCTTCAGAATTTAAGTAATTAGGAAAGAATTTATGTTCATAGAACCTTTGTATTGTTCATTTAAGCACAGATATCATATCTTGTGATTAATAACGTAGTGTAGTGCATCATAGTGGTAATTGTAGTAAATAAGTAGTTCGAAGATTCTAATCATATAGGTTAGCATAATTTTCTGTTTAAAGTAGTGTTATTTAAAATGTAATAGCATTAACACATACTGTGTACTGAAATCTTTTAAAAGCATGCATTGTTATGCTCTTACCTCTTAGTTTGTGCAGTAATTTTAAAATAAATTTAGAATAGAATCATGCCTCAAACAAGAGCAACTAGTCAAAAAGCTCAAATTAGCTGTAATGCTTTGGCTCAAGAGAGAACTGTTGACAGAAGTTCTTGCTAATTATAGCTACATTCATTGTTCCAACTGTACACTGTGCTCTTTTTGTTGAGTCCTCTGTAGTGGAATGGGATACAGCTAGAGGGAGGGCTCTCTTTTGTAGAGAATGTGAGGATCTTAAGGTGTAGCCAGCATTCTGATAGTCCTATTTGAGGGCTTGAGGAACAGGGTTGATTACCTCGAATAAATTAAAAAGAGGGACACTTCAGACATTCAGCCACCCAGCACAATGGTGAAAATTATAGTCATGAAGCACAGGATACAACAAGGTCCTTTGCAGACTGTCGAGGATCTTGTTGTGCCACAGGGGGTAACTGTTATCAGTGACTATTGTCATGGAAGTGGAAAATATGTTTTGTAAATAGAGTAGGTAGACTAGGACTAGGATTTGTCTGTCTGGGCCATAAGTTGATGATATTGAGCAGCCATCATCTTTTAAAGGCACAAGAATGTGATATTGTTGCACACGTTGTTACTAATGATATTAAGAGCAGTAGATCTATGGATTTATTTAACAGATACAAGGTAATGTTTAGAAAAAGTTGCAAGTTACAATCGAAATTGAAAGTGCTTGCAATTCTGCCCACACATGATAGGAGGGAATATATGATAAGTGCCTTCTCAGTCATTTTGGCTCCGAAGAAACTGTGTAAGGCTCATGAGGTAGGATTTTTCTCAGCATGGTCTGTGGTTGTTAACAGTAGAGACTGTACAGGAATGTAATACACTGAAATAAAAGTGGTAGATGTATATTTGTTGATGCTATCGAAATAGTGTTAGGTGGGTTGGAAGACTACTATCTCTGCAAGATACACAGACTAATAGATAAAAAGCAGTCACATGCAGAGGTTTAAGTAGTCTTGCATTGCTTTTATTTGAATGTGCAGCAGCCTGGAAAGAATGTTCTCCGGGATTTCAAGACTTGCTGGGGATCCTCTTGGAACAAGCAAATACCTGGTCTGTGTTAGGGTTACTAATGCAGCCCAGTAAACCTAAGTAACATGGGGTGTTACTTAGGTTTACTAAGAGTAAAAACAAGTGCATGTACACGTAGTATTAATATTGGAAGTTGAAAATGTTGCAAGAAAGGAAGTTTATAAAGCATCAACCAGAGGGGGAGATAAACTCATGCATCACTTGCCCATCCCATCCAATAAATTGTGTAGTTCATCCTTGAAGTTATTCAAACTATCCACTTCTGCAACAACAGATGGAGGTTTGTCCCAACAATCAACCACCCACTGGCTGAAGGCAAACTTTCACACATCTGTCCTGCAACCATCTTTCCTGAGTTTTAATTTATGCCCCCCTCCTATGTGTATAGTCTCAGCAAGAGGAAGAATGTCATCAGCATTTAGCTTATTCAATCTGATCTCCTCACAGGTACCTATTTGCCAGATGCTGAAATTTGTAGAACTGAGGCCTTTCTTGGGAAGACATTCCATTCACCAATCGTTGTTGCCTTTCTCTGCACCCATTTCAGCAGATCTACATCCTTCCTAAAATGAGGCCTCCAGACCTGTATGCAGTAAGTACTCAAGGTGCAGCTTAATCATTACCTTGTACAATGGGCTAATCACCTCCTTATCCCTGTAAGCAAAATTCTGGTCTATCATTGAAAAATACCCATGAGCTGTCCTCGCAGCCTGTTTGTACTGCTCAGAGAATTTCATATTTGACTGGACAATTGCTCCTAGGTCTTTTCAATTTCTTCTATGCCAAGTCCCAGCCCTTTTCCATTTTCCACTAAGCTGAGTCCCAGGTATTTTTCATTTTCTGCTTCTACACAGATGATACATTAATCTGGAATTACTGCTACCCATATATAGTACCTTGCATTTATCAGTGTTACTGCTATTTCTGCCAGTGTCACAGCCAAAGCAACTGCCATTTCTCAGCTTATCAGCCTAACTTTTCTAGATCTTGTTGCAGTAGCTTTCCCTGATTACTGCTATTAACCACCCTGCAAACCTGTGTATACCTTCATCAATGTCATTAATAAATATTGAAAACAACAATGGTCCCAACACTGAAACCTGAGGGACTCCACTAATAACATTAGTCCACAAAGATCAGTGTCCATTAATAACAGCTCTGTCTTCTCCCACTCAACCATCCTTTTATCCATAGCAGTAACGTGCCCTTAATGCCACACTGCTCCAATTTGTACAGTGATAATTTTGTTCAACAGTATCTAAAGCTTTCCTGAAATCCAAGTACAGCCACTTCCCAACTTATGTAATACTCAACTTATGTAAATTCAACTTTACATAAGTTTTGGCTGGCCGGTGCAAAATTAAAAAAATTGTGGAAACGCATTTTGCATCCTGTAGGAATAAATGGAGGTATCGTGAAAATATTGTAATGTGAACCCAATAACACAATTTTTTTTTTTCCCCTCTTTTGGTAATTTGTTCCAAGACCTCGGAAGTTGAAATTTTTGCTATATAACTAAGCTATTTATCTCTCTAAAAGGTCACTTTTATAATCGAAATTGCACTACACTTCATCGTTATCATATGTTCCGTTATAAGAATCAATTTTGAATGCCTCTGTGATATTTTTCTAAACCACATTTCTGGGGGTCACTACCATAAAACAATAAAAACAATTTGCACTTTCTGGGTTTATTGGGCTTTTCTGTTAGTGCATCTAATTATAAACGGGTAGTAAACTCGGATCTTATTGCATTTGCAATAATTCCGATAACTGGAATTGTTTGGGTTTTTACGTTATTATGGTGAAATGTATTTCCCCTTCACTGAAATCTTCAATCATTTAAAAAACATAAATAAATTTTCAGGATCTTCTCTTCATTCCTATTTACTTATTACAATGATGAAGGGAACACAACCAACAGAAAGTGGAAGTGCTGGTTGTGCTAGGAAACGAAATGAAACAGATTGATTTAGAAATGAAGATGATTAATTAAGAAGACTATTGCATGGAATTAGGTCTCACTACTTCAACAGTGAATACTATTTTAAGGGACAGTGCGGGTATAAAAGAACATGTTAAAGGATCAACTTATTTCACACTGGGGCCAGTCCGCCCCAACAGTAATCACAAAACAGCGTTCAGGTGCTATATCGAAGATGGAAAAGCTATTAATAACATGGATGGAAAATCAGATTCAGAAGCAAGTGCCCCTGAATCTAATGGTCATTCAAGCAAGACGTATTTATGTTGATAATGATAAGTATGGCAAACCCCAAGCCAAGTTTTCGGCAAGTAACAGGTGGTTTAATAGGTTCAATCATCATGCTGGTTTCCAAAACATTAAAGTATGCATTGAAGTCGCCAGTGCCAATTCTGCAGCTGCAGAGAAATTTTATGATGAGTTGGAAAAAACCCCTTCTAAATCTCCACAGCTGCGTGCTTATCAGCTGGAGAGTTAATTCTGACAATGATGCTCGAAAGGTAAAACTTGCTGACTTATGCATGTCTCCTTTCTCTTTTTGTAATTTTATAATTTTGAAATTTTTGTAATTTTGTATACTTTTGTGATTTTTCCTGCCCATGAAATAAAAAAATTGAATAATTCTATTTACACGTTCATTGAACATTCCTTTTTTGCTTCTATCAAATTCACCGTGCATAGTTGCGAGTGCGGATTTCCCTAAATGCTTATATAGGGAAATTCCCTATACATAGCATTCTACAGAACGCAACCCTTGCGTTAATCGGGGAGTGGCTGTATATGATATCAAAATTATTTTTTTGCATGCACTTGTTACTACATCATAGTATCCAGTCAAATTGGTTACACAAGATTGTCCCCTAACAAATACATGCTGTGACTGCAGTATCAATTCCATTCCTGTCTAGATGGTCATGCATTACATCTTTAACCAGTGACTCCTTTATTTTCCTTGAAACAGAAGTCAAGCTAACTGTTCTGTAATTATCCACGTCACCTTTTGTTTTTCCTTTATGAATTAGAGATCATTTGCGCATGTCCAATCCATAGGTATCTGCAAAATCCAAAGGTGCTCTCATAATTATGGGTAAGGGTTTCCTTACCTCCTCTGGTGCCACCCTGATATAATTAGATAGATCCCATCCACCATAAATGCCTTTCTTATGTTCAGCTTCAACAATTTCTCTTACTTCCTTTCACAGTTATCACAAAGTCATTTAGGTCCCCATTGGAGTTCGACATCTCTGGCATTCCCCTTCCCTATAGAATTCCTCCTGTTGAATGGACATGCAGAATACTTATTCAGGTTGTCAAAAACCTGAGCAGAATCATCAACAATTAAACCACTAACATCATGTGGACCAATGTGATTCATTCCCTTCCTTCTGCTGGTAATATAACTATAGAAGTCTTTGCTGCTTTTCTTGGCATTCTTTGCCAGGGACTTCTTGTAATCTGCCTTAGCCTGCCTGATAATTTATATGCATCCCATGCATTTTTCTTCTTTGCCACAAGTCCATGGATCTCAGGTGTTCACCTGAGATCCATTTAGGCCTAAGCCCGGAACAGTATTTTTTAGTTGGTATGAAAAGCCTAGTAGCTTTTTTAAAATGCACTGCTTGCATGATGTTTGTGGAGCATTCAGGTATGGGATATGATATTGGCATGGTGGATGTCTTTGTGTGTGCGCGATGCAAGGAGTGTATCGAAATCAGGCAACAACTCAGCGTTCTTATGGGCCTATATGGGAGCTTGAAGGACAGGGTGGATGCCCTCGAAGGAACTAAATTGAGGGGCCCATCAAGCTCTCAGCTGCCCACATCAACGCAGGAGCTTGCACTTGGTCATCACGCAGCACAACGGCAACCCCCAAGGCAGAATGCGTTGGTCCTAAAGGAACTAGTAGTTGTTGGTGACTCTATTGTCAGGGAAACGGGGAACATGCTTTGTAAAAAGGATAGGTGGAACAGGACCAGGGTATGTCTGCCAGGGGCAAAGGTTGATGACGTTGTAGAACGGATATCATCTTTTAAGGGCACAAAAGGTGATATAGTTGTACATGTTGGCACTAATGATATCAAGAGTAGGGGACCGGCAGAATTACTTAACAAGTACAAGTCACTGTTGAAAAAAAGCCGTGAAATAGGGTTGAATTTGAAAGTATCTGCAATTCTGCCCAGACACGATAGGAGCGAGTATATGATGAGAGCCATGTCGATCCATTCGGCCCTGGAAAGATTGTGCAAGGCTCAAGGGGTAGAATTTTTTTCAGCCTGGACTGTACTTGTAAACAGGAGAGATTGCTTCTACAGGGATGCGATACACTTAAATAGAAAGGGTGCAAGAATATTTGCTGATGCTATCGAGGCAGTGTTAGGTGGGTCGGAAAACTGCTAGCTTAGGTGGAGACAAAGACTAATAGATTAACAGTAGCCACTGGCAGAGGTGAAAGAGATTCTTGCACTGCTTCTATTGGAATGAGCAGAAGCCTGAAAAACAAGATGCAGGATATTTCAGAGACTGCTGGGAGTCATTGCGGTACAAGTAAACACATGTGTTGTGTTAGGGTAGCTAAGAATAGAATCAGGTGCATGTATACTTGCGTGTACACCAATGTTAGGAGTTTAGTAAATAAATTTGATGAATTTGAGGTATTGCTCAAAACATCAAAGGCAGATATTGTTGGGATATCAGAGACGTGGTGTCACAGAGATATAAGGAATGCAGAACTGGAATTTGGGGAGTACAACGTCTACAGAAAGGATAGACAGGATAGGAAGGGAGGAGGGGTTATGCTATTAGTTAAGAAACACATAAAATCCAAGGAAGTGAAGCCAGTCGACATCGCTGGACAGTGCAATGTCGAGTCAGTATGGTGTGACATAAGCATTGGGAGATCAAAATTGAGAGTAGGAGTGTGCTATAGGCCTAATGACTCTGATGAGTATAATAAGAAACTGTACAGGGAAATAGAGTGGGCCAGTAAATCGGAGAGTCTTATAATGGGGGATTTTAATTTCCCAGATATTGACTGGAATTTGGGGGCTGGTCACTCACACGCTAGCAAGGCTTTTGTGGATTTATTGGATGATTGTTTTCTACATCAGCATGTTCGGGAGGCAACTGGAGGGAGTAATACTCTTGATGTGATTATCAGCAGTGATTCTTCATGCATTAAGAATCTGCAGATAAATGAACCACTAGGTGGCAGTGATCACAGTGTGCTGAAGTGGGATTTACTCAAAGAGGTAACTACTATTTGGGGTAAAGGGAAGGGTTATTGCTTTCGTAAAGGCGACTACGATGGACTGAGACAGTATTTAAATTCTATACAGTGGGACCAACTGATGATGTTACCAACAGCAAATTCAAAATGGGAAGCATTCAAAGAACTTATCTTGGAAGCTACTAGGCTTTACATACCAACTGAGAAATATTGTTCAAGGTTTAGGCCTAAATGGATGTCAGATGAACTAATGAGACATATGGCAGAGAAGAAAAATGCATGGGATACATACAAATTAACACATGACACAGAAGCCTATGATAGATACAAGTTTAGCTGTAACCAAGTTACAAAGGAGGTTAGGCAGGCGAAGGCAGATTACGAGATATCCTTGGCAAGGGATGCAAAGAAAAACAGCAAAGACTTCTTTACTTATGTAAACTCTAGAAGGAAGGGGATGAATCAGATTGGTCCACTTGATATCGATGGGTCAACTGTTGATGATCCTGCTCAGGTAGCTAACAAACTAAATGAATATTTTATATTATATACTTGGATCTTAGAAAGGCTTTTAATACTGTTGCACATGGAAGACTGCTGCACAAATTGGAGCAGTGTGACATTGGAGGCAAATTGCTGCTATGGATAAAGGGGTGGTTGAGGGGGAGAAGACAGAGAGTAGTAATCAATGGACACTGGTCATCATGGACTAATGTTATTAGTGGAGTCCCTCAGGGCTCAGTGTTGGGTCCATTATTGTTTTCTGTATTTATAAATGATATTGATGATGGTATATCAAGCTTAATGTCCAAGTTTGCAGACGATACAAAGGTTGGCAGGGTTGTCAAGGACACTACTGACACTATTCTGCTGCAACAGTATCTGGAAAGGTTGAGCAGATGGGCTGAGAGGTGGCAAATGAAGTTTAACATTGACAAATGTAAAGTACTACACATGGGAAGCAGCAACCCCAGAGCAACGTATCAACTCTGTGGTACTACACTGACAGTGGTAGAGAATGAAAGGGACCTGGGGGTGGTTGTGCAGGCAGATATGAAGTTCTCTGAGCAGTGCAGACGGGCTGCAAGAGTAGCTCATGGTGTATTGTCAATGATATATAGGAATTTTTCTAGCAGGGATAAGGAGGTGATTATTCCCTTGTATAAGGCAATGGTCAGGCCACACCTAGAGTACTGTATACAGGTCTGGAGCCCTCATTTCAAGAAGGATGTAGAGCTGCTGGAACGAATATAGAGAAAAGCAACAAGATTAATGAATGGAACAAAGGGGTGCTCTTACGAAGAAAGGCTTAAGTTTTGCAAATTACAGTGTCTGGAGACTAGGCACCAGCGAAGTGATCTGATAGAGGTGTATAAAGCCTTGAATGGTTTGAGCATGCTCAATGCTGATGGGATTCTTCCTCTCGCTCAGAATAATCACCTGAGAGGGCATAAATTCAAATTGAGGAAAGACAGATGTAGGGTAGACGTGCGGAAATTTGCCTTTAGCCAGCGGGTGGTTGGTTGGTGGAACAGACTTCCATCCCTTGTCGTGGAAGTTGATAGCCTAAATAAGTTTAAGGCTCAGCTGGACAGGTATTTCCAACGAACAGAGGGGTGAAGTGGATGTGGTGTTTTTTTTTTTTTTTTTTTTTGGTTGATGCTGCATAAGTTTGCTTTCTTGCATCAAATGCCACTACTAATGCTAATGCTAACAAAGTCCTACTCTCATTTTCTTTCCACTGCTTAGACTGAATGAACATTGCACTGGCCATCCATGTCAGCTAGATGCACTGCCTTATATTTTATATGCTTCTAAATTAAGAACATGACTCCTCCAACTCTCTTGTCTCTGCTTTCTGTACTCATTTAACTCTCCATATTCCAATTCTGCATTCCTTGTGTCTGAGTGATACCATTTCCAATATCCCTACATTGTCTGCATTTGATGCTTAATCAGTACATCAAATTTGTGTACTATGCACCTGGCATTAGTGTGCATGCCAGTATACATTCACCTATTTTTACCTGTAGTAACTGAAACACAGTCAATGTATTTGCTTTGCAGTTCCAAGAAGAACCCTACTGGTAAGCTGGCCGGGCTAGCCGAGTGGGTGAAGTACCTGCCCGGCAACCCAAAGGTCGCGGGTTCGATTCCCGCCTCGGGCTTGGATCAAAGTACTGCAAAAACCTTGGGAGGTGCAATATGGCCACAGAAGCCGATGCGCCAACAACTACCAAATCAAAAAAAAAAAAAAAAAAAAACCCTACTGGTAAGGGTTTTCAGGTCTTGAAATGCTTGATATATGACTTTCAAATTAACTGGAGCCTCTACCAGCGGCTCCAATTAATCTATTAATATGTATCCCATTTTCCAACCCCCCTAATGGCATCAGCAAATATTTTTGCTCCCCTTTCATTTACGTGTTACCCATCTGTGTAAAAGCAGTCTCTCTTATTAACAGTCGAGAAAAAAATTTTACCCCATGAGGCTTGCACGTTCTCTCTAGGGCCAGATTGCTGACAAGGTTCTCAACATACTTGCGTGTACATTAATACTAGGAGTAGAGTGAATAAATTTAATGAATTTGAAGTACTGCTTAAGTTATCAAATGCAGCCATTGAAGGGACCCTGTAAACACCATGTCACTCAGATGTGAGGGATGCAGAAATTGAATATAGGGAGTAGAATGTGTACAGAAGCACTGGCTGCACAGGAGGAAGTGAGAAGGATTGAGGCTTTTTATTAAGGAGCACATAAAATCAAAAGTAATGCATTCAATTCACATGGGTGATCAGTTAAATAATGATCCAATCTGGTGTGACTCATGCACTGGGAAATGAAAATTACACTGCAAGTGTGCTGTTGGTGAAATGACTGTGATGAGTATAATGAACAGCTATACAGACAAAAAAGAGTGGGCCAGTAAATCAGAATATCTTATGGGGAATTTTATATTTCCAGATATTGATTGGAAGTTGTGGGTTGGCACTGACATACTAGTAAGACTTTTGTGGGTTTATTGGATTGTTTTCTACCTAGCATGTTAGAGAGATAACAAGAAAAAGTAATACTCTATCACAGTGACTCATCGTGCATTAAGAACCTGCAAATAAAAGAACTGCTAGGTGGCAGTGAACATATTGTATTGATATGGGGTTTACGTAAAGGTGACTACAGCTGTCATAGATTGTTTTTAAATTTTATGTAGGGATGCCAACCGATGATGTTACCAACAGCAAATTCTAAATGCAAAGCATTCTGAGATGCAATCATAGAAGCCACTAGGCTTTTTATACCAACTAAGGGATACTGTTCAAGGCTTAGACCTAAACAGATTTAGGTCTAATGAGGTGATGAGCTTGTGGCAAAGATGAAAAATGTGGGATGCATATAAAGTATCGTGATACAGGGGCTTGCAATCGATATAATTTAGTCTCCAATCAAATCACAAAGGAGGTTAAGCAAGCTAAGGCAGATTAAGTTTCTGGCAAAAAATTTAGACTAGCTGCAAAGATGACTTTACTTATGTAAACAGTAGGTGGAACAGGATGAGTCACATTGGTCTGCTAAATACAAATGGTTTAACTATTGATAATCTTTGCTCATGGTGCTAACAATCCAAATAGATATTTTGCATCAATATTCTCACATGAGGAATTTTTTAGAGATGGGTTTTGCCAGAAGTGTATCAAATTCTAACAGGAATCTAAATGATTTTATGATAACTGAGAGGAAAGTAGAAGAGCAATTGTTGAAGATAAATGTAAAAAAGGCACCTGAGGTAGGTGCTATCTATCCACTTATATTAAGGAGGGGCAACAAAAGAGTGAGAAAACCTTTCGCCATAATGATGAGAGCATCCTTGGTTTTGGGAAAGGTTCCTATGGCTTGGTGGCTATAAAAAGTATAGACAAGCAAATGGTAAATTCTAAGGGAGGGGAAGGGGAGAAAAGATGTTCAAAAGAAGGCAAATATAGCGATAGGAATTAGGATAGACGGAGCATTCGTATCACCCTCATATATTAGAATTTATCATTCCCTATACCATTTGCTTGTCTATACTTTTTATACACTTCACATACATTTTTTTTTGTACATTACACTTTTGTAAATTTGTATTTTAATTTATATTTTTTACACTGTGTAGGGACTACCTTGTCTACTAGTATTACGATAAAATGTTGCACATTTGCCCCCCCCCCTTTCTAATACTACAGACAAGTTTGGAAACGCAGTGCTTGATACATGGTCAGGAGTAGTCCCCTGATGAATTTCCTGGCTATGTATCATCTACTTTATTCAAATTATGCATATTTGCCATCCCCTGATTCGACCTCTTACTTAAATTGCCCTCCCATATCTGAATATTGTGTTATTTTTTTATTTACTTTTTTTTTTTCTTTCCCCTCAGTCCCAGTTCATTTTTGCACTAGGTTTTTCTAATTCTTTTGCCTGTTTAACCACTACTTCACTTCCACTTTCCACTATCCCTCAAACTTCTCTTAGTTCTGGCACCTTGTGTACTTTTCATTTCTGTTTTCACAGTAAAAAAAAAAAAAAAAGTAAAGTGCAGTCATTATAAACCCACTGCAGGATGGAAGCCTCCTCAACAATTCATGCTGAGGGAAATGGACCATAATCTGCCACGCTGGTCCAGTGCGGGTTGGCAGATCGACTGTATTCAGCAGTCAGGGGCTTGAACCCCGGTCTACTCAAAGAGCGTGTGCTACTGCACTCCCGCTCCTGACCACTTGGCTATGGAGGCCTCTGTTTTCACAGACACCTTATTAATTCTGCAAACTGCGCATTAATTATAACCTTTTGCTTCCACTACTGCTGCTCTGCGCATTTTGGAGCATTAGATATAATATAACTTTTGTTATTTTCCGTTTTCTACTTATTTTGCTTCTCAACTGTTATATATTACTACTCTATATATATATATATATATATATATATATGATTGGTGAAGAACAAGATATGATGTTTGTTTATTATTCTATTCTGATTGAAGGAATGAATGGAAAAGATGGTGAATGCAGAAATGTGAATTATTATTGGTTTGCCCATAAAAGTCATTGCTTTTCAAGAACTTTCTTTTTTTTTTTTTTTGTTATCGGCTTACTAAATATATAAATCATGAAGTATTATTATTAGCTTATTATGTTAATCACCACAGAAAAAAGCATGAAATACATGTTATGTTTCATGTATTTCATGAAATATAACATGATTCTTCCTGAATTTTAATAACATGATTGTTATTAAAATAAATCTAGGAAGAAATAAGCAAAGTACATACTTTATTAAAGTACTATTAACATAATGTGGCATCTTACAGTACTACATTTCAAGTTGCATGCATACTGATTTGAGACCTTGACTGCCATAATGTTCATGAAACTCACACACCTCCATTTTACTTTTTTACACTAGCTTATTTCATTTTATGGTTGTCTGTGAGCATGTGTTGCATATTTTTATTTGCTATGTATTTTATGTATCAAATTTTACAATTCCCATATATGCATATATTCTAATTAACCCTACTGTAAACCAGTGGTTTTCAACTGGGGTGCCATGTAATTTGGGTTTAATTTATACGAAGGGGCTTTCCCCCCCTTCTCATTTTGCTCGCCACCACCGTGCACACTTTTCTATATAAAATGTAGAGGTATACAGAGTAAATCAAATCCTTTGTACGTAAAAGACACACCTGTCAAAACACATGGTTGATATCTAATCAGGAAATGACCTATGTAATTATTTACCTGTGCATTTGTAGTGTGTGGCATTATCAAGGTCAAATAAATATCACGGTAAATCTCCAGAACGGTGTACACCCCTCAACATGGCGGTAAGAAAAACAGTGGGAAAGCGGGGAAGCAGTGATTGACAAGTTGTGACTCCCATATTTCGACAAACGGACCGGAACAAAGCATCCATTGGCAAATGCCACTGCTTTCCCTGCCCCCCTATCCTCCTTAGTTGATATGCCTAGGGCAGGGGTCGGCAACATCCATCTCTTTGGACATGTAACTGTGGCTCTTTAATTTTTAGCTCACATGAAGCACAATTTGAAATGTAGTTAGAGGACTTAAAAATCAAGGACATGTGGAGTGCAAGACTAAAATGCCTTAAAAACTGAAATTTAGGATTTGGAGAGGCAGAAGGCTGCCCTTGCAATTCTACACAAATGGATAGCGATAGATGAGTTGAAAATGCAAGACCAAATTGTGTTCGACGCGTGGAGTAGCTTACCAGACAAGTATATAAATTCTACAAGTATATATATTCTCTCAGGCAAATATTTTTAAACATGTACTATTTTAAAAATAAATCAAGAAACTGTCTGAACAGTGCGAGCCTCTCAGCATACCGATGTTGAGAGACTCGCTCATGAAGTTCAGCAGTAAAAGTCACATTAATTTGTACCTAATTGGATGTTTGTTACATTTTTTCAGTATTAATAAATATTTGAAAATATATATTTTTATAATATATATATACAAAATATATATTACAAATTATGTGATATATATTTTTAATAAAACACCTTCCCACTATTCCATTTCCTAAACCCCCTCCCTCCCTTGAACTGAGTTGTTGCTCTTCAGATTCTCTTTCTCTCTCTTTTTTTTAAAAATTAGATCAAAAATGGCTCTTCACTCAAAAAAGGTTGCCGACCCCTGGCCTAGGGTGTTTTCCCCCCACATTTGCAGCTGTTTTTAAATTGGGAACTCAGTTTTCCTATTTTAAAACAGCGGGATGGAGGGATAAACATCTTACCTAAGCTAAGCCCCACTCCTCGATGACACAAAACAATCAGAAAAGGGAGGTGCCTTCACCTGTCAATTATCGCCGTCTTCCTTGCTTTCATTGAAGTACCTGCCACTGTACTGGACTTCGGCCAATATCACAGTGTAATTATTTACCTGTGTTTACATAGGTCACTTAGGAAAACGCCTTTTGCTTCTGATTCCATTACACTTGAGGAATATTGTTGCATCAGAAAAAGCAGGACTAAAATATTTAACTGAAATATTTACAAACTATACAAATATTTAAAATATTTACAAAATACTAAACTACAGTATTTACAAATATAGAATATTCATTAATATACAAAAAATGTTCCAATGAAACATCAAATGTTAGACAGTGAATCACGTGCATGAGGTTGTTGAAGTTATGGAGGCAGTTGTCAATAATAAATTGCATTTGTAGTGACGTAATTGCCTTGCCCTCTTCTCCCATTGGCTGAATAAATATCGCTAGGAGGGAAAACTTTTTTAATGTATAGGTAGATATTTATTTCATTATAAAAAGGTGTATGGTATCCATTCTACCATATCTTTTTAATTTTGTGGTGATCTGTAATTGATGTTTATTTAGTACCTCTATCTATATAAAGAATAAAATTATTATATAAGTACATATAATTTGTATTATGAATTGTAATTTTGTTTATAATTATATTATTATAATAACTGTCATTTCAACCGTGTGCCCTTTTTTTCAGAATATGTCGTGTTATAGCAGGATAAGTTGTATTGTGTTGAGGCTTGTGTGGTGAAGTGAAAACAATTACTTTTATTTATTATTAGTTAACGTTCACAGTGTGAACATTAACTAACTTATCCTGGGTTTCTGATGATATCAGACATCTGCTTAATGCACTGGAATTTAAGATCGTAATCTATATGTTAAGTGAATGCTGCCAGTGGTTTCAGCTATTCTGGATGAAATTAATGCATGATAATTGAAAAATTTATTCTGCTTTCAAATGAGCATATCCTGATGTATTTTATTTATCTTTTAGGATCTTAATGAGCATTCTGTTGAAAAAATGCAAGCTTGTCTCTTGTCTCTTTGTCCTTCAAGTTGGCCAGTGACATACATAAGGTTGCACATAACACTGTAACAAAAAAAGTTTGTTTATATTTAACTGTTTTCTATCAGTTTTTTGGCAGCAGTTGAAGGATTTGTTTTCGTGACATGTATTACATAAGTGTATGTTGATACTGTGATTAAGAACCTACTTATTATTTGTATAATAACTTTTTTTTTTTTTAAGAAGTATGACCTGTATAAGTGGGATGTCTGTGGGGACTTCAGGATGTTAAGATTTGTTATCAGTTTCCAGGGTGTTCTCATAAGGTCCCTTAATTTTTCTGCCCCTGGGATGGCAGGGCAGTAGAGCAACATAGAAAAAGAGAATGGTCTGCCAGAATTGTAACTTGTAATTGTAAACTTTAAATATGGTGCAGAGCAAAACTGATTTGAGTTTCAACCTGGTATATATACAGCGTAGTAAACAATTTCGATTTCTTGGCCTCAAGACACAGCCTTGTGAGCCCCATTTCTGTATCAAACTGGGACTAGTCAGCCAATTTGTTAAAACGTTGGATCCTTAAGGTGACACCTTCAAGCATACTCATTTCCAAAACTGTCTGATGCAAAACTGAAAGGTGTCTTATTTGTTGGGCCTCAAGTTAAGCAGATATTACTTTACAACTGGAATATAAAATGACTGATTGCTGGACAAAATGATTGGCAGTCATTTTGCCTTGTAGTGAATTGGCATTCATAATAAAAAATTGTAACATTAAGATTGAAAATTGAAAGTAACTAGCTGACAAGTTCATTGAAAATTATGGATAAATGCAATGCAGAATGTTAGCCAAAGTCTATTACTTGCACTCTTACCTGGATTTTTTTTCAGACACAAATTTCAGTAATGTCAAAACTTAACATCTCAGTGATTTTAAACTCAACCTGTTAGTGAAAAGCATTGGAAGTTATTCAACTGGACATAAAATTAATGAACTAAAGGTACCAAGAAAAGTGGAATGAAGGTTTGGGGGTGATCTCACTGATCACAAAAGACAAATGCTACTTTTTAATTCGTGTTTTTTTTTTTTTTTTTTTTAATAGCTTTTATTTACTTGTAGCTATGATTGATACTCTGTTCTGTTTGTATAAAAGTTAAATATTATTAATATATTTAATATAGTGTTATTGCATATTTACTTTTCTTCACTTTCTGGGCAAATCATTGATGCTATGCAAAATCCAGGGTCATACTCAGCATGCCCAAAGTTGATGTCATTGTAGAGCAGATACCACCTTTTAAGGGAACAAGTAATGTTGAATTTTAAAGTGCCTACAATTCTGCCCAGACATAACAGGAGGGAGTATATGATGAGAGCTATGTCAATCAGTTCGGCCCTGGAGAGATTGTGCAAGGCTCATGGGGGTAGAATTTTTCGCACCATGGTCTGTGCTTGTTAACAGGAGAGATTGTTTCTACAGGGGTGGGATACACTTAAATAGAAAGGGTGCAAGAATATTTACTGATGTTATCGAGGCAGCTTTAGGTGGATCGGAAAACTGCTTAGCTTGGAGTGATTTACAGACTAATAGATTAACAGTAGCCACAGGCAGAGGTGAAAGTGATTATTGCACTGCTTTGGAATGAGCAGCAGCCTGGAAAGTTGAGGTACTGGGAATTTCAAGACTGCTGGGAGTTGTCATGGAACAAGTAAATACATGGGTTGTGTTAGGGTAACTAAGAGTAAGAACAGGTGTATGTAACTTACATGTATTATGAATCAATAGGGCTTACCTTTATTTTTGATATAGGAAGCTTCTTTTCCAACTCCTTGTCCAACTCGCTAATAATTCATGGGGAAGGCAATATCAATTTTGCAAAACATTGTCATAAAGTTAGATTTTGGAGGTCTAAACAGGCTAATAATTAAGGATCGATTTTTTTCTTTTTGGTCCTGTGGCTGGAATTTTGAGTTAAATTTAGAGGTCTAATAATTGGATATGGGGCGGGGGTGGGGGGGTTATTCTCTACATTCCTTAAGTCGGACTAGAACTTTTCGGGGCATCATGTTCACAGGAAGAGAGTTACTCACAATTAATCCGAAACTTTTTTTCTTTTCTTATGTTGTAGTATTTGTTCTTCACGCATGCATATAAGTGACCAATCGTCGGACAATAGGAATGGCCTACGGATATTGATTGAAGTTTCATGTAGTTTCATCTCTAAGGTTTCTGCAATAAGTAGTTTGTAGTAGTTGTGTTGAATATTTATAATTTTTGTTTCAGTAAAGCCGAATGTATGTCGTTCATTTATTGCGTGGAACGAAAGTTCCGATGCATTTGAACGACCCGCCCGCACCGAAGCTGTGCCACTCCCATGGTGGATCCTACGTAGACAGCGTCACAATTTTTGCATGGTATACTGTATACGAGGTCATGCTGTTATTGGAATGTGGTGTTTGAAGGCTGATGTTTGTGGTGTTTGCAAAATTGATATTGCCTTCCCCATGAATTATTAGCGAGTTGGACAAGGAGAGTTGGAAAAGAAGCTTCCTATATCAAAAATAAAGGTAAGCCCTGTTGATTCATAATATAATAGAATATAGGAATTATCGAGCACCTAATAGCTCTCTAGTATCAAAGTAACTTACATGTACACCAATGCTAGGGGTATAGTAAATAAATTTGATAAATTTGAGGTGCTAGTGAAGACATCAAAGGCTGATGTCGTTGGGATATCAGAGAGAGATGGTGTTACACAGAGATAAGGAATGCAGAATTGGAATTTGGAATTCCGCTTCAATACAGGAAACATTTAAAACGTATCTGAAACCTTCAGACTCTCCTTTAGTAAAGAACTACAGTTTATATCAAAAAAACAATAGCAGACAGTAGTTACAATTGTAACTAGAGTAAGGATGCATGTACACCAATGTTAGGAGTTAGTAAATAAATTTGGTGAATTTGAAGTGCTGGTCAAGACATCACAGGCGGATATTGTTGGGATATCAGAGACATGGTGTAACACAGATATAAGCAGTGCAGAATTGGAATTTGGGGAGTACAATGTGTACAGGAAGGATAGACAGGATAGAAGGGGAGGAGGGGTGATGCTGATAGTTAAGAAACACATAAAATCTAAGGAAATGATCCAGTTGACATAGGTGGACAGAGCAGTGTTGAGTCAGTTTGGTGTGACATAAGCACTGGGAAAGCAAAATTGAGTGTAGGAGTGCTTTATAGGCCTAATGACTCTGATGAGTACAATGAACAACTGTACAGATAAATTGAGTGGGCCAGTAAATTAAATTGTCTTATAATGGGGGATTTAACTTCCAAGATATAGAATGGAACCTGTGGGTTGGTCACTCACACACTAGCAGGACTTTTGTGGATTTATTGGGGGATTGTTTTCTACAGCAGCATGTTCAAGAGGCAACCAGAGGGAGTAATACTCTTGATCTGATTATCAGCAGTGATTCTTCTTGCATTAAGAATCTGCTGATTAAAGGAACTACTAGGTGGCAGTGATCACAGTGTTCTGATCTGGGATTTACTCAAAGATGTATCTACCATCAGTGGTAAAGGGGAGGATTTTTGCTTTCATAAAGGTCACTACATTGGTCTGTAGTCACTGTAACATCCTACATGGATGTCAGAAGAACTAATGAGGCTCATGGCAGAGAAAATAAATGCATGGGGTGCAAAAAAATTATCAAGCGACACAGAAGCCTATGCCAGGTATAAGCTAGTCTGTAATCAAGTCACAAAGGTTAGGTAAGCAAAGGCTGATTATGAGAAATCCTTGGCAAAGGATGCAGAGAAAAACAGTAAGGATTTCTTTACTTATGTAAACTCTAAAAAGAAGGAAGAAGATGAATCAGATTGGTCCACTTGACATCGATGGATCGATTGTTGATGAAGCTGCTGAAGTAGCTGACAAACTGAATAAGTATTTTGCATGTACATTCACACATCAGGAAGTCCGTAGGGAAGTGGAGGCCAGAGGTTTATCAACCTCTGGCAGGGAGCTAAATGATTTTGTAATAACTGAAAGCAAAGTGGAGGAGGAATTTTTGAAACTGAACATAAGAAAGGTACCTGGCGTGGATGGTATCTATCCAGTTATATTAAAGAAAGCATCAAAGGAAGTAAGCAAACCCTTAGCCATAATTATGAAAGCTTCCCTGGACTCAGAGGAGGTCCCCAATTCATAAAGGGGGATCAAGGGTGACATGGATAATTACAAACATGTTAATTTAACTTCCAATCCAGGGAAAATAATGGCATCACAGATTAAAGAAGCAATGAAGGATCATCTAGACAAGACTGAATTTATAGTTCAGACACAGCATGGGTTTGTTTAGGGGAAGTCCTGTCTGACAAATTTTATTGGATACTACGATGTGGTCACAAAGGAACTGGATGCAAAAAATAAATTTGATATCATATACTTGATTTCAGTTTATGATAGCTTTTGACACCATTGCACATGGAAGACTACTGTACAAATTGGAGCGGAATGGCATTAAGGGCAAGTTGCTACAATGGATAAAAGGATGGTTGAGTGGGAGAAGACACTGGTAATTAATGGACACTGCTCTTTGTGGATTAATGTTATTAGTGGAGTCCCTCAGGGTTTGGTGTTGAGCCCATTGTTGTTTTCTGTATTTATCAATGATTTGATGAAGGTATATCAAAGTTAATCTAAGTTTGCAGATGATACAAAGGTTGTTAATAACAGTAATGGTAGTACATTACTGCAACAGGATCTGGAAAAGTTGAGCAGATGGGCTGAGAGGTGGCAACTGATGTTTAACGCTGACAATTGTAAAGTACTGCGTGTGGGTAGCAGTAACCCCAGAGTAATATATCAACTGTGTGGTACTACACTCAGTGTGGTGGAGAATGAAAAAGAACTGGGGGTAATTGTGCAGTCAGATATAAAGTTTTCTGAGCAGCGTCAGACAGGCTGCAAGAATAGCTAATATAGAGAGCTATGATTTTTCTAAGGAAAATACAGGAATTTCCCATTTTGAAAACCAAATTGGGAAAGGCATAATTTTGTCTTCAGAATATGTTACCCTACATTTTAAACAGACCTTGTAGTTTAAACAACTTTAATGAGCAGTATATATGAAATGCCTACAAAAATTCAACTTTTCCTGCATAATAGTATCTTTCCTGTCATTTTGTAATGAGTTATACAATAGTATTTTCATAATACTGTAGACACTTGAGTACAAGTCAGCTTTGAATATGTCAACTAGTTTTGAGCCTCAGGAAGTCAGAAAAATATTAACCTATATATAATTCAATATCGGAAAATATTCTTTCAGGACATAGCCATGGCTGTCCAATTTTGTGTATTTTGGCATAATGAAATCGGTGAAATGTGCCAAACAGTTTGAACCAAAACCTTTTTTGATAGGAAATGAATGGAATATTTACATTGATTGATTTTATAAAATCAAAGATAGTTTGTATAGTTCAAATATGTTACCTTAATATTAAGCAATTAAGTAGTTGTTTGAAAAACTGGTAACAAAAATTAGTAGTGAATAGATATGCAGTGAAATATCATCTCACTCACTCTATAAAGAACTGAGAACAGAATAAAATTTTATGGTAATATTAAAAATTATTTAAAGTTATTAATATGAATTTTTCTCTATATGTGTAGAAACCTGACATGGCCTGTATGTAAGGCAATCCCCATGCTTTTTGATTTTGAAAACATTCCAAAATTTTTCGATTTATACCCAAGTACAGTATATATGGTACATTATTTTGTTTATTAATTGCGATTTTGAATAATCCAATCTGAAAAGTAAATTTTTGCTGTGTATGTGTGTGAGGGGTGCCTCCGTAGCCAGGTGGGCAGGAGCAGGAGTGTGTAGCACACGCTTCTCGATTAGACTGGGGTTCGAGCCCGTGACCACCAAATACGGAGGATGCGGAAAGGTCAGGGAATGACCACCGCATATCCCCAGAGCAATATGGCCTTAGTTGCTAATGCTCCTAAAAACCTAAATAACAAACAAACAAACAAACTGTGTATGTGAATTTTATTTAATAAAAGTCACTTAAGCACTTCAAAAACCTTGCAGCTCTCAAGCTTTTAAAGTTTATCTTGTGTGGCCCTCCTGGTTACTATGTTTGGCTACCCCTGCTGTACACCAGTTTGCAAATTTATTAGGTATACCTTCATCATTCAAAGAGTGAACTGCTGCATCACAGACTAGTTCAAATTATTATTTTAGCAACACCAGAGCTCAGAGCTTGCCTCTTGTACCTATATTGTGCATTGGCCATTCAGCTCCCAAACACATATTACAGGGGGCTTATTCATGCACTCTGATGTCATGCTGAAAAACCCAGAATAGCTCTTGGGAGTGGGGAGAAGAGTCTTATTTCCTCTGCTTGAGAACAACTAACTGCAGTCTCAGTGAAGAGAACTTCAGAAATTCTTCTAGTTATTGATAGGAATCACACTGTGTTAGTTTCAATTATATATATATAATTATATTTGAATAATGTTGGAAAAAGAAGTATTACGTAAAAAATAAAATAAAAAGGAGGGTACAGCACACATCAGGGGCAGCAAAAAGCATATTCCTCTACATGATGCTTGAAATATAGTCATATAAACGAATTAGAATAATTCGTTTATATAAACGAGTTAAGTTTACTTTTGTCAGTAGTGTGGCTGTGCACTGGAGTGCTTATGTCTGTTCTATTTTTGATTTTTGCTGCATCAGGACCACCGCTGTTCAATTCCCTGCATTGGCGGTTCGATCTGGGGATCGGTGTGGTGGACTGATCTTACGATCGTTTCTCTTTTGCGGCGATTTGTTTAGCGTTCGAAATGCAGCGATTCCCTGACCATTATTGGCCTTGTGGTCCTCTGTTGAGATGGGGCATAATGGTCAGTCTATTTTTGTTTTGTTTTATTGTAGTGGTTTAAATCTCTGCCTGGTGATATTTCACATAAATTTGGACCTGGTGCCCATCAGAGGGGGCACCGCTAAATTTCTATTTAATTGGCTTTTAAATTTCAAAGAATTATTATTCGTATATTTAGATTTTCTAAATTAATTTAGAGTTTCTGCTGCAATATTTTTACTCTTGTTACCTTTCTCTTCCCTCCCTGTTTGATTTGAATTTAGGTTTAATTTTTGTTTTTTCGCTCTTGTCTTGCCGTACTGCTGGCATTATTTTATTTTTTATTCTAAACCTTATTCTAATTTATATGACTCTATATATATATATATATATATATATAATAGGAATCAAACATTAATGTGCCAAATAAGCTGCCATGGAGGATACTCCATTAGATGTAAGTGTCACGTTTGTACCAGGCTGTTAAAGAAGATAGTCAGATATGGTGGGATTGTGTTTTAAAGTGCAGTTCAGCAAGAGAATTAGCCAACAGCATGACCTAAGTTACTCTGAGTTAGGTATGATAGGTTGTACAAGACATTCCAGTGCATGTCACTAACACTACCATGCCGTTAGGGTATTCATGCACAGCAGTATCTAGAGTGTACTTAGAATGGTCCAACAACCAGAAGACATCCGGTGCCTCTGTAGCCAGGTGGGCAGAAGCAGCAGTGCGTAGCACACGTTTCTTGATTAGACTGGGGTTCGAGCCCGTGACCACCAAATGCGGAGGATGCGGAATGGTCAGGGAATGACCACCGCATATCCCCGAAGCAATATGGCCTTAGTTGCTAATGCTCCTAAAAACCAAATAACAAACAGCAACAAACAGAAGACATCCAGCCAGCAGTAGTTCTGTTTGCCAAATACAGTTTGTCAATATGAGCAGGAAAAATCAATCAAATGATATACATGGTACAACTGTTGAACTCTGTCACACAGTTGCAAAGTTTGACACATGCTGCTTGTTTTTAGATGACAAAAATGGAACGTAGTGGAGGCAGTGTCCCCCACTGCGTGTCATTATTTTCAGCTAAAAGCATGTAGTTATAGGTACTGACATTTGAAAAATTGGTTGGTTACTTGGTGCAGTGATCCTAGTTCCAATTGTTCCATGCTGACAGTGGCCCCATTGTGCCCACTGTTAATACTGCAAGCTGCTAGTGGAATTGTGATGGGGGGAGGGGGGGGTGAAGTCTTCTGATACTGGTGGATCAATGTCTGAATGTCATAGTCAACTTGAATGTTGTTACATACCGGGTGAATTTTTTCGTGCTCACAGTGTATACACCTGGTAACAATTATTTCCAGCAGGATACTACAAGTCCCAAGGCATGGATCATTCAAAATTGGTTACAGTAGCATGTGGGTTTATTTGTTATATTCCTTTTCCTGCTCATTTTCCAGATCTCAACTTGATTGAGCACCTCATTTCATTCAAGATCTCATCTTGATTGAGATGAGGTAGTATTGTTTCTCAAGGCAGAGATCTGCCACCACCTGGTCAAGGCAAATGTGGGATGTGATTGAGTTTTCATGAGTAAGCATCACTGTGGAATGTTTTTATCATCTTGTGGAGTTCACACCCTGACAAGTTGAGCCTGTTCTAAGGGATTAAGCAGGTACTAATCACCAATAGGTCAATGTACGTAAAAAAAAAATTGGCCACTCAGTGCATAAATTTATATTTTTCATTCATCTCCAGGTAACTTCCCTTTTTTATATTTGTTAGATTGGACTTTAATATGTTAAATATTTTTCCCCCCTGAACATAATTTAGAACATAATGTGTCCTTAGCAGTTTAAAATCTACTCAGAGATTATTTATATTCAGGATATAAATATATAGCATATTATTGTTATTATATTTATCCTATAATATGTAGTTATCGCTGTACACAATAGCAAGACTTTGGTAATCTCTATTTAATGTTAATGGCTAAGAAGTATTAAATTCCAGTTATTTGCTGATCAGAAGACTAAGTACACAGATTGTTGTTTTGGTTCCAGCTAGGATGTTGATTAAAAAAAAAAAATCTTTTCAAACTCTTATCAGCAGTCATGTGTTACATTCTGCTTTCAGCTATTTCTTTAATTTGGGTAATTGATTTTCATATTAATAAATTACTAGCTGAATAATTTCAAAATGAATTAATTTATATTTTAAAAATAGCAATTATTGTAAAAGTGTTACTAAAATTTTTTGAAATTGCTTTTATCACTGTTATGAAGTCATTCAAATTTTTCAAAACATGAGTAGATGTATTATTTAATGATACAATATATACTTTTATTTGGCTGTTTAATCTTGCTTTTATATCACTGTGTATATGTTGGACATGTATTCTTCACCTTACTGAAGATATTTCCAAAGAATGGATTATTGTCACTGATAAAGGTATGTATCAGTGAATACATCCTCATTTTTTGAAAAAATTTGACCAATTATACCTCTCCCTAAGAGAATATTATGTTTTACAACACTACCATCAACCGAAGAAAAAGCATAGGGCCATTATCAATTAATTAAAGTCTGTACTTATATAAACTCTGTCTGAACTGAACATTAATCTAATTATATTATTCAAAGTAAGATTACATTTTGCCAGTTATGACGATCAGGAGCTCTATAGAAGTGATTTAACGCTTGCATTTTCTTTGATATAATCAAGTAGAGGGTAACGTTATTAGTGTATTAGATAAGATAATTCTAAAACATTATTACTAGCCTAAGATCCTTGCATAATGTATCCATTATGCAAACTGGGAATCAGAAAATAATTTTATAATACCATAGACTGGTTTCTCATTTAGTGGGATATGGAAAAATGTTTACACCAGGAGCTTTCAAAGTCGGTTAAAATGTATTTTTGTTAAAATATATAGGTAAAAATAAACTTTTAGTGTTCTTTAAGTGGGTTGTATTATAAAAAAAAAAAAAAAAGTTGACAAACACTGACCTATACTGAAGCTGTCTTATTGTGTTCCATATTTGCATATTGCAAGCAAATTCTTAAATGGAATGTTGTTTGACTAGTTTAATTTGAAGAAACAAATACTTTAGTAACAGTAATCACGATAAACATGAAACATTAATGACATAAAGATAAATCTTCTGTGACAGTATGGTGATTTCACCAATTTTTCCTTGTTTGGATATATCTGGGTCCGATTCTCATCAGTGACTGTGGAAGAATTTCTTAGGTTTTCTTCAGTTGAGGCTCTTGTTAGCTGATCTGATCTCAAGTGGAGGGAGCAGGCTCCCCCTTGACTTGACTTCAGCCTGGACAACATACAGATTGGCTTGTGAACGTGCACTTTTACAGATATAATATACACAGCTCAAATATGACCTTAAGTACTCGTGAACCTAAATTCCTGTAAGGGTGAAAATAACAGAACGATTTAATATTGAAATAGCTAATGAGAATGGGCATATTTTTTTTTTTTTTACATTATGTAAAAAAGTTTCTATATGCACTTAAATTTCAAAGCTGATGGTTTAATTTTCTTGATTTTCTACGATAAGCTCTGTTAGCTAATTATACTGCAGGATATAGTGATATATTTCAGAATTTCTGTATATCATTAACAAAACCCCCATGCACTCTCCTAGCAGGCTGTCTGCATTACTCAAAGAACTTTATATTTATATTATCAATGTTAAACTTTAATAGCCACTTCTCAGCCCATTTTGCTAATTTTTCTAGGTCTTATTGCAGTAGTATGCTTTGATTCCTGTAATTAATCATCCTCCTAACTTACCATCTGCAGTCTTAGAAAATAATCTTGATATTCCTTCATCAATAATGTTAGTATTTGTAAAATAATAAGAGAAATTTACCTCAATATAGTACATAGAACACTTCCATATGATACTCTCCAGAAATTAAAACAAAAATCATTTTGCAAATTTTTTTTGTTAAATTCTTTTTGTTAATTTTCTTATTTTTTAATTGCGTTAAATTGAGTTTTACTGTGTTGAATTGATTTTTAATTGTGATAAATTGAGTTTTACTGTGTTAAATTGATTTTTAATTATTTTTTAAATTATTTGTTACTCTAATGTAAGTTTTTCATTTTAATTTCTGGAGAGTATCATACGGAAGTGTTCTATGTACTATATTGAGATAAACTTCTCTTATTATTTTACAAATATTGATATCAACGTAGAACGTATTGAGCATTACAGCTCTGATTCATACTATCAATAATGTTAATAAATATTGACAACATTAAGAGCCTAGCATTAAATCTAGGCAGGCACCATTAATAACCATCCACTGTCTTCTTCACTCAACCATTCCTTTATCCATGGCAGTATCTTGTTCCTAATGGCACCCTACCCCAGTTTCTACAGCAGTCTTTTGTGTGAAATAAGCTCAAAAGAAGCTTTATCTAAAATTCTAAATATAGTATTCAAAATTATTTTTTGTATTGTTTCTTATTTTTTACTGCATGATAGTAGCTAATCAGGTTTGTCAGACAAGCTCTCCCATTAACAAATAAATGCTATGGTTTCCATGTAAATGCATTCCTATTTTATACTTTTTTTAGATTTTTTTTTCCCCTTAAAATTTATCATCGTCATCCCATGCATTTTTCTTCTCTACTATACTCGCATCAGTTCATGTGTCATATATTTAACACTAGATTTACACAACATTTAGTGGTTTTGAGCAATTTAAAAATCAACAGTATCATAAGTTATTGTAAATAATGTAAATAGTATGAATCACAGCTGTAATGCTCAATACATTCTATGTTGATATCAATATTTGTAAAATAATAAGAGAAGTTATTATTTTTAATTAATAATATAGGAACAGCTTAACAAATTCTTTAAAGATACCAAATTTAAAATTGTGGCCAGGCCAATATGGATTTATTACTTACTATAATTATTACTATAATTATTAATTATTAATTACATACTATAATTATTAATTTTCAATTAATTCTCAATATAGTACGTAGAACACTTCCGTATGATACTCTCCAGAAATTAAAACGAAAAAAATCGAAAATCTTACATTAGAGTAACAAATAATTAAAAATAAGAAAATTAATTAAAAAATTTAACGAAAAAATTGCAAAATGATTTTCCTTCCTGAAGCTGACAACGCTTTTTGACCGTGTCATGATCACAGGAATGAAAATTGCCGAATAGGGATGTGCATGAAACTTCAGTAGGGATTATTTGTCTTCATGCATGCCTATCGGAGATCAGATGTGGCCGGTGAACATTAACAGAATTCTAGTGTAATTTAATTTCTACGGTTTCTGCAATTAATAGTCACATATAATTACGTTGGACACTAAGTATTTTGGCCTCGTTAAATAAAAAAGTATGCTTTTTTTGTTAACAGCATGAAAGGCTAATTCTGATGCTGCTGAACGAGAAGCACGAACTGAGGCCTCATGTTGATTAACACGAATATTCAGAGGAAAATGTGTTGAACCTTGGTAAGACGAGTCACAATCACTGCAAGAAATGTTGTGTACCAGGTCATTAATTTGTGTTGTGAACAAGAAAACAACTGAGCAGTTGTTCAGTATAGTGTGTAATTTCTGTAATTGGCCTATCCATAATTTTAAATTCGGTATCTTTAAAGAATCTGTTAAGCTGTTTGTGCCACTGTTCAACCTATGGGACAGAAATTTTTTGATATTACTATTGTTGGTTGGTGTAGTATTTTGTATCCTATCCTTAGCTTGAACCCTAATTCAGTTTATTGTAGCAAGGGGATAACTGCTGTTTAAGAATCTGCTGGTTAATATTTGTATTTCTGAACCCAAAGAAGATTCCGGTGTTGAATATTTATAGGCATTTAGAAATTGATTACAAGATAATTGATTCTTTGTAGGTGAACGTGTGATAGCTGTTATAATGTAAAAGCTTACAGGTGTTTGTATTTTCGATAGATGTTAAATTGGATTTTATTCGAGTCCCGAGTAAGCGTGAAATTTAGAAAATTTAATGATTTTGTATCTGTATCCTCCCTTTCCAATGTAAATTTGAGTATAGAATGAATATTAAATTAATGTAAAATGTCTTGGATAGTACTACTATCAGTAATAACTAGAACATCGTCTAAATACCTCCCATATGTGACTTCCTAAATTGAATACACATGACAGTTCAGCTTTACGCGAACTTCAGGAAAATAAAGACATTATTATACAGAGGGCAGATAAAGGAGATGCAGTGGTAATACTTGATGAACCTGATTATATTAATAAATTAGATTCAATTGTTTCAGATACCTCCACTTATCTTGAAGTATCGGCACTATTTACCAATTTGGTCAATCAATACAATAAAATGTTAACCACATATCGAAAAAACGACTACATTACTATGGCTCAGCTAAAGGAATTGAAGGCCAGAACATACAATATTCCTGCACTTTTCAGTCAGGTAAAATTACACAAGACTGGATTTCCTATTTGGCATATTGTTTCCTACAGAAACTCGGCATTTTCATCCTTGGCTACACATGTATATAGCATTATAAAACCCTTTAGACAGGCGATACAATTTGGGATTAAGAACTACGATACATTATTTAATAACCTTAAGGACTAGACTTGCGACAATGACAATTTGTTCTCACTAGATGTTACCTCATTATATACGAATGTAAACGTTGAATACACATTAGATATTATTTGGGATATGTTAAATAATAACTCGATACCGATTAATTATACGAAGCTTCCTATTAAGGAAATTTTTCACTTAATTAAACTGTTAGTTGAGGCCAACTATATCACCTTTCAAGACAAAGTGCAAACAAATTTTTGGTTTACCAATGGGATTGAGCCTGAGTGGCTTAATATCGGACATCTATCTCTCAACGATTGAGCATATACATTTGACGCCTTTTCGACTCTGTATCACATACTATTGGAAGTATTTAGACGATGTTATAGTTATCACTGATAGTAGTACTATCCAAGACATTTTACATTCATTTAATAATATTCATTCTAGACTCAAATTTACATTGGAAAGGGAGGATACGGATACAAAGTCATTTTAAGTTTTCTAAATTTCATGCTTACTCGAATAAAATCCAATTTAACACCTATCGAAAACCGACAAACACTGGTATGCTTCTACATTATAACAGCTATCGCCCGTTCACCTACAAAAGATTGATTATCTTTAATAAATTTCTAAATGCTTATAAATATTCAACAACGGAATCTGCTTTGGATTCAGAAATACAGATATTAGCCAGCAGATTCTTAAACAGCAGTTATCCCCCTGCTACAATAAACTGAATTAGGGTACAAGCTAAGGATGGGATACAAAATACTACACCAACCAACCATAGTAATATCAAAAAATACTTTATTTCTGTCCCATATGTCGAACAGTGGCACAAACAGCTTAACAAATTCTTTAAAGATACCAAATTTAAAATTGTGGCCAGGCCAATATGGAAATTACATACTATACTGAACAATCGCTCAGTCCTTTCCTCGGCGAGCAAGGTGAGCAAGAGCAGCAGTGCGTAGCACATGCTTCTTGATTAGACTGGGGTTCGAGCCCGTGACCACCAAATACGGAGGATGCGGAAAGGTCAGGGAATAACCACCGCATATCCCCAGAGCAATATGGCCTTAGTTGCTAATGCTCCAAAAAAAAAAAAAATAATAACAACCAGTCCTTTCCTCATTCGCAACACAAATTAATGACCTTGTATAAAACATTTCTTGCGGTGATTGTGACTCGTGTTAATCAACATGCGATCTCAGTTCATGCTTCTCGTTCAGTGTCAGAATTAGCCTTTCATGCCATTAACGAAAAACATACTTTTTTATTTAACGAGGCCAAAATACTTAGTGTCCAACGTAATTATACATGACTATTAATTGCAGAAATCGTAGAAATCAAATTACACAAGAATTCTGTTAATATTCGCCGGTCATATCTGATTTCCGATACGCATGTGAGAAGACAAATAATCCCTATTTTAAGTTTCATGCTCACCCCTATTCGGTAATTTTCATTCCTGTGATCGCGACATACGGTCAAAAAGCATTGTCAGCTTCAGGAAGGAAAATCGTTTTGCAATTTTTTCATTAAATTCTTTTCTGATTTTTAATTATTTGTTACTCTAATGTAAGATTTTCGATTTTTTTTGTTTTAATTTTCTGGAGAGTATCATAGAGAAGTGGTCTACGTACTATATCAAGATCATTATTATTTTACAAATAATGTAAATGCATATAAAGTTGCATAATTTTAAGGTAAGCATCCTTGCCTTTTATTGAAAATTACTGTATTTATGATTTATTGCATAATTTACATATTTAAATTTTATATTTAAAACCTTGAAATATTTCTGCATTTAATATTGTTATATAAAAATGGTTCCTTAAAATCAACCATAAACGTGGGTTGCCAACCACTTCAAATCACTTACATTGTAATCCATGGATAAATCACCTAATGTGTGAATTCATTTACCTTCTGTTTTTACAGCCCTAATTAAGAGTGCTAATTGGGGGATGCCCAGTGGTGAGCTATAGTGGGCTTGCGAGAGCCCATTGTTATTTTTTTTGAAAATTTGCGAGCCCATTGTTGAAACGATCATTTATTTTACAAATGAAATCATGAATTCAATTATTGAGTATCCAGAGCCGGAACTACGGTGGAGCGAGTGGGGCCCCATCCCCAGCATTTTAATGGCACAGTCAACCAGTTATGTATTAAAATTTCTATATTTTTGAGTTAATTACAGTCGGACCTCTGTTTAATTAATGTGCTATAAAGAGGTTGGACCTCGACCTCTTTATAGCACATTTTTTTGAATTCCCCTTGGTAATTACATTTAAAATTAGTTTCCTTAGAAAGAACGGATTACGAGAGAACTTTGTGTATATTGTTCTCACCTCTGGCCTTTAGGCAGTTTTGGTAATTAGAAAGTGCAAATTAAGGGTGAAAGGGATTACTGTTCCACAATGTTAGTGGTGTCCTGTAAAACCTATGCAGTTACATACCGAGAAATCGCTGTAATCAGTATCTTTTCCGTAGCCAGTCAGAGGATTAAGAAGATTCCTGACATGGATAATAGTCTCTGGTCAACCTGTGTTGTGGTTCCCCTTTACTCTGACAAACAGGCACATGTTTTTCGGAGAAGTGATTGATCCGCACTTTTCAGTAAATTTCTCCATCTCTGTTTATGTGGTCACAGTAGTTGAATATCCAAGTGGTTCCGATATTTTGCACAGTATTCAAAGAACTAGTGACGATGTCGAAGGGGTGGGGTATCATGCAGCTAACATATTAAGTAAACTTTCCGAAGATGAAATGGCAGATTTGGAAACCGGGTCGAGGCTTTCACTGCGAAGAAAATGTTCCAAAATATAATGGCATACAGGCAATAATTAACAAAACAAACAAACTGTATGCATTATATCACCAATCTCCATAAAACCAGCATAAATTAAGGAGTATTACTAAAGAACTTGATGTGTAAACTATAAAGATTGGTTGTGTGTTCGAGTCACGATGGGCAGCTTGTAACTTGCGGACGGTAAAAGCGGGAGGAATCATCCCGCTTTGTGCAAACACTTTGAATCATAAAGTTAAATATTCTGGATTATTAAACCGCCTTTTCAATCTGTAATTTCTTAACGATTTAGCACTAATGATCGACATCCTGAGGAGCTCTCTTACCTTTCAGAAGCTTTACAAAGTTGCAGCATCACTATAGTAAAAGCAGATAAATTAATTATTTGTATTATTTGATAAATTAATTAATCATAAATTAATGCTATTGATAATTTGAAAAATTGTGAAGAAAATTATGAGGCTAAAGTTGACAGCATGTTGAAGTTGAGAGAATTTGAAGGAATCAAAATCGAAAGTAAGAACACATTTAAAAAATTACCTCGTGAAAAGTTATTAAGGATAAGTTATTAATGCAACAGAGTAATTTTAAATTAAATAAAGAATAATGATACTATTGACGATGAGGAATTGAAAGAAATTTTAAACATATGCTACCCAGAATTTAAACATATGCTACCTGGAATCGTGGAATATGAAAGAACTTTCATCTCCATGGTAAGTCAGTGAAAAATGAATAAGAAATTTAAGTTTTCTGATAAAACATGAAATAAAAATTAAGGATTTTAGAGATTTTGTTGAAGACAGTTTATCTTTAAAGTCAAGTGAAATTCCCTTTTCAATTAAGAATGCCAGAAATATCTTTGAAGCCATTGCAATTAGTAGTGCTGGAGCTGAGTGAGCTTTCAGCATAATGAATAATATTGTGACAATTAAGCACATTGCAGATGATGACCATACATCTAAATGGAAAACCATTGCTTCAATTTGGTCCAGATTGTTACACGTCAGAATCTTTCTTCTGTAATCATCGCTGGTATTGAGCAAAGCAGAAGATTGACAACAAATTTTAATAAAGAAGTAAATTGCATATGGCAATTTTTTTCATGTAATTTGTGATTTTTGTGTACCTTTTCTAGAAGTGTTTTTTTTATGTAATATTTGTTTTAATATTGTAGAATGTTTTGTGATAGTTTTTTTGTGATATGGGAAATATTTCATGGTATTTTTTATTTGAAATATTAAAATTTTATCATGAAAAAAAATATGTATCTATTATATTTCTCTAGTTGTTAAAAAAAAAAAAAAAAAGAAAGAGGAGTAAACAAGTGGCACGTGTGCCGAGCATGTGCGGTAGATGGTTTTATGTGAATCCTTCGCGTTTCTTTTTAGGTATTTTGATTTGTATATAATTCTTACGAAATAAAAGAGTTTTTGTATTGTAAATATTTTATTTAACATTCGCAAATTCATAATTTCTGGAAGACAAGATACAATGGATTTATGATAAAGCTGAAGTAAGAGATGTGTACTTGCGATTGCAACGTATTTAAATGTCTCTAGAAAACAGCATTGATTGAAGTACCAATCTTGTAGTTGAAATGAGATATGCAGCTGTTAGGGTCACCTAACAATGGAATGTTAGGAAAAACTAAATTGTTGACAAATATTTGTATTGTTGCAATTATACTTACTTCAGGAAGTATGATTGTGACATCATACTATTCAAAAATTCTCTAAAAAGTTAGAACCCGAGACACTATCGTATCCAGGTATCATCGTAAAGGGGGAGGGATATGATGACCTGGCTGACTCGAGATATCATACCGGTCACAAAAAATGCACTCTAATCACATTACTAATGAGCGCTCTGCGTGGACTATTAGTGTGAACGTGGGGAGCACCTCTGGCGGATGCCGCGAATGACATAATTTCCGTGACCGATCAGATTTACTCGGCAGGAATCCCCAAGGATGTCAAAAAGGAATCCCCAACAAAAAGTCAACAAAACTGCGGACCCATTGTTAAAATATTCACAGCTCACCACTGGGGATGCCTATACATATTCATAGAGGAACGTTCCCCTAGTACATGGCTATTAGCAATTGATTTATCTTTAAAGAAATTGGGAAAAAGATCCAACAGCTGAGAATAATTATTGCCCAATCACTTTAACTTCTTATGTTATGTTATGTATTTGAAAGAATAAAAAACACATTGTTAGTGTGGTTTTCAACATAAAATGAACTCCTTATTAATATATGCAGATTCCAGTGGGATGGAAACCACACTAGCTCACTTAGTTTTGACAATCAGAATGTCCATAGACCATACTTACCCATTGTCATTGCAGCTATTCAATAAGGAAACCAGTCTTCTCCATTTAGCGCTCACTCGCTCTCTTCCCCAACTAATGTTTCTTCTCTCCCCATTGCTCTTCACCTCTTCTTGCCATCTCTTTCTCAGCCTTCCTCTTGGTCTTTTACTTTTTCCAGTTCTAACATCCTCTTTGGCAATCTGTTATCCTCCTTTACTTGATTAAACCATATAAGTCTGTTCCTCTCAATCATTCTTCTCGATTTTCTCCCAAATGACTGCATTTCCTACTCTATATCTCTCCTTGTCTTTCCACACACACCTCTCAGAAACTACATTTCCACTGCTTGCATTCTGATAATATCCTGCTCTCAAATTACCCATGACTTCGATCCATAGGTTATTATTGGTACATAATATTGGTTCAAGATAGTAACTTTATAGAGTTACTATCTTGAACTTCTCAGGCACCTCCATTCTCCAAACTAGGTCTTTTACGCAATTATAAAACATTCTTCTTTGGTCTGCTATTCTACGTATCTCCTTATCAATTCTCCCCTCTTTATCTACTGTACTATCCACTTCTTTCCCTCAATAAAGATATTCCACTCCTTCCTTGTCATTCTCATTGCATTACTCTTAGCACACCAGACTTTAAATTGTATCCAACTTTTAATTGTAAATTCTATCCATCGGATTTAAAATGCAATAAGATCTATAAATATTATTTTTCATTAAAATTTTTGTAATTTTTCCATGACAGAATTTATATGCTAAATCTTGTTTGTCTTAAATGTTTCATCAAGGAGGAGGAATTCCGCAAGGATTAGTTTTGGGTTTCACATTTTCAATCATAATCAGTACTTTCGCAGACAACTGCACCAATTAAGACTATTCATTACCTTTACACAAGGCAACAAATAAGAGAAGCCTTAATATCTTTTTCGCCCTCTCTGTCTTCTTGGGGAACTGACTAAAATACCCTGTTACATATCTAGATCCTTTATTTGCTCCAAATTTTTTTTTTGTTGAAAAAAGTGCAAAGGGGATCTGGTTATATCATAGTGTCATTCGCATAGCTGCAGGAGCTTTTAGGATATCCCACTGATCAGTTTTCACAACATTCACAGAGATAATTTATATAGCACCCATCAAATGAACAATAAACCTTAAGAATAAAATGAACTACAAAAAAGTCTACCATGATTTACATGCACCCCTCTCCATCTGTTTTCATATTATGTGCTGATTTACATGCACTGCTCTGGTTCTGGTTCCTTCATTTGATCACATTCTAAATGCAACCATAACATAACAGATTTGCTTCATATGTAATATGTAATGACAGAATATTTTTCAGTAGAACTTGCCTTGATCCAACATCTTCAACTTAGATAATATCAAAAGTGCATGACATATGCTGATTCTTTAAAGTTTAATATAAAGCTGCTCATCTTATAATGGCCCCCGGCTAGCCACATGGGGATCAAAGCACTAGCAGATGAAACACCAAAAAAAAAAAAAAAAAAAATTGAACTGAATGCTTCTCTGTAATATGCAATCAAGTAACTTTCATCTCTATTAGCAAATGTGGCATGAGCAAAATACTGTTAATGTTTATTATATTAAACTAGAACTAACTTACATATATGACAAAAAAAGGAGAGATCATCCTATCAAGACTCTAAATGGATTATTGCTACCTAATTAAAAAAACCCTCTCCCCCACTGAAGATCATAAGCAATTATGTTTTACTGAGAGGGTCCTTCTGCACATGAGGCTTATTCACTCTCAACTTCTTACAGATGGGAACATAATAACAGAAATTTGCTACTGTTTATAAGTATTTAAAATGATTCAGCTTGAAAATTACTGCCTTAAGTTTACTTATTATATAATGAGGCTGTATTTAGCATTCCTCTAGTAGTTTGCTTTTTTAAATACTTATAAACACCAGTAGTAGTGGCCCATCGTGGCAACTGCTGCTGGTGTGTTTGCCAAGTTAGTTTGATTGTAAATTCAATGTATTCCTCAAGGCATTTTGCAAACCTTCCTTCCTTCCTATGTATTTCTCCAAACCTACAATCTACAGAAATTTAAGTTTACCTAGAAGTGTCTTCTGTCTTCGCTGCCTTTAACCCATGCACGGTACTGTAGGTTCTAATACCTTTCATGTTTAAGGGTTTCTTTAAAAAATAAATAATAATAACAATAATAGTAATTTATGTTGATGTAAGAAATATACATTGAGTGGTTGCCAGTGTCATGTTTTAGATAGTGTAATTTTGTGTACATCTTCCTCAGAAAAGGCTCTAAATGGTAACCTGCATCTATCTGCCCAGGCCATGGCAACAGAGAGGAAACACCTTCCCTGCAGTTCTGGTTACAGAACATTTTGCATCTGAAAAATAACAAAGCTGGTAGACATTTATCACTGAAACCTTCCTCAACATGTTTTCCAATTTCCTGCTAGATTCCTGAAAGCAAATGTATAACTTCTTCCCAGGTTTCGCATCCATAACTGTAAGGCAATATTTCTTACCAATAATTATTGGAGTACTGTGAGATATAAAAGATTCAATTAATCACTATTTCTTAGACAGTTTTATGCCATTTACTTTACACATATTCACATCTCAACATAAAAACCAACACTGATAACCTTTCTCTTCTCAATTACTGTTACATTTTCCACCACAAGAACACTGTCAGTCACCTCCCTGATAGTTTCCTCCAGTATTGTCTCAAATAGGCATCTGTATTGCTTGTTAGGATGTTTTGTGTGGGATTTATTTAAAAAAAAAAAAGTTGTAAATTAGAAGTGGCTGCATTACTGCTACAGTTTTCTTTTCACCAATTTGTAGAAAGGTTCACTGGGAAGTGAGTTTGTACTCCAAATGACTTGGAATTGCTGTTCAAGATTCAAGTCATTGAATCTTGAACAGCAATTCAACAGCAGTCATTGAATCTTGAACAGCAGATTTAGCAACATCACTTTTCTCAGTGTATTTCTGAATGTGGTTGTTATTCTTAAGCTCTTTTTTTTTTAATGATAGTTTATTCTTTTATTTTTGTTCCTGAAATTAACTTGGCAACTTTCTGTCATGATATTGCACAACTGCATTTCAATACTTCTTGCATTTCTGAATTTGGTAACTGTAAATTTCTTGAAAAAAATGGATAAGAAGGAAAGTTGGTTCAGTGATTTTGAAGTTGGACTGTAAAAGGATACTGACTGGTTGGGGCAATATTTTGGACTTCTGAATAATTGGCTTCAATTATTCAGAATAACAGTGCCTATGGAAGTGTCTGTAGGAAATGCATAACATCTATGAGACAGAGAGTGAGAAACTTTGTAAGAGATGTGTCATTAATTAACCTAGCTGCCCTTATTTGAATGGAGTCTGGAAGCCTGAGAGATGTTATGGGGATACTGCCCCAGATGTGGGAACAATATTCCATGATAGGGCACATTTGAGATTTGTATAGAGTTAACAGCTGCTTAGAAGAAAAGTAATGCTGAGAGTGAAGTTATGGGGATACTGCCCCAGATGTGGGAACAATATTCCATGATAGGGCACATTTGAGATTTGTATAGAGTGAACAGCTGCTTAGAAGAAAAGTAATGCTGAGAGTGAAGGAGAAAACCCAGCTTTTTAGAAATCAAGGTTAGAAATCTTTTTAGAAATTATGTCAAGAGGGATTAGAAATCAGGGTTATCCTTATAGAGATATGTGATCTAGTATAGAAATCTGAGTGTTGTCAAGGATAAGCATAGCAGTAGAAGAATCCATTTTGCAAGATATAAGAGAGGACTGAGTTTTAGGATTGAAATTAATTAAGTTATCTTTGCCTCACTGGTGAATTACCTGGAGATCAGCATTTAAGGAACTGGAGTGGATATTTGAGAAGTTTAAGCTGTTTGTGCAGGCTAAGGTCTCTCAAACTGGATGGTGGAATGCAGCATGCTATGATCAGAAATTTATGCATAGGATTTCCAGTCAGTGGAAAAAGTAATTGATATACAATAGGGGAGAAAGAACTGAACCTTGGGGGAACATAGCAGTAGTGGAGAAGTTAGAAGATAGAAAACCATCTACCATCACCTGCAGTGAGCGGTCAGAGATAAAACTGGATACCTAGTTACAAAAAACAGTTGGCAAACCATAAGTTGGAAGATTATTTAGAAGACCGTTATGCCAAACACGATCAAAATCCTTTAAAATGTCAAATGTAAAATGCTGAGAAATATATGTTTTAGGGCTGTAAAACCTCAAGTTATGACAGATTTAACTAACATAATTATTGTTATTGATATTAGAATAGAATCTTTAATTGCAGCATAATATACATGCAATTAGTCCCGTCATGGCATGGTGGTGCCAGGGATTTACAATACTTATTATTGTTAATGATATTATGGTCAGCAAAGTGCTAGCTGTGTTTTAAAACAGTAAAATGCAGGGTCTTACACTTGGGGAATACAACCTCAAATTAACTTATGCATTTTGTTGGGTTGAATTGAAAACAATAGAGGAAGAAAGCAATCTGGGAGTTACGACATGGGCAGGTATGAAGTTTTCTGAGCAGTGTAAACAGGTGGCCAGGAAAGTCCTGTGTGACCTTTATTGAACAATAGCCTGTAGTGATAGGCTGTTGTTCAATAATGGCGAGGGAGGTCACAATCTCACTGTCTGAGGATATTGTAAGGTCGAACGTGGAATACTGTGTCCAAGTGTGGAGACCTCATCTAAAAAAAGGACAGCTTCTTGGGCAAATTGCATGGTAATATTGGCAAAAGATCAACTGCATGAGGAAAGAATTCAGTTATATGGGCTTACAGGGCTTGGCAACCAGGCACCTCAGAGGGGATCTGATTGAGGCTAATAAAGCTCTGAGAGGAGTTAGTAAAATGAATGAAGGTGAAATTTTTACTGTTATAGAGAATTCCAGACCATAAATTTGAATTACAGGGGACAAAGTTTAAACTAGATTGTAAAAAGTTTTATTTTAGCCAGCGAGTTGTTGATTACTGGAACAAATTGCCCCCACAGGTGGTTGAGACTGTCAGTTTGAAGAAATTCTAAGGTCAACTGAATAATTACTGTGAGGAGAGAAGTGCATAATTTGTCTATTTTCTTATATACAATAAGTCCCCGACGTACATGAGAGATATGTTCCAGGACTTCTTACGTAACTCGGGAATGACTAAAAAAATATTGCTACTATATGCCTGATATGTCAAAATTACAAAAACCACATATCCTCAGAAGAAAGAAGAAAAATAGTTATATATCATAACAATTAAAAATGTTATCTGGGGACATATTTTCTTCTCTGGCTACTATCAAGTAGCTGGAATGTCATATAAGAAAAGAAAACATAAAAGGAAGAAAAAATGCATGTTATTGTACTCTGAAAACTGATATGTATTTCACACACCGTGTAGGCATTATAAGGGCTACTGATGGAATCAAAACCAAAATGTACATATTTAAGAAAATTGGTCTAAACCACACAATAAATCAAAGTCAGCTGATGAACTGAAGGTAACTTAAAATGTACCTAAAGCATTAATAAGATCATTAATCATAGGGTGTTGTAGGCTGAGTAGAGGTCAGGGAGGTAGTATGTGACACGAACTTTTTGAATTTCATCTGTTTCGTATGTTTTTTCCCCTCTTTATAAATTTTGCGATAAGTCAATAAGCAATCGTGAACTTTTCTTTTTATTTTCAAGAAATGTTTGGTGTTTTCATCCATTCCATCAAACATAGAGAAACCTACCCGAATTTTTCGAAACTCTTGTGCCATTTCCTTTAATTTAAACTGCTTCTTGGGTTGCTCCGATTCCTCAACGGATTTGGCTTTCCTTTGCTCCTCAACTCTGCACATTCAACTGGGCTAGGTCTTCTGTTGTTATCTCTTCACCTCATTCATCCACAAGCTCGTATATATCTTCATCCTCCAAGACCAGCTGCAACTGCTGGGCTAAGTTTACAACTTCTTTGGTAACAGAAGACATCAGCTCATCTTTGTCGAAGCCTTCGTTGTTAAGCTCAGAATGTTTTAAAAGTTTTTCCCAAACTCTGCTCATACAAGTTGTTGTCAAACCCTCCCAGCCTCTCGAAATGTGTATTCCATCAAGGATGTTAAACATCTTCCAAAATTGCCGTTGATCCATCTTCTCTTGTTCTGTTGCATTTACAGCCTCAGAAAATGTTGTACTTATGTAATAAGCTTTGAATGCCCAGATAACTCCCTGATCCATTGGTTGAATCAAAGCCATTACTACCTTGACATTGTCTTGCAGATCATCTAGATGTTCTGTTGACTGGAAGCATTGTCAAGGAGCATTAATATCCTTAAAGGCACGGACATTTGTAAGCAATATTTTTCAACTTCAGAGACAAACACATTTAGAAACTATTCTTCAAACATGGTTATTGTCACCAAAGCCTTTCTTGTCAATGCCCTTAATAGTCCTTGGGTTTTCTGAGTGATAAACCACTAAAGGTTTAAGTTTATAACCAGCTATGTTACTCCCCACTACGAGTGTTACCTTGTCTTTGGCAGTTTTAAACCCAGACATTGACTTTTCTTCGATACAAATATGTCTTACTAGGCATTTTTTTCCATGAAAGACTAGTCTCGTCCACATTAAATATTTGTTGCAGCAAATAATCACCATTTCTTATAATCTCATTCAATTTGCCCTTGAATTTTTTAGCAGCCTCACCATCTGTGCTTGCTGCTTCACCACTTATGGCAATGTTATGATATCCTCCTCCCTTACAGAATCTATCAAACTAACCATGACTCAACAAAAGTGGTTTCAGTATCATCACTCTTTTTAAGTTCCTCAAAAATGCCATGAGCCTTTGTTTTGATGAAGTAGAAGTTTAAGGGGATGTCTTTTTGGATCTGGTCTTCCATCCACACAATAAGTAACTTTTCCATCTCGCTTATTAGCCCCGTTCTAGCCTTGGTTATTATAGTTAACTTCATTGGTGCTGATCTCTTTACGTACTCTGTCTTTGTCCTTTATTATTGTGTTGACTGTTGACCCTGACAAATCTAAATTTTGCACAATACTTGTTAATGTTTGACCAATAACTAAGAATAAGTAACAATATATTTCTCTATTTATGTAGTGTTACTTATTTCTAGTGTAAGGGTAGGCATCTCTATCTCGTGAGGTTTTTACACTATGAGATGTATTACAAGAATGCAATGCATCTTTTTATGCTGACTTTGTTCTGCCTTATTTAGCTACATATTGAAATAATACTAGAATACTAATAAGTTGTTGTAACATGAGGCTTTATAGCCCTAAACTTATATGATTTTAATTAAGGTATCTTGGTTTTGTACATTTGAGTACAAACATGCGAAACCAAGCAGATGTCAACTTTCCAATTATATCTTAATTGTTTTATTAGTATGTGGTATAATAGTGTTGTTTTCTACCATCATCCTGAGTGATTGTATACTTTGTATTGCCATTGTTTTGCCTATTTAAATGATTAGGAAGTTTGTTAGCAGTAATGTACGTTACAAATAATATTCTCATACAACTTTTTATTGCCTTCAAAAAGTATTACCATTGCTGGTTTTCCCCTGCTACTATTTGTCAGAGCAGTTACAATTGCATTCTTTAGTGTTGTGTGCATGTACATGCAGTCATTGGCATACATGCACTATTCGAGCATGCATTGTTTTGCCCAATTAGTGCAGTTATTTCAATTACAATATACTTTTTTACCTTTGAAAATTTGCTAAAGTACTGCAGTAATTCAAATTGCTGTTTTCCCTTTATGTGTATTGTGTGTGCACACAATACATGTAAAGAGAAAAAATGTCATTTGCATATATGTATATGTTTATATATATATATATATTTTTTTTTTATTTATTTATTTATTTTGTTTGTTTGTTTGTTTTTTAAGGGTGCATGTTGTATTTGGAGAAATATTATCTGGGCATGAAGTTGTAAAAGAGATTGAGAATCAGAAAACAGATCATAACAGTCGTCCAAATGTAGATGTTAAAATTGCTAATTGTGGAGAGCTGGTTTTAAAAGTTAAATTAAAAGGTAAATTTATTATAATTTATTTAATATGTTTGGAAATATTTGTGTTTTGTTTTTATATTTCATTTTTAACTATTTAATTATTTTTCTTTTAATAGTGTGATATCCTGGTCCCTCTCACCTCAAGTTAATTTGGGCATTCTTTAGAAATCCAGTTTGAATTTTGAATTATAATTAGTATTCTCTACATTTTCTCAATCATTATAAAAGGAACTTATATTTAAAATGTGACACTGCATTGTGTAGATCAAAGCATTTGTGGTGAAAGCAAAACAACTGTATGTTTTGACACCTCCCTGGGGAATAACGTCACAGTGCATGTACTCAGAAATTATATTGGATTTCTAGATCCAAATTTAAAATAGGAATAAAGAAAATTTAAAAAAAAAAAAAAAAGAAGAAGCAGTTCACATTTGTGCCACAGTTAACACAGCTTTTAATACTACTGTCAGGTCATTTACCAGTTCTACAAAAATGAAATCAGAAAATGTACACACAAATATATGATAACCAGAGATTTCATAGTTCTCATCTTTTAGTAATATGGAGAAGAAAAGAAAGAAAATTGAAAAATAATACTACATGATGCACAAAAACACATATGATAAACTGTCCAATATGTCTGTTTTTTTTTTTTTTGTTCTCGCCTTTTCCCATTATATATGGGGGTCAGCGTTTTTTATTGTTTTGGCATGCAATTTTTACAGCTGGATGCTCTTCCTGACGCCAACCTTCACCCTTTATCCGGGCTGGGGATATATAGTGGTCATTTCTGACCTTCCGCATCCTCCGTATTTGGTGGTTATGGGCTCGAACCCCAGTCTAATCAAGAAGCGTGTGCTACGCACTACTGCACCTGGCTGCAGAGGCGCCAAACTGTCCAATATGTCTGTGATTTCAATAAAACTGAAAGCTTACTCTTGCATTGCCCTAGCTTGTTCATGGCCAACATATGGAGATTTGTCAGTTTGTGTAGTCTCAAAGTGTACGGTGAAATTTTGCTTTACCAGACTTTGCGGGGTGGGGAGGCAAGGTCTGACCATTAAATCTGATTTTCCATTAAACTTAAAAGAAATATACAGTATATAATGACTGAAGTAGCTAAAATGTTATGAGAAAGGTCTTACTAATAAATATACTGTTATGTTAAATAAAAAAAAAGTTAAATGTAATACAGGGAATCACTACCCTTATTGTGTAGTGTAGAGGAGTTTGTTTTATAATAACAGTGGAACCTGACTAAAGTATATTGAGATTCTGAAAAGCTGTCAAGTACCCATGCTGAAGGGTCAGACATCTAACGTATGTTCATCATAATGATGAAAGATGATGGCTAGGAAAATCTTGGCGCTCTGCTTTATTGTGAAATTATTTTAGCTGTGGTACGTATCATTAGACTTTTTTTTTTTTAATGAAAATCCCAAACATGAAATGTATTAGAACCTATAATACATTTATATAAAACTCTTAGTTTCCCTAACACATCCCATATATTTACTTCTTCCACGTTGATTTCAGCAGTTCTTAGTACCATGCATGGATTGAAGATTAAAATGATAGAAGGTACTTGTTGACATTAGACTTAGGATTAGTTTTATAAAGATTGAAATTAACTAAGTTATCTTTGCCATTGGAGAATTACCTGGATATCACCATTTTGGGGGTGAATATTTGTGAAGTTCAATCTGTTTGTGTGTGGGGAAGGTGTCTCAGAATGAAAGGTGGAATGCATTGTGCTGTCAACAGCAAAACTGTGGTTAGAATTTCCAGACAGTATGAAAAGGAAAGAAGTGGAGAAACAACTGATCTTTGGGAACACCAGCATTAGTGGGGAAGTTAAAAATCAGAAATCCATCTATCATCATAGAGCAGTCATAGAGAAACATCTTTAAGTAAATCCCACATCAGTACACTAATCACTGTCACCTAGTGGTTCCTTTATCTGCAGATTCGTAATGCACGAATAATCACTGCCGATAATCATATCAAGAATATTACCATCTCTGGTTGCCCCTCGAACATGTTGCTGTAGAAAACAGTCATCCAATAAATCCACAAAAGTCTTCCTACTGTGCGAATGACCAACCCACAAGTTCTAGTCAATATCTAGAATGTTAAAATCCCCCATTATAAGACATTCTGATTCTGGCCCACTCTGTATCTCTGTACAGTTGTTCATTGTATGCTTCAGAGTCATTAGGTCTATAACGCACACCAAACTGACTCAACGTGGCACTGTCCACCCATGTCAACTGGATGCACTTCCTTTGATTTTGTGTTTCTTAACTAACAGCATCACCCCTCCTCCTCCTCTGTCCTTTCTGTACACATTGTACTCCCCAAATTCCAATTCTGCATTCCTTATCTCTGTGTGACACCACACCTCTGATATGCCAACAATAACAACCTTCACCAGCACCTCAAATTCATCCAATTTATTTACTAACTCCAAGCATTGATGGCGTACATGCAAGTATATATATTCACCTGTCCTTACTCTTAGTTTCCCTAACACATCCCATGTATTTATTTCTTCCACGTTGACTCTCAGCAGTTCTTTAAATCTCCAGCACCTTGCTTTCCAGGCTGCGGCTCATTCCAATAGAAGCAGTGCAGGAATTACTTTCACCTCTGCCTGCAGCTACTGTTAATTTATAAGTCTGTAAAGCACCCCAAGCTGGGCAGTTTTCTGACCCACCTAACACTGCCTCAATAGCATCAGCAAATATTCTTGCACCCTTTCTGTATAAGTGTATCCCATCCCTGTAGAAGCACTCTCTCCTGTTAACAAGCACAGACCACACTGAGAAAAATTCTACCCCATAAGTCTTGTATAATCTCTCCAGGGCCAAATTGCTTGACAAGGCTCTCATCCTATACTCCGTTTTATCATGTCTCACCAGAATTGCAGGCACTTCCAAATTCAATCCTAACTTGACTTTTTTTCAACCTGTACTTGTAAAGTAAATCCACAGATCTCCTACTTGTAATGTCAATATTGCCAACATGTACAACAGCAACACCTTTTGTGCCCTTGAAAGATGGTATCTGCTCTACGATGACATCAACTTGCGACACAGAAGCTTATGGCAGATATAAGCTAGTCTCCTGGTCCTATTCCACCTACCTTTTTGGACAATATATTTTCCATCTCTCTGACAATAGTCACCGACAATAACTAGCTCCTGTAGGACAAGTGCATTCTGCCTCAGAGATTGCTGCAGTGTTGCCTGATGCACAGGAATAAGCTCTGGCACTGAGTTGGGCATCTGAGAGCTTCATGGGCCCCCCATTTTAATCCTTTCAAGGGCATCTACCCTATTTGTCAAGCTCTCATAGATACCCAACAGAGCGCTGAGTTGGCACCTAATTTCTTGACACTCTCTGCACCTGGTACACACAGATATCCTCCTTGGCTAGATCATGTCCTGTTCCAGAAAGGTTCCTTGAACATTCCACAAGTTGCACATCTTTTTATCCATTGGAGAATTGCCCCTTCGGTTCTTCCCCAAGCCACAGCACACCTGCTACTTAGTGCTGGTTGCTTTGCTGCTCTAGTCTCAGACATGATTTTCATTTAATTTAATTTAATTTAATTGATTATAATGAAAACTAATAAGATTAATAAATTTAATTGATTAATTGAGAATACTACATTTAAATGCAGTGATACATATTATGTTATACAGTATCATAACGATCACAATGTTAAAGTAGTTATATCCTTAGCTAAACACAAAAAGATATATGCCCAATGAGCTACTTAGTTATCACAGTTATAACCTTACTATTCACACCAAAACACTGATACAATAGCAGTACAAGTAGTGAGCTGTAACTTAACTAAACTTGCCCTATCCACAACTCAGCATAACAACTATAACAATAGTGGCAAGATTCGAACAATACAAAATCACTACCTAATTTAAAAAATAAGCCAACAAGCTTGATCAAGACTATTTATTCTATTTGTAAAACCAATTTAATATGATAATTAATCAAGAATATCGTAAAAATGTTCAAAAAACTTATCCATTTGCAGGATCTCAAAAAGTCTACAACTTGGCACTTCCCAGGAAAAATAAATCACTTGGTGGCAGTGATCACAGTGTACTGATGTGGGATTTACTTAAAGATATAACTATCATCAGCAGTAAAGGGAAGGGTTCTTGCTTTCATAAAGGCAACTACAGTGGTCTCAGACAATTTTTAAATTCTATGCAGTGAGACGAACTTATGATGGTACCAACAGCAAATTCTAAATGAGAAGCATTCAAGGAATTAATCATAGCAGCTACTAGGCTTTTCATACCAACTAAGAAATACTGTTCAATGTTTAGACCTAAATGGATGTCAGATGAACTAATGAGAGTAATGGCAGAGAAGAAAAATGCATGGGATGCATATAAATTATCAGGAGACATAGATGCCTGTGGTACATATAAGCTAGTCTGTAATCAAGTCACAAAGGAGGTTGGGCTGGTGAAGGTGGCTTATATATATACCATAGATGCCTGTGGTCGATATAAGCTAGTCTGTAATCAAGTCACAAAGGAGGTTGGGCTGGTGAAGGCAGATTTCAAGAAACTGTTGACAAAGTATGCAAAGAAAAACTTCTTTACTTATGTAAACTTTAGAAGGAAGGGAATGAATCAGATTGGTCCACTTGATGTTGGTGGTTCGACCATTGATTATCCTGGTCAGAAAGCTGACAAACTGAATGATTATTTTGCATCTAAATTCACACATGAGGAATCCTTTGGGAAGTGAATGACAGAAGCTTATTAAACTTTAACAGGAAGCTAAATGATTTTGTGATAACTAAGAGCAAACTGGAGGAGAAATTGTTAAAGTTAAACATAAGAAAGGCATCTAGGGTGGATGAGATTTATCCAGTTATATTAAAGGAGGTGGATAAAGGAAGTAAGCAAACCCTTTGTCATAATTATGAGAGTATCGTTGAATTCAGGGAAGTCCCCGTGGACTGGAGATGTGCAGATGTATCCCCAATTTACAAAGGAGGATGAAATGGTGATACGAGATATACAGACCTCTTGATTTAACTTCTGTTCCAGGGAAAATAATGGAGTCATTGGTTAAAGAAGCACTGCAGAATCATCTAGACAAGACTGCAGTAATAATTCAGACACTGCATGCGTTTGTTAAGGGCAAGTCTTGTCTGACCAATTTCATTGGATACTATGATGTGGTCAAAAGGAACTAGATGCAAAACATAATTTTTATACCATGTACAGGCAGTTCCTGCTTTACGAGTTCCCGGGTTTACAAGGTTTTTTTTTTTTTTTTTTCCAAGTATCAACAGGTTCATATCGAAAATATGAACGTTAATTGCGATAAAAAAACGAATATTAAACATTCATAAATCTCGCATTTCAAACCATGATTGTAGCTAGACAATTTTAAATTTCCTACTGTCTTTGTCTAGTCTAATAAAGGAGGTAGCGTTCTCATATATTTCCTTCAAAATCATAATATATGGGGTATCTATGCCTTGTCTTTCCAGTGCCCGAAACATTGCCTTATGCTGTATGGAGTCAAATGCCTTTTCATAATCCACAAATGCCAGGCATAATGGTGTTTTATATTCATTTGCTTTCTCCATTAGCTGTGATATTACGTGAAGGTGATCCATAGTTGAGAATCCTGTCCTAAAGCCAGCTTGCTCTTTCGGTTGATTCTCATCAAGTATTCTTTCTAATCTGTTAGTAATGACCCTTGTGAACAACTTGTAGATGTGGGATAACAAACTAATTGGTCTATAATTTCCAATTTCTGATTTATCTCCTTTCTTATGCAGCAAAACTATGATTGCATTATTCCACTGCTTAGGCGTCACACCTTTTCTAATGCACTTTGTGAAGAGCCTTGCCAGTTTTTGTGTTATGTCTTTTCCTCCCAATTTTAACAACTCTACAGTAACTTCATCTTCGCCCGGGGCTTTCTGATTCTTCATTTTCATCAATGCATGTTCTACCTCATCTGGAAGAATATCAGGTATGTCATATGTGTTGCTACTTTGAAATCCATCTTCCCCACTGCTGGCATCATTCCCCTGCTCCTTGTATAATTCTCTATAGTAGTCTTCTGCTATTTGAATTATGCCTTCTCTGCTGTTTATAAGTACACCATCGCTATTCTTCAGTTTCAGTATCATTTGTCTTTCTGTATTACTGCTCATGGCTGCTGATTTAAATCCTTTGTTTTCCCTTAATGCTTGTTCTACTTTTCTTGTGTTAAATCTTCTTATGTCCTCTCTGAGTCTCTTTCTAATGGCTTTGCATAACTCAGTATACTCAATTTTCTCCCTGTCAGTGTTTTTCTTGCTTTTCATTTGTCGTCTTCGGTTCATCATGACAAGTGTTTCTTGACTAATTTTTTTCTTCTTTGGATTTCTTTTTCCCTATAGGTTTCTTGGGCTTTATCACTTTCAGATAGTTGTAATATTCCTCGTCGATATCTTGGTCCTGAGCAATCTGCAGAAGCTCAAACTTGTTCTTAAGTTCCAGTACATACTGCTTTTTCTCCTCTTCTGTTATCTCAAAGACCTTTGTATTATTTACTCGAGTCAGTTTTTTCCTTTCCTTTCCTACATCTATATCAAGTGTACATCTTACCATTCTCTGATCACTTCCAACATTTACCTTATTCAGGACAGTAACATCATTCACAATATATCTTCTGTTAGTGAGGATGAAGTCGATTTCATTAGTAGTTAATCCATTTGGACTCTTCCATGTCCACTTTCTGTTCACCCTTTTCTTGAAAAAAGTGTTCATTACTGACAGTCCTTGAGATTCTGCAAATTCCACAAGTCTTTCACCTCTTTCATTTCTTTCACCAATTCCAAAATTTCCTCTAGTTCCCCTTTCTGCACTGTTTTGTCTTTTTCCAACCTTAGCATTGAAGTCCCCCATAATAATAGTGTAGTGGGTTTTCTGCTCATCTAGAAGACTCAATTTCGGTGTACATTTCTTCAACCTCTTCATCATCATGGCTCGATGTTGGTGCATAAATCATTATAATCTTTAGCTTGTACCTCTTAGAAATCTTGAGTATTAGTCTTGACACCCTTGGTGATGTACTTCTGAATTCCAAAATGTTGTTTTTAAAGTCTTTATGGACCAGAAACCCAACTCCACCTTCACTCCTTTCACTGTTTCCATTGGTGTACAGAAGATTTCCACTTGATAAACTTATAAGTGATTCATTTCTTCTTCTTGTTTCAGCCAAACCGATGATATCCCAATTCACATTTTCTAATTCCATTTCCGGCTCTAATATTCTGTCTTCACCGATGAGTGATCTAACGTTATAACAGGCCAAGTTTAGTTTCCGTGCATGGGCAGCCTGGTCATACCTAGAGATTCTTAGCACCCTCTGCTTCCACTCTGATCCTCTTGCTGCCGCAAGAGGGAGAGTGAAAGCTGCTGGGGACTGAGGGCCGTTCGTTTTGATGTGCTGTCATATGCTGGAGGGTTTGGTCTTTTCCTCTTCACGCTGACCAGGCGTCTTGAAGAGAACCACTCTACACGTTCGTTGCCACCTAAGTGACGTAACAGGGCTTACCATCGAGAAGGTGTGCATGAGTGGATTTTAGGGAGGCAGGCCAACCGGACTTCTCCTAAATCTTCTGTAATAGAGAGATATTGGATCCATCAGTGTTTTAGGCTGAGTGTCTGATAACACACAGGATACCTGTTCCCCTCTAAGCCCCCTCTAATAAAACATACTACACTTTAATCATTATTATATGTTCTATTATAAGAATCAATTTTGAATGCCTTTGTGATATTTTTCTAAAGCACGTTTCTAGAGGTCACCACCAAAAAACAATAAAAACCATTTGCAGTTTCCGAATTATTAGGATTTTCTGTTAGTGGAATCAATTTAAATGGTTAGTAAACTCGATGTTATTGCATTTGCGAAAATACCAATAGCTTGAATTGTGTGATTTTTTACGTTATTATGGTGAAATGTATTTCTCCTTCGCTGAAATCTTCAATCATATAAAATAAACATCAATGTAGATGCAAAATACTCATTCAGATTATCAGATAGCTGATAATCTGAATGAGATAATTTGGACAACAGGTACAATAAAGAATGCACTCGCCACCCTGATCACCGGACTTCACCCCATGCGACTTCTGGTTGTGGGGTTTTTTGAAGAACCAGGTGTATCGGGAAGGATGTCAAACTCTGGCAGATCTGAAGGACAGCATTAGACGTCATATGCTGGCTATTCCAGTTGACATGTTACATTCTGCTGTAGAAAGTGCTGTTGTTGACCAAAATGGAGGACACATTGAACAATTGTAGCGCTGTTCAAGTGATTTGTATTGCCACAGCGCCATATGGTGACAAATTTTGTAACTGATTTTATTTTTCCAATAAATGGCGAGCACATTCTTTATTGTACCTGTTCAAATTTCTCTTCAGTACGAGCCTTAGAACTTGTTTCAGAGCCCTCTACATAGGGATACTTTAATTTTAACAATCCTGTATTTTTCATCCTACATTCACACATGAGGAGTTATTAAGCAAGGAAAATGCCAGAAGTTTATCAAACAGTAATAGGGTGCTTAATGATTTTGTAATAATTGAGAGCAAAGTGGAGGAGAAATTGTTGAAGTTAAACGTAAGAAAGGCACCTGGGGTGGATGGGATCTATTCACTTATATTAAAAGAGGCAGCAAAGGACATAAGCAAACTCTTAGCCATAATTATGAGGACCCATCCCGGGACCCAGAAGTCCCTATTGACTGGAGATGTGCAACTGTATCCCCAAATTCACAAAGGAGGATCTAAGGGTGACACGAGTAATTACACGTGTCACCCTTAGAATGGTGTAATCACTCGTGTGACACGAGTAATTACACGTGTCACACGAATAATTTAACTTCTGCTCCGGGGAAAGTAATGGAGTCACTGGTTAAAGAAGCACTGCAGGATCATCTAGACAAGACTTCAGTTATAGCTTGGACACAGCATGGGTTTGTTAAGGGGAAGTCTTGTCTGACCAATTTGATTGGATACTATGATGTGATCACAAAGGACCTGGAGGCAAAAAATAAATTTGATCTGATATACTTGGAAAGCTCTTGACACTGTTGTGCATGGAAGACTACTATGAAAATTGGAGCAGTATGGTATTAAGGTTAAGTTGCTATAATGGATAAAAGGGTGGATGAGTGGGAGAAGATAGTGGTAATCACTGGATACTGCCCTTTGTGGACTAATGTTATTTAAGTTCCCCAGGGTTCGGTGTTGGGCCCACTGTTGTTTTGTATATTTATCAATGATATTGATATAGGTATATCGGGCTTAACGCTGAACTTTGCAGATCATACAAAGGTTGGCAAGGTTGTTAATGACAGTAATAGAAGTCTGCTGCTGCTACAGGATCTAGAAAATTTGGGCAGATGAGGTGAGAAGTGGCAACTGAAGTTTAACATTGACAAATGTAAAGTACTGCATATGGGTAGAAGTAACCCCAGAGAAACATACCAACTGTGTGGAACTACACTTAGGCTGGTAATAAATTAGAAAGATCTGGGAGTAATTGTGCAGTCAGATATGAAGTTTACTGAGCAATGCAGACTGGCTGCCAGAGGAGATCATGGGGTATTATCAATGATATTCAGGAATATTGGTAGTAGGGAAAAAGAGGTGATTATCCCTTTTTATAAGGCAGTGGTCGGGCCATGCCTTGACTACTGCGTACAGGTCTGCAACCTTCATTTTAGGAAGGATACAGAGTTGCTTGAATATGTACAGAGAAGGGCAACAAGGTTTGTTGAGGGGAATGTTGTGCATGTACAGAGAAGGGCAGCAAGATTAGTTGAGAGAAATGGAGTCGTCTTGCCAAGAAAGGCTTAATTACTGCAAATTGCTGTGGCTGGAGACTAGGCACCTGCGGGGTGATCTGATTGAGGTGTATAAGGCCTTGAATGTGTTGAGCATGCTGAATTCTGATGGGATTCTTCCACTTGTTCAGATTACGAACCTAGGGGGGCATAAATTCAAATTAAGAAAAGACAGATGTAGAGTAGATGTGCGGAAATTTGCTTTTAGCCAACAGATGGTTAATTGCTGGAACAAACTTCCATCTATCGTTCTGGAAGTTGATAGGTTAAATAAATTTAAGGAAGAACCGACAAACGTTTAGAGGGAATGAATGTGTGAATTTTTTTTTTTTTTTTTTTTTTTTTTTGTCTGATGCGATATAAGCTCATGCGCTTGCTTTCTTGCATCACACGCCTTCATTACCATTACTACTATATATATAAATTTTCAGAATCTTTTCTTCACTCCTTTTTTTTTTTTTTTTTTTTTTTTTAAGCTTGTTAGTTGCAATTTGTGCGTGCCATTAAAAAAAATGCTTATACATACTATTGTGAAATTTATAAAGAAAAGATATCTTGGAAACATGCCTCTAGAAGCATTTCTGAAGAAGATGAATAATAAACATTAACATTTGTAAGTCATAAATAATTTCTTTAAATTATAATTTGCTTGATTTTACAGGCCATGTTTTCATTTCTTTGGATAAGTGAAATCATTGTTTATACAAAAACTAACCAGCTAACTAATTAATTTCATCGTTGAGAACGTAACCCCTGTTTTTAACACTGTGTCTTATGTGAAATACATTCCCGCTTTATGAGCACGCGCTAGGAACAAGTTAACTCGTAAAGTCAGGAACTACCTGTACTTGGATTTCAGGAAAGCTTTTGATACTGTTGCTGTAAAAACTGGAGCGGTATGGCATTAAGGGTAAGTTGCTACAATTGATAAAAGCGTGGTTAAGTGGGAGATGGCAGAGAGCGGTAATCAATGGACACTGCTTGTTGTGGATGAATGTTATTAGAGGAGTCCCCAGGGTTCGATGTTGGGACCATTGTTGTTTTCTATATTTATCAATATTATTGATGAAGTTATATCAGGCTTAATGTCCAAATTTGCAGATTATACAAAGGTTAGCAGGGTTGTTAATGACTGTAATGACAGTATTCTACTGCAACTGGATCTAGAAAAGTTGGGCAGATGGGCTGAGAAGTGGAAACTGAAGTTTAGCATTGACAAATATAAAGTGCTGCACATGGGTAGTATTAACTCCAGAGAAACGTACCCTGTGTGGTACTACACACATTAGTGAATGAATAAGACCTTGGAGTAATTGTGTAGTCAGATATGAAGTTTTCTGAGCTGTGCAGACAGCTGCCAGAGCAATCTCGTCAATGATATACAGGAAGTTTGCTAGTACGGATAAGGAGGTGATTCCTTTGTATAAGGCAGTGGTCAGACCACACCTTGAGTACTGCATGTAGGTCTGGAGGACTCATTTTAGAAAGAATGTAGAGTTGCTGGAACAAGTACAGAGTAAGGCAACAAGATTTTTGGTGGGGAACGGAGGGGTCCTCATACCAAGAAAAGTTTAAGTTCTGCAAATTGCAGCATCTGGAGACTAGGTACCTGCGAGGTGATCTGATTGAGGTGTGTTAAGGTTGAATAGTTTTGAGTTGCCACTCAATGCTGATGGGATTCGTCATCTTGCTCAGATTATGAAACCTGAGTGGGTATAAATTCAAATTGAGGAAAGACCGTTGTAGAATAGATATGCGGAAATCTGCCTTTAGACAGTGGGTATTTGATTGCTGGAACAAACTTCTGTCATTGTGGAAGTTGATAACTTAAATAAATTCAAGGAAAGACTGGATAGACTTTTAGTGTAAATGGATGGATGAAATGGGAAGTGTTTCTTTTTTTCTTCTTTTTCTTTTTTTTTTGGCTGGTGCTGTATAAGCTTCCTTTCTTGCATCAGATGCCTCTACTAATGCTAATACATTTTAAATGTAATGAAAGGACATGTGACATTGTTCATGCAACAGGAATAAAGGAGTCTACATTACGCACCATTAGAGATAATGCCAAAACAATTAGAATAACTTCATTGCTAGAACAAGCATGAGTGCTAGTAAATCTTTGAGATCATGGCCAAAGGAATTTGATGAGATGGAGCAGCTTCAAAATGCATGGATAAATGATCAAATTAAAAAAAGTCAATTTATGAAGATCTTAAGAAAAAAAGATGAAAAGCCTGCAGATTTGCCTTACTTTAGTGCTTATAGTGACTGTTTTTAAGAACTGCTATGGTTTTTTTGATGTAAAGTTATGTGGCAAAGTTGCCAGTGCAGACTAGGAAGCAGCAAAGTCATTTCTTGCATAGTGAAAAAAAAAAGGTGAGGAAGAAGGCTGCACCTTAAATCAAATTTTCTATTTTGATGAAAAATTTTTGTACTGGAACCAAATGCCATCAAGAACCTACATTTCTAAGGATGGCATACAACTCCAAGCTCTAAGGCTGAAAAGGATCATATGACTGTGATGTTTGATGCCAGTGCTAGTGGAGACATAAAGCTTAAGTCTGTGGTGGTGTACCACTCTGCCAAACCTTGAAAGGATACCTTAAGTCTCTCCTAGGTGTCTAATTTTGGTCAATTAAAAGAAGTTGGATGTTGGAGCAAATTTTTTCTGACCTAATTGTTGATGTTTTTGCAAGTATTTTTAAAAATAATTCAAGAAAAAGAAATCTTATTTCAAGGTTCTTCTCATTTTCGGTAATGTGCTAAACCATTCTTGCATCATTGTTGAGCTTTCTGAACACATCCTCTCTCTCTCCCTCCCTCCCTCCCTCCCTCCCTCCCTCCCTCCCTCTCTCTCTCTCTCTCTCTCTCTCTCTCTCTCTCTCTCTCTCTCTCTCTCTCTCTCTCTCTCTCTCTCTCTCTCTCTCTCTCCTTCAGCCCATGGATCAAATTGTGATAGCAGGTTTTAAAGCTTATTACATTAGTCAACATGTAAAACGTTACGAAATCTAAAATACCCAATCTTGACTAATTTTATGCTGCTGAACATGAAAATTACATTAAAAATTGTTGATTTGCTCTTGTTTTCGGATTACAGTTGGGTTTTCATATTAACAAGTCACTCTACATTATCAACTACAGCTCTCAGCAAAATGCATGGCAACATCTCAGTTTCAGTACCAGCATGCTCTTATCATTTGATCGGCAAATGTGCCTTGCTCTGCATCACGTGATAAGTTGTTTCGCCTCAAATTCGTCTTCAACTCTGTTGCACTAATCCTTGAATACGGCTAGGTACTGGGTCATTTGTTCTCAGTTAACAGTTGTTCTCTGTACGATTCCTACTTTTTTCATGGTATTTGTGTCGTGTAAGATTAATATTCCCCGTAATTGTGTGAATAGTCCGGATGACTTCTGTTACATATGTGGAAAAGTCACGTTAGCTTCAAGAAAGTGTCCCTTAACTCGAGCCACAAAAACAGCCCACTTCTTGTACTTTGCGTGTAAAGTAGGCAACCAGGATAAGAACTGGGCTCCAGTTCTTTTATATGCTGCACTACCTGTTCATCAAAATAAATACGTGGGTGAATCGAAAGGGTCGTTTTAATGCCTTTCACAGTGTCCATGATATGGAGGGAGCCAACAAATCACGTCACAGACAGTTACTTCTGTATGGTGCCTCCGTTAGAAAAGGGGACAATGAAGAAAAAGTGGACAGTGACGTTCCCAAATATGCCATCTGCAATTAGTCCCATCCCTCATGGTGAGGTACTACCTATTCCTGAACCACCCGACCGTTTTTCTGTGCACTCTGATGAAGATGAAGACACTGTGATGAACATCAGCTTGATATACACGAAGAAGTACAGCAGCCGTCTATGTTAAGGAATCCACCATTTTGTCCAAACCTTTATCTTGCTGAGCCACATAAAATCAAAGAAAGTGAGCTTAATGACCTCATCGGGGATCTCAAACTGTCAAAGAATAAGGCAGAGCTTTTGGCCTCAAGGCTACAACAATGGAATCTTCTAGATCATTCTGTGAAAGTGACAACATTCCCAAAGAATGGCGACTATTTATAGATGCTTCTAAGGTTAGTTTTAAGGCTGTGTTATTACACTATTGGCATATGCTGCCTTCAATACCTCTTCTGTATATCGTCCACAGAAAAGAAACGTACAGAAACATGTAGAACATCCTCTTAGGTGTACACTATCAGAAGTATGAGTGGCAGATATGTGGTGATTTAAAGGTAATCACATTTTATTAGGACTACAAAAGGGTTACACTAAGTATTGTTGCTTTCTCTGCAAGTAAGATAGTTGTGCCAAAGATATGCACTACGACAAGAGAGGAGTTGGCCTCAACGAAAATCATTAACAAATGGAATGAAGAGCCTAGCATTTGAATCTCTCGTAGATCCAAATAACTGGGGGTCAACATACCATTGAAGATACATTTCTTGCAGTAACACCTGAATTTCTTCCCTGCCGAATTTTGGTGCTGTCAATGACAAACATGTTGAGCACTTCCATCAAGACATTTCAGCAATGGAACAAAGATACAAATGCAAATGGAGTGCCACCCTGTTAGCTGATTATTGTTGGATCGTGAAAAAGGATGCTCCTGAAGCTGAATACAAGCAAATGGTTAAAAGGTGCCATGTTTGATACAGGTATGTTTGTAACTACATCTTACTGCCATATAAATAAAAAATACCTGGTATAAATATATAAAACTTACTTTTTTAAAATACAAGAGACAATCTTCCATTTTAAGCACTATTTCGGTTTAGCATACCAAAATCTATAAAGTAGACTTACTTTTATAAAGCCCATAACAAGATATGACCCAAAATTTGTTTTTCAGTATTATTTAGGATGCATATTTAAGAAGTTTATTGCAGCTAATGAGGAGGATAATAAGGAAACTATTCTTGAATTTTGGAAGAACTTTATCATCAAGAATGCTATTGGCATCATTTTGGAGGACTGGGGTGATGTCAGTAAGGATTGCTTGCATGCAGTTTGGCTGAAGCTTCTCCCAGATTTTATTCATAATTTTAAAAGCTTAAAACCATCAGAGGAACTTCCAAGATGCAAAGAACGTTGTGTTGCTCTTGCAAAGCATGTTGGATTTGAAGAAGTGGAGAGTGAGGATGTTGAAGAGCTGTTTAAGTCCCATTTTGAAAACCTCTCTACTGCTGATCTTCAACAATTTGTTACTGAGAGGGGGAAATGAAAGCTGGAGATGAAGAAGTCCAGGACACAGCACCACTAGAACTTTCCACTTCTCTTTTGTCTTCTATCCCAAGGGAAGTTTAGAAGCAGTTGCAGCTCTTAGAAGACAATGATTACAATGCAGTATGCAGCAGGAGAGATGTTCATGGAATAAGGTCTTATTTGGCACTCTGTGAATAGCTTCAAAAGAAACAAGAAAAATGACAAAGCAGCAAAACCTAGATATTTCTTTTATGCTATAGAAAGGGGGAAAAAAAAAAGTCAAAAGACAATGAACCACAGCCATCCACTTCTTCATTAATTAATTTTTGTTTTAACCCTTCAATAAAACTGCACCTGAAAGTAGTAGTAGTAGCAGAAGCAGTAGCATGTGATACAAGAAAGCAAGTGTATGAGCTTATGCAGCATCAGCCAAAAAAAAAAAAAAAAAAAAAATCACACCATTCCCTCCAAATGCCTGTCCAGTTCCTCCTTAAATTTATTTAACCTATCAACTTCCACAACGACAGATGGAAGTTTGTTCCAGCAATTAACCACCCGCTGCTAAAGGCAAATTTCTGCATATCTATTCTACATCTGTCCTTTCTTAATTTGAATTTATGCCCCCGTAGGTTCGTAATCTGAACAAGTGGAAGGATCCCATCAGAATTCAGCGTGCTCAACCCATTCAAGGCCTTATACACCTCAATCAGATCACCGCGCAGGTACCTAGTCTCCAGCCACTGCAATTTGCAGAACTTAGGCCTCTCTTGATAAGAGGATCCCTTCATTCCCCTCACCAATCTTGTTGCTCTTCTCTGTACACATTCAAGCAAATCTACATCCTTCCTAAAATGAGGCCTCCAGACCTGTACGCAGTACTCAAGGCGTGGCCTGACCATTGCCTTATACAGAGGGACAATCACCTCCTTTTCCCTGCTAGCAGAATTCCTATATATCATTGACAAAACCCCATGACCTGCCCTGGCAGCCTGTCTGCATTGCTCAGAAAACTTCATATCTGACTGCACAATTACTCCCAGGTCTTTTTTATTTTCTACCACCTTAAGTGTAGTACCACACAGTTGGTACGTTTCTCGTGGGTTACTTCTACCCATTAGCAGTACTTTGCATTTGTCAAGGTTAAACTTCAGTTGCCACTTCTTAGCCCATCTGCCCAAATTATCTAGATCCTGTTGCAGTACCACCCTGCCAACCTTTGTATCATCTGCAAACTTCGACATTAAGCCTGATACACCTTCATCAATATCATTGATAAATATACAAAACAATAGTGGACCCAACACCGAACCCTGTAGGACTCCACTAATAACATTAGTCCATGAAGAGCAGCACCCATTGATTACCACCCTCTGTCTTCTCCCACTTAACCATCCTTTTATCCATTGTAGCAACTTACCCTTAATACCATTCTGCTCCAATTTGTACAGTTATCTTCCATGCGCAACAGTGTCAAAAGCTTTCCTGAAATCCAAATATATAATATCAAAATTATTTTTTGCACCCAGTTCCTTTGTCACCACATCATAATAGCCAATCACATTTGTCAGACAAGACTTTCCCTTAACAAACCCATGCTGTGTCTGAATTATTGCTGCAGTCTTGTCTAGATGATCCTGCAATGCATCTTTAACCAGTGACTCCATTATTTTCCCGGCAACAGAAGTTAAACTAACTGGTCTGTAATTACTCGTGTCACCCTTCGATCCCCCTTTGTGAATTGGGGATACATTTGCACATCTCCAGTCCGTGGGAACCTCCCCTGAGTCCAAGGATGCTCTCATAATTATGGCTAAGGGTTTGCTTAGTTGCTTTGCCGCCTCCTTTAATATAACTGGATAGAACCCATCCACCCCAGGTGCCTTTCTTATGTTTAACTTCAACAATTTCTCCTCCACTTTGCTCTCAGTAATTACAAAATCATTAAGCACCCTGCTACAATTTGATAACCTTCTGACAGTTTCAAACCTTAATAACTCTTCATTTGTGAATGTAGATGCAAAATACTCTTTCAGTTTGTTTGCTATCTGAGTAGGATCATCAACAGTCGAACCATCGATGTCAAGTGGACCAATCAGATTCATCCCCTTCCTTTTAGAGTTTATATAAGTAAAGAAATCCTTGCTGTTTTTCTTAGCATCTTTTGCCAAAGATTTCTCATGATCCGCCTTCGCCTGCCGAACCTCCTTTGTGACCTGATTACAGACTAGCTTATATCTGCCATAGGCTTCTTTGTCGCCTGATAATTTATATGCATCCCATGCATTTTTCTTCTCTGTCACGAGTCTCATTAGTTCATTTGATAACCATTTAGGCCTAAACCTTGAACAATATTTCTTAATAGGTATGAAACTTTTAGTAGCATCCACGATTAATTCCTTGAATGCTTCCCACTTAGAATGTACCGTTGGTAACATCGTCAGTTGATCCCACTGTACAGAATTTAAAAACTGTCTGAGACCACTGTACTCCCCTTTACGGAAGCAAAAACCCTTTCCTTTACCCCTGATGGTAATTAAATCTTTAAGTAAATCCCACATCAGTACACTGTGATCACTGCCACCTAGTGGTTCCTTTATCTGCAAATTCTTAATACACGAATGATCACTGTTGATAACCAGATCAAGAGTATTACTCTCTCTGGTTGTCTCTTGAACATGCTGCTGCAGAAAACAATCATCCAATAAATCCACAAAAGTCTGACTAGTGTGTGAGTGACCAACCCACAAGTTCCAGTCAATATCTGAGAAGTTAAAATCCCCCATTATAAGACATTCTGATTTACTGGCCCACTCTATTTCTCTGTACAATTGTTCATTGTACTCATTCGAGTCATTAGGCCTATAACACACTCGTACTCTTATTTTTGCTTTCGCAGACCTACTCTTATGTCACACCAAACTGACTCAACAGTGCACTGTTCATCTATATCAACTGGGTGCACTTCCTTTGATTTTATGTTTTTCTTAATTAACAGCATAACACCTCCTCCCTTTCTATCCTGTCTGTCCTTTCTGTACACATTGTACTCCCCAAATTCCTTGAATTTGGGGAGTACAAATCATGATTATCATGAAGTGATGATGATGATGATGATGACAGCACTCTGCCCCTGTCTTCATAACTCAGAAACCTTACAACCTCTCTCCTCCTTCATCAAGTTTTACCTTTAAATTTTTCAATATGTGTTAAATTTACTGTCTTATTTCATTATTAAATGTGAATTTAACATGTATTTAAATTGTACTATCCTTTGTGTTAATCTAACTACTAAAGGTGTTTCTTCATTTTGAGTAATAATGTTTGTGATCTGCCCCTAACCCTATTTTTCCATATGTCATGTTATTTTTATTACACGATTTTCTAATGTGTGAGATCTCACAAGAATGCAACTTTCTTTTTCTTTTTTTTTTTTATGTAAACCTCAAACACGAGAGGTATTAGAACCTATAGTACTTAGTAACGTGCTTGGGTTGTAGGTTGAGAAGACGAAAGAAGATATTTGTTGACATTGGACCTAAACTTCTGTAGACTGTAATTTTCAGGAAATACGTATGAAGGAAGGTTGTTGCAGAAAACGGCAGTTGAATGAATAAACGAGGAAGATGAAAAGTTGGTTCTGTGAGTTTGAAGTTGGACAGTAAATGGATGTTGGCTGGTGGCGGCACGTGTTCGGACTGTTTTGAAAGAGAGACTGGGAATTATAGAAGCCAATTCAGAAGAACAGTGAAGCAAAGAGGCATGCAGCAGAAACAGTACGTCTATGAGACAGCTAGTGGAGACACTCTGTTAGAGATGAATCATTAATTAACCTAACTGCCCTCTTCTGAATGGAATCAAGAAGCCTGAGAGAGGTTTTGGGGGCACCACCCCAGATGTGGGAACAATATTCCATAGCAGAGCGGATTTACGATTTATGCAGAGTGAGCAGTTGTTTGGAAGAAAAGTAACGCCGAGAGCGAAAGAGAAAACCCAAGTCTTTTAGATGCAGAGGAAGCAATATTTGTAATGTGCTTGTGCCAAGAGAGATTAGAAGTCAGGGTAATCCCCAAAAGAGATATATCATTTTGCCTAGAAATCAGAGTGTCACCAAAGATAAGTATGGGAGCAGAAGAATTCTCTTTGTGAGATATAAGACAAGAACGAGTTTTAGAAGGATTGAAATCAACTAAGTTGTCTTTGCCCCACTGGAGAATTACCTGGAATCGGCATTTAAGGAACTGGTAGCAGATTTTCGAGAAGTTGAAGCTGATTGAGCAGGGCAAGGTTTCTCAAAATGGAAAGTGGAATGCAATGTACTATCATCGGCAAAACTATGGATAGGATTTCCAGTCAATGGAAGAAGGTCATTAATATACAAGAGGAAAAGAGTGGGGGAAAGAACTGAACCTTGGGGAACACCAGCATTAGTGGAGAAGTTAGAAGACAGAGAGCCATCTACCATCACCCTCAGTGAGCGGTCAGAGAGAAAACTGGATAACCAATTACTTAAAACAGTTGGCAAACCATAAGATGGAAGCTTGTTTAGAAGCCCTTTATGCCAAACATGATCAAAAGCCTTTGAGATGTCAAGAGCAACTGCTTGTGTTTCACCAAATTTTTCCATTTAATTTGTCCATAAATGAGTAACATAATCCAGAATATCACCAGTGGATTGACACTGACAGAATCCATACTGGCGATCATTGATCAGACGGAAGGTTTCTAGGTAATTTAAGGGTTGGGGGGTTAGTTGCTCACTCCATTACTTTAGAAAGAGTAGAAGTAATTGCAATGGGACGATAATTGGATGGATGGGAGGGATTTGTCACCCTTTTTAGGAACTGGCTAGATATAAGCAAATTTCCAAGCAGAAGGAAAAACACCTTTGGAATAAAAGTGAAAAAAAAAGGCGGCAAAGAACAGGAGTAAGTTCAGGAGCACAGGTTTTGAGAACAAGTGGAGAAATACCATCGGGATCTGGAGCTTTCTTAGCATCAAGATTCGTCAAAATCTTTCTGATATCCTTTTGACGGAAGACCACAGGAGGCATTGAATGGAGCATGTTGGGAATGATGGGAGGTGTTTTACCAAGATCATTGATACATGAGTTGGAGCGAAAATGGGATGCTAGCAGGTCAGCTTTATCCTTGGCTGAAGTGACAACAGAACCATCTGGTTTGGACAGAGGTGGGTGCAGAGATGAGCAAACGTTGCAGCCAATAGCTTTGGCAAGAGACCAAAATGCTTGGCTACCATTAGGGCAAGAAGCAAGTTTTCTACTCTTAGCTTGTCCAAACTCTAGTTTGGACTGATTAATAACTGCTTTACAGTTGTTGCAGGCTTTGGGGTAGGCAGAAAATGAAACTGAAGAATTAGAAACAAGCCAATTACGATATGCAACGTTCTTCTTTTGAACAGCCTTAGCACATTTATTGGAAAACCAAGGTTTAGATAAAGGACGAGATTTTAAAGTGGAGTGTGGGATAAAGGATTCCATTCCTGCAAGAATAATTTCACTGACACAATCTGAGCAAATGTTGACATCAGAAGTTTTGAAACAGTAATCCGACCAAGGAAGAGAAGAAAAGAAATTAAGCAGGTCATTCCATTTTGCATTCTTGCAATGCCAAACGATACAAATTTGGGAATAGCCATGAGATAAAAGCTCCATTGGAGAAGAGACATTCATCAAGTTGTGATCTGAGGTACCTAAAGGACCACTCACTTTGACCGTGTACTTAGAAGGGTTGTTTGTGAGAAAAAGATCAAGCATGTTGGCTGTATGATTAGGATTGACCGGTATTCTTGTAGGTAAATGAACAATCTGTGCAAGGTCATTAGTAATTGCAAAAGCCTCAGCATCTTGACCAGCTGGGTCAGTGTGACTAGAAAACGGAAGCCAGCTGGAGTTTTGAACATTAAAATCACCAAGGAAAATCGCCTCACTGTTAGGAAAGTTGGACTGGAGAAAGTCAAGTTGCGAAGATAGGAAGTCAAAGAGCTCCAATCGATTAGTGGAGTTGGGAGAACCGTAGAGACAACAGATGAATTTTACACAATGAGGTAGAGAGATTTTACGCCAGAGAAGATCGAAAAGAGGAGATTCCAAATTACCTAGTCTCTGACAGGGAATATCGGAACGGACATATGCACATGTACCACCTTTGAGGTGAAAAGAATCGTTCAGCGGATAATTTGGGCAACTGAGATGATCAGTAGTTGAATCAACTGAGATTCTGTCAGAAAAAGTACATGGGGTTTGGCTGACTGCAAGTGGAAATGGAGATCGTTGAGATTAGAATTCAGACCACATATATTTGTGAAATGAATTAGGAAGTGTTTGGGAGGTTTAGATTTTTTCGCAGATAAGCTTACTCCATTAGTTTGATAATTCATGGTGTATTCAATAGCAAGAAAAAGTGGGCGGGACATGCTGTATGAAGTAATGAAATTTTTGGATATTGCGTACACGTGGTGAGAATATACTCAGATCCTCGACATTGTCCTCCGCACACACACACTACTCGGATATCCTCCAGTCACTATCTGGCAGAGTAGAGGTAGGAAGGTTATACACTAGCTGATCCGGAAGCCTCCTAGAGAGTTACTAATAGGTTCGGTCTGGTGTAGTAACTAGCGGTCGGCCTGCAAACACCGTTCTAGAGCTGTACCCTCAAAATGTAAGGAAGATTGGATCTCGCCACGATGTTCATCATAACCTCAAAAGTCATCAATCATGCTGCATGATGAAAGAGATGGGGAAGGGTTGACCAGAACTTAGCTCTGGTGACTAAACATGGGTTCCACCACTTCAAGCCTCCAATAAGCAAAGTGGTGGTATTGCACCGGTTGATGAGAGTTATCTACCACCTAGTACTGCCTAGAACATAGAGGGGTGGCATTCTTCCATGTGGTGTGTGGGCGCCACACCTCGACCCCTGCTTATGTGGTTCACACCTGGGTGGTCACCCACCATGTGCTTGAGCATGGAGGTTATACCCAGGATTACTAACAGTCCCAACATCGTGAAGGTGAAGCAGAGGATTTGGCTGTCACAGGCCGTCCGGACTTCGCCGAAATTGGGTCCACTTGAACTGAGTGTCACCCGAATATTAGTTCCATCAGCATTTTAGTCTCCCATGTGACATCAATTGTGTTATAGCAGAAATGACTGTATCTATAAATTGGAGATGGGCAAAAGTGTCTCCTTTTTTTTTTTTTTTTACAAAGGATGGTAAAAGGGAGAAGTGTGTAATTATGACTTGTAAGCTTGACTTTTGTTCTTGGGAAAATAATGGGGTCAGTAGTTAATGAAGTATTGCAAGATCATCTTGACAGGAATGCAGTTATCCAGAAATCATGGCATGGCTATTATGATGCATAATAGTTATTAGCTATTATGGCAGTAAAAGAAGGAATGGATGTAAAACATAATGTTGACATTGTATACTTAGATTTCAGTAAAGCTTTTTATTTTGTTCCATATGGGGCAGTATGGCATTAGGAGCAAGATGTTGTGGATAAAGGGATGGTTGAGTGGTAGGCGACACAGGGTGGTTATTACCAGGTACTGTGCTTCTTGAATTAATGGTATTAATGGTGTCCATATTATTATCAATAATCAGTAATAAATCATATATAAATAAATATTAGTTTATTAATGATATTGATGAAGAAATATCAAGCTTATTTTCTATGTTTGCAGATGATAGATTAGCACAGTAATAATGATAGGAATTAAAATAACAAGGCCTAGAAAAATTAGGCAGATGGGCTGAGAAGTGGCAATTAAGGTTTATAACATTAATAAATCCAGGGTACTGCACATGGTCAGCAGTAATCCTAGAATAACACACCAATTTGGCAGTACGCTCAAGGTGGTGGAGAACAAAAGAGACCCAGAGGTAATTGCAGTCTGACATGAAGTTCTCTGAGCAGTGAAGCAGTGAAGACATTTCCACGACAGCACATGTGTCTTCTGTCAATGATATAAACTAAATTTTGATGGCATCCTTATTGTTTCTCAGACGATGTGCATAAGGAAACAATCTTAAATTGAAGAAGGATGGTGCAGGATAAACTTCCATCTGGTGTTGTGGAACCTGCAGTCACGAGATCTCCATCAATATGAGCACTGGTGGTATAAGGTGGATCAAGCTCTTCAAAGTATAGATCTGTAAATATATACTATGGGAAGCATTTGAGTCAAATGGATGTGTCTGGCCTGCATTTGTCTATGGTCTCTGGCATGCTTTCGACATCTCATTGACTAATACCACAATAAATTCAAGCTGTTCTGAGAGCTGAAGGGAGAGCCTACCTGCCTAAAGTATTTTTTACGTTCGTTGTTTCTATTCTAGTTCTCTCTCTCTCATCACTCAGGTATTCATACATCCTTGTTTTCCAGGATGGAAAATATATGGCCAGTGACTTACCATTTGGATGTCACAAGTCATGAAAAAAAAAAAAAAAGCGGAGAAAGAGAGACCTTCAAACATTAGGAATCCTACAATTTTTTGTTTTTTACTCATGTCGTTCAAGGTTTGTAAAGACATTGAAAGTCATAAATGGAAGTTTATTTCTGTAAATGTTATTAACAGTTTATCAAAACTTTGATTAAATTTAAATGGCAGGTTATTTTATAGATTTGAAATAGGATTTTTTTTATCCTTAATGTTTGTTAATTAGATTAGCAAACACTTCACAAGAACCTTGGAAACTTAATAAATAAGAAAGATTATGAAAAAAAATTCTCGTTATTTCTGTCTTGACATTTTGAATGCAGATTGGTGTGTTTGATTAATATATATAGGAAACTAGTGATATGTAAATTTCTAATTCATTGATTTGGATTCATAATGGTGCATAAATCATGCAGTTTTGTTTTTAGCAGGAAAAATAGTTATTCGGAAAAACAGAGGAAGGGGGATGGGTTCCTCTCGTGATGAGGTAATCTGATCCCAAACATTCAATTATTTAATAAATTTATTTTGTCTTCAGATTATGCAGTGACCTAAACTAGTCATTAAAATATTAATTTATTAATATTTTATTTAAATTTATTTATTTAATAAATTAATTCATTAATTTTTAAAAATGTATTCATAATTTTTACACTGTTGGATAATAAGAACAAATAACTTTTAGCAACAGCAGTCTTGTTAGCAAAAAAAAAAAAAAAAAAATATCCCAACTACTTCATGGCTTGTTTGTGTTTGTTTGTTTGTTATTTGGTTTTTAGGAGCATTAGCAACTAAGGCCATATTGCTCCGGGGATATGCGGTCATTCCCTGACTTTTCTGCATCCTCCGTATTTTGGTGGGCACAGGCTCGAACCCCGGTCTAATCAAGAAGTGTGTGCTACTTCATGGCACAATAAAACCAAAATGAAAAGTCTTGGGAAAAATTAACACAGGAGCAGACGTGCAGTTCACTTTTTGCATCAACACTTGCATCAGAAATGATGCAGATCTAAACAGAAAGCCATACTTTTGAAGAATACTAAAATTCTCATTTGTGTAATTTTAATAGATATTTAAAGGTTTTTTTATTTTTCGTCATCTGGATATTCGAATGTCTGTTAGATGATTAAAATAATACTTAGAACATTTCTTGCAATTAGGGATTATGCATTTTCGTTATTTTTCTATAAAGATACAACTAAATCAAGTATAGTTTCCCCCAGCATGACTTAATTGTTTAATTTGGAATTTTAATTTTATGGTAGTAAGATTTAAAGTAATCATTCATTTCTACAACTGATAAAACTGTATAATAGTTCTTTAGTTGCTATAATGATTTTATGTTAAGTATGCATGATTTTTTAGTTAGTCCTGAATAGAATATAATAGTACGGTTTACTTTTTTGTTATGTAAAGAAACAAAAGTAGTGAGAGGTTTGTAAATAATTTATACTGTATTTTCCTGTTTCTTAAATGCTAAAATATGTTGCTTTTTAACATGTTAACTGCCATAATGCTAATAATATACTTGTGGGGGGGTGCCATTTTTTTTTTTATTGTTCAGAATTATAATTATACCATAGTCAGTATATCATGGAAAATATACCATGACATATCCAAAAGCAAATAAAAACCAGAATCATCTAGATTTATTTAACATTAAAGAATATGCTGTTTTTTTATGTTACATAGAGTCATGCAACTTAAACAGTAAAGTGAACTCTAACATAAATGTTGTAATGTGGCCTAATTGCCAAAAAAAAAAAAAATAATAAAATAAAAAATAAAAGTGCTGTCTTATTGTGGTTAACATGTTAATGATGTCTTTTTGAGGATGTTATTAAAAGGTGTTTGTGTTATTGATATAGATAAAACTCGCAAACAAACTAAAGAATCTGCATCTGAGTCCTCAGATTCAGATAGCGAAGAGTCTAGTGGAGAACAGGATAGAGATAAGAAAAAGAAAAGAAAACGGAAGAAGCACAGGAAGCATTCAAAAAAACATAAAAAGGAACGAAAGAGACCAAAACGAGATTCCAGGTCAGTGAAACTATTAATAATAACTGGAGTCAGTATGCACTGTTTAGTCTTCCTCCTGTGGGCTTTATATTTTGTATTGCACACATGTTTAATATTAATAGTTTCTCTTTTATATGCTGTTGTAATTTCATTAGTAGTTTTTTGCTTAAATATTTATTTTCTTTTGTCTTAAAATTCAGAATTATAATATTTAGTAGGAAACGCAAAAGGTGAATTCACTAGTAGTTTTTGGCTTAAATATTTATTTTCTTTTGTCTTAAAATTCAAAATTATAATATTTAGAAGGAAACGCAAAAGGTGAACATAGTTGGACTATTCTTTTCACTTGCCGTTATATAGTAAGTTACTTCTGGTTTTTTTTTTTTTTTTTTGAAACATCATGGTCTGAAACATAATTTATTTTTATTGTTGTTGTGAGAAGATTTTTAAGTTGATAAACTCTTAGCATTGGTGTACACGTAAGTATACATGCACCTGTTTCTATTCTTAGCTACCCTAACACAACCCATGTGTTTACTTTTACCGCAATGACTCCCAGCAGTCTCTGAAATACCCTGCATCTTGTTTTCCAGGCTGCTGCTCATTCCAATAGAAGCAAAATCTGGTTGTTTAAACTACAAAATTAGACCATACATCCCAAATCATCTCCACTGTTTCAATTTGTCAGAAATTAGGTTATTCACAAGCAGCGTGTCCTGGTACAGCAATATGTGCAAACTGTGTCTCATGACCATACCAATCAACATTGCACAGCTCTTGAAGAGGAGAAAAACAGATGCATAAATATAAAACAGTACATGGCATCACCTACCAAGAAGCAAAAAGGACCATAATACCAACAAATATGAGTCAACCTTCATATGAACAAACTACAAAAACAAGACACTTACTTGACACAAAAACAACTAGAACAGATGGTCAACGCACCAGTCTATTTCACCCAATGCTGACGGAAAGGGTAAAGAAAAACAAAGTAGTGCAGAACAAAACCTGAATGGAAATAGAAGAAAAAAATGAAATTGATGAATTTATACTTGACATATTTAATGATGAAGAAATGGATACAGGGAAACCATATTTTCCAATAAAAAGAAGGAAAAACCCAAAGCTAAAACTAAATAATGAATAATTTAAATCAATGGAATTACAGAAGCGTCTAATCCAATACAGGAAACATTAAAAACCTATCTGAATCCTTCAGACTCTCCTTTAGTAAAGAACTACAGTTTATATCGAAAAAACAATAGCAGACAGTGGTTACAGTTGTAACCAGTTGTTTCTTGGTGATTCCCTTCAACTTTTGACTGTGACTCTCTCTCTCTTTTAGGGTAACTCGGGAATTTGTTTGTTTTTTGGCTGGTGCAACATAATCCTCAGGCTTCCTTGCACCATTATAGCTAATAATAATAATAAAAAAAAAAATAATAATAAAAAAAGACAGCCTTGTGGTTCCTTTATCTGCAAATTCTTAATACACGAATGATCACTTCTGATAACCAGATCAAGAGTATTACCTTCTCTGGTTGCATCTCGAGCATGCTGCTGCAGAAAACAGTCATCCAATAAATCCACAAAAGTCTTGCTAGTGTGTGAGTGACTAACCCACAAGTTCCATTCAATATCTGGGAAGTTAAAATCCCCCATTATAAGACATTCTGATTTACTAGCCCACTGTATTTCTCTGTACAATTGTTCATTGTACTGATTCGAGTCGTTAGGCCTATAACACACTCCTACTCTTATTTTTGCTTTCCCAGTGCTTACGTCACACCAGACTGACTCAACATTGCAGTGTCCATCTATGTCAACTGAATACACTTCCTTTGATTTTATGTTTTTCTTAATTAACATCATAACCCCTCCTCCCTTCCTATCCCGTCTGTCCTTTCTGAATTGGAATTTGGGGAGTACAATGTGAACTCCACAAATTCCAATTCTGCATTCATGGTATCTGTGTGACACCACGTCTCTGATATCCCAACAATATCCGCCTTTGATGCCTTGACCAACACTTGAAATTCATCAAGTTTATTTACTATACTTCTAACATTGTTGTACATACAAGTATACATGCACCTATTTTTATTCTTAGTTACCCTAACACATCCCATGTATTTATATGTTTCATGATGACTGCCACCAGTCCCTGAAATTCCCAGTACCCCTCGCTCCAGGCCTCTGCTTATTCTAATAGAAGTAGTGCAAGAATCACCTTCACCTCTGCCTGCGGCTACTTTTAACTTTTTAGTCTGTGAATCCCCCCAAGCTAGCAGTTTTCTGACCCACCTATCACTGCCTCTATAGCATTAGCAAACACTCTTGCACCCTTTCTATTTAAGTGTATCCCATCTCTGTAGAGGCAGTCTCTCTTGTTAACAAGCAGAGACCATGGTGAAAAAAATTCTATTACATGAGCCTTGCACAATCCCTCCAGGGCCGAATTGATTGACACAGTTCTCATCTGATTGAAGTGTATAAGGCCTTGAATGGTTTAAGCAGGCTCAATTCTGATGGGATTCCTGCTCAAATTATGAACTTGAGGTGGCATAAATTCAAAATGAGGAAAGACAGTTGTAGAATAGATCCAGAAATTTGCCTTTAGCCAGTGGGTAGTTGATTGCTGGAACAAACTTCTATCTGTTATTGTGGAAGTTAATAGCTGAACGTTGGCATTCTATCAAGTCCTCGTATTGAAAATGACTAGTTTTCAGGAGAACCATAACATACGAGCTTTTAGTGGTCACAATATGCAGCCAATATGTCATTGGCTGCATATTGTAACCATCAAAAACTCATGAACATCATCATCAAACACTTATTTTTATTGGTTTATTACTTTCGAGGATTTGCAGGGCAATGTGGGACCAAAAATGAAACTCATTACAAACAAAATAAATTTTTTTACGAATTCAATATGCGAGGTTTTGATTGAACGCCAACGTTAAGTAAATTCAAGGAGTAACTGGACAAACGTTTAGGAGGAATTTTGTTTCACCTTTTTAACTTTCTTATTTCACTGATGTTTTTCCTTCTGCATTGAATTTGCTTATATCCAGCTAGTTCCTAAAAGGGTGAGAAATCTCTCCTTTGCAGATAGAATTCTACTGCACTTTCTTTTACTCTTTCTAAAGTGATGGAGAAATAGATTTTTTCACAATTTGTTAGCAGTTTCCTCCCCACAAGTGCTCACCATTGGTTCAGCATCATCTGGCTTCTCAACCAGTGCTTGCTTTCCATAAGATTTTACTCTTTTCTCTACTCAGTTACTCATTTATATTAGTGAATTTCTTCCACTAGATGAAAATCTTATACAAAGTTTTGCTGATGACAGCACAACTACGTTCCATTTTTCAACTATCCATCAACAATTTCTTAAATAGTAATCTCCATGTAATTTTCCAGTGGAGTAAAGAAAACTTAGAATCAGCCTTCTAAAATTCAGTCCTGTCTTATTTCTTGCAAAAAAAGACTGCTGTGCTATTCTCATCTTCAGTGATGAATTTCTAGACAAGATCACACACCTCTGTTTAAGATTACCATGACTTCTAATCTCTCATAGCATTAATTTTCTTCTAAATAGATACTGATACTGTACAAAATATAAAATACCCCCATGGAATATTGTTAACACTTAATAATAATAATATAATTAATAATAATGATAAGTTGGGATTACGCATTATAAAGGATTCTCACTGTTATTCCTTTTATAATCTCTGACTTTACTGAGAATGGATGACTCAAGTGATAATTGAAAATAGTGTGTTGGTAGGATTTCTGTAGACAGATAATTCATCAATTGTTTGTGCAATCATTATTGAATTTTCTTGGACTGGTAACTTCCTATTTATGCCTTTCTTGAAGGAGAATTTAACATTTTGTATATTATTTAATTTTTGTAAAACTGATTTACTTGCCCCACCATCCACAATCACCCCGACTATAGAATATTATATACATACCAGAGTCAGAATTTGAGGGCATGGGGATAGAGACAATAGCTGTGTTTTCCAATTATGCCACAGAAACATCAACAGGTGGAGGAAACCCATGCTAACTCCTTTTATTGTGCATTGTGTCTTCTTCCTTGAAGGGATTGGGTTAGTTTTTAATGAGAACAGCTGTATGTTCCTATTCCATATCCATAAGAGTTAGCTAATATAACTCTCCTCTGTTTTATCATCACTTATCTTGTAAGCATTGCTGATAACAAACATTGATATTAAATCATGCTTGGTTTTGGCACTCAGTCGAGAATATTATTTTGTGCTACTAATTTCATTGTACATAACTAACTTGCCTAACAAAACACATATATATATATATATATATATATATATATATAATTAATAATAATGATAAGTTGTAGTGAAAAAATCGGAACATCTAATAAAGACCGAAAAAACTAGTAATATATTGTGCTAGTTTATGGATCCAGAACATTGCTAGTAACAGCAGAAATACCCAGCAACCATCATGAAATATAGACAAATATATTAGATAAGTGTATGAGTAGGGGTGCTGACCTGTCAGGTGTAGTTACAATGGAAAGAATTATTACAATGTGCCTGAAAAATAAAAGCAGATTATATAAAAGTAAATTAAATAAATAAAAATATACAAATAGTACTTAATGCCATAATTTTTTTGCTATAGTATGCTATAGTGAAAAATATGCTATAGTATATTTTCATTAATTTAATTTAATTTTATGTAATCTGCTTTCATTTCTCAAGCACCTTTTAATAATTTTTCCATTGTAATTACATCTGACAGGTCAGTACTCCTACTCATACACTTATCTAATCACCGCTACCTATACATTTATAGGTAGCAGTGCTAACCTGTCAGGTGTAGCTACAGTTGAAAAAACTAAAAAAGTGCCTGAAAAGTAAAAGCATATTACATAAATTTTTTAAAATTTAAATAAAATTAAAAGAAATATATAAATGGCACTTAATGTTGTAGGTCCTAAGATTTTAACTGTCATCAAGGGCCAGCAGCCAAAACCAAAGAAACACAGCAATAAGCAAGTCCTCTGTTTCTGTTATGATGCATACGCAGCAGACAACAAAGCTGGCGTACGTATACATCATAGCCGACCCGACAGATACCAAAAAGAAGAGGAATAAAGAACAAAACCAGTATAATACTAAAATAAATAAAAATGCAAAATAATGTTATAATTAAAACCAATTGATTCCAGTTAAAGAAAAATTGAAATGCAAAATTGCACTAAAATTAAAAAACAAGTAATTCCAGTTAAAGAAAAATTGAATGAAAAAAATTTAAACTAACCCTGAGTATGGGGAGAGAAGGTGTGAATTGGTCAAAGTAAACCTTACCCTTGTGATGGGGAAGATGGCAATTAAACAAATGAGACAAATGGACTAGCAAAGGGGAGAAATCAAGAACTAACAAAGTAGCATTGAATAGACTCTAAACTTTCTTGATTTCTCCCCTTTGCTGGTCCATTCTCAGCGACAGAGAGAGCTTAGTTGATGAAAAATGATATTGAATATTGAAAGAGAAGGCAGATGTTGGATAATGAAAGAGAAGACAGATGTTGGATAATGAAAGAAAATTTCTTGACACCACCCATTAAGGAATGTGAAATGTAAGCTTTTGTCTTTTGAGTGACAACAGGATGTGAAAGAGAACAGATCAAGAATGAAATTGTTGGGATTATGTATTATAAGGATCCTCAGTATTATTCCTTTTATAATCTCTGACTACTGTACTCTCTACTCAGGCCATGTCTTAGTTTTGGCACTAAGATATAGCCCAAGATAATCTTTTAGAGTTTGATATCAGAAGATTTTGCAGCTCCGGCAAATGTTTTTTTTTTTTATAAATATTTAGCCCTTTTATTAACTTAATTGTCACATTAATTTAATTTCTAGAAGTAGCTTTATAGTTCTAGTCACACTCCTTGATTTATTTTGAATTTAGATAATGATTTTGCATTTTAATACTTAGTGTCCGTAGATTTTACAATTCATAACTTGCCGCCATTGTTATAGAATATTAGAGCGATGCGAAATAGCGTAACGTATATCCTGAATTTGATAGCTTAAGGTTTAAAGTAAAACTAAATAGCATAATACGTAGCACTGTCTCAGAAATCTGTTAGCTTAGTATAGTATTATCAATTAATCAGTTAAATTTATTTTAATATTTAGTAAAATATATCAATTAATCAGTAAATTGTACTTAACCGGAATCATGACTAGAGCAGCAAGAGAATGGGCACAAATTAGCAGGAGTGCTGCGGCTTTGGGGAAAACCGAAAGGGGTGATTCTCTAACACATCACAGTCTAAAACAATGTGCAACTTGAGGAATGTTCGAGGAACCTTTCTGGAACAGGACATGATCTAGCCAAGGATGATAACTTTGTGTATACTCAGGGCTGTTTTAAGAACTCTTAGGCTCCCCGACAAATTTCCAAACGTGGTTCCTATTCAGTTTAAATTTTATTTTAATTTTTTTCTGGGTCTCTCTTAGTTACATTCCTAACCCTATGTATTAAAAGAGCTAATGGAAACTATGCTCCATCACCATGCGAGAAGCTTTTCACAGAGCGTAGTGGACACTTAAAAATTATAATTATATTATATTATTATTAACTTATAATCATAAGCGAGAATTAAATTGAATTATTTTTCTAAATATTAATATTTTTGGAACTTTAAACTATTTAAAGAAAGCCGAAAAAGAGGGGCTTTTAAAAAATTATTTAAGATCAATGAGTGAGGCCTCCTGTAGGCTGAGGCCCCTGGTGTCCGCCAGGTGTGCCCATGTGTTAAAATGGCCCAATGTGTACTAGATGTAGTGTCAAGAAATTAGGTGCCATCTGAGCTCTCTGTTGGGTATCTATGAGAGCTTGAAGAGTAAGTTAGATGCCTTCGAAGGAATTAAAATGGGGGCCCATGAAGCTCTCAGATGCCCAACTCAGCGCCAGATCTCACTTCTGTGCATCAGGCAACACTGCAGCAATCTCTGAGGCAGAATGTACTTGTCTCACAGGAGCTAGTTATTGTCGGTGACTATTGTCAAGGAGACAGGAAATATATTGTGCAAAAAGATAGGTGGACCAGGGTATGTCTGCCAGTGACAAAAGTTGATATCATCGTAGAGTAGATACCATCTTTTAAGGGCACAAAAGGTGATATTGTTCTACATGTTGGCACTAATGATCTTAAGAGTAAGAGATCAACAGATTTCCTAATCAAATACAGGTCAATTACGAGTTAGGGTTAAATTTGAAAGTGTCTACATGCAATTCTGCCCAGACATGATAGGAGAGGGTATATGATGAGAGCCTTGTAAATCAATTTGGCCCTGGGGAGATTGTGCAAGGCTCATGGGGTAGAATTTTTTTTAGCATGGTCTGTGCTTGCTAATAGGAGAGACTGCTTCTACAGGGATGAGATACACTTATATAGAAAGGATGCAAGAATATTTGCTGATGATATTGTGGTAGTGTTAGGTGGGTCGGAAAACTGCTAGCTTGGGGGATTCACAGACTAAAAGATTAACAGTAGCTGCAGGCAGAGATGTGCAAATGTATCCCCAATTCACAAAGGGCATTCAAAGAGTGATACAAAAATTATAAACCTGTTATTTTAACTTTATTCCAGTGAAAATAATGGATAATGGCGTGACCGGTTAAAGAAGCATTGCAGGATCATCTAGACAAGACTGCAGTAATATTTCAGACACAGCATGGGTTTGTTACATGGAGGTCTTGTCTGACCAATTTAATTGGATACTACGATGTGGTCACAAAGGAATTGGATGCAAAAAATTATTTTGATATACATGGATTTCAGGAAAGCTTTTGATACTGTTGTACAAGGAAGGCTGCTGTACAAATTGTAGCAGTATGGTGTTAAGGGCAAGTTGCTTCAATGGATAAAGGGATGGTTGGGTGGGAGGCACAGAGAATGGTAATAAATGGACACTGCTCTACGTGGACTAATGTTATTGGTGGAGTCCCCCAGGGTTCGGTGCTGGGCCCATTGTTGTTTTGTGTATTTATCAATGATATCGATGAAGGTATATCAAGCTTAATGTCCAAGTTTTGCAGAATATACAAAGGTTGGCAGGGTTGTTAATGACAGTAAAGACAGTATGTTACTGCAACAGGATCTAGAAAAGTTAGGCAGATGGGTTGAAAAGCGGCAACTGAAGTTTAACATTGACAAGTGCAAAGTACTGCATATGGGTAACAGTAACCTAAGAGAAACATACCAACTGTGTGGTGCTACACTCAGGGAAGTGGAGAATGAAAAAGACCTGGGGGTAATTGTGCACTAAGATATGAAGTTCTCTGAGCAGTGCAGACAGGCTGTCAGAGCAGGTCATGGAGTCTTTTCAGTGATATATAGGAATTTTGCTAGCAGGGAAAAGGTGATTATCCCCTTGCATAAGGCAATGGTCAGGCCACACCTTGAGTACTGCATACAGGTCTGGAGGCCTCATTTTAGGAAGGATTTAGAGATGCTAGAATGAGTACAGAGAAGGGCAACAAGACAGGTGAAGTGAACAAAGGGGCAATCTTATGAAAAAAGGCTTAAGTTCTGCAAATTGCAGTGTTTGGAGATTAGGCACTTGCGGGGTCATCTGATTTTGGTGTGTAAGGTGTTGAATGGTTTGAGCAGGCTCAATGCTGATGGCATTCTTCCACTTGTTCAGAGTAAGAACCTGAGGGGTTTATGTTCAAATTGAGGAAAGACAGTTGTAGAATATATGTGCGGAAGTTTGCCTTTAGCCAACTGGTAATTGTTTGCTGGAATAGACATCCATCTGTTGTTGTGCAAGTTAATAGCTTAAATAAATTTAAGACTAAATTAGACAAAAAAAAATTGGAATGACCGGATGGGTGAAATGGGAAGGGTTTTTTTTTTTTTTGCTGATGTTGTATAAGCTTGCTTTCTTGCAGCATATGTCTCAACTATTGCTAATGTTAATTAGAGGTTAAAATGTGAATTTGTAAAACACAGGTGACATACTTGATTTTTATCAAGAGGAAATAGGGGGAGGCAAATTCTCTTAAAGGTAGCACCAAGGCTTTAATTCTTTGTTATTTTGTATAACAATTTTGTGTATAAATGCTCTTAAATATTAATGTGTTCTTTGATAATATTAGAGTGAAATTATTATAAAAATAATCAAAATCAGAATTTAAACAAAAGTATCAGGAAAATTCAAAAAAATAATAAAAACATTTTTAAAAATAATCATAAAAATCATCACAAAACTGAAAAATAATCATTGAAGAATTGTAAAAAAAACATTATTTTATTTTTTCATGTAATACTCTTTTCAATGTCTAAAATGATACATAAAATATCGCTTTTCCTATTTCATCAGCTTCTGGATCTTATTCAAGAGAATTTCAGCTTTTGTTAGCCAATATCAGATAACGATAGCTGACAGGCACAATCACCTCTTGATTTTAAAATCTATTTTTTGTGCTGAAATCTATTATAAACTCTGTTTACAATCACTTAGAAACATAGACGAGAGCTTAACATACTTACTGGATGAATTTATTGTACTTTGAAAAATCTCTTATGTGTGTACTCCTCAGGACCCACATAAAAAATATATACAGTGGATTCTGGTTATTTGGGCCACCAGTTAATCGGGGTAGCCATTTATTTGAGGCAAATCTTAAAAAACAGAAACCAATCAAGAAAATAGGCAGGGTTTACTTCTCTTAATTGGGACAGCATGCCGTTTAATCGGGGCAGGAGACCGCAGCACTGGAGATTACCCTATGATTGTCTCCGACAGTACCATGTTGTTCAGTCGAAATTCTGGAGGTCACAACCATAAAACAATAAAAACAATTAGCAGTCATCTGTTTATTGGACTTTTCTGTTAGTGAAATCTATCATAAACGGACAGTAAACTCGATCTTACTGAATTTGCGATAATACCGACAGCTGGAATTCTGTGGGTTATTATGGTGAAACGTGTTTACACTTCCATGGAATCTTCAATCATATAAAAAAATTAATTTTCAGATCTTCTCTTCATTCCTATTTTTAAAGCTTTGTAACTCATTACTCCGTTCTCACTTGCACGTATCGCGTTACTTTCAATTTGTGTGTGCTGTGTTCTTTGTTATTGATTGCTTGTCTTTTTACTGTTTTAAATTTTAACCCCCACCCACAAATGTCAGTGAACAGAAATGTCAACTAGTTCGTATATACATATTACAGTACGTATTAATTATTCCGATTATCATGTATATTCTTCCGATTTTCACGTATCATTTAATTTTTTAATTGGTAAGGTAATAAAGGGTAAATTTGTGCTTAATATATCTTTATTTTTATAGCCTGTGGATAATATTCCTCATATTTTGTCTAATTAGAATCGCTGTTTAATAGAATTAAAATTCAATTCACAAATGTGATCACAATGACCGGCGCTTACTACACATCGTATAGTGAACAATACTTAACTCTGGTGAGTTCGTCGTGACGTGATTTGATTGTACAGTGAACTAATTGTAAAGGGGGGGTTACTATTTTAACTATTTACATGAAACTTTGGATAATTGGGGTAGCTGCTTAATCGGGCCAAAATGCACTAGTCCCGATGTGTCCCAAATAACCGGAATGGACTCTATATATGTGTGTGTGTGTGTGTATAAACTCGTTCTAACCTGTATAGAATGTGCCAATAAATCACATATTGACTGGAACTTGTGGGTTGGTAACTCGCACGCTAGCAAGACTTTTGTGGATTTATTGGATGATTGTTTTCTGCAGCAGCAGCAGCATGTTTGAGATGCAACCAGAGAAGGTAATACTCTTGATCTGGTTATGAGCAGTGATTATTTGTGCATTAAGAATTTAAGAAACCAGATAAAGGAACCACTAGGTGGCACTGATCACAGTGTATTGATGTGGGATTTACTTAAAGATCTAACTACCATCAGGGGTAAAGGGAAGGGTTTTTCCTTTCATAAAAGTAACTACAGTGGTCTCAGGCAGTTTTTAAATTTTATACTGTGGGATCAAATGATGATGTTACCATGAGCAAATTCTAAAGGGAAGCCTTCAAGGAATTAATCTTGGAAGCTACTAGGCTTTTCATACCAACTAAGAAATACTGTTCATGATTTAGGCCAAAATGGATGTCAGATTAACTAATGAGATCGAGGCAGAGGAGAAAAATGCATGGGATGCATATAAATTATCAGGCGACAGAGAAGCCTCTGGCAGATATAAGCCAGTCTATAATCAAGTCACAAAGGAGATTAGGCAAGCGAAAGCAGATTACGAGAAATCTTTGGTAAAGGATGCTAAGAAAAACAGCAACAACTTCTTTACTTATATAAACTAAAAGAAAGGAGATGAATCAGAATGGTCTAGTTGATATCTAAGGTTCAACTGTTGATGCCCCTGCTCAGCTAGCTGATAATCTGAATGAGTATTTTGCATCTACATTCACAATGAGTTATTAAGGGAGGAAAATACCAGAAGTTTATCGAACTCTAACAGGGTGCTTAATGATTTTGTAATAACTGAGAGCAAAGTGGAGGAAAATTTGTTGAAGTTAAACATAAGAAAGGCACCTGAGGTTGATGGAATCGATCCAATTATATTAAGGGAGGTGGCAGAGGAATTCCCCATGGACTGGAGATGTGCAAATGTGTCCCCAATTCAAAAAGGGGGTTTAAAGGGTGACTCAAATAATTGTAGACCTGTTAGTTTAACTTCTGTTCCAGGGAAAATAATGGAGTCACTGGCTAAAGAGGTGATTAAGGATCACCTAGACAAGGCAGCAGTAATAGATCAGACAATGCATGGGTTTGTTAAGGGGAGTCTTGTCTGACCAATTTGATTGCATATTACGATGTGGTCACAAAGGAACTGAATGCAAAAAATAATTTTGATATCATATACTTGGATTTCAGGAAAACTTTTGACACTGTTATGCATGGAAGATTACTGTGCAAATTGGATCAGTGTGGTATTAAGGGTAAGTTTCTACAGTGGATAAAAGGGTGGTTGAATGGGAGACGTCAGAGAGTGGTAATCAATGGATGTTGCTCTTCGTGGACTAATGTTATTAGTGGAGTCTCACAAGGTTCAGTGTTGCGCCGACTGTTGTTTTGTATATTTATCAGTGATATTGATAAAGGTATATCAGGCTTAATGTCCAAGTTTGCAGATGATACAAAGGTTGCCAGAGTTGTTAATGGCAGTGTGCTACTACAACAGGATCTAAAAAAGTTGGGTAGATGGGCTGGTAAGTGGCAACTGAAGTTTAATATTGACAAATGCAAAGTACGGCATATTGGTAGAAGTAATCCCCAGAGCAATGTACCAACCGTGTGGTACTACACTTAGAGTGGTAGAAAATGAAAAAACCTGGGAGTGATTGTGCAGTGAGATATGAAGTTTTCTTAGTAGTGCAGACAGGCTGCCAGAGCAGATCATGGGATATTGTCACTGATATTCAGGAATTTTGGTAGCCGGAAAAAGGAGGTGATTGTCTCTCTGTATAAGGCAATGGCTAGGCCACTACTTCAGTACTGCATACAGGTCTGGAGGTTTCATTTTAGGAAGGATGCAAAGTTGCTTGTGCGTGTACAGAGAAGGGCAACAATATTGGTGAGGGGAATGAAGGGGTTCTCTTACCAAGAAAGGCTTAAGTTCTGTAAATTGCAGCAGCTGGAGACTAGGTACCTGCGAGGTGATCTGATTGAGGTGTATAAGGCCTTGAATGGGTTGAGCTCGCTGAATTCTGATGGAATTCTTCCGCTTGCTTAAGATTGCAAACCTGTGGGGGTATAAATTCAAATTGAAGAAAGGCAATTATAGAATAGATGAGGAAATTTGCCTTTAGACAGCAGGTAGTTGATTGCTGGAACAGACTTCCATCCTTCAAAATGGGAAGCATTCAAAGAACTTATCTGACTTGATAGCTTAAATAAATTCAAAGAGGAACTGGACAAACATTTAGAGGGAATGGCTCTGTGAAATTGTTTTTTTTTGGCTGATGCTACATAAGCTCATAATGCTTGCTTTCTTGCATCACATGCCTGTATTATTATTACTACTATTACATACATACATGCTCGAAAAAGGGCTAAAAACAACAGAACTTCAAATTTAGGGTCCCAGCACCTGTAAGCATTTCTTTTAAGAAATCTGGACTTTCTATAAATTAGGATAATCAGATTTTTAGTGTGCTTATTAAAGTTGCACGAACCAGAGCACATACTGTTCAGATCTTTTGTCTGACTTTTATTTTACTTTCACAATCAGTGTTTGATTGATTAGATAACAAAATTCAATTCTCCCCCACCCCTTTCTGGGATCAGCAAACGTGATGTCTTATGTTTTTGAACATTAATGCTCAATCTGTTAGATATCGACTATTCAACCAAAGAGATAGCATTCTTTTACTTCATCTGCCCAGATGACTACTTGAATTCAAAGATCTTTAAGAAATTAATCAAAGCCATTGATAGAGATGGAAAATAAGAGATGATCCCTATTGCAGCCAGTATTCCAGTTAACAGTTAACAAAAGACCATGCACTTTTTGTAGCATCATATGGGCTTGATCTTGCAGGGTGTGCATTGTTGTCCATATGTGTAATTCAATGGCAGATCACAGTGGTTCTTGTTTAACATACATGGACAGTGATGAAACAGTTGGGGAAGGTACACTTGCAGCCAGTATACCAGTAGGCAGTAAACAAAGGCCTGTGCATTTTTTGTAGCTGCATATGGACTCAATCTTGAAATATGCACATTACTTGCCCATGTGTTAGGGTAGCTAAGAAAAAGAACAGGTGCATGTATACTTGCGTGTACACCAATGCTAGGAGTTTGGTAAATAAATTTGATGAATTTGAGGTATTGCTCAAAGCATCAAAGGCGGATATTGTTGGGATATCAGAGATGTGGTTTCACACAGATATAAGGAATGCAGAACTGGAATTTGGGGAGTACGTCTACAGAAAGGATAGGAAGGGAAGAGGGGTTATGCTATTAGTTAAGAAACACATAAAATCCAAGGAAGTGAAGCCAGTCGACATCGCTGGACAGTGCAGTGTCGAGTCAGTTTGGTGTGACATAAGCATTGGGAGATCAAAATTGAGAGTAGGAGTGTGCTATGGGCCTAATGACTCTGATGAGTATAATAAGAAACTGTACAGGGAAATCGAGTGGGCCAGTAAATCAGAGACTCTTATAATGGGGGATTTTAATTTCCCAGATATTGACTGGAATTTGTATGTTGGTCACTCACACACTAGCAAGGCTTTTGTGGATTTATTGGATGATTGTTTTCTACATCAGCATGTTCGGGAGGCAACTAGAGGGAGTAATACTCTTGATTTGATTATCAGTAGTGATTCTTCATACATTAAGAATCTGCAGATAGAGGAACCACTAGGTGGCAGTGATCACAGTGTGCTGAAGTGGAATTTACTCAAAGAGGTAACTACCATCAGGGGTAAAGGAAAGGGTTATTGCTTTCGTAAAGGCGACTACGATGATCTGAGACAGTATTTAAATTCTATACAGTGGGACAAACTCATGATGTTACCAACAGCAAATTCAAAAAACTTATCTTGGAAGCTACTAGGCTTTACATACCAACTAAGAAATATTGTTCAAGGTTTAGGCCTAAATGGATGTCAGATGAACTAATGAGACACATGGCAGAGAAGAAAAATGCATGGAATACGTATAAATTAACACATGACACTGAAGCCTATGATAGATATAAGTTGATCTGTAACCAAGTTACAAAAGAGGTTAGGCAGGCGAAGGCAGATTATGAGAAATCTTTGGCAAAGGATGCAAAGAAAAACAGCAAAGAGTTCTTTACTTATGTAAACTCTAGAAGGAAGGGGATGAATCAGATTGGTCCACTCGATATCGATGGTTCAGCTGTTGATGATCCCGCTCAGGTAGCTAACAAACTAAATGAATATTTTCCATCAACATTCACACATGAGGAGTTATTCAGCGAGGGAATGCCAGAGGTGTATTCAACTCTGGCAGTAAGCTAGATAATCTTGTAATAACTGAGAGTAAAGTGGAGGAGAAATTGTTGAAGATAAACACAAGAAAGGCACCTGGGGTGGATGGGATCTATCCAGTTATATTAAAGGAGGCAGCAAAGGAAGGAAGCAAACCCTTAGCCATGATTATGAGAGGTTCCTTGGACTCAGGGGAGGTACCCATAGACTGGAGATGTGACCCCAATTCACAAAGCAGGACCAAAGTCTGACACAAGTAATTATAGACCTGTGAGTTTAACTTCTGCTCCAGGAAAATTAATGGAGGCACTGGTTAAAGAAGCACTGCAGATCATCTAGACAAGACCAGTTATAGCTCGGACACAGCATGGTTTTGTTAAGGGGAAGTCTTGCCTGACCAATTTGATTGGATACTATGATCCAGTCACAAAAGAACTGGATGCAGGGAATAACTTTGATATTATATACTTGGATCTTAGAAAGGCTTTTGATACTGTTGTACATGGAAGACTGCTGCACAAATTGGAGCAGTGTGGCATTGGAGGCAAATTGCTGCTATGGATAAAGGGGTGGTTGAGGGGGAGAAGGCAGAGAGTGGTAATCAGTGGACACTGCTCATCGTGGACTAATGTTATTAGTGGAGCCCCTCAGGGTTCAGTGCTGGGTCCATTATTGTTTTCTTTATTTATAAATAATATTGATGATGGTATATCAAGCTTAATGTCCAAGTTTGCAGACGATACAAAGGTTGGCAGGGTTGTTAAGGACACTACTGATGCTATGCTGCTGCAACAGGATCTGGAAAGGTTGAGCAGATGGGCTGAAAGGTGGCAAATGAAGTTTAACATTGACAAATGTAAAGTACTACATATGGGAAACTGCAACCCCAGAGCAGCGTACCAACTCTGTGGTACTACACTGACAGTGGTAGAGAATGAAAAGGACCTGGCGGTAATTGTGCAGGCAGATATGAAGTTCTCTGACAGTGCAGACAGGCTGCAAGAGTAGCTCGTGGTGCCTTATCAATGATATACAGGAATTTTTATAGCAGGGATAAGGAGGTAATTATTCCCTTGTATAAGGCAATGGTCAGGCCACACCTTGAGTACTGTATACAGGTCTGGAGGCCTCATTTCAAGAAGGATGTAGAGATGCTGGAATGAGTACAGAGAATGGCAACAAAGTGTTGGAACAAAGTGAATGGAACAAAGGGTTGCTCTTATGAAGAAAGGCTTAAGTTTTGCAAATTACAGTGTCTGGAGACTAGGCTCCGGCGAGGTGATCTGATAGAGGTGTATAAAGCCTTGAATGGTTTGAGCATGCTGAATGCTGATGAGATGATGGGATTCTTCCTCTTGCTCAGAAGAATCGCCTGAGAAGGCATAAATTCAAATTGAGGAAAGACAGATGTAGAATAGATGTGCGGAAATTTGCCTTTAGCCTGCGGGTAGTTGGTTTGTGGAACAGACTTCCATCCCTTGTTGTGGAAGTTGATAGCCTAAATAAATTGAAGGCTCAGCTGGACAGGTATTTCGAACGAACAGAGGGTTGAAGTGGAAGGTTTTTTTTTTGTTTTTTTTCCTGGCTGATGCTGCATAAGCTTGCTTTCTTTCGTCATATGCCTCTACTAATGCTAATGTATTTTACCCAAGAATTATACATACCCCTTCATTCCTTAAGTTTAGTAGTACAAATATACTGTGACTAAAGTCAAGAAGAAAAAAGTTGTAAGTTGCTGATGAAAATTATGCACTCACATTGCCTTTTGCATCATTATAATGATAAAGTAACTGGTCTTAAATAATTTTATTAAAGGGATATGAAATAAAGCATGTAGCGAAATTAAGTGACATATAGAGTCGGGATGAAAATTCAAAAGCAAAATTTATGATGGAAAGATGTGAAACCTTTCAGTGAATAACAAGGCGCCTCCGTGGCCAGGTGGGAAGGAGCAGCAGTGCGTAGCACACGCTTCTTGATTAGACCGGGGTTCGAGCCCGTCACCACCAAATACGGAGAATGCGGAAAGATCAGGGAATGATCACCGCATATCCCGGAGCAATATGGCCTTAGTTGCTAATGCTCCTAAAAACCAAACAAACAACAAACAGTGAATAACAGGATAGTGCTCAGGTGCAGTTGTAGATTTTGCATTTCCTGCTAAAAGGAGCATAATTTCTTAAATTAGTTTATCAAGGTTCATTGTTGAAAGAAAAGTCAAGGCAATAAAAGCCCCAGCTTCCAGTTTTCAATTTTTTTTTAGTAGTAAATGCTCTGCTGGGAATAGTACCGTGAAACTTGCTGCCTTCATTCTAGGAATCAGCATAGAATTTATTGTAACTGAGTAATTAGCTATGTTAATAGCAATGAAGAGACTATCAAACATGTAGTAGGAAAATGAACAAGTTGTGTTCATTACAAAGTCAAAATTATCTATTACAAGAAGGGCCTGTACAACTAGAAAATTGGCGTCACCACCAAATACGGAGAATGCGGAAAGATCAGGGAATGATCACCGCATATCCCGGAGCAATATGGCCTTAGTTGCTAATGCTCCTAAAAACCAAACAAACAACAAACAGTGAATAACAGGATAGTGCTCAGGTGCAGTTGTAGATTTTGCATTTCCTGCTAAAAGGAGCATAATTTCTTAAATTAGTTTATCAAGGTTCATTGTTGAAAGAAAAGTCAAGGCAATAAAAGCCCCAGCTTCCAGTTTTCAATTTTTTTTTAGTAGTAAATGCTCTGCTGGGAATAGTACCGTGAAACTTGCTGCCTTCATTCTAGGAATCGGCATAGAATTTATTGTAACTGAGTAATTAGCTATGTTAATAGCAATGAAGAGACTATCAAACATGTAGTAGGAAAATGAACAAGTTGTGTTCATTACAAAGTCAAAATTATCTATTACAAGAAGGGCCTGTACAACTAGAAAATTGGAGCCAGTTTGAATTATGAATGTTAAGATCTCCAAATAAAATTATTTTAGTCTTAGGAAAGCTAGATTGAAGAAAGTCAGATATCTACAGATTTTTTTTTTTAGTTGGGAGAATGAAAGAAACTGGAAATGAATTTGACCACATGACGTAAGGAGATTTTGAGCCAAAGGAGTTAAAACTGAGAAAATTCAAGGTAAGGAAGTCTCTGAAAATACACAGTGGAGATATGCACAAAGTAAGAAGGATATTACTAGCTTGTACATGGAAATAGACATATTGTACTTAGAAGATCATGCATATTTGTGAAACGAATTAAGAAATTTATTGGAGGTTTAGATCTCTTCATATGGCTAGTAATATGAATATTACTAGCCATATGAAGTATGGCTAGTAATTTCCATTCATATGGCTAGTAATGGTGCATTCAAGTAGATGAGATGAAAGTTGGGGTGGCATGTAATATGAAATTAAGATTTTAAATATGCCACTGCAAACTATTTTGCCAGCGCCTCCATAGCCAGGTGGGCAGGAGCAGCAGTGCGTAGCACACGCTTCTTGATTAGACCATGGTTTGGGCCCATGACCACCAAATACGGAGGATGCGGAAAGATCAGGGAATGACCACCGCATATCCCCGGAGAAATATGGCCTTAGTTGCTAATGCTCCTAAAAAAAAAAAAAAAAAGCAAACTATTTTGCCAACTTCTCCTGTTCTTTGCCACCTTTTTTCACTTTCTTATTCCAAAGGTGTTTTTCCTTCTGCTTGGAAATTTTCTCATATCCAGCCAGTTCCTAAAAAGGGTGACAAATCCCTGCCATTTAATTATCGTCCCATTACAGTTACTTCTACTCTTTCTAAAGTAATGGAGAAATCAATTAACCTCCAACACTTATACCTAGAAATCTTCCGTCTGATTAACGATCGCCAGTATTGATTCCATCAGTTGTCGATCCACTGGTGATATTCTGGCTTATGTTACCCATTTATGTACAAATTTTCTACTACACAGTATTGTATAGTGTCATAGAAGCTTGGCTGTCCTTTGTGTATCAATGGACATCACATCTTGATCCTTGCATATGTTGGCTCATGCTTTATATTCAATATCCAAGACTTTCATTGTATAGTAGAAGCCTTTTTAACTGACATCCACATAAACTAACTCACTGGATTAACTTATGCTCAAGGCCGTGTGCTGTGGGCACTACTCCAGTATGCTTGCAGCTAATAAGCAGAGTGTAGCCTACTGTGCCCACCGGTTGTATGGTCAGTTGTGTGTTTGTTCCAAACCATGTTTTCATCAGTAAAAGTATTTGCTATTGTAATTACAGTAATTTAAATATTATTTAAATTAATGAAGTATAGGTGAAAAAAGAAAGAGTTGTTGTTTCCATGGAAATCTAAGTTGGATGCCTTAGAAAATCACGATAAAGGTGAGTCTAAAAAAATTGCTGTCGAGTTAGATGTGGTTGAGACGCCTGTAAAAGATTAGGTGGGGGGAACTAGAAAGATTTTTCACTTAGTTTGTATCACAGCAGTAGTTTAGTTTTTGCTCCACTTTAAAGAAACCAAAATTAGAGATAGTATACAATACATTATGGGTGTGATTTATGAAAGTATCTTGAACTGTGTGTTCAAAGATGATTCCATTTAAAACAGTGTAACTTATAAATAAACAACCACCCAGAATTGTGACTGAGCAGGTACTATCCAGAAACTATTAGTTATATGGAAAATCTAGTTGGAAATTCCTTTCATTCCTGATTTCAAAAGTAAATTCATTTTACTTTTTAAATAGTAAAAAAAAAAAAAAAATAATTTTAAAAGTTCCTTTGTAATATGTTTTGTATTTACATTGCATGTTTGACTTCTTTTGACTTTAGCGTGGAATCTCATCACAAAAACAGCATAGATGCAGAATGCAGTATTAGGCCAGAAGAAATTCCTGAAATACCCACAAACAGCTTTCTTTTAAGAAGAACACCACCACCACCACCGGTAGGAGAATCAAATCGGAGGCAAGAATAAAATTCTGGCTTGTTATTTTCAGATTTAGGTTTTAAACTAGTTAGAAATTATTAATGACCTATTATGAGTAAAATGTGTTTTTATCAGAAGTAACACTTACTTTTATCATAAAAATTTGACTGTACTTTTAGTTAGATTTTATGCTTAGTGGAATTAATCAACATGTGACTGAGGACATTCATCCTGCTAGGTAAAGTAAACATGACTAGCTTGAAAGTAGGTTATGCCACAGGTGCTGATGGTATTTATTTACCCAGTCATTAAAAGAGGCTGTGAGGGAGTATTTCAGACCATTGACCATGATTAATCAAATGGCAAAGCAACTAAGGCATTGAGGCATTAGTACAGGGTGTCTATAAATTATTCATCTGATTATGAAGCTCAGTTAAAATTTTATTGTAAGTATTGTAAAATGGTTTGCTGCACCTAATAAAGCAAATCAAAGAATTTCTTGCAATTTCTTACCACACAACTGCACTTCAGTAAACCTCCACACGGGCACTTTTGGTAGCACATAGAATTTCAAGGCAGTGGCCGTTTTCATTCCAAGTATTTTGAAGCATCCCTTGATCTCTTAACTCTGTGATATTGCTAACTTTTTTTACTTATGCCTTGTTCTTTACATAGCCCCATACCAAGAAATCCATAGGTGTTGATATCCAGGGAATGAGGAGGCTATGGAATGGATATATCCCAGCTGATCCATCAGTTAGGAAATTTTCAATTGAGGAAATGTTGGTGGTGTCTATTCTTGCTGATAGAATATGTGGCTGCATATCTAGGTAAATTAGAGATTAATTGCGTTTTCATGGAAGGAAAAAATGGTCCAATCACTTGGCTGAAAGACAGTGCACACCACACGTTTTATCTTGGGACTCTCGTGTTCATGCTAGTCCCAAGGTAAACATGTGACTATCATACTCAGTTTTCACAGACTGAGTGGTGATTTTCAGATCCACATATGCGACAGTTTGTCTGTTAATTTTACCTGACAGGTGGAATGTTGCTTCATCACTGAAACTGACATTTTCCAGAAAGTTCTCATCTTTGTCTATATGATCAAGAATGTGAACAGCAATTCCTCTCATTGTGGTTTGTTGTGGAGCTTAATTTCCTGGATCATTTGCACTTTGCATAAGCATAAAGTTTTTCTCTTGTGAACCACCCTGTGCAACATGCTCACAATATATGCAGCTGCAGGCTTGCCCGGGCAGATGGATTTTGTAGGACTTCGGGTAAACACTTTCAGAATTTCTGAAACTTTATCTGCAGCATGCTATTTCTTGAAACTGTTTCAACCATTGCCTCATTTATTGTTCCACAAGTGGATCTTTCTGGAATTCCTGTTCACTGGAGATTTGTATTAACAAATCTCCAGTCACTGGTGATTTGTTATCCCACAGCCACAACGTGCACACTTCTTTCTCCTGCATTGTTACCATCTTAATGCTGTACTGTCACAATGCTTGCTGGGATCAAGGCTGCCAACCTCATGAGAAAAACTTACTGAGTTGCTTTGATTACTGCAGAAAACCATTTTAAGCTACCTATTACAATAAAGGTTTAATCGGACTTCATAATCAGGGGTGCATAATAGCCACTGCTGCTAATGCGCCAGAAAAATATAAAAAACATCCATTCGTAATCAGGTGAATAATTTATAAACACCCTCTATATCATGTCTGTAAATTGCATGCATTTTAAGGCCAACTGTGAAAAAAAGCCCATAAAAATTCCTTGTCTATAGGCCTTTTCCACCCAGTGTGAAAAGAATGGTGATTATATATATGCTGTGCTACCTGCCAGGGGCACATGTACAGTAACACCTGAACATGGTAACACATTTGCCTTGGGTACCATATGTAGATGGTATTTTTCAATTGCAAGCAGTAGGAAATGATGAATTAGACATTTAATATATTTAGGGATGGACGTTACGTGGTTGTTTTCCATTAAGATTATTACTATATTCAATATCACTCATATACCACGTGAAATTGATAATATAGTGTATTAAGCAATTGCCTAAATCGCTGTACATTAATGTGATATTTCAGGCACCTTGCTGTTGGGAGACAGAACATCAGACCATGCTGTTGGGAGACAGAACAGTAAAGTTACAAATCTGTCTGTATTACAATAACAATTACAATTATTGCAAATACAAAGTTATTAATTAATTGTGAGTTTTAAGTCTAAAGTATTAAATGTGAATTATCATTACAATACAAAACATTAATTTAAGTAAATCCAAATACACAAAGATTAAAATTCTTACAGACTCCTACTTGCTGATGCTGCCAGCAGTTAATTTATAGGTGAGGGATTAAGTCCATTAGCCAATTGAATGGTGCCAAGTTTTCTATCCTGGGTCCAGTGGTTCTTGCGTGGTGGAAATCTGGGGTGACCTTTGTTCTCATACTCTGTATATCAGTGTGCAGGCTGGTTCTGGGGGGTGTGTAGGGGATTGTATATGGGCCACTCTTCCAGATGTCTCGATTATTTTCTTTTACTGGTTTTTCATTTCTTCCACTTCCTTATCAAAAAGGTTGAGCAGAGTGTTTAAGTTACTTAGCAAATAAATGAGCAGTAGAGACACAACACTGCTGCTTCATCAGAAATAAGTTGGCTTTTTGGGAAAAAGTTATTGTTAAAGTTTTTGAACTTTGTTCGGAAATTTTTTCTTTCTTTTTTTTTTTTCTTTTTTTTTTTTTTTATTGATCACCCTTTTACCTTTCCAATTGTTTTGTAAATACATCTTGGCTGCAGAAATTAGCATACTTAGCAGACATTTTTAAAAGAATTAATGAACTAAATCTCTCATGTTAAGAAAAGGGCATGTCACAACATGGGGCAGAATTAAGTCTTTTCAACGTAAACTTGAATTTTGGAAGAGGTGTGTATTAATGCAGTATATACACACCTGTATAAAGGCAGTATAAATGCTTTCCATCTCTGAATGACTTTGATAGAGACAGAATCTAGCCTGGAAGAAACTATTTATGGTAGAATCATCCAACATTTAAATGGTTTGCAACAGGCATTTCAGAAATACCTCCCATCTTTTATCAGTGATTCTACCTGGATCTGAAATCCATTTTGTGTTTCAGAGAAATTGGATGGCATGTGTGTGTGCAAAATTTTGAGTGTTTGATAGATATTACATCTGATACTAGCTTGAAACAGAAATTCAGTGAGCTTCCTCTGGTTAAATTCTGGTGCAGTCTTCAAGAATATCAGCAAGTATCTAAATATGCAGTGCTCAAACTTTTCTTTTTTTCACAACTTATCTGTGCAAAGCTGTATTTTCAAGGTATGCGGCAACAAAATCTAAATATTGTTACAGACTGGATGTTGCACCCACCCAACATGAGAATTCAGTTGTCTACAATCACTCCCAACTTTAAAGGACTTTGTGAGGTGAAGAAACACCATTCTTCAGACTCCATAGCCTATGAGGTATGATTGAATGTATACTCAAACAGTTTATTATTCAGTTATTTTTTGCATCAAGCTGAAAAAGGTAGATTTCAAACACATAATAAATCTGTTCTGAGATATAAATTTTTAATTTTGGATACCTGTCATACGGACACCCTATATTTACATGAGCAAGAATGCGAGGATCCGTGGTTATTTTTCGAAGCCAAAATGGGTCTGCAAGCATAAAAGTTTGGGAAACACTGTTCTAGAGTATCTTGCAAAACAGGATATATACATACATAAAAGTGTAATAAAATAAATAACTACAAAACTTCTGTTTGGTAATGTCAAGCATTAAACTTTCTGGTGCCCTTACATCTGTTGATTGTCAGATCGAAAATCCATCAATCAATAACCACCTCTACACGACATTCTTGAACTTTCAGTTTCTGTGTTGTAAGTTTGTTCTTCAGAACTTTGGATTACTCAGATGCTTTGTAAGATTAATGAAAAGTTTCCTAACTGAGAATTTGAGTGTGCTAGCAATCCTGAATCCAGTGTGCTGGGTTTCTGAATCCATTTGTTCAAAAGAATATGAATTTCTGTTTATTCCTATGTTTGTACCTTAAACTGTAGAAACATTTGAAAATCCTTTGTTAGTATTTAAAATACAGGACTCTTTGCAAGTCCTGATACTTGATTTCCAAAGCAACTTCTCACTATGTAAAAAAAAAATAACTATCTCTTTTCTCACTTTAGAGAAGTAACATTTTTTTTCATCTTTGAGGCAAAACAAATTAATTATTATCAGTTATTTTCAATACCTTTCTATTTTAAAGTGTCTCTCACAATAATGGGTAGTTCACTCAAACACAGTTTCAATTTTCAAAACACTTGCATCTGTAGTATAAACTTTACTATAAAGTAAAGTGTATACTATTGGGTGTCCCCAAAAGTCACTGCATATTTTGGTGAAACAGTGTGATTTTCAAATAAATTTCATTATGACAAGTATATTTATTCTTTTTTACATAAAACATAAGTACAGTGGATTCCGGTTATTTGGGCAACCGGTTAATCGGGGCAGCCGTTTATTTGGGGCAAATCTTAAAAACAGAATCCAATTGAGAAAATACCCACGGTTTACTTCACTTAATTGGGACAACATGCCGTTTAATTGGGGCAAGAGACCGCAGCACTGGAGATTACCCTACGATCGTCTCCGACTGTACCACGTGGTTCGGTTGGATTTCTGGAGGTCACAACCATAAAACAATAAAACAATTAGCAGTCACCTGTTTATTGGGCTTTTCTGTTAGTGCAATCTATCAAAAATGGATAGTAAACTCGATCTTATTGAATTTGCGATAATACCGACAGCTGGAATTCTGTGGGTTATTATGGCGAAATGTGTTTACACTTCCGTGAAATCTTCTATCATATAAAAAAATTTATTTTCAGAATCTTCTCTTCATTCCTATTTTTAAAGCTTCGTAACTTGTTACTCCATTCTCACTTGCGCCTATCATGTTACTTGCAATTTGTGTGTGCTGTGTTCTTTGTTATTGATTGCTTATCTTTTTACTGTTTTAAATTTTAACCCCCACCCACAAATGTCAGCGAACAGAAATGTCAACTAGTTAAGTTTGTACATATTACAGTGCGTATTAATTATTCCGATTATCACGTATATTCTTCCGATTTTCATGTATCATTTAATTTTTTAATTGGTTAGGTAACAAAGGGTAAACTTGTGCTTAATATATCTTTACTTTTATAGCCTGTGGATAATATTTTTCCTATTTTCGCTAATTAGAAGCGCTGTTTAATAGAATTAAAATTCAATTCACAAACATGATCACAATGACCAGCGCTTACTACACATCATATAGTGAACGGTACTTTACTATGGTGAGTCCATCGTAACGTGATTTGATTGTACAGTGAACCAATTGTAAAGCGGTGGTCCATTGTATTTTTAACTATTTACATGAAACTTTGGATAATTGGGGCAGCTGCTTAATCGGGCCCAATCAGTTCAACACATATTAATAGACTGTCCTACATATGGAAATGAATGCAAACAAGCCTTCAAAGATATTTATGGGACACATGACGCCATTACACTAACAGACCTCTTGAAAAATAAACATAACTTCACAGATGTTTTCAACTTACTTAAAGCTATTAATTTATACCACCTCCTCTAAGGAAATGAATATAAGCAACAGACTAACACAAGGACGTATAAATCAGGTTAAAAGGAACAATTTAAATCCAAAGTAAACACCCCCTGAAACACATCACACCATACGAACTGGCGCATTATGACCCACGTAGTCCATGCACCATTAAACCTCAATGCAAACAAACAAAGCTTAATCGGGCCAAAATGCACTAGTCCCGATGTGTCCCAAATAACCAGAATCGACTGTATTTGTAATGTGTTAGAGATGTTAGTTATAACATCTCTAACACTGTAAAAAACGTAATTTTTATTAATTTTTTAATGTTTTTTTTTCAGACCCATAATTCATGATGGATGTTCAAGAGTGAATTTTTGTTGTTACATCCTGCATCAAAGGAATGAAGTTTTCTGAGATTAGGGAAAGATTTTCAAGGAGATTTCATAGTGTGATCCATTAAGCTATTATTTTGGATTTGATCGACAAGTTCTGCACATGTTGCTGCTAGATGTGGAAAATCTTCTTCGTGCAGGTCATGCAGCAGTTGGATGTGGTAGGGCTTTCTCATCAGTGTTGAACACAAAACTCTGTGAACTGATGTCTTGGGTATGTTCAGTTTTCGAGATCCTCTCCCTAACTGATAATTATGGGTCCTCTTCTACCATTTCTCAAATTTATTCAATGCTTTCACATGCTGTCCTTGGGCATCCACACCTCTCCTCATCAGTTCTTTTAAAATTATTCACCAGTGTACAAATCGCATTGTCAGTAGGTCCAAGACTATGAAATCTCCTTAAATGTTTCCCCAATTTCACGAAACTTCATTCCTTTGATGCGGGATGCTACAACAAAAATTCGCTCTTGAACATTCATCATGAACTATGCGTCTGAAAATAAATCATTAAAAAATTAATAAAAATTATAATAATATCTCTAACACATTACAAATACTTATGTTTTATGTAAAAAAGAATACGTATACTTGTTGTAATGAAATTAATTTGAAAATTACAGTTTCACCAAAATATGCAGTGACTTTTGGGGTACCCTGTATATATATATTATTATATATAGTAAAAAAACACTATTATACCATGTGAAAACCCTTAACAAATAGGTTTTATTAAACTGATAATGAAGTTGAAACTCTATGAATATTAAACATAAACATGGCAATAATATGTACATACACTCTGGCAGAACCAATCTTCTAACTACATGCACTGCAATACGAAACTACAAAAATTTTCCTGGGTTAAATGGAAGCCTTATGGCGAAGATCAGATTACCGGTAAGCTGATTCCAGGCTAAACTCTTGAGCGAAGATTTCTGTTGGAGTTCCAGATACTTGGATGATCCCTGATGATCCTGCCCCTGTCTTCTGTTCTGCTTACTTGTTCTTCTTGAAGTGTTGGTGGTATTTACATGGCATTTATTATGGAACGAAACCATTTCTTTGTTTCCTTTTCTATTGTTGTTGTTTTGAAAATGTTGAAATATAGGTTGTTGAAATTTGCTCCGTTTCCTGTTGATCGAAAGATCATTGAAGAGTTTGATAATAAAAAAAAGGGGCTTCCTTGTTTAAGAGAAAAGGCAGTGTACTGTTTTAAGAGATTTTTTCAAAAGAAATTCAGAAATATGTGATCCATCGGAAACATTTTAAGCAGGTTTCAATTGTACCAGGAAATTTTAAATTGTAAATATGAATAATGGGGAATATAAATAATATTATTAAATTTTTAGCCTCTCTGTTATTCTTATAACTTTTTTTTTTTAATTTTAGGACAGAATCTTTTACTTATCAGAGAAGGCCCACAATGTCCAGGTCTGGAAGAAAGATAAAAGGTCGTGGGTTTATGGTAGGAATTCTTTATTATTTTTTATTTATTTATTTATTTTATTTTTTTTTTTAGAATTGCAATCTTATTTTATTTTGATTTTACTTTGAGCCACTAGATATATTTACAACTCCCTGTTTTTTTGGTTTTTTTTTTACTACTATGTTTGATAAATGGCAAACTATTAGTAAAAAAAAATTGTAAGGTTAAGTTTGTAAACAACAATAACAACAACAAAAAAAAAGTTTCAGCTCAATCCTTATAGAGAAAAAAAAAGTTACACTTCACACCAGCGGGGGATAAACTTTTTAACTGTGGTGGTGCCAAACAAAACATTTGTCAGTAGTTCAACAGACCTGGAATAAATATACAACTAGTCAGTATTTATAATGATATTAAAAAATTAAAGTCAGTCCTATTGTAAAACAATTTTGATATTGGAAAAACCAAAAACAAAAGTGACAAACACCACCTGAAAACATTAGATGTGAAAAAAAGACAAGATACCTTGGAACATTTTAATTTACCAAAGGTCTTGGAAGAAGTGGTAGAGCTTATCTAAGTTAAAAGTATATTACTACTACAGAAACATGCAACATATAGCAACAACTTGTGTGTTTCATTTCCCATAAATTTGCTTTAGCATTTGCAGAAAGAGAAATTGCCAAAATTTCTTATCTTTCATCTGATGTGAAAAGCATTTGCTGGCAGGTAGATCTTTTGAACCCAGGATTTTATTATATTGTGGAGGACCATATTTAAATAGTTTGAGAAAATAATACTATTCTGGTTTGTGACCATATCTTAGTAACCGATCAGTTGCAGCCTTGTCTAGATGATCCTGCATTACTTCTTTTATCAGTAAGTAAACATTGAATGTTTATTTTCAATGTTTTATTTACCAGTAAGTAAACATTGAATTCTTTAATATAACTGGATAGATGGGATCTATCCAGTTATATTAAAGGAGGCAACAAAGGAAGCAATCATTACTTCCTTTGATACAACAGAGAAAGCAATCATTACTTTAACACTGCCTCCCCCCCAGGGGGCAGTGTTAAAGTAATGAAGTAATAAAATTTTTTGGATATGGCTATACACACAGCATGAATATAGCCAATGGAATGAAAATAAGGTTCTTCGACAGTGCTCCATCCTTCCACAATTCAGGTCACTTAATATTTTTTCATGCAGCCTTTTCAGAATTTGAGTGTGGTACATTTTATTGACAGTCTGGTTTGTAAGGATGTAAATGAACAATCTGTGCAAAAGCCTCAGCATCTCAAAAACTGAAATCAGCTGGAGTTGTGAACATTAAAATCCCCAACAAATACCTCACTGTTATGAAAGTTGGACTGGAGAAAGTTGATCTTCAAAGAAAGGAGATCAAAGAGTTCCAAGTGATTAGTTTAATTGGGAGATCAATAGAGGCAACAGATGAATTTGACAGAATGGGGTATAGAGATTTTAAGTCAGAGAAGATGAAAAAGAGGAGTTCCAAATTAGTAAATCTCTGACAGGAAATATCAGAGCAGATGGCGCCTCCATAGCCAGTTGGGCAAGAGCAGCAGTGCGTAGCACATGCTTCCTGGTTAGACTGGGGTTCGAGCCCGTGAGCCACCAAATACGGAGGATGCAGAAAGATCAGGGAATGACCACCGCATATCCCCGGAGTAATATGGCCCTAGTTGCTAATGCTCCTTAAAAAAAAAAAAAATAAAATCAGAGCAGACATGTATACAAGTACTGCCTTTGAAGTGAACAGATGGTGCAGTGAATAATTATAACAACTGAGAGGAATAGTGGTTAAAGCAACTGATAATTGGGATTTTGTCAGAAGTAAGTGGGACTCGGCCAACTGTAAGTCAAAATGGGTGTCATTGAGATTGGAACTGAGACCGCTTATATTTGTGAAATGTAGGAGGAAATCTTTGGGAGGTTTAGATCTTTTACTGATAAGTTTGACTATTTACGGTGTATTCGGTAGTAAAGAAAATGTGAGGGGGTGGACATGTTGTATGAAGTAATAAAATTTTTTGGATATGGCTATACACACACATCATGAATATAGCGAGCTCCTTGACATAATGGCCACAGTAATGCCCTCTGCATGCACACCACTCGAACTCCCTCCGGTCACTGTCTGGCAGAGTAAAGGAAGCACGATTATACACTAGCTACTCTGGATGCCTTCCATAGAGCTGTACCCTCGAAATGTAAGGAAGAGATGAGGTGGGGGTTACCAGACCTTTGCTTGCTCTGGAGACAACAATGGTTTCACCACTTCAAGCCTCCAATACGCAAAGTCCATGTATTGTAATTGTTGATGAGATTCATCTATTACCTAGTATTACCTGGTAACAGAGGGGTGGCCACCTCCAGTATACTGGGTGCCATATTTCAGAACACGGCGCCTCCGTAGCCAGGTGGGCAGGAGCATCAGTGCGTAGCACATGCTTCTTGATTAGACTGGGGTTCGAGACCGTGACCACCAAATACGCAGGATGTGGAAAGGTCAGAGAATGACCACCGCATATCCCCTGAGCAATATGGCCTTAGTTGCTAATGCTCCTAAAAACCAAATAACAACAACATTTCAGAACTTGCACACAGGGGTTATACCCAGGGCTACCAACAGTCCCACCAGCCCCACTCTAAGATGCAAGCAGAGGATTTTAAATCCAGTCTGCTTCACTGAGGTGTCACCTGAATATTGGTTCCATGAGATTTTAGACTCCCATGTATGACCTGCTAGAGCTTGCTAATGGTAGCAAGCTCTAGCAGGTCATACTTGAGAAATGGTCTGTGGCAAACCTAGTTTATTTCACTTAAGATATATTTGTAAAAAATTTTTGCTAGGTCATTCTTAAGGCCTTATTTATTTTTAAAGTAGCTCATGTATTGAAAAGATTGCCTGCCTCTGTTCTAAAGCAGTTTCTAGAATCTGTTATGTGTATTTAAAATAGAAGTAGAATTTCAGTTCATGCAGAAAATATGCTAATGTACTATACTGAAATTGAGAATTGTTACTTATGGATCTAGACCAGTGTTTCCCAAACTGTGTTCCGTGAAAAATCCTAATTAATAATTTAAAAAATAAAATAAAATTTTGCATATTTGTAGCATACACCACTTTTGTATCATTCTAATTTTAACCTTCCCCTCCCCCTCCCCCAGTTATTAATATACTGTACTGGCATCAACTAATCAAATAGACCGCAGAACACTTTATTTTGGTAGGCTTTGCATAGAAAAGTATGTGTAGATGTAATGACAGCTACGAAAAGTAGCAGTGTAGTGACCTAATATGCAATTTAGCTTGGAGTAGATGGATTGAGGGAGAAGTGAGCCGATATCATGCATCATTTGGGTGGAGTAAACAAAATAGCCTTTTGCTGACACATTCTTGCATGTTTACACAGTGCTGGTGGTGCAGTGCAGACTGTCTTCACAAGTACGGGATTAGGTCTGTAGTAGTGTGGAAAACTAGTAAGCATAACTAAACTCTCTTCCTTGTATAAATATTTTTTTGATAATAATCAGTATTTTGAAATCTTATTATCAAAATAAATGACCATGGATTTGTGTTTGAAAAAAGGAACTTTAAAACGAGAAGCAAGTACTTGTAGTGCAACTGTGGTCGATGAAAACGCACACAATATTGTCATACTTCAAAGTCAGGATGAACAGTTGCAGCCTTTTTTTCCCCAAAAATCGGAAGTAAAAAAATAGGAACCAACTAATAAAAGACCAAAATGAAAGGTTGATGACAGTTATTTTAATTTCGGCTTTACATGTGTTGGAAATAAAGATGCTCCTGATGCACAGTGAGTCGTATGTAATAAAATATTAGCAAACAGTTCTTTGCCTCCCATTAAACTTATGTTCCATAAATATATTGCGAGATAAAAAATGTTCCGTGACTAAAAAAGTTTGGAAAATGCTCATCTAGACCATATATATATATATACAGGGTGTCTCAAAAATATTGGTACAAACGTTTAGGGGAGGTAGGTAACATCTAAAGGAATGTGAATTGCATAGGAACCCATAACCGGAAACGTCACCGTAAGTCGGTACACGGCGCTGTTCATCAGTTCGCGAGAGGGAAAATTTCTGGTTTACTCATTCAAGCAGTAGTTGCCGCATGAAGAGCATGCATCGATATACGAACTGTGAGCTGGCAGACATGCACCTAGTGTATGGATTAGCAGAGGGCAATGGACGAGCCGCTCAACGAATTTATGGAGAACGCTTCCCAGACGGACATGTACCAGACCACCGTTTGTTTGCGAGTGTGCATCAAAATTTGTGCGATTATGGGTCATTTAGAGGTAACAGGAGTAGTGAGGGCAGATCACCTTCGACGCGAACTCCCACCATGGAAGAAATTGTGCTGAGTGCTGTCCAGAATAATCCTACTACCAGCACATGTGCCGTTACCTCTGCCTTAAGAGTGTCTCGTTGCAGTGTACAGCGTGTCTGGCACAACGATTCCTTACACCCCTTTCATCTCCAAAGAGTTCAGTTACTGCTCCCCCAAGATCATCCTGCACGTGTGGCTTTTGTGCAGTGGTTTCTCCAAGAAAGTGTTCAAGACTTGAATTTTCCAGCCTATGTTTTGCTCACGGATGAGGCTTATTTCACTTGGGAAGGCTTATTCAATCAGCACAATGCTCATGTGTGGGCTCACGACAACCCACACGGTGTGCGCCCCCATGCGGCACAACATCGCTTCGCAATAAATGTGCAGGGAGGTATGGTCGGTGACTGCTTAGTCGGCCCATACCTGTTACCATCCCGCATGAACTCCACTAAATATCAGATCTTTCTTGAACAGGTTCTACCAGGGTTACTTGACGATGTTCCAGCAAATGTGAGATGCAACATTTGGTTTCAACATGCCGGGGCGCCTGCCCATCATGGAAGGTGTGTTTGTGATCATTTGAACAGGCGTTTTGGGCGTTGGTGGATTGGCCGTGGTGGACCAGTTGCCTGGCCCGGCCCCCACGCTCACCTGATTTATCGAGCCTTGATTTCTTTCTGTGGGGGCCCCTGAAATCTATCATGTATGAATCGCCTGTGGAGATGGAAATGGATCTCGTGGCGAGACTCGTCTGCGCTGCTGCTACTGTCAAAGAAACTTCAGGTGTGTTCGACCGTGTCCGCCAATCCATGCTGCGTCGGTGTCACGTATGCATCACGTCTCATGGTTGAACCTTCGAGCATCTGTTGTAACATCATGAAATGCATCCATCTCGTACTCCATCGTTAATATTATGTCAAATAAATGTTTGCCACTAATTACTGTCTTGTGTCATTTTTGCTTCTTGTGCCTCTGCTGCTACTTTCCCATGACGTTTCCGGTTATGGGTTCCTGTGCGAATCACATTCCTTTAGATGTTACCTACCTACCTCCCTTAAAAGTTTGTACCAATATTTTTGAGTCACCCTGTTTATAAAGTACTGTACCACATTCTACATGTGCTAGCCACCTAAATTTGGATTTCATGGTACCATATAGTAATTCATTAGTGTGATGTCATGTTGAAATTATGTTAGATAACTTATTTCAAATTCCAATACAATTAAGAGTACTTTTTAATATATAAAGTGTCGAGTAATTGGATCACTAGGTCAAATGTACAAATAGTCAGAAAGCAGACCATTGGATAATCAGACCTTATTGAATATCTTGGTTTCCTTATCAGTCTTCTATAATGTAGCAAAAGTATATTTAACAATCACAGATATTTTCTACTTATGTCATTACTTACAAAGAATGTATTTGTGCTTCTTTTATCAGGCTGTATGAATTTTTTATATATGCTAAATTTATGCTTGATTGGACTATGATATATTGTTTGAAAATCAGAAAAAGTACAAAAGACGATAATTTTCAAATTCTAAGATAGATGATTTTAGAGATTGGGTATGTGATAAAATAAGGGTAAACTGAGTGATTTTTTTTTTAAATCAGAAATTTCTTTGTTGTTCTATATTTCAGGATATATAGAATAATGAAAAAAAGAAGGCTTAATTGCATATAAATTCATTTTATTGCACAAAAAAAAGAAAAGAAAAGAATATAGAATTAAATTAAACTACATGCTATCCCAGCGTTGAATAGAGGGGTTTACAAATAAAATTGCATATCACACAAGCATATGACAAATGTAAGAAACAGAAGATTGTTGGTGGGGGGGACAGTATTTTGTATTCACCTAGGCATGCTTCAACACTTCATCTGGCCCGCACATTCTCATCAGATCCACACATCGTGAAGTTAAGCCATTTTCTTCTTGAGATGCTTGTTGCATGAGCAGCACTTTCCAGACCTGATCTAGACCATATATATCAGAATCTCAATCAGTGAACAGCCCAAGTACACTATTAACCTTATCTGAAAATGTTTCTTGTTCTTAGATAACAATGAGCAAAGCACAGGATTCTTATGCAGAAATTTACCAAGAATTTCCATTGAACATAATTCCAGAGATTCATATAATCATCAACAAGGCTGGAAGTTTAAGTACCACTTTCACACCCAGCAAGTCCTATAAGCCTCTTCCCGTGGGAATGCCCAAATTATGGAGCATTATGGATCTTGAAAGAACAACCAGTAGACTCAGTTTGCCATACAATCGCATCGAAATCCAATATTCCAAGTTCAAAATAGACTTAGTATTGGAGAAGTGACTATTATTACCAAGAATACTCACCTCTTTCGATTATTTTAGAGAATTTGAATAGAATCAATAATTTGTGTAGTTACTTATTCAGCTTGTTTATAAATTAGATGTTTTGCTGATACCATGAAAATATACTATGTACATTCAAAAAGTTCCTGAAATTTAATTTTATTATAAAAGTTTATTGACTGAACAGTTGAGCTTACTCACCTAATCACCTTCAAAGCACCTGTGTGTGTGTGTGTGTGTGTGTGTGTGTGTGTGTGTGTGTGTGTGTGTGTGTGTGTGTGTGTGTGTGTGTGTGTGTGTGTGTGCACGCATGCGTGTGCATGCGTGCACGCACACATTTGCTTCGTCGGTCTCTCCGGGCTTTAAAGTTGTGTTTTTTAGCTGTTTCGCATTTTAAGTTCAAGAAACAGGTAATACATGGTCAGGAGAGTAGGGAGGCTGCTGCACGACTGTAATTATTTTTTTCAGCCAAGAACTGTTGAACTTCAGTCACCATGTAACTGGGCACATTGTCATGGTACAAAATCCAGCCATCCTTCCATTTTTGAGGTTGCCTTTGCCTCACATTCTCATGCAAACATGTCAAAACCTCAACATAATAAGCAGCAGTAATGCTCCCCATTCCCCCAAATCACAAATTTGTAGTGCCCTTTGACATTGAATTTTTTGCATAAGACTTCTTGGATTGGAGGACATTTTTGTGTGCCATTCTGATGATTCCACCTTGGTCTTAGACTTGTAAGAACACACCTAACTCTGATCGCTCCTAGTGACCAGTTTTCTTAGAATCTCAGATCCTGTGTACATTTTTTGAACTCATCACCTGTGTGCATGACTTTCCTGCAGTCTATTTGATTGTCTGACAGCAAGTGTGGAAAAAAACTTTGCACACATGAAACACATCCCTAAATCTTGTATCAGGATTGTGTGTACAATAAGTCCCCAACTTACGTAAGCCCAAGTTAAGTAACTTCAGACATAAGACAACGTACAGGTTAGTTCAAATGCATCATATTAGTACACAGCTAAACTCTGAATTAGCAAGAATATGCAAAGGCAGCATCCTTTAAGTTATATCTCATATTGTGAATACCTTCACAACGAGTTGCCATGATATTGCACTACTTCGAATAAGTAACGCTTCACCAAAGAAGAAGACTGTTGTTACTTATTCTCAGCAGTTACCACCACCCAGATGGCACCATTTCAGGGCTAATTTTTATGAGAACAGGGTGCAGATCGTTACACCTTACTTCACTTGTAATAGAGCCCTGATCAGATCTCACCTTGATTATGGTGCCCCGGTATATGATTCTGCTAGAGAAAGTGTGCTAGCATAGCTTGCCCCTATTCAACATTCTGCCCTCGGGATTGCTGTAGGTGCTTATAGAACACGCCAGTACAAAGACTTTATATCGAAGCGCATGAACCTCTGCTCAGCCTCAGGAGAAAGATGTTACTCTTGAATTATGGGGCCAAAATTCAAAGTCTAACTGCTTACCCCATTAGCCCAAAACGTAATGATCCACAGTTCTCAAGGCACTACAGAAATAAACCTAGAGCAGTTCAACCTACTGGCATCAGATTGCAGGCATTATCACAAACCTGGAATATGCATCTTGACAAAGTCCTCCAAGATTCAAACAGTGCAGATCCTCCATGGTCTTTTATTAAACCATCCTGTGACAGCTATTTTCTAAACTGGGGAAAACATTCGCTTAAAAATATCAATATACAACAACTCCATACTGCTCACACACAAAATTATCCACATTTCACAAAAGTATACACTGATGGATCAAAGTCTGAAAGTGGAGTCTGAGCTGCAGCTGTCTTGCCCTATAACACCATCTCGGTTTCCCTGCCCACCGAATGCAGCAGTTATACAACAGAATTATGTGCCATCAAGCTTGCCTTAGAACATATTCTCCCTCTGTCCATCCAAAAAAGTGTAATATATACAGACTCACAGAGTGCACTTTTAGCCTTGTAAAATTCCTCCTCACCAACACATCCTGTAATAAAAACTCAACTGATGCATATTCACGGACACCAGCAAGTAGTCATCTTTTGTTGGATCCCAGGCCACACTGGGATATCAGGGAATGAAAAAGCGGATTACGCAGCAAAACAATCATCCAACATAGCATCGTCAGATTGCTATGTTCCATATATTGACTACAGATCCTATATAAGATATGTATGTAAGGAACAGTGGACACTTCTATGGCATACTCAACTGCAGAACAAGCTCCTTCAAATAAAATCTGAACCCTCAGGATTCTGGGTTTCAGAATTGGACCATTCTGAAACCCATCATAAAAAACGCATGTTATTGTACTGTACAAACTGACTTACTGTACTGAGCCTACAGTTGGTCCAATTTTATGAGTAATCTCAACAACAGTCATTCTCCTCACGTTTTGCACAAGTTCCTACACTTTCGTGACAGTTTCATTGTTTCGTGATATCGAAGGGCATCTACATCTTCCATTGTTTCTTGTCCATTTTTAAACCAATTAAACCACTCATAAATTGCTTTCTTCTTCAAAGCATCATCTCCATAAACTTTGTGTAATGCTTGCTGCATCTCTGTAGCACTTTTCACAAGTTTAAAGAAGAACTTGATGTTAGCATTCTGTTCAAACTGTGACATTCCACAATCAACCAGCTGTAATTCAAGAGTGAAGTGATTAAGCCAGTTCTCACTTAGCATGTGTATGCACCAAGGTCGACATCAACACCTCACAAAACCTTGCAGCCGTAGTACAAACCACTTAAATACCAGTGTGTGATTCCAGGAACTATATGAATGTACTACATATATGTATGTGTTATATTTTACAAAAACCTTGTTAAATCATGATTAACTTTGCTCTTTTGTCATATTCCATATGGAGGTTATTAACTGTTAATATTACCAATAATTATTAAGTGATCAGTTTTAAATTTTTTGAAAACTTTATTTAAATTGAGTAGTAAGTTTTACTTTTAGTTGACTTATCCAAAGATATTTATTAGTGAGTATAATATCATAAGTTTAACTCTGAATAATTTTAGCGTTATCGCACACCATCACCCTCTGGAAGTCGATCAGGGAGTGAAACACCACCTCATTGGAGACAAGCTCAGTCACGGGTGCGATTACTGAAAGAAGTTATGTCTGCTAAAGAAAAGGAGGATTATCAAAAACAAAGGAAATCTAGGTTAGTACAAGTCATTGCCAATGTATAAGAAAGTTATGACCAAAACTTATTTTCAAAAGCTGTTGGTACAGATGCAGTATGCACGTTACTGTTCAATATTGTAAGTGTCTGAGTGATGCTGCCGTATTTAAACAAAATAATCAAAACACTAAGTAACAAAAATGTGTTATTTTTATTTTCTTTTTATTATTATTATTTTATTTATTTTATTTTTTTTGTGAAAACCCCAAACACGAAAGGTATTAGAACCTGCACCATGTATGCACTGAAGACTGAAAAGGCAGATGATCTAAAGTATTCCTAGAGCGGCATGATGCATACGTAAACTATATTGTTTGAAGATAATAAAGCACTCAAAAACCTACATTGGTATTATGTGGCAGAGAAGAAAAATGCATGGGATACATATAAATTATCAGGTGACACAGAAGACTATGGCAGATATAAGCTAGTCTGTAAACAAGTCACAAAGGAGGTTAGGCAAGTGAAGGCTGATTATGAGAAATCCTTGGCAAAGAATGCAAAGAAAAACAACAGACTTCTTTACTTATGTAAACTCTAGAAGGAAGGGGATGAATCAGATTGATCCACTTGATGCTGATGGTTCGACTGTTGATGATCCTGCTCAGATAGTTGACAAACTGAATGAGTATTTTGCTTCTTCATTTGCACATGAGGAATTCTGTAAGGAAGGGGGGGACAGAAGTATACTAAACTCTAACAGGGAGCTAAATGATTTTGTAATAACAAAGAGGCAAAGTGGAGGAGAAATTTTGAAGTTAAACATATAAAAGGCACCTGAGGTGGATGGAATCTATCCAGTTATGTTGAAGGAGGCAGCAAGGGATGTAAGCAAACCCTTAGCCATAATTATGAGAGCATCCTTAGATTCGGGGGAGGTCCCCCATGGACTGGAGATGTGCAAATTTATCCCCAATTCACAAAGGGGGTTCAAAGGGTGACACAAATAATTATAGACCTTTTAGTTTAACTTCTATTCTGTTGAAAATAATGGAGTCACTGGTTGAAGAAGTGTTGCAGGATCATCTAGACAAGACTGCAGTAATAGTTAAGACACAGCATGGGTTTATGACCATTACGGCTGGGCATTCTTTATATTTTTTGTATTAAACCTTTCTGTAATAATGCTTTTCCCACTGAGGAAGGACAACCTCTATCTGAAAGCTTTGGAGATTTGTTTACTTTATTTTTATGTTATTTTAACCTATGCTTTTGACCTAAAACCTATGTTATCCACTTTTTCTCAGCAAGCTAAATTTATTATTATAATGAATAATCCTGAGAACAGAGGCCTATTTCAATTTTAACAGCATGGGTTTGTTAAGGGGAGGCCTTGTCTGACCAATTCGATTGGATACTATGATGTGGTCACAAAGGAACTGGATGCAAAAAATAATTTTGATATGATATACTTGTATTTCAGTAAAGCTTTTGATAGTGTTGCACATGGAAGACTGCTGTACAAATTGGAGTGGTATGGCATTAAGGGTAAGTTGCTACAATGGATAAAGGGATGGTTGAGTGGGAGTCGACAGAAAGTGGTAATAAATGGACACTGCTCTTCGTGAACTAATGTTGGCCGAGTACCGAATCCCCAAGAGTTCGGTGCTGGGCCAATTGTTGTTTCCAAGTTTGTGTCCAAGTTTGCTTGGCATATGTCCAAGTTTGCAGATGATACAAAGGTTAGCAGGGTTGTTAATAACAGTAAAGACAGTATGCTACTGCAACAGGATCTAGAAAAGTTAGGCAGATGGGCTGAGAAATGGCAGTTGGAGTTTTAACATCAACAAATGCAAAGTACTGCGTACAGGTAGAAGTAACCCCAGAGAAACATACCAACTGTTTGGTACTACACTAAGAGTAGTGGAGAATGAAAAAGACCTGGGGATAATTGTCCAGTCAGATATGAAGTTTTCAGAGCAGTGCAGACATGCTGCCAAAGCAACTCATGGGGTCCTGTCATTGATATAGAGGAACTTTGCTGGCAGGGATTAGGAGGTGATTATCCCTTTGTATACGGCAATGGTTATGCCACACCTTGAGTACTGCATACAAGTCTGGAAGCCTCATTTTAGGAAGGATCTAGAGCTGCTGGAACAAGTACAGAGAGGGGCAATAAGTTCAGCAAGGAGAAGAAAGGGGTGCTCTTAACAAGAAAGGCTTAAGTTCTGCAAATTGCAGCATTTGGAGACGCACCTGTGAGGTGTATAAGGCCTTGAATGGTTTGAGCAAGCTGAATGCTGATGGAATTCTTCCTCTTGTTCAGATTATGCACTGAATGGGGCATAGATTCAAATTGAGGAAAGACAGTTGTAGAATAGATGTGCGGACGTTTTCCTTTAGTCAGTGGGTAGTTGATTGCGAGAATAGACTTCTGTCTGTTGTTGTGGAAGTTGATAGCTTAAATAAATTTAAGGCTGATCTAGAGAAACATTTGGAGTGACCGGATGGGTGAAATGAGAAGGGGGGTTTTTTTTTGGTTGATGCTGTATAAGCTTTCTTTCTTGCATCTAATGCTAATGTTTATTTCCAAATTGGAAATATGTACTTGATGGGGTCAAATGGTTCTTGGTATTTTCTTACCACTTCTTCAGTGACATCTGTCTTTGCAATATCAGTGTCACAAAAGATCATTTCAGAAATACAAGAACTTTTATTTTTGCAGGTAATTAAGAATCTTAACTATTCCGTGGCCTTGCTGAGTTGTCTGATGATTTTTTCATGCCTATTAAGAAGTTGGATGATGCTCTTTCTATAGGATTATTTGTGGTATTCCTTGAGCAGCATGATATGTAGGTAAAATCACCAGGCCACAGTACAATTAAGATTCTTAATTACATGCAAGTTCTTGTCACCCACTGAAGTGATCCTTTGTGATGGTGATATTGCAAAGACAACTGTCACTGAAATAATGGTAAGGAAATACTGCAGTACATTTTATCCATTATGTACATATTTCTAATTCGGAAATAAACATAATAATACCAGTGTATGTTTTAAGTACTTTATATTCAAACAAGGCAGAAGATACTTGTTCACATTAGATTTGAATTTCTATAGATTGTAATTTTTAGCAAATTAAATATGCATTTTTTGTGTTGAATTCAATGATGTTGTTTTTCTCTAATGTGGGTATTTTGTTAGCAATTGAAGGTTTTATGTGTTCTTGTAGCATTTTTGTGTATTACGTTAAGTGTATAATAATTCTGTGCTATATAAGAGCCTATTGTTATTTGTATAATAAGGTTGTTGTTTTATTTTTTTTTTTTTATTTGGATAGCCAAGTGGTCAGGAGTGGGAATGCTGTACTACACCCACTTTAAGTGGACCGGGGTTCAAGCCCCTGACTGCTGAATACTGTTGATCTGCCAATCCGCCCTGGACCAGCATGGCAGATTACGGTCCATTTCCCTCGACATGAATTGTCGAGGATGCTTCCATCCTGCAGTGGGTTGATAATGGCTGCAGTTTACCTTTTTACCTTTATGGCTATTAGGTGAAGTTGTAAGTTATCTCCGGACCCATTCTGCTATGTTTGTGGATATTATGTAAGTGTGATGCATGACATTGTTGATAGCATCAAGTATTGCAATGTGTATGAAACTTATTTTGGAATGGCTGTGGTTGATCAAGAGTTGCAGGTGAACATTAGAGGGATGGTCTGACTACCATTAAAATAGTAGTCAAAATTTTTCATGATAATGACAGCTTTTATCTGGTAGATATAACAACATTTAAAAAGTCTGCAGATTCAAAAGCTATAGTGTGTCTAAACATATCATTCTCAATTTCTCTGGTGTCAGTGAAAAATCTGTGAATTCCAAATCCTTTTAAAGAACAGTCTTCAGAATTGAATGATGGACCTAGTGAACAGGATAATTGGGATTACTCTTCAGAAGCCTGTTCAGGCAAGCACCACATTTTCCTAATCAGCAAGAATTTGATGACTTAGTGAAGGATTTAGGTCTAACCAAATCCAATGTAGATCTCCTGACATTATTTTAAAGAGTGGAATCTACTGGATTGCAGCTGTAAGACTCACATGATGACATGTCATTTATGCTTGTTTGTACACTATTGCTGAATTCCTTTGTTAACTGTTTTTATTTGATCGGACTTGCTAAGTATGAAAGACAGAACATTGTCTTTAATGAATTACATTAGTATGAATTACAAATAATTTATTGATTAGCAGTTGCTGCTTTTTTTTTAACTAGGCAGTTTCAGCTAATATTCTGGCAAATCACACCACCTATTTACAATACCATACAAATACATCATCTGTGGCGCATGGAGCCGGACCAGGGATCTAATATCTAGCATTCCAAATGAACTTCGAAGTTCTTTTGCTGCTGTGATGGCAATAAGTCTTAATTCAAATGTATTATTAATGTGTGCTGAATTGTCAAGTGTCAATTTCAGTATCCAAGCCAATAAAAATGTAATAGTCATTATCAATACATGCAAAATTTAGTCCACGTTCCACCCTAGATATTAACAGGCACATATTCACAAACAGTCACAAGGGACATAAGCAATGGGATCCAGCCACAAGCATTTGGCAGGCAGGCAAGCCTGCATGGTGGTCTACTCCTCACACTGGATCCCCAATTATTCTCCTAACTAGGCAGAAGCTCCTTGAAGCAGGAACCAACAGTTGATCATCCAACCACAAACTGAAATGCAAAGTGGAGTCTTTGTGGCTTCCTATGTTTGGGCACTGAGCAACCTGCTGTTATGTTCACCATGTGGTTGCCAGGGGAGGCCTCCTACCAATCAATTCAAACTAGTACATCCTGAACATATAATTATAATTTTGATTGGAAAATCCATAACGATAGTATTTTGATCAGAAAATCCCTGTCGATTGCAATTATTTAGAATAGTTGTGGCATGCTGTAGTAATCATTCTTCTAGTTTTCCAAATATCACCATAGCACCAGGAACCAAACAGCAAATTGGAACCACCAACCTGGAATCTTAAATCTCTGTATTGGCAGCTCCCTGAATTCTATAGTAGTAGTAGTAGTAGTAGTAGTAGTGGCACTTGATGCAAGAAAGCAGTGTAGGAGCTTATGCAGCATCAGCCAAAAAAAAAAAAAAAAAAAAAAAATCACACCATACCCTCCAATTGCCTGTCCAGTTCCTCCTTAAATTTATTTAACCTATCAACTTCCACAACGACAGATGGAAGTTTGTTCCAGCAATTAACCACCCGCTGGCTAAAGGCAAATTTCCGCACATCTATTCTACATCTATCCTTTCTTAATTTGAACTTATGTCCCTGTAGGTTCGTATTCTGAACAAGTGGGAGGATCCCATCAGAATTCAGCGTGCTCAACCCATTCAAGGCCTTATAGACCTCAATCAGATCACCGCGCAGGTGCCTAGTCTCCAGCCACTGCAATTTGCAGAACTTAAGCCTCTCTTGGTAAGAGGATCCCTTCATTCCCCTCACCAATCGTGTTGCTCTTCTCTGTACACGCTCAAGCAAATCTACATCCTTCCTAAAATGAGGCCTCCAGACCTGTACGCAGTACTCAAGGCGTGGCCTGACCATTGCCTTATACAGAGGGACAATCACCTCCTTTTCCCTGCTAGCAAAATTCCTATATATCATTGACAAAACCCCATGACCTGCCCTAGCAGCCTGTCTACATTGCTCAGAAAACTTCATATCTGACTGCACAATTACTCCCAGGTCTTTTTCATTTTCTACCACCTTAAGTGTAGTACCACACAGTTGGTACGTTTCTCTGGGGTTACTTCTACCCATATGCAGTACTTTGCATTTGTCAAGGTTAAACTTCAGTTGCCACTTCTTAGCCCATCTGCCCAAATTATCTAGATCCTGTTGCAGTAGCACACTGCCATTACTGTCATTAACAACCCCGCCAACCTTCGTGTCATCTGCAAACTTCGACATTAAGCCTGATATACCTTCATCAATATCATTGATAAATATACAAAACAACAGTGGCCCCAACACCGAACCCTGTGGGACTCCACTAATGAACATTAGTCCACGAAGAGCAGCACCCATTGATTACCACCCTCTGTCTTCTCCCACTTAACCATCCTTTTATCCATTGTAGCAACTTACCCTTAATACCATTCTGCTCCAATTTGTACAGTAGTCTTCCATGCGCAACAGTGTCAAAAGCTTTCCTGAAATCCAAGTATATGATATCAAAATTATTTTTTGCATCCAGTTCCTTTGTGACCACATCATAATAACCAATCAAATTTGTCAGACAAGACTTTCCCTTAACAAACCCATGCTGTGTCTGAATTATTGCTGCAGTCTTGTCTAGATGATCCTGCAATGCATCTTTAACCAGTGACTCCATTATTTTACCCGGAACAGAAGTTAAACTAACTGGTCTGTAATTATTCGTGTCACCCTTCGAACCTCCTTTGTGAATTGGGGATACATTTGCACATCTCCAGTCCGTGGGAACCTCCCCTGAATCCAAGGATGCTCTCATAATTATGGCTAAGGGTTTGCTTAGTTGCTTTGCCGCCTCCTTTAATATAACTGGATAGATCCCATCCGCCCCAGGTGCCTTTCTTATGTTTAACTTCAACAATTTCTCCTCCACTTTGCTCTCAGTTATTACAAAATCATTAAGCACACTGCTACAATTTGATAACCTTCTTCCATTTTCAAACTGTAATGATTCCTCACGTGTGAATGTAGATGCAAAATACTCATTCAGTTTGTTTGCTATCTGAGCAGGATCATCGACAGTCGAACCATCGATGTCAAGTGGACCAATCATATTCAGCCCCTTCCTTTTAGAGTTTATATAAGTAAAGAAATCCTTGCTGTTTTTCTTAGCATCTTTTGCCAAAGATTTCTCGTAATCCGCCTTTGTCTGCCGAACCTCCTTTGTGACCTGATTACAGACTAGCTTATATCTGCTACAGGTTTCTGCGTCGCCTGATAATTTATATGCATCCCATGCATTTTTCTTCTCTGTCACGAGTCTCATTAGTTCATTTGATAACCATTTAGGCCTAAACCTTGAACAATATTTCTTCATCGGTATGAAAAGTCTAGTAGCTTCCACGATTAATTCCTTGAATGCTTCCCACTTAGAATTTACTGTTTGTAACATCGTCAGTCGATCCCACTGTACAGAATTTAAAAACTGTCTGAGACCACTGTACTCCCCTTTACGGAAGCAAAAACCCTTTCCTTTACCCCTGACGGTAGTTACCTCTTTGAGTAAATCCCACTTCAGCACACTGTGATCACTGCCACCTAGTGGTTCCTTTATCTGCAAATTCTTAATACACGAATGATCACTGCTGATAACCAGATCAAGAGTATTACTTTCTCTGGTTGCCTCTCGAACATGCTGCTGCAGAAAACAATCATCCAATAAATCCACAAAAGTCTGACTAGTGTGTGAGTGACCAACCCACAAGTTCCAGTCAATATCTGGGAAGTTAAAATCCCCCATTATAAGACATTCTGATTTACTGGCCCACTCTATTTCTCTGTACAATTGTTCATTGTACTCATTCGAGTCATTAGGCCTACAACACACTCCTACTCTTATTTTTGCTTTTGCAGTGCTTATGTCACACCAAACTGACTCAACAGTGCACTGTCCATCTATATCAACTGGATGCACTTCTTTTGATTTTATGTTTTTCTTAATTAACAGCATAACACCTCCTCCCTTTCTGTCCTGTCTATCCTTTCTGTACACATTGTACTCCCCAAATTCCAGTTCTGCATTCCTTATATCTTTGTGACACCACGTCTCTGCTATCCCAACAATATCCGCCTTTGATGTCTTGACCAACACTTCAAATTCATCAAATTTATTTACTATACTTCTAGCATTGGTATACATGCAAGCATACATGCTCCTATGCCTATTCCTTATTACCCTAACACATCCCATATACCCAACTATTCCAGGATGACTGCCATCCGTCCCTGAAACCCCCAACACCCCTCGCTCCAGGTCGCTTCTTATTCTAATAGAAGTTGTGCAAGAATCACCTTCACCTCTGCCTGCGGTTACTGTTAAACTATTAGTCTTTGTATCCCCCCAAGCTAGCAGTTTTCCGACCCACCTAACACTGCCTCGATAGCATCAGCAAATATTCTTGCACCCTTTCTATTTAAGTGTATCCCAATTAAGTGTATCCCAGGCTGAAAAAAATTCTACCCCTTGAGCCTTGCACAATCTTTCCAGGGCCGAATTGATCGACAAGGCTCTCATCATATACTCCCTCCTATCGTGTCTGGGCAGAATTGCAGACACTTTTAAATTCAACCCTAATTCTCGGCTTTTTTTCAACAGTGACCTGTACTTGTTGAGTAATTCTGCCGGTCTCCTACTCTTAATATCATTAGTGCCAACGTGTACAACTATATCACCTTTTGTGCCCTTGAAAGATGATATCCGCTCTACAACGTCATCAACCTTTGCCCCTGGCAGACATACCCTGATCCTGTTCCACCTATCCTTTTTACATAGCATGTTCCCCGTTTCCCTGACAATAGAGTCACCAACAACTAATAGTTCCTGTGGGACCAGCGCATTCTGCCTTGGGGGTTGCCGCTGTGTTGCGTGATGACCAAGTGCAAGCTCTGGCGTTGATGTGGGCAGCTGAGAGCTTGATGGGCCCCTCAATTTATTTCCTTCGAGGGCATCCACCCTGTCCTTCAAACTCTCATATAGGCCCATAACAACGCTGAGTTGTCGCCTGATTTCCTTACACTCCTTACATCGCGCACACACAAAGACATCCCCCATGGCAATATCATGTTCCGTTCCAGAGAGTTCGGCAAACATTTCACAAATTGCACATTTTTTTAGGCTGTGACGCGTTGGAGAATTGCCCCCCTCAGTTCTCCCCCGAGTCACAACACTCCTGCCACTTTGTGCCCGTTGCTTTGCTGCTCTAGTTCGGGGCATGGTAGTTTAAATTAATAAAATCAATAAATTAAATGTCAGTAGTATTTGAATAGAAACTATGAAATAGAAACAGTGAAGCGTATTACTATATAATTATGCGTTAGAGCTACCGCAATTAAAAAATTTGAATTCCCTACAAAAACTTTGAATTCCCTATATACAAAAACAATGGCTACAAAAATCGAACAAAAATAACGGTTTTACCTATCGTAAGTAAAATCCACAAAAACTCTTTATCTAAATTAAAATAAAAAATAACCAGCGTAACTATAACTATATGACTACATATTAAGTACAATATAAAACAACAATCATGTAAATAAAAGGCAAACACTTATCGTTTTTGCGGAGCCTGTAACTGTCAGCTGTAACTTTTAAATAGAGTCAGCGCCCTCTCTATTTTGCAGTTCAGGGAGCTGCCCTGAATTGGCAGCTCCCTGAACTGCCAATACAAATAGAATTCAGCCAGCCAATAAAACCAATACAGCTGGAATTAGCAGAACGGTGGAATGAACTTATGGTGGCCAACTGTATCTGGTTTTTGGTTCAGAATGATCACACTCACTACAAAAGAAACCCTTCAAATAAGTTTTAAGGAAATTTTCTGATTAACCCAAAGAGGGTTTCTATTTTTTAATTTTGTAATTTTTTTTAGCTTGTTTACTTGTGACTACAATAACTAATCTAAATACAATAGTATTTAGATTAATACTCTATTCTGTGCAGAACTTAAACACTGCTAATAAATCTATGTAGTAGTACTGCATATTTACTGTTCTTTCATTTCTGGGCAAACTATTGATATTAAGCAAACACTAAGATCATATTCAGAATCAGCATGCCCAAATTCATAAAGAAATGCAAGGAAATGTAGATAAATAGAGCCTTTTTGATAATTTTTTACATATCAAAAATTAAATCAATTGCAGACTCAAATGCTGTAGGGAAGACATTTGCTAAAGTATCTTCCAGAACTTCCCCCCCCCCACATTTTTTGGCCCTCACACAAAAAGCTGAAAAGCAGCATTTGAAATTGTCTTCAAATAATTGCGAGCCATATAACTACCCTTTCACAGAATGGAAAATGAAAACAACACTATCTCTATCCCAGGCAAGTGCTGTTCAGCAAGATGACATCCATTATGAGATGATAAAACATCTTTCATTTGAATCTAAGGATTAGCTATTCTGTCTGTACAACAGAATCTATATTGAAGACCAATTTCCAGACTTATGGCATAAAAACAATTGTGCTTGTCTTCCCTAAACCTGGAAAGGATGGTCACTGCCCGCCTCATATAGTATTTAAAAGAAAATGGTCTCTTTTACAGAATATAATGTGGATTTTGAAGTCACAGGTTACCACTTGACTATTTAACAAGACTGTAAACATCTATTTGAGATGCTTTCCTCAAACACAAGCAACTGTGTTTGAGAAAAGTGTTTTTTTCCATATCAACGATTTTCTTTGATATGGAAAAAGTATAAGAGACAACTTGGAGATTTGTAATTTTAAAGGATATGCATAATCTTGGTCTTGGGGTCATCTTGCATTTTTTATTAAAAATGTTTTGTCAAACACTCATTCCAAGTTAATGAGAGTTCCACTCTCTCTCTCTCTCTCTCTCTCTCTCTCTCACACACACACACACACACACACACACACACACACACACACACACACACACACACACACACACACACACAACCTCTTTATCAAGAGGAGGGAGTTCACCAAGGGTCAGTTCGAAGGGATTTCTATCTTTACTATCAAAGTTAATCAGAACTAAAGTGTGGGTAATACATCATTCCTATAGCATCTGGGACAAAATTCTTGAGGCTTGTTTTTGATAAGTTGACATTCCTACCATATATCCGTAAACTGCAGATGAAGTACACAAAGAGACAATGTCCTAAGTGCCATCTCATCTAACAATTGGGAAGCACACCTCTACAATTTACTCTGTTTCTATTGTGCACTTGTCCAAACTAAATTAGATCATGGATCCCAAGTGTATGCATCTGCTGGAAACAGTACTCTGATGGCTAGACCCAGTTCACTATCAAGCCATCTGCATTGCTACTGGAGCATTTAGAACATCCCCTATCTATAGTTCAGACATTCAATCAATTCAGCCCTGGAGGGAATGTGCAGGGCTCAAGGGGTAGAATTTTTTCCAGTGTAGTCTGTGCTTGTTAACAGGAGAGACTGCTTCTACAGGGATGGAATACACTTAAATAAAAAGGGTGCAAGAATATTTGCTGATGCTATCGAGGCAGTGTTAGGTGGGTCAGAAAACTGTTAGATTGGTGGGGATTCACAGAATAAAAGGTTAAAAGTAGCCGCAGGCAGAGGTGAAGGTGATTCTTGCATTACTTCTATTAGAATAAGCAGTGGCCTTGAGCGAGGGGTGCTGGGGGTTTCAGGGACTGATGGCAGTCATCTTGTAACTAAGAATAAGAATAGGTGCATGTATACCAATTCTAGAAGTATAGTAAATAAATTTGAGGAATTTCAAGTGTTGGTCAAGACATCAAAGGTGGATATTGTTGGGATATCAGAGACATGGTGTAACACAGATATTAGGAATGCAGAATTGGAATTTGGGGAGTACAATGTATACAGAAAGGATAGACAGGATAGGAAGGGAGGTGGTGTTATTCTGTTAATTAAGAAAAACATGAAATCAAAAGAAGTGCATCTAGTTGATATAGATGAACACTGCACTGTTGAGTCAGTTTGGTGTGACATAAGCACTGTGAAAGCAAATAATAGGAGTAGGAGTGTGTTATAGGCCTAATGACTCGAATGAGTACAATGAACAATTGTACAGAGAAATAGAGTGGGCTAGTAAATCAGAATGTCTTATAATGGGGGATTTTAACTTCCCATATATTGACTGGAACTTGTGGGTTGGTCACTCGCACACTTTTGTGGATTTTTTGGATGATTGTTTTCTGCAGCAGCATGTTCGAGAGGCAACCAGAGAGGGTAATACTCTTGATCTGGTTATCAGCAGTGATCATTCGTGTATTAAGAATTTGCAGATAAAGGAACCACTAGGTGGCAGTGATCACAATGTACTGATGTGGGATTTACTTAAAGATATAATTACCATCAGGGGTAAAGGAAAGGGTTTTTGCTTTCATAAAGGTGAGTACAATGGTCTCAGACAGTTTTTAAATTCTATACAGTGGGATCAACTGATGACGTTACCAACAGCAAATTCTAAGTGGGAAGCATTCAAGGAATTAATCATGGAGGCTACTAAAAGTTTCATACCTATTAAGAAATATTGTTCAAGGTTTAGGCCTAAATGGTTATCAAATGAACTAATGAGATTCGTGACAGAGAAGAAAAATGCATGGGATGCATATAAATTATCAGGCAACACAGAAGCCTATGGCAGATATAAGCTAATCTGTAATCAAGTCACAAAGGAGGTTAGGCAGATTACGAGAAATCTTTGGTAAAAGATGCTAAGAAAAACAGCAAGGATTTCTTTACTTAAATAAACTTTAAAAGGAAGGGGATGAATTTGATTGGTCCACTTGATATCGATGGTTCGACTGTTGATGATCCTGCTCAGATAGCAAACAATCTGAATGAGTATTTTGCATCTATATTCACACACGAGGAGTTATTAAGGTTTGAAAATGCCAGAAGGTAATCAAATTGTAGCAGGGTGCTTAATGATTTTGTAATAACAGAGCAAAGTGGAGGAGAAATTGTTGAAGTTAAACATAAGAAAGGCACCTGGGGTGGATGGGTTCTATCCAGTTATATTAAAGGAGGCGGCAAAGGAAGTAAGCAAACCCTTAGCCATAATTATGAGAGCATCCTTGGACTCAGGGGAGTTCCCCATGGACTGGAGATGTGCAAATATATCCCCAATTCACAAAGGGGGATCGAAGAGTGACACGAGTAATTACAGACCAGTTAGTTTAACTTCTGTTCCGGGTAAAATAATGGAGCCACTGGTTAAAGATGCCCAGCAGGATCATCTAGATAAGGCTGCAGCAATAATTCAGACACAGCTTGGGTTTGTTAAGGGAAAGTCTTGTCTGACATATTTGATTGGCTATTATGATGTGGTTACAAAGGAACTGGATGCAAAAAAGTAATTTTGATATCATATACTTGGATTTCAGGAAAGCTTTAGACACTGTTGCGCATGGAAGACTACTGTACAAATTGGAGCAGAATGGTATTAAGGGTAAGTTGCTACAATGGATAAAAGGATGGTTGAGTGGGAGAAGACAGAGGGTGGTAATCAATGGGTACTGCTCTTCGTGAACTAATGGATATCTTTAAACTTTTATCTTTTACATCACGTGGTTTTGGCGCATCCAAAATGCTTTTCCAGTCACGTCACTTCGACGCATTATCATCACTATGTTCTACTTTTGGTCTTCCTGAATGTATGAATTGTACAGTACAGTAGTGATGTGACAGCACAAGATAAAAGGGTATAATAACTCAATTATGAACTTAATTTTAAGGCATTTTATGAAAGATGAAGGACTGTATGGGAACATCCGTTAACATTTGGCTGGATAGCTGTCAATGAGAGTGAAATTCAATCCTCTTTGAGGTTCACAAATGCTGATGTCCCTTGAAAAGGTGGTGATTGTGTATTCCCTGTCTTTGGTTTTTATTTTTTAGGTAAGTGGCTTTCATGCTTTGGTGGCTGTAGGGATGTTTTTCCTTGGATGGGGAGTTGTACATTTGCAGTATTGAGAGTACATGCTGCTCTGGTTTATTTATTTTTTATTTTATTTGAATATTCAGGTGTCTTAGAGTACAGGTAGTGATAGTCTTGTAGACATATCACATTTGTTCAATTAAAATAAATGCTTTATTATTTTTCTAATAACATGAGAGGGAATTTAATATATTTTCTGAGCCACTTGAACGTATCTACAGTTATAACATGTAAGTTAGTGGGAAAAGATCATTTGACATTCAGCTGTACAAGATTCAAATGAAATGTATTTGCAGGAATGCATCTCTGTTGAATCTTGGGACACCTATAGTAGTTATTTTTCATAAAATTTTTAAATCTTTTTAAAATTAAAAAAAAAAATAAATAAATAATAATAATTTTTTTTTTTGTTTTACAGAAAATGTCAACTCTTGACATTGTGAATATAAAATTGTGTTAATGTTCTTATGATCATGTTTTAGAATGGATAAATTGCTAGTAAAAATCGACAACCATATATAATACAGATATTTGCCCCCTATCTGTCTTAGAATGATTCCAAACAAAACATATCTGAGAATCAATATGTTGATTTATATCAAATAATAATGCATTATATACTGTATATAAATTTATATATTAGGTTTTCGATCTAAAAAGATTGGAAACCTAAAATACCAAAACTTACCTCCCAACTGCTTATGTATTGTATTAATGGATGAGATCGATTAAAGGGGTTTAGACATTAAAACTAGTTAAAATTTAAATTGCAAAGAGGAAAGTGTACCTTTCTCAATGCTTCAATTCTCCATAACATTTATATTTATATACAGTATATAAGTAATGTTACATCATTTCAGAATTATTTTTTGGAAGTACTTTACTGTACTGTTTACCATTAATTTCAAACTAGAGAATGTTTGTCCAAACTTAAATTGGATATCAGGGATACTGCAGTTTTTTTAGAGCATATAAATTTCTGTTTATTAGTAATGTTTTTTTTTCTTTTTCCCCTCTTGCTTTTTTTATTCAGGTCACCATCTGATGGTGAATGGAATCAGATAGAAAAAGGCCAGACAGATGAGGAAAAGAAAGCTGCTCATAAAAAGCAAAAGTAAGTAGTATCAAAATACTACTAATCTCAATAAGCCATCAACAAAATGTTTGGTCTATTGATAACTGTGCTACAATTGAAGTACAGGTAGGCTACATTTTACGGTGTTTCAGTTTACGGCATTTCACATTAACACTCTTTTAAAATAATATATATATATATAGATATAAAGAAAATTTGAAAATTCAAGCGTAAACACAGCACAGGCAGTGGGTACCTAGATGGCACTAGTGTCATTGTCAGTTGCTTTCTCCTCGTCGGCCAGTGTGCATGTGTTGTGAGCTGTGTCTTCAACTTTAATAATTTCCTGTGTTCATTAGTGCCGTATTATTTTAAATAAATCGTGCAATCATGTCTTCTAAGCATAGTAGTGAATCTGCCTGCAGATGTTAAAAAAACTCCAAATCTCTAACAATTGAAGTGAAAATGGACATTATTTGTTGTATGAAATCTGGTGAGTGCCTTTCGGAGGTGTGCAAGACCTTAAACTTAGCACCTTCTACTGTTACAACCATTATAAATAAATGCTGAGAAGATCAAGCAATCACATACAGGAATTGTTAATGTATGCATTCCTAGAACAACTTATTCAAGGAGTGAGATAACGGAGAAGTTATTAGTGTTGTGGATAGACGATAAGAACCAAAATAACATTCCTGTAACACATGCAGTGGTTATGGACAAGACTAGGAGCTTGTTCTGTGAAATTAATGAGGAATTGGAAGGGACTGAATCATTTTCGGCTAACAGTGGCTGGTTTTCCTGGTTCAAAAACTGGATCAGAATTCACAATGTAAAACTTACTGGTGAGGCGACTAGCACCGACACTGCAGGTGTCAAGGAATATTCTCCCATATTCCAAAAGTTAATGGATGAAGGCTGCTACACCCCAGACTTGATCTTTAATGATGATGAAACGGGACTGTACTGGAAGAAAATGCCTGGTAGGATGTACATTGTAAAGAGAGGTCTGCCCCTGGTTTTAAGGCTGAAAAAGATTGGCTTAGATTACCTCTGGGTGGTATTACATCAGGCACTTTTAAGTTAAAGCTGATATTGGTGTACCATTCAGAGAATCTGTGTGTTTTGATGGGCATTGTGAAGACTCGACGTCCTGTTTTCTGGTGCTCTAATAAGAAGGTTTGAGTGACCCAGATACATCACACTTTTGTCCAGAGGTGGCCCAGTTTTGTGCAGTAAACAAATTGCCCAAAAATGTGTTTATCCTCGACAGTGCTTCAGGACATCTGGCCAACCTTGAAGATATCCCTAACGATGTTCTGAATATGAAGGTTGTTTATTTGTCACCCAACACTACCTCACTGTTGCAGCCAATCGATCAGGGTGTTATTGCGACCTTCAAGGTCATACTATTTATGTATGACCTTCAAAGGAATTGTTGAGGCAGTGCAAGCATCTAACTTAGTGACTGTGAGGGACTACTGGAGGTCCTACAACATCCTTAAGGCCATAAGTAACATTGCTGCAGCCTGGAAAAAAGTGTCACAATCATGGATGAATGGTGTTTGGAGTAAATTGTGGCCTGATGCAGTGTCTGATTTTCTTGAGTTTGAGCCAGTTTCAGCAGTGGCTGAAGATGCCACTCGGATGGCTGAGAACGTTGGCCTTGACAAGGTTGACATTGATGGTGTCAGTGAGTTGCTGCAATGCCATGGTGAGCCTCTTTCATAGGCTTAGAGGAACTGGCTAAACAGAATTCTGAAGAGGAAGAGCAGGAGATTGTGCCAATTAGGACCCTCACCACAAAGACACTTTGATCAGATTTGGCACAAATACAAACAGGCTGTGAAACTCTATGTGATAATGATCCAGACTGAGAATGCAGCTTTTCCATCCAAAGAGCTGTTACTAACATATTGAAGTCCTACTACAATATGTAGAAGAGAGAAAGATTCACCAGATGTCATTGCTGAGTTCTTTTCTAAGGCCAAAGAACCTGCAGAACCTGTTGACCTTCCATCAGGCCCATCCCATTAACACCGCTGTCAAAGAACATCAGTGGGGGGGGGGGGCATAACTACATACTCCGAAGATGGCTCTACAGGAACGAAGTACTAGGTTAAATTTTTATTTAATTACTTATATTTTATCTATAAATATTATTTATATCTCATATTTATAAAATAACTACAAATATTTAATATAAAAACACTTATATTAACTCTTATGGCTCAATTTTTGTAGTGAAGGAACCTATCTCGTTTAAATACATTATAATACTTTCTCAATTTACACCATTTCAGCTAACAACCCTGAGGAGGTGGAATGTAACTCCTGCGTAAATTGGGGCCCACCTGTAGTTTCATTTCAGTGCAGCTTCAGGCTATTTTTGGCTGTACTGTTTATTTATTTATTTATTTTATTTTTTTTTTTTGTTTCATGAATCTTTTGTTATGTTAGTTTTTCTTTTAAAGGTTTTTTTAATGGTGTATATCGTGTTTATTATTCAAAACATGACACATCATTTACATAAATAATAAAATTAAACTATACATTCAGCAGGGTTTAACCACGAAATACCAACTGTATAGTACCACACTTGGGGGGGGGGTGAAGACCTGTGGTTAATTCTGCAGACAGGCTGATAGCGCATTGGGTTTTGTCACTGATTTACAGTAATTTTGCCAGCAGGGATAAGGAAGTGATTATATCATTGCATAAGGCAAAGGTTAGGTCACATCTTGACTGCTAAATACAGGTTGGGAAGCCTCATTTTGGATGGATATGGATCTGTTGGAATCAATGCAGAGAAGGTCACTGAGATGAGGGAAAAAGAAAGTTATTGCTACCAAGGAAGACTTAAATTATGCAAATTTCTGCAAACATTTCGAAAACCTGGCACCTAAATGCTGATGATATCCTTTTTCCTCTTGCTCACAGAACACATGGGGTGACATAAATTTAAATTGAGGAAGGATGGTTGCAAGAAGATGCACAGAAATTTGCCTTCGGCTAGTTGGTAGTTGATTGTGGAACAGACTTCCATGTGTTATTGTGAAAGTAGTTAGTGTGAAATAATTTTAAGGAAGAAATAGACAAATTCTTAGCAGAGATAGGAAGTGTTTCCTCTTTTTTGTGTGTGCTATATACGCTTTTTTTTTTTTTTTGCATCATTTGTCACTACTGATACTAAATCTCTTCCATCTTCATTCATTCATTATTGACAAACATTGTTTTGATTTTAAAAATAACATAGAACAATAATTTGTAAATGTAGTGGATTGGATAATTAATAACATGCTTAGCTTTTCTGAGCATCTGTTGTCTTTAATTCAGATTCTCCTGTTATATAAGTTATTTTTGGGGTCTTATTTCCCAAGTGTAACACCTTGAATTTTGCAGCAATAAAACATAGCTACCACTTTTCTCACCATCTCTGAATATTATCCAAGTCATTTTGAAGAGTGCTGTTTAGAACTTTCCATTAACTACTCTGCAAATCTTGTTATCATCTGTAAATTTTTACATCATACCTTATATTCCTTTGTTAGTGTCATTTAAGAAAATCAGAAACAACACTGGTCCTTGTCATTTCTTGAGGGATCTCACTTTTGACTCTAGTACAATCTTCATAGTAATCGTAACTCTCTGCCCATGCCGTGGACTGTCTAAAGTTCTTACTGCCATACAAACTTGTTCTAGCTTATATAGTGACCTCTTGTGCAGGACAGTCAAATGGTTTGCCAAAATCCAAATAAATAATTAAAAATAGCTAACCAAGTTAGTTAAACAGGATTTTTCCTTTTTCAAGACTGTGCTGTGTTTCAGTATACCATTCAATCTAGGTGCCCCTGTATTGCATTCTTATCATTGCTTCCATGATTTTTCATACCACTGAAATCAGACTTACCAGTCAGTTTGCTCCTGTAACCACCTTTATGAATTGGCTATACACTGGCACCTCCTAATCCAAAGGAATCTTTCCTCAATGATGCCCTCATAATTTATATTAATGGTTTAGTACACTGTCTTTCTGCCCCCTCCCTCAGAATTATTGAGTATATACCATCAACCCTAGGGGTCTTTATTGCCTTTGGGACAGATTTTTTTTCTGTTAAACATCTGTAATTTCATTATCACTTACATACAACTATTTCATGCTTAATTGTAGACATAAATGAAGCTGGAGATTTAGATACTAGCAAATTGTAATAAACTGTGTCCTTGTCTTGAACAAAATTAACATATTTATTTTGAAAGCTGATGTTTAGTTAAAGTGCTAAATTTTAGGCTGGAATGAGGAATTAAAGGATTTCATCCCTATAGTAATTTCACTGACATGATCAAGATTAGAAGATTTAAATGAATAGTCCAACCAAACAAAAGAATAAAAATCATGCAGGTCATCCTGTTTCACATGATCATATCAGTAATTTTCTATTTATTAGTTGCAACTATTAGTAAATTTTCTATGAACATTGGATAGTATGCCAATGGGCTTTTGGAAAAATTGTTATATTGTGTTAAGTAGACAACTGTTACACTTTATAATCATTATTTTCAAAACTGGGTATTTACCCATTAATCTCAAGGTCACTACTATTAGTCCATTATATAAGAAAGGTGATAAGAATAATCCTGCCTCTTTTAGACCAATCCACAAATCTAGCTCATTGACTAAAATTGTGGAACATACATTTTATAGACAAATAACTGCCTTTTTCCATAATAAATTACATCACTCTCATCATGGTTTTATTGAAGGAAGGTTGATGGTTACAAATTTACTGACAATGGAAGACGACATTAGGAAAGCACTTGCCAACAACAGACAGCTGGACATAATTTATATAGATCTTCAAAAAGCTTTTGATTCAGTTTCCCATAAAATATAATATCTATATAATATCAGTGTAGGTATACCATAGATAACTCTTAAGAAACTACGATGGTAGTTAGTTTGGGAGGCATTATTTGCTCTGTATCTCATATTGTACTCTTCCTTCACAACGAGTTTCCACGGTATTGCACTACTGTGAATTAGTAACGCTTCACTAATAGAGAAGACTATTGTTACTTATTCTCGGTGAGTACCACCACCCAGACGGCACCGTTTCAAAGCTATTGGCCTATCATCGGTCAGTTTCCACTACCTTGAATAAGCATTAATTATTCGAGGTAGTACAATACCGTGGCAACTTGTTGTGAAGGAAGGGCACAATACGAGATACAGAGTAAATAATGCCCCCCACACTAACTACCATCGTAGTTTCTTAAGAGTTATCTATGGTATATCTACACCGATATTATTTAGATATTAAACTCTTAACTCTCAAAGTATTATGCCTTGTGCATCTCTCATATTGTGTGATTATCTTCATAACTGGGTTGTCATGTCTGCAATACCAGGGTACCTGCCCACCCACCGATGATAGGCCAATAGCTTTGAAATGGTGCCGTCTGGGTGGTGGTACCTGAGAATAAGTAACATTAGTCTTCTCTATTGGTGAAGCGTTACTTATTCGAGGTAGTGCAATACCATGGCAACTAGTTGTGAAGGAAGAGCACAATATGAGACACAGAGCAAATAATGCCTCCCACACAACGATATTATATAGATATTAAACTCTTAACTCTTAAAGTATTATGCCTTGTGCATTTAGTTATTTTTAAATAAAATATAATGTAATAAACTTGCTGAACTGGGTGTAATAGGACTAGCTCTAACATGGTTTCAGGACTGTTTTCATAATAGAAAAAGTATAATTTGCTATAATGATGTTAGCATTAGCATTAGTAGAGGCATATGATGCAAGAAAGCAAGCTTATTCAGCATCAGCCAAAAAAAAAAAAAAAAAAAACACACCACTCCCATTTCACCCCTCCGTTCGTTCGAAATACCTGTCCAGTTGAGCCTTAAATTTGTTTAGGCTATCAACTTCAACAACAAGTGATGGAAGTCGGTTCCACCAACCAACCACCCGCTGGCCAAAGGCAAATTTCCGCACATCTATCCGACATCCGTCCTTCCTCAATTTGAATTTATGCCCTCTGAGGTGATTATTTTGAGCAAGATGAAGAATCCCATTGGCATTGAGCATGCTCAAACCATTCAAAGCCTTATACACCTCTATCAGATCACCTCGCCGGTGCCTAGTCTCCAGACTCTGTAACTCTGTAATTTGCAAAACTTAAGCCTTTCTTCGTAAGAGCAACCCTTTGTTCCATTCACTAATCTTGTTGCCCTTCTCTGTACCCGTTCCAGCAGCTCTACATCCTTCTTGAAATGAGGCCTCCAGACCTGTATACAGCACTCAAGATGTGGCCTAACCATTGCCTTATACAAGGGAATAATCACCTCCTTATCCCTGCTAGAAAAATTCCTGTGTATCATTGACAAGACACCATGAGCTACTCTTGCAGCTCGTCTGCACTGCTCAGAGAACTTCATATCTGCCTGCACAATTACCCCCAGGTCCTTTTCATTCTCTACCACTGTCAGTGTAGTACCACAGAGTTGATACGTTGCTCTGGGGTTGCTGTTTCCCATATGTAGTACTTTACATTTGTCAATGTTAAACTTCATTTGCCACCTCTCAGCCCATCTGTTCAACCTTTCCAGATCCTGTTGCAGCAGCATAGCGTCAGTAGTGTCCTTAACAACCCTGCCAACCTTTGTATCATCTGCAAACTTGGACATTAAACTTGATATCCCATCATCAATATCATTCATAAACACCGAAAACAACAACGGACCCAACACTGAACCCTGAGGAACTCCACTAATAACATTAGTCCACGTTGAGCAGTGTCCATTGATTACCACTCTCTGTCTTCTGCCACTCAACCATCCCCTTATCCATAGCAGTAATTTGCCTCCAATGCCACACGCCTCCAATTTGTGCAAAAGTCTTCCATGTGCAACAGTATCAAAAGCATTTCTAAGACCCAAATATACGATATCAAAGTTATTCCCTGCATCCAGTTCCTCTGTGACCACATCATAGTATCCAATCAAATTGGTCAGGCAAGACCTGCCCTTAACAAAACCATGCTGCATCTGAGCTGTAACTGAATTCTTGTCTAGATGATCCTGCAGTGCTTCTTTAACCAGTGCCTCCATTAATTTACCTGGAACAGAAGTTAAACTAACAGGTCTATAATTACTTGTGTCAGCCTTTGATCCTCCTTTGTGAATTGGGGTTACATTTGCACATCTCCAGTCTATGGGTACCTCCCCTGAGTCCAAAGAAGCTCTTATAATTATGGCTAGAGGTTTGCTTACTTCCTTTGCTGCCTCCTTTAATATAACTGGATAGATCCCATCCACCCCAGGTGCCTTTTTTATGTTTATCCTCAACAATCTCTCCTCCACTTTCCTCTCAGTTATTACAAAATCATCCAGCTCACTGCCAATGTTTACTTTACCTACATCATTCTCCTTCCTGAATAACTCCTCATGCGTGAATGTAGATGCAAAATACTCGTTTAGATTTTTAGCCACCTGAGCAGGATCCTCAACTGTTGAACCATCAATATCCAGTGGACCAATCCGATTCATCCCTTTCCTTCTTGAGTTTAAATAGGTAAAGAACTCTTTTCTGTTTTTCTTTGCATCCTTTGCCAAGGATTTCTCATAATCTGCCTTTGCCTGCCTAATCTCCTTTGTGACTTGGTTACAGACCAACTTATATCTATCATAGGCTTGTATGTATCCCATGCATTTTTCTTCTCTGCCACATGTCTCATTAGTTCATCTGACAACCATTTAGGCCTAAACCTTGAACAATATTTCTTAGTTGGTATGTAAAGCCTGGTAGCCTCCAAGATTAGTTCCTTGAATGCTTCCCATTTTGAGTTTGCTGTTGGTAACATCATCAGTTGGTCCCACTGTACAGAATTTAAATACTGTCTCAGACCATCATAGTCGCCTTTACGAAAACAAAAACCCTTCCCTTTACCTCTGATGGTAGTTACCTCCTTGAGTAAATCCCACTTCAACACACTGTGATCACTGCCACCTAGTGGTTCATTTATCTGCAGATTCTTAATGCATGAAGAATCACTACTGATAATCAGATCAAGAGTATTGCTCCCTCTTGTTGCCTCACGAACATGCTGATGTAGAAAACAATCATCCAATAAATCCACAAAAGCCTTGCTAGTGTGCGAGTGACCAACTCACAAATTCCAGTCAATATCTGGGAAATTAAAATCCCCCATTATAAGACTCTCTGATTTACTGGCCCACTCTGTTTCCCTGTACAATATCTTCTTATACTCATCAGAGTCATTAGGCCTATAGCACACTTCTACTCTCAATTTTGATTTCCCTATGCTTATGTCACACCAAACTGACTCGACACTGCCCTGTCCATCGATGTCGACTGGCTTCACTTCCTTGGACTTTATGTGTTTCTTAACTAATAGCATAACCCCTCCTCCCCTCCTGTCCTGTCTATCCTTTCTATACACATTGTATTCCCCAAATTCCAGTTCCGCATTCCTTATATCTGTGTGACACCACGTCTCTGATATCCCAACAATATCTGCCTTTGATGTTTTGAGCAATACCTCAAATTCATCAAATTTATTTACCAAACTCCTAGCATTGCTGTACACGCAGGTATACATGCACCTGTTTCTATTCTTGGCTACCCTAACACAACCCATGTGTTTACTTGTACCGCAATGACTCCCAGCAGTCTCTGAAATATCCTGCATCTTGTTTTTCAGGCTTCTGCTCATTTCAATAGAAGCAGTGCAAGAATCACTTCCACCTCTGCCAGTGGCTACTGTTAATCTATTAGTCCTTGTATCCCCCCAACTAGCAGTTTTCCGACCCACCTAACACTGCCTCGACAGCATCAGCAAAAATTCTTGCACCCTTTCTATTTAAGTGCATCCCATCCCTGTAGAAGCAATCTCTCCTGTTAACAAGTACAGTCCAGGGTGAAAAAAATTCTACCCCTTGAGCCTTGCACAATCCCTCCAGGGCCGAATTGATCGACAAGGCTCTCATCATATACTCCCTCCTATCGTGTCTGGGCAGAATTGCAGACACTTTCAAATTCAACCCTAATTCACGGCTTTTTTTCAACAGTGACCTGTACTTGTTAAGTAATTCCACTGGTCTCCTACTCTTAATATCATTAGTGCCAACGTGTACAACTATATCACCTTTTGTGCCCTTAAAAAGAAAGGGTACAAAAGTTAGAAAGGGTACAAAAGAAATTAACCAGTCTTTGGATTGTGAGGAGCTACAAAAAGGTATTCAATTGATTTACAACTGGATTAAAGGCCATGGACTAAATCTAAATTAATAAATGTAATGCCATTTCCATAACTGATCCCTATGAACAATTAGTTATCTGTTATAATTACACTTTAGAATCAGTGCATATTAAAATAATACGTGAAATTCAGGATTTAGGGATTTTAAGAACAGGTAATGGCTCTTATACATCTCATATTATTAAAATAACTGTAAGATCATCTAAAATACTTGGTTTTATCAATAGAGCTTGTTTTGATTTTGTTGGCCCTGATATCCCAAAACTGGCTTAAACATCATTTGTTTGTCCAATTCTCAAATATGCCATGCAAGTGTGGAACCCTTTTGGGAAAAAAACAATATTAATATGTTAGAAAGGGTACAAAAATCTCTCATCAGGTTTTTAGTTTACAAATCAGATTTAGACTTTTTTATGCATAAATATAAAGATTAGTGTAAAATTTTTAACCTTCCCACTTTAAAAGATAGGAGGAATATGTTTTATTCCTTCTGAATTGATCATTGAGTACAATGAACAATTGTACAGAGAAATAGAGTGGGCTAGTAAATCAGAATGTCTTATAATGGGGGATTTTAACTTGCCAGATGTTGACTGGAACTTGTGGATTGGTCACTCGCACACTAGTAAGACTTTAGTGGATTTATTGGATGATTGTTTTCTGCAGCAGCATGGTCGAGAGGCAACCAGAGAGAATAATACTCTTGATCTGGTTATCAGCAATGATCATTCGTGTATTAAGAATTTTCAGATAAAGGAACCACTAGGTGGCAGTGATCACAGTGTACTGATGTGGGATTTACTCAAAGATATAATTACCATCAGGGGTAAAGGACAGGGTTTTTGCTTTCATAAAGGTGAGTACAATGGTCTCAGACAGTTTTTAAATTCTATACAGTGGGATCAACTGATGACGTTACCAACAGCAAATTCTAAGTGAGAAGCATTCAATGAATTAATCGTGGAAGCTACTAAAAGTTTCATACCTATTAAGAAATATTGTTCAAGGTTTAGGTCTAAATGATTATCGAATGAACTAATGAGACTCGTGACAGAGAAGAAAAATGCATGGGATGCATATAAATTATCAGGCAACACAGAAGCCTATGGCAGATATAAGCTAGTCTGTAATCAAGTCACAAAGGAGGTTAGGCAGGCGAAGGCAGATTACGAGAAATCTTTGGCAAAGGATGCTAAGAAAAACAGCAAGGATTTCTTTACTTATATTATATAAACTCTGAAAGGAAGGGGATAAATCTGATTGGTTCACTTGATATCGATGGTTCGACTGTTGATGATCCTGCTCAGATAGCAAACAAACTGAATGAGTATTTTGCATCTACATTCGCACATGAGGAGTTATTAAGCTTTGAAAATGGCAGAAGGTTATCAAATTGTAGCAGGGTGCTTAATGATTTTGTAATAACTGAGAGCAAAGTGGAGGAGAAATTGTTGAAGTTACACATAAGAAAGGCACCTGGGGCAGATGGGATCTATTCAGTTATATTAAAGAGGCGGCAAAGGAAGTCAGCAAACATTTAGCCATAATTATGAGAGCATCCTTGGACTCAGAGGAAGTCCCCACGAACTGGAGATATGCAAATGTATTCCCATTTCACAAAGGAGGATCGAAGGGTGACACGAGTAATTACAGACCAGTTAGTTTAACTTCTGTTCCGGGTAAAATAATAAGCCACTGGTTAAAGATGCCTTGCAGGATCATCTAGATAAGGCTGCAGCAATAATTCAGACACAGCATGGGTTTGTTAATGGAAAGTGTTTTCTGACAAATTTGATTGGATATTGGATGTGGTTACAAAGGAACTGGATGCAAAAAAGTAATTTTAATATCATATACTTGGATTTCAGGAAAGCTTTTGACACTGTTGCACATGGAAGACTACTGTACAAATTGGAGCAGAATGGTATTAAGGGTAAGTTGCTACAATGGATAAAAGGATGGTTGAGTGGGAGAAGACAGGGGTGGTAATCAATGGGTGCTGCTCTTCGTGGACTAATGTTATTAGTGGAGTTCCACAGGGTTCGGTGTTGGGTCCACTGTTGTTTTGTATATTTATCAATGATATTGATGAAGGTATATCAGGCTTAGTGTCGAAGTTTGCAGATGATACAAAGGTTGGCATGGTTGTTAATGGCAGTGTGCTACTGCAACAGGATCTAGAAAATTTAGGCAGATGGGCTGAGAAATGGCAACTGAAGTTTAACCTTGACAAATGCAAAGTACTGCATATGGGCAGAAGTAACCCCAGAGAAACGTACCAACTGTGAGGTACTACACTTAAGGTGGTAGAAAATGAAAAAGACCTGGGAGTAATAGTGCAGTCAGATATGAAATTTTCCGAGAAATGCAGACAAGCTGCCAGGGCAGGTCATGAGGTTTTGTCAATGATATATAGGAATTTTGCTAGCAGGGAAAAGGAGGTGATTGTCTCTCTGTATAAGGCAATGGTCAGGCTATGCCTTAAGTACTGCGTACAGGTCTGGAGGCCTTATTTTAGATTTGCTTGAGCGTGTACAGAGAAGGGCAACAAGATTGGTGAGGGGAATGAAGGGATTCTCTTACCAAGAGAGGCTTAAGTTCTGCAAATTGCAGTGATTGGAGACTAGTCACCTGCACGGTGATCTGATTGAGGTGTATAAGGCCTTGAATGGGTTGAGCACGCTGAATTCTGATGGGATTCTTCCACTTGTTCAGATTACGAACCTAAGGGGGCATAGATTCAAATTAAGTAAAGACAGATGTAGAATAGATGTGCTGAAATTTACCTTTAGCCAGTGGGTGGTTAATTGGTGGAACAAACTTCCATCTTTCGTTGTGGAAGTTGATAGGTTAAATAAATTTAAGGAGGAACTGGACAAAGATTTAGAGGGAATGGTTGTGTGATTTTTTTTTTTTTTTGGCTGATGCTGCATACACTTGCTTTCTTTCATCACATGCCACTACTACTACTACTACTCCTCCTCCTTCCCCCCTTCCTGTCCTCTCTATCCTTTCTGTACACATTGTACTCTCCAAATTCCTATTCTGCACTGCTTATGTCTGTGTGACACCATGTCTCTGATATTCCAACAATATCTGCCTTTGATGTCTTGTCTAGCACTTAAAGCTCATCAAATTTATTAACTATACTCCTAGCATTGTTGTACATGCAAGTACGGGTAGTCGTCAACTTGCGATCATGTTAGGTTCCGACTTAGCGTTCGTAAAGCGATCTGGATGTAAATCATACCAGTTTAGGTAAATCAGACACTGTGTACAACACAATTGGTTTATTATTTACAAAAATAAAAAATATTATGAAAAGGATATCATATACTGTATAAAATATAAAAAATATTTTATCTTAAAGAACTAAACAAAACATATGTAGAAAATAGATAAGAAATATTTTACTGACCACTCGTGCTTGGCTGCAGGTCATCAGTGCCGCCACTTGATGTAGTGGGAGTTGTTTTTCTCATTAACATGTTGATTTTTGTTTGTATTGTTTGTTTCCTTTTCTGCTCGTAAATTTCACGGTATTGCTGAAAAGCATCTTGTACCATTCGTTCAATCCCTGCAAATCGTTCGATGTTTGGGTCCATTTCCTCAAAATGTGTAAGAAGTTTATTTAGTAGAGAAAAACCTTCAGATAACCCTCTAGTGGTGAATTTTCTTTCTGGTTCTTCCTCATCTTCATTTTTCTCTTCTTCATCCTTTCTTCTTCTTCCAAAGTGATAAGTTCTTCATTCGTAAGTTCTCCAGATTCTTGCTCTAGCAGCTCCTCAACATCTTCCACTTCAATCTCTAAAGGAAGTCCATTTGCCAGTGTTACAATATTTTCCTTAACCATTTCAAGTTCATGTTCACTATCAAATTCATCAATAGTATTAACAAAATGCTGGACACAGTTTTTCCAGATTCCATTCATGCATTTCTTTGTCACAGCCTCCCACGTGGCCGCAATATTTTTGATGCATTTATAAAAATCGTACTGTTTCCAAAACTCTCACAAAGAAAGTCCTGAGTCGGCATCTGTTGCGGCTATAGCTTGGGCAAAAGTGGTTCGAAGATAGTGTGCCTTAAATGCGGCAATCGCCCCCTGGTCCATAGGCTGAATGAGTGGAGTTGTATACATACAATCTTGTATGTATGCTCAGTTCAGACTGAAACGTGGTGCAAGATGCAGTCGTAAGTCGATCAGTTGTAAAGCGCATAGGTCGTAAGTCGACGACTACCTGTATACAAGCATCTGTTTCTACTCTTAATTACACTAACACAGCCCATGTATTTATTTGCTCCACTATGACTCTCAGCAGTCCTGGAAATCTCCATTGTCTTGCTTTCCCAACTGCTGCTCATTCTGATAGCAGTGCAAGAATCACTTTTGCCTCTGCCTGCGACCACTGTTAACCTTTTAGTCTGTGTATCCCCCCCAAGCTAGCAGTTTTCCGACCCACCTAACACTGCTTCGATAGCATCAGTAAATATTCTTGTGCCCTTTCTATTTAAGTGTACCTTATCCCTGTAGAAGCAGTCTCTCCCGTCGGTCAGAGCAATATGGCCTTAGTTGGTAATGCTCCTAAAAACCAAATAACAAACAAACAAACAACTCTCCTGTCGGCAACACAGACCAGGCTGAAAAAAATTCTACCCCTTGAGCCTTGCATAATCCCTCCAGGGCTGAATTGATCGACAAGGCTCTCACCATATACTCCCTCCTATCGTGTCTGGGCAGAATTGCAGACACTTTCACATTCAAACCTAACTAGCGAACGTTTTTTCAACATTGAACTGTACTTGTTGAGTAAATCTGCAGATCTCTTACGCTTAATGTCATTAATTCCAACGTGTATAACAATATCACCTTTTTGTGCCCTTAAAATATATCTGCTCTACAATGTCATCAACTTTTGCCCCTGGCTGACATACCCTGGTGCTGTTCCACCTATCCTTCTTGCATTGCATAGTATATTCCCCGTCTCCCTGACAATAGAGTCACCAACAATAACTAGTTCCTTTGGGACCAGCACATCCTGCCTTGGAGATTGCCTCTGTGTTGCCTGATGCACAGGAGTGAGCTCTGCCATTGAGCTAGGTGGCTGAGAACTTGATAGGATATATATGCAGAGGAAGAAATATTTGTGTTGTGCTTATGCCAAATGATCCTTAATAGAGAAAGGTGAACTTGCCTAGAAATCTGAGTGTCAATGAAGATATATAGTACTTAATATTGTGCGTGAGTTGAAGGTAAAGAAGATGAAAGAAGACACGTAGTTGACTGTAGCCTTGAATTTCTATAGATTGTAATTTTCAGAAAATATATATAAAGGGAGGTTTTTCTGAAAAATGGAAGTGGAAGAAAGAAAGTTTGTTCTGTGAGTTTTAAGTTGGGCAGTAAAAGGATGCTTACTGGTTACGGAAAGTGTTTGGACTGGTTTGGAAGAGAGAGAGAGAGAGTGTAGAAATTATAAAAGCCAATTCAGAAGAAAAGTGTCCATGGAAGTATCTACAGAAAAGGCATGCAACAGAACATCAGTGAGACAGAGAGTGAGGAGACTTTGTTAGAGATGGGTCATTAGAGATGGAATCTAGAAGCCTGAAAGAGGTTTTAGGGACACCGCCCCCAGATGTTGGAACAGTATTTCATGGTGGGATGGATTTGCAATTGTACAGAGTGATCAGATGTTTGGAAGAAAAGTAACACCAAGAGTGAAAGAGAAAACTCAGTGTTTTAGATGCAGAGGAAGGAATATTTGTGCTTATACCAGATGATCTTTAATAAAGAAACGTGATGTTGCCTAGAAATCTGAGCATCAATGAAGATAAGCATAGGAGCAGAAGAAACTTTTTTGCGAGATATAAGACAGGAAGTTTTAAAAGGATTGAAATCAACTAATGTTAGCTTTGCCCCATAGGAGAATTACCTGGAGATAAAAATTTAGGGGAGACGTAGTGGATATTCAAGATGGTGAAGCTCTTTGTACAGGATATGATTTCTCAAACTGGAAGATAGATGCAATCAGCAAAACTATGGATAGGAATTCCAGTTTATTAATGATCTTCCTCTTGTTTATTAATGATCTTCTCTGAATGGTCATTCAGAGAAGATCATTAATAAACAAGAGGAAGAGAGTGGGAGAAAGAAATGAACCTTGGGAACACCTGAATTAGTGGTGAAGTGAGCAGTCAGAGAGAAAACTGGATAAACAATAACAAAAAACAGTTGACAATCCATAAGATAAAAGCTTATTTAGATGACCTTTGTGCCAAACACAATCAAAAGCCTTTGAAATGTCAAGAGCAACTGCTGGAGTTTTGCTAAACTTTTCCACTAAATTTGTCAATAGATGGGTAACATAAGACAGTTTTCTGTCAGTGTTGAGCCAGTGGATTAACACTGAAGGAATCCGTAATGGCGATTAATGATCAGTTTGAAAGTTTCTAGATAGTTTGAGTTGGTGGTTAATAAATTTCTCCATTACTTTAGAATGAGTAGAAGTAAGTGCAATGGGATGATAATTGGATGGAAGGAATTTGTCGTTTTTTTAGGAACTGGCTGGATATGATTGAATAAAACGACATAGAATGGCGGTAAGCTCAGTAGCACAGGTTTTAAGAACAAGTGGAGAAATACCATCAGGACCTGGAGCTTTCTTAGCATCAAGATTCATCAAAATCCTTCTGACATCCTTTTTACGGAAGACAGCAGGAAGCATTGAATGGATATTGATGATCTTAATAAACCACCTCCCACTAGAAATGGTGGGAGGTGGTTTATCAAGATCATCAATACACAAGCTGAAATAAAAATAGGATGCTGGCTTATTTTTTTGGCTGAAGTGGCAATAGAACCATCTGGTTTTAACAGAGATTGACAAAAGTTGCAGCCAATAGCTTTGGCAAGAGACCAGAATGCTTGGCTACCATTAGGGCAAGAAGCAAGTTTTCTACTCTTAGCTTGTTCAAACTCTAGTTTGGACTGATTAATAACTGCTTTACAATTGTTGCAGGCTTTGGTGTAGGCAGAAAATGAAACTGAAGAATTAGAAACAAGCCAATTACGATATGCAACGTTCTTCTCTTGAACAGCCTTAGAACATTTATTGAAAAACCAAGGTTTAGATAAAGGACAAGATTTTAAGGTGGAGTGTGGAACAAAGGATTCCATATCTACAAGAATAATTTCACTGACATGATCTGAGCAAACATTGACACCAGAAGATTTAGAACAGTAATACAACCAAGGAAAAGAAGATTAGAAGGCTTGCAATCATCCTATTTGGCATTTTTCCAAACAACATGGACACGAGAGAAAGGCTCCATTAGAGAAGAGGCCATCACCAAGTTGTGATCTGAGGTGTCTAGAGGACCACTCACCTTGACTGTGTACTTAGAAAGGTTGTTTGTGAAAAAAAGATCAAGCATGTTAGCTGCATTGTTAGGATTGTCTGGTATTCTGGTACGTAAATGATCAATCTGTGCAAGATCATTAGTAATTGCAAAAGCCTCAGCATCTGGACCAGCTGGGTCCTTGTGACTAGAAAACGGAAGCCAGCTGGAGTTGTGAACATTAAAATCACCAAGGAAACTTACTTCACTGTTAGGAAAGTTGGACTGGAGAAGTCAAGTTTCAAAGAGAGGAAGTGAAAGAGTTCCAAGTGATTAGTGGCATTGGGAGAACAATAGTGGCAACAGATGAATTTGACAGAATGTGCTAGAGAGAGAGATTTTAAGCCAGATAAGATCGAAAAGTGGAGATTCCAAATTACTGTGTCTGAAAGCAAATATCTGAATTAACATATGCAAGTGTACCACCTTTGAAGTGAAAGGAATCATACAGTAGGTAATTCAGACAACTGAGATGAGTAGTGGTTGAATCAACCGATAACTGAGATTCTGTCAGAAAAAGTACATGGGGTTTTGTAGACTAATTTGGAAATGGTCGTCATTAGAACTGAGACTAGTATTTTGTGAAATGAATGAGGAAGTGTGTGGGAAGTTTAGATCTTTTTGCGGTTAAGTTCTACTAGTTTGACAATTCATGTGTATTCAGAAGTAAGAAAGGGTGGCAAAGGCATGCTATATGAAGTAATAAAATTTTTGGATGGTGTACACATGGTAAGAATATACCCAGCTCGTTGACATAACGTGGCCTCGACAATGTGCCCACCCCCATACACACTACTCCGACTCCCTCCAGTCACTATCTGGCAGGGTAGAGGCAGCAAGATTATATACTAGCTGGAAGGAAGCCTAGGCAGCAAGATTATATGGTGGAAGGAAGCCTGAGGCTTATGCTACACCAGCCAAAAAAATTTGAGTTACCCTGAGAGAGAGAGAGACAGAGTCAGGAGTAGAAGGTAATCACCAAGAAAGAGAAGAATGATGATATCCAGTATCCAGCTCAGGATCCTGGGTGTGCCAAGCCCATACTCACCAGATGTGAGTTCCTGGGGTTATCTGCAATCCTTCTGGAGAGTTACTAATAGGTTCACTCTGGTAGACTTGATATGGTGCATTAAAGTATATGAGATGAAAGTTGGGAAGTAAACAGGCTGAAGGGATTAATGAAATTTTTGTATATATTTATACACAAGACAACCTAGCATGGCCTTGTCAGGGTCCCCCCCCCCCTCCATACATATGGCTAGACTCCATCCAGTCACAGTTGGCAGAGTGGAGACAGCAAGATTATACCCTATATGAATTTGGATGCTTTCTAAAACACTACAAATATAAATGGAATATGTAGCACAGTTGGCTTTTGAAAACTTTTAAAGCTGTGCCCTCAAATTGTAAGAGGAATATTAATAATGGCAAATGATAGGAGAAATCAAGCTAATACAGTCTTAGCAAAAAAAAAAAAAAAAATAAATAAACACTTCCCGCCACATCATTTGTCCAACCTCTAATAATTTTTCTAGTTCTTCCTTAAATTTATTCAAACTATCCACTTGCACAACACCAGATGGAAGTTTGTTCTGAGTCAACTACTTACTGGCCAGTGACAAATTTCCACACAGCTATTCTGCAACCATCTCTCCTCAATTTAAATTTATGCCCCTTTGTATGTTGCTTGAACAAGAGGAAGGATGCCATCTGATCTCCTCACAAGTGCCTAGTTTCCAGAAGTTGAAATGTGCAGAATTAAAAAGTCTTTCATGGTAAGAGTATCCCATTCTCTTCTTGACTAATCTGGTTGCTCTTCTTTGCTCCTATTTTAAGAGATTTGCATCTTTAAGTGATTCTTCCAAACCAGTATTCAGAACTCAAGATGCGTCCTAACCATTGCCTTATCCAATAGAGACAAGATAATCATCCTATCCCTACTGACAAATTCCTGTATATCAGGTACAAAATGCCATAAACTGTCCAAGCAGCCTGACTACACAATTACCTCATTTTTTTGTTCTTCACTACCCTCATTGTACCACACAGTTGGTGTGTTACTCTGGGATGTAAGGTACTTCCTTTGGGTAGTAGTTGTAATTACTACCAAAGGGAAGTATATTACATTTGTCAATTTTAAACATCAGTTGCCACTTACCAGCCCTTGTTCCTAAATTTTCTAGATTTGTTGCAGTAGCATATCTTGATTACTGTCATTAGCCACTATGCCAACCTTTGACTTATCTGCAAACTTAGACATTAATCTTGATATGCCGTCATCAGTATCATTAATAAATAATAAATATTGAAAAAAGTCGTGAATTAGGGTTGAATTTGAAAGTGTCTGCAGTTCTGCCCAGACACGATAGGAGGAAGTATATGATGAGAGCCTTGTCGATCAATTCGGCCCTGGAAAGATTGTGCAAGCCTCAAGGGGTAGAATTTTTTTCAGCCTGGTCTCTACTTGTTAACAGGAGAGACTGCTTCTACAGGGATGGGATACATTTAAATAGAAAGGGTGCAAGAATATTTGCTGATGCTATCGAGGCAGTGTTAGGTGGGTCGGAAAACTGCTAGCTTGGGGGGATACAAGGACTAATAGATTAAAAGTAGTCACTGGCAGAGGTGAAAGTGATTCTTGCACTGCTTCTATTGGAATGAGCAGCAGCCTGGAAAACAAGATGCAGGGTATTTCAGAGACTGCTGGGAGTCATTGTGGTACAATTAAACACATGGGTTGTGTTAGGGTAGCTAAGAATAGGAACAGGTGCATGTATACTTGCAAGTACACCAATGCTAGGAGTTTAGTAAATAAATTTGATGAATTTGAGGTATTGCTTAGAACATCAAAGGCAGATATTGTTGGGATATCAGAGACGTGGTGTCACACAGAAATAAGGAATGCAGAACTGAAATTTGGGGAGTACAATGTGTACAATACACAAGATAGGAAGGGAGGAGGGGTTATACTACTAGTTAGGAAACACATAAAATCCAAGGGAGTGAAGCCAGTTGGCATTGCTGGACAGTGCAGTGTCGAGTCAGTTTGGTGTGACATAAGCATTGGGAGATCAAAATTGAGAGTAGGAGTGTGTTATAGGCCTAATGACTCTGATGAGTATAATAAGGAACTGTACAGGGAAATAGAGTGGGCCAGTAAATCAGAGAGTCTTATAATGGGGGATTTTAATTTCCCAGATATTGACTGGAATTTGTGGGTTGGTCACTCACACACTAGCAAAGCTTTTGTGGATTTATTGGATGATTGTTTTCTACATCAGCATGTTCGGGAGGCAACTAGAGGGAGTAATACTCTTGATTTGATTATCAGCAGTGATTCTTCATACATTAAGAATTTGCAGATAGAGGAACCACTAGGTGGCAGTGATCACAGTATGCTGAAGTGAGATTTACTCAAAGAGTTAACTACCACCAGGAGTAAAGGGAAGGGTTTTTGCTTTCAGAAAGGTGACTATGGTGGTCTGAGACAGTATTTAAATTCTATACGGTGGGACCAACTGATGATGTTACCAACAGCAAATTCAAAATGGGAAGCATTCAAAGGATTTATCTTGGAAGCTACTAGGCTTTACATACCAACTAAGAAATATTGTTCAAGGTTTAGGCCTAAATGGATGTCAGATGAACTAATGAGACATGTGGCAGAGATGAAAAATGCATGGGATACATATAAATTAATGAGTGACATGGAAGCCTATGATAGATATAAGCTGGTCTGTAACCAAGTCACAAAGGAGATTAGGCTGGCAAAGGCAGATTATGAGAAATTCTTGGCAAATGATGCAAAGAAAAACAACAGAGTTCTTTACCTATGTAAACACTAGAAGGAAAGGGATGAATTAGATTGGTCCACTGGATATTGATGGTTCAACTGTTGATGATCCTGCTCAGATGGCTAACAAACTAAATGAGTATTTTGCATCTACATTCACCCATGAGGAGTTATTCAGGGAGGGGAATGCCAGAGGTGAGTTAAACTCTGGAAGTGAGCTGGATGATTTTGTAATAACTGAGAGGAAAGTGGAGGAGAAATTGTTGAAGATAAACATAAAAAAGGCACCTGGGGTGGATAGGATCTATTCAGTTATATTAAAGGAGGCAGCAAGGAAGTAAGCAAACCCTTAGCCATAATTATGAGAGCTTCTTTGGACTCAGTGGAGGTACCCATGGACTGGAGATGTGCAAATGTGACACCAATTCACAAAGGAGGATCAAAGGGCAACACAAGTAATTATAGACCTTTTAGTTTAACTTCTATTCCAGGAAAATTAATGGGGGCACTGGTTAAAGAAGCACTGCAGGATCATCTAGACAAGACTTCAGTTATAGCTCGGACACAGCATGGTTTTGTTAAGGGGAAGTCTTGCCTGACCAATTTGATTGGATACTATGATGCAGTCACATATGAACTGGATGCAGGGAATAACTTTGATATTATATACTTGGATCTTAGAAAGGCTTTTGATACTGTTGCACATGGAAGACTGCTGCACAAATTGGGGCAGTAAGGCATTGAAGGAAAATTGCTGCTATGGATAAAGGGGTGGGTGAGGGGGAGAAGACAGAGAGTGGTAATCAATGGACACTGCTCATCGTGGACTAATGTTATTAGTGGAGTCCCTCAGGATTCAGTATTGGGTCCATTGTTGTTTTCTGTATTTATAGATGATATTGATGATGGCATATCAAGCTTAATGTCCAAGTTTGCAGATGATACGAAGGTTGGCAGGGCTGTTAAGGACACTAATGACAGTACGCTGATGCAACAGGAACCAGAAAAGTTGAGCAGATGGGCTGAGAGGTGGCAAATGAAGTTTAACATTGACAAATGTAAAGTACTACATATGGGAAGCAGCAACCCCAGAGTGACGTATAAACTCTGTGGTACTACACTGACAGTGTTAGAAAACGAAAAGGACCTGGGGGTAATTGTGCAGGCAGATATGAAATTTTCTGAGCAGTGCAGATGGTCTGCAAGAGTAGCTCATAGTGTCTTGTCAATGATATACAGGAATTTTTCTAGCAGGAAGGAGGTGATTATCCCCTTATATAAGGCAATGGGTCAGGCCACACCTTGAGTACTGTATACAGGTCTGGAGGCCTCATTTTAAGAAGGATGTAGAGCTGTTGGAATGAGTACAGAGAAGGACGAGATTAGTGAATGGAACAAAGGGTTGTTGTTACAAAGAAAGGCTTAAATTTTGCAAATTACATTGTCTGGAGACTAGGCAACTGTGAGGTGATCTGATTGAGGTGTATAAAGCCTTGAATGGTTTAAGCATGCTCAGTGCTGATGGAATTTTTCCTCTTGCTCAGAATAATCATTTGAGAGGGCATAAATTCAAATTGAGGAAAGAGAGATGTAGGATAGATGTGTGGAAGTTTGCCTTTAACCAGCGGGTGGTAGGTTGGTGGAACAGACTTCCATCCTTTGTTGTGGAAGTTGATAGCCTAAATAAATTTAAGGCTGAGCTGGACATGTACTTGGAATGAACGGAGGGGTGAAATGGGAGCGGTTTTTTATTGTTTTGGCTGATGCTAATTCTGGAGGATCCACTAATAAATTTAGTCCAAGAACAATGGTCCCCGTTGATAACCACTCCCTATCTCCCCCACTGACTCATCTCTTTATCCCTAGTCATAACTTGACTCTAATGCTGCACTACACGAGGTGTGTCAATAAAGTTCCTGGACTGGTGCAGTTTTTTGCAGTGAGTGTGAAAATAAGCAGAAGTGGTGGTATGTTGTAGTTCAAACTGCCTGCAACAGATGGTGGTACAGAGATTGGCAAGTAGGCTAATAGGTTGCAAGTAACAACCAGTTTCATTAATAGCATTAACATTTCTTGTCATAATTTTGCAATAGAGCGATGAACAAATATCATATTTTGTTTAACTTGGAAAAATCTGCAACAGAAACATATGAAGCGTTAAAAACTGTGTGTGGTGATGAAAATTTAAGCCATGCCAGTGTTCTTGAATGGTATAAGCAGTTCAAAGACAGACATTAAGATGTTTGCGATGACCTGAGAAGTGGTTTGTTATTTGGTTTTTAGGAGCATTAACAACTAAAGCCATATTGCTCCTGGGATATTCAGTGGTCATGGGCTCGAACCCCGGTCTAATCAAGAAGCATGTGCTACGCACTGCTGCTCCTGCCCACCTGGCTACGGAGGCGCCCTGAGAAGTGGGCATCCATCAATCTCTCGACAAAGTTGCAAAAGTTTGGGAAATCGTGGCAAGGGATTGTTGTTTGATCCTCAGATATGAATAAGGTGATTGTAAAATTTTGCATGAAGATTTAGGGAAAAGCAAGGTCTGTGCAAAATTTGTGCCCCGTTGCCTCGTGTGAGTAGAAGCAATGACTAGTGTCATCATAGAAGGACTTCATCCAGACTTTTCAAGCAATCCTGTTGTCCTTGACTGTATTGTCTCTGGAATTGAGTGTTGGAAGTTTTTGTACTCCCCAAAGAATGAGGGCATGCTGTGAACTTAAAATCATCACCAAGTCCCAGAACATTTTGTTTACAGAAGTCCAGAATCAGGACAATGCCGGTCATGTTTTTTGACAAACAGAGCATGATTCACAAGGAATTCATACCTGAAGGGGAGAAAGTTAATGCTGTGTTCCACATACAAGTACTTCAAAGACTATTGAAGCACATTTCCTGGGTGAGGCCACAATTTTGAGAGAAAGGCAGCCGGTTCTTGTTGCACAACAGTGCACATCCATTTCCTTTATTATTGCATCATAGTATTGGACCTCATTGTGATGCCTATCATAATCTCAAAGAACATAATAACCTATACTTGATGATAGAGAAGATGGGACTAATGTGATATCACACCGTTCATCTCCACAGTATTATTAAAGTTATTCAAGAGTTGTCTAAAAGGTGCCACTTATTCTTACAGTAAAGTGTGCTATAACTTCTATAGTTCAGTATATTTCCTGATTTCAAACTCATGCCATGATGTAAGAGAATGCAAATGCGAACAGTGGTCTAAGGGGACGACTGCATTTAGGAGCAGAAATCAAAAGGCCTTTAAATTTGTTTACATGATTAATGTCTGTGCCTGTATTTGGGTCTGTCTTCGGCAGTTCATCAAAAGTTGGAAACAGAAAGGCCCTAGTCAAGAAATGCCCACACAGAAGTTACTAAAAAGATTACTAGTATCACATTCTAACCCTCAAGTTAAAAATTGCTCACTTTGAAAGATTATGTGATGTAACGGACACTTTTCATGAGACCAGTGTGATACATACAATACTGAGTTTGTTAATGGACCGTCCAGTGATATTGTAACTTGAGCTCGACTGACTTTGACATACTGGCTGTTTCGAGAAGCTATGGCAAAGCATTTCACAGTAATAAATGGCTCCTCTATTCAACTCTCTCACTGAAAATTTTTTGAATGGATATTTACCATTTTAGAAAACCAGCGATAAGAGATAATGATAACGAAAGTTAATTGAAATTGGCAAAAAAATGAATCATTAAGAAATACTGGAATGGATGTATCAAAATTATGCATGATGGCAGTTTTGTGTACTGGAGTTGCCAGCTGCTGTATGTACTCTGGTACCGTTATCTAGTATGAAAGTTTTGTTCCGAGAAACATTAGGCAGGCATGAACAGATAGTTCCAAATGTGTAATTATAACAGTGAAATAACTGCAGTCACAGAATAAATGTTCCACCTAACTGAATACATTGAATGTAACATTGGCTACCATCTACAGCAGTCAGTGGCTGTACAAGCAACTACAGAAGAGACCTATAAATTATATGATGAAATTTATTAGCTATTCAAATGGGTCTCCTTTGAAGTAATCTTCAAAGGAGATCCATTGTATATATACTGATTCTAGCGTTTCTTGCAACTTATGGAACTATTCCTAATAGGCTTCTTTCAGAATTTTTAATAGTTCCTGTGTTGTGTTCTGAATTATATCCTTAGTCTTTGTAAGCTTGTGACCTTTCAAGTAGGCCTTTAAGCTTGGGAAGTATTAAAAAAAATGCACACATACACAGGTCCAGTGAATAGGGTAAATGGGGGACCACGGTGATGGAGTGTTTTGCAAGTAATTCTTGAATAGAAAGCACAAATTTTGCAGGCCATTGTCATGATGCAAGTGCCAATTCCCTGAAATCTTTCCTGGGTATTTTCTGCAAACAGCATTGCACAGTCGCTGTCCAACTATTTTTTAGTATTTCTAGATCATGCAGGAGAAATTTATAATGAACAATGCCCGATGAGTCAAAAAATATAATAAATAAACATAATTTTCAATAGAGAACACTGGGCCTTCATATCCAAGTAATAGTCATACACCCATGATTCGTACTACATCATCACTAGTAATGATGAAAAACAGTGTTGATCAGCTGCAGCACATTTACTTGGGAACTCAGTGATCAGTGAGAATGTAGGGCACACGGACTTGGCTGAAATACATTGCATTCCCAAATCTTGTGTTAAAACTGATTGACATGTCCCACAACAAATGCCAGTTTCACTAGACATTTTGCAGATAGTTGAATGTCAATCACTCCTGATCAGATGAAGAATGCAAATCATTGATTTTTTAAAGTTGAAGGTGACTTGAGCAATGATCATGCATGCCAGACAAGTGACCCTCTTGATTCTGGCTACCTTGAAATTCTGCACACACATGGCAGAATTTACCAGATAATCAGTTATAACCAGTTATCCAGATAATCTAGTTAGCCAGAATAAAGTGTAGGCACCACATGCTACTTCTATTTCTTGTTTGAATGGATCACATTGTTGAACAAAAGGAAAAAAACCAATGCCATTTGTCGTACTTATGATACAGAGGGACCCAAAAGACTGTGATGGTGATTTACTTTTTTAATGTGAATAATGAGACCAATCCTTCATGATGATGGTATGCCAGTTTTGGTACCACTACAGCATGGACTAGATTCTTTACAAGACCACGTGAAATTAAGTGGTGTGATTGATAACCTGAGAACTTCAGCCAGTCCCAAGTACATGCCTAACAAAGAGGTGTGGGAGCCGGAAATGTTTACCCAGGATGAGTTTGATGACCTCATTAAAGATATAGACCTCAACAAAGTTACATTGAGATGAACTTCAGAGAATTTCCTTACTTAAATGAAAAATTTCCAAAGATCAGTGCAGTGAATGTGAAAGAGGTGATCTTTCAGGTCAGATCCTCAAATCAGAGAGCTTCTGCAGCATGAAAGCTTTGAAAAAATACCACAATGTCAGTCACTTTTCAAATGACTTTGTGGAAACTTTTTGGGTAACCATAGGTCTCCCACATACAAAGATGATGTTCAGAAACTGCTTAATTTATACAAAGAAATGGGATATCATGTCATCAAAACTTTATTTCTTGCATTCATGTTTAAACTTTTTTTTTGAAAACTTTGGCACAGTGAGTGACAAGCAGAGGGAAGATTCCATCGAGATATTAAGTCAGTGGAAAATTACCACCAAGGTTTTTGGAATGAATATATTGGCAGACTAATGCCGGATGTTGTATTACATTTTTAAATTGTACATACCTTTTTTTTTACAATAATGTACTTTATTATTTTAACTATATTTATAAAGTTTATTGGAGTTTAAAATGTAAAAGTGATAAGGTAATTGTAACCAGTCTCATCTTTTTTAGTGAAATTGTCATAATTAAATTGTACTGATATTATCAGTACAAGTTAATTGTGTCATATTGCGAAAACTACAATTTAAAAAAAAGAAAGAGAGAGAGAAAATGTATTTGAAATGAGTGGGCAAAAGTGGTTTTAAAAAATGTTTAAATCTTTCACTAGTATAATCAGATAAAAATTATTGCTTTCTCTTGTTGTCTCTCTAACATGCTGAAAAGAAAACAGTCATCCAACAATAAATCCAGAAAATGTCTATTACTCTCTGAGTGAACAGCCCACAAATTCTATTCAATAGTTGTAAAGTTAGAATCCCCCATTATAATAAGACACTTATTTATTGGCCTGTTCTCATTTTTGTTTTCCTAGTGCTCGTCACACCAAACTGACTCAACATTACACTGGCCTCCCACTTGAATTGGGTACACTTCCTTAGATTCTGTGGACTTCTTAACTAAGAGTATAACTCCTCTCCACCCCTGCTATCCTGTCGTTCTCTACAATATCCGCATTTCATGACTTAACCAATATGTCAAATTCCTCAAGTTCATTTACTATACTTCTGCGGCGCCTCCGTAGCCAGGTGGGAAGGAGCAGCAGTGCATAGCACATGCTTCTTGATTAGACCGGGGTTCGAGCCCGTCACCACCAAATATGGAGGATACGGAAAGGTCAGGGAATGACCACCGCATATCCCGGAGCAATATGGCCTTAGTTGCTAATGCTCCTAAAAACCAAATAACAAACAAACAAACTATACTTCTGGCAAAATATAAGTTGCTTATTTTTGCTCTTAGTAACCATAACACAGCTGATGTATTTGCTTGTTCCATGAGGATCTCCCAGCAAGCCCTGTAATACCCCCACACCTTGTTTTTCAGGCAGTTTTATGTCCCAGTAGAAGCAACACAAGAATTAGTTTCACCTATGCTTACAGCTACTGTTAAACTATTAGTCTGTGTATCCCTCCCCAAACTATCACTTTTTAGACCCACCTAATACTGCCTTGACAGCATCAGCAAGTACTTTTGTGCCTGTTCAGTTTAAGTGTATCCCATTCCTATAAAAACAGTCCCTTTAGCAGTACAAGAATCACTTTCACCTTTGCATGCAGCTGCCATTAAACTATTTGTCTGTGTGTCCCCCACCACACACACAAACTAGCAGTTTTGATCCAGCTGATACTTTCTCAATAGCATTAACAAGTATTCTTCCACCTCTTGTATTTAGATGTATTCCATCCCTTTAGTAAGCACAGACCGTGCTTTGAAAATACTACCCATGAGCTTTGCACAGTCTCTCCAGGTCTGAATTGATTGACATGGCTCCACCCCTAGCCCAGACCTCACTTCTGTGATTTTTGAACTTTTCCAAACTTGAAAATTTGTTTTTTATGGAAGGAAAAAAAATGCTTCAACTGCTATTATAGATTGTTGAGGATGCTGTTTTGAAAATGAAACTAATTTCAAGGCTAGGAAAACCTCTAACCTTTAAATAACAGTACAGGCATTTTTTTCAGTCTGCCTTCATATTATAGTAATTATATTAACTGAACTTGCCCATTTACAGAAGAATAGCCTAGTTATGCTATATTATAATTATATGAATATGTTATGGTCACACATTTTTTAAAATAATAGATATTTTTAGTTTGATTGTGCTGAATTCCTGAAATTAATCAGTAAGAAAATTCAGAGTTTAGCTGCTTCACAATAGCTAAAAGTACGCCCTTAACAATTTGAAATCCTCCTATTATTCCTCATCATGTTTAATTACATTGAAGGCAGGAACATTACATGGCTCAATGCAGAATTCCTGTTATATCCTAACATTATGACAGCAGGGAACTTCTTTAGTTGCTGCTTTGGCAATAATGAAGAAAGTTTCCCGAGTTGAGCAATAAGCATTGAGTTGATATTGACATCTCCATTATCATGGGTGGGGGGGGGCTCACTTTCCAGGCTTATGTGACATTCAGTTTGAATTACAGTAGCCATTAGTCAATTAAAAGCAAATATAAGACATCCATCAGGAACTACAATGTGGTTTCCTATAGTCATATAATTAGCTCATATAAGAGCTAAAGCATTAGCACTCGAAGCGCAGGTCTTAAGAGTAATTTCTAAACTAAAAATGTGGTACTCTTCATGTTTCTCCCCCCCCCCCCCCCACCACCAATCCTTTTATATGATGACATATTAGTAACCCACCAAATTTGGTTCTAGCTATACAGAAGAACAGAATGAAGATTCTGCTAAAACAAATGGAAAATTTTCCTGGAAAGAAAATTCACGAAGAAGAGATTCCAGGTACTTAATGTTTTTCTATAAATATAGTAAATTCCTGTTATAGTACTTTTGAAGGGACCAGCTCCAAAGAGCAGTATAAGCAGGAAAGCATTATAATTAGGACCTCTCCCATTCCATCTGGAGGCTACTTTTCATCAGTATTTGGCAGATAGCATTGTGAGTTAGCTTTCCTGCAATGGTTTATATGTACTTTGCAAACCTGCTCATATACTTAATTACACATGCTTTTTTGGCGCCTTCAATTTTTTTTTGTCTCCTCTTAAAAAGGAAAAAAAAAAATTTTTTTTAAAGGTTTTATTAAACTAAACATATCTTGAGTATTAGTAATTTGAAAATGAAATGCACAAGACATAATTCTTATGGGTTTTGGTAATTAACTATATAGTATCGGTGTAAATACACCATAGTTGTAACTATATAGTATCGGTGTAAATACACCATAGTTGTAACTATATAGTATCGGTGTAAATACACCAAGGCAACCACAATATGAGATACAATTAAAACGATGCCTTCTACACTACTTATGTAGTTCAAATTTATGGGTTAACTATGGTGTATTTACACTGATATTATATAGTTAATTACCAAACCCCATAAGAATTATGCCTTGTGCATTTCATTTTACCAACACCCTTTGGCATCTCTCATATTGTGGATATAACTTCGCAACCGTGATGGCATGTTGTATTACCAGGGTACCTGCCCGCCCACTGATGATGAAGCCTGATAGCTTCGAAACGATCGTCTGGGTGGTGGTATCCCCTGAAAATAAATAACAGTAGTCTTCTCTGCTAGAGAAGCGTTGTTTATTTGAAGTAGTGCAATACCGCTGTCTCGTTGTGAAGGCAACCACAATATGAGATACAATTAAAACGATGCCTTCTACACTACTTATGTAGTTCAAATTTATGGGTTAATTATGGTGTATTTACACCGATACTATATACTTGATTATTAGTGTATAAGCTTAATAAATAAGTATCAACAATTGATCGCTAGTGAGTGGCACTTACATGTGTTCTCACCCACTGCATGATCAAAAAGAACTTCTGGTGAAAGCAATCTTAAACAGGCCAAGCAAGCTGATATAATTCTAGGCATGTTATCCTCAATCTTGTACAAAGTCTGTTCATGTTCTCTCTCTCTCTCTCTCTCTCTCTCTCTCTCTCTCTGCGCCTCCGTAGCCAGGTGGGCAGGAGCAACAGTGCGTAGCACACGCTTCTTGATTAGACCAGGGTTCGAGCCCGTGACCACCAAATACGGAGGATGTGGAAAGGTCAGGGAATGACCACCACATATCCCCGGAGCAATGTGGCTTTAGTTGCTAATGCTCCTAAAAACCAAACAATGACGATGACGACATCCTTATTATTTTAATTTTCTGATCCAAATCGAGTGCTTTCCTTTTCTTGGTACATTTACTAGTACCACTGTCACTTATTCTCTTAGTCGGCACCATGATAATGGTCAAAATGAAATTTTCTGAAAAGAACTTCACAGAGTTGAAGTGAAAACTCACTGTTATCACTCCACACGAGCTCACGTTTTACTAAAGCACATTTCTGGAGGTCACTATCATAAAAACAATTTGCACTTTTCGGTTTGTTGGGCTTTTCTGTTAGTGCAAGCAGTTATAAACAGATAGTAAACTCGATCTTATTGCATTTGTGATAATACTGATACTGGAATTCTGTGGGTTTTTACGTTATTGTGGTGAAATGTGTTCCCCTTCACTGAAACCTTCAAAAAAAGCATAAATAAATTTTAAGAATCTTCTCTTCTTTCCTATTTTTTTCCCTTGTTACTCCGTATCTTACTTGTGCAATTTGTGTGTGCTGTGATCATTGTTATTGATTGCTTATTATTATTTTTTTTGTTTGTTTGTTTGTTTTAAATTTTACAATCCTAAAAAAAAAAATATATATATATATATATATATATTTGACTGAAAAAAAATTTATGTAAGTCCAAAGTTGCATAAGTTGGGGACTTACTGTATAGAAAAATGTTCAGAAATCTATGTAAAAAATATGCCGATAAATAAAAAAAGAAAAAAAACTTACCATGCACTACTCACATCTCCAATACAATGCTTCCCTTTATTTTTTTATGATGTCCATTTTAAATCTAATAGCTTCCCTTTATTTTTTACGATGTTGCGTAGGGTTTGGTCACCAACATTATAATGGTTCTTTATAGATTTAACGGATGAACCATTTTCAAACTTTTGAATAATTTCAAGTTTTTATTTAACTGAAAGTGCAATTCTTTTGCGTTCACCCATCATTTTTGCAATTTCGAAACAAAAAAATATATATTTACTATTAAAAAAAAATCTTGACATCCCTGACATAAATAACAAAACAAAATTTGTCTTTTTGCGGTGCAACGGAACGCAACAATCAATGCAATGCACTAAAACAAACTAAACATTTGTTTTCTCTCTCTCTCTCTCTCTCTTTTTTATTTTTTTTAAATTTTTAATAGCGACAGGTCTTGCAGTGCATAGCACACGCTTCTTGATTAGACCGGGGTTCGAGCCCGTCACCACCAAATACAGAGGATGCGGAAAGGTCAGGGAATGACCACCACATATTCCCGGAGCAATATGGCCTTAGTTGCTAATGCTCCTGAAAACCAAACAGCAGCAGTAGCGACAGGTGTGAAGACAGTGGGGGGGGTAGCAAGATAATAGGTACACTAATCTTCCAGTGGTGACTTATAATGCCACTTCTTGTCGCTTATTTATGACTTGCAAAACATCTGTTTATACCTGTTCTAGTTTATTACTTGAATTTTATGATTTCTGGGTGTTTTTTTTTTTTTTTTAATTTGGAGTCTTTAACTGTCCTGGTTAATCCACTTCTTGGTTAAACCAGTCCTGGTAAATCGAGAGTCTGTTGTATAAACAAACCCATCTATGCCCAGAAGGTAGCATGGAGATGTTCCATTGGAACCCAAACAGAAATGACTATACCACAAAAAGAGTCATTCACTCCCATTGCACGGTCATCCTGTTAAGCTAGCAAAAACCTGCACAGAAGGATCAATCAGCTGCCGCTCCAATATCTGTACCTCCTAGTACTCCACTACCTCCAAAACAAAGTGGCAAAGAAATAAAAAAAAATATAAAAAAATCCTGTTAAGCCACTTGTAATGCAAGAAATAATGTAAGTTAAGGAGGTACAGGACAAATCTGTCCTAGAACTCTTTGCAGAAGACAAAGAAGAAATGGACACACACACCAACACCCATTCTTCCTAAAGAGATATAAATCCAGTACTAAGAAAACAAAGCCCTCAAGCCTTGGGAAGTCACCAGATGGATCAAATAACCATAACCCCCTTCCAGTCTATGCCTCTAAGGTAACCATCACCTTAGAGGCCGTAGAAGTTTGCCTTACAGTTGGATTTCTCCTAACTGTTTGTTCCATATATTTGCCACCTGAGAATGACATATAGGCCGCGTTGATGATCTCGTTAAGCAATTGCCACCCCCTTTTCTATTATTAGGGAATTTCAGTGGATGTAATACTCTGTGGGGGTCGTGCTGACACCAAGAAGGGGGGTCAGATTATCAAGCATAAGCTTGAAGACAATGATCTGGGGCTCCTAAATATGGGTTCAAACACCTTCCATATGTCTACCCATACATTTACTGCGATAGATCTCTCTATATGCTCCCATCTCTCATTCCTCTTTGGATATGTGAGGTGGATGATAACCTTTACGATAGTGATCACTTCCCTGTATTATCTATGCTTTCCAATGGGAGATTATTTCACCCGTCTAGGATACCATGGTCAAAGCTCAATAATACTGACTGGATTGCCTTCAGACATCTAGCAACATTTTATACGATCACAGTTAGCCAAGAGCCAATTAATGATGCAGTTGTGTACATCAAAGCAGTGGCAATTGCAATTCCGAAGACTTCAACTCGGTTTCTGCGATTTCCAAAACCATAGTGAAATGGAGATTGCACAGCAGCAAGAAGGGCTCAAAACAAAGCATGGGGAATATTTCATTGTTACCCCACTCAAACGTCCACGTGTCAAAGCACATTATGTTAGACGTCAGAGTCAGAAGGAATCTTGGATCCGCTTCATTTCTTCTATCTCCCAAACGTCACCTAGGCTTGTCCAAGATAAAGTCCGGAAAATAAAGGGCACATACACGTACAATACATCGATCCTAGAACATAATGGATGTGCAATTGCGAACACTCTAGGAGAGACATTTGCCAAAGTGTCTGCATTGGGCCAGATAACATCCATTATGAAATGGTTAAATATCTTGCAACTGGATTGGTTGCTCTGTCTGTACAACAGAATATATCTTGAAGATCAGTTTCTGTACTCCTGGCATAAGGCAATCGTTCTTTCCTTCTGTAAGCCAGGATAGGATCCTAACATTCTGAACAACTGCCGTTCCATTGCTCTGACAAGCTGCTTGTACAAGATCCTGTAGAGGATGGTCAATGCGTGGTTCATGGTATTTAGAAGAAAATAACCTCCTTTCCAAAGTACAATGTGGCTTCCAAAGGAACAGGTCAACACTCGACCATCTAATAAGATTGGAAACATCTATTTGAGATGCTTTCCTGAAACACAAGCACCAGATGTCAGTTTTCTTTGATGTGGAAAAAGCATATGACATGGCTTGAAGATTTGGAATTAAAAGATATCTGTAATCTTGTCCTTAGGGGTCATCTAGCCCTCTTTATTAAACTGCTCCTTCCAAGTTCATGTTGGAGCCATTCTCTCTCACCCTTTTTGCCAAGAAGAGGGAATTCCACAAGGATGCATTTTGAGTATTATGCTTTTGCTATCAAAGTTAATTCTGTTACTGAACAACTTCCTCTAACTATAAACAGTGCCCTCTTCATTGATGACTTTACCATCTTCTCACAGTCATGTAATGTGGGGGTCATTGAAAGGCAATTGCAACATGCCATTGACCATGTCAGCTCTTGTGCAGTGGCTAATGGTTTCAGGTTCTCTCCTCAGAATACTGTCTGCATACACTTTGTCGCAAACCGAACCTTCACCCTTAACTCAAACTTGGACAAAACGACTAAACATCATTCCAGTAGCACTCCTGAGAAAATTCTTAGATCTTATATTTGATAATAAGTTGACATTCCTTCCATGTATCCATCAACTCTGGAAAAGGCCCACCAGGGGACTGAATCACCTACATGCTATTGTGTCAAATAAGTGGGGAGCAGACTGCTGCACTTTACTCCACCTCTATCGTGCACCTGTCCAATTTAATAGGCTATGTGTTGGGTTCCAAGTGTACGCATCAGCAAGAGTCATCATATTATGATGACTAGACCCAGTTCACCATCAAGCCGTCCGCATCATTACTGGAGCATTTCAAACACCAGAGTTTATACATTGAAGCAAGCGAACCACCACTATTGCAATTGTCATTAAAATATACTTTTTAACTGAAATCCCTGCCAGACAACCCTACTTGGACAAGGTTTTGAGCCACTATGGGGAAACTCTTTATAACACCCATCAGACTGTTCAGAGAGCTTAATACGGTAATCCCTCGATTGATGCACTAAATTTTTTTTATACCAAAAATCAGTTAGTGTGGTACAAAAATTCAATTAATGCGGTAGCTATAATGCAAGTCCATATTTTTCGAGTGTTTATTTAGTCACCGCTTTAGTTTCTGTCTGTTTTTTTAAAGCGTTAATTTAGTCACCGCTTTAATTTCTGTCTGTTTTTTTAAAGTGTTAATTTAGTCACTGCTTTAATTTCATATAACTGAAATCTGAAAGATAATATTTTCTTTGTAAACTGCGAGTTTTCTTATGTATGGTTGTCTGCTGAATTAATTTAGCAAATTCCAGACAACCATATCAACTGTTAACAGTACATGTACATATTTTTTTTTTTTTTGTTTTTTTTCTTAAAAGTTTTACTAATACGTAATTTACCCTCAGCTATGAGCAAAAGAAATAGTGAAGTGAAAAGCAATTGTATAAAGAAGAGTCAAAGTTATTTCCTTAGAAAAAAAAAACTAGAAATAAGAGAAAAAAGCATGAACGCTGTGATAGTAGAGTAAAAATGAGACAGGACCATGGGATGGGTGAATCAACAATACGAACAATTTTGAGCAAAATGGATGAGTACAAAGAAAAGGGTATGGTTGCACCAAGTTCCAAATGTATGCACACAACTCGAAATAGAAGCCTTGCAATGATTGAAATGGAGTGACTGTTGTCTATTTGGATTGAAGATTGTAACAAAAACGAATCCCTCTAAGTAACTTAGAGGGACTTAAATGCATCGTCTCTTCTCGTCTTTGAAAGAAAAGGCACAGAAGATGAAAAAGGGTACAGTGAAGAATTCGGTGTTTATTCTGGATGGTTTGAGAGGTTTATAAAAAGAACCAGCCTGCATAATGTTTGAATCACAGGTGAAGCTGCAAGCGCAGATAAAGAGGCAGCTTAAAAATATCCAGACACTTTGAAGGAAATTGTGAAAGAAGGAAGTTATAGTGATCAACAAATATTTAACATTGATGAAACCAGATTGTTCTGGAAGTGAATGCTTTCTAAGACTTTCTTGGCTAAAACAGAAAAATCACAACCTAGTTATAAAGTCGGCAAAGATTGGGTTACACTTTTATTAGGGAGGAATGCTGAGGGAGATTTAAAATTAAAGCCCATGCTCGTTTATTGCACACAGAATCCTAGAGCTCTTAAAAGGTTAAATCAAGGATCACTCCCCGTAATTTGGCAATCTAACAAGAAAGCATGGATAATTAAAGCTCTATTCAAAGAATGGTTCACAGGTTATTTTTGTCCAACAGTTGAAATTATTGCAGAAAAAATAATCTTGACTTTAAAGCTTTATTAATGTTGGTCAGTGCTTCTGGTCATCCCATTGCTCTTGATTCCTATTGTCAAAATATCAAAGTGATATTTTTACCACCTAATACAACTTCCTTGCTGCAGTCGATGGATCAAAAGCCTATCGCAACTTTTAAAGCTTATTACCTGAGAAGGACTTTAAACAGGCAATTCAACGTTTGGAGAGAATGCAATTTCATTGATAGAATTTTGGAAAAAGTATAGCATCAAAGATGTCATTGAAAACATTCATCAGTCATGGCTTGAACTTACATCAAGCAATATGAGAGCCGTGTGGAAGCATCTTCTTCCTCACTGTGCAAATGAATTTAAAGGGTTTCCAAAAGAAATGAAAGGCATTGATGAAGAAATAACTCACATTGCAAAGGACCTTGGTTTTAATGAGTTAGACAACCAAAATGTTAAAGAATTAATTGAATCCCATTCTGAAGAACTTAGCAGTGGTATTCTTCTAAATGTAGATAACCAACGAGCATATGAAGCTGCCGATGATTGTCAAGGTGATGCAACTCCTACCCACAAGAAAGAGATCACTCGAAAGGAGTTTGAGATTTTTCGCACTATCGAAGTTTTTAAGCAGCAATGCTTAGATCAGCGTTTCCCAAACTTTTTAGTCATGGAACACTTTCATCTCAATGTATTTATAGAACACTTGCAAAACACAATTTAGCGGGAGCCGAAGAACTGTTTGCTAATATTTTATTACATACGATGCACTGTGCATCAGGAGCATCATTATTTACAACACATGTAAAGCCAAAATTCAAATAACTGTCATCATACTTTTGTTTTGGTCTTTTATTAGTTAGTTCCTGTTTTTTTCACTTCGGATTTTTTGGGGATTGTTCAACCACAAATCTATGGTCATTTATTTTAATAATAATATTTCGAAATACTGATAATTATTTTTTTATACAAGGAAGTGATTTAGTTATGATGTTGATTTGCTTCTTCCTCTCCTTCAACCACTTGTACTCCAGGCTAAATCGCATATGAATGGCATATTAGATCACTACTTTTTCGCAGATGTCATTACCTCTACGCATAAAGTGAAGTGTTCCGCGGTCTATTTGATTAAAAAAAATAATGTTAAAAATTATAATGATTCAAAAGTGGTGAACCCTACAAATATGCAAAATTTATTTATTTTATTATTATTTTTTTTTTTAATTATTAATTTCAATTTTTCATGGAACACTAGTGTTCTGCAGAACACAGTTTGGGAAACTCTGGATTAGCTGCTGATCATGATGTAAAATGCAGCAGTCAAATTTATTGAAAAGTGGAAGCTTTAATTCCTTATCAACAGATGTACTATAAGAGGAAGAAGGAGAATACACATCAAACTACACTTACTAAATTTTTTTTTTTAAAAAAAGTAGAATAATTTTGCTTTATTTAACTTTTAATTTTGTTTAATTTTTATTGTGCTTTGTAATTATAATTTGTTGAAAAAAAATTTAAAAAATACAGTGCTGTATATTTTCGAGAATAAATTAAAAAATAAAGTCACGGAACCAATTACATTATTTTCCATAGGTTATTAAGTTCGATTAGTGTGACACTTTTGTGAGACGCATTAAGTGCACTAATCGAGGGATTACTGTATCATGCTAGACAATGTTGTCCATTCACCAAGGCAAATACTTCCACCCTGGTATATTCACGCACCATCGTGCGATTACTCCATTAAAAATTGGGGTAAGGCCATCACCCATCTTCTGTCTACGAACAACTCTATGCTGCACACCAAGCCAAATACTATGACTTCTTGCCTGTCTTGACCGATGGCTCAAAATCAGAGTCATCTATTGGATCTGCTGCTATCTTCTCAGATAAAACTATATCTGGGAAGCTTTCTCATGAGTGCAGCATATATACAGCTGACTTGTATGCTGTAGTGAACTAGCCTTGGACTACATTAAAACCCACAAGTACCAAAGTATGATGTATACTGACTCTTTAAATTTCAAAATATATAAGAGCAATTTAACTCAATCATTCCTACTTTGATAATATTTAAAAATATAAGAGATTTAATTCATGCCTTTTTATAGGAAGTTCTTCAGCCTGACACTCACATCAAATTAATCCAATTAATACATTATATCAAACTAAGTTTATGACACAATATTATGGTTTAAAATTGTTAATATATACGGGTTTCTTAAAAATAATCCTGTATTCAATTTCCATAATCTACTCAATGCCAAAAGGAAGAGCAAAGCGAGGTCGATGTACATCAGCCCACTAAAAACTAAACCATCCAGCAATAATGGACAGGAAATTGAGGACCATTGTCAAATTTACTAAAATATTTTTAGACTAAACTTCTTAATAAGGGACAAAGTTATTTCAGGATGGTCCGTGCTCACGAGAAGTAAAGTGACACTTAACAGTCTCCACTCTTCTTTTATACTAATAATAAGGTTCAGTTTAGTGTACCGTGAACGAGATTATTTTTATTAACCAATGTAAATGATGTTATTTACACATGCACATAAAGGTCCACTAGTCTGAAATTGTGTATGGTCTACGTACATTTATAGGTAATTATGATATTATAAAACTTTTATGTCTTATTTTAAAATTCAGTATAAAAAATTCAGATTCACTTTTCAATAAATTAAAAGACAAAAAGTTAGATAAAGATGATAAATTGTTTTCCCTAGACATTGTCTCATTATACACTAATGTAAATGTTAATTATTTGCTTGATACATTATGGGATTTGATTAACAGCAATTCCATAATATTGAATAAAACCAAATTACCAAAAATTGAAATATTTTATTTAATCGGATTTCTCATTCAAGCCAATTACATTGAATTTCAATCGAATATCTATAGACAAATTTTTGGACTCCCGATGGGATTAAGCCTTACTGGCCTTGTCACGGAAATTTACCTTAACAATATTGAACAAGTACCGTGACGATATCCTGGTCATTTCTCATAAAGATATTGTAATTAATGTCATGGATTCATTTAACAAGATTCATACGAGACTTAGGTTCACTTTAGAAGGTGAAAAACCGGGAGAGAAATCTATAAATTTTCTTAATTTTATGTTAACTAGGGTCAATGATAGCATACATTTTAAAATATACTGCAAACCAACAAACACAGGAAAATTTTTACATAATTCAAGTTATCACCCTTTTACTTATAAAAGAAGTATCATTTTTAACCAATTCTATGTTTACAAATATAGTTCTACACAGGAATCTCTTAATAATGAACTTAAAGAACTCTCTACAAGATTTTTGAACAGGGGATATACATTAGGTACAATAGAGAATATTCAACAACAGGCAAAACAAAAATCAGAAACGATTTCACTTAATAATAAAAGCATCACATAAAAATATTTTATTAAAGTTCCCAATGTACAACAATGGTATAAACAATTCATTACTATTTTGAAAAACACGGAACTTAAAATTGTTGCGCAACCCATAAGTAAAATCCAGATAGTACCGAAGATGAGGAAGAATACTACAGTTGTTAATATGGAACGTACCAACATAGTCTGCAACATTCCGTGTGGGGAGTGTAACTCTTTTTATATTGGTTCTGGCCAAAATTATCTTCAATGCAAATATAACAACACCAGGCATCTGTAAAGGCAAAAGGGGCAGGTGCATTTGAACTTTCCTTTTATGCCATCCATGAGAACCATATGTTTCTTTTTAATGAGGCAAGAATAATTAATACACAATATGAATATACAAAACTCTTGATAGCCGAAACACTTGATAGCTGAAATGAAGTTAAACCTTAATGCTATAAATGTATGTAGACCATACACAATTTCGGACTAGTGGACCTTTATGTGCATGTGTAAATAACATCATTTACATTGGTTAATAAAAATAATCTCGTTCACGGTACACTAAATTGAACCTTATTATTAGTATAAAAGAGAGTGGAGATTGTTAAGTTTCACTTTACTTCTCGTGAGCATGGACCATCCCAAAATAATTGTCCCTTATTAAGAAGTTTAGTCTAAAAATATTTTAGTAAATTTGACAATGGTCTTCAATTTCTTGTCCATTATTGCTGGGCGGTTTAGTTTTTAGGGGGTTGATGTACATCAACTTCACTTTCGTTTTAGACAGGAACGTGTTTTATACTTTACCACTTTTAGTCATCTGGTTAAGCCTTATACACTCAGTCAAATATCTGACAACAGCAATGTATCTGCTGTTTTTAGCTATTTAAAATCAATAAACCTTTTTACTTGCATTTAATGTTTACTTTTTATTGGTATTTCTTTATAGTTGTATATTTTATACCTTTTCATTCCTGTATCGTTATATATCCTGACATAGCAACCAAATTTGTTGGTCACTAAAAGCTTAACTGTTTTGTTTTATGTGACCTGGTTTTGGTGCATAGTTGTACCAAAACCAAAACATAGCCTTATTTGTTAATATGCCAATAATACCGAATCAGACCCATTCCTATTAAGATGATCCTGCAATACCTCAATAACCAATGACTCCATTATTTTCTCTGGAACAGAAGTCAAGCTTACAGAGTCATTTGCACACCTCCCCTAAATCCAAGGATGCTCTCATAATTATGGCTTACATCTCTTACTGCTGCTCTTAATATAACTGGATAAATCCCATCATGTGCTTTATTTAATTTTTTTAATATTTAATATAACTGGATAGATCCCATCACGTGCTTTATTTACTTAGCTTCAGCAATATCTCTTCCACTGTCTTCTCTGTTATAAAAAAATAATTTAGTTACCATTTATAGCTTGGTGTACTTTGGAACACCAAAGTACACCAAGTAATAAGGTTAAGAGTACACTGTTTGATAAGGTTAAGATGCTTCCATCCATATTTTTTTGATCCTAGAATTTAGATGATATCTATACCCACGATATGTGTGCCAACTAAAGTGAAACCGGTGTATTTGAAAGTTATAAGCAGTTCAAAGACAGACATGAAAATGTTTGCTCACCCAAGAATTGGGCATTCATTGACTTCTTGAAATGAGGACAGAGTTGCAAAAGATCTAGAAATTGTGACAAGAAATTATTGTTTGATCCTCAGTATGATGGCTGATGAGTTGGATATGAATAAGGAGATAATTTGTCAAATTCTGCATGAAATTTTAGGGAAGAACAAAGTCTGTGCAAAATTTGTGACAAATAGTCTCATGGGTGAGCAGAAGCAACGATGAGTGTTTTCATGTAAGGATTTCATTCAGACTTGTCAAGACAATCCTATTTTCCTTGATTGCGTTGGAATTTTTAGTATAACCCAGAGACAAAGAATCAGGGTATGCAGTGCACTTCAAAATCATCACCAAGGCACAGAACATTTTGTTTACAGAAGTCCAGGATCAAGATGATACTGATTGTGCTTATTGAAAAACATGTGATTCACAAAGAAGTTTTACCTGAAGGGGAAGAGTCAATGCTGCATTCTGTGTACAGGTGCTTTGAAGACTATTGAAGCACATTTCCCAGGTGAGGCCTCAATTATGAGAAAAAAGTAGCTGGTCCTTATTGCATAACAATGCCCCTGCCTATTCAACACTTGTTGTGAAGTCATTTTTGACGAAACACGGCATTGTACAGATCCACCATCCCCCTGCCCTCCCGATCTGTTAACAGTGGACTTTGACCTCTTTCCTAAAGTGAAAACTGCCCTCAAAGGAAAGAGATTTCAGGTTGTTGAGGACATAAAGAAAAACATGATCTCCTTGAACACCTTCACTGGCTCTTTTCAAAAACTTTTAGAACGTAATAAGTGCATTCATTCAAGTGTAATTTCTTTGAATAAAAATAAAACCGTTTTTGAACTCCTTCATTTTGTGTTCTTTTGGTTGCACCAGACCAGGAACTTTATTGCCATGTCTCATACGTACATACTGAATGTTAGAGTTGTTATAATGGATATTTTGTCATAGAACGTAATTGTCCTTTCAGTTGTTCTGATAATGCAGATATGTTGTTGAGAAATATATTTCATAATAGTGAAATGGGGGGGGAGGTTGTGGAAGAGCAAAAACAACTGTCATTGTTAGTGAAATTTCATTAACAGTAAAGAGGTAGTGATGGCTCTGAAAAATGTTCCTCTTAAAAATCTAGAGTTGCCAATAATCAATGTGAACCAGCACTAAAAGGTGATTCTACAGGGTGTAACATTAGGCATCTTCTTCTGAACAGCATGAAAGCATGTAGAATTTTTCAAAACGTCTGTCTATCATTTAATGTTAATAATTTCTTAGCCAGCCTAAAAACTTCAGTAGCAAGAGTATTAAAAGAGGAGATTGAGCATTTCGTAATAATAGAATGTGGATGCCATCTTAATGCTTTCCTGTGAAATGGATGAATACTTGGTGGAAATTTACTGCTATCTAGAAAGAAGTGCTAAAATAAATGATAGGTTTAAATAATTTTAACTGTATTCCAATGAAGTAAAAAAAGATTTTAAAGATCTGTGTACACTTTGCTTAACATATTTATTTAACATACATGCTGGAATGCAAACTTGCATTAAAACGAACTGCAATTTTTATGCCATAACACAAATATGTGTCCATTCAATTGCAATAATTAAATGAGCACTGTAAAAGGAAAGGCACATGAAATGAACAACTTTGTGATATCACCACACTGATTGAAGTATTGGCTGTTGCATTATGGCCAGGATTTTGCTTAGCATCAATTGCACTCTCTAGATGTTGTTATTTGGTTTTTAGGAGCATTAGCAACTAAGGCCATATTGCTCCGGGGGTATGCGGTGGTCATTCTCTGACCTTTCTGTGAAAAATCTTTGTGAAAAATTTCTGTGTTCTGTGAAAAATCGTAATTAATAATTTAAAAAATAAAATAAATAAATTTTTCATATTTGTAGCGTACACCACTTTGTATCATTATAATTTTTAACATTTTTTTTTTCCGGTTATTAATATATTGGCATAGACTAATAATGAAATAGACTGTGGAACACTTTATTTTGGCCGGCCTTTGCATAGAGAAGTATGCTTAGAGGTAATAACATCTACAAAAAAATAGCAATGTAGTGATCTTAAATGCCATTTGTATGCAATTTAGCCTGAAGTACACATGGGTTGAAGGGGGGGGGGAGGAAGTGAACCAATATCATAACTAAACTCACTTCCTTGTATAATTTTATTTATTTTTTTTTTATGATTATTAGTACAGTTGATTCTGGTTACTTTGGCAACCGGTTAATCGGGGAAGCTGTTTATTTGGGACAAATCATAAAAAACAAAACCCAGTCGAGAAAATAGCCAGGGTTTACTTTGCTTAATTGGGACAACATGCTGTTTAATCGGGCCAGGAGACCGCAGCACTGGAGATCACCCTTACAATTGTCTCCGACTGTACCACGTGGCTTAGTCAGATTTCTGGAGGTCACAACCATAAAATAATAAAAACAATTAGCAGTTACCTGTTTATTGGGCTTTTCTGTTAGTGCAATCTATCATAAATGGATAGTAAAGTCGATATTATTGAATTTGCGATAATACAGACAGCTGGAATTCTGCGGGTTATTATGGTGAAATGTGTTTACACTTCCACAAAATCTTCAATCATATAAAAAATTAATTTTCAGAATCTTCTCTTCATTCCAAATTTTTAAAGCTTCGTAACTTGTTACTCCGTTCTCACTTGCGCATATCATGTTACTTGCAATTTGTGTGTGCCATGTTCTTTGTTATTGATTGCTTATCTTTTTACTGTTTTAAATTTTAACCCACACCCACAAATGTCAGTGAACAGAAATGTCAACTAGTTAGTATATACATATTACAGTATGTATTAATTATTCTGATTATCACGCATATTCTTCCGATTTTCACGTATCATTTAATTTTTTAATTGGTAAGGTAATAAAGGGTAAATTTGTGCTTAATATATCTTTACTTTTATAGGCTGTGGATAATATTCCTCCTATTTTCTCTAATTAGAATCGCTGTTTAATAGAATTAAAATTCAATTCACAAACGTGATCACAATGACCGGCGCTTACCACACATCGTATAGTGAAGGGTACTTTACTATGGTGAGTTCGTCGTAACGTGATTTGATTGTACAATGAACTAATTGTAAAGGGGGGATTACTATTTTAACTATTTATGTGAAACTTCGGATAATTGGGCCAAAATGCACTACTCCCCATGTGTCCCAAATAACTGGAATCGACTGTATTTTGAAATATTATTATTATTAAAATATGTGACCATGGATTTGTGGTTGAAAAAAGGAACTTTAAAACGAGAAGCAAAGTACTTCTATTAGTGCAACTGTGGTCGATGAAAACGAACACAGTATTGTCACACTTCAAAGTGAGGATGTACAATCACAGCCTTTTGTTCCCCAAAAATCTGAAGTGAAAAAACAAGAACGATCTAATAAAAGACCAAAATGAAGGTGCCTCTGTAGCCAGGTGGGCAGGAGCAGCATTGCATAGCACATGCTTCTTGATTAGATCGGGGTTCGAGCCCATGACCATCAAATATGGAGGATGCGGAAAGGTCAGGGAATGAACACCGCATATCCCCGGAGCAATATGGCCTTAGTTTCTAATGCTCCTAAATAATAAACAAACAACAACCAAAATGAAAGTATAATGACAGTTATTTGAATTTCGGCTTTACATGTGTTGTAAATAAAGATGCTCCTGATGCACAGTACATTGTATGTAATATTAGTGAACAGTTCTTTGGCTTCCGCTAAACTTGTGTTTCATCAGTGTTCCGTGACTTAAAAAGTTTTGGGAAATGCTGCTCTAGAGAGCACTATAAAAAGCTGTATACTGAGTTCACACTTTCATATGTTCTTTGCTTATGTTGGAGTTATATTATCTAGTTTTGTATTTTCTACAAGAAGAAAAGGTAAAAATTTTTTTAATATTATGCTTGGTGAATTTTAATTCTTTAGTTTGTGAAAAACAAAACATTATCCTTAGTATGTGCCTACTGATAAAATTTTGTGCAAAAATTGTTTTCCTATAAAATTTTACCCTAAAGAGTTGTTATAAGGGATCCACAGCCAGGGACATCAGGGATGGACAGTATGTTGAAGCTGATGACATTGAATCAGTTCTATATAATACATCATCTGATACTGAAATACAATTCTATTCAAGTGATGCAGATGCTGAATCTCGTTCAAATGAATCTTTTGATGTTAGAATGCTGCAAACAACAAAAGTTGGTGTTACTTGGAGTGATGATTTATGACAAATGAAATCCATTTACTAAAAAGCAGTGCCTACTTGTTCCAGCACCCTAAGGCTGGAACTTTAGCATTAGCATTAGTAGAGGCATACGATGCAAGAAAGCAAGCTTATGCAGCATCAGGCAAAAAAAAAAAAAAAAAAACCCTCCCATTTCATCCCTCCATTCGTTCCAAATGCCTGTTGTTCAGCTCAGCCTTAAATTTATTTAGGCTTTTTGCTTCCACAACAAAGGATGGAAGCCTGTTCCACCAATCAACTACCCGCTAGCTAAAGGCAAATTTCCGCACATCTATTCTATAACTATCTTTCCTCAATTTGAAACTGTGCACTCTCAGGTTCTTAGTCTGAGCAAGACGAAGAATCCCATCAGCATTCAGCTTTCTCAACCCATTCAAGGCCTTATAAACCTAAATTCAGATCACCTCGCAGATGCCTACTCTCCGGGCACTGCAATTTGCAGAACTTAAGCCTTTCTTGGTAAGAGTACCCCTTTGTTCCCCTCACCAATCTTGTTGCTCTTCTTTGTGCTCGTTCTAGCAACTCTACATCTTTCCTAAAATGAGGCCTCCAGACCTGTACACAGTACTGTAGGTGTTACCTGACCATTGCTTTGTATAACAGGATTATCATTGACAAGACTCCATGACCTGCCCTGGAAGCCCATCTGCACTGGTCAGCGAACTTCATATTTGGCTGCACCATTATCCCCAAGTCTTTTTCACTTTCCACTTCCCCGAGTGTATTACCACCCAGTTGGTACATTTCTCTTTGGTTATTGCTACCCATATGCAGTACTTTGCATTTGTCAATGTTAAACTCTAGTTGCCACTTCTCAGACCATTTTCCCAACTTATCTAGATCCAGTTGGAGTAGCATACTGTCATTACTGTTGTTAACAACCCTGCAAACCTAGACATTAAACCTGATATACCTGATACCTGTTTCTATTGGATACTTGGAATTTGCATGCCGGGATGCTTGGTATATCAAATATCACCTTCGGCAACGCGACATTGTTCACAAAGAACATTTTGTTCTGTTAATTTTGTCGAGCAGTGTATTACCCATCTATGGACAAATTCAATGGAAAAGTTTAGTGAAACTCAAGTTCTTGGTTTTACTATTGCTCTTGTCTTATGGATTGCCATATGTTTTTTTGCAATTGAGTATCTAGTTTTCTCTGACTGCTTTCTGCGGTGTGTGTAAATTTGTGTGCTGCTCTGTAAGGTGGTAGATTGATTTCTATTGGATACTCGGAATTTGCAGGTCAGGATGCCTATTACATGAAATATTCACCTTCAGCAACACTGTTCACAATAAAATATTCATGAAAAACATCTTGTTCTGTTAATTTTCCAAGCAGTGTATTTCTTGTGTTTTCTTGCCATTAGTAGTTTGCAACTATTCTCCATCTATACTCCCACCTCTCTTAAAAACTAATGGTGCTATTGCCTACTCAGCTAAAGATATAGCCAATTTACTACCAGCTGACTTTTCTTCTAACTTTTGTGTTGAAGACCTTGGTAAACTACCTCTCCTACCATTCCCAATACTCTCCACCCAGCACATCAATGGTCTTCTGACAGAAGGATGATAGAAGAATTCTGAACATCTTTGATGCCAGGAAATCTCCAGATGCTTGTGCCATTTTTCCACTTGTTTTCAAAATCTGTGCTAATGAGCTTGTCCCTGTTTTATTGATTTTTCCCTCTTGCTTGGTAGTTTACTGATATAAATCCCTCCCATCAAATTATCACCCTATTGCATTTACGTCCACCCTTTCCAAATTGGTGGAGAAATCCGTCAATCTGACTATCTTGAAACCTTCATCTGATTAATGGCTGCCAGTATGGATCAGTTGATCTACCATTGATATATTGGATTATGTTACTCATATTTGGCAAATTCGATGGAAAAAGTTGTTGAAAGTAAAACAGTTGTTCTTAAAATTTCTAAGACTTTTGATCATGCTTGGCTAAAAGATTTTTAAACAAGCTTCCATCTTGTGGCCTACTGAATATTTTTTTCAATTGGTTATCCAGTTTGCTCTCTGAATGCTCATCACAGGTGGTAGTAGATGGTGCTGTATTCTACTTGTCCACTAATACTACCCCAGGAGCTTTTTGGGGCAAAATCTGTGTTGAGATAAGCAATTACTTGAGCTGACTGCCACTTGCTATTTGACTATATATATATATTGCTAATTATATTTCATTTATTGCCTGTACATTGCCAGCCTTACTTCCACTCAGTCTGGGGTGGGCAGGCAGGGAGATCCCTGCTTGGTGAAAGGGCAAACTAACACAGTGAGAAGGGGTTGATCTCGGTGGTCTGCATTTCTGTCCCCTTGTGGCATTAGCCCCCTGGGACCACCACCCATTTAATTGGGTGGTGGAAGTTTTTAGATCACTGAAAACAGTTCTTTGGTGTTTTAAAATTCCATTTAAGTTAAGGTTTGGAGTGATCGAAGGTACCTTGTTCCTCCACATTGAGTTGTATATTTTGTAAATAGTTGACCAATTGTTGTGTTTGATATTCGGTTTTTAAGTTGTAAATATTTGACTTTTTATGTTATGCATAACTAACTGTCTTCCTCTAGTGTGGTAGAAATAAATGAAGAGGAGCTGCTGTCTGCTACTGGCAAAATTACTGAAGACCAACGTGAGGAGATAGATGAGCAGATATTATTGCAAGTCCAGGAACTGACAGAAATAGAGGTGTTTTGGGGCAGAAGTAGCCATAGAACACCTGTTAAAGGCAGGTCATTGCCACTGTCCATTCCTTTGCAAGGGACACAGCTGGAAGACTCAAAGGAAAATAAAGCAAGATCAAAAGGAACAGGTGCTGAAGTAAATTCAGATTTTAAACTTTTCTTTATTTAGAATTAAGATTCTAAATAAAGAAAAGTTTTCTTCTCACAAGTTGAGAAAAGTGAATATGAAGGCTTTCAACATATACAAGAGTTGCGGAAAGTGTTAAAAGGTTTTTTGTAGGAAATTAACATAAAGTACCAGTGGCTGTGATAAGAACAGTACAAGACTTGTGGGACCAATTGGAGAACAAAATGTATGATGTTCATATGGAAAATGTTTTATTAAAGGACAGATTACAAATAAAAGATGAAAAGCATGGTTCCAAGAGTTATGCAACAGTGGTTAAGAAGAATATAAAAACTGTGGAAAGTGCTCCAAAAGTGATGATAATCACTTACTGATAAACATCGTACTAGTGAAGAAGTGAAGGTTTATTTTAAAAGAAATAAGACCAATGCTTTCTACTGTAAAAATAAGACCCATAAGGGACAGAGGTGTCATTGTGGAGGTGGAGACTGATGACAACATTGCTAAATTGAAGGCTTTTTCTAGGATACAAGGCATTGGTCTGAAATACACCATATCTAGACCTGTGTATCCTAAATTAGTGCTCTTTGATGTTGACCAGGATATAGAGGAGGAGGAATTACTTAAGCAGATATGGCAAAAGAATTTTAAGGATTTTTCAATTAGTGAGAAAAAGTTCTTGGATGGTATTGAGGTACTGTTTAAGAATAGGAATAAGTCCACTGAAATGAATAATTGGCTGTTGCAGTTGTCACCAAAATTTTGGCAAATTGTTAGTGATAAAACAAGACTTTATATAAGATGGACTGCCTGTAAGTTTAAGAAGTCTTCCCAGTTACTCAACGTTATAAATGCCTAATGTATGGACATGTCGCAAAGTTTTGTAAGTGGGAGATGCTCTGTGGACATTGTTCAAAAGAAGGTCACTCTTTTAAGGATTGCCAGAAACGTAGTAAACAACCAGTTTGCTGAAATTGCAAGAAAAGGGATGGTGAGGCTGCCCATGTTGCCATTGATAAGAAATGTCCAGAATATGCTAAGGCTCTGGAGGCATATAAAAAAAAGGTAAATTATGGATAGGAGAATTAAAATCTTGCAGTTAAATGCCAATAAAGCAAAAGTGGTAGCATCACAAATAAGTTTATGTAACGGAGCAGGATGATATTGCTGTCACTCTCCTTCAGGAGCCTTATGTGGCTCAAGGCCAGGTACATGATTAACCGCAGAGGTATAAAATTATATCAGTAGGAGCAATACCAATTACTGCCATTGTAATTAGAGTTAGTTGCCACTAAAGGTTTATCTTTATGTGGAGAAAACACGATGTGAATTTGTTGTAGATTAATGGGTGGCTTTGGTAGAGTATATTTCGTAACAATTTATTGTCAGCCATCAGGAAGTATAGAACCTTATGTGGAATACTTGGAAGAAGTCTATGGACATTGGGCTCCTTTGGAGTAGTGGTGGCAATGGATTCTAATGCTAATTCCCCATTGTGAGGTAGCAAGACTTCTGATGATAGAGGTATGATGCTTGAAGATTTGCTCACTATTACTGGAATGGAGGCAAACTGTCTAAAGAAATTGAATATCCTGAGTCATATCTGCAAGGACGTGGGGGGCAGACAGGTGCACTTTGTTACATCTGTATAGAACTTTGATAAGGTCCACACTCGATTATGCAGCATCAGTTTACATCTCTGCAAGACCCAGTGCATTATGGTGCATACGCAGTGCACCATAATGCACTACATATAGCCCTAGGAGTGTATCATACTTCTCTGGTCCAAAGTCTCTATGCTGAAGCCTATGAACCACCACTCCACCTCAGAAGACAAGTACTACTTTTATCTTATGCAGCTAAAATAAAGTGTATTCCAAATCATCCTGTGTACAAAACATTATATGCGCCAATATGGGAAAATATGTACAGGATACAGCAAGCATACGCATCAAGGAGCTACTTCCAATTTGTTCTCTTGATTTCAACAAATTAGCTGTCATACAAAACGCACCAAGACCTCCTTGGGATACAATATCACCAGTCTGTGATACCTACTTCCATAACTGGGGAAGACTTTCCCTACCAGGAAACAGCTTTCAACAACTACATGCTGCCTATCTAGAGAAATATCCACACTATACACAAATATATACGGATGGAACGAAAACTGATGTAAAAGTAGGCATGGTAGCAGTTTTCTCTGATACTACAATAACCCAAGTTCTCCCAACAGAATGTAGCATCTTTACAGCTGAATTACAAGCTGTGAAGTTAGCAATGGACCGAATATGGCACCAAAGATTATTCCATAGTCCGATCTTTACGGACTCCCTTAGTGTAATGCAAGCAATACAGTGTGACTCAAAGAATTTCCATCCGATTTTGAGACAAATTCAAGTCACCCTAAGCAAACTGATTAAAATAAAACAAAACATTACCTTTTGTTGGATTCCTGGACATACAGGAATTAAAGGAAATGAACAAGCTAACCATGCAGCAGAAACGGCACCAGGCATCATACCATCAACCACCAAAGTACCATTTACAGACTATAGACGTTGCATCAAAGTGAATAGCAAGGAACAGTGGCAAAAAATATGGAATGAACAAGCCTATAATAAACTTTTTCAAATTAAACCAGTTTTAAAACAGTGGAAAACTAGTGAAAAACAGGTCCGAAAAGAAGTGGTAACCCTTTCCAGGTTAAGGATAGGACATACCCGAGATCCATGGAATTCTTTTTAAAATTATAACTAACAAGCATAGTTTAATGGATATAACTTGCACTATTGGTGCTGCTAGTAGCCAGGCACTTACTTCGACCGAGTCTGTGAGTAAAATCTTAGATGATCTCTTTCTGGTTGGAATAGATCCACGTACAGAGCAACAGATGCAGATGGTATGGGAGAAGGCCCAGTATGATTAAGAAGACTGGAAGAAAAATTTACCTTAAATGAGGTAAAAGAAGCCATGGACCATGCGAATGGGGATAAGTCACCGGGCCTTGACAAAGTAGAAGTTATTGTTATGAAAAAGTCTTTTAAGTTAAAACCTGAATTATGTGTGGAATTGTACACTAAATGTATGGAGGAAGGTGTCTTCTCGTCTTGCTGGAAAGAAGCTCAAATTAAAAGTTTAGATCGATTGATAAATGAAACTGGAGCATATCGGCCAATTGCTCTGCACCCAGTCTTAGAAACGGTATATGAACGGTTATGTGTAAACCAATTGATGATTTTGTATGAAAACAAACAGATGTCCTCAGTAAACCAATACGGGTTTAAGTAAGGTTATTCAGCTGAGGATGCGATATATAAGTTGGTTCAAACAGTGGAACAGAGTGGTTATTGATATGCTTTAGGGATATTTGTAGATTTCAAAGGAGCATGTGATCATTTATGGTGGGAAGGTATCCTTGCCAGAATTAGAACTGGATATTCAAATAAGTTGTTTAGTGTATATAAGAATTATTTCTCTGATAGAGAAGTAATGGTTTAAACTAAATATACTAAGATAACTAAGAAAGTATATTGTGGATGTCCGCAAGGCTCGGTAATTGGTCCCTTCGCACGGAATATGGTATTTGATGGGTTTTAAATCTCTCTATACCTGAAGTCGAAATTATAGCGTATACTGATGATTTAGCATTGGTTTTAAAAGGAAATGCTAGACCTTAGATTGAGAAAAAAAGCTGAGGAGACATTAAAAGTTTTGGAGGAATGGCTAAAAATATATAAATTAGAAATTTCTAAGGATAAGACTTGTTACTCAGTGGTAAGTCCTTGGGTCCTTGAGGTTGTCAGAGACATTCTCTCAGATATGCCGGACAAGCTGTACTTGCTACCTGGGAGTCTAAAATGCTGATGGAACTGATATTCAGGTGACATTCAAGTCAAGTGGACCCAATTTTGGCAAAGTCCGGACGGTCTGTGACAGCCAAATCCTCTGCTTGCACCTTCACAATGGTGGGACTGTTAGTAATCCTGGGTATAACCTCCATGCACAAGTACATGGTGGGTGACCACCCAGGTGTGAACCAACGTAAGCAGGGGTTGAGGTGTGGCACCCACACCACATGGAGGAATGCTGCCCCTCTATGTTCCAGGCAGTACTAGGTGGTAAATGACTCTCATCAACCGGTGTAATACCACCACTTTGCTTATTGGAGGCTTGGAGTGGTGGAACCCATGTTTAGTCTCTAGAGCTAAGTTCCGGTCAACCCTTCCCTATCTCTTCCATCATGTAGTATGATTGATGACTTTTGAGGTTATGATGAACATCGTGGCGAGATCCAATATTCCTTACATTTCGAGGTTACAGCTCTAAAATGGTGTTCGCAGGCCGGCCGCTACTTAGTACACCGAACCTATTGGTAACTCTCTAGGAGGCTTTCGGATCAGCTAGTGTATAATCGTGCTACCTCTACTCTGCCAGATAGTGACTGGAGGGAGTCCGAAACTGTGTATGCGGGGAGCATTGTCGAGGCCACGTTGAGTCAAGAATCTGGGTATATTCTTACCATGTGTACGCCATATCCAAAAATTTCATTACTTCATACAACATGTCCCACACACTTTTTCTTACTATTGAATACACCATGAATTGTCAAACTAATAGAGCAAGCTTATCTGCGAAAAGATCAAAACCTCCAAAACACTTCCTAATTCATTTCACAAATATACGTGGTCTCAATTCTAATCTCAATGATGTCCATTTCCACTTGCAGTCTGCCAAACCCCATGTACTTTTTTCTGACAGAATCTCAGTTATCAGTTTCAGCTACTGCTCATCTCAGATGTCCAAATTATTCGCTGTATGATTCCTTTCGCCCCAAAGGTGGTACTTGTGCATATGTCCGTTCTGATATTCCCTGTCAGAGAGTTGGCAGTTTGGAATCTCCTTTCTTTGATCTTCTCTTTCTTAAAATCTCTCTACCTCATTGTGTCAAATTCATCTGTTGCCTCTACCGTTCTCCCAACTCCACTAATCACTTGGAGCTCTTTGACTTCCTCTCCTTGCAACTTGACTTTCTCCAGTCCAACTTTCCTAACAGTGAGGTAATTTTCCTTGGTGATTTTAATGTTCACAACTCCAGCTGATTGAGATGCTGAGGCTTTTGCAATTACTAATGACCTTGCACAAAGTGTTAAAAAATTCCTACCAAAAAATAACTTGTAGGCTGAGGAAACCCATTGTAAATGGAAACACTCCTCTTGAAGAAGAAGAAGAAAAGTAGGAGATTGGTAACTGAGATCTCTCCTCACTAGAGGAATACCAGACAATCCTAACCATACAGCCAACATGCTTGATCATTTTCTCACAAACAACCCTTCTAGATACACGGTCAAAGTGAGAGGTCCTTTAGGCACTTCAGATTACAACTTGGTGGTTGTCTCTTCTCCAATGGAGCCTTTATCTCATGGCTATTCCCAACCTCGTGTTGTTTGGCCATACAAGAATGCAAAATGGGATGACCTGCGAGATTTCTTTTCCTTGGTCGGATTACTGTTTCAAAACTTCTGATGTCAATGTTTGCTCAGATCGTGTCAGCGAAATTATTCTTGCAGGAATGGAATCCTTTGTCCCACACTCCACTTTAAAATCTCGTCCTTTATCTAAACCTTGGTTTTCCAATAAATATGCTAAGGCTGTTCAAGAGAAGAATGTTGTATATCGTAATTGGCTTGTTTCTAATTCTTCAGTTTCATTTTCTGCCTACACCAAAGCTCGCAACAATTGTAAAGCAGTTATTAATCAGTCCAAACTAGAGTTTGAACAGGCTAAGAGTAGAAAACTTGCTTCTTGCCCTAATGGTAGCCAAGCATTCTGGTCTCTTGCCAAAGCTATTGGCTGTCTCTCTGCTCCCACATCTGTCCAAACCAGATGGTTCTGTTGTCACTTCAGCCAAGAATAAAGCTAACCTGCTAGCATCCCATTTTTCTTCCAACTCATGTATGAATGATCTTGGTAAAACACCTCCCACCATTCCCAACACGCTCCATTCAATGCCTCCTGTGGTCAAAAGGATGTCGGAAAGATTTTGAAAAATCTTGATGCTAAGAAAGCTCCAGGTCCCGATGGTATTTCTCCACTTGTTCTCAAAACCTGTGCTCTTGAACTTACTCCTATTCTTTGCCGCCTTTTTTCACTTTCTTATTCCAAAGGTGTTTTTCCTTCTGCTTGGAAATTTGCTCATATCCAGCCAGTTTCCTAAAAAGGTTGACAAATCCCTCCCATCTAATTATTGACCCATTGCAAATACTTGTACTCTTTCTAAAGTAATGGAGAAATCAATTAACCGCCAACTTTTAAACTACCTAGAAACCTTCCGTCTGATCAATGATCACCAGTATGGATTTCGTCAGTATCGATCCACTGGTGATATTCTGGCTTATGTTACCCATTTATGGACTAATTCAATGGAAAGGTTTGGTGAAACACATGTAGTTGATCTTGACATCTCAAAGGCTTTCGATCGTGTTTGGCATAAAGGTCTTCTAAACAAGCTTCCATCTTATGGTTTGCCAACTGTTTTTTGTAATTGGTTATCCCGTTTTCTCTCTGATCGCTCACTGAGGGTTGATGGTAGATGGCCCTCTGTCTTCTAATTTCTCCACTAATGCTGGTGTTCCCCAAGGTTCAGTTCTTTCTCCACTCTTTTCCTCTTGTATATTAATGACCTTCTTCCATTGACTGGAAATCTTATCCATAGTTTTGCCAATGATAGTACATTGCATTCCACTTTCCATTTTGACAAACCTTGCCCTGCTCAATCAGCTTCAACTTCTCGAAAATCTGCTACCAGTCCTTTAAATGCCGATTCCAGGTAATTCTCCAGTGGGGCAAAGACAACTTAGTTGATTTCAATCCTTCTAAAACTCGTTCTTGTCTTATATCTCGCAAAGAGAATTCTTCTGCTCCTATGCTTATCTTTGGTGACACTCTGATTTCTAGGCAAAATGATATATCTCTTTTGGGGATTACCCTGACTTCTAATCTCTCTTGGCACAAGCACATTACAAATATTGCTTCCTCTGCATCTAAAAAACTTGGTTTTCTCTTTTGCTCTTGCCTTTACTTTTCTTCCAAACAGCTGCTCACTCTGTATAAATTGCAAATCTGCCCTACCATGGAATATTGTTCCCACATCTGGGGTGGTGCCCCCAAAACCTCTCTCAGGCTTCTTGATTCCATTCAGAAGAGGGTAGTTAGGTTAATTAATGATTCATCTCGAACAGAGTCTCTCCACTCACTGTCTCATAGACATACTGTTTCTGCTGCATGCCTCTTCTACAGATACTTCCATGGGCACAGTTCTTCTGAATTGTCTTCTATAATTCCCGCTCTCTCTTTCAAAACAGTCCGAACATGTGCAGCCAACATTCATTTACTGTCCAACTTCAAACTCGCAGAACCAACAAAAAAAAGTTAAGTATGAACCGGGCTTGAGGGTGATACTGTCCGATATGTTAAGACTACAAAATATTTAGGGGTACTTTTGGAAGAACGGCTCTTTTTTACAGAGCATGTGAGATTTTTGAAGAATAAAATTAGAACTCTGTACTCCAAGCTCCAGAGGATAGTAAGGAATGATTGCGGTATTAAAGGTAGAGCAGTAAGTCTAATGTATGAATGTTTATTTGTGCCCATAGTCACTTACGCTTCTGGAGCTTGGTAACATCGAGTGGAGAAAGTTGTGATACAAAAATATTTAATGCAGGCTTAAAGATTTGCTTTGTTAAGGAATAACAAGGGTGTCGAAAAGACTCCTCTGAGGCCTTGCAGATTATATCGAAGGATTCCCATCCACTTCCTGGCAGGAATGTTGTATAATACAAAGAGAAATGTAAATAAAACAGTAATGAGTTTAATATCATGTCCTGATAGAGAGAGACTTTATTCAAAATTTCACGTCAGAAAAGACGCGATTTTTACAATCTATAATTGTAAAAGAGTAAGGGAAGTTTACCTCAATATGATACTCTCCACAAATTAAGATGAAAACAATTTAAAATTCGAGAATCTTACATTACAGTAAGAAAAAAAGAAGAAAAAATTAAAAATCAAATGAACACAATTAAAAATTAAGTAAAAAATTTTTTAACGAAAAAATCGCAAAGCGATTTTCCTTCCTGAAGCTGACAATACTTTTCAATTGTATATCGTGATCACAGGAATGAAAATTGCCAAATAGGGGCGAGCATGGAACTTAAATAAGGATTGTTTGTCTTTGCACATGCACATAAAAGACCATGAATCGGAGATTAGATATGGCCGGCGAACATTAACAGAATTGTCATGTAATTTAATTTCTACGGTTTCTGCAATTAATAGTCTTGTATAATTACATTGGACACTAAGTATTCTGGCCTTATTAAATAAAAAAAATGTGTTTTTCATTAACGGCATGAAAGGATAATTCTGACGCTGCTGAATGACAAACACGAAACTGAGGCCGAATGTTCATTAACACAAAAATTCAGAGGAAACCACGTAAAACCCTGATAAGATGAGTCACAATCACTGCAAGAAATGTTGTATACTATTAGGTCATTTATTTGTGTTGCGAATGAGGAAAGGACTTTTGCAATTGTTCAGTATAGTGTGTAATTTCTGTATTGTCATATTCTAATCTTATGTCTTATCATATTCTTATTATATTAATATCTACTGAAAAGGGATCTCCTGTGAAAGTGGATGAATACCTTGCAGAAATTTACTGCTATATAGAAAGAAGTTCTAAAAGTAAAGATAGATTTAAACAGTTTTAACTGATGTATACTGTTGAAGTAAAAAACGTTTTGAAGCATATTTATGTGCACTTTGATTGTTTTTGGTTAACTATGTAACTAGATTGATAGAACAGTGGCAACTTTTGATAAGTCTATTCAAAGAAAAGGTTAGAAGTGGTGAGAAAGTGTACATGAGCACTTTTCAGTTATTAAATTGAAACGTACAACAATTGATCTCTAGTGAGTGGCACTTACATGTGTTCTCACCCACTGCATGATCAAAAAGAACTTCTGGTGAAAGCAATCTTAAACAGGCCAAGCAAGCTGATAATTCTAGGCATGTTATCCTCAATCTTGTACAAAGTCTGTTCATGTTCTCTCTCTCTCTCTCTCTCTCTCTCTCTCTCTCTCTCTCTCTCTCTCTCTCTCTCTCTGCGCCTCCGTAGCCAGGTGGGCAGGAGCAGCAGTGTGTTGCACATGCTTCTTGATTAGACCGGGGTTCGAGCCTATGACCACCAAATACGGAGGATGCGAAAAGGTCAGGGAATGACCACCACATATCCCCAAAGCAATATGGCTTTAGTTGCTAATGCTCCTAAAAACCAAATAATAAAAAAAAATAAAAAAATAAAAAATGGGAACATGTGATAACAATGAAAGCATATTGCAATTTCCATTATAAATGTGGCCTTTTAGAGAGATAAATACTTAGTAATAAAGCAAAATTTTCAACTTCCAAGTCCTTGGAATGAATTACAAAAAAAACTGTGTTATTGGGTTTACATTACGATATTTTCACAATATCTCCATTTATCCCTACAGATGCAAAATACATTTCCATATTTTTTTTCACTTTGCACTGGCCGGTAAAAACTTTTAAAGTCAAATTTGTTCAAGTCGAGTATTACGTAAGTCAGGGAATTCCTGTATATTGTAGCACAAACAAATCTAGAACAATTAAAAACAATGGTAGGGAAGTTGAATCAAAATCAAACCTTGGAGAGGTGAATGGCTTGTGTCAATGTTTAGTAATCTGGCACAGTTTAAGCCACAAGCTCGGAAGGAGTTATTCCGATTGAACAGATGTGATACATTAGGAGAATGCAATGGTATTTGTAATCGGTATCCATTTTCTGGAGGTTAATTCCAAGACATAGCAGTGCCTGAATTTTAGGGAGTGCCTGGGCAGGGAGGAAATGATTACAAAGTTTCAGACAGTTGTATTTGAGGATTAGTGTGGTGGGGTAAGACTTCAAGGATGGTGGAGGGTTGTGCCACTGACAGAAATCCCAGATGTTTGGGGCGTTTATCACTCCTGTGAAAATTTTTACCATAGTCATTAAATGCCTGATGTCAATTAATCTTGGAAGCCTGGGTACATTTAGCTGCTCAGCTATATCAGTGGTTCTCAATTGATGGGTTCAGTGATGCTTATTTTGGTACTAAGGTTCTAATACCTTTGTGTTGGAGTTTTCATATAAAAAAAAAAAATAAATAAATAAATGGAAGAAAGAGGGGAGAGAGAATGTATGCTTCATGTGTTCAAGCATCAATCAAGAAGGAAGTTCAGATCAAATTTTTCAGTGTATCTTGTTTGGATCTTTGGAGTGATTTACACCCAATTTCACAGCAGCTTTTCCCCATTTCCCAATATTGTTTTAAATTTGGAATGACAGCTCCAGTCCTTTTCAGAATTCCATAACTTGTTTAAAATATTATTAGGAACCTTTGTACCAAATTTTATGTTGTTAGGTTAATCTGTTTTCACAGAGTAAAGTGGTGCCCCCAAAACCTCTATCAGGCTTCTTGATTCCATTCAGAAGAGGGCAGTTGGGATAATTAATGATTTATCTCTAACAGAGTCCCTCCACTCGCTGTCTCTTAGACGTACTGTTTCTGCTACATGCCTTTTCTACAGATACTTCTATGGGCACTGTTTTTCTGAATTGGCTTCTATAATTCCTGCTCTTTCTTTCAAAACAGTCCGAACACATGCCACCACAAGCCAACATCCATTTACTGTCCAACTCAAAACTCACAGAACCAACTTTTCATCTTCCTCGTTTATTCATTCAACTGCCATTTCCTGGAACAAATTTCCTGAAAATTACGGTCTACAGAAGTTCAAGTCTAATGCCAACAAATATCTTCTTTCGTCTTCTCAACCTCGAACCCAAGCATGGTACTAAGTACTATAGGTTCTAATACCTCTCGTGTTTGGGGTTTTCATTAAAAAAAAAAGTACTGCCAGACATCACTTCATGGCTACTTATTACATAATTATGAGTACTATGTAATCACTTCAGTACAATATCAGAGTTTTTGAGCCCCTTGGGTACTTTATTTGATCATCCCATTGCTGGATTATCAGTAGTTGATGCTGGATTATTAGTAGTTGATGCTGTTAGTTGATTCATTTTCTAAATATTTGTATTTACATTTTTAGTAGTCTTAAATATAGGCGAGGTTCATTTCATGAAGTTTTTTTAGAAAGCAGTTCATAAAGATGCATTGCAGGATCATCTAAACAAGACTGCAGCAATAATTCAGACACAGCATGGGTTTGTTAAGGGAAAGTCTTGTCTGACAAATTTGATAGGATATTATGATGTGGTTACAAAGGAACTGGATTCAAAAAATAAGTTTGATATCATATATTTGGATTTCAGGAAAGCTTTTGACACTGTTGCGCATGGAAGACTATTGTACAAATTGGAGCAGAATGGTATTATGGGTAAGTTGCTACAATGGATAAAAGGATGGTTGAGTGGGAGAAGACAGAGGGCGGTAATTAATGGGTGCTGCTCTTTGTGGACTAATGTTATTAGGGTTCAGTGTTGGGTCCTCTGTTGTTTTGTATATTTATCAATGATATTGATGAAGGTATATCAGGCTTAGTGTCAAAGTTTGCAGATGATACAAAGGTTGGCAGGGTTGTTAATGACAGTAATGGCAGTGTGCTACTGCAACAGGATCTAGATAATTTGGGCAGATGGGCTAAGAAGTGGCAACTAAAGTTTAAATTTGACAAATGCAAAGTACTGCATATGTGTAAAAGTAACCCCAGAGAAACATACCAACTGTGTGTACTACACTTAAGGTGGTAGAAAATGAAAAAGACCTGGGAGTAATTGTGCAGTCAGATATGAAGTTTTCTGAGCAATGCAGACAGGCTGCCAGGGCAGGTCATGGGGTTTTGCTATCAGGGAAAAGGAGGTGATTGTCCCTCTGTATAAGGCAATGGTCAGGCCACGCCTTGAGTACTGCATACAGGTCTGGAGGCCTCATTTTAGGAAGGATGTAGATTTGCTTGAGCGTGTACAGAGAAGGGCAACAAGATTGGTGAGGGGAATGAAGGGAACCTCTTACCAAGAGAGGCTTAAGTTCTGCAAATTGCAGTGGCTGGAGACTAGGCACCTGCGTGGTGATCTGATTGAGGTGTATAAGGCCTTGAATGGGTTGAGCACGCTGAATTCTGATGGGATCCTTCCACTTATTCAGATTACGAACCTAAGGGGGCATAAATTCAAATTAAGAAAAGACAGATGTAGAATAGATGTGCGGAAATTTGCCTGTAGCCAGCGGGTGGTTAATTGCTGGAACAAACTTCCGTCTGTCGTTGTGGAAGTTGATAGGTTAAAGAAATTTAAGGAGGAACTGGACAGGCATTTGGAGGGAATGGTGTGGTTTTTTTTTGCTGATGCTGCATAAGCTCATACATTTGCTTTCTTGCATCACATGCCACTACTACTATAAACATTCATTGGTGTGATCTGCCTCTGGGTTGCCATGATATTTTTGATTGTAAATTACAGTGCAAACCTCCCTTACTTCAATTTTATGTTGCATGTATAAAAGTATAAAAAGAAAGAATTTTTATATTTATGACTATGGGACTAAGTTTTGCATTTGTTTTGAGCCAAAAATTGTTTATTCAAATAGCTCTATACCTGAAATTAAAAATAAGTGAAATAAACCTGAATTAAAAAAATGAAGTTTCTCTTTCTCTGATGGTTTCTTTCTTTTATGCATTTGGGCTCCATAAAAATCAATGTAATCTAACTAATCCCCCAGGCAGCACCAGTTAGTTCTGCCTTTAATATAATGCCCTGCCTTCACAAAAATTGCCTCTGGGCAACTCAGTAGCCCTTCTTTCTAGTAGGCCAGCCAATAGCTCTTGTTGAGATGTGAAATGCCTTGGGTCACTTTGACATCTCCTCAGTTCTGAAAATATCTTCCGCAAAATCATTTAGAAAAAAAGATTAAATGCACTTACAAGACACTGATTTCTTTAGAATTATAATAACTTCAGTGTTACCGTACGAGGTTTGATCAAAAAGTTCCAAAAAAATTAGGGTACATATAACATTTCATAAACATTTTTTATACATTTTAGTAACCTTCCAAAGTAGTTCCTCTTTGATATGCAAGTTTTACAATGTTTCTGCCACTTCTGGAAGCAATGCTTAAGTCTTTGATGGTTGTTATGCTATGTCTGCCTTTCAGTGAAGTTTCTGATGAATCATTTGGGGAAGAGGGAAAAAATTACATAGGGAAAGATCAGGTGAACATAGAAGGTGAGATACTAGGAATGTTTTTGTGCCAAAAATTCTTGAATGATAACTCCAGTGTGTGAAGGAGCATTGTCATAATGGAAAAACTGTCCACAATGTTGGAACTGCCAATTCCATTTCCTCCTAACTTTTTCCCTCAGTAGAATCAGAACTTCTTGTCATTTGGTTTACTATCTGACCATTCTGAAGAAATTCATAATGAAGGTATATCCTAAATGTCGAAATAAGGAATAACATTGTTTTTAAATTTGACTGAACCTGTCCTACTTTTCTTGGATGGGATGAGTTTGGTATTGTTCACTGGGGGACACCTGCAATTATGTTTTGGAGTCATAATTGTACACCCATGTTTCATTACCAGTTACAATGCAGTTGATGAAATTATAATCCATTTCCAACTTTCTTTTTGGTACCTTGCATAGTTCTTGATGGTGAACCTTCTGATTATAATTCAACATTTTTGGAAGAAATTTTCTGGTATCCAACCCATGTCAAGAGTTTCGGTCAATTTCCATATTTAATTGTTGATCAGAACCTACTTTTCACGCACTCTATTTCACCACTGCTTGAAGTTGGGGAAGATCAAAATGAATGCTGGTTATTTTGGAACCATCTGGTGGTGACTTTACTTAAAACATCACCAAATGTACTTAACATTTTTGAGGATTTTTGTTGTTTTTCCTGTTCTTCACACAAAACTTGATACACACCTGTTGTTCCATTTTGTATCCATTATGACTGTGACATGCCATAAAATATGTCTAAATTTCATCACATGCTGTTTGTTACTGTTTTAGTGGAATGGGAAGTGATTCATATTATTAATGCAGTGATCCCTTCTCTATACTTAATCATCATCTTAAACCTCTACCTTTTGTAATTCTTTTGTAATAAATAGTCTTAAAACGTTTTGGTCAGATATGACCACTGATCTCATGTTATCCAAGCAGACAAATCTTCTTGCTCTATTTTTGAAACTTTTTAATTTACAAATAGTTTACACAACAATGAAAACTTGCAGAATGATGGTCTCATAGAGGGGTAGCCCCCCACACATACACACAGCTGACAACTCAGCAGTCAACGATATGGCATTAGCCGTACCTGCTCATACATGTTCAATATTCTTTACTTTTGGGGTAATAGTATTATAATGGCTTTATTATAAAACTATTTTGGTGTCTCACTGACATGCTGTGCAGCTACTCACACGAAAAAAAAAAATATATATATAATAATAATAATACAGTATGTTTATTGCTAGGTTAAGAACCCTTAAGCTTAAACAAATTATTGCCCCTACCTATTTTATAAGTTTACTGTTCACATATTTACAGTAATATATATTTCCATTGTCATTGGATCCCCTGAATTTCTTGGTTTTTTTTTTAAACATTTGCAGAAAACATTACTTTAAAGGCTGCTTTTGAGTAAGCAGAATTATATATTTTTTAATGTAAAAAAGACACCTAAAGTATACTTATTGGTAAGTGTGTAATCTGCTATAATTATCTCTCATGCTTTCTCTCTCTTTTTCTTTAGTAGTCCAGAAGTGTCAAGGCAAGATAGAAGACAGCAAGAGAAGCACAGAAGATTTCAGACATCACCTGAATATTCTTCGCGGAAATGGTCTCATGGAGAAGAAAACAAAGACAGTCATTCGTCAAAAGACAGAAGACGCCGCAGTAGATCCAGAGACAGAAGAGAGAAATCTCGCTCATCTCCCCTACGCAGCAAAGTTGTCAGAAGTAGTAGTAAAAAATCTTATAGTAAAAGCACTGCTGATGATGTAAAAGATAAACGCCATAGAGAAAACTTATCTTCATCCAGCAAAAGAACAGGATCATTATCTGAACGACATTCAAAAGGTGAAACAGTTAAACAAAAATCAAGCAAGAAAAGGAGGCATGAATTGGAGACGTTAAGCCAGTCAGTTACTCTAACCAGCTCAGATAAGGAACATAAAAAAGTGACTGTTTCAGATGAAGAACAGCTTGATGCACTTAAAAAATCAAAAGATAAGAAAGTGTCTGAAAAAAATACATCTTCAAAGGTTCGCTATACCCGGTCTTCACCTTCAGATAGTCCTGAAAGTGCTAGTGATAGCCAAACTAATGAAAGATTAGAACCTGAAAAATTAGAAGAACAAGTAAAAATTGCTGTTAGTTCACCACTTCATTCTGATCCAAAACCTGATGGAACAGGTGAAAATGCACAAGTAGTGCCACTTCCCAGTAATGGTGCATTAGAAGAGGAATCTACAAAGTTGAAATCTGAATCATCAGAAAATGATAAGAGCCTTAAAACAGATACTCAAAATCCAGAATTAGTAGCTACAGACATTTCTCATTCTGCTTCTCCATTACATGAATCCAGCCAAAATGAACACACTAAACAATCCCCAATGAATAATGGAAATTCCACAAAAACAGATTCTCCATATTCTCCATCTTCACCAAAACATTCTGAAGATACTTGTAACAGAATACCATCTGACAAAACTTCCAAATCCTCATTGCCATTAGAAAAAAGTGTAGATGTTAAAACCACTGTTGATGACTCTAAAGTGGCAGAAAATGATGGAAAATGTGAGACCTCTCCAGTAGTTATCAGTGAAAGTTCAAGGGATTCACCTGTTTCTCAGAATAATTTCAACAAATTACACATTATAGAATCCAAAGATTATGTGGAAGAGCAACAGGCATCATTAATTCACTTTTCTTCACCTGAAGGAATTCCTTTACCTGAAGAACCTAAAACTAATGTAAGTGATATAAAAAATAATACTGTATTAACAGTTGATAAACAGATATCAAATTCTTCAAATGTGGTTGATGATAAAGATGTAATGACATTGTCAGCTGATACTAATAAGATTCAATCTCCAGAAATTAATACTGGCAAAGAAAATAATGCAACTGATGGTCCCTCTTCTCCTGTTTCTAAAAAATCTCCAAAAGATAAAGGTGAAGATAAAGAAGTAAGTCTTAAAAACTAAGATAACAGTAATGTGAACTAGTGTATCACCATATTTATTCATATCTGAAATAATATTTTTAGATGTAGTTCATAGCATTGACTTAACTATTTGCTCTGGTCTATCCAGCTATCTGTGCACATAACATGTTCTTGTTTATACTACAGCACAACCACCACGTCAGTAGAGTTTACAATAAATCAGTCAATACAAATGCTAATTGTATTTAGCAGTCACAGGCTTGAACCTCGGTCCACTCAAAGAGTGTGCTATTGCACTCATACTCCTGACCACTTGGCTACGTCAGGCCTATCTGCACTTTGTCCAAACACATTTTGATAGTATATTATCAAAATGTGATAAATTGTGTAGCCAGCTACACAGTAGCATTAGGTTTCACTAGAAAGTTGAACGGGATTTATTTTTTTAATAAATAAAAATAAGGATACAGTACTTATTACATAAAGTAAAAATCGAAACAGATCTAGCAAGCCAAACAGCTTAAGTTACATGCTGTGCAGTGCTACTTTTCCATATACTCTTCTTTTTCACTGAGAAAATTCAAAAATTACATCATGGAAATGAATAGAATTGAAGTGTTGAACAATAATAACCTAATTTTTTAAAGAACCCACTTTTTTTTTTTTTTTTTAATCTATGGGGTGATTCAAAAGTCTCCATACATAGGGAAAATGGTTGCCATTCCTTTGAAAACACATACAGATGTATCTTTCCCACTCATTTTGAACTTGTGTTAACACATCTGGTGTTATGCTCTTAATTGAATTTTGAATGAGTTCCTCTAGGTGATTTATGTTTCATATCTTTTCCTGGTACACCATGGCCTTCAAGTGCCCCCACAAGTAAAAATCGAGTGAGTTGAGGTCTGGGGACCTTGGAGGCCACTCCACGGGACCATGGCGATCAATCCAGGAACCCAGAAACTGCTGATCCAACCATTGGCGCACTCAGATACGATAATGGGGTGGTGCCCAGTCTTGCTGGAAATTCTCCATCCTCTAGCAGGGACGGCATGATTGTGTCTTGCAGCATGTTTAGGTACATTTCAGCATTCAGATTTGTGTCAAAGAAAACAGGTCCAACAATTTTTTTTCCCCATATCCCGCACCACACTATCAGTTTTCCCGCACCTTGCATCTTTGAGGGATTCATCCAGTGTGGGTTGGTATCACTCTAGTAACATAGGTTTTGGCAATTAACTTCTCCATTAACGTGAAAATTGGTTTCATCAGTAAACAAGCTCCCTGGTGAGAAATTTGCGTCACCGTCCAATTTGTTTACTGCCCATTCACACCATCCGCCTATCCGGGCCACCTTCACTAAGATGCTGCAACATTTGCATTTTGCATGGATGCCATTTGTGCTTTTTTCATGATGGGGATGATACTCGATTGGCTCACTGCTTTCTGCAGACAACCATCATGTGCTTTTTTGGGGACTCTGCAAATGCTGCCAGCACCATGTCGATTGTGCCTTCATTGATGGATGTTCATAGGTGACCACTTCTCAATAAGTTTGGTAATAGTGTCATGTGTGAAGTGCTTGCCATATCTCCTGCTAAATTCCATCGCAACCTTGTGACAGCTTCCTGATTTGGCCACGAGAATAATGTTTATACACTCTTCTTTAGACAAAGGCATTTTAGAAGGATGGGTACCTAAAAACAGAAAAAAAGAAACATTATTACCTATGTATGGAGACTTGAATCACCCTGTATGTATAATCATGCAGCATTAGCAATAAATAGAGTAGAATGTAGTAGAATTATTTCTAGCACAGGGATTGCTATCCTTTTTCTCCTAATGCACCTGCTGAAACTCTTAGGTATCCCTATATATCTTCACTTTAAAATTGTGATTATGATTTTAAGGGTGGGGCCCTTTTAAGTTTAGCATTTTGTACTTTTTGCACCAGTTACTCCACACTTGTGGGGCCCCGGTTGCCAAGCGAACTGAGTGAGTTTAACAAAGCAAACTTTCCAAAGAGCTTTTGCCATTACAGATACGGTTTTGTTGTGAATACCATTTTCCTCATTTCCTATTGCAGTAGCTCTTTTGCTCTACAGGAAGTAGGCAAATGCCCAGAAAGGAAAGACACCTTTCTGTTTCTTTTTCTAGTATCACTAACAACTAACAGCCGCTTGGTCACCTTGTGGCACTGCTCCTGCCTCCCCATGGCGGGTCCGGTAACCTGGGTGGTAAAGATAAACCCCCAGGGCTAAAAGGAACCATCATGGATCCAAATAATTTTCTACACTTTAGAGCCTTCAAGCTCAAGACCAAAATCCCCTCATGATAACGACTTCAGTCAACCTAAAAGGCTTCAAAGAGAAGCAGTGTCCTGACATGCCTAACTTTCTGGTTATACACTCTCTGTTCACTCAGCCTGTGGACAAATTATTGCCATTTATGAACCAAAAATATCTGGAATCTATTGCTGGTTCACCAAAAATGGCAAACAGACTACAATCCAGAGCCAAACAGCCACCCCCAAATATTCTGATTGGCTATTAAAGACAATGACATTTGGTGGATTGCCAGTATCTGTTACACCCCACAATACATTAAATTCATCGAAAGGCAACTCGATCCATCACAGAATGGGACCTTCTTACAGTTTCTGAGGATGAATTAGTTCAGGAACTTAGGAAACAAAAGGTAATCAGTGCGAGATGGATAATGACTAAAAAGATGGAAATCTCATACCAACTCGACCCATCATTTTAACTTTCAACACTCCTGATTTTCCGTCCGCTGTAAAAGCTGGCTATTTAAACTGCCGAATCTGACCCTACATTCCAAATCCTCTTCATTGTTTTAAATGCCAGAAATATGGCCATTCTCAACAAGCATGCAGAGCTGATGCCATCTGTCCTATTTGTGGATCAAAACATCATACACTATATTGTTCAGCCTCAACTCCCACATGCCCCAACTGTAAAGAAAGCCACCCTGTCTTCTCTGAATCTTGTGAAATGTGGAAAACTGGAAAAAAATCTAACAGTACAAAATTGAACCATAAAGTCTCATATCCTGATTCATACAGACATTATGTTTACCTTGCCCAGTTGATCGTATGTGTCTCACACCCAAAGCTTTCTTTCAACTGCAGTCCAAACAGATGTATCAATACTGCCCAATACCTCACTAGCTAACTGGGTTAAAGCAACTTTATCAACCGGAAAAGATACTTCTAAAACTAAAATCAGCGACACCACCAACACTCCATTAATATCCCAACTGATACTCTAACAGTCTCGAATGTCACTGAAAATTTGAAAACCATTAGAGACTAAGAAAACCAAATCATCCACAAACAGTATGGAAGTGGATGTACACTCAGATTATGAGTAACCCATCCTAGAACTCCATGACAATGACACTATGGATACTGGACACCCCCACATTCCCGGAAAAATTGCTCTGCATACAAAAAACAGTCGGATGAATCATCCTCAGCTAAGTCTAAATAATGCATAACATACAATGGAACTGCAGAGGACTAAGCAGTCATTCTGATAACTTAAGGGATTTACTAGCTCACTTCAGTCCCATAGGTGTATGCATGCAGGAAACATTCTTGTCACTACGAGATCGCCAAAAATTCTCAAATTATGTGATGTACAGACGAGATAGGAGTTCAGACTCTTGCCTGTTGCAGAGTAGCTATTCTTGTTAACTCTAATGTTCCATCCAAGCCGATCCAATTGAGGACCACTCTAGAAGCTGTGACAACTTGTATTGCAGTTGGTATTTCAGTTACCATTGTTTCCATTTATATTACACCACTTCTGCATTCAAAACTTAACAACCTGATTACACAACTCCCAACTTCAATTTGTCCTTTTGGTGACTTTGATGGACACATCCATTGTGTGCGTCTGCTACAATGGATAGAAGATGCAAATTGATTGAGGAATTTATGAATAATGATATTAATTTATTAAACTCTGGATCTACTACCTACATCCACCTACCCAAAGGATCTGCTTCTGCAGTTGACTTGTCAATTTGTTCATCATCCATCTTTCCAATCATGATGTGGTCAGTATTAACCAATCCTTTTGATTTTGTAGTAAGCAAATAATTGGGAAGTGATCAATTCCCAATTATTTGTTGCTTACGACAAACAGGAATAACTCCAAATTTTAATCAATGATTCACTTGGAATTTTAAAAAGGCGAACTGGGATGACTATTCTGCCCAAATACTTTTAGACAGACTTTGTTCAACAGAAACCTATTGATGATATAACTACTTACATCACAATCACTGAAATCACTGGCAGAATACAGATAGATTGCTGTAATGCAAAACAGGAAAAAAAACTGTGCTTGGAATAATTTCTGGAAGTATCCCACCACTAGTAACCTAATTGCTTATAAAAGACTTAAAGTAAAAGCAAGACAAGTTAGGCGGAAAGCAAAACGAGATTCATGAATTGCTTTTGCCTCAACTGTCACCAAAGACACCGACACACAGATCATCTGGAAGAATACAGGCACTAAATGGAGAGTTCATTCAACTGCCCTCTCCAATACTGCATTGGAAAGGGAAAGACTTGTCTACAGCTGAAGAAGTTGCTAATGCATTTAGCATAATCATTTGCTACTATCTCTGCTTCTGCTTCCTATGCATTCACCTTCCAGAACATCAAAGCAAGTGCAGAATGGTATAAAATCAACTTCTTCACACACCGCTCATTCCTGTACAACGAACCCTTTACATTAATAGAACTTCAAGAATCATTAAACAGATCTTCCAATAGTGCTGCAGGCCCAGATGGTGTTCATTACGTTATGCTGAAGCATTTACTTGATGAGTAGCCTGTTAATTTTTTTATAATCAGATCTTCTCTGAAAATGCCTATCCTTCTACCTGGCACCATTTTTTTTATTATCACCTTACCAAAACCAGGAAAAGATTACAAGCCAATATCTCTTATGAGCTGCATGGGTAAAATTTTCGAAAGGATGGTTCACATAAGGCTCACTTACATCCTGGAATCACAGAATTTCCTTCCTGATCATCAGTATATCTTTCGGAAGAATAGATAAATGCTAGATGTCTTATCAAAGCACGAATCTCATATTCGTAATGCCTTTGTCATGAAACAACGTCTAGTTGTGGTCAACCTAGATCTTGAAAAGGCATTTGATACTACATGGCATCATGGTATTATTATGGACCTTTGCCATCTGGGGTTTAAGGGCTATTTGCTGGAAACAAAAATTTCCTGCAATTGCATTCTTTTCAGGTCCGTTATAAAAACACTCTTTGCCCCTCACATTCAAAGAGTCCAGCAGAGATCGATGCTTAGTCCAACACTATTTGCAATCTGAGTTAGCAGCACGACATGAGATATCCCAAAAACCGTTGAAACCTATAAGTATGCAGATGACCTTACCATTTCCTTTCAGTCTCAAAGTATGAATACCATCAAATGGCAGCTCCAGCTTGTCATAACCAAAATATAATCTGGACTTCACGGAATGGTTACTGACTATCAAAAAAGAAATGCACTGCCACTCATTTGCAAGCAATGAGCTCTCCATCCGAATCCTGAACTATAAATAAATAATACTCCAATCCCGCTTGTTAATACTGTTAGATTTCTTGGACTGATATTAGACAGCAAACTAAATTTCCAAGCTCACATCACTCGTTTAAGAACTACTTGTCAAAAGCATTGAATATACTTTGATTTGTCTCGTTCGTGTCATGGGGAGCTGATAGGTATTTTTTACTGCATCTTTATAGAACTTTAATCCATTCACGCCTAGATTATGGTTGTCCAGTATATGTCTCTTGCCGATCAGGCTAGCCGGGTGGGTAAAGTGCCTGCCTGGCAACCCAAAGGTCGCGGGTTCGAATCCCACCTCGGGCTTGGATCAAAGTACTGAAAAAACCTTGGGAGGTGCATTATGGCCACAGAATCCGATGCGCCAACAACTACCAAAAAATATGTCTCTCCAGGAGAACTACTTTAAAATGGCTAAGTGTGATCCAACACAGTGCTCTGAAGACTGTGCTGGTAGCTTTCAGGACTTCTCTGATCCAAAGTATTTATATTGAAGCGCATGATCCTCCATTACATCTTCGTAGAAAAACACTACTGCTCCACTATGCTGCTAAGATTCAGTCTTCCATCACACCCCAGTTGGGAGAATCTTTATAACACTCGGTGGGATTCCTTCTATGAGTGTAAGCCAAATGAAGATCGATCTGTCTCACTGAAAGGATGAAAGAGTTTGCTCAGACTTGGAATGTCAATTTGAGCGATATTTTTCAGGCCACAACTGCACCTGTTGCGCCTCGGACCTATGTTTCTGCCTCTCTCAATACACACTTTCTCCAGTGGGGTAAGAATACTGTACCTCCCTGTAATATCAGACAGTTACACTCAGCTCATGCTACTATGAACTCCCATGCCTGTAAAATATATACCGATGGTTCCAAAACTGACAGTATGATAGGTGCTGTGGCAGTTTTTCCTTCATGTACAATTTCAGACACACTACTGCTAGCATGCAGCATCTTCACAGCTGATTATATGCCATTAATTTAGCACTTAATAAGATTATTGAGCGTTCCATTTCACCTGCTATAATTTACACCAACTCCTCCATGATGTCTCTGCCATAAGGAAGAATATCTCATCTTCTTGTCCTATCTTGAAAAATTTATTATTGGCATGTCCAATCAGATTTTGCTGGATCCCTGGCCATTCTGGCATTCCGGAAAATGAAAGTGCTGACCTTGCCGCTAAACATCCTCCCCGCTCTCTTACAACATCCTAAGGTCCCTTATGCTGACTGTAAGTCTATCATTCACAATGCATGCTATAATAAATGGTCACAGATCTGGAAAAGTAACACCAACAATTAACTTTACCATATAGAAGAAGATTCAAAGCTGTGGCTCTCTGGCTTTTCAATGAAACAGATGAGAAGTAGTAGTATTGGCAAGATAGAATTGGACACACTCAACTTATTCATCTCTTCCTATTATTGGGAGAAAACCCAACTCAGTGTTCATCCTATCACAGTAGACTTAGTCTGTCATTTAATGGTTGACTGTCCTTTACATCCAACCATACAGTCAAACATTTTTCGGTCACTTTCATATTAAACATCTCACATGATTTATCTCATTACTTAGGAAATAAAGCAAATATAGAACAACTTTTAATCTATATAAAATGTATTGGTCTATACAGGAGCATATAATTTTACAACTATAATGATATGGTTATGCTAATAAATTCTGAAGAGACACAATTTGGCTTCAGTAGCCCTTGTATTGTTAATCCCATTAGCAACAATAGCCACATTTGTGGGAGGTGGGAAGGCAATCCTGTTTTACAAATACTATCTGGATAATTGTTAATGATAACATTTAAGTAATTTAAAACAGCCTTTAAGTTGGCCTTCTTTATCATTAATCTGCATGAATCAGCAAAAATCTCACCTATATACAACCACTCCCCGACTTATGTAAATTCGACTTTACGTAAATTTTTCTAACTGGTGCAAGCTTAATGCACTTCTCTTTCATTGCTATCATATGTTCAGCTATAGGAATTAATTTTGAATGCCTTTGTGATATTTTTCTAATGTGCATTTCTGGAGGTCAATAATTGGCAAAATAATTGGCAGTTTCTGTTTTACTGAGCTTTTCTGTTAATGCAATCTATTATAAACGGTTCGTAAACTCGATCTTATTGTATTTGCAATAATACAGATAGCCGGGATTGTGTGAGTTTTTATGTTATTGTGGTGAAATGTGTTTCCCCTTCACTGAAACTTTCAGTCGTATAAAAAACAAAAATAATTAAAATTTCAGAATCTTCTCTTCATTCCTGTTTTTTAAGCTTCGTAAACTTACTCTGCATTTCACTTGTGCGTATCATGTTGGTTGCAATTTGTGCATGCTGTGTTCTTTGTTACTGATTGCTTAGTTTACTGTTTTAAATTTTACAGGAAAAAAAAATAAGTGAACAGAAATATCAATTAGTATTAATTAGGCTGTGCGTGTAAGCATAAAGGAACTCAAGGAACATATTCTTCCGATTTTCACTTTATCATTTAATGTTGTTAATTGGTAATTTAATAAAATGTAAATTTGTGCTTTTTTACCTTTAGTTTTATCATCTATGGACAATATTCTTCCTATTTTCGCTTATTAGAATTGCTGTTTAATAGAATTAAAATTCAATTCACAAACATGATCACAATTAGAATTAGTAAAGGCATATAATGCAAGAAAGTAATCTTATGCAGCAAAAAAAAAACACCCTCCCATTTCACCCCCTCCATTCATTCCAAATTCCTGTCCAGCGCAGCCTTAAATTTATGTAGGCTATCAACTTCCACAACAAAGGATGGAAATCTGTTTCACCAATCAACTACCTGCCAGCTAAAGGCAAATTTCCGCACATCTATTCTACAACTGTCTTTCCTCAATTTGAATCTGTGCCCCCTCGGGTTCTTAATATGAACAAGAGGAAGAATCCCATCAGCATCAGCTTTCCCAGCCCATTCAAGGCCTTATACACCTCAATCAGATCACCTCACAGGTGCCTACTCTACGGGTGCTGCAATTTGCAGAACTTAAGCCTTTCTTGGTAAGAGCACCCCTTTGTTCCCCTCACCAATCTTGTTGCCCTTCTTTGTACTCATTCTAACAACTGTACATCCTTCCTGAAATGAGGCCTCCAGACCTGTACACAGTACTCTAGGTGTGGCCTGACCATTGCCTTGTATAAGGGGATAATCACCCCCCTGTCCCTGCTAGCAAAATTCCTATATATCATTGACAAGACTCCATGACCCTGGCAGCCCATCTACACTGCTCAGCGAACTTCATATTTGACTGCACAATTACCCCAGGTCTTTTTCACTTTCCACTTCCCTGAGTGTAGTACTTAACATTTGCCAATGTTAAACTTCAGTTGCAACATCTCAGCCCATTTGCCCAACTTATCTAGATCCAATTGGAGTAGCATACTGTCTTTACTGTACTTAACAATCCTGTCAACCTTTGTATCATCTGCAAACTTGGACATTAAACCTGATATACCTTCATCAATATCATTGATAAATATACAAAACAACAACGGGCCCAACACTGAACCCTGTGGAATCCACTAATAACATTTGTTCACGAAGAGCGGTGTCCATTGATTACCGCTCTGTCGTCTCCCACTCAACCATGTCTTTATCCATTGCAGCAACTTACGCTTAATGCCATACCTCTCCGATTTGTACAGCAGTCTTCCATGCAACAGTATCAAAAGCTTTCCTGAAATCCAAGTATATGATATCAAAATTATTTTTGGCATTCAGTTCCATTGTGACCACATCATATATCCAATCAAATTGGTCAGACAAGACCCCCCCTTTAACAAACCCATGCTGTGTCTTATCTATTACTGCAGTCTTGTCTAGATCAGTGTTTCTCAAAGGGTGTGCCGCGTCACATTAGTGTGCCGCAAAATTTTCGAAGTGTGCCGCGAAATCTTAAAAAAAAAACTAGCGTCGTTTTTATTTTAATATCATTGTCCGAATATTTTATTTTGGTTGTAAGAATTGTTTGCATAACACAGATATAATATAAGTATAAAGAAAAAAATTGTTAATATTATTTTTCGTTCTATTTATTTAATTTAGAAATTTCTTCTTCTATGACTACGTAGGTGTGCCGCGAAATTTTTCTTCTTTGGAAAATGTGCCACGAGAGTAAAAAGATTGAGAAACACTGGTCTAGATGATCCTCAATGCTTCTTTAACCAGATTCCATATAATATATAAAGCATTTAGGGCGTAAGCCTCAAGCTATGGAAAAATCTAGACTATGTATAAGTATAGTGCAAAAGCATCAATAATACATAGCCAAATCTGAATGAACGGAATATATTAGCAAAGCGGCATCGTTTTAAGTTATATCTCATATTGTGAATACCTTCACAATGAGTTGCCATGATATTGCACTACTTCGAATAAGTAACGCTTCACCTGAGGAGAAGACTAATGTTACTTATTCTCAGATAGATACTACAACCCAGACGGCACTGTTTCTGGGCTATTTGGCCCTTCTTCGGTGGGTGGGTAGGTACCCAAGTACCTACATCATACACCATCAGGCATCTCTCATATTGTGGAGTTATACTCTATAACTGTTTTGCCATCATTGCATCACTCGGGTACCTACCCACCCACCGAAGAAGGGCCAAATAGCCCTGAAACGGTGCCGTCTGGGTGGTGGTATCCATCTGAGAATAAGTAACATTAGTCTTCTCCTCAGGTAAAGCTTTACTTATTCGAAGTAGTGCAATATCATGGCAACTCGTGAAGGTATTCACAATATGAGATATAACTTAAAATGATGCCGCTTTGCTAATATTCTGTTCATTCAGATTTGGCTATGTATTATTGATGCTTTCGCACTAGACTTATACAAGTAATTCCATTATTTTCCCCAGAACACAAGTTAAACTAACAGGTGTATAGTTACTTGTGTCACCTTTTGAACTCCCTTTGTGAATAGGTGATACATTTGCACACCTCCAGTGCATGGAGACCTCCTCTGAGTCCAAAGAAGCTCTCATAATTATGGCTAAGGGTTTACTTACTTCCTTTGCTGCCTCCTTTAATATAACTGGATAGATCCCATCTACACCAGGTGCCTTTTTTATGTTTAACTTCAACAATTTCTTCTCCACTTTGCTCTCAGTTATTACAAAATCACTTAGCTCCCTATTAGAGTTTGATAAACTTCTGGCACTCCCCTCATTGAATACCTTCATCCTCATGTGTGAATGTAGATGCAAAATACTCATTCAGTTTATCAGCTACCTGAGCATGATCATCAGTAGTTAACCCATCTATGTTAAGTGGTCCAATCTGATTTATCCTTTTCCTTCTAGATTTTAAATAAGTAAAGAACTCTTTTTGCTGCGTTTCTTTGCATCCTTTGCCAAAGATTTCTCATGATCTGCCTAACCTCCTTTGTGACTTGGTTTTGGACTAGTTTATATGTAGCCGAGAGCAGCCTTGTGCAGGCGAAGTTTTTACGGCTGAGGAACATAGAGAAGTTTTTTCTGTTTTATTATTAACTTAAATTGGCTTGGATTGGCATATTAACTTATTTTCTAGAGTAGCTCTATATTCCTAGTTACGATACTTAGTTTAAATTTTAACGTAGATAGAGATTTTGTAAGTTATTACTTAGTATCGGTAAGGGTATCCAATCCACGTGTTTTACAAATTTTGCAGAGCTGGCAAACCGGAGGTTTTTAGCTATAGTTAGCTGCTTTATTGACCAATTGTTGTATTAAATTCATTCTGTAAATAGCTTATAGACCTAGGCAAGATCCTTGATTTATCCTGAATTGAGACAGCGAGATTTTGGAAGTTAATTAATATTTAAGTGTCCGTAGATTTACTGTTCGTAACTTGCCGCCATTGTTATACGATACAAGGTTATATCCTGAACTAGATAGCATAGTATAGTATATTATATAATATTATCAATTAATCAGTAAATTTATTAATCTTCATTGTCAATTAAATTGTACTTTTAATTAAATACATATAACGATTTCGATTTTACGAACATAACATAATTAATTAATACATAGCTTGATAGGGAACCTGTATAAAGAAACTCGAAGATAATACTTGACACTTAAAAAATATATATAGGTATATAGTATTACAACTGCATTGGAATATAAGTTTAGGGTTAAAATTTTGTACTGAAATTGAAATTTTATTGAAATTGAATCGGAATCATGACTCAGACCAGAGCAGCAAAGCAAAAGGTTCAATCTAAATGGAGTGCTGTGGCTCAGGGGAGAACTGAGGGGGGGTGCAGTTGCCCTCTAAATCACAGCCTTTTAAAATGCACTGCTTGCTTGATGTTTGTGGAGCAATCAGGTATGGGACATGATATTGCCAAGGAGGGATATCTTTGTGTGTGTGCGCGATGTAAGGAGTGTAAGGAAATGAGGCGACAACTCAGCGTTGTTATGGGCCTATATGAGAGCTTGAAGGACAGTGTGGATGCCCTCGAAGGATCTAAATTGAGGGGCCCATCAAGCTCTCAGCTGCCCACAGCAACGCCAGAGCTTGCACTTCATCACGCAACACAGCAGCAACCCCAAGGCAGAATGCATTGGTCCAACAGGAACTAGTAGTTGTTGGTGACTCTATTGTCAGGGAAACGGGGAACATGCTATGTAAAAAGGATAGGTGGAACAGGAACAGGGTATGTCTGCCAGGGGGCAAAGGTTGATGACGTTGTAGAGCAGATGTCATCTTTTAAGGGCACAAAGGGTGTTGTTGTACACTTTGGCACTAATGATATTAAGGGTAGGAGACCAGCAGAATTACTTGACAAGTACAGGTCACTGTTGAAAAAAAGCCGTGAATTAGGGTTGAATTTGAGAGTGTCTGCAATCCTGTCCAGACACGATAGGAGGGAGTATATGATGAGAGCCTTGTCGATCAATTTCGGCCTGGAAAGATTGTGCAAGGCTCAAGGGGTAGAATTTTTTTCAGCCTGGTCTGTACTTGTTAACAGGAGAGACTGCTTCTACAGGGATGGGATACACTTAAATAGAAAAGGGTGCAAGAATATTTGCTGATGCTATCAAGGCAGTGTTAGGTGGGTCGGAAAACTGCTAGCTTGGGGGGATACAAGGACTAATAGATTAACAGTAGCCACTGGCAGTGGTGAAAGTGATTCTTGCACTGCTTCTATTGGAATGAGCAGCAGCCTGGAAAACAAGATGCAGGGTATTTCAGAGACTGCTGGGAGTCATTGTGGTACATGTAAACACATGGGTTCTGTTAGGATAGCTAAGAATAGGAACTGGTGCATGTATACTTGTAAGTACCCCAATGCTAGGAGTTTAGTAAATAAATTTGATGAATTTGAGGTATTGCTCAGAACATCAAAGGCAGATATTGTTGGGATATCAGAGACGTGGTGTCACACAGATATAAGGAATGCAGCACTGGAATTTGGGGAGTACAATGTGTACAGGAAGGATAGACAAGATAGGAAGGGAGGAGGGGTTATACTATTAGTTAAGAAACACATAAAATCCAAGGAAGTGAAGCCAGTCGACATCGCTGGACAGTGCAATGTCGAGTCAGTTTGGTGTGACATAAGTATTGGGAGATCAAAATTGAGAATGTGTTATAGGCCTAATGACTCTGACGAGTATAATAAGGAACTGTACAGGGAAATAGAGTGGGCCAGTAAATCAGAGAGTCTTATAATGGGGGATTTTGATTTCCCAGATATTGACTGGAATTTGTGGGTTGGTCACTCACACACTAGCAAGGCTTTTGTGGATTTATTGGATGATTGTTTTCTACATCAGCATGTTCGGGAGTAATACTCTTGATCTGATTATCAGTAGTGATTCTTCATGCATTAAGAATCTGCAGATAAAGGAACCACTAGGTGACAGTGATCACAGTGTGCTGAAGCGGGATTTGCTCAAAGAGGTAACTGCCATCACGGGTAAAGGGAAGGGTTTTTGCTTTCATAAAGGTGACTACGGTGGTCTGAGACAGTATTTAAATTCTATAAGGTGGGACCAACTGATGATGCTACCAACAGCAAATTCAAAATGGGAAGCATTCAAAGAATTTATCTTGGAAGCTACTAGGCTCTAGATACCAACTAAGAAATATTGTTCAAGGTTTAGGCCTAAATGGATGTCAGATGAACTAATGAGACATGTGGCAGAGAAGAAAAATGCATGGGATACATATAAATTAATGAGTGACATGGAAGCCTATGATAGATATAAGCTGGTCTGTAACCAAGTCACAAAGAAGATTAGGCAGGCAAAGGCAGATTATGAGAAGTCCTTGACAAAGGATGCAAAGAAAAACAACAAAGAGTTCTTTACCTATGTAAACTCTAGAAGGAAAGGGATGAATCAGATTGGTCCACTGGACATTGATGGTTCAACTGTTGATGATCCTGCTCAGGTGCCTAACAAACTAAATGAGTATTTTGCATCTACATTCACCCCGTGAGGAGTTATTCAGGAAGGGGAATGCCAGAGGTGAGTTAAACTCTGGCAGTGAGTTGGATGATTTTATAATAACTGAGAGGAAAGTGGAGGAGAAATTGTTGAAGATAAACATAAAAAAGGCACCCGGGGTGGACGGGATCTATCTAGTTATATTAAAGGAGGCAGCAAAGGAAGTAAGCAAACCCTTGGCCATAATTATGAGAGCTTCTTTGGACTCAGGGGAGGTACCCATGGACTGCAGATGTGCAAATGTGACCCCAATTCACAAAGGAGGATCAAAGGGCAACACAAGTAATCATAGACCTGTTAGTTTAGCTTCTGTTCCAGGAAATGTAATGGAGGCACTGGTTAAAGAAGCACTGCAGGATCATCTAGACAAGATTTCAGTTATAGCTCGAACACAGCAAGGTTTTGTTAAGGGAAAGTCTGGTCTGACCAATTTGATTGGATACTATGATGTGGTCACAAAGGAACTGGATGCAGGGAATAACTTTATCATATATTTGGATCTTAGAAAGGATTTTGATACTGTTGCACATGGAAGATTGCTGCATAAATTGGAGCAGTGTGGCATTGGAGGCAAATTGCTGCTATGGATAAAGGGATGGTTGAGTGGGAGAAGACAGAGTGGTAATCAGTGGACACTGCTCATCATGGACTAATGTTATTAGTGGAGTCCCTTAGGCTTCAGTATTGGGTCCATTGTTGTCTGTATTTAAAAATGATATTGATGATGGTATATCAAGCTTAATGTCCAAGTTTGCAGACGATATGAAGGTTGGCAGGATTGTTAAGGACACTAATGAAAGTACGTTGCTGCACCAGGATCTAGAAAAGTTGATCAGATGGGCTGAGAGGTGGCAAATGAAGTTTAACATTGACAAATGTAAAGTACTACATATGGGAAGCAGCAACCCCAGAGTGACATATCAACTGTGTGTGGTACTATACAGACAGTGGTAGAGAACGAAAAGGACCTGGGGGTAATTGTGCAGGCAGATATGAAGTTTTCTGAGCAGTGCAGAGATGGTCTGCAAGAGTGGCTCATAGTGTCTTGTCAGTGATATACAGGAATTTTTCTAGCAGGGATAAGGAGGTGATTATCCCCTTATATAAGGCAATGGTCACACCACACCTTCAGTACTGTATACAGGTCTGGAGGCCTCATTTTAAGAAGGATGTAGAGCTGTTGGAATGAGTATAGAGAAGGGCAACAAGATTAGTGAATGGAACAAAGGGTTGCTCTTATGAAGAAAGGCTTAAATTTTGCAAATTACAGTGTCTGGAGACTTAGACACCTGCGAGGTGATCTGATTGAGGTGTATAAAGCCTTGAATGGTTTGAGCATGCTCAATGCTGATGAAATTCTTCCTCTTGTTCAGAATAATCATTTGAGAGGGCATAAATTCAAATTGAGGAAAGACAGATGTAGGATAGATGTGCAGAAGTTTGCCGTTAGCCAGCGGGTGGTTGGTTGGTGGAATAGACTTCCATCCTTTGTTGTGGAAGTTGATAGCCTAAATAAATTTTTGGCTCAGCTAGACAGGTATTTCAAACGAACGGAAGGGTGAAATGGGAGTGGTTTTTTTTTTTTTGGCTGCATAAGCTTGCTTTCTTGCATAATATGCCTCTACTAATGCTAATATCTGCCATAGGCTTCTGTGTCACCTGATGCTTTATATGCATCCCATACATTTTTTCTTCTCTGCCACGAGCCTCGTTAATTCATCTGACATCCATTTAGACCTAAACCTTGAATAGTATTTCTTTGTTGGAATGAAAATCATACTACCCTCCAAAATTGTCCCTGAAGGCTTCCCACTGTACAGAATTTAAAAACTCTCTGAGACCCCTGTAGTTACCTTTAGAAAAGCCCTTCTCTTTAGCCTGGATGGTAGTTACATCTTTAAGTAATTCCCACATCAGTACATTGTGATCACTGTCACCCAGTGGTTCCTTTATCTGGAAAATCTTAATGCATTAATAATCACTGCTGATAATCTGATCAAGAGTATTGCTCCCTCTGTTTGCCTCTCAAACATGTTGTTGTAGAAAACAGTCATACAATAAATCCACAAAAGTCTTGCTAGTGTGTGAGTGACCAATCCACAAGTTCCAGTCAATACCTGGAAAGTTAAAATCCCCCATTATAAGACAAACTATACTCCTAGCATTGGTGTACAAGCAAGTATACATGCACCTGTTTCTACTCTTAGTAACCCTAACACAACCCAAGTATTTATTTGTTCCACTATGACTCTCAGCAGTCCTGGAAATCTCCATTGTCTTGCTTTTCCAACTGCTGCTCATTCTAATAGAAGCAGTGCAAGAATCACTTTTGACTCTGCCTGTGGCCACTGTTAACTTTTAGTCTGTGTACCCCCCCCCCCCTAAGCTAGCAGTTTTCCGACCCATCTAACACTGCCTCGATAGCATCAGCAAATATTCTTGCACCCTTTCTATTTAAGTGTACCCCATCCCTGTAGAAGCAGTCTCTCCTGTCAACAAGCACAGACCAGGTGGATAAAAATTCTACCCCTTGAGCCTTGCACAATCTCTCCAGGGCCGAATTGATCGACAAGGCTCTCATCATATATTCCTTTCTATTGTGTCTGAGCAGGATTGCAGACACTTTCACATTCAACCCCAACTCGTGACATTTTTTCAATATTGGCCTGTACTTGTTGAGTAAATCTGCAGATCTCTTACTTAATGTCATTAGTTCCAACGTGCCCTTAAAAGATGATATCTGCTCTACAACATTCATCAACTGTTTCCCTCTGACAGACATACCCTGGTCCTCTTCCACCTATCCTTCTTGCATAGTATATTCCCCATCTCCCTGACAACAGAGTCACCAACAATAACTAGTTCCTTTGGGACCAGCACATCCTGCCTTGAAGATCGCCTCTGTGATGCCTGATGCACAGGAGTGAGCTTTGCCATTGAGCTGGGCAGCTGAGAGCTTGATGGGCCCCTCATATTAATTTCTTCAAGGGCATGTACCCTATACCTCAAGCTCTCATAAATGCCCATCAGAACACTGAGTTGGTGCCTAATTTCTTGACACTGTAGACACGTAGCACACACAAAGGCATCCTCCGTGGCTAGATCATGTCCTGTTTTAGAAAGGTCGGAAAACATTTCACATTTCGCACATTTTTTGAGACCGTGATGCGTTGGAGAATCGCCCCCTTGATTTCTTCCCCGAGTCACAGCACTCTCTCTAGTCTGTGATCTTTGCTTTTCATCTCTAGTCTGAGTCGTGATTTCCATTTAAATACAATATAATTAACAATGAAATTTAATAATATTAATAATATTTTTTGATTAACCTAATTGATGATACTATAATAAGCTAAAAGATTACTAATTGAGTACTTCGTATTACGCTATCTAGTTTTTACTTGTTACTTTGTGCTATCAGTTCGAGATATATATACAAAGGGTACTAGGAAAGTTTTGCAATATGACGCAACAATGAATCACAGGAAGCTGCTTGTTGCTGCATGTTGAGACACGTTCATACGTGCATAGTAGCCGCCGCGCCAAGTCGATGGGCTCAGTTATTCATTAGTAGTGAGAGTGTAAAGTGCTTGCGATGGCATCGTGGTCACGAAATGAGATAAGGACAGTTTTGCGGTATAATTTCGTGCGTGGTTTAACCATAGACCAGTGCTTAGAAGAAATTACTCTTGCACTAGATAATGATTGTCCACATCGTACAACGATATTCAGGTGGTATAGAGAATTCCAAGGGAGAAATTTCACTCTGGAGGATTCTGAGAGGCCGGGAAGGCCACGAACGTCAGTTACGGAGGAAAACGTTACTGCTGTGAGGAAAATGCTTGACGAAAACAGGCGAGTGACCTACCAACAGATAGAGGATACTTTGGGCCTAAATGCACCAGCAATTCGTTCGATTCTGCAAGATCATTTGCACGTGAAGAAACTTTGTTCTCTCTGGGTGCCGCATCAACTGAATGAAGAGCAGATGACACGACGTGTGACTTGGTGCCGGGAGATGTTAAAAAAGTTTGATAAGGGACAATCTCGGTATGTGAACAACATCGTGACAGGTGACGAGACTTGGCTGTACTATTACGATCTGCCGACCAAGGCTCAAAACAAAGTTTGGGTCTTTGATGATGACGACACACCCGTAATTGTCAGAAAATCCCGATCTGTAAAGAAGAAAATGATAGCTGTATTTTTCAAATCGAGTGGAATTGTGGAACGTGTTGTTTTGGACACGCAGAAGACAGTCACAGCTAAGTGGTATACTGAACAATGCCTGCCTAAAGTTATTGGATCTATGAAGAACCTGCGGCCAAAGTCAAGAATGGACACCTGGTACCTCCATCACGAAAATGCTCCAGCTCACCGCGCCAAAGCCTGCACCGAATATTTGACCACGACAGGACTGAAACTTCTCGAGCACCCTCCCTACAGGCCAGACCTTGCTCCCTGCGACTTTGCACTGTTCCCGCATGTGAAAATGAAGCTAAAAGGGAGGCGGTTTTCCAGTGATGAGGACCTTCTACGGGCTTCGGACAACGAGTGTGCTTTACTCCCTAGTGAAACTTGGCAGAACTGGTTTAAAGATTGGTTTCGGAGGATGGAGAGGTGTATTGAATGTAGAGGAAATTACTTTGAAAAAATTAAATAAACAAAGCTGTATTGCAAAACTTTCCTAGTACCCTTTGTACATTACGCTATTTCTTATCGACTACAATATTGGCGCCAACACCGGGAGTCGTAACTTCCAGAAATTACTAGTTAAATTCAAAATAAGAAGCTAACAAATGCTACTAAACCTATTTAATATCTCTGTAAAACACAATGTAGTATGTTAATTAACAAAAAAAATGGTTAAAATGAAAAATACTTATCCCTTTACAGCAGCCAAAAATCCACCCTGTTCCGTGACTAGAGCACCCTCAATGACCGGCACTTACTACGTATCATATAGTGAACGGTATTTTTTATGGAAAGTCCATCACAAAGTGATTTGATCATAAAGCGGTGGTCCACTGTAGTTGAATGAATGCTTACTTTACTACTGTTTTGAATTGAAGACCTGCAGTTGTGCCATCAGTGTCCTTTTCTTTTTTTAACTCCATGTCAGTCATCGTCAGTGTTCTTTTTATCGCATGTTATTACAATGATGAAGGGAAAATGACCAGAGGAAAGTGCAAGTGGTGGCAGTGTTAGGAAGCAAAACAAAATTGTTTTAGAAATGAAGATGAAAATGATTAAGAAGTATGAAGCAGGACAGAGTTTGTCATCTATTGCATGGGAATTAGGTTTTGCTGCTTCAATAGTGATCACAAAACAACATCCATGTGCTATATCAGAGATGGAAACGCTATTAATAACATGGATTCAGAAAATCAGATTCAGAAGCGAGTGCCCCTGATTCTAATGGCCATTCAAGCAAAAGTAAGAAGTATTTACGAAGATATTAAAAATAAGTAAAGCAAACCCCAAGCCAAATTTGTGGCAAGCAATGGGTGGTTTAATAGGTTCAAGCATCGCACTGGTTTCAACGACGTTAAAGTATGCAGTGTAGTAGCCAGTTCCAATTCTACAGCTGCAGAGAAATTTTATGATGTATTCGAAAAAATTATTGATGAAGATGGCTATTCAATTCAGCAAATTTTTAACTTTGACTGCTCTGTATTGGAAAAAAATGCCAGATCGCACATACATTGCCAAAGAGGAAAAGACGATTCCAGGTTTCAAAAGATAGGACATTGCTCTTGCTTGGGGCTAATGCAGCGGGAGATTACAGATTGAAACCACTGCTTCTGTATCATTCTGTAAACCCTCTTGCATTTAAGGGCATCAATAAAGTCACCCTACCTGTGCATTTCTGATTGAACCAGAGAGGATGGATAACAATATCTCTCTTCGAGGATTGGTTTAAATGCTGCTTCATTCCCGAGGTTGAAAAATATTGTAAAGACAACGACATTCCTTTTAAAATTTTTTGCTTCTATTAGATAATGCTCCTGGACATCCTACACATCTAGATGATTTCAATTCGAACGTGAGAGTCATATTTCCACCACCAAACATGACCTCACTCATCCAACCTATGGATCAGGGTGTTATTTTGAATTTAAAAGCATACTATTTACACACAACATTTGCTCAGGCATTGTCTGCAGTAGATGGTGAGAAAAATTTTATGTTAAGAGACTTTTGGAAACCATACAATATTTACCAACCTTAAACATTAATAAAGCCTGTGTAGACATTATTAAAAGTTGTTTAAATGGCGTATGGAAGAAAATATGCCCATGGCATGTGAAAGGCTTCGAAGGATTTGAAAAAGACGAATCATGTGAAGAGGTTACAGATAAGATTGTAAATCTTGCAGAGCTACTTCAGTTGGAGGTTGATGCCAACGATGTGGAGGAGTTAATAGAGGAAGAAGAGAAGGAATTATCTAGCGAAGAACTTATTAACTTGCAAGTAGCAATAGTGAGAGAAGAAAATGCTGAAGAGACTCAAGATGAACCAAATGAGATGTGACGCTTCATCACCAGAGAGATGGCAATGGCATTTTGTGAAATTGCATCGGCGAGGTTTGAGAAGATGAATCCTGACAGTGAACAATTCTTAAAAGTTAAGAGGGGTTATAATAATATAACATAATATAAGTTAACAGAGGGGCTATAATAATACGATTGCTTGCTACAAAGAAAAGAAAAAAGCCACCGTCCAGTTATCCATAAATATATTCTTTCGTGAGGCTGAGGGGGCCCCAGCCCTTAACCTCTGCAACAGCCTACTTATCAGCTGGAGACATTGATTCTGGCAACAATGCTCAATAGGTAAAACTTGCTGACACTATGTTTGGCCCCTCTTTTTTTGTAATTTTTCCTGCACATGAGATAAAAAAATTGAATAAATAATTCTATTTACATGTTCGTCGAACATTTCTTTTTTGCTTCATTGAAATTCAGCACGCATAGTTGCGAGTGCTGCATGAGCATTTAGGGAAATTCCAACTTATAAAATTCGACTTCCATATAAAGTTCCACAGAACGCAACCCTTACATACGTCGGGGAGTGACTGTATACAACCAGAAGAAAATTGTGTTTGCTACAAAATGTATCGGTCACATATTCATAGTATTATGTCCAAATGATGCAATGAAGTGGAAAAGAGTTAGTTCTCGATAACATGCTTTTGAAGTCAGAATTAACAATTAATGCAAATCATACCAAATGCTGTTGAGATCTGTCTCTGTAAATGACCTTAATACATTACCACCTGAAGGAAAACTCCAGATTGCAGTCAATAAGCAATACAGATTCCTACTCTCAATGGCTGTCAATTAGCTAGCCAAAAAAATTCTTGCCATTCACTTTTGTGAAATGCATAACCTGAAAAATGATGCTAAAATCAAATGTTCATTTGAATCATTAAAACTGTGTTTACTGGGCTGGCAAAAATTCTCACCTCTCTCTCTCTCTCTCTCTCGTTTTGATTTATTGTTTTGTTTTGTTTTGAAATATTAATGTTTGTTTTGATTAAAGAATTGTTTTGATTTATTAATGAGTAATGCATTTCCCCTCAAAAATAAACATTTCTCGATACAGTGGTGTGCTGAGAAGCAGGATAATACACCTCCAAAATTTCACTGTCTATTCCTATCTGAATAGTGAATTTCCTGAACAATAGATAGATCTGGGAGTGTTGTGGGGGATGCTTTTGAATATCTTATAAGGTCTCCAATCGTTACTATACTTTTTTGTGCGGAAGACCTAAAAGATAAAGGGTATGACAAACATTGCAAAACCTGTGAGTGATGATACAACAGGAACAGCCTGTATTTCAGGCTGTTTTGTGTCCTTCTGTCAAAAAATTTGACAGTAGTGCCTTTTGTGTGTCCATTTCAAATTTCATGTTAATGTGCCCCTGGTAACAGTTATATTATAAATCTCTAGATTTGGTTTTTTAGATAATTATTGATGTATCACAAACCAGCATCCAATTATCCAAAGGAAACATGGAAATAGTATATATTCATATACACTCAGTGATCACTGAATTGTGACCACTTACCTAATACCATGTTGGGCTACTGTTCACACGGATAACAGCTGCTATTCGCTTATTGATTTCACTAGACATCTGAAGATTGCTGTAGGGATCTGCAGCCATGCTGCCTGTAAAGCTTTCCACAGTGTTGGGACAGATGATGGCTGCATGCCCATATGCATCACTTCCCGTTCCAAAACATCCTCAGAGGTGTTCAATTGGATTGAAGTCTGGTGAATTTGGAGACTAATCAAGATGGTTATATTTTCACTGTGTTCCTTGAACTTGTGCAGTGCGGGCCTGATGACAAGGTGCATTATCATTTTGGAAGGTCCCATTTCTGTCCAGGAAAAAATGCAACATGGCAGGATGCACGCCCAAGAGCTGCCAGTAAACCTCACCAGGGGAACTAGCTCTTGCCAGCAAAACATGCCCCACATTAAGCAACCACCGCCACCTGCCTTGGATAGTGGGCACCGTGCATGATGGATCCATTGCACCAAATACCTGGTGTGTTGCACCAGGTATTTGGACTCCTCTGACTAGCACACTCATTTCCTCCAATGTCCAACCAGCTTGTGTTGACACCCACTCCTCACTGCTAAATATCATCAATGGCATATGTCATCATCAATATTCAGCAGTGAGGGGAGAGTGCCTCTTGAATCATCTGTTGTGGAACCCCATATGTCAGAGTGTGAGCTCATCGTCATTTTGGATATTATTCTTGCATTCCCCATATTGTATTGCAATGTCAGCTGTTGCATAGTAACCTGCCATTGAGCTTCTATAATGTAATGCACCCTTGGCTCACCACAAATATTCACCTTGTGCAATCTGTTACAGTTCTGTTGGCAGGAGGTGGTTTGACCCATTCAAACCCTGGGGTCTCACATCTGATGAGTATGGGCTTGGCACACCCAGGGTCCTAAGCTGGATATCATCATTCTTCTCTCTCTCACTAGGGAATTTTATTTTTTTTTTTGTTGCAGCATAAGCCTCAGGCTTCCTTACACCACATAGCTAATAATAATAATAATATCATTCTTTGTACATCTTAACTACAGTGGGCAACTGACAAGATGTGCATAAATTTCCAATATGGAAGTACCCATCGCAAGAGCTCTCACAATCATCCTTTTGAAATTCTGGTATCTTTACTACATCTCATAACTGCTACTTATCATTTTGACTTGCACAACCAGATGCAGGTTGCCACTGCTCTAACATACAAAGCTGTTTGGCTTTTTATACTGCAAGCTATGTGGCAAAGTCCTTTATGAATGGGGTAGTCACAATTCATTGATCACTGAATGTATATGCTATTCCATATACCTGTATAAGTAAGTAAAGAGTTAAATGTCATAGTTTATGTTTAAATATAATAAAATATGATAGGTAATAATATGAAATCATCTTAGAGGTGAGTCTTCTCAACTGTAAATGAACACTACAAACACTAAAACAGATGATTTAATATTTTTTAAGATTTTCCATTTAATAATGAATTATCACTGATAATTTGTTATTAAATGGAAAATAACCCATTACAAATATTAGTTTTACTAGATAAGCAACAGATAAATATTTTTTGTTATAGTATTAGTAGTAGTAGATGATACAAAGAAGAAAACTTAAACAGCATCAGACAAAAAAAATTATCCACATATCTGTCCGTCCCATCTAATAGGCAATATAACAATCTGCAAGTGTTGAAATATTTCTTACTTGAAAGCTTTTTTTTTTGGAATAAGCTGGATATGATTTTTTTTTATCATTGTTATTATGATTTCAGTGATTTCACTTTCTTTTTAAGATTCCTCAGATACATAAATATCCAGGCTATTGTTTGATCTAGTGTTTTTGGTAAAATATTTGAAATTGCCAAAATTAGTTCTAACATATTTAGGTATTACTAGTTTAGGCTTTCTCACACTTCTGATTGGGGCATTAAAATTAAAAGTATACTATTAGTGACAGCATCATTTACTGGTTCATTTAGAAATATAAGATCTAGTTTGGTCCTTCTAAACTGAAGTGTATTTAACCCAAACTCCTTACACCATTTCACGTAAAGCTTACTGTTATAACACTGGTCAACACATAAAATGTTACGAAAATGAAAAAATCTTGACTAATTTTATGCTGCTGAATATGAAAATCACATTAAAATCTGTCAATTGGTGCTTGTTTTTGAATTACAGTTGGGATCTCATATTAGCGAGTTACTCTATGTTATCAACTACGACTCTCGGCAAAACGCATAGCAGCAATGCAGTTTCAGTACCACCACACTCTTATCATGTGATTGGCAACTATCGCCCCGCTCTGCATCACATGATAAGTTGTCGCCCCAAATGCTTCTTCAACCCTAATGCAGTAATCCTCGAATATGGCTAGGTACCGGGTGATTTGTTCTCAGTTAGCGGTTGTTGTTCTCCGTGTGATTCCTACTATTTGTGTCATGTGAGATTAATTGCCCGATAATTGTGTGAATAGTCTGGATGGCTTCTGTTACGTATGTGGAGAAGTTGCGTTAGTTTCAAGAAAGCGTCCCTTAACTTGAGCCATAAAAAGGCCTACTTTGGGTGTAAAGTAGGCGACCAGGACAAGAACTGGGCTCCACACATATGCTGCCCTACCTGTTCATCAAAACTTAATGTGTGGGTGAATCGAAAGGGATGTTTTATGCCTTTTGCAGTGTCCATGATGTGGAGGGAGCCAACAAATCACATCACAGACTGTTACTTCTGTATGGTGCCTCCTATCAGAAAAGGGATGACAGTGAAGGAAAAATAGATAGTGATGTACCCAAATATACCATCTGCAATTCATCCCATTCCTCACGGTGAGGTACTACCTCTTCTTGAACCACCCAACTGTTTTTCTGTACACTCTGCTGAGGATGAATACACTGACGAACATCAACTTGATATACATGAAGAAGTACAGCAGCCGTCTACATCAAGGAATCCACCATTTTGTCCAGACCTTTATCCTTCTGAACCACATAAGATCACAGAAAGTGTGACTTCATCAGGGATCTTGAACTGTCAAAAAATAAGGCAGAGCTTTTGGCATCAAGGCTACTGTTGTAGCCTCAAGGATAAACATGGTGAGTGCTTCCATCAAGACATCGCAGTGATGGAACAAAGATACAAAAGCAAATGGAGTGGTGCCATGTTAGCCAATTATTGTAAAAAACTACTTTTTTTTCAAAAACAAGAGCCAATCTGTCATTTTAAGTATGATTTCTGTGTTTAGCACCCCAAAATCTATAAAGTAAACTTATCTTTCATGCCTGTAACAAGATATGACCCAAAATTTGTTGTTCGGTGTTACTAAAGGTGCACATTTAAGAAGTTGATTGCAGCTACTGAGAGGGACAGACAATAAGGAAAGTGTTCTTGAATTTTGGAAGAACTTTAACATCAATGCTATTGACATCATTTTGGAGTACTAGGGAAAAATACAAGCAGTCACCAGTGAACAGCACTGACTGATGTCCAAATCCAGTTCACGATCCAAAAGAAGTTTCAAAAAAAAAAAAGGAAAAAAAAAAAGACAAATAAATGTACCCCTCAAGGTAAAGAACTTGGCATTTTAACAGTTCTTCATAGAAATTTTAAGTGTGAGATTATATCCAGCCAAGTGAAAAACAAGCTTTTAAAAACTCTTACTTTCTTCCCGCTTACAGTTGCCATTCCAGCTTTTAGAAATGTAGCAGATTAATAATAAACTGGGTTTAAAACAATGCCTTAGTTCATGCAGTAGTATGTTTTAATTTGTTAGAGATTATTTTTGTTCATGTTAATTATTATTTTTATTAAATGTGATGTTTAGCACACTGAAAGAAATTTTCTTATACCTACATTATACACTGAGTGATCACTGAATTATGACCACCCCTATGAAAACTGAATGCGACCTGTTAGAGATGAGCACCGGGTCCGACTCGTACAGGTGAACAGGCACAGCACTGTTGAAGAGTTGACTACCCAATACAACATGGGCCAACCCGTAACAATATCTGGCATGACCATGCATCGCATGCATGGGCTATATCAGCAGACGACCCCTACGGCATCCTTTCCTAACCAAGATTCATCGGCGTAAAAGACTCGCCTGGTGCAAAGAGCATGCACGTTGGACATTAGAAGACTGGAAGAAGGTGTGCTGGTCATATGAGTCATGTTATTTACTCCACGCCATGGATGGTCGTGTATGGATTTGGCGTCAACAACATGAGGCTCTTGATCCATCATGCATGGTATCAAAGTTGCAGGCCGGTGGAGGCGGTTGTATAGTGTGGGACATGTTTCACTGGTCTCTGCTATTGTCAACCGCTTGCTGACTGTGTACACCCCGCTATGTTACACTTTTTTCCAAATGGTGATGGTGTCTCCCAAGATGACAATGCTCCAAGCCATCAGGCACTTGATGTGCAGGAATGGTTTGAGGAACACAGTTCTGACTTCCAGCATATCGATTGGCCTCCGTACTCCCCCGATATCAATCCCATAGAGCACTTGTGGGACACTACGGAAAGGCATATCAGGCATCTGGATACTCCAATCGCCTCCATACCTGCATTGCTAGCTGCATTACACACAGCTTGGTTGGCCATACGTCCCGAACGCTTCCAACATCTTGTTGAATTAATGCCACGTCGGATAGCTGCTGTACTGAGGGCAAAAGGAGGACCTATGAAGTATTAGGTAGATGGTCATAATTCAATGATCACTCAGTGTATTGTGAGCAAGCGAGTTAGATATAGCAACCTACATAAATTCATTCTGAACTTAAAATAAGGAAGAGCTCATAGACAGCTACACATTCCTTTCTAAAGAGGTGTGACAGAGGAGTAATTGAATACATATTCTATTAATTTTAAATTCAGTTAATGTGAATCTCAACCAAACCTTCAGTATGAAGGACAGTAGTAGGAGATAGTTCACATTATCCCTTTAACCATTGGAATTTAATTTATTTAATATTGATGCAAGTTTGAAGCAGGAGAAAAAAAAGGTTTTTCATAACTAATAATATGTTTTACAGAAAGAAATGTTGCCTGGAGTTAAACAAAAGCATGTAGATTCAGAAAAGTAAGTGGTTATCAATATTGTGGTTAATTTTTGTTATATATAGTTATTAAAAATGAGTGTTGCAATCCATTACCTACATATGACATTTTGCCTCTTGAAAACATTTTGAATACTTTAATGTTTAAAAAAAAAAAAAAAAAAATCCAGGTTATATTGATGACTGCTGTAATGTTTATAATTGTTGGTGATTTGTTCCAGTTTAACCTGTTTTTTCAGGTCAACACATTTGCAGCCACCCATGAACTTTGATCTTAACAGCACCGAATTCAACAAACGTGCGTTTGAGTTGCTCTGGATTGGTTGGGCAGAGATATTTTTGAGCTTTCTTCTCACTATGGCTGAATTAGTCAGTCTCTGGAAAAGGTTGCTTGACACAAATATCCAGTTTGTTTTTTTACAGAAAATCAGAATAAAATGATTCATAGTCGGGTGTTTTTCATCTAGTTGGATAGAAAATCACCGATATTAAATGTCCTGCACATATCATCGTTTTTCTGAAACTATTACTACTGGCAAAAACACAAAACAACAACAAAAAAAAAACCTTAAAGACAATTGTAGCCAGTTATAGGGGTTTAAACTCCTATAACTGGCTACATTTGTCCACACAAAATTCTGCCCACACAAATCTCATTGACACCCAACTAAATCAAACTATCAGAAACATCACTGGCACAATGATGCCTACCAAAATTGAGTGGTTGCCAGTCCTTGCAAACATCGCCCCTCCCCATCTCTGAAGACAGTTAAAACAGCTGCGGCATATCCAAACCAGGACAGAGCTACCTCTGCATGCACCTCCACAACGACTGAACAGCAGGCACCCGAATTGGGTGATCCTTCATTATTTGAACAGGATACCCCAACCCGTGTTGCTCGGCAGGAAGAATGGGATCTTAATTCTAATCAGATCCCCAACTCCCATCTTATTGACAGAGTGGACAAACCTGTAGCAGGATTTGACCTTCCCGGAGATTTATGAAAGAAAATAAACCGCTTTAGGAGTGATTGTGTTACGTGTGCCAAATCAGAACATAGATGGGGCTTCAGAGATTCTCCCCCTCGACGTGGGCACCTGTACGTGGTGAGGGGACCTCCCAGTGACGCTGCTGGACTTCCAGACTAGCATCACTGGGATCCAACGCCCACAGCCTAGGTTCCGGGCTTACATCAATGGAATCCGGCGTGTTTGCCGTGCGCTGCGACCCGTGGAAATTCGGAAAGGGGGATCCTGGTGGTTGAGGGGCCCAGCTTCAATACACCACTTTGGCCCCTGCTTCGACAAGACGGGTGGTCCTGGAAGGCCCGGCTAGGATCAATCGGCTAGTAGGTTCGCCTGCGAGGGTCAACCGTGTCAATGCCACGCCCCTACCCTCATGGTCCGAGGGACAGGATTCAGGCTGGCGGCGGTGCGGGTATAGTGTCTGGGTAGCCCTGGCGTCCCACTCCCGAGCGCATTTATTGCATGCCGGGTAGTGGGCGTCCCTTTGGGCTCCGTGGTGGGTGGGGAGCCCGGGCACTGAACAATTAAATAAACTCTATGAATCCTGATAAACTCATTTCTTCAGGGGCCCCAACCCGGTCCCTATCTGCAAACATCGACGACGATCCAGATAGTACTATTAGTACAAAGAGGCAGCGAACAGAAGTAACATCAGGGCCTGTTCCAAGGTTCCTGATTATGCACTCAACCGGTGAAAAACCGATTGGTAAAATGTCGCCCTTTTTTATCCAAAAAGGGTTAGATGGGTTAGTAGGTTCACCCAAATCAGTTAAGAGGCTCCGCTCTGGTGACCTCTTAATTGAAACTAAAAATGACAGGCAATCCGAACATCTACTCCGAGTAACATCAATCGGAGGAATCCCTATAACGGTGACACCACACAGAACACTCAATTCATCGAGAGGTGTCATTTCGGAGTGGGACCTTCTCGACGTCACCGAGGAGGAAATCTGCTCCGAATTAAAACCACAGGGAGTCATTGCCGTCAAGAGAATCACTGCGCGAAGGGATGGAAAAATAGTTAAAACCAGGAGCGTTATCCTGACTTTTAACTCTCCTAAACCTCCTGATGAGATCAAAGCTGGATATATCAACTGTTCAGTGCGTCCATACGTTCCGAACCCTTTACGGTGTTTTAAATGCCAGAAGTATGGACACTCTCAAATGGCCTGCCGTGGAGTCCTTGCATGCGCACGATGCGGTGCAAAGGACCACGAAACAACAGCATGTTCAGCCGCAAAACCCACCTGTATTAACTGTGAGGGCGAACATCCGGCCTACTCACGAGCATGCCAGAGGTGGAAAGAAGAAAAAGAAATTCAACGGCTGAAGGCAGAGCTAAATATATCATACCAGGAGGCAAGGAAATCGGTCAAACCCCTGAATATCAACAGACCTACCTACGCCCAGAAGGTAGCAGGGAGATGTTCCGTCGGAACTCAGACGGACATGACCATTCCTCCCAAGGAGTCTTTCACTCCTATCGCGCGGTATCTCTTAAGTTCGCAAAAACCTACACAGAAGGACCAATCAGCTGCCACTCCTATATCGGTACCTCCTAATGCTCCACAATTAACAAAGGTAATTACGAAAGAAAAGAATAAGAAAGGGGAAGTCCCCCCTAGTACCCAAGAAAAAATGGATGTCGAGCAAAAGGAGGTACCCGAAGAATCAGTCTTGGAACTCTTTGCGGAGGAAGAAATGGACACGGGACAGCGTCCATTCTTCCCCAAAAAAGACAAATCCAAGACTGATAAAAGTAAGCCCTCAGCACCTCGGAAGCCGCCTGATGGACCCACCAAGCCAAAATAATGGCTAAATTCCTACAATGGAATTGTCGTGGATTCAGGCGAAATATAGATGACATCAAGGCCCTCCTGCAAAAGCACGAGCCAGTTTGCTTTTGCTTGCAGGAGACATATCTAAAGGCAAATGATGATCCCACCATGCACAACATCACAGTTTTCCGAAAGGATAGAATTGCGGATGGCTCTGTACATGGGGGAGTGGCTATCCTTGTGGGTAACCATACCCCAGTGCAGCCCTTGCTAATTACAACCAGCATAGAGGCTGTAGCAATTCGCCTTTCAGTGGGATTCTTATTAACTGTATGCTCTATATATTTGCCACCTGGGACTGACATCTCCCAGGCAGACCTTGATGATCTTCTAACGCAGCTGCCTCCCCCTTTCTTACTTCTTGGGGATTTTAATGGACATAACACCCTGTGGGGTAGTGCTAACATCAATCGAAGGGGACGAGTCATAGAGCATATGCTCAATGACAATGACCTTTCCCTTCTAAATACTGGAACAAACACCTTTTTCCACATGCCTACCCGTACTTTTTCTGCCATTGATCTCTCTATCTGCTCCCCTACTCTACTCCCTTCACTCACGTGGGAAGTGGAGGAGAATCCATACGGTAGTGATCACTTCCCTGTGATAGCCTTGTTACACAGTGGGAGACCATGTCTTCCTTTTAGGTTACCACGGTGGAAGATTGATCAGGCTGACTGGACTGCCTTCCAACACCAGGCAAATTTTGATCTTAGTACAGTCAGTCAAGAGCCTATCAATGATGCAGTTAAGTACATCACAGAAAATATTGTCCAAGCAGCTGCTAATGCTGTCCCAAAAACATCAGCCCGGTTTCCACCATTTCCTAAACCTTGGTGGAATTCACAATGCACAGCAGCAAAAAAGGCTCAAAACAAAGCGTGGGGGATATTTCGCCGATATCCTACCACGAACAACCTTATAGCCTTCAAACGTGCACGAGCCAAAGCACGTTACATCCGTCGTCAGAGTCAAAAGGAATCGTGGATCCGTTTTACATCATCTGTTAACCAGTCTACCAACTCTAAGGTAGTCTGGGATAAAATCCGGAAAATGAAGGGAAAATATACATCCCACCCTTCTTCAATCCTAGATTAAAATGGATGCGCTATTGCAGATCCAACTGCAATAGCTAATTCTCTTGGGGAAACATTCTCCAAGATCTCTGCAACATCTTCGTATTCCCCAGAGTTTCTGGTCCTGAAATATAAAATCGAAAAACAGGCACTTAGCTTTAAATCTAAGAGTATTTATCCCTACAACGGGGATTTCACTATTTTGGAACTGAAAAGGGCCCTCGCTCTTTCCAAAGCAAGTGCCGTTGGACCAGATGGCATCCATTATGAAATGATTAAACATCTTTCATCAAAATCTATGGATTGTCTGCTCCTTCTGTATAACAGAATCTTTACTGAAGGGCAGTTTCCGGACTCCTGGCGAAAGGCTATCGTTCTTGCCTTTCCTAAGCCAGGAAAGGATCCAAACGTCACCACCAATTATCGTCCTATTGCTCTGACTAGCTGTCTGTGCAAAATCCTGGAGAGAATGGTTAATTCTCGTTTAATTTGGTATCTTGAATCAAACAACCTTCTCTCCAACATCCAGTGCGGCTTCCGAAGGAACCGGTCCACTTTGGACCATCTTATTAGAATGGAAGCATCCATCCGGGATGCTTTCCTAAAACGCGAACACTTGGTGTCGGTGTTCTTTGACTTGGAAAAAGCGTATGACACAACTTGGAGATTTGGCATTTTAAAAGATTTACATAACCTAGGCCTTAGAGGGCATCTCCCCTTTTTTATTCAAAACTTTCTCGCCAAACGATCGTTCCAAGTTCGTGTGGGATCCTCACTCTCTCGCTCCTTTAACCAAGAGGAGGGAGTACCACAAGGATCAGTATTAAGTGTCACGCTTTTTGCCATCAAAATAAATTCCATCACAGAACAACTTCCTCCAACTGTAAACAGTGCCCTCTATGTTGATGACTTTAGCATTTTTTGCCAGTCATGCAACATGAGGGTTATTGAAAGACAACTGCAGAAAGCCATCAATAGTCTGAATTCCTGGGCACTTGCTAATGTCTTCAGGTTCTCGCCGGAGAAGACCGTTTGCGTACACTTTTGTCGCAAGCGTAATCATCCTGAACCTGAATTAAGGCTCGGACAAAATGCTATTCCAGTAGCAGCGAACACAAAATTCTTGGGACTCATATTCGATAAAAAATTGACCTTTTTGGATCACATTCGCCAACTCCGCACAAAGTGCACAAGAGCCCTTAATATGCTACGCTCGCTGTCCTCCTTATCCTGGGGTGCAGACCGATGCACCCTTTTACGGCTTTACCGTGCACTTGTGCGATCCAAATTAGATTATGGGTCCCAAGTATATTCTTCAGCCAGGGACAGTGTACTTCGATGGCTGGATCCTGTCCATCATCAGGCTATACATATTGCTACTGGAGCATTTCGAACATCTCCTGTCCAGAGTTTATACGTCGAAGCAAACGAACCACCGTTATCGTTTCGACGTAAGCAGTTGTCTTTAAAGTACGCTTTAAAACTGAAATCCCTGCCAGACCATCCTACGTGGCCCTTCGTTTTTGAGCCACGATGGGAAAACTTGTACAATACCCGTAAGACTGCCAATCGTCCTTTTGGTATTCGTGTCCAAGAGCTACTCAACGAACTCAATATCAAGGTAGACAAGGTTGCCCAAACATCCAAGCAACCCTTTCCACCCTGGCATGCTCGTTTCCCGGCATGCGACTTGTTGTTTAGAAACTGGGGAAAATCGGACACTCCATCATGCGTCTACCTGCAGCTCCATTCAGCACACCAAACTGAATATTCCGACTTCGCGCCAGTCTACACAGACGGTTCGAAGTCAGAATCATATGTGGGATCTGCTGCTGTCTTCACAGACAGCACTATCTCAGAGCAGATTCCCTCTGAATGCAGCATATTTACTGCAGAGCTGCACGCTGTAGAGTTAGCCTTGGATCATATTAGTAAATGCCAATACCAACGGTTCATTTTATATTCCGACTCTCTTAGCATGTTACAGGCTGTAATATCTGTGAGGTATAATCCCCATCCAGTTCTGTCTAGCATTCAGCAGAAGATTCACATTCTCCATGATCGTGAATATGACATCCGCTTCTGCTGGATTCCGAGCCACATTGGGATTAGGGGAAATGATTTGGCTGACGCCGCAGCCAAATCAGCAATTCCCAATAATAACCGATGCCTGTTAGTCCCTTATACAGACTACAGGCAAATAATACATCAAAACATACATTCCCAATGGCAGGACTCGTGGAATAGACAGACTGCGAATAAATTATATTGTATAAAGCCTGTAATTGAACCGTGGCAGTCTTGTCTGTGCAGGAACCGTAAGGAGGAAGTTGTTCTAGCTCGTCTCCGCATCGGACACAGTCATCTTACACATTCTTTTCTGCTGAGGGCAGATGACTGTCCTATGTGCGAGCAATGCGACACCATTTTATCTATTAATCACATTTTAACCGTATGTCCACGTTTTAGACACGAACGTGATTTATACTTTACCGTTTTTAGTCATCTGGCTGAGCCTTATACACTCAGTCAGATTTTATCTGACAATGACCATGTGTCTGCTGTTTTTAGCTTTTTAAAATCAATAAACATTTTTACTGCCATATAATATTTACATTTTATTGTTCTTTTCCATTGATTTATCTTTTATACTTTTGTTATTATTTATTTTGACATGGTGACCTAACTAGTTAGGTCACTGAAAGTTTAAATTTTTATTAATGACATGGTCTTGGCGCATTATAGCCTTAGCAGCTAATGCGCCAATAAAACCAAACCAAACAAACAAACATCAGAGATTCTCCCCTCTGTGCTTGTGGAACTGTAGAAGATGCTTCACATATATTATCTGGCTGCACCTCTCGGCAGAGCCTCCCTGAAGGAATCACTGCTCTACATAATTGTACCAATGAGGCATTACAAGGGTTTGATTCACTTTAAATTTTTGGACTAGTTCAATTCCTGTTTTTTTCTTCTCTGCCATGGGTTTCATCAGTTCATCTGACATCCATTTTGGCCTTTACTTTGAAGAATATTTTTTTGTTATAATGAAAAGCCTAGTAGCTTCTGTGATTAATTGCTTGAAACAAATATCTGGATAATATCCCTGTTTTTTAAACGTATGAAGGATTCACCTGTTTGAGTGATGCCATTCAGTTTAAAAAGACATTAGAAACTTTGGCAGAATCACGAATAACTATTTATTTTTAAGTTGGAATGTAAGCCCTAATGCTAAGTACTAGGTATGAGCCTTTAGGGGAGCAGAATGATCTTCATAATTGAAAAGCAGACTCAGTATATATAGTATACAAATTTTATTTGATTTCAGCTAATTCAAGGATAGCTGATATACTAAGTAGGGTACAGCTCAGGAAAGTAAATGAGGAAAGAGACTTCAGTGTTTTGACAGTCAGACATGAATGTTAGCATACAGTGTAAGCAGGTAGCCAGGAAGGTTCATGGTGTGTTATCAATAACATACTATATGCTTGCATTTATGGAGAAGATCATAGATCTTTGAACTTCTTGAAAGGTTTCAAATGTGGGCAACCCATCTAGTAATAGGCATCCCTCCGTATAAAAAGAAATTACAAAGATCTGGATTAAAGCTTGGAAATGCAGCATCTTGATTGGGGGAGAACAAATCAATTGACTGGAATTTTTGCATTGAAATAGGGCATAAAAACCAGGGCACATAAATATAAACTGTTGGGATAACTAATAAAATGGACAAAGTTTAAAAGAAAAAAAAAAAAAATAAATAATAATAAAAAACTTAAGTGTCCCCAGCAATATTGTTCCATTGGTCAGCAAATAATACATATAGTTTGTTTATAAGTTAAAAACATTGTTATGTTAATTAATCTTGCTTGGTATATTTTATTTAGTTTTAGTTCTTGTTTATTTTAGAGTGAGGTTAATTTCAAATTCATAAATTTATTGTTCTATTGTTATTTGCCATCGAAAGCACAGTCACATACTGTTTATAATTTGTTTGGGAGACATTTGCACTTTTATATAAATTCCCCATCCCTTTTAACTTTGTATACATTTATACTTAGAAAAGTTGGTTTATTTGCATAATCTTCACATGATGTCAGTAATGAAATTTATTTATGCCATGTGGTAGGCAATGGCATACCACCACATTATCCGATGCCACAGAAACCATAACAAAACCAACTCCAAAAACTGCTGTTAAAGGAAGACCTGCAACTAGGTGAAAGGATGGGATCAGTGAACTTTTGGGTGTGACATTTTTGCGATGCCACTCGTATAGCACATAATCGATGCAGTTGGGGGAATTTGTTGATGGCCACAACAGCTCCTCAGGGAACTGAGACTGGGAGAAGATGTTGCATGTGCATACAAAATATGCTAATTACTGTACCAGCAAGGGAAGTGGACAAATAATATTGAATTTAAAAAAAGAGTTGAAGACCATGTGCGAATGCAATGATAAATAGCAGTAGATGCTGAGTTGTAAAGAGTGGTCTATCTACTTTTAGCAGTTTGAGTTAAATATGAATTAAGTATCACCTGTCCCAGGAATGAATTCTGTGAAGTGAAAAAAAAAAAAAAAAAAAAACCCCATCCATGATTAATGATTCCTAGAATTTAGTCTGTCATCCCTTTCCCAAAACCTGAAATATCGAGAGGAAAAAAGAGAGTTATATCTGGGTTTATTTCTCCCTAAAAAAAAAAAATACACACACACACACACACACACACACACACACACACACACACACACACACACACACACACACACACACACACACACAAGTGACAAAGTAGAAGCACCATAGACATTAAAAATTGATTGGATTTTTTAATTCATAACTAAAAAGAATGCTAAAAGTTAGATAGCTGTGTAATGGGAGTTTACTGTATATGTTTGTTTGGGTTTTTTTTAAGTAACTGGTGAGAGAGAGAGAGAGAGAGAGAGAGATGATAAGACTCGTCAAACATGTTTTCACTGGTTATTTTCGAAATATTCTTTCAAAATCAATGCAGTATAAAAAAATAAATAAAATACTATACTGTTTGTTGTTTAATTGCAACCAGTTATTGTTTATTATATTTCATTTGTTTCCTCTAATAAAATGCCATGTGTAGACTGCTAATTTAGTTTTTTCAAAATGCATTTTGCTGTAATTATATTTCTTGTAATATTTTTATTGTAATTGTTTCTTTTATTATTTATACACATATACTAGCCAAAAAATGAAAACCTCTGTGTTAAGACAGTCGCAGACAGAATAAATACAACTAAATGTGAATAAATGCAAATAAATGCAAAGAAAACTTACATGGGTTGATGACATGTTGAGTATAAAATTTGCACAGGCTGTTCAACTGCAGTAATCTGCGGCCAGAATGGGGAAAATGCATGATCTATCAGACTTTGACAAAGGTCTTGTCATGGATGCACGACAAGAAATTTAGCAGGAGCCCCAGTTCAAGAAACAAAAGACATGACTGGTTTCTCAAAAGCATCCACCTCAAAGGTTTTTAATGACTGGGAAGCATGGTTCTTCCACATCTCAAGGGTGTAAATATGGCAGAAAAACTACTTCAAGAGTGAGACTGTCATACTCTGAGGAGGACTGGAAAATAGAACATCCAATGTGCACCAAATAACATCTGAATTCAACCAAGCCCAGAATTGCCCTATTTCAACCTGTACTGTGCACAGGGAATTGAATTGTGTATTGGCAGTTGCCTGCCTATTTGGAGGCAACTTGTTTCAGAGAAAAGCAGAAAAATCCACTTGCAATGGTGCAGAGAATGTCATCATTAGATAGTGGAATGATGGAAGAAGGTCATGTGGTCAGCCAAATCATGATACACTTTGTTTTGCACTGATAGCAGGCAGAGTGTGGTGAGAACCTTACAAAGTGATGGACCCTGCTTGCCTTGCCAGGACAAAACCAGAATCTGGAGATGATATGATCTGGAGAATGTTTTGTTGGCATGGACTGAGTCGGTTGATACCTGTGGAAACATGAATGTCATCCAGGGAGTACCTGAATTTTGTGTCAGATCTACTGCACCCTGCAGTGTTACACTTTTATCCCGAAGGTGATGGCCACTTTATGGATGATAGTACAACAGTGCATGATGTAAGAATAGTTGGGAGAACATGACACTGATTTCCATCATCTTCCCTGGCCCCCACATTCACCTGATCCCAATCCTGTTGAGAATGTGTGGGATATGCTGGAGAGAGCTATTCAGCAGTGAAGTCCTCTTCCTTCAACTTTGTTGCAGCTGTGCGATATTTTCCTGGGAAAATTAGACCAAAACGCACTAAAACATCTTAAATGCTGCACTGCACACTTACTGTTATTTGAAACAAAGGCTGCCTGATTCAGAACTGAATAAAGGTTCATATTTTTTGGCCAATGTTTGTATTTGTGTTTCTAATTATGAACAATAATTGTTTCATGGTAATTATATTCTCTGTTGTAAATATAGGTTTTAATAAATTTTAAAAAATAATAATTGTGTCCTTTTGTACAAATCAAAACCTACCAGCCTAACAATTGTTGAAAATCTGGTATATCCTAATTAAGTTGTCATTTATAAAATTCAGGCAGTTTGATATTTTTGTTGTAAAAACTTCTCGCAGAATTCCATGGGTTATGGAAAGAATTGACCCTCCCCTTTTTCTCCATAGCTCTGTCAGGCTATTTACTTTTATTCATACTCACGGATGCCACAAATTAATTGCAGAGCTGTTTTATCATTGTTTTGTCGTTATTATCCTAACAAATATAGTTTAGGTCCAATCAAAATATAGTATATCTAAGTAACTGTTAGTCTGTGAACTATCAAGTTATTTATTGATTTATTTATCTGAAAGTTCTTAAGAGAGAATTTAATTTGTTTTTACAAATATTTTTGTTATTTTTATATAATAATCTTTGTTATTCTTATTTTTCCTAGCAGAAAAGGAACCTGCACTCCTCAAGAAATGAATAACAGTGAAAACAAATTGCAGAATATTGGAAGTGACATAAAATATAGAAGCCATTCAAGAAGCAGAAGTGCAGAGAAAACCTCCAAAGTTTATAAACATGAGAGGAATCCATCAAGATCACGATCTTGTTCAGAGCCACGGAAATCCAGAAGCCGGAGTAGAAGCAGGAAGCGAAGTACTACAAGAAATTATCGAAAGCGATCACCAGCCTATCGTCATACTAGGTCCCCTGCACGGCATAGGACACGATCTCGTTCACATAGCAGGAGCCGTGACCATGTTCGAAAGTGGAGTAATAGATCTCCAGAGAAAAGGCGCCGTTCTCACTCACGAACTCGTAGTCGTAGTAGGTCCATTAGATCTCGCCATTATTCAAGGCCTCATAGTAGAAGCCGAGAAAGAGTTCCGCCTCCCTCAAGACTTTCACGGAGAAGTCAGAGCAGAGGTAGTCGTGGTAGAATTGGTCGTGCTTGGCGTGGTGGTTATCGTCATTCACATTCCAGATCCAGATCTCGATCAGTTAGAAGAAAAAGAACCAGGAAAAGCAGTAGCAGAAGTAGCTCTAGTTCTGACAGTAGTAGCAGTGGCACTAGCAGTAGCAGTAACCGTGGTCGAAATACCAATAAAAAGGATAAAAAAATTTTGCCTAATAGGAGTAGTTCATCTTCCAGCAGTGTTAGCTCAAAAAGGTCTGTTTCACGATCACGCAGCTCACGCTCCTCTTCTTGAAACTGTTTGTTTATTACAACAGATTATCATATGTGTACTGTAAACAAAACATGACCATAAGAGGATATTTTTACTTGACTCTGAGAAACATCCATATGCATTTTTTCCCATCAGCATCAGCTACTCAGTGCAGTTTACAAAAGTATTTTCCTTTCATACTTTTTTTTTTTGTTAATGACAAAGAGGTTGAAGTAAATGAAGCAAAATATGAGTTATAAATTCTCATCATTTTTAAATGAATCCTTTTTTCAGATTATATTTTTGACTCAGTATAGAAAGTGGTAATACAAGTGCCGGAAGATGTGGGAATTTGCTAGAGATATACAAAGGTAGTTTTCTCGTATCACTGTTTAGCTGAACACATACACGAATTTTTGTTGTTGTCTAATGTCACCTGACTACTGTTGTGTGAAATAAAGTCTACCAGTCTTTATATTTATTCTTACCTTGTATAGCTCATGGATTGTTTTGTATACAACTTTGAAATTTCTGTGACTAAATTATTTTTTAAGCTCTCATAATTTAACATTACCATATTGTTAACATATACAAAACATGAATAGCATGCTTAAAGTTGATTATATCAGAAGTTTAAGGAAGCACAGTGCAGGATTATTTTCTGCTGTCACACAAAACACTAAAATAATTCTAATATTCATTATCTTTCAGTCTTGCTCGAAATCAGATTATAGGTGTGGATTGCTTAGGCAAATGAAAATATGCCTTTTAAACTATTCTTTTGAATAGTTTGTGAAGGTGTTTAATTTGTGCAAACTTTTTATGTAAATCATTTAAAATATTTTTCTGGTTTATGTTGTTCGTAGAGTAATCATGCAATTGTTGGCTTTATGTTTTTATTTATTGCACTGCACTATGTAACAAAAAATGTTTATTTATACTGAACTGTTTTCTATATGTATTTTGTGTGCTGAATCCGATGGTGTCAGTTTTTCTCTAATAATGTCAATATTTTGGTGGCAACTGAATTTTATGTTTTTCAACATTTATGTATATTACACAAATGAATATCAGTTCTTTGATATATGAGCCTGTAATATCCTTGTAATAATGTTTTTTTTTTTTGCATTATGGCTGCCAAATGAAATGAAGATGTCTCATTCTGTTATGCTTGTAGATATATAGATATGAAGTAGATGCTAGTGGTACCAAGTTCTTCAGTGCACATGATATATCAGTTTTTGGAATGCGTATGATTGATCAAGGCAAGTGTTGTTGCCACCTTATGTTTGCTATGTAGGTTGACATTAGAGGAATAGCTTGGTTTTGAGTGGTTACTTCGAATATGAAGAGAGCCCAAAAACCATTACGAACAACTGCTACCTTTTTATGGTGGTTATATCAGTGTTTAAAGGTTGCAGATTGAAAAGCTATGGTGTATCTCAGCATGTGATCCTGTATTACTCCAGTGCCACATGAAGAAGACTTGCCAATTCTCAAGCCAATAGAAGTCTTCAGAATTGGATGAGGAATCTTGCAAACAGTAACAAATAAAAGTTAAAACTTTCAAAACCATGTTACTTCACAGTGGAAATACATAACCAGTCAATTCCTGTTGCAAACTCTATTCACATTTCCAGTCTTTAAGGAACAATCTTGCTTCCACCACTCCCTATCAAGCTGAGACTGGTAAAGAAATATGTTAAAATATTGGATCTTCAAGGTGACACCTGCAAGCATATACAGTCTATTTTTTAAAAAATTATCTGATTCAAAAGTGAAAGGTAGTATATGTATGTCCACAAGCTAAACAGATGTGGGCTTCTCTAGAACTGGAAGACAAAATGACTGATGCTGAGCAAAATTCCTGGTTGCTCCCCCTTGCAGTAAATGGCTTTCATGGTAACATTATTAAGAGTGAGAATTATAAAAGGAACTTGTTTACACGCTGATCGAAAATTGTGGAAAAATGGAATGCAGAATGTCAATCAAACTCCATTACTTGCACTCTCATCTAGATTTTTATTATACCAAATCATCTGAGTGATGTTAGTGAATTTCCTCCAGGACATATGATCAATGGAGAAGAGGTATAAGGATGGGAATTGTTGGTTTGGGATGTTCACACTGACCACAAAATACACATTCAAACATTTTTAAGGACATTTTTTTATTAACCTGAGGAAAATTTAATTATATATTTACTTTTCTTTCATTTCTGGGCAAACTATTGATGCTATGCAAAAATTAAGGTCATATTCGGATTCGGCATACCCAAATTCATAAATAAACACCAAGAAATGCAGATAAATAGATCCTTTCTGAAATTTTGTTACATAGTGTTGATGAAATATTAATTTAATACTCAGTGAACATCAGTAATAAACAGTGTTATTAAGAAAATATATCTTGTTGCATTTAAAAATCTGAGATTTAATTAGCATATGGTATAGTTATATATGTTAAAATTCATTTATGACATTCCTTTAGAAAATTTATCTTAAGAAATACTTGTGAAACATCCCTAATTATGGGCAGTTGCTTTGCCTACTCATGGGTCTGCTTTGATTATATTTCTCCCATCACGGGTCTAGTGCTCAATCTTTTAGAAAATCTAAACTTACATGGGGAAATAGTCAGTTCCACGTAAGTTTAGGCATGTGCCCACAGAAAACTTTGCAGTAGGCATGCTTTAATTGACCTAGAACTGCCCATGACTATCATTTTCCTAAATGATTTTATTGGTTGGTAAGCTCACTTGTAATTAATCAGTTCAAATCATAATGTTATTTCCTTTTATGATGTAAAATTCTATTAATGAATATCACTAGCAGTGAATGTGAAAATTGCCAAAAAAAAGTACTATCTGATATTGGAATTATTTTTTGTGTCAAAAATCTAAATCTAAATCTGTAGGTGACAATACAACTATTCTCAGCAATAGAAAATGCAGCTTCACTGCTGGAAATTCATGACAATAATCGAAGAGAATATGCTACATACATGATGTAAAAACATTTAGATTCCTTTACATGTTTGATTTTATTCTTATGTGTCTGATTTAACTTTTATTATTTGACCAAATTTGGAACAGTGCCTGATTGGTGGTACCAGAAGTGCCACTTACCAAAACAGTGCACTGTGGTGTGCTGCTTTGGCTCATGGTATCATTGGAAACATTGTCAGCGGTTGCTATATCACAAATTATTCTTGATGATATTGCAACTGCTGACTGTTATCTACATCTCTCTGAAGAACAGTTTATCTCATTCCTAACAAAGTATGGGAGTCAATTTTGAGCAAACATTTTTTTCAACAGGTTAGGGCTTTTTGTTGCATACAGAAAATCTTGTGGTGAATTCTCAAAGTGAATGTGAGAATTTTTCCTGATTGCTTTTCTGGAGGTCTTGGTTATGTGATAGTCATTTTCTTAAGGCTCCCGTTTACAGAAAGTCTATAAATAAAAACAAACAACCAACACAAAAAATTTTACAGCTGTATACATAATTAAGTACACATAATTAATAAAGAAATGCTGAAGGGAGTAATGAAAAAAAATATTTCCAAAAAATGATTAGCAGAATATTTTAGATGCCAACTGTGCATATATCGAATGTTTTGAGTTTCAGAGATATACCATGTATTTTTGTAAATATAATTAAAACTGGAGTATCTTTTATGAAGGTTCCTGTATTTTAGCTGTTTAACAATCTCACAGTTTATACAAACAGAGAATTTTCCAGTGATGGAATCCAAAATTTGGATTCAGTTTCAGTTGACCTATCTTAAGGGTCCACAGGCCAACTCAACTTGCTTCTCACCTTTTCAAATCATATACACATACAGTAGACCCTTGTTAATCTGTATTAATTGGGGGAGAGGTCATCCAGATTAAGCAATAATCTGGATTAGTAAACAAAAGATTGCTCTAAAAGACAAAAAGAACTTAGAACACAAATACAGTACAATCCAGACTTGACAGGGCCGCACTCAGTCCAGATTAACCGGAAGCTATCTTTAACGCACCAGTTTTTATTTTTTCAAGTTAATAACAAAATTTTAACTAAACTGGTTTTTATATTAAATTAATAAAACAATATTTTAAAGTAAAAATTATAAAAAGTAAAAGAAAATGGTAAGTAAACAAAATACTGTACAAAGCAATAAAGTTTTAATATAGATATATATTACAAAATTAACTATTTTCGAGAAATTTCTTGAAATAATCCTCAATGAGGGTTCCCCCCCCCCCCTTTTAATTTTGAAACTTGTTTTTGGGCCACATGATCTCAGATGCTTCAAGGTCACAAGCTCACCAGCTGATGTCACCCTGTCTTGAAATAAATCAGTAGCAAGGTTCATAAAGTTTGATTTTTCTTTAAGTGCCTCTTGTTGTTCTAACAGTGAGATTATCAACTTCTTTCTGTACCATCGCTTCACTGCCTCTATAACTCCTTGATCCATAGGCTGTAACAGTGCAGTAACATTAGATAGCAAAACTTTTAAAGATGTTGCCAGATCTCAGTTGTTATTCGGCTGGGTGGGTTGGAATATTATCAATGAATAAAACTGCTTTTTCTTCCAGTCCTTGATCCCTTAAATATTTTTTGACTAATGGAACGAATGAGATGAAAAACCAACCTTTAAAAAGATCTGAGGTTATCCAAGCTGATTTTGTGATGTAAACCAGTCTTTGTCAGCATTAAAAATTTGGTATAGAACTAAACTTTCTTCACTAATAAACTGTACTTTAAATCCTTCTCTTGCAACACAATCACTGGAAAGGCTTTCAAAGCTGTTGGGTTCTATGACACTCCTTCCACCTTGATAACCACCCCAAACTCAGTAAAAGATGGGTCACCTCCTAACTTTTTGTTAAGGCTAAGAGCCCTTGATTGAAGGATTGGGTCTGTGAAAGAGGAACCCCTTTCTCTCGTTCTTGACGAAACCAAATGTATAAAGACCTTGTCCAAATTTTCATTTTTTGCCTGCTTGGTGGTAACTCTATTTCCTAAGCTGCCTTTGGCCACCATTTTTACACAAGAGTTTTCAATTGCTTTCCTATTTTTTTTCCAATCAGAAACAGTTTGTTTTGCCACCCCTATATAGAGGGTGATGTTATTTTTGCTCCATCGACATGGTACCAATTTTTGTTGCCGTCTTCTGTTAACCCAAAACCACAAAAAAAAATAATAAATAAATAAATAAAAAAAAAAAACAGTAAAAACAAAGCAATACAGCAGGTAAAGAACTGAGGTAAGGTGTATGCATGGACAATGCTAGCAGCAGCTGTCAACTGAATACAATAGCTGAGCAACTGATTTGAGTCATTTCCAAGAATGCACGATTCATCTCCCCATCACTGAGCACGTGCCATGGCACACCATATTCGCTGTTATCCAGTGGGCAGTGACATGCATGGACTAGTTGTAGTCCTTTTATTGCTGCTCTTCTTGTTTATAATATTAATATAAATTTAGCTAGGTGAGCTTACACTTGTAAATATATCATACAATTTGCAGAGCATAAAACCACTCATAAGTCAGTTATTTTTATAATTCCTTCCATATATATATATATTTTTTTTTTTGATAGAATTTTTCCCCAGACTGAAACTCCAGTCCCGATTAACGGGGTCTACTGTAAATAGAAAATTTAATGATACAGGTAGTGTCGATGAAGATAAATTTAAAGAAATATCATTGTAGAGCCTTTATTTAAAAACTATAAAAATACAATGCATTTATCCATCGGTAGAAGACTCAGAAGCTGTACAGCAGACTCTTGATTAACCGGGACACTTCAAGACTCCAAAGTTTAAAAAAAATCCACCGGAAATCATAAAATCAAGTAATAAATATAAACAGATGTTTTGCAAGTCGTAAACAAGAAGTAGCATTATAAGTTGTGATAACAGATGAATGTACCTATTATCCTGCAAAAAAAAACAATGGAAAGAACAAATGTTGGGCTTGTTTCAGTGCATCACACTGCAAAAAAGACAACTTGTTTTGTTATTTGTCAGGAGTCAATTTTTTTTATTTATTTTTTTTTATTTTTTTTTTTTAGAAATCACAAAAATGGTGGGTAAATGCAAGAGTTGTGCTTTCAATTGAACAAAAACATGAAATTATTCAAATGTTTAAAAACGGTGCATCCGTTAAATCTTTAATGAACCACTATAACATTGGTAACCAAACCATATGTGACATCGTAAAAAATAAAGGGAGGCTATTAGATTTTGCAGACACATCTAATAGCATTAAAGGCATGACTATCAGAAAAATGATGAAACTGTCTGCATACAAGTTTTATATAATTGTTGGTTTAGCCAACAATTACATAAACTCATAATATACAAAATATGTTAACTTGTGTACATATATATGTATAAAGTATGCAAATGAAGTGATATAAGCAATCACACCTGTCTGACTCAGAGTCAACAATGAGATGTATGCAGAGTGACTCATCTGCCTTCCTAAATCCTATCTTTCAAAGTACAGTACTCAGTGTGAAGGGAATTTGTGTTTCGAGCCGGATTAACTGTAACCAGATTAGCGAGAGTTTACTGTAATTTTATAAATTTTTAACTAGATTGCTATTTTCTTCTTAAACATGTGAAGTGTAAATACATTATGATCTCATTAATTTCCCATTTGCGTGCTTGCTCACTCACACACAGTGTTAGTCAGAAAGCCTGTAACATCTGTTGAATCCTTTCTAACAGGTGCATTTCTTAAAAGGAAAATGTATTAAGTTGCATATAAGGTTTGTCTATTATTTTATTGCTTAGTTTTGAAACCCAAATTCATGTAAAGGACAGCAAGCACTATTTAACACTACATTTCATTATCATTAATTCTTGTTTAATTGTTCCAGTTCCTGACTGCATTTTGAAGGCTACTTTCTCAAACAGCCAACACTATTTTTATAACACACTACTACCCATGAGAAAGTGTATGGCAGTGATGATTTACTGCTCTATATTTTGTAAAACAGTTTTCTTTATGGTTTGGTTGTCAATATTAATATTTTAATTGCAACTATTTCTTCTTAACAGTCCCAAGGAAGTGATCTCTAAGAGCTGAATTTGAGTATTTTAATTAATTAAGCAAAATAATTGTTACTTAATGATTAGAGAGATTATTAGAGCGAAAGGACAAAAATAATGGTACTTTAAGGTAAAATGAAAAAAATTTACACACAATGTTCCTTATGTGAGAGTGCTTGAGGGTTCATTATTTTTCAGGTGAAAACAGATTTTGTCCGTAAACCATAAGCTTGTTAGCAGAGCAGGACTGTTCTCCAAAAATGTAGAAATGGACCATATACGTCAGTTCTCCCATTTTTAAACCTGCCAAACAGAGAATACTGCACTTGAGCTTTATCTGCAAGCAGCTTCTCAACTTTTAAAACAATCCTATACATTGATGATTCTCCTAGTTCAGGTTTGAGAAAGCAGTTTCACAAATTTTGTGGTATCTCACAGCAGTGTTTGCTGAGTACATGCAGTGTTTCTACTATTGCGACTGCCCTCATTATAGCAATAATACCCTTTTTATTATTTACCATATCCCATTCATTTCAAACTTGAGTAGTCCGCATGTTATAAATCTGCTTGGGGCTTTCCTACACTTGAAATTCATGCTGAACTTGAATATTAACAATTTGGCAAAATCATTTCACTAAGAACATATGCATGTCTTCAGTATGCATCTTGCCTAGTACTGAGACAGCATGTTCTCTGAAGACTGCCCGATTTCAATACAAAACAGTGATGCATGTGATATTGAAAATACAATAGTTAAGGGGAAAGTAGGTAGTGGCAGCATAGCTGTGTATCTCCAGTGATGCTGACAGGATGGTGCAAGTGTTGGAAAATATGCAGCAGTCATATTAGATGGTGAAATTTTTAAAACTTCTGATCCTGTCATGATGAGTCATAGGGTTAGTCCAGTGGTTTTCAACCGGGGTGCCACGTAATTTGGGTTTAAGTTACTTAAACTTATTATTTTTTAATTTATATGTTTATTTCATTATAAAACTGTGTACAGTATCTTTTTATATTTTGTGGTGATCTATAATTGATGTTTACTTAGTGCCTCTATATAAAGAATAAAATTATATACTGTATATATATATATATATATAATTTGTATTATGAAATTTAATTTTTATAATTATATTATTATAATAAATATATAACATATTTTTTAATATTATGTGTATATATATATATATATATATATATATATATACACACACACACACAGAGAATCAGATCTAACAGGCAGAAAATTGAGTAGGGGTGCTGCAATATAAAATAAATTACTTAGGGGTGCCATTATTAAAAAAAATTGAAAACCACTGGGTTAGCCCATCATTGAAGCTACAATGTATTTGACCCCATAATATAATTGCCTCCATACTGGAAGCTCACGAATAATGGGAAAGTAATCAGCTTGTCTGGAAGTTCTGTTAGATGAGAACTCACTATTGCATATTTTAAAGGATATTCTGCACATCTGCAGGATCACAGCATGCTGGTTTCTTTGCCACTTAAAGAACAAAAGTGGCACTGTTCAGGCACACTTAGACTTATCACAGTGATGGCATGCATTCTTACATTTTATGTGACATTATATTATACAGGCTTGAGCCTGCAGCAGGTAGCACCAACAAGAATCTCCAACTAAAAAACTTAGTGCCAAGCAACGTGAAGGTGATACATCACTTTTATTTTACCCATTGTGTCTTGCATGGCAATTGAAGTGCCATGCAAGACAATGGGTACCTTGAAATGACACCTTTTAAATAACTTTTGAATTGCTGGAACCAGTAATCACTCAGGATTCAATTGGACATTTACTACTCCCTCAGGTTCTGCAACTTCATCCTGTTCCCTTGAATGAAAGAATCTCTTGATTGTTGGCATTTTGGAAACAGATTAAGATATTTTACATGCCATAGACTGGTTTGCAGATATCAATAAAAACCACCACACTGCACACGGAATTTCCCAGTAATCATAGTTATGGGAAAGTCATACAGATGTGCAGTGAACATACCTTTCACTGCAGTCAGTAATAATGTGATATTCATTTATACTTACCTTGTCTTTAATTTTTCCTCAATTCATATACACCAATGAGCCAAAACATGACCAGCAAATCGAAGCAACTGCAGGTAAACTACGGCACGGATCAACCGGTATAAAATACACCTGATACTGAGCTCTGTTAATCAGTGTTACTCTTGTTCTTCAGATGGGACAGGCAGTGGACTTAAGCGAGTTTGACAAAGGCCAAACTTTAATGGCCACATGATTGGGTCAGAACATATCCGAAACTGCACGGCTGGTGGGATGCTCACGGTCAGCCATGGTTAGTACCTACCGAAAGTGGTCCAAGGAGAGAAAACCCATGAACCACTGGCGAGGTGTTGGACGACCACAGCTCGAGGTGCGCGAAGGCTCTCCCAGATGGTACGTGACAGCAGAAGGGCAGCTGTGGTGCAACTAGCTGGTGACGGGAGTAATGTGACAAAACGCACAGTACATCAAACCCTGCTGAAAATGGAGCTGCGTAGCTGCAGGTGTTCCATGTGCCCATGCTAACCACAGTTCACCGGCGACATGCAAGCATCGAAATTGTACCTTGAGTGATTGGAAGGTGGTCTGGTCCAATGAATCATGTTTCCTGTTGCGCCATGTGGGCAGTCTGGTACATATGCGTCGTTTACCTGAGGAAGTGATGGCGCCTGAATGTACCTCTGGATGAAAACAACCAGTGGCAGCGGTGTCATGCTTTGGGTGATGTTCTGCTGGGATACTCTGGGTCCAGTCATGCATGAGCCAGGCACTCTGACGTCTGCCACCCACCTAAACATTGCTGACCAGGTACACCCTTTCATTGCCATGAAAGGGTGTACCTGGTCTTCCCCTCTCGCGGTGCTGTCTTTCAGCAGGATAATGCGCCATGCCACACCGCCCGGATTGTTCGAGACTGGTTCACGGAACACTTCCAGGTATTGCCCTAGCCTCCAAATTCCCCAGACATCAATCATCTGTGGTTTGTGTTGGAACAGCAACTTGAATGTGCTGTCTCAACCACCGACCTTACAGGAGTTAAAGGATCTGCTGGTTATGTGTTGGTACCAGATACCACAAGACAGATTTAGAAATCTTGCAGCGTCCATGCCTCACCAGGTACAAGCTGTTTTGGCTGCACGTGGAGGAACAACATCACATTAGGTAGGTGGTCATAATGTTTTGGCTCATCGGTGTATACAATTTAGGCTGAAGCATCTTTTGAAAAGGACTCCTTTCACAAAAAAATACTGCTGAAAGTTTCTCTTTTAAATTAATTACCCACAAAAACTACCTCTTTAATGGAAATGGTTATTGCTTGCAAACTCTGAAAAGGGTTGTATTTCAATCATTTACTGCTGTCCAAGAAAATAGGCATGGTCGTGTAGCTTCTGTAGGATAAAATCCAAATCCCAGGTCAGCTCCACTTTGTTACTCTGTGTTGATATTGAACTTGGTAAAATTATCAGGAATGACTATAGTGCTGTTTTAGTTTCTAGCCACTTTGCTACTAGGAAGCAGAAATCAGAGGTGAGCACTGCTGCCCAGTACCCATCCTTGCCCTGAGATGGCAGGCCACAATTATGCATATACTGTCCACAGGTGGCAAGTAAGAAGTGCACATACTCATTCCCATGAGAAACAAAGTGAAGACTGGGAATCAAGAAAGTCCTGCAACATTAGGGGGGGGATAAAAGGTATGACAGTCAGATTAAAGCAATAAAAATAGCATGGCAGGTTACAGTCAAATAATAAATAAAAGAATAGTGATAATAATGTACTGTCAGAGCCCAAACTGATGTTACTAGCAGAGAAGAAAAAAAAAATAAATGCAGCTTCGGCAGTAGTCTCAAGTTGCATATAGAGATCAGTAGCTCATCCAGTTCCTAAACATGAATTTTATAACTTGATCAAAAGAAGATGAAATGGACTTGCAGTAAAATAAATTGAAATATTTCATACCTTACAAGTTATCCCCCTTCAAAATAATTGTTTTGAGCCTCACACACACTGTTCCATATACATTTCTTCCAAGCACAAAAACTTTTCTGTGAGCGCTTTCAACATTTCGGTCACTTTTTTCTGAATGCTTTCAATGGATTGAAAATAGTTTCCTTTAAGTACACTTTTCAGTTTAGGGTAGAGAAAAAAGTCACAAAGGGGTCTGATGAGTATATGATGCACAGGAATTTGTTTTTTGGCCAGAAACTGATGAACACAGAGTCTTGATGGAGCATCCAGCCATCCTTTGAATTTTTTCACAGCCTTCTCAGAATGTCAATGCAGTATGTTTGATTGACAATCTGATATTCAGCCATAGTAATTCCTTTAGTTTCAAAAAAAACAAGCATGGTTTTCATTTTGCTTTCCATTGCATTGACTGTTTTTTAGTTTCTGGGTTGTATCGGAACAGCCAACTTTCATCACAAGTAATTACAATACTCAAAGTGTGGATCTTCAGTTTTTTTCAAAACATCTTCACAAACTTGAAATCATTCTCTGATCTTCATTCAAAATTTTTGGCACCATCTTGGCACATACACTATTTGTATGTGTCTAAATTAAAATTTGTCAAACTTTCTATGTCCATATTGAGTTCTGGTGCAACTATTCTAATGCTTGAACGATGATCATTTCTAATCAATGTCCTTACCCAGTCAGCATTTTATCAGTTTTCAGTGATACTGGACAGCCTGGTCATTCATTGTCTCCCACATTTCTCTCATCCTTCTGAAAAGCATGCCATTCAAACACATGAGCTTTTGACATAGTATGCTCAGTGCAGCAACTTATAACCTTCAGGTTATTTTTCTTTAGTTTTGTTTAAAATTTTGTTGGTTCATTGTTTGATTCTTTCGTCTGTCATTTTTCAAGAAAACTGCAGGAATACAAGGTAATGTATACTGTCTGACTGCAAAGTGTATGTTGGAATGTAACTTGGCAGACAACTACGGAAACAGTCAACTACTGTGCCTCTGTTTCACAGGTAGTGCTTGGTGTATAGCAACTGTGCATGGTCTTTTTATGTAATAACCACACCTTAAGAGTAGAAACAAAGTAACATCAATCTGTGGACTTACCCTGAAAGTCCAGTTGAGTCCTCCAGGGAACAATTCACTAAGACCAAATAATTCAATTAGTAGGGATTTTGCAAAGTGCCAATGGATGTCACTATGCAAGCCAAAGCAAATAGTAGAGCTCAAACTTAACCTGCTGCCATGCGTGCCTTTAATTTAACAAAGATACTTGCATGGTATCTATTTTAATTATAAAAAAATGTTTAGCTTTTCTTTACTGTATTAAATGGTTTATTAATTATGGAATTTAGTATAACTGATGAAACCAAAGCTCTGTGGCAAGATTAGACACTTGTTGCCTCGCAGAGGCCACATGGGAATGGGAGTTGCCTAGAAGCAAGATGATTTTGCTAACCTGGCATCTGTTAAATGCCACACAGAGTTAATGTCGTAATTCATTATAACCAGTTAGAGAATATTGTTGCGTAAAGGTACCCAGGAGAATTCGATTTCATTTACAAATTGTAAAGCACCATAACAAATAAAAATAAATTTTCTGTGTATACTCCAGGATGACCACATGGTCAGAGAAACAGAAGGTAAAGAAATAAAAAGTATGTAATAGCCACTTTCTCATATGTTAAACACGCAAATGTAACAAACCAAGATTCAAATATGCATATTAAGCATTGAACAAAATCGTTTACTATAAGGTCTGCCATTTTTTTTTGTAAACTAATGGTAAGGTGTTCTTTGGAGTGAAGAGTCGTGGTATACAGTCTACTAGTCAGATGGGTGTGCGTGGATGTAGTAGATGCTACCACATCCACGGTAGGTGGAGGTAATGTGTCTGGGGGCGTTTTTCATGGTTTCAGCTGAGACCACTGGTTATTTTGGACAAAACCATAATCTAGAATTTCTGGACAACGTGTTACCTGCATTGTAGAAGCACATCAAGGTAAGCAGGACAATGCTTCATGTCATACTCCTTGTGTTGCAACGGGCTAGTTCAAGGATATAAATATAGAAAAGTTGGACTGGTGAGCCTCGGCTTCAATCCTATGAGAGCCTTTGGGATGAACGATTGCCCAAAAATCAGATGAACTGGTCACTTCTTGGAAGGCTGGATGGTAGAAAACTGGTGGAGTGTTCCACATAAAGGCAAAAGCTATGAGAAAGGTTCAGACATTGTTTGTAGCACAGTGTACATCTAGCACTATCAGGATTTTTCTGGTGTTACAGAAAAGTTTACATATTCTTAGCTATTGCATATACACACGGAATTTAGTGTAACAAGTATTTTACAGTGTGCAGCATACAGGCTTGAATCTACTCTCCTCTTACACACCTGAACAGAAGGGGGTCCTGTTCAGGAAATTGAAGTATTAGGGGGGGACCCCCCCCCAAAACCTCAACTTTTTAAATGAATTACAGAAAACACCAATCTATACTTGCTGAGACTACCTTGTCTCTTCCACTACTTGTGCACCTTCAAAGAGGCGCCTCTGTAGCCAGGTGGGAAGGAGCAGCAGTGCGTAGCACACGCTTCTTGATTAGACCGGGGTTCGAGCCCGTCACCACCAAATACGGAGGATGCAGCAAGGTCAGGGAATGACCACCGCATATCCCGGAGCAATATGGCCTCAGTTGCTAATGCTCCTAAAAACCAAACAAACAAACAGCACCTTCAAACAAAACTTGCAAATGTTCATATATTGTATTTGTTCATAAAATGCAATAACCTTCCAGCTGAACAGGTTGTTATAACCCCTCATAACTAGCATAGCATTTACTACAATTGATGTTCTCACTGGCCCTCGTGGGTAGTACAATTGGTATAATCACCATCCTCTTCGCACTAATGGAAAAGACCTGAATTCCAATCCTGTCAATGATGCGAGGAATTTTTATGGGCCTTTTTTTCACAATGTGGCTGAGTTAGTCTCAGGTAGTATTGTTTTTTTTTTTTTCTCGCAGAATCACAGTTTTTGTGTTCTGCACCCAGCATATCAATCACAGAAAACACACAATTTACAGACATAATAAATATGGAGCAATATGGGCAAAGTCACTCATGGACCTAAACTCTACACCTGTATTCTTTATCTATGGAGCCCGGAAAAAGAGACCTGTTCAACTCCATGGTCTGTTTGCTCATTAAAAGCAAGCTTTTCCTCTACTCTTCAATACCATACGTGCGTGCTTCTAGTGTCCACCAATCCTGTCCTTATCCTCCAAGGCCAGCTGTCATGGCAAATTCTTTACTTCGACCGTTCCACATACTGGACTGTTCGAATCCCGTCAATGATGTGAGGAACCTCGATGGGCTTTATTCATTCTGTGGCTGTTAGTCAGTCTCCAGAATGCAGCAATGATTATAATCCCTGCCATCCCACACCAGTAGCAAGGCCTGATTTCTAATTTATTTTGCTCTTACATGAAGTCAATTTTTTTTTTAATTGTTCATTTCACTCACTTGTTTGCAGACAGAATTCAGCACTTCTAGTTTGCACATACACATATCCAATTTGTTGGGACTTCCAATAAATCCAAATTTTACTACTATTATTGTCAAAGGTTTAATTACCTCTTTGCTGGTGCTTTTAACATAATTGAATAGATTCAATCAATCCAGTGTCATGCTCTCTAAGCTGCAACAATTTCTGTTCTAGCTTCCTTCCACTTACATAGCATCATATAATTCCTGATGAGTATTAGACAGACTTCTGCTGTCCCCTAAAATTTGATTTCTGAATGGAGATGCAAATTAACTTGAATGCTGTTTTTGTATTGTACATTTGGACATTTTTAAAAAAGAAGATTGCTTTAATTTCAAGAAAGCTAGGACAAGGGTGCTGTAACCGATGCACCTGCTACACACAACACAACTGGAAAGTGCAGAAAAAATTATGCAAGTTCTCACATTATTTGAGGAAATGGTAATGCCTAGGGTACAAAATACCCCTCACATGGGAAAAGTTGAACAAAGTGGCTAAACTAACCAGTTAAAAACCAGAAAGAATGGATGGTTGTTAAAATATGCAGGGTTTTTTTTTTCTTACAGCATTATCTGTCTATTATTTATGCATGAGTGCAGGTATATATATTATAAGCTTTCTTCTGGTTATTTGCAGGTTCACATGCCTTAAACTACCCACCAGCACTGTACGATTCCATTACTTCAATTATATGAAGTAATGGAATTTATACAGTATTTGAAGGTCTAAATGATTATCTAACTTTGAATATGCATTAAAAGTTATTTAATTTTCATCTGAGAATTTCATTTCAATACAAGCTTTCAATAGATGGTATTTGAGAATGCAAGCCCTACTCTACGGCCAGATAACGGTCATCTTGTGTTGGGATCACACAGCAGCAGCCTCGAATGGATCTCTCAGAGGTAGTGTTTTGATACTGAGTCCATAGTCTGCTTGCAACACTGCTAGTATTGTCAGGCAAACTTGACTTTGCTCTCTGCACAGTATTACAGTAATATCACTATCCACCCCACACTGGGTAGAAAAGGCCCGGGTTAGATTTTTTTTTTTTTTTTTTTCAAGCTGTGACAGAGATAGTTGGTCTTGTGCGTAGATAGAAAGGTCCCCTCCCACGAAACAAGGATTTTTCATCTAGCAAATCAAGAGAATACACACAAGGCTGGCACTAGTGTTTGTGGTGCCTACAATAATGGCACCCATGAGTATGAATGATGAAAGTGATAAATGACATGCCAATAGAGTACCATGAACACTGAAAAGTGTTCATGATTACTCTATTGGCATGTTTTAACAGGCTGTGTGTGACATTTTAACACAGATGCAATAAGAACAAATAACTGACAGTGTTTAATTGGAATGTTGGGCGATGGCCAGACCAACACGAACCACACTGATAGCTCAACTGATCACTCGTCTGCAGGAATGAGTTTTTCCCCAATTTTGTGGTCTATCATTTGTTGATGGAAAGCCTATCCAAGAAGGTGAAGCATACCAATGACCAAAAGGGACTAGCACAATATTAAATTAGCAGTAATGGCACTGTAAAACCACATGACTTTTTTTTATATTTTTTCAAGAATAGTACATGTGTGAGGTTTGAAAAGTAGCTTTGTGGTTCTTGCAGCCTGCTTATATGCTATTCTATAAATTTGTTTCTCTATAAACCCTATTTGAACCTGATAATTTTCATTTTAAGTACAATCTGTATTGCTGTTTAAAGAATCAAGTGGTTAATTTTTGTATATTGTTGTGAATATACAAAAATGAAAAAAAAAAAAAAATGTGTAAACAACTGATTTTAATACATTTATTTTAAACCTTACAATTTTGTTAATTGTTGATGAGGAGTTTATACTTCAGCCATTTACATAGTATATGTCAGTCATATAACATACCTTCAGTTCTTGGAGAATTTTTGAACATTTTGATATAAACAAGTATCTAGACTGCTTTTTAGCCCTTTAGTGATTTTAAGGGAGAGCTGTTATCAACAATTTTGATACTTTATGCATTTAATAACAAGACTAGGAGTCTCATAGGGTTTACAGGGAAGTTACCAATCACACAACAATTTTGATACTTTATGCATTTAATAACAAGACTAGGAGTCTCAGAGTTTACAGGGAAGTTACCAATGCACTCAGAGGACTCTGTCTTCTCAACTGCAAAAATCTGGAGCCAGCTCACAATATTATAGAATCTTGCTAAGGCCTTAATGCCAAATCAAGCTCAGAGCTGTCAAGATATGCTTCAGGTTCCCCAAGCTTTTTCCATGGGATTTGTACAAATATAGGTAATATCACTAATGCGAGAGGTGTAAATTGGCAGTTGGTGCATTCTTACACTGCACTTGCCTCAAACCATGGGTTGTCTTGCATTGAGCCCCTTTCCTAAAAACTTCCTTGTATAATTTATCCGGGAACTGTTGTCGGTACATATAGTCTGACTGTGCATGTATGCTACCACCTCCTTGTGACATAATTAAGGCATGTGGTACTGTTATCTTTTCGTTTTTGGTTATTTAATTGACTAGCAGATAAAAGCCACTGACAAGTGTTTTATCTATATCCTTTTTAAACAGTATTTTATATTAAGGGCACCTGAATTGGGGAAGAAAAATCTAAAGGTTATAGATAGAGATTACTAACAATTAACAGCATATCAAATTCTCACATTTTTACAATACAAAGGAAAACAAAAACTTTTTTGCTTTCCTTTTTTTCATCTGTAACTACATTACTGTCAAACCTCTAATTCAGAAATGAAGCTAAAGTAACTACAGAAGTGCCTACTTAGACTTTTTGCCAGGTGACATGGAGCAGTCATCCTGAGAGATGCAGTTACTTGGCAGGTTGAAATGGTCTCTTAATGGTCGGCAGCAATTTGCCTTCCAATATAGCCAGGTATCCATTGGCATTTACGGAACCTTTTATAAACTGCAGGTGATACAAAATGCACCCCCATATCATTCAGCTGTTAGGGAATTTCACTGTAGACACCATAGTCTGGATAGTATTCATCACGTCTATGGCAAATCGTTTGTCTCCCATCAGAGCCATGCAGGTTGAATTTCTTCTCATTCGAGAAAATAACCGACTTCCACTACTCAGGGGTCCATTTGACATGCTCCTTACACCAAATTAATCAGGCCTTTTTCATTTTTTGTGTGAGTAGAGGCTTCTTAGGGCGACGGGCTACAAGTCCATTTTTGAAGAGGCATCTGCTGACTTATTGCACTTGCTACCAACCCCTCTACGTTCTTCCAATTCTCTTTTCAGTTCAGACAAAGAATCTGTGCCGTTTTTAAGGCATAAGCGCTTCAAAACGCAGTCCTGTTTTGGCATAGAGACTCGTTTGTGTCCAATTCCTTTTTTCCTATCAGCAGAACCAGTATTCTTGAGTTTGGAAAGAAATCTACTCACTGTTGACTGATTACAAGACATTCTATAAGCAGTATGACGGGAAGAACATCCTTCCTCACGTAAAGCAACAATAGCACTCTTTCTTCGTGGCATCTACTGCACATAACTCGCCCTGACACGATCAAGGAATGACTGCAACTCTTGCAGAGTGTGCTTATATAGCTGAAAGTAACAGCTGATGCAATATTACGTCATCACCTATGCGTGTCAATCTTATTTTGCAATCTGCAAGAAATATTGCCATATACTTACGTTATTCGGATGACAATTACAATTTTAAGGGGTGATGCACTTTCTTTGAACACCAGTGTATATTGTAAAACACAAAAAAAAGTAAGATTTCACTAATTTCTAGATGTCATCCTAATACAACAGAACAGAGCAGAGCAGAGAAAGAATTGATAGTCATATCAAATTATCTTATAGACAAAAAACAAAAATAAGTAGAGAACAGTAGGGTAGACAGTTTATTATACTGAAGTGCAGTTAATGCTAAAAAATTCCATGAAATAATGATAACTATCGTTACTGTTGAAAGTAACATTCAATGAACTATATCTCATTTGCACTTTTTAGTATCATCCAAATGCAGTAAAGGTTGTTTTGTTTCAATATAGATCATGCATTTTTAATGCATAAATTTGTTAATAACCTTTGCAAAATGTTGAGATGTCACTTTGTGGAGGAAAGACAGTTCCATTTTCTCTTGAAAAAAAGACTGCCGACTGTCATCTAGCTTTTTGTACTTTTGTCTTTTACCATGTAAAATATCTCAGGATTCAATTAGTTTTCAGTACACAAGGGTTAATTTCAGAAGTTTTCTGTATATGATTTGTACATGCTAAAGCTAAGTCATCAACTGAAACATTTGCCTCACTATCTTGAATTTATCCATTAATATACAAGGTGTGGCTATTAAATAAAGAGAGACTGTGCACGCAGCCACTACACACCAAGCTCTAACTGTGAAACAAAGGCACAGCAGTTAACCTCAAACCTTTCTAAGCTAGAAAGATCCTAGAAGTCACATTCTAACATGTTCAATCACTTTGCAGTGAAACAGTTGTCATTACCTCGAGTTTTTGCAATTTTCCAGAAAAATGGCAGACAAAAGAATCGAACAACGAATTAACTTCAAATTTTTTTAACAAACCTAAAGAAAATACCAACTGAAAGTTATAAGTTGTTACATCAAGTTTATGGGGAAGATATTATGCCAAGAGCTCGTGTGTTTGAACAGCATAAGATTTTTAGAAGGAAGAGGGCATCTGGAAGATGAACGACCAGACCATCCAGTATCCCTGAAAACTGATAAGAATATGGATATTGACTAGAAGTGATTGTTGTTTAAACATTAGAATGGTTGCATCAGAACTCAATATGGGCAAAGAAACAGTCAAACAAATTAACTAAAAATTTAGGCATGAGAAAAATGTGTCAAGATGGTGCCAAAAATTTTGAATGAAGATCAAAGAAATAGAAGATTCCATGTTTCTGAAAAAATTCAAGATCCAGACTTTGAGTACTGTAATTACTTGTGATGAAAGTTGGCTGATCCAGTATGACCCAGAAACTAAAAGACAGTCACTGCAATAGAAGACAGGACAAACAAATGCCCCAGACCTAAAAAAGCAATAATGGCAAAATCAAAAATATGCTTGTTGTTTTTTTTAAAAGCAATAATGCTTTAAAAAAAAAAAAAAAAAGATATTATTGCTTTTGTTTTTAAAAGATACATTAAATACAATCAAACATACTACATTGAAGTTCTGACAAGGCTGCGTGAAAAAATTCAAAGGAAGGGACCTGAATTGTGAAAGTATGGTTGAATGCTCCAGCACACAACACTTTGTTCACCAGTTTCTGGCCAAAAAAAAAAAAAAAAACTCCCTGTGTGAGATCATGCACCCTACTTGCCAAATCACCAGACTAGCCCTTTGTGACATTTTTTCTTCCCTAAACTAAGAAGCGTGCCAGACGGTCCCCATTTTCAGTCCATTGAAGATATTCAGGGGGGAAAAAACTTGAAAGTATTAAAAGGGCTTACAAATGACTTCCAGAAATGTTTCTGAGCTTAGAAGAAATGAACAAACAGTGTGTGCAAGCCCAGGGCAATTATTTTGAAGGGGATAACTTGTAAGGTGTGAAATATTTACAAGTATGAAATATTTCATTACATTTAATTTATTGAAACAATCTCATTATTTAATAGCCACATCTCACATGTAATCATCACAAGTTTCCAAGGTTATTGCTAATAATACAAGTTTGGACTGAATTCCAAAAGAATTTTCACTCATAATAATAATTTTTCATTTTTCTTCTTCACTTTCAAAGAGAAAGAGGAAAGTAGTTACAATTTAAAAAAAAAAAAAAATCAATGGAGTAAAACTCCATGCCCTGACATTGCTATTTGAATAATTACATTTGAATAATCAGGGGGAAAGCCAATTTCTTGTAAATTCTGTAATAAGATGATCATGGCAAGATGATCCACACACGTGAGAAGCTTTTTCCTTTTGGAAATTACCCAAAACTCAAATTCAGATTATCAGACTTGACATAGAAGAGATCACAAAAGAAAAATCCTTTACATGTGAAAAATGTGGCAAATCATTTTTGCATTCATCCACCCTATCAAAGCATAAGAAAATTCATTGTAATTAATGTTTTCTTTAAAAATATTTGCATAGCCTGTGATCTCCAATAACAGAATTATGTATTCTATAACTAAAGGTTCTCTTAGCCAAAAAAAATACATAAATAAACACTAAAATAAATAAATAGCAGAAACAATTTATTTATTTTTAATTTCTACTGAATGTATCAATTTTACAACAATTAATACAGTAAATTAAATGTAAAATTAAAAAAGTTTAAACTTTATGGCTATTAATAAAATACCTTTTTTGATATTGCAACCCACATTTATCAATGCAGTAAAGCTATGACTGCATGATAACTAATCTGTCAAATTTAATTTTACATCAGTTTCTACCTTTAAAATAATTTAAAAATTTTTTGTAATTATGCATATAACTATCGTAATTACATTTCTATTACAAGGTGTGACCATCAATCATGTACTTGACTGTTCAATATAGTACACTTCTGCATAAAGATTATGAACTACTGGTGTAAAGAGTATTTCTTCAATATTTTTATTTCTGTAAATCACTATGCAGCTATAGCAATTCATCTTCCACTATTTAGTAGTCAATTTCTCTGTGTAAAAAAAATAAATTTTTTTGGTCAAATGTGTATTGAGGGCTATGTTAAGGACCACACCTTAAAGCTGAAATGGGAATACACTTACTTACTAAATCACCAAACATAAATAAAAAATAAAATTTTATTATTTTTATATAAGATAAAATAAAATTTGATAACATGAGGAATATTGTTTTGCATTTTAATGTGGGAATTCTAAACGTCTTAGAGAAATAAATGAAATTTTGAAAGGCACCATTAAAAACACACACACACAAACCATAAAAAGTTAGGGTATTTTGTTTTTTTTACATCAAAAATTGCAATCCAAAGCTTTTCTCTTCTGAAGAAGGTAAAATAATCATTCATTCACCTATTACTGAGCTGTTGTGATGCTCACATCTTTTTTAAAATGTGCTGAAAGGATGTAAATTTACTAGTTTAACCTTCTCAGTCATCAGATCTTTTTAGGAAAATAAGAAAAAGTCCCTAATTATGCAGTAGCTCATAAGAGTGAGAAGACTACAGAAAACAAGTCCAAGGGATACAAGATGTTCCGAACCCCTGCTTTAAAGTTATTTGAGTGGTACTTTTCTTTTGATCTGAAGCTGTTTTAATCAACTTGATAATTATGATGTTCCGAACCCCTGCTTTAAAGTTATTTGAGTGGTACTTTTCTTTTGATCTGAAGCTGTTTTAATCAACTTGATAATTATGATGTTCCGAACCCCTGCTTTAAAGTTATTTGAGTCGTACTTTTCTTTTGATCTGAAGCTGTTTTAATCAACTTGATAATTATGAAGGGAGATCTCTGGATGGGAAATCAAAACAATACTTTAATATAAATGATGTGGATGCTAATGTTTTCCAGAGGAACCAAAACCACCACTACCTCTTTCTGTACTGTTCAATTGCTGGAAAAGAAAAATAAGTATTGTGACTTACATTTTCAAACAAAGTTACTAATAAAGTTAATTAAAAAAAATAACAAAAGCCTGTTGATATAAGCCTAAAGCACAAATCACAGATAAACAGAGATTGTATATATTTTACAAGAAAGCACACTGAAATCTTTGCAAAAAACTAAAAGGAAATTACAACAAAGTAATATTAAACAGGTATATTTGTAATCTGTGTACATACTTGCCGGAAGTAGGACATACTTTCTGTCAACCCCCTTTTATAAACAGGGATTGTGGTTTGACAAATGCAATGAATTACAAATCAAAGTTCAAAAAATAAAAACTTCATGGTCAAAAACTATTAGCTTGTATCACACTCAAGTGATGTATAATGTCATATTGTATACTACATTTCTTTTATATTTTATTGTGCTACAGGACTTCATCCTGTGTACTGTTTGTACACAGGATGAAGCATAAGTTATTTTACTGAGAATAACATAAAATTTGATGAAAATGAGATGCATATCATGATTAATTATTGTTACCAATATCATATTTAGACTGAAAAACAAATCAGAAACTGCAAGATATTGCATGAAACTCAGAAAATGGTGGAACAAAAATTCTGGTGCTGTTTTTAAAGTCTTATGAGAAGTTTCTTGGTTTACACTATACAGGCAAGCAATTTACAACCAGGACAAAAAATTTCAGAAAAGAGACAGTGCTGCTGATACTGTAAAAACTGCAACACTAAAACTGGCAATATTTAAAGAAAACATGGAAATTGTTGCTCAAACACTTCAGTCCTACAAAATCAAATTGGCATGCAGTTCAAGAACTTGACTGAAGTGTCAGGAGAATTAAAAAAAAAAAAAGCCAATGCTGCTACAAGTACTGCATAAAGATGATCCCGATAGGGCAGAGTTTTGAAATTGGTTGCAAATAAGACATTTAGTTAATTCAAAACTTGCAGATAACATCTTATGGACAGAAGGGGACACACATTTAAAACAACTGTGCACACCAACTGAAAACGATACTAGAAGTAATACTAAACCTCATTAGATGATACGACATAAACTGAACGTACCAGTGTTAAGTCTAGGCTGGGATTTGATTGCATAGAGTTGTAAGGGCATGTTTTCTGTTGCAGGCATTGTTTTAGCTAAAAATTATCTGGATCTAATGTAAGACAGTGTTGCCTGAGCTGATAAATAATCCAAATTTTAAGAATGGCAGCATGATACTGCTTCAACACATCACGGACATGACATCTATATGTCATTGAACACTATGTTCTTCATATGGATAAGACTTTGCATTAAGGATAACCATAACTTTACAGTCAAAATTAAGGTTATCTAGACCACTGGCTTCAAACCTGCTATGATTACTCCACATGGGAAATACCAGTTAAAAAACGCAGAGTATGCCCACAAACCATGAGGTGAGGAGCACATAAAGACGCTGATTTTCACATGCTCCCTACATATGTTCAATTTCGAGACAAATACCATTATCCATGATTCTGCCTAAATTGCTAATATCTTTTTAAATTGCATAGGATCACTAGTAAAGGCATATCCCCCAAAACAATTAAAAATCTGAAACACTGCCACGACAGCTGTTTGAAGCCTACTGACATATGAACAGCTGCTAGCGGATGGCCTCCATTGGCAAATGTATGCTGAATTGTCAATAAATACATTTTGTCAAATATACGTGAAAGTTTTGCTTCACCTTTCTGGTAATGCTAAACAATTTAAAAAGATATCAGCAACTTAGAATTGTGGACGATAGTATTTTTCTCTAAAATGAACACAAGCCCAAACCATAGAGTCAGGTACTTGGCAATTCTCAGTCTATGGTGGGAGCAAAAAGTCTCTCCATGATCAAAATTGAATGCAAGTTTTTCACATTCAAGTGATTTCATAAGCCTTCATCACCAAGTGATTTGTTCCACAGGTTTCCTTCTGTTTTAACATGTGTGCTTGCCTAAACAACGTTCTCTATGAATCACTCGGCTTCTGACAAGGCTGCACGCCTTGTCAGAATCTATGTGTTTCCAGAAGACCTGGGTTTCAAATGATAGTCAAGTAGTTGGATTAGGACAAAAATCTTGCACCCTCAAGCCCACTCAGACTTAAATAAGAGTAAGCCCGCAGCATCAAGATCGCGTTGTGATTAACTCAAAAGTTCTCCTTGAGTTGAACTTTGAGCCCGCATAACTCCAACTCAAAATCTACTCAATACTTTGTGTAAATTATGTGCATCAGAGAATTGTCACAAGGCAAAATGATCAACAAAACAAGATTTATTAAACATATAAGTCATATACATGAGTCTAATTGAACTGGTCAAAGCTTAGATTAATTGGTATGTGATTGTTAGGTAAATTAACTGAATACAAACATTATCTTGCTGATAGCAGTATTACAGTTTTGTAATTGTTCTTCATGTGGCTTTTCCACTAATTCTCTAACATGGATTCACAATCGCTGATGACAGTTGTGTCATACAATTGTTCCATTATTTGAATAAGAATACATCTGTCAGCCTAACAATCACAATTAGTATTAAAACAACTAATTGGACAATTCGTGCTTACTGTTAACTTCTAACTATAAAAATAGATATACATTTGTCAGAATGACTTCAATGAGAAGAGAGGTCAGTGAGTGTGAATTAAAGGCAACGGGAAAATATGTTTAACTTCGTGTGGTTAGGTTATGTTGTTTAAAGAAAAACTTACTTACCGACAAATGGTCATTCGTCCACAGCACTTCTTAGTCCTGCTCTTTTATCCATGCATACGATTCTGGGCTAACTTCTTTAACTTTCTCTCTCTGCCGACTTAATCTTTCGCTTACTTCTCGAATCTGCTCTCTAACGTTTTCAACCTGGAAACTCAGAAACCTACCATAAGACTGGCAAAAGAAGACTCTCTCTCTATCCTCTTGTTTTCTTTCCCCTTTTCCTATATATATCTCTACATTCCCCTTTTCATTCTGACCTCATGGGTCAATAATGTGGGGCGAGGAACTAACTTGGGGACTGTCAACTTTGGAATTTGACGCAACTGAAAATGAAATATTGTAGGAAGAAAGGAAATCCCACGTTTGTGTAAGGCACTTTCTTTTGTTTTAAAATCGCATCATCGAACATAAATCGATATACTTTTACGAACGGAATTTTAGAATGACAGTCATTGGGTTTATTAGTTTCGATCTCGTAAGGAATTGTCTCATGTTCTAATTTCTCACTCTCTTCTGTCACAAGTCGCAATCTGCTCTTTTCGTTCCTGAGGCAATTTAAGCAAACTCAAACTACCCGTTGCCGTCAGGGAGAGGGAACTGACGTCATCTAATTGCGCTGGGCACTAAATGCGGTGTATCGTTTCAACAACTTCCCCCTAGGACGGCGACTGACTGCTGCTACGAAATCAAAAGTTAAACGGCGTTCATTCCGTCAGATTAGTTGTATAGACCGTGGAAAAAGTATAGGACACTTTGAAGAATAAATGCTTCTTAAAAGCAGGTGAAAGGGATAAAAAATGGTAGCATTTTTTAACACTTTAAATCTCCTTCCGTCTACGGGCATAAATTTCGAGCAAAGGGGGAAACAAATTTTCACACGCTCGGAATTTATATAAATTTTTTTTTTTTGAATTATACCGTGATAACATGAAATCTTACGCTGGGGGGGTAAACAAAAACATCTCTTCTCTTACATAGCTAAATTGATCTCAACTAAACATATAATATTAAAAGACAATAATAGGTGTTGACCTCATAATTTTGTATCGCCTAAGTCATCTGGTAATAATAAATGATAGTTTTTGTGTAAATTTTGACATCCAGCAATCTTACCTTGGTTGAACAGACATACTGGTCTCTCTTAGACCTTAAGCAAAATCTCATACAACAAAGTATATTTTCATACGAGTTAATGGTGTAATGTTCATAGTTTAATAATTTTCTTTTTTTTTTTTTTTTTTTAATGGATTAACACAGATTGTTTTGGTATTGTTGCAATGAATGTTCTCTAGGCTGGAAACGTCGAAACTGGAACTCTGAAGCACTGGGACACTGATGAAACTGTCCATTGTTGGTCCGGGGAAACACTGGAACTTTTTTTTTTTCAAAGAATTCTCTGAACACATTTCCTTATTGTGCTCTTGGCTCGACACTCAGTATTACATGCAACAGGAAAAATCAAAGTATTAATATCTGACCTGGTTTTAACATAATCAGTATAACATAACACTAGACATACTATTCATTGTGACATTTAACAATTGAGACAACACAAGTATACAATACACATGACATTCTTTTATAATGAATGTATTTGTAAATATATTTAGCACATAGCAACAAAAAAGAAAGTTATTTTAACATATGACCAGTTCTCTTTTTTTTTCAAAAGGAAAACCAAGCAAGCATCAAACACAAGTGATTATATAATATAAATTCTTAAACATAATTGCAAAATCTATATACCATTTGCAATAAGATACAACCAATGAATTTAAGGAATATATTTTGGTAAATATGGTTGCAAGTTCCTATATATATATATGGACTAGCTTGCAACAATCTGAGACTACATACACCACTTTTCAAAGAAAATTCTTGGCAGTTGTATCAACTGACCAATTGAATTGTTTAACTGTTCAGCACCTTCTGGAGGTGCTATCTGTCATCTGCAAGGTATCTTACTACCTCCAGAGAGAGAGAATTCTTTGCTTAACAAGTCCTTTGCATTCTAGCCACTGCGTACACTTGTCAGCTGTGGAGACAGCACAACGTTCCTTTGGGTGATTCCATGGACAATGATGGGGAAAATCAATCACAGTGGGCATGAACGTCATGTCGGGGCAGGAGAAAGATTCGATGTTTACAACAGTCCTGAATGGTAGAACTCCTTCTACACACTGCACATTACTTTCTCCCTTGGTCAGGATCGTATGGTATGGTTCTGTGGTCTGGCTGAACCATGCGCTGAAGCGTGGTGAGGAAAGTGCAAGATTTTGGAAGAAAAACAACAAACTGACTGTCCCAAGTGAGACAGGCAACTTCTTCTATCGAGAGTAATCCTTCGACACTGTTGGAAAAGACGAAATCAACAAACAACCACTTGTTAACTGGTACTGGACATGACTGATGGGAGCGTCGTGAAGATGGCATCTGCATAGAACCGGTCCAAGTTGGTTGACAAGAGTGCTGAGTTTTACCCAGGTGGGTTGAGGAGATTTGCACTTCCCCTTTCCAGTTTAGGAAGTCTCGTCTGCTCTCACTCGATGTATCATGGGGAAATCGCATGTCTAGAAAACTCTGTTTTGGGTTCACCTTCCAGGGACTGAACTTGTCTAATTCCCTTCTGCTGTCGCCAGGGTCTAAACAAACGCTGGGGAGTTAAAATCAACTCCGCTCTGGGTGTCTCCTGGGGAGTTCTCACGGGCTGACTGGACAGTGGGATTTCTTGAGTCTCCAAAGGGGTGGTCCTTGGATGCTCAGTGCCTTGTATTCAATTCAAAGGCATCCAGAAGAAAGTCAACAGCCGTGCAAAGAAACTTATGACGACCAGCAAAAATCTCGTCAAAGCAACTGGGAGCAAAAAGAGGGTAAATGTTAAGTGGAGAAAAATGATCTCATTTGCTCACTCTTTCTTCCTTCCTTTCCATTCAACACAATCAACTGACAGATTTCAACATTCACTCATCTCTTCGCTTTTCATTTTGAATTAAAGGGGAGGGGGTGAGGTCTCATGTCATTTACCCTTCACATTTACACTTCTCATTCACATTCAAAACTGTCACTTTCTTGATTTCCTTTCATTTCTTTCCAAAAATGGATCTCTCAATTTATTTGTGAAAAAGAGAAACACAAGTCGTGCATGAAAGATTAACAAGATTCCCATCAAAAGGAATTGGAAACCATTCTCTAAATTTGAAATTAAATTCTGATTTTCTCAATCAGCACACTGTTTTAACTATCAGCTGTCTGAATTTTCAAAGGCATGAGCACGAGTGCAATACTTCAGCAGTTTTCTTTCCAATACAGTTGATATTAACCAAGTATTTGTACTATCACTCACTCACCTAATTTCAAACATGATAAAAGTTGCAATTAGTGGATAAATTTCTTTTCAAAAAAAAGTTATTTATGGAATTGAAATTCTGATTTATATTGTTTCGAAACCTTAATTCAGGATAAGGCTGGGTATTCTTTTCAAAATGGTACAAGTAAAGATCCTCTTATCTTCATCTTGAAATACAGGTATTACTATTTCTTTTACTCCGCTCTTCTCCTCGGAGGAAAGACAAAACAAGCAGTGACTGGGTGGAACCAGCCATCCTCAGGCTACTTATCTCATCCGATCCTCAAAAGAAGAACCAAATATGATTTTTTTTCTTTCACTCTGGATCCTAACTCCTGTACTCAAATTTTTACTATGCAATGGGAGAGAGAAAACAAAAAGTAACTAGGGGCTTACTGGCCATGCCCTAGACTAAATGCATCCTTCCTCTCTGCATAATTAAGGCAAAGTTTTTATACCCTAGATATATTTGTGTGATGAAAGTATTTGCTTTAACAGTATTAACGCAATGATTATCTTTGAATAGAATTCTGTTAGTAAATCTCTGGGTTTTTTTTTTTTTTTTTTTAAGATTCATTAAAGTGATTCATGCTTCTGCATGAGATTTATTTTATTTTTTTCCCACCTGTGCTATTTCATAACCTGTTCTTGTTTAGTCATCCATTTTCACAACTGCTGATTACACTCAATTTATATGCAGAAAAAAGAAATGTCACTTTCATGTGCTTCTCCTGTTTTCCCAAAACAAGGAGTCGTTTCCTTCAAGACAAAGGAAACACAATAATGAAACTTCCCTTCATACTGTTTTCTCATTCTTCGAATTTTCAACCTTACGATTCTTTGTTTTTTTTTTTTTTTTTTTTTCAATCTCTCCATGCATCTCTGATAAGACCTGCCAAATCAAAGCCTTTGTCATTACTTGGTGCATTAAACCTCGCAGCAAGTGGAGCTCCAAGCATCCACTGAATCGTCCTATCAATACCACTCGGCTGTTCGACTGGGTCTGCACTTCTTTGTTCTTCACTATTTTGATCTGGAGGTTCACTCCTCTGAACCTCCGTTCCTATGGTGGGATCATTTTGTTCTGCCTGCTCTCTTCTAACCGGAACTGGCTCGGGGACTAACACTTCATTTTGTGTTGTAGGAATCAGGGTTACCACATGTGGGATCTGAGTCACTCGCTTACGACTATGCAAATTGTAGTCTTGTGTGGGTGCTGGCCTACGGGTGGACTCAACTGACTCCTTAGACTGTTTTACCACGGTTTGCCTATTCTGACTCTCTTTTGGAGAGGTCGTCAAAGGTTCTGGAATAGGTGCAGTTCTAGTTGGTTGAGAATACACAGGTCGGGGGTGTATGGGTGGGATCAAAGTACATTCCTCAACAATGGGTTCATCTAAAATCCAGGTCTCTTTAGGCACTGTCTCTGCACAAGGTTGATCTTGTACATCACCATCCTCTGAGTCTTCCACTCGGGAGATTCGGGAAATACTTTTCGATCCACCACTTTCATAAATCTGTCCACATGCACTATGTGCTTGTCTTTCTGGTTATTCATACTCTGTATTTTATAGTTTACTGGCGAACTCTGACTGATAACACGGTAGGAACCTGAGCTAAGACGAGCTAGCTTCTTTGTGGTACCGACTTTCAATTTAGGGGTAAAAAGATAAACGAGATTTCCTACATGGATATCTTTATCCACAGCTACTGCTGCTCAGGTGAATACCTCAAGGTCCAAAAGGTCAGCAACTGTTAATACTTATGCTAATACCGTATCTAACGGATTATGCTTGACGACAGCAAAAACCCCTCTCTCGCGACCAACAATAGTACACATGCGGTCGAACAACGTTCTTACAAATGTAGCAACCGCTATTACTTCCCGGGAAAATGGAATAGTAATTTTCGCTACCAAGGAAAATACTCCCCTAGAGCAGTACCTTACAGCGATCGCGGAGAAAGTACCACTGAAAAATATTACCCACGCATCCCGTGTGGCGGGAACTGTGCAGGTGTATTTCAGCCACCCCTCATGGGCGCAAACTATCCTGCAAAATGGAATAGACATCGGTCTTCATCACCTAGAAGCGGCGCCAATTGCCTTAGCACCAACGAAAGTTATAATTTCAAACGTCCCACCTGAAATCCCTCATCAATTTCTGAGAGGGATTTTATCCAAATACGGATCAGTTACCGGGAAAATACGCACACTCTCTGCAGCAACCACGAAACCGGAATTTTCGCATATAAAAAGCTTCCGCAGGCAAGCACTTATGCACTTCACCAACAATGACGCAGCAAACATCCCAAAACTCATCAACACCGATCTAAACGGAATAATTTACACCTTCTATACCTCCATTTCCTCACAATGCAATTCTGCCCAGACACGATAGGAGGGAGTACATGATGAGAGCCTTGTCGATCAATTCGGCCCTGGAAGGATTGTGCAAGGCTCAAGGGGTAGAATTTTTTTCAGCCTGGACTGTACTTGTTAACAGGAGAGATTGCTTCTACAGGGATGGGATACACTTAAATAGAAAGGGTGCAAAAATATTTGCTGATGCTATCGAGGCAGTGTTAGGTGGGTCGGAAAACTGCTAGTTTGGGGGGATACAAAGACTAATAGTTTAACAGTAACCGCAGGCAGAGGTGAAGGTGATTCTTGCACAACTTCTATTAGAATAAGAAGCGACCAGTCATCATGGAATAGTTGGGTATATGGGATGTGTTAGGGTAACAAGGAATAGGCATAGGAGCATGTATGCTTGCATGTATACCAATGCTAGAAGTATAGTAAATAAATTTGATGAATTTGAAGTGTTGGTCAAGACATCAAAGGCGGATATTGTTGGGATAGCAGAGACGTGGTGTCACAAAGATATAAGGAATGCAGAACTGGAATTTGGGGAGTACAATGTGTACAGAAAGGATAGACAGGACAGAAAGGGAGGGGGTGTTATGCTGTTAATTAAGAAAAACATAAAATCAAAGGAAGTGCACCCAGTTAATATAGATGAACAGTGCTCTGTTGAGTCAATTTGGTGCGAGATAAGCACTGCGAAAGGAAAAATAAGGGTAGGAGTGTGTTATAGGCCTAATGACTTGAATGAGTACAATGAACAATTGTACAGAGAAATAGAGTGGGCCAGTAAATCTGAATGTCTTATAATGGGGGATTTTAACTTCCCAGATATTGACTGGAACTTGTGGGTTGGTCACTCACACACCAGTCAGACTTTTGTGGATTTATTGGATGATTGTTTTCTGCAGCAGCATGTTCGAGAGGCAACCAGAGAAAGTAATACTCTTGATCTGGTTATCAGCAGTGATCATTCGTGTATTAAGAATTTGCAGATAAAGGAACCACTAGGTGGCAGTGATCACAGTGTTTAAAGATTTAATTACCATCAGGGGTAAAGGAAAGGGTTTTTGCTTCCGTAAAGGGGAGTACAGTGGTCTCAGACAGTTTTTAAATTCTGTACAGTGGGATCAACTGACGATGTTACCAACAGTAAATTCTAAGTGGAAAGCATTCAAGGAATTAATCGTGGAAGCTACTAGACTTTATATACCGATTAAGAAATATCGTTCAAGGTTTAGGCCTAAATGGTTATCAAATGAACTAATGAGACTCGTGACAGAGAAGAAAAATGCATGGGATGCATATAAATTATCAGGTGACGCAGAAGCCTGTGGCAGATATAAGCTAGTCTGTAATCATGTCACAAAGGAGGTTCGGCAGGCGAAGGCGGATTACGAGAAATCTTTGGCAAAGGATGCTAAGAAAAACAGCAAGGATTTCTTTACTTATATAAACTCTAAAAGGAAGGGGTTGAATATGATTGGTCCACTTGACATCGATGGTTCGACTGTTGATGATCCTGCTCAGATAGCAAACAAACTGAATGAGTATTTTGCATCTACATTCACACGTGAGGAATTATTACAGTTTGAAAATGGAAGAAGGTTATCAAATTGTAGCAGTGTGCTTAATGATTTTGTAATAACTGAGAGCAAAGTGGAGGAGAAATTGTTGAAGTTAAACATAAGAAAGGCACCTGGGGTGGATGGGATCTATCCAGTTATTTTAAAGGAGGCGGCAAAGCAACTAAGCAAACCCTTAGCCATAATTATGAGAGCATCCTTGGACTCAGGGGAGGTTCCCACGGACTGGAGATGTGCAAATGTGTCCCCAATTCACAAAGGTGGATCGAAGGGTGACACGAGTAATTACAGACCAGTTAGTTTAACTTCTGTTCCGGGTAAAATAATGGAGTCACTGGTTAAAGATGCATTGCAGGATCATCTAGACAAGACTGCAGCAATAATTCAAACACAGCATGGGTTTGTTAAGGGAAAGTCTTGTCTGACAAATTTGATTGGTTATTATGATGTGGTCACAAAGGAACTGGATGCGAAAAATAATTTTGATATCATATACTTGGATTTCAGGAAAGCTTTTGACACTGTTGCGCATGGAAGACTTGGAAGACTACTGTACATACTGGAGCAGAATGGTATTAAGGGTAAGTTGCTACAATGGATAAAAGGATGGTTAAGTGGGAGAAGACAGAGGGTGGTAAATCAATGGGTGCTGCTCTTCATGGACTAATGTTATTAGTGGAGTCCCACAGGTTTCGGTGTTGGGTCCACTGTTGTTTTGTGTATTTATCAATGATATTGATGAAGGTATATCAGGCTTAATGTCGAAGTTTGCAGATGACACAAAGGTTGGCAGGGTTGTTAATGACAGTAATGGCAGTGTGCTAGTGCAACAGGATCTAGATAATTTGGGCAGATGGGCTAAGAAGTGGCAACTGAAGTTCAACCTTGACAAATGCAAAGTACTGCATATGGGTAGAAGTAACCCCAGAGAAACGTACCAACTGTGTGGTACTACACTTAAGGTGGTAGAAAATGAAAAAGACCTGGGAGTAATTGTGCAGTCAGATATGAAGTTTTCTGAGCAATGCAGACAGGCTGCTAGGGCAGGTCATGGGGTTTTGTCAATGATATATAGGAATTTTGCTAGCAGGGAAAAGGAGGTGATTGTCCCTCTGTATAAGGCAATGGTCAGGCCACGCCTTGAGTACTGCGTACAGGTCTGGAGGCCTCATTTTAGGAAGGATGTAGATTTGCTTGAGCGTGTACAGAGAAGAGCAACACGATTGGTGAGGGGAATGAAGGGATTCTCTTACCAAGAGAGGCTTAAGTTCTGCAAATTGCAGTGGCTGGAGACTAGGCACCTGCGCGGTGATCTGATTGAGGTCTATAAGGCCTTGAATGGGTTGAGCACGCTGAATTCTGATGGGATCCTTCCACTTGTTCAGATTACGAACCTACGGGGACATAAGTTCAAATTAAGAAAGGACAGATGTAGAATAGATGTGCGGAAATTTGCCTTTAGCCAGCGGGTGGTTAATTGCTGGAACAAACTTCCATCTGTCGTTGTGGAAGTTGATAGGTTAAATAAATTTAAGGAGGAACTGGACAGGCATTTGGAGGGAATGGTGTGATGATTTTTTTTTTTTTTTTTTTTGGCTGATGCTGCATAAGCTCCTACACTTGCTTTCTTGCATCATGTGCCACTACTACTACTACTACTACTACTAATGTTTCTTCTGCCACGAACAGGGTCACATCAGGAAAAACTGCCCGCATATCTCTAACTCTTCTGAAAGTAATACCGAAATTCAGGCGGCACCAACCTGGGTTAGGCCAGATGCACAAAGCGAGCTGACTGTTGGAGATAATGGGGATGCTGAAGAAACTGTGAAACAGTCGGAGATGCTTCCCACAACAAACTCTTCAGAAAAAGAAAATTCAAAGACCACAGAAGACCAGGACGCAATCTCTTCAGGAGACCGACCAACCGAAACAAGAGTTTTATCTCGGAATCAACCCCCAAGGCAGACCACGTCCAAAGCCACAAAACAGAAGAAGACAACACACACGGCGGCAGGAAAAGAGCAAACCGCTAACAAAAACAACAGGGGCGACGAAAATAAATACAGAACACCACAGAAGATAAACGGTCAGATCTCAAATAAGTCCATCATACCACCAAGTATGGAAATAAATAAACAGCTACAAACCACTCAAGATCCAAATGAAGAAGAACCCGAATTTCTGGGCACTGAAGAAGAGACCAACTGTGATTCTCACGATTCAAGTGCTTCAGAAGACGAGGAAAACGAGTTTCCCTACACTAAAGGTCCTTTAACTGTGGAGAAACTACGATCCTTTCTACGGGAAGTACGCGGCTCCCCACAGAAGCTGGTGACAGCTCTGAAGTTCACCTCTAACATACCCGAGCTGATCTCACAACTTACGGGTCTGCGTTCCAAACTAAAAGGAAAGAAAGACAGAGCAGATGTGAATAGATCCAAACGCCTGTACTACTTGATTAACGGGCTTGAACAGCAATATCATCAATCAGGATGTTAACCGCCCCAAAACTTGCAAAACCCTTATCTTTATTCCTGCAGATAATGCTGACTCTTAGCATGCTATCACTTAATGCAAGAGGATGCTCCTCTGCATTGCGCAATAAGCTGATCCTTCACCAGGTCCAACGACATCATGCCGACCTAATCTTCCTACAAGAAACAAATATTAAAACAGACACAAGGCCATCCTTGAAATGGACAGATTGGTCATATGTATTTCATCATTCTCCAACACAACAACATCATGGGGCAGGAGTGAGTGTCGGCCTTCATCAAAAGTCCGCCTGCAAGCTCAATGTGATAGCAGAGATCGCTGGCTACGCAATTTACGCCCACCTGGATACACCCCAGAAGGAAACCCTGCACCTTTTTAACATCTACATGCCACAGCAAGACAGACTTGCTATTCAAATAACTAACTTCATACAAAGCCACATCTCTACTATAGATCAAGAACACATCATTCTTGCTGGCGACTTCAACTGCACTCTTGACCCAAAAATGGACAGGGCACGATGCACTGAGCACCGCACAACATTAATCAATAACCTGCAGGCCTTGATAAACAACAATGAACTGGTCGACGTATTTAGACACCAGCACCCAGAAGAAAAGTCCTACACCTGGAGATCAGCAAATACAGCATCTGAAAGACTACCTTACCAAGCCCGACTGGACAGATACTACATCCTAAAACACACCATCCCCCTGGTCAGAAGCATCACACATTTGCCATCTTATATCTCAGACCACTCCTTTATCAAATTACAGCTGTCTTTCTCACCCAATCACTACAAAAGTGGAGGTGCTTATTGGATGTTCAACAATAGCCTTCTTCAAGACAAGGAATACATCTCTAAGCTGCAAGACCTGATATCCAACCTTGCCCAGTCCAAAGACAGATTGGAGCCCATGAACACGTGGTGGCCTAGATTTAAAAGTAAACTGAAATCATTCTCGCAAACCTACAGCCATCAGAAAAGTCAACAAAAGCGTAATAACCTCTATCAACTTGAGCAAAGGCTGAAAAATCTCCCATCTGATAGTCAGACCTATCAGTCAACACTACAAGCCATACAAACCCACTTAGAACACTCTGCAAAAGGCGCCCTGCTCAGATCAAGATACACCCACATAAATCTATCTGATGCCCCGACCAAATACTTTTTCTCATTAGAAAGCAGACATCAGAAATCAACCACCATCACTGCCATTCAGCTGCAAAACGGAAACATCACTGAAGACCCAGAGGAAATCTTCTCTGAAGTAACAAGATTTTATAGAGAAATTTACAGTTCTCAAGAAACTCTACAAAGGCAACGGATTTCAGGACTTAAAAAAATCTCCCATACGGCCCAATGCAGTATGGAGAAACAAATCACCCTACAAGAACTAACAGCAGCATGCAAAGCCCTTTCCAAAAATAAATCGCCAGGTCTGGACGGACTGACTTCTGAATTCTTCCAAACGTTTTGGGATCAACTCTGAGTGCTACTCTTTGAAATGCTTGAAGAGGCTCAGTTCCATGGACTACCAGCTTCGGTCACCACCTCTGTCGCTCGACTGATTCCCAAGAAAGGAGATCGCACCAATTTACAAAACTGGCGCCCGATTTCCTTAATGAATACGGACTGTAAAATCATTTCCAAAGCCATCGCCAATAGATTAAAAGCCACTCTCCCTGATATCATCTATCACCAACAAACATGCTCTGTACCTGGAAGATCGATCCACGACAATCTACATCTGATCCGAGACCTCCTCTCCACTGCAAACAGCCAAAGAGAATTCCTAGCACTAATTAACCTTGACCAGAAAAAGGCATTCGACAGCGTAGAACACAGCTACCTATTTCAAACCTTGAAAGCCTTTGGATATGGACCTTACATCATCGGAACAATCCATCTGCTATACAAGGAAGCCAAATTCTGCCTGAAACTCAACAACCAGCTCACCTGCCACTTTCCGTATTCCACAGCAATAAAACAAGGCTGCCCACTCTCTGGACAACTCTATGCAATTGCCATAGAACCATTCCTTAATAAAATTGCCACCAGTATACAATCCCGACGAACGCTGCTACCAGAACCCCACCTAAATATAACCTACTCAGCATACGCAGATGACGTCACAATTGCAATACGACACGAGAGTGAATTTGAAGTCATTCAAAAGGCTCATGATCTTTATGCTCAAGCATCAGGCGCAAAACTCAACCACTGTAAGACCAGCGGGCTGTGGGCTGGCAACTGGAAAACTAGAACCGACTCCCCCATCCAAGGCACATGGTCCAGCGAGGGACAGAAATACCTAGGTGTGTACCTTGGCAATACCCTCCTTTTCTCCCAGAAGAACTGGCCCGAATTGCTGAGTCGTTTCAACAAAGTACTCGGGAGATGGAGAAGCGTGTGCGCCACATCTTCGCTGAGAGGGAGAGTGCCTGTGGTCAATCATATGGCGGCAAGCGTTCTCTGGCACACCTTCAAAATTCTCACTCCACCTGCTGACTTCCTCCACCAAATCCAGGCATCTGTCCGAAGCTTCCTTTGGAACAAAACCAACTGGATGTCCTACTCCAAACTTAGCCAACCACTTACTCACGGGGGTCAAGGGTTGGTCTCTTTTGACGACAAAATCACAGCATTCCGGATCACCTTTCTTCTTAAGACGCTGCAAACAAAATACGCACATTCCAACACTACGGATAAACTACTAGCAACAGCCACTAGAGGACTATCCCTTTCAACAATATTGAGAATGGACATGGCACCAGTACCACTCAAACTACCGCCGTTTTATAAAGACGCACTATACCGCTGGAAAAAGCTAAACCTTCACCATAATCTTGACAGAACATCCCTTCCCGGAATACTTTCAGAACCGCTCTTCTACAATAAAAGAATAATAGACCCTGCAAATGATGATATTCTCTTCTTCCCTACGTGGAACTGGGCAGGAATAAGAACCATAGGCGACCTCCTGACACCAAGCCTTGAATGGAAAGGATCAGAAGATTTGCCCATTAAAACCATTAATGCAAAGCAGCAACACATACATCTAAAATCAGCGATCACACAAGCTCTTCCAGACATCACTACAACTAAAGGGATTGGAAATGTCACTGGATCCTCGCTTACACCAACCTTCGACATCACATCACCAGAAGACACGGTACCTGTCTCCTGCACCTTCCAAAAAAGTCTATCAGCTAATCATGTCTCGCCATGCAACCACAATTTTCCCGTCATCCACCTGCCAAGCTGTCCCTGCACCCCTCTCCACTCACCACAAGCCACCATCAAACTTTCAGTGGAACCTTCCGTACAGGATGAAATGTTCCAAATCGGACGCAGACATCCAGTGGAGACTGGCACAACATCCTTCCCACCCCAGTCAAGTTACAAATCTTCGGGTTACGCTCCTCAAACTACTGCCTCTTCTGTGCCACCCCAGGTACCCTGGAACACATATACCTGGCATGCCCTGTGAACAAGGAACTCGTCAAATACGCTTTGGATGCAGCAAAGCTTGCCTGCAACCACGCCCACACTCCGGAGGACTACTGGTACCTACTTCACTCTGAGCAGACAGCACACACCACCTGCAACTTCCTATTCATTGCGGCCAAGGCCGTCATTTACAACTTCTACTTGAAGCACACAAGAAGCAGTGACGACGTGCCTCCTGTCGACACAACATCTGAAGTGGAGCCTACGGAGGAAGTTGCAGAGCAGACTTCTACTCGAATTTCACAGCAAAAAACCAGAAACTGTGGATCATCTTACCAGCGACTGGAACAGTGGCGGTCACCTCTTCACCATCACTGAACAGTCCATCACCTTCAACGTGTGACACTTAACATGAGAACGACCCAACCCCAAGAAACTTTTTTTTTTCTTATTTCCTGAAATTAAAATATTGAAACCTTTGTATTTCTTTCTAAAAAGTTTTCTTTATCTTTCTTTTTTGCTTTGTACATAGAATGTAAATAGTTGTTGTTGAAAATGTATCTACTGTTCACGTTTTAATAAAAAAAAAAAAAAAAAAAAAAAAAAAAATACTGCTGCTCTTCGTTGTTCCTGTTTCTGCACAGCCATTTCTAAATGATCGGAGACAATTTCATAAGTTCTCCTTAATCGTGCACACATCTATTCTGAATAATTCTCATGATGAGTAAGTTTGTCTATCCTTTGAATTCCATAAGTCTGAAGGTAACACTAAATCTCTGCCGTATATTAGAAAGTTGGGGGATTCCTGTGTTGCGCTATGAGTGGCAGCATGATACACTGCGACTGCAAGTGGGACTGTGACATCCCAATCTGACTGGGTCTCATTAACCACATGGGACAAAATATCTGCTAAAGTGCGATTCAAACATTCAACTTTAACGTTACACTGGGGATGGAAAGACGAAGTGTGAAGCCGATGAATATTCAGTTTTTCACACACTTGTCGGACCAAGGAAGACATGAAGTTCGTACCTTGATCAGTGAGAATGTATTTAGGTATTCCATGTCTGGAAATTACATTGTTGATAAAAGCTGTGGCCACTTCATCGGCCTTCTGAGTTTGGAGTGGAATTCAGCGTAACGGGTGAAATTATCTACTGCAAACAATAGATATTTGTGTCCTCTCAAAGTCATTGGAAGAGGTCCTAGAATGTCCAAGGACACTCGTACCCAAGGTGAATTTTCAATGGGAACTCTCATCAGAGCTGCTTTGGCCTTAGGATTATAACCCCTATGCTTCCATACAAGAAGGACATGACTCAATATGGTTCTTGACGTCAGAGTACATCCCAATCCAAAAGAAATTTTTTCTCAACTTCTCTAACGTTTTCTGCAATGCCAAATGTCCCCCACTGAGAACATTATCACGATATGACTTTAATATCTGTCTTCAGACTAGCTGGAACCACGAGTTGCTCGATGGGCTCATCTCGTGTCGCTCCAGGGTCAGATAAAGTGTAGTGATATAATATTCCCTCTTTAGTTAGATAGAAGGAATCTGGGATTTTTATCGATGCCTGGGGTATTCCTTCCAACTGTTCAATTAACTTTTGCAAAATTGGATCTTCTCGTTGCAGGGTTTTAATCAAAGTTCTGGTTTGTTGCTGGGGCATCACCAATGATTCCATAGTTAGATCGGCTGAAATGGGAGCGACTAACTCAGTTGTTTTTGATTTCTTTGTCCCTTTCTTCTTTTCGTCCTCTTCTAACACTGGTCTCGAAAGAAAATCTGCATTTGAATGCACTTTATCCAGACGGTACACAATTTTGAAATCGTACTCATGTAATAGCATGCTCCAACAAGCTAAACGTGGTGGAGGGGTTTTTCAGATTGAGCAAATGACTCAATGGTTGGTGATCTGTTATCAATGTGAAATGATTGGACACTAGAAAAGGTCTGAACTGTGTCACTGCAAAGATAATTGCCAGAGCTTCTTTCTTCGTATTACTATAGTTCAATTCTGACTTCTTTAATAGCCTGGAAGCATAGGCAACTGGCTGTCTTGAATTTTCATCCATCTGGAGTTCCAGACAGGCCCCCCACGCAAAACGACAAGGAGTCAGTTGATAAGACAAACGGTTTTGTGACGTCAGGAAAAACTAACAAAGGTTCAGTTGTCAAGGCAGTTTTTAGTTGATCGAAAGCTTGCTGCGTGGAACAGTCCCAAACAAAAGGCGTTTCTTTTTTTTTGTGAGCGAAGTTAGGGGTCTCTCAATCTCCGCAAAATTTGGTATAAACTTTCGGTAGAAACCTGCCATTCCGAGAAAGGATTGGACTTGTTTAATTGTTCTGGGCGGTTTACAGTCTCTAACTGCAGCGATATTGGCAGGATTTGGGCGAATGCCGTCCCTGCTCACCAGGTGGCCGAGGTAACAAATCTGATGTTTCAAAAATTCACACTTTTTAGGCTTCAATTTTAGATCATAATCTCTCAGACGCTGGAAGACCTTTCTTAATTTGGCAAGATGTGAATCAAGGTCAGATGACGCAACAATTATGTCGTCAAGACAGGCGAATATCGATTCATTTTTTGTCATGGAGCGCCGACATGGCTCTCACGAATGATGAGACCCCGTTTTTTAGGCCAAAAGGCATTTTCAAAAATTCATATAAAGATTCCCCAGTGGTAAAAGCTGTTTTATGATGGTCCGCTGGGTGTACCTCAATATGGTGAAATCCTGATTGCAAATCAAGCGAAGAGAAATAGTGTGACTGTCTGAGAAGTTGCAGTATTTCAGCCAAATACGGGATAGGGTACGAATCAGAAACAGTTTTAGAATTTAATCTCCGAAAATAAATACAAAGTCGATATGATTAATTCTCCTTTTTACGTACCAAAACAATTGGCGCTGAATATGGTGAGTTACTGGGTTGAATGATGTTTACCTCCGAAAGTTCATTCACCTGCCTTCGGACTTCATCTTTTAATAAAAAGGGGACCCTATAAGCTGATTGTCTCACCAGTATGTTGTCCGTCAACTGAATTCTATGTTTAAATACCATCGAATTACCTAGCTGAGATGGCGATTTAGCGAAAACTTCTCTGTATTCATGCAACAAATCTGATGGTTTGTCTCTGATCACCAGTCAAGTGATCCAGGTCAAAATCTTGTAAAGTCACAGGGGATGTCTTATTCTCATCTACTTCCTTACCTGCAAAAGTAACTGGGCTATTTTCAACGCTTTCCAAACTGGCAATCCCCATTCCCTTTGGAAGGTGTAAAGTCTCCGTCGTCAAATTTGCCACCAAAACTGAGACCAATCCATTGGACCCCACTTTGTCCACCGAATATCTGACTGCTAGGTCTTCACGACCTAAGTTAGAATTAGGCTCTGTTAACACTAGTTGTTCTGTGGAAACAGTCAGCTGATTACAAAATGCTGTCACTACCCATTCTGACGACGCTGGTATCAGTTGTTTACTGGTCAATTTGGCTACAGATGGTTTTGAGCTCAAAAACTGAACCCTTACACCATCTTCCCTTAAGCAAATATACAATGGGGCCGAGCGGATTAATCCTTTGCCCAAGTCTATTACGAAAGAAAAACGTCTTAGCACATTTAATCCCAATATCACGTCATATTGCCCCTTAATTTCCTGAAGCTACCAATACATTTTCCTAAAAAGCTGCATTATCTAATTTCAGATTCGCTGTAACCTCCGTGTGTATTGGTACCACATAGCCTGAAACGCCTGTGACAGTCAAGTATGGAGTCCTTGGTTTTAGGAATTTATCATGCTTAATTTTATTAAATACATTCGTGGATATCAGCGTTGCACTAGCTCCTGTATCAATCAAAAACTTGGCTTTAATGTTCTGAACATAATCGAAAATTAATAGTAATTTCGCATCATTATCAAAAATATACATTCCATGTTGTATATTTTTACCATTAGCCTTTAATTTGTTAACTTTGTTCAAGTTTTAACAGGGAGGAATAGTTTTACGACGATGATAATTCCCTTTATTCTGTCTCTGTCAGAAATACCTATCTCTATTTTGCTTGTAACCGGCCTGATTTACCGCTCTTCCAAAAATTGGTTAGGGTGTCTGATCACAAGCAGATTCATTTCTATATATTCCCCTTCTTTCTCTTATATTGGAGTTCAAACTACCTCTGTTTTGTTCGTTATAATTCATTTTGTTTGCCTTATTACTTCGATTTCCATTAAAATTACAACCTTGTGTGTTAGTATGGGGAGCCCAATTTTTTGGTAACAGAGTGTATTCGCACGTTCCGCGACTTGAGCACGAGCGAGAAGAATAATTTGCCATCGGTCTAGAGCGATAAAAACGGCCGCCGCAGATACTACCGTTTTGTCCACGCTCTGCAGTATTGTCAGGAATTTTGCGTCCATAACAGCTTCTATAACACGGAGCAGGAGAGTGTCTATCGTGAAGGTCATTGCCCTTTGTGACGTGACTGACGACGCTTCGCTTGTCGTCCGGTGAATACCGAACGCTGTGCGCTTCGCGGGGAGGGAGAAAATGATTATTGCACTGGTGCTGTCTTGTTATGTAAGCTGCCTCAACCTGCCCTTCTAAACAATTACGGTTAGCAGTGTCTATTGTTAATGTGTGAATAGATTGTTGTAAACCTTCAATCTGATCTTGCAAAAGTTTTAAAACATTTCTAAAATCGTTTTCTTGCCGACTAAAGTCTTCACTGCTGTAATTTTGACTAGATATAACATTAATTGGTCTATGTTTTGTCTGTGAGGAGATCGTTCGTTTCCTCGCACTTCGAGATTGTCACTGCTTGTGAGAAGGTTATGAGAAAGAACCAATCTTCTAATTTTATTCGAAATTCCCCTGAGGAATTGAGCCAGCATCGCCTGCTCAAGAATATTTAGTGCTTCCGGGGAATTACTTTCCGTTTTAAAAGCCCGGCGTGCTAAATTTTGAACTCTCGCACTAAACATTGCGATGGTTTCATCATGCGCTTGGACAGCGGTAGAAAACTGGTTTAAACATGTTATAATTGGTTCTGTTTTCTCGAACTGTGCTACTATTACATTTTTGAACATGCTATAATGCTGCCGAACAAAATTTTGCCTTACAGATAGCTAAAAGTTCTGGGTCGCGCCAACATGCTAGTTCCCCTACGCTTTCTAGAGTTTCAAAAAAATATTGGACAGATGGGCCTTCATCTGATTTGCTGAAAAAGACTGGGACTAGTCCAAGGTAACCCCGCAACATTTGCTAAATAAGGCCTACCAGGTTCGGACGAAGGCTGCTGCTGAGTCCCAAAAAGTAGAGCTGAATTTTCAAAACCTATAGTCTGTGAACTCTGCTCTTCCATCTTGTATTTGTTAGTGTATGTGTAGGATTATTGTCCCTCAAAATGGCGTGAAGCTTTGTCGAGCTGAAACAAATAAATATCGTTAATACTCAGCAATTCTAAAACAAAAATTGTTTTAACATACAGCAACTCGTTTTCTTTTTAATTTTGATACATTATCTAGGTGAAAACGTTACAAGTTGCTGACTGTTGTTCAAAATGTGTGCTCCTGAAGTCGTCTGTGTTATTTGTATTGCTGAAAAGCAAAAAGAGATGCCTATAACTATTCTCTGCACACATAAAATATCAACATTATCACTACTCTTTCTACTACCGCAGTAAGCTGCTTAGTTTCGTTTTCTGTTCTGTGATACTACTGGCACTTTGCTACTCAGTCTACAATGATCTGGGTCATTCCTGGGCATTCATGAAAAATGGTTTTTCATCCCGCAAAGACACGCTTCAATCCTGGTCACGATTAAGCAACAGTATTCCACAGGTTTCCTTCTGTTTTAACGTGTGTGCTTGCCTAAACAATGTTCTCTATGAACCACTCGGCTTCTGACAAGGCTGCACGCTAATATGTGTTTCCAGAAGACCTGGGTTTCAAATGATAGTCAAGTAGTTGGATTAGGACAAAAATCTTGCACCCTCAAGCCCACTCAGACTTAAATAAGAGCAAGCCCGCAGCATCAAGATCGCGTTGTGATTAACTCGAAGGTTCTTCTTAAGTTGAACTTTGAGCCCGCATAACTCCAACTCAAAATCTACTCAATTTATGTAAATTATGTGTATCAGAGAATTGTTACAAGGCAAAATGATCAACAAAACAAGATTTATTAAACATAAGTCATATACATGAGTCTAATTGAACTGGTCAAAGCTTAGATTAATTGGTATGTGATTGTTAGGTAAATTAACTGAATACAAACATTATCTTGCTGATAGCAGTATTACAGTTTTGTAATTGTTCTTCATGTGGCTTTTCCACTAATTCTCTAACATGAATTCACAATCGCTGATGACAGGTGTGTCATACAATTGTTCCATTATTTGAATAAGAATACATCTGTAAGCCTAACAATTACAATTAGTATTAAAACAACTGATTGGACAATTCGTGCTTACTGTTAACTTCTAACTATAAAAATAGATATACATTTGTCAGAATGACTTCAATGAGAAGAGAGGTCAGTGCGTGTGAATTAAAGGCAACGGGAAATATGTTTAACTTTGTGTGGTTAGGTTATGTTGTTTAAAGAAAAACTTACTTACCAACAAATGGTCGTTCGTCCACGGCACTTCTTAGTCCTGCTCTTTTATCCATGCATACAATTCTGGGCTAACTTCTTTAACAGTATTAAAACAACTAATTGGACAATTCGTGCTTACTGTTAACTTCTAACTATAAAAATAGATATACATTTGTCAGAATGACTTCAATGAGAAGAGAGGTCAGTGAGTGTGAATTAAAGGCAACGGGAAAATATGTTTAACTTCGTGTGGTTAGGTTATGTTGTTTAAAGAAAAACTTACTTACCGACAAATGGTCGTTCGTCCACGGCACTTCTTAGTCCTGCTCTTTTATCCATGCATACAATTCTGGGCTAACTTCTTTAACTTTCTCTCTGCCGACTTAATCTTTCGCTTGCTTCTCGAATCTGCTCTCTAACTTTTTCAACCTGGAAACTCAGAAACCTACCATAAGACTGCCACAAGAAGACTCTCTCTCTATCCTCTTGTTTTCTTTCCCCTTTTCCTAAATATATATATATATATATATATATATATATATATATCTCTACAGTCCCCTTTTCATTCTGACCTCACAGGTCAATAATGTGGGGTGAGGAACTAACTTGGGGACTGTCAACTTTGGAATTTGACACAACTGAAAATGAAATATTGTAGGAAGAAAGGGAATCCCTTGTTTGTGTAAGGCACTTTCTTGTTTTAAAATCGCGTCATTGAACATAAATCGATATACTTTTACGAACGGAATTTTAGAATGACAGTCATTGGGTTTATTAGTTACGATCTCGTAAGGAATTGTCTCATGTTCTAATTTCTCACTCTCTTCTGTCACAAGTCGCAATCTGCTCTTTTCGTTCCTGAGGCAATTTAAGCAAACGCAAACTACCCGTTGCCGTCGGGGAGATGGGACTGACGTCATCTAATTGCTCTGGGCACTAAACGCGTTGTATCGTTTCAACAACTTCCCCCTAGGGTGGCGACTGACTGCTGCTACGAAATCGAAAGTTAAACAGCGTTTATTCCGTCAGATTAGTTGTATAGACCGTGGAAAAAGAATAGGACACTTTGAAGAATAAATGCTTCTTAAAAGCAGGTGAAAGGGATAAAAAATGATAGCATTTTTTAACACGTTAACAGATTCATAATAATGTGCTTTTCATAACTTCAACTCTTCAGCAATTAAATGTAAAAACCTGCCACTTCAAAAAAAAAATTTTTCAAAATACAATGGGGTAAAAACATTCACTTTCCCCTTCAGAGTATCAGACTAATCTAGCATAAGATATTTTAAATGCTTGCTCTTTCATATTTCATTTACACTGTTCCCATTTCCTGTGTTTGAATATACACTGAGTGATCACTGAATTACTCCACCTACCTAATACTTCGTAGGTCCTCCTTTTGCCTTCAGTACAGCAGCTATCTGACATGGCATTGATTCAACAAGATGTCGGAAGCATTCAGGAGGTATGGCTAACCAGGCTGTGCATAATGCGGTCAGCAATGCAGGTGATTGTGTATCAGACACCTGATATGCCTTTCCATAGTGTCCCACAAGTGGACACTATGGAAAGGCATATGGATAAGATATCAATATATCGATTGGCCTCCGAACTCCCCCGATAATCAATCTATGGGATTGATATCAGAGGAGTTCGGAGGCCAATTGATATGCTGGAAGTCAGAACTGTGTTCTTCAAACCATTCCTGCACAACAAGTGCCCGATGGCTTGGCACATTGTCATCTTGGAAGACACCATTGCCATTCGGGAAAAAATAACATTGCAGGGTGTACAGTCAGTAAGCAGTTGACGATAGCAGTGACCACCGATATGTTGTTTCACATGCACCAGGGGTCCAAGTTCCTGATACTGTTCCGGGTTGGCCCATGTCGTATTGGGTAGTCAACTCTTCAACAGTGCTGAGCCTGTTCACCTGTAAGAGTCGTCTGACCCGGCACTCACCTCTAACATCAACCTTTTGCTGACCATTTCAGTTTTGCTGTCGGGTCGTTGTTTGACCATTTTGACGGCAGTCCTAGTACACTAATTACGGCAGCTCTTGAATGCCCCACCAGTTCAGCCATTTGGGAAATCGAGGCACTAGCTCGTCAAGCACCTACAATCTGTCCTTTATCAAAGTCCAATAAATCCTTCCTTTTATCCGTTACGTTCGGAATTTTACTACCTACTGAACCACTGACACCTTATCTATGCTACGTAGGTCGACTAACTCCACACTCTCATACCTCACATGGTCAACGGTTGCATTCAGTTTTCATAGGGATGGTCATAATTCAGTGATCACACTGTATATTGCTAATACATGAAGCACATCAAAATATTCCTGACATATCCAGTCAAAATAACACATCCAATTGCTCTGTAGAAGCCCCACAAACATCCCATACTTTATTATTCAAACATATTATTTCATTTAACATATATACATACCTGAACTTCACACACCTCAGGATATGCTATTTTCTCACAAACCAGCTGTGCAATACGATCACCTCGAGATACTGCAAAATAAATAATAAAATATAAGATAATGGGCACTAGACAAATTTAAAACAAAATTAAAGGTCATTTGGCATATTTAAACAAATTTAACAAAGGTCATTCATTTGGCCAAAATTTAAACTAATTTAACAAAGGTCATTCATTTGGCAAACATTTTCTTTAACATTCCCTTTATGCATGTTGATTATAGAAGATACTTTAACTAGGAAAAAGGTGTTAACAGAAATACGTACATTTCTGTCCATTGTTTACCTATGGAAGTGCTCCATTTATTATCTGCTATTTATGTGGATAAACAGTGGACAAGATATGTCTACCAATGGGCAGAAATGTATTAGTTCCTAGCAGTCATTTTTGAGGTTATAAGAAAGTAACTTTAATTAAAACCTATTGCCATACAATCCAGAATTTATTCAATATTTGATAAAAATCACTCATACAATCTGTTTTTTAAAGTATAGACTCAATGTGCTGCAAATATTTGAGAGATTAAAAAATAAAAAAAGCTGTATCTTATAAGACAGAAGTTATTCCAACTGATTTAGCTTAAAATTTGTACCACTCCCCACCACCTCACACTCTCTTCAAAAGAAGAGCGATTCAGTAAGAATATGTATAATACTATCAGTAAGCAATGTAGATTTTAGAGGAGAATGTGCTCAAGTTAATTCTGTGAAAGAGGTGGGACATTACATGGTTAGCCATCAACTATGATTTAAAGGAGAATAATAAAAACACCATTACACCACGTGATAGTTTTATGTATTTACTGAAATGAATCACATCAATTTACACTTAATACTTTAGCAACATTTCAAGATTTGACCGAGCCTATTCATCAGGCCTACAAGGGAAGTTAAAAGATGAAAGAAATGAAATTAGTAATTGCAGGGTTAAAACAGGATTGCATTATGACGTTATATTAATGAATTTTAATATTATATTGTCATTCTGATAATTAAGTTAAGATAAATTACTTTGAATTAAATTCTTTACCGAATTAAGAAGAATAATTTGTGAGAAATTGTCCACAAGGGCTATTGAGATTTGAAATTAAATTCAGAAACCATAAGGACCAGCTAGTGTTAGAAAAAGGCAGAGCACAAAGAACAGAAAATTTAGGTAAGTTAACTCTGAATGGAGGGGGGGGATATGGAAGTAAACTAATGGAGGATTATCAAATAGGATTGTGGAAAGGCTTGCCTGAATTCTAGAGAGAGAGAGAGAGAGAGAGAGAGAGAGAGAGAGAGAGAGAGAGAGAGAGAGAGAGAGAGAGAGATTGAAGCAGTATTAGACTAGCATAGCTGAACTGGTGGGCTGTGACTGTTTTATAAGGTCAACTTATAGTTCAAGAGAGGGATGTGGTCAATCAGAATTAAGAATTATGGGCTACCTTCTAATAAGGTTAACTTCAACCAAAGGGTAAAGAGATTTGCCAGATGAAAAGAGCCTCGGCTACAAGGGACCCACTTGATAAATAACCTTAAGATTACAGAAAGTGTTTAAGTGTCAAGATTATGTGGATAAAACAAATTAGACTACAAACCATATTTATGAAAATAAGAAATTAAGGGAGGTTTACAGAGAAACATTAACTCAAATAGATCAAAAATTACCAAGAAATTAAGAGAGATCAGTAAAGAATAAGTAGGTCATTTATCAGAAGATTGTACTGTGGCTGTTTCTTCACCTTTTCCCTTATTATTTCTCAAATATATTGTAACATGATGAGTTGAAATAGGCCCCTTCTTTCTTTTTAATAGCTGATGCTCAAAAACACTGGATAAAGAAAGCTTCTTTGAAGGTGCTCCTTGAGTATGACTTGCTGTGGAAAGAATTAAAGGGTTTTGGTACTCCCACGTCTCTAAGAGAGCATGAGCTGCTGTTTCAGATTTGTTGATTCTACCATACCTTGTTGTTATTTGGTTTTTAGGAGCGTTAGCAACTAAGGCTATATTGCTCCGGGGATATGCAGTGGTCATTCCCTGACCTTTCCGCATCCTCCATATTTGGTCACGGGCTAGAACCCCGGTCTAATCAAGAAGCATGTGCTATGCACTGCCGCTCCTGCCCACCTGGCTATGGAGGCGCCACCATACCTTGTCCTTTCTGTGTTCCTTAATTCTTCTATAAGATTCTATGATTCACCAATGCAGGTAGTTACATGAATACTGTAAGAAGTATATGAGGCCTCTTGGGTTGTATGGAAGATTCTATTTTTGTCAGATGCTATTTTAAAGATGGAGATGCTGCACAGAAAGTTTATGGATAATAGGGTTCTAGCTGTTTTTGCAATAGTTGCTGATTCCCTGGACATAAGGTATGATTATTTTGCCTGGAAGAATCCTAATTAGAGTTAAATTCAACAACCTTAATACTTAAACATTAAAAATAAAACTGACATTAATATGTGAAAAATAACATTAACTTGTATCTAATGAATTGTATTTCTGAATTTACATTATTTCTTATGAATGAAATATGATTTCAAAGAGACATCCTCTGAACAAATATTTTTAATTTTAATTTCATCATTTTATTAATTTATTATTGATTATATTTATTATTGTTGCTATTTATAAAGCAGAGATTACTACATAAATACAATACATAAAGTGCAACAGAACTTATTAATAAATATGATTCTTTTGAAATAATCTTTTGCAATATTTATTATAACAAAATTTTAGTATAAAAAAATTATCTGCGCATCCTCAAGATGTTATAATAGGAATTTACTACATTTATAAAATAAAACAGAAGTAAATGGGTGAGTAAATTTAAATTAACAACCATCAAGCTTACATACTGACAAGTTTTTCCTTTCCTATGAAAAGGAAAACTGAATGAATCCCAATGAACTTCAATGGATATTAAGTAGCATGTCTAAAGACATAGAATGTAATCATCTCCCTTAACCTCAAATGCCTGTTCCATTTCAATTCTAAAGCTATCTTCAAAAAGAAATGTCCTTCTTGGGCATCATACATTTGGAAACAGCATCCTCAAATTCACCACCATCAGAAAAATTAATATCTATGAAGTGCTCTTTTTAGTTTCCAAATATACAGGGGGTCTCAAAAATATTGGTACAAATATTTAGGGGAGGTAGGTAAATCTAAAGGAATGTGAATCACATAGGAACCCATAACCGGAAAATGTCACCGTAAGTTGGTAGACGGCGCTGTTCATCAGTTCGCGGGAGGGAAAATTTTTGGTTTACTCATTCAAGCAGTAGTCGTCGCACAAAGAGCATGCATCGATATATGAACTGTGAGTTGGCAGACATGCACCTAGCGTGTGGATTAGCAGAGGGCAATGGACGAGCCGCTCAACAAATTTATGGAGAACGCTTACCAGACAACCATGTACCAGACCACTGTTTGTTTGTGCATGTGCATCAAAATTTGTGCGATTATGGGTCATTTAGAGGTAACATGAGTAGTGCGGGCAGACCACGTTCGACGCAAACTCCCACCATGAAAGAAAGTGTGCTGAATGCCGTCCAGAATAATCCTACTACCAGTACACATGCCGTTGCCTCTGCCTTAGGAGTGTCTCGTTGCAGTGTACAGTATGTCTGGCACGATGATTCCTTACACTCCTTTCATCTCCAAAGTGTTCAGTTACTGCTCCCCGAAGTTCATCCTGCACGTGTGGCTTTTGCGCAGTGGTTTCTCCAAGAAAGTATTCAAGACTTGAATTTTCCAGCCTATGTTTTGTTCATGGATGAGGCTTATTTCACTCGGGAAGACTTATTCAATCAGCACAATGCTCATGTGTGGGCTCACGACAACCCACACAGTGTGTGCCCCCATGCGGCACAACATCACTTCGCAATAAATGTGTGGGCAGGTATGGTCGGTGACTGCTTAGTCGGCCCATACCTGTTACCATCCCGCATGAACTCCGCTAAATATAGGATCTTTCTTGAACAAGTTCTACCAGGGTTACTTGACGATGTTCCAGCAAATGTGAGACACATTTGGTTTCAACATGACGGGGCACCTGCCCATTATGGAAAGTGTGTTCGTGACCATTTGAACAGGCATTTTGGGCGTCGATGGATTGGCCGTCGTGGACCCGTTGCCTGGCCCCCACGCTCACCTGATTTATTTCTGTGGGGGGGGGTCCTCAAATCTATCGTGTATGAATCGCCTGTGGAGACGGAAATGGATCTCCTGGCGAGACTCGTCTGCGCTGCTGGTACTGTCAAAGAAACTCCAGGTGTGTTCGACCGTGTCCGCAAATCCATGCTGCGTCGGTGTCATGCATGCATCCATCTCTTACTCCATTGTTAATATGTGAAATAAATGTTTGCCACTAATTACTGTCTTGTGCCTCTGCTACTACTTTCCCGTGACGTTTCCAGTTATGGATTCCTATGTGATTCACATTCCTTTAGATGTTACCTACCTCCCCTAAACATTTGTACCAATATTTTTGAGACACCCTGTATAATTTGGTGGGTGGGTGAAGTAAGGTTTCTAATTTATACTGCTTCAAAGAAGCAGCTGCAATGCATGTCATGTGGTTAGTTTCACAGCACATCAGTACCTTACATTATACTGCACCAGATATATTATGCCTGTGCAAACTTGTATTAATGTGTCCATTTGCACATTGTGCACGCTAAAAAATCCAGAATGGGAAACAGGAGCTGGATACTCCACCTACCTGAGATCAGCTAACTACAGCCCCAGTTGAAGAGGCTTTAACCCTGCAGTGTCGGGGCCGCTAACTGTTACAATCATTAGAAATACAACATTTAAATTAGAAAATCATTTTGCTAATTTAAATAATAATAATAATAAAATTCTTTAATAAATTAACTGGTATTACATTTTTGATTCCCTGCACAGATAACCAGAGGAATCTTACAAAACATTCACTATACAAGTAACCAATCACAAAAATACAAAGTAACCATTACAGACAAAATATCTGAACAAAGAATTAATCTTAATTAAAACAAGACTTTTTATAGCAGCAAAATCATTTTTTGAATCCAGTTCCTTTGTGACCATATTGTAGTTTCCAATCAAATTGGTCAGACAAGATATCCCCCTTAAGAAACTCATGCTCTGTCTAAACTATAACTGCAGTCTTGTCTAGAAGTGCCTGTAGTGCTTCTTTAACCAGTGAACAGAAGTTAAACTAACAGGTCTGGATTTACTCATTTCACTCTTTGCGAATTGGCGATACATTTGCACTTCTCCAGTCTGCAGGGCCTCCCCTGAATCCAATGATGATCTCATAATTATGGCTAAGGGTTTGCTTACTTCCTTTGCTGCCTCCCTTAATATAATTGGATAGATCCCATCCACAGCAGGTGTCTTATGGTTACCTTCAACAATTTCTATTTCACTTTCTTCTTAGTTATTACAAAATCATTTAGCACCCTGTTAGAGTTTGATAAACTTCTGGCCTCCGCTGCTCTACAGAATTTCTTATGTGTAAACGTAGATGCAAAATACCCATTCAGTTTGTTAGCTGCCTGAGGAGGTTCATCAACAGTCGATCTGGGGATCTCAAGTGGAGCAATCTGATTCATCCCCTTCCTTCAAAAGTTTACTTAAGTAAAGAAGTCTTTGATCTTATTCTTTGCCGAAGATGTCTTGTAATCTGCCTTTCCATGCCTAACCTCCTTTGTGACTTGGTTACAGACTAGCTTATAGGCAGAATTCTGTCGCCTGATAATTGATATGCATCCAATGCATTTTTCTTCTGTGCCACGAGTCTCATTAGTTCATCTGACATCCATTTAGGCCTAAACCTCAAGCAGTATTTTTGTTGAATAGTAGTTGTTATATTCGGTATTTCTCTTGAACAGTAGTTGTTATATGCTGAGTGATAGCAGAAGACAAACACTGTGTGACAGTAGCACATATACGTAAATATGTGCCAATAATAGACATTTCAGAAACCCGTAGAAACTATTAAGTAATGCAAGGAGGAATGTGATTTGGACTGAGTCGAATGCAGATTTCATGTCCAGAAAAATGGTGTGTAGGTCCTCATTATCATTCCAGGCGTGAAGTATTTTCTGCGATAAGGACTGTAGACAGGTTATAGATCTATTCGGCATGGCATAATAGGTATAATCTGGCCTATGCGTGAAGACTGAGTGCAACATCATCATAGATGCACCTCTCGAGGCATTTCAGGAAGGGAAATGTTGTGTTTAATTATGTTTGTGTTTTGATTAACATTAAAAGTACACATGTATAAATATTTACTGGATGCATAAATATTTTTAAAAAATATTTTTTTTAAAATATGAATAATATTAGATACTACTATTTACTTTCATTTTCAAATTTTTTCAAAATTTATTTTGAATTTGGTGTGCCATGAATTGTGCAAAATTTGAATATTACAGATGTTGCTCTATCCCAAGTGATTATCGTTTTCTTGTTTATTATTCAAAAAATAAAACAAATCTTTCAAATATACATAGTTAACAACTCTTAGTAATCATTAGATCACATCAGACAGCTTTATAAATAACTTGAAATGGAAACAAACACATAATTCTAAGCTTCATAGTGTCAGTTAGCAGTTAGCTTCCCATGATAGCATTATTAGGGTTAAAATGCAGAACATGGGACTGCACCTGCTGGATGAACTCATGCTATAACTCTAGGACAATGGTAAATAAAAATTCAAAACCATACCAAGTAAAAATTTGTCTGTATTTTAGGAAGGTACAGAAAAATCAGATTTTTATCTGCAATCAACAATTAATGCGGGCTTATTTTCAACACAGCATGGTTAAGAAATCCTGTAGTCTCTTCCAGGATCCAAATGAAGAACTAGTGACAGAATCATAATACTGTCATAGGAGAGCAGGTGATTTGTGAACCAATGTACTGATTCACAAATCAGTACATTTTAAAGAGAGGGCGCTGACTCTCTTTAAAAGTTACAGCTGTCAGTTACAGGCTCCGCAAAAACAATAAGTGTTTGCCTTTTATTTACATGATTGTTATTTTATATTGTACTTAATACGTAGTCATATAGTTATAGTTAAGCTGGTTATTTTTTATTTTAATTTAGATAAAGAGTTTTTGTGGATTTTACTTACGATAGGTAAAACCGTTATTTCGTTCGAATTTTCCAGCCATTGTTTTTGTATATAGTGGTAGGGAATTCATACCTAGCTACCTCAATTACTAATTGAGGTAGCTAGGTAGCTCTAACGCATAATTATTTAGTAATACGCTTCACTGTTTCTATTTAATAGTTTCTATTCAAATACTATTGACATTTAATTTATTGATTTTATTAATTTAAACTACCATGCCCCAAACTAGAGCAGCAAAGCAACGGGCACAAAGTGGCAGGAGTGCTGTGACTCGGGGGAGAACTGAGGGGGGCGATTCTCCAACGCATCACAGCCTAAAAAAATGTGCAGCTTGTGAAATGTTTGCCGAACTCTCTGGAACGGAACATGATATTGCCATGGGGGATGTCTTTGTGTGTGCGCGATGTAAGGAGTGTAAGGAAATCAGGCGACAACTCAGCGTTGTTATGGGCCTATATGAGAGTTTGAAGGACAGGGTGGATGCTCTCGAAAGATCTAAATTGAGGGGCCCATCAGGCTCTCAGCTGCCCACATCAACGCCAGAGCTTGCACTTGGTCATCATGCAACACGGCGGCAACCCCTAAGGCAGAATGCGCTGGTCCCACAGAAACTAGTAGTTGTTGGTGACTATTGTCAGGGAAACGGGAAACATCCTTTGTAGAAAGGATAGATGGAACAGGACCAGGGTATGTCTGCCAGGGGCAAAGGTTGATGACGTTGTAGAGTGGATATCATCTTTCAAGGGCACAAAAGGTGATATAGTTGTACACGTTGGCACTAATGATATTAAGAGTAGGAGACCGGCAGAATTACTCAACAAGTACAGGTCACTGTTGAAAAAAAGCCGCGAAATAGGGTTGAATTTGAAAGTGTCTGCAATTCTGCCCAGACACGATAGGAGGGAGTACATGATGAGAGCCTTTTCGATCAATTCGGCCCTGGAAAGATTGTGCAAGGGTCAAGGGGTAGAATTTTTTTCAGCCTGGACTGTACTTGTTAACAGGAGAGATTGCTTCTACAGGGATGGGATACACTTAAATAGAAAGGGTGCAAGAATATTTGCTGATGCCATCGAGGCAGTGTTAGGTGGGTCGGAAAACTGCTAGCTTGGGGGGGATACAAAGACTAATAGTTTAACCGTAACCGCAGGCAGAGGTGGAGGTGATTCTTGCACAACTTCTATTAGAATAAGAAGCGACCTGGAGCGAGGGGTGTTGGGGGTTTCAGGGACGGATGGCAGTCATCATGGAATAGTTGGGTATATGGGATGTGTTAGGGTAACAAGGAATAGGCATAGGAGCATGTATGCTTGCATGTATACCAATGCTAGAAGTATAGTAAATAAATTTGATGAATTTGAAGTGTTGGTCAATACATCAAAGGCGGATATTGTTGGGATAGCAGAGACGTGGTGTCACAAAGATATAAGGAATGCAGAACTGGAATTTGGGGAGTACAATGTGTACAGAAAGGATAGACAGGACAGAAAGGGAGGAGGTGTTATGCTGTTAATTAAGAAAAACATAAAATCAAAGGAAGTGCACCCAGTTAATATAGATGAACAGTGCACTGTTGAGTCAGTTTGGTGTGAGATAAGCACTGCGAAAGGAAAAATAAGAGTAGGAGTGTGTTATAGGCCTAATGACTTGAATGAGTACAATGAACAATTGTACAGAGAAATAGAGTGGGCCAGTAAATCAGAATGTCTTATAATGGGGGATTTTAACTTCCCAGATATTGACTGGAACTTGTGGGTTGGTCACTCACACACTAGTCAGACTTTTGTGGATTTATTGGATGATTGTTTTCTGCAGCAGCATGTTCGAGAGGCAACCAGAGAAAGTAATACTCTTGATCTGGTTATCAGCAGTGATCATTTGTGTATTAAGAATTTGCAGATAAAGGAACCACTAGGTGGCAGTGATCACAGTGTGCTGAAGTGGGATTTACTCAAAGAGGTAACTACCGTCAGGGGTAAAGGAAAGGGTTTTTGCTTCCGTAAAGGGGAGTACAGTGGTCTCAGACAGTTTTTAAATTCTGTACAGTGGGATCAACTGACGATGTTACAAACAGCAAATTCTAAGTGGGAAGCATTCAAGGAATTAATCGTGGAAGCTACTAGACTTTTCATACCGATTAAGAAATTTTGTTCAAGGTTTAGGCCTAAATGGTTATCAAATGAACTAATGAGACTCGTGACAGAGAAGAAAAATGCATGGGATGCATATAAATTATCAGGCGACGCAGAAGCCTGTGGCAGATATAAGCTAGTCTGTAATCAGGTCACAAAGGAGGTTCGGCAGGCGAAGGCGGATTACGAGAAATCTTTGGCAAAAGATGCTAAGAAAAACAGCAAGGATTTCTTTACTTATATAAACTCTAAAAGGAAGGGGATGAATATGATTGGTCCACTTGACATCGATGGTTCGACTGTTGATGATCCTGCTCAGATAGCAAACAAACTGAATGAGTATTTTGCATCTACATTCACACGTGAGGAATTATTACAGTTTGAAAATGGAAGGTTATCAAATTGTAGCAGTGTGCTTAATGATTTTGTAATAACTGAGAGCAAAGTGGAGGAGAAATTGTTGATGTTAAACATAAGAAAGGCACCTGGGGTGGATGGGATCTATCCAGTTATATTAAAGGAGGCGGCAAAGCAACTAAGCAAACCCTTAGCCATAATTATGCGAGCATCCTTGAACTCAGGGGAGGTTCCCACTGACTGGAGATATGCAAATGTGTCCCTAATTCACAAAGGTGGATCGAAGGGTGACACGAGTAATTACAGACCAGTTAGTTTAACTTCTGTTCCGGGTAAAATAATGGAGTCGCTGGTTAAAGATGCATTGCAGGATCATCTAGACAAGACTGCAGCAATAATTCAGACACAGCATGGGTTTGTTAAGGGAAAGTCTTGTCTGACAAATTTGATTGGTTATTATGATGTGGTCACAAAGCAACTGGATGCAAAAAATAATTTTGATATCATATACTTGGATTTCAGGAAAGCTTTTGACACTGTTGCACATGGAAGACTACTGTACAAATTGGAGCAGAATGGTATTAAGGGTAAGTTGCTACAATGGATAAAAGGATGGTTAAGTGGGAGAAGACAGAGGGTGGTAATCAATGGGTGCTGCTCTTCGTGGACTAATGTTATTAGTGGAGTCCCACAGGGTTCGGTGTTGGGCCCACTGTTGTTTTGTGTATTTATCAATGATATTGATGAAGGTATATCAGGCTTAATGTCGAAGTTTGCAGATGACACAAAGGTTGGCAGGGTTGTTAATGACAGTCATGGCAGTGTGCTACTGCAACAGGATCTAGATAATTTGGGCAGATGGGCTAAGAAGTGGCAACTGAAGTTTAACCTTGACAAATGCAAAGTACTGCATATGGGTAGAAGTAACCCCAGAGAAACGTACCAACTGTGTGGTACTACACTTAAGGTGGTAGAAAATGAAAAAGACCTGGGAGTAATTGTGCAGTCAGATATGAAGTTCTCTGAGCAATGTAGACAGGCTGCCAGGGCAGGTCATGGGGTTCTGTCAATGATATATAGGAATTTTGCTAGCAGGGAAAAGGAGGTGACTATCCCTCTGTATAAGGCAATGGTCAGGCCACGCCTTGAGTACTGCGTACAGGTCTGGAGGCCTCATTTTAGGAAGGATGTAGATTTACTTGAGCGTGTACAGAGAAGGGCAACAAGATTGGTGAGGGGAATGAAGGGATTCTCTTACCAAGAGAGGCTTAAGTTCTGCAAATTGCAGTGGCTGGAGACTAGGCACCTGCGCGGTGATCTGATTGAGGTCTATAAGGCCTTGAATGGGTTGAGCACGCTGAATTCTGATGGGATCCTTCCACTTGTTCAGATTACGAACCTAAGGGGGCATAAATTCAAATTAAGAAAAGACAGATGCAGAATAGATGTGCGGAAATTTGCCTTTAGCCAGCGGGTGGTTAATTGCTGGAACAAACTTCCATCTGTCGTTGTGGAAGTTGATAGGTTGAATAAATTTAAGGAGGAACTGGACAGGCATTTGGAGGGAATGGTGTGATTTTTTTTTTTTTTTGGCTGCTGCTGCATAAGCTCCTACACTTGCTTTCTTGCATCACGTGCCACTACTACTACTACTACTGCCATGCAGCAACTGAATACCACATGCAACCTTTCCAGATTTATTCTTCTTGTGAAGTCATACAATTGTATAATGTTGAATTGAAACCTAAACTTCAGAGACTGCAGCCTTGTGGAACATGTAGTCAACAAGTAGAATCCTCTAAATCCCAGAAAAACATCAACACAATCTTCCAAGCAGATTGACGAGTCTTGCACTTCTTTGTGGGAGCAGCCCATGATGTTTCCACTTGTAGGATTCTTGCTTAGTTTCTGGTTCCCAAATGGCAGATCACAGTTCCATCCTTATTCACAAATCTAAACAAAACTTCCAGATATTAAAAAAAAACCACATTTCAATTTTCCTGAGATTCTTGTCCAACTCTCTCAAGTCAACGTCTCTGGAATGTGCCAAGAACAAACCTTTGACTTTCCCAGTTTATCATGAAGTACACACAAAACACTTGATTCTAATATACCCGTTTTGGAGGCTGTCTATGCACCCTTAAGTTTTCTATCTTTCATCACCATCAGTTCCACTTTTTCACACATTTAAGGTTGAATCCTTTGACCATTTCCTAGTAACTCATTTTCCCCATTTGAACTGTTTCCTCCAGAGCTCAACTTAACATAATGAAAAGACACCTTTGTCATAAATTTCATCAATAAATTTGCCTTCTTTGATGAAGAATTTAATGACTACTCTGTATTCCAACTTCTTCATGTACATGTTACCTGCAACTGAACATGCATGTTATAGTTAGTTTTTTCTATAAAAAAATTAGTGTTTTATGGCATATTTTGCACATAAATTACAAGATATGCCTTGATAAAATAATAAAAATTCAAGATTTTATAACATTATTTCCATATTGCTTTTTTGTATAGTACCAATTAGTGTTTCAAGGGTTTGTTATACTTTATCATGATATAGCTAAAAAGTTAGATTTTTATCAATGTAATAATTTTAAATTTTATTTTTAGAAAAGCATTGCCAACTTAATTATTATCTACCTTTGAATTCATGTTGATTGAAATTGAAAATAACAACACCCACATTTCCACGGTAATCTTCATCTATGACTCCAGCTGAAAAAAAAAATAAAAAGAAAGAAGAATTATTAATCCTTTCTCTTTGTACAAAAAGATGCTTATGATAGAATATAAACAGAGCTATGATGCTCAATACGTTCTGCGTTGATATCAATATTTGTAGTTGTATCAATATCAATAAGAGAAATTTACCTCAATATGATACGTAGAACACTTCCATATGATACTCTTCAGAAATTAAAATGAATAAAAGATTAATGCAAAATGATTACAGTAAAAAAGCAATTGAAAATAATTCAAAAATTAATTAAAAAAGTTTAATGTAAATTTTGAAAAACAATTTCCTTCCTGAAGCAGACAGTGCTTTTCGACCATATGCCATGATCACAGGAATGGAAATTGCGGAGTATGTGAGCTTGAACCTTAAATAGAGATTGTTTGTTCTCGTGCATGTGTGTGAAAGGCCGTGATTATTTGTCTTCACGCAGGCACACAAAAGATCACAAATCAGAGATTAGATATGGATGATGAATGTTAATATAATTCTCGTGTAATTTAATTTCAATGGTTTCTGCAATTAATAATCTCGTATAATTATGTTGGACACTAAGTATTTTATTCTCATTAAATAAAAATGTATGGTTTTCGTTAACAGCATGGAAGGCTAATTCTGACGCTGCTGAACAAGAGAGGCACCTCCGTGGCCAGGTGGGAAGGAGCAGCAGCGCGTAGCACACGCTTCTTGATTAGACCGGGGTTCGAGCCCGTCACCACCAAATACGGAGGATGCGGAAAGGTCAGGGAATGACCACCGCATATCCCGGAGCAATATGGCCTTAGTTGCTAATGCTCCTAAAAACCAAATAACAAAACAAACAAAGCTGAACAAGAAGCCTGCACCAAGGACGAATGCTGTTTTACTTGCATATTCAGCGCGAATAGTGTAGATCCTTGATAAGATGAGTCACAATCACTGCAAAAAATATTGCATACTGTCATTTATCTGTGTCACAAAAAAGGAAAGGACTGAGTGACTGTTCAGTATAGCATGTAATTTCCGTATTGGTCTGGCCACAATCTTAAATTCGGTATCTTTAAAGAATCTGTTAAGCTGCTTGTACCACTGTTCAACATATGGGACAGAAATAAAGTATTTTTTGTTGTTACTATTGTTCGTTGGTGTAGTTTTTTGTATCCTATCCTTAGTTTATACCCTAATTCGATTTATTGTAGCAAGAGGGTAACCCCTGTTTACAAATCTATTGATTAATATCTGTATTTCTGAGCCTAAAGCAGATTCTGTTGTTGAATATTTATAGGCATGATTGAAGATAATAGATCTTCTGTAGGAAAATGTTTTTTTTTTTTTTTTTTTAGGCGCATTAGCAACTAAGGCCATATTGCTCCGGGATATGCGGTGGTCATTCCCTGACCTTTCCGCATCCTCCGTATTTGGTGGTGACGGGCTCGAACCCCGGTCGAATCAAGAAGCGCGTGGTACGCACTGCTGCTCCTACCCACCTGGCTACAGTTAGTTAGTTATTTGATTTTTAGGAGCATTAGCAACTAAGGCCATATTGCTCCGGGATATGCGGTGGTCATTCCCTGACCTTTCCGCATCCTCCGTATTTGGTGGTGACGGGCTCGAACCCCGGTCTAATGAAGAAGCATGTGCTACGCACTGCTGCTCCTTCCCACCTGGCTACGGAGGCGCCTAGGAAAATGGGTGATAGCTGTTATAATGAAGAAGCATACCAGTGTTTTGGGTTGCGATAGATGTTAAATTGGATTTTATTCGCTTCCCAAGCATGAAATTTAGAAAATTTATTGACTTAGTTTCCAAGGAAAGAAACAGTTTTTCAAAATTTACGTTAAACTTTTTTAAATCAATTTTATTTAATTTTTTAATTGTTTTTTGAATTTTTAATTAATTTTTATATTGTTTTCAATTGATTTTTTTTACTGTAATCATTTTGCATTAATCTTTTATTCATTTTAATTTCTGGAAAGTATCATGTGGAATTGTTCTACGTATCATATTGAGGTAAATTTCTCTTATTCTACTACAAATAAAAATATGCTTGTGAAACCAAAGGCATGCAAATATTTAAGAGAAAACTAATATATACAATTACCTGATATTAATGAACATGAATTTATTACTGATATGTAAAAAGAAATGAGGCAAAAATATTCATTACTGACAAAATTTAAAAGTTCAGCAAACAGCAATGGTTATTTCATAACTGGATGTATCAAAGCATCATATGAATGGCATCATCAACAATATAGTGGGCAAAAAGGCAAACCTCTATGCCCCCCTCAGGTTTGTAATCTGAGCAAGAGGAAGAATCCCATCAGCATTGAGCCTGCTCAATCCATTCAAAGCCTTATACACCTCAATCAGATCACCTCGCAGGTGCCTAGTGTCTAGACACTGTAATTTGCAAAACTTAAGTTTTTCTTCGTAAGAGTAACCCTTTGTTCCATTCACTAATCTTGTTGCCCTTCTCTGTACTCATTCCAACGACTCTACATCCTTCTTAAAATGAGGTTTCCAGACCTGTATGTAGTACTCAAGATGTGGCCGGACCATTGCTTTATACAAGAGGATAATCACCTCCTTATCCCTGCTCACAAAATTCCTGTATATCATTGACAAAACCCCATGATCTACTCTGGCAGCCTGTCTGCACTACTCAGAAAACTTCATATCTGACTGCACAATTACCCCCAGGTCCTTTTCTTTCTCTTCCACTGTCAATGTAGTCCCACACAGTCGATACATTACTCCGGGGTTACTGCTACCCATATGCAGTACTTTGCATTTGTCAATGTTAAACTTCAGTTGCCACTTCAAAGCCCATCTGCCCAACTTTTCCAGTATTGTATTATTATCAAAGACAAATATAAGGTGGTACAAAAAGTTTTGTTATTTTACCTTTCATTTTACAATTCTTAATTTTGAATGTAGTTCGCTAAATTTTACCAGTCTGCGGTGGAATATTTATAACCTTTACTGGTCCACCACTGGTTTTTGGTTGGGAAACACTGGTTTAGACAACAGTACATGGACAACAAAAATCTTCGCTAAATGAAAGATGTCCACTTTCAAATTGATACACTGATTACAGTGTGGACAGCCATTCATGGACATACAATTAAAGAAGACATTTGATAAATTTGTTAATGGTGACCCATATCTGATAAACAGTTTACAAGGCACATCAAAAAATTATATGAATGAAAGTTTTTACTGTTTCCTGCCCATGATAGAAAATAATAAAAACTATTTCCTAGCATGGGCAGGTAGCAAGGCCTGACGTAGCCCAGTGGTCAGGAGCGAGAGTGCATAGCACGCGTTCCTTGAGAGGACAGGAATACAAGCCCGTGACTACTAAATACGATAAATATTTGTATTGACGATTTATCGTAAACTCTACTGACTTGGTTGTCGTGCCGGAGAATAAACAGAAAATTTATTTATTTATTTAAATAACATTGCAAGTAATGCAATATTATTAGAATGTGAATGTTTCAATTCCAACTTTTCTAAAAAAACTGTCAAAGTAAGATGTTTTAATAATTTCTGTAAATTTAAAATAAGAGGATGAACTGTTCAGTGTTATAAAGTAACAACTTCAGCTCTAATACATTTTTCAATTCATATGTTCTAAATAGAAAGAAAATCCATTCTGACTTTACCTCCAACATCAACAAAATTCTTCACTGCTAGACCCGACCTTGGAGCTATCAAAAAAAAAAAAGAAAAGAAAAAAGTGTGTGTATAAATATTCAAACATTTTAAGAAATACATATGCTATATAATAACTTTCTGAACTGAAAGCATATAATGAAGAAATACAACAAATAACAGTAAAGTCATTTTAGCTCTTGTCACTCTTGCCCTGACGAAGCGCGTCCGCTCACATTAGAGGTGAGCGGACGTGCTTCGTCAGGGCTCCTCAGTTCAGTGGATTGGATTACTGTTGATTAATGCTTTTAAATATGTGATTTATTTAGATATTGTTGGATTATTTTGTTATAGGTTTTCCTGTAACAGTTTGATTTTCATAATATTATTGATATCATTTTTTAAAGTTAATTTTCATTGATATTTAGCTAATTTTATAATGGTAGTTACGAGATCTGCCTTAAACACGTCACAGGGTATCGTGACTCACACGGAAATAGCCGATGGCGATTTACGGGTGAGTCATGATTTAATCCATTGTGGAACCTGTGGAATGTTTTCCAAGGTCGACCTGGTGACTAATCATAGCTCACCTGGGGATTCTTTTCTTTGCGATCGATGTAAGGAGTGCACCGATCTTAAACTACAATTTGGTGCACTGATGGAACAATTTGAGTCACTGAAAAAATGGCTGCTTGCCCTCAAGAATAATGGATCTGGGAGCTCGTCAGGGACTCAAGACTCCAGCAATCTACCATGTGATGCACACCCGATTCAGGCCTCAAAACAGAAAAACCAAGTGCAAACTACTCTGGTTAAAAAGGACATTGTTTTATTAGGAGACTCCATTGTCAGGGAAACAGGGAATATTTTTTGTAATAAGGATAGGTGGAGTAAAACCAGGGTATGTAGTAGTAGTGGTGGTGGTGGTAGTGGCATGTGATGCAAGACAGCAAGTGTATGAGCTTATGCAGCATCAGCCAAAAAAAAAAAAAAAAAAAAACACACCATTCCCTCCAAATGCATGTCCAGTTCCTCCTTAAATTTATTTAACCTATCAACTTCCACGACAAATGGAAGTCTGGCTAAAGGCAAATTTCCGCACATCTATTCTACATCTGTCTTTTCTTAATTTTAATTTACGCCCCCTTAGGTTCGTAATCTGAACAAGTGGAAGGATCCATCAGAATTCAGCATGCTCAACCCATTCAAGGCCTTATGGGTTGATCTGATTGAGGTAACACCTCAATCAGATCACCACGTAGGTGCCTAGTCTCCAGCCACTGCAATTTCCAGAACTTGAGCCTCTCTTGGTAAGAGGATCCCTTCATTCCCCTCACCAATCTTGTTGCCTTTCTCTGTACACACTCAAGCAAATCTACATCCTTCCTAAAATGAGGCCTCCAGACCTGTATGCAGTACTCAAGGTGTGGCCTGAACATTGCCTTATACAGAGGGACAATCACCTCCTTTTCCCTGCTAGCAAAATTCCTATATATCATTGACAAAAATCCATGACCTGCCCTGGCAGCCTGTCTGCATTGCTCAGAAACCTTCATATCTGACTGCACAATTACTCCCAGGTCTTTTTCATTTTCTACCACCTTAAGTGTAGTACCACACAGTTGGTACGTTTCTCTGGGGTTACTTCTATCCATATTCAGTACTTTGCATTTGTCAAGGTTAAACTTTAGTTGCCACTTCTTAGCCCATCTGCCCAAATTATCTAGATCCTGTTGCAGTAGCACACTGCCATTACTGTCATTAACAACCCTGCCAACCTTTGTATCATCTGCAAACTTCGACACTAAGCCTGATATACCTTCATCAATATCACTGATAAATATACAAAACAACAGAGAACCCAACACCGAACCCTGTGGGACTCCACTAATAACATTAGTCCACAAAGGGAAGCACCCATTAATTACCACCCTCTGTCTTCTCCCACTCAACCATCCTTTTATCCATTGTAGCAACTTACTCTTAATACCATTCTGCTCCAATTTGTACAATAGTCTTCCTTGCACAAAAGTGTCAAAATCTTTCCTGAAATCCAAATATATGATATCAAAATTATTTTGTGCATCCAGTTCCTTTGTAATCACATCATAATATCCTATCAAATTTGTCAGACAAGACTTTCCCTTAACAAACCCATGTTGTGTCTGAATTATTGCTGCAGTCTTGTCTAGATGATCCTGCAATGCATCTTTAACCAGTGACTCCATTATTTTACCCGGAACAGAAGTTAAACTAACTGGTCTGTAATTACTCGTGTCACCCTTCGATCCCCCTTTATGAATTGGGAATACATTTGCACATCTCCAGTCAGTGGGGACCTCACCTGAGTCCCAGGATGCTCTCATAATTATGGCTAAGGGTTTGCTTAGTTGCTTTGCCGACTCCTTTAATATAACTGGATAGATCCCATCCACCCCAGGTGCCTTTCTTATGTTTAACTTCAACAATTTCTCCTCCACTTTGCTCTCAGTTATTACAAAATCCACTCATGCACACCTTCTCGATGGTAAGCCCTGTTACGTCACTTAGGTGGCAACGAACGTGTAGAGTGGTTCTCTTCAAGATGCCTGGTCAGCGTGAAGAGGAAAAAACCAAACCCTCCAGCATATGATATGACAGCACGATGAAACAAATGGCCCTCAGTCCCCAGCAGCTTTCACTCTCCCTCTTACGGCAGCGAGAGGATCAGAGTGGAAGCAGAGGGTGCTAAGAATCTCTGGGTACAACCAGGCTGCCATGCACGGAAACTGAACTTGGCCTGTTATAACGTTAGATCACTCATCGGTGAAGCCAGGATATTAGAGCTGGAAAAGGAATTAGAAAATGTGAATTGGAATATCATCGGTTTGTCTGAAATAAGAAAGAAATGAATCACTTATAAGTTTATCAAGTGGAAATCTGCTGTACACCAATGGAAACAGTTAAAGGAGCAAAAGTGGAGTTGGCTTTCTGGCCCATAAAGATATAGAAAACAACATTTTGAAATTCAAAAGTACATCACCAAGGGTGTCAAGACTAATACTCAAGATTTCTAAGAGGCACAAGCTAAAGATTATAATGATTTATGCACCAACATCGAGCCTTGATGAAGAGGTTGAAGAAATGTACACCGAAATTGAGTCTTCTAGATGAGCAGAAAACCCACTACACTATTATTATGGGGGACTTCAATGCTAAGGTTGGAAAAAGGCAAAACAACGCAGAAAGAGGAACTATAGGAAATTTTGGAATTGGTGAAAGAAATAAAAGAGGTGAAAGACTTGTGGAATTTGCAGAATCTCAAGGACTGTCAGTAATGAACACTTTCTTCAAGAAAAGGGTGAACAGAAAGTGGACATGGAAGAGTCCAAATGGATTAACAACTAATGAAATCGACTTCATCCTCACTAACAGAAGATATATTGTGAATGATGTTACCGTCCTGAATAAAGTAAATGTTGGAAGTGATCACAGAATGGTAAGATGTACACTTGATATTGATGTAGAAAAGGAAAGGAAAAAACCGACTCGAGTAAATAATACAAAGGTCTTTGAGATAACAGAGGAGAAGGAGAAAAAGCAGTATGTACTAGAACTTAAGAACAAGTTTGAGCTTCTGCAGACTGCTCAGGACCAAGATATCGATGAGGAATATTACAACTTTCTGAAAGTGATAAAGCCCAAGAAACCTATAGGGAAAAAGAAATCCAAAGAAGAAAAAATTAGTCAAGAAACACTTGTCATGATGAACCGAAGACGACAAATGAAGAGCAAGAAAAACACTGACAGGGAGAAAATTGAGTATACTGAGTTATGCAAAGCCATTAGAAAGAGACGCAGAGAGGACATAAGAAGATTTAACACAAGAAAAGTAGAACAAACATTGAGGGAAAACAAAGGATTTAAATCAGCAGCCATGAGCAATAATACAGAAAGACAAATGATACTGAAACTGAAGAACAGCAATGGTGTAGTTATGAATAGCAGAGAAGGCATAATTCAAATAGCAGAAGACTACTATAAAGAATTATACAATGAGCAGGGGAATGATGCCAGCAGTGGGGAAGATGGATCGCAAAGTAGCAACACATACGACATACCCGATATTCTTCCTGATGAGGTAGAACATGCATTGAAGAAATGAAGAATCAGAAAGCCCCGGGGGAAGATGAAGTTATTGTAGAGTTGTTAAAATTGGGAGGAAGAGACATGACAGAAAAATTGGCATGACTCTTCACAAAATGCATTATAAAAGGTGGTATGCCTAAGCAGTGGAATAATGCAGTCATAGTTTTGCTGCATAAGAAAGGAGATAAATCAGAAATTGGAAATTATAGACCAATTAGCTTGTTATCCCACATCTACAAGTTGTTCACAAGGGTCATTACTAACAGATTAGAAAGAATACTTGATGAGAATCAACCGAAAGAGCAAGCTGGCTTTAGGACAGGATTCTCAACTATGGATCACCTTCACGTAATATCACAGCTAATGGAGAAAGCAAATGAATATAAAACACCATTATGCCTGGCATTTGTGGATTATGAAAAGGCATTTGACTCCATACAGCATAAAGCAATGTTTCGGGCACTGGAAAGACAAGGCATAGATACCCCATATATTATGATTTTGAAGAAAATATATGAGAGTGCTACCTCCTTTATTAGACTAGACAAAGACAGTAGGAAATTTAAAATCGAGAAACGAGTTCGACAAGGAGACACAATATCTCCGAAGCTGTTTACTGCTGCCCTTGAGGAAGCTTTCAGAAGATTAGACTGGTCGCAGAAAGGAGTCAATGTGAATGGAGAGTACCTAAACCATTTACGATTTGCAGATGACATTGTGGTCATAAGCCACGATCCCAAAGAATTAGAGGAAAATCTTAATCAGTTATGCACAGTTAGTAAGGATTTTGGACTAAAGATGAATATGGCTAAAACAAAAGTAATGATGAACAAGTATACCACAGAAAGGGAAATAATGATTGAAGGAGCAGTAATTGAAAAGGTGGAGTCATATACTTGATGGTGATTACCAAATCACTTATCTGGGACAAGTTATTAGCTGTAATAATGATAAATGGCTGGAAGTCAAGAGAAGAATAAATTTTGGATGGATAGCATTCAGGAAATATAGTCCCATACTGAAGAGCAATATCCCAGTTTGTCTGAAACGTAAAATAATGAACCAATGTATACTCCCCACCATGACTTATGGAAGTGAAACTTGGGCACTCACCAAAAGAATGGAAGAGAAGCTGAGAACTACACAGCGAAGAATGGAACGAATATTGGGAATCAGACTGTTAGATAAGAAGAGAAACACATGGATTAGGCAGCAAACTCAAGTGAAGGACATTCTTATCAAAATTAAAGAACTAAAATGGTCTTGGGCAGGACACATAGCTCGAAGACATGATGACAGATGGACTAAGAAAATAACAGAATGGTACCCAAGAGGAGCTAGAAGAAAACCTGGAAGACAACGACGGAGATGGATAGATAAAATTCATGAGTTTTTGGGTAGTAAATGGATGGCCAGTGCTCAAAACAGAAGGAACTGGAAAGTTGCTGGAGAGGCCTTCATCCTGCAGTGGATTGAAAATGGCTGATGATGATGATGGTTACAAAATCATTAAGCACACTGCTACAATTTGATAACCTTCTGCCATTTTCAAAGCTTAATAACTCCTCATGTGTGAATGTAGATGCAAAATACTCATTCAGTTTGTTTGCTATCTGAGCAGGATCATCAACAGTCAAACCATTGATATCAAGTGGACCAATCAGATGTCTGCCAGGAGCAACTCTTAATGATGTCACCAACAGATTGTCAGATTTTAAGGGGTGGGGGTAAAGATAATATTATTATTCATGTGGGGACTAATGACATTAAACGTACACGATCTGACAATTTGTTGGAAAAATACAGGACCATGCTGAGGAAATACTGCGAGCTAGGCCACAATGTCTATGTGTCTGCAATTCTGCCCAGACACGATAGGAGGGATTATATGTTAAAAGCCTTGTGGATTAACTCAAGACTTGAAGGACTCTGCAAGGCTTTGGGGGGGAAATTTCTATCAGTATGGCCCACACTTGTAGGTAGAAGGAATTTGTTTTGTATAGAGGGGATACACTTAAATAAAGGTGGTGCAAAAGTTTTTGCCAGTATTATTGAGGATACCTTATAGGTTCAGGGAAACTGCTAGTTAGGGGGATGTGTGTAATACTGACACGCGTTTATCTGATAATATTGGTCAAAGTAACTCTTGCACATACCTCAAGAGTTCTTATCTGTTTCCCCAACTGGACATATTATCTAGATGTTCTAGGGACAGAAATGTTTCAAATGAGCGGTAGCTAATGCCAGGGAAGAGAGCCCAAAAAACTTCAAGGGTTGTGTTAGAGTAGTTAAATATACAAGAACAGTAAGTCTTAATTGTTTATATAGTAACGTTAGAAGTGTCATCAATAAAATGAGCGAATTCGAACTGCTGGTTAAAACAAGTAACGCGGACATAATAGGGCTTACAGAGACGTGGTGCCACGTGGAAATTGGGGATGATGAGTTTCAGTATTGCTTGTATAATGTATTTAGGAAGGATAGGGTAGATAGAAGGGGTGGTGGGGTAATGCTTCTTATCAGAAGCAGCCTGAGTTCGACGATAGCATTCACGGATTCAGACGTTTCACATGCTAGTGTAGAATCTGTGTGGTGTGAGATAGTTGGAAACAAAGGTATAATGCGAGTAGGAGTAATCTACAGACCAGGTGATTGTGAAGATTATGACGAAAGCCTCTACATGCAAATGGAATGGGCAAGTAAGCGTCAATGTCTTATTATGGGTGATTTCAATTTGCCTCTAATTGATTGGAGTAAATGGGAAGGAAACTCGACATGGGGAACAAAATTTTTAAATCAACTAGACGACTGTTATTTGTATCAACATGTCAGGGAAAGTACTAGAGAAAAGAATATCCTAGACCTTGTCACCCATGAATCAGATGACATAACAGGGCTGATAGTAGAGGAACCAATAGCAGGAAGTGATCACGGAGTTCTACGGTGGATGATAATGAGAGAGGTAGCAGTAGTAAAAGGCAAAGGAAGGGGTTTTAATTTCAGAAAAGGAAATTACGATGCCTTAAGGTACTACATGGCCTCTATTAACTGGGTAGATATTGCACAGAGAATGAATACAATTGAGCTGTGGTATGCTTTTAAAACATTAATCACAGATGCCTTGAATGCGTATTTACCATTAAAAAAAATACTCCACGAGGAGGGTTCCATGTTGAATGAATAGTGAAGTTGCCACATTACTTGAGCAGAAAAAGGTGGCATGGAAAGGTTACAGAGCAATAAAAAGTATTGAAGCCTATAACAGCTACAAGATGATCTGTAATACAGCCACAGAAAAGGTTCAACAGGCAAAGGCAGTTTATGAGAAATCACTAGCAAACAGAGCAAAGAGGGGGGGGGGGGGGGGGATAAGGAATTCTTCACATATATAAATGCCAAGAAGAGCAGGACAAACCAGATCGGACCTTTACGTAAGGGAAAGGGGATGGTATTAAATACACCAGCTGCCGTTGCAGATGAACTCAACAGTTATTTTGCATCAATATTTACAAATGAAAAACCTTTTGTGGCAATGGGAAATTGTGGGAGCGAAGTTAAAAAATATGTAATTAATGATATTGAAATTTCGCAAGATTATTTAATGAAAAAACTTTCAAGCCTACAGGCCAGTAAGGCTCCTGGAGTTGATGGAATATACCCTATAATCTTAAGGGAGACGGCAAGTGAGTGCATTGAACCATTGAGGCTAATTATGCGAGCATCACCAGACTCTGGGGAGATTCCGTTGGATTGGAAAAGTGCCAATGTATCTCCCATACATAAGGGTGGCTCTAAGAATGAAGTGGGAAATTATCGACCTGTCAGTCTGACTTCAGTGGTAGGGAAAATCATGGAAGCAATGATCAAGGGTGGAATTCAGGATCATTTGGATCGAAGTGAAATTCTCAAGGATACTCAAGCATAGTTTTGTAAAGAGAAAATCACGTTTAACAAATCTGGTTCGCTATTTTGAAAGGGTTACTCACGAGCTGGATTTAGGGAATAATTTCGACATTGTTTATTTAGATTTCAGCAAAGCCTTTGACTCAGTCCCACATGAGCGGTTGCTTTATAAGCTGGAACAGGTTGGAATCACTGGGAAAATCCTTAGATGGATAGCAGGATGGCTTTAAGGCAGAGGGTTGTAATAAATGGCTATTCCTCAGATTGGGTTGATGTAAGAAGTGGGGTTCCCCAAGGATCAGTATTAGGACCACTTTTGTTTTTAATTTTCATAAAAGACATCGATGAAGGGATAGAGGGCGTGATGTCTAAATTTGCAGATGATGTTAAAATTGGTAGAGTAGTTAATGATCACTGTCAAGCTGAGCTTCTTCAGAGAGCCCTAGATAGACTTCAGGAATGGTCAGAAAAATGGCAGCTATGCTTTAATCCAACAAAGTGTAAGGTATTACACCTGGGAAACAGTAATCCCAAAATAATTTATTCACTTAGTGGAGTTCAACTAAACCCAGTACTGGAGGAAAGAGACTTGGGTGTTACGATACGATCAGACATGAAATTCTCTGAGCATTATAAACAGGTTGCAAGAAAGGCCCATAGTGTCCTATCGATGATCTATCGAACTTTTGCAAATAGAGATAGGGACGTGATAATCCCATTATATAAGGCTTTGTTAGACCACACTTGGAATACTGTGTTCAAGTATGGAGACCGCACGAAAAGAAAGACATCGAGCTTCTTGAAAGGGTGCAAAGACGGTTAAACTCGCCTGGTGAGATCGTCAAAAAGGCGTCCTTATGAAGAAAGATTTAGAAAATGTGGGTTGCAGAGTTTGGAAACTAGACACCTTAGAGGAGATTTGATTGAAGTGATATTATTGTTATTTGTTTTTTAGGAGCATTAGCAACTAAGGCCATATTGCTCCGGGGATATGCGGTGGTCATTCCCTGACTTTTCCGCATCCTTCGTATTTAGTGAGCACGGGCTCGAACCCCGGTCTAATCAAGAAGCGTGTGCTACGCACTGCTGCTCCTGCCCACCTGGCTATGGAGGCGCCTTTGATTGAGGTGTTTAAGTCTCTGAGAGGCATCAGTAAAATGAATGAGGACGAAATTTTCAAGATTATAAATGATGCTAGAACTAGGGGACATAAATTCAAGTTGGGGGGGGGGGGAAATGTTTAGATTGGACTGCAGGAAGTTTTATTTTAGCCACTGTGTTATAAATTACTGGAATAAGTTGCCTACATGGGTGGTAGAGGCTGACAGTTTGGGAAAATTCAAAGGTCATCTGGATAGTACCTACGGGTGAGGGAAGTGCATAGGATGATAGGTTTAATTTCCTTTTCTTTTATTAATTATTATTATTATTTTTTTTTTTATACCATTGTTTTATTTGGGGTTTTTTTTTTTTTTTTGGCTGGTGCAGCATAAGCCATAGGCTTTCTTGCACCATGCAGCCATTACTAATACAGTCCATTCCGGTTATTTGGGACACATCGGGACTAGTGCATTTTGGCCCGATTAAGCGGCTGCCCCAATTATCCGAAGTTTCACGTAAATAGTTAAAAATACAATGTATCCCCCCTTTACAATTGGTTCACTGTACAATCAAATTGCATTACGACGAACTCAACATAGTAAAGTACCGTTCATTATACAGTGTGCAGTAAGCGCCGGTCATCGTGATCACATTTGTGAATTGAATTTTAATTCTATTAAACAGCAATTCTAATTAGTGAAAATAGGAGGAATACTATCCACGGGCTATAAAAGTAAAGATATATTAAGCACAAATTTAGCCTTTATTACCTTACCAATTAAAAAATTAAATGATACGGGAAAATCGGAATAATTAATACATACTGTAATATGTACATACGAACTAGTTTACAGTTCTGTTCACTGACATTTGTGGGTGGGGATTAAAATTTAAAACAGTAAAAAGATAAGCAATCAATAATAAAGAACATGGCACACACAAATTGCAAATAACACAATATGCGCAAGTGAAAATGGAGTAACAAGTTACAAAGCTTTAAAAATAGGAATAAAGAGATGATCTGAAAATTAATTTTTTTATATGATTGAAGATTTCATGGAAGTGTAAACACATTTCACCATAATAACCCACAGAATTCCAGCTGTCGGTATTATCGCAAATTCAGTAAGATCGAGTTTACTGTCAATTTATGATAGATTTCACTAACAGAAAAGCCCAATAAACAGGTGACTGCTAATTGTTTTATGGTTGTGACCTCCAGAATATCGACTGAACCAAGTGGTTCAGTCGGAGACAATCGTAGGGTAATCTCCAGTGCTGTGGTCTCCTGTCCCAATTAAACGGCATGCTGTCCCAATTAAGCGAAGTAAACCCTGGCTATTTTCTCGATTGGTTTCTGTTTTTTTAAGATTTGACCCAAATAAACGGCTGCCCCGATTAACCGGTGGCCCAAATAACCGGAATCCACTGTACTAATACTTGTTGAGAGTTAGCAACTGAAGAAATTTGTGAAGACCTTTTACATTAAAGCTGCAATTAGTCAATCTTAAGCAAAGTGAGTGGGATTTCTGTGAGTTATTTTGGGCCTTTTAAACCCACAACATACATATCAACCTCCAACCACACACCTGTATACACTGAGTGGCCATGTAATAAAATGTCACAGTGTAGCCATTTTATTAGGTACACCTACCCTTTTCATAAAACAGAGTGCTCCTACAGTAACAATATCTCATACCCATACAATGCAATATAAAGGAGGTGTGCAGATACAAGGGGTGATGTAGCTGAAAAATTAGTGTAAGAATGAAGATGAAAGATTTAAGTGACTTTGAGTCATTTCAGAATTCAACTCGTACTTGCCACAGCTGGGATATCACAGCTGATGACCAACTTGGGGTCCTGCTCCTATCAGAAAAAAACAAAGTTACAATGGGCTTGGGAATACCAACAACAGAGGGATGCAAAAACCACTGCTTCTGATGATTCCTTGTTCTTGCTGCTTCAGCAACTAGCAGTCATCGAAGTCATTCAAGCTGAGAGGACCAGAATATGGTGTAAACAGCAAGAGTCCATGGACACACCTTGCCAAGTGTCAATAATGCAGGTTGGTGGAGGCAGTATAATAGTGTAGGGAAGTATTTTTATTCTAACTAGTACCAGTGAAGGAACATTTTGATGCCACAGGTTATCAAATTATTTCAGACCAGGTGCATCCCTTCATTGCTATAGCACATCTATCCATAAATAGGTTTTTCCAACAGCATAATGTTACAAGGCCAGAATTGTACATATCTAGTTGCAGGAACATGAAAGTGAATTCAGCCTACTGCACTTGTCTATCCATATCTGAATCATTGAGCACTTGTAGAATGAGAAGGAAGAGTCTCTTCAGAGTAGAGATTGGCAACCATCCAATTTGCAAAAACTACAGGAAGAAACTCTTTAACATGGATCAGCATTCCTGCAGCACACATTGGACATCTTGCTGAGTCTCTGGAACAATGAATCTGGGCTATTCTGAGGAGTAAACGGGAACTAACTCAGTATTAGGTAGGGATACCCAATAAAGTGGTCACTCAGTAGATATACTTGATGCAATATAAACTCAATAACATACAGTAAAGTGCTTAGATATTATGTAAGATACAAACTATTGCAATAAAGACATTTATCTGCATACAAATGTATTTGTATGTTTGAAGTCAGTTTGGTGTGACATAAGCATAGGGAAATCAAAATTGAGAGTAGGAGTGTGCTATAGGCCTAATGACTCTGATGAGTATAATAAGATACTGTACAGGGAAATAGAGTGGGCCAGTAAATCAGAGTCTTATAATGGGGGATTTTAATTTCCCAGATATTGACTGGAATTTGTGGGGTGGTCACTCGCACACTAGCAAGGCTTTTGTGGATTTATTGGATGATTGTTTTCTACATCAGCATGTTCGTGAGGCAACAAGAGGGAGCAATACTCTTGATCTGATTATCAGTAGTGATTCTTCATGCATTAAGAATCTGCAGATAAATGAACCACTAGGTGGCAGTGATCACAGTGTGTTGAAGTGGGATTTACTCAAGGAGGTAACTACCATCAGAGGTAAAGGGAAGGGTTTTTGTTTTCGTAACGGCGACTATGATGGTCTGAGACAGTATTTAAATTCTATACAGTGGGATCAACTGATGATGTTACCAACAGCAAACTCAAAATGGGAAGCATTCAAGGAACTAATCTTGGAAGCTACCAGGCTTTACATACCAACTAAGAAATATTGTTCAAGGTTTAGGCCTAAATGGTTGTCAGATGAACTAATGAGACATGTGGCAGAGAAGAAAAATGCATGGGATACATACAAATTAATGGGTGACATAGAAGCCTATGATAGATATAAGTTGGTCTGTAACCAAGTCACAAAGGAGATTAGGCAGGCAAAGGCAGACTACGAAAAATCCTTGGCAAAGGATGCAAAGAAAAACAGAAAAGAGTTCTTTACCTATTTAAACTCAAGAAGGAAAGGGATGAATCAGATTGGTCCACTGGATATTGATGGTTCAACAGTTGAGGATCCTGCTCAGGTGGCTAACAATCTAAACGAGTATTTTGCATCTACATTCACACATGAGGAGTTATTCAGGAAGGAGAATGACGTAGGTAAAGTAAACATTGGCAGTGAGCTAGATGATTTTGTAATAACTGAGAGGAAAGTGGAGGAGAGATTGTTGAGGATAAACATAAAAAAGGCATCTGGGGTGGATGGGATCTATCCAGTTATATTAAAGGAGGCAGCAAAGGAAGTAAGCAAACCCTTAGCCATAATTATGAGAGCTTCTTTGGACTCAGGGGAGGCACCCGTGGACTGGAGATGTGCAAATGTGACCCCAATTCACAAAGGAGGATCAAAGGGCAAGACAAGTAATCATAGACCTGTTAGTTTAGCTTCTGTTCCAGGAAATTTAATGGAGGCACTGGTTAAAGAAGCACTGCAGGATCATCTAGACAAGATTTCAGTTATAGCTCGGACACAGCAAGATTTTGTTAAGGGAAAGTCTTCTCTGACCAATTTGATTGGATACTATGATGCAGTCACATATGAACTGGATGCAGGGAATAACCTCAGCATGAGTTGTTGAGGAGGCTTCCATCCTGCAGTGGGTTGATAATGGCTGCACTTTACCTTTACCTTTTACTTGGATCTTAGAAAGGCTTTTGATACTGTTGCAAATGGAAGACTGCTGCACAAATTGGAGCAGTGTGGCATTGAAAGAAAATTGCTGCTATGGATAAAGGGGTGGATGAGGGGGAGGAGACAGAGAGTGGTAATCAATGGACACTGCTCATCGTGGACTAATGTTATTAGTGGAGTCCCTCAGGATTCAGTATTGGGTCCATTGTTGTCTGTATTTATAAATGATTTTGATGATGGTATATCAAGATTAATGTCCAAGTTTGCAGACGATACGAAGGTTGGCAGGGTTGTTAAGGACACTAATGACAGTACGTTGCTGCAACAGGATCTAGAAAAGTTAATCAGATGGGCTGAGAGGTGGCAAATGAAGTTTAACATTGACAAATGTAAAGTACTGCATATGGGAAGCAGTAACCCCAGAGCAACGTATCAACTCTGCGGTACTACACTGACAGTGGTGGAGAATGAAAAAGTCCTGGGGGTAATTGTGCAGGCAGATATGAAGTTCTCTGAGCAGTGCAGACGAGCTGCAAGAGTAGCTCATGGTGTCTTGTCAATGACATACAGGAATTTTTCTAGCAGGGATAAGGAGGTGATTATTCCCTTGTATAAGGCAATGGTCAGGCCACACCTTGAGTACTGTATACAGGTCTGGAGGCCTCATTTCAAGAAGGATGTAGAGCTGCTGGAACGGGTACAGAGAAGGGCAACAAGATTAGTGAATGGAACAAAGGGTTGCTCTTACGAAGAAAGACTTAAATTTTGCAAATTACAGAGTCTGGAGACTAGGCACCAACGAGGTAATCTGATAGAGGTGTATAAAGCCTTGAATGGTTTGAGCATGCTCAATGCTGATGGGATTCTTCCTCTCGCTCAGAATAATCACCTGAGAGGGCATAAATTCAAATTGAGGAAAGACAGATGTAGGATAGACGTGCGGAAATTTGCCTTTAGCCAGCGGGTGGTTGGTTGGTGGAACCGACTTCCATCACTTGTTGTTGAAGTTGATAGCCTAAACAAATTTAAGGCTCAACTGGACAGGTATTTCGAACGAACGGAGGGGTGAAATGGGAGTGGTGTTTTTTTTTTTTTTTTTTTTTGGCTGATGCTGAATAAGCTTGCTTTCTTGCATCAATATGCCTCTACTAATGCTAATGCTATTTCACTGAACTTTAAATTCACGACAATAATATGTAACGTTTTTAAAATGTCAACCTTGGGACTTGAAGTTGCCATTTTCATATATTTTTTATATTCTTTGGATAATAAATCAGTCTAACCAAGTGAAAATTATCAAATAGCAAGGCAAATAAGCACATAAGATATAACCTTATAAAAGTTTCCGAAAATGGCAATGTAGAAAATGATTTTTGAAAGAAAAAAAAAAAACCACATTTTTCCTAAGTTAAAATAGGAAACGCCCATTTTTTTAAAGTAAAACGAAAAAGACCTGTATCATTCACAATAATGCTAAAATTGCTTATTTTTTTCAATTCAGCCAGAAAGGAAGTGGAATTTCTTTAATCAAATGCTATACATTATATTTAAATTATAATTTAAAATATTTATTAGTATTTAAAACATATTTATAATTGTTATACATTTATAATTTAAAACATTATTGGCACAAATGATGTATGCAAGAAACAAGCAAGCATATAGCAGCACCAGTAAAAAGTAAATAAATAAAATTTAAAAAACTGCATGTGTACCCTGTACACGCAAAAGATGTTTTATTTTATGTTAAAACATCTTTGACAAAAATCAAAACTTTAAATTTTTAAAATCGAACAGCTAGAGCTGAAGTTATGAACTACGTAATGTTTTATGCTCGCCCCCTCTACTTACTCCAACAAATCAATGTTAGTGACTGAGTTGGAGTCATTTAGGAAGTGATGTCATTTGTGCCATTTCCATCTCGCATTTTTGTTATCAATCGGTTTTACTTCAGTTGGAAAAATTTAGTAGGTGCTGCCAAAGATGTTTTCACATCAAAAATAAAATCCATCACTTCCCTTTTCACCTGTCCAACCATTCTAATAATTTGCCCAGTCGTTTCTTAAATAAACTTTAAGAAAGGACATTTTACAACATTACATGGAAGTTTGTGTCAGCAGTCAACTACCTGCTCAATAAAGGCAAATTTCCACACATCTATCCTGCAACCATCTTTCCTTAATTTAAATTTATGCCCAGTCACGTATTAGGCGAGCTAGAAGGATGCCATCAGCATTCAAAGCCTCAAACAGCTCAATCAAACCTTGCAGGTGCCAGTTTCCAGACACTCCAGATAATTTGCAGGAGTGAAGCCTTTTTGTTAAGAGTAACCTTTTGTTGTTCTCTGCACTGGTTATAGCAGATCCACATCTTTCATAAAATGAAGCATACAGACGTATATGCAGAACTCAAGATGTGGCCTTGATACAACAGAGATGAGATAATCACCTGATAGCAAGATTCCTCCATATCACTGAAAAAACCCCATAAGCTGCCCTAGCAGCCTGTCTGTGCTGTTCAGAGAACTTCATGTCTGACTGCACAATTACCCCAGATGTTTTTCATTCTCGACTACCCTCACTGTGGCACCACACCATGTCATTCTGGGATTACTGCTATGCAGTACCTTGCATTTTTCAACGTTAAGCTTCAATTGCCACTTCAGTCCATCTGCCTAATTTTGCTAGATCTTGTTGCAGTAGCATACCCTGATTACCTTCGTTAACCACCCTGCCAACCTCTGTGTCATCTGCAAACTTAGACATCAAGCCTGGTATGCCTTGATGTATCATTATCATTAATAAATACAGAAAACAACAATGTGCCCAGTACTGAATTCTGGGGAACTCCAATCATTTTGCTCCCTGTAATTTGATATACTTTTGGCACCCCATCCCTAAAAATTCCTCAGGTCTGAAAGTAGATGTAAAATATCTATTCAGTTTGTCAGAAACCTCAGCAGAACCGATAGTTATACCATCCGAATCTAGAGGATCAATGTAATTCATCCTTTTCCTTCCAGTGTTCACATAAGTAAAGTCTCTACTACCTTACCTTGCATTCTTTGCCAGAGACTTCTCGTAATGTGCCCTTTGTAACTTCATTGCAGACTATTTTTACCTACTGTAGTCTTCTGTAATCCTGCATAATTTACATGCATTCCATGTATCTTTATTCTCAGTCACCAATCTCATTAGTTCATCTGACATCCAGTTAGATCTAAGCCTTGAACGGTTTCTCTTAATTGGTATAAAAAAAAACTTGCAACTTCTACAATTACTTTCCTGAATGCTTCTCACTTAGAATTTGCTGTTGGTAACATTATCAGTTTGTTGCACCAAACAAAATTTAATAACTGTCTGAGACCATCAGAGTTACTTTTACAAAAACAAGAGATCTTCCCTTTACCCTCAACAGTAGTTAAATCTTTCAGTAGGTCCCACATCAATATGCTGTGTTCACTGCCACTTAGTAGCTCTTTTATCTGTAGATCCTTAATGCATAAAGAGTCAGTGCTGATAATCAGATCAAGAATATTGCTTTCTTGTTGCCTCTCTAGCATGCTGGTGTGGAAAAATATTCACACTTGGATTTTAGAAAAGTCTTGTTAATGTGTGAGCAACTCGCCCATAAGTTCCTGTCAATATCTGGAAAGTTAAAATCTCCCATTATAAGAAATTCCAATTTAATTAAATCAGAATTTCTTATAATGGGAGATTCTGATTTTTCAATGACAGAAAAGCTGTATTCATTTTTACCTTTTATAAAATATATTTTATTTAGCATAAAATGCTTTCCTATTTTGCTGTCCTCTGTATACCACTGCCCATGATAATACAAAGCAATTTGGCTGATTATCACACATATGGAAAGTTCTAGGTTTAAATCATTGTTGGACTTCTGTCTTGATATGTGCTACACATACGGTAGCACATATTACTCTGTATATAAATTATAATGTGGAAACCACTTCAATAGTTTTTATGGTTCATGGAACTGTGCTAACGATACTGTCAAGATAATGTGCACTAGCTGATTCCTGTAATATAAAAACTTGGTTAATGAAAATTTTTGTGTCAAAGTAAAAAAATTTTAGTGTGCAATTAGGTCCCCAGTCAAATGCATAACAATGTTAATATCTTGTCAAGGATAGTTGTCATGGGATACCATATGTAGACGATAGACTGTGTGATTGCCACAAAAATGCATGGCCCATTGTTAACTGTTGGATTGGTATATCAGCTGTAATCAAGCAGTTACAATCACAACTGCCAACTTTTGACTTTCAAAATGCTGGAGATCAGACATTTGTAAGCAAGAGTAAAACAGGGGATTTTCAGGAAAAAGCAGGTTTTTTTAAGTGCACATTACACTAAAAATTAAATTTTAACATAAAATATGCTTATAAACATTAGCATACCTAACATATTAGAAATCAGCTGATTTTGATTGCTTCAAGGCAGATTACGAGAAATCTTTGGCAAGGGATGTAAAGAAAAACAGCAAGGAGTTCTTTACTTATGTAAACTCTAGAAGGAAGGGGATGAATCAGATTGGTCCACTTTATATCGATGGTTCAACTGTTGATGATCCTGCTCAGGTAGCTAACAAACTAAATCAATATTTTGCATCTACATTCACACATGAGGAGTTATTCAGGAAGGGGAATGCCATAGATGAAGTAAACACTGGCAGTGAGCTAGATGATCTTGTAATAATTGAGAGTAAAGTGGAGGAGAAATTGTTGAAGATAAATACAAGAAAGGCACCTGGGGTGGATAGGATCTATCCAGTTATATTAAAGGAGGCAGCAAAGGAAGTAAGCAATCCGTTAGCCATAATTATGAGAGCTTCCTTGGACTCAGGGGAGGTACCCACAGACTGGAGATGTGCAAATGTAACCCCAATTCACAAAGGAGGATCAAAGGCTGACACAAGTAATTATAGACCTGTGAGTTTAACTTCTGTTCCAGGAAAATTAATGGAGGCACTGGTTAAAGAAGCACTGCAGGATCATCTTGACAAGAATTCAGTTATAACTCAGACACAGCATGGTTTTGTTAAGGGAAGGTCTTGCCTGACCAATTTGATTGGATACTATAATGTAGTCACAAAAGAATTGGATGCAGGGAATAACTTTGATATTATATATTTGGATCTTAGAAAGGCTTTTGATACTGTTGCACATGGAAAACTGCTGCACAAATTGGAACAGTGTGGCATTGATGGCAAATTGTTGCTATGGGTAAAGGGATGGTTGAGTGGCAGAAGACAGAGTGGTAATTAATGGACACTGCTCATCGTGGACTAATGTTATTAGTGGAGACCTTCAGAGTTCAGTGTTGGGTCCATTGTTGTTTTCTGTATTTATAAATAATATTGATGATGGTATATCAAGCTTAATGTCCAAGTTTGCAGATGATACAAAGGTTGGCAGAGTTGTTAAGGACACTACTGATGCTATGCTGCTGCGACAGGATCCGGAAAGGTTAAGCAGATGGGCTGAGAGGTGGCAAATGAAGTTTAACATTGACAAATGTAAAGTACTACATATGGGAAACAGCAACTCCAGAGCAACGTATCAACTCTGTGGTACTACACTGACAGTGGTAGAGAATGAAAAGGACCTGGGGGTAATTGTGCAGGCGAATATGAAGTTCTCTGAGCAGTGCAGACTGGCTGCAAGAGTAACTCATGGTGTCTTATCAATGATATACATGAATTTTTCTAGCAGGGATAGGGAAGTGATTATTCCCTTGTATAAGGCAATGGTCAGGCCGCACCTTGAATACTGTATACAGGTCTGGAGGCCTCATTTCAAGAAGGATGTAGAGCTGCTGGAACAAGTACAGAGAAGGGCAGCAAGGTTAGTGAACGGAACAAAGGGTTGCTCTTACGAAGAAAGGCTTAAGTTTTGCAAATTACAGTGTCTGGAGACTAGGCACCGGCAAGGTGATCTGATAGAGGTGTACAAAGCCTTGAATGGTTTGAGCATGCTCTGCTGATGGGATACTGCCTCTTGCTTAGAATAATCACACCTGAGAGGGCATAAATTCAAATTGAGGAAAGACAGATGTAGGATAGATGTGCGGAAATTTGCCTTTAGCCAGTGGGTAGTTGGTTGGTGGAACAGGCTTCCATACCTTGTTGTGGAAGTTGATAGCCTAAATAAATTTAAGGCTCAGCTGGACAGTATTTCGAACGACCGGAGGGGTGAAGTGGAAGGGTTTTTTTTTTTTTTTTTTGGGTTGATGCTGCATAAGCTTGCTTTCTTGCATCACATGCCTCTACTAATGCTAATGCTAAAATGCTACGGAAACACTGTTGCAGGCATTGCTTTCTTCAGAAGTGTTGAATCAAAGCTTTGTTCACAATAATGGCCCTACTGTCTAGACTTGGCTGTCAGGAGCATTTTCAAAGCTTCACTAGAGAGATTTGATTTCTTCTGACCTGGCTTAATCTTATCTCAAGCTTGCAAGCTTTTTTGTGCACTTTTAAGTTTTCCAACAAAGGACCATCATACATCAATTCTTTCTTTTTTTTTCATAATAGTCTGCGATAGGTTCTCGCAACGAAACGGACAGCACCGATGTTGAAAAACAACTCATGCTTAATCCATTTCTTTATCTTTAAAACACCAAGTACTGGAAACTGGTTCACAAAAAATTTCAAATTTGAAAATAATGCACTGGCAATTGATGAAATTTGTGCTACCACAGCATTTTTCAATGGGAACTTATGCACCATGTAATAATGTGCAGTCATAAAGTACTTCCCCATCAAACAAAATAATAGAATCTCCTCTTGTTATAGACTTTCCATCCACAACCTTGGCAGTAGAAATGCCTATAACAAAGTCAGAATCATCATTCAGTTTTAGTCTGCTATGGTGATTTAAAATTTTCAACTTCCAAAATGGAAGTTGAAAATTTTAAAACTGTTGCACATGACATCCTTCAACATATCTAGGAGTAATGATCTCAGTACATGGATGTTGAATTGAAAAGCTACATTTGTATTTTCAAATATGTTGCTATTACACTTAAGACACAGGTGCTTTATTCAAGCAGAGAGAGAGAGATGATGTTGTTGTTATTTGGTTTTTAGGAGCATTAGCAACTAAGCCCATATTGCTCCGGGGATATGCGGTGGTCATTCCCTGACCTTTCCACATCCTCCGTATTTGGTGGTCATGGGCTCGAATCAAGAAGCGTGTGCTATGCACTGCTGCTCCTGTCCACAGAGGCGCCGAGAGAGAGAGAGAGAGAATGAACAGACTTTGTACAAGACTGAATGAGGATAACATGCCTAGAATTATCAGCTTGCTTGGCCTGTTTAAGACTGTTTTCACCAGAAGTTCTTTTTAATCATGCAGTGGGTGAGAACACATGTAAGTGCCACTCACTAGCGATCAATTGTTGTACGTTTCAATTTAATAACTGAAAAGTGCTCATGTACACTTTCTCACCGCTTTTAACCTTTTCTTTGAATAGACTTGTCAAAAGTTGCCACTGTTCTATCAATCTAGTTAACCAAAGACAATCAAAGTGCACATAAATATGCTTCAGAAATGTTTTTTACTTCAACAGTATGCATCAGTTAAAACTGTTTAAATCTATCTTTACTTTTAGCACTTCTTTCTATATAGCAGTAAATTTCTGCAAGGTATTCAATTCATCCACTTTCACAGGAGATCCCTTTTCAGTAGATATTAATATAATAAGAATATGATAAGAATAGCTTATTACCATAAAGTGCTCAATCCCTTCTCTTATTACCATTGCTACTCCACTTTTTAGGTGTTATATTAACACATTATCAACACTAAGTTCCAGACAGTTTTTTAAAGGAATCCCACATGCTTTCAGGTTGTTCAGAAGACAGCTACACATAACAAAGAATAACACTATAACTCAGCATCTCTATTTTGCAAAGCAGACTCATAACCAATTTGTAAACAATAAGTAGAAATTCACAAAATTTTTTAAAAATTCCAATTTTAATATATAGTTTTATTATTATTTTTTGAGAAAATAAACAGATTGAGAACTGATTTTTTTGCAAAAAGATGGAAATCTTTGTTGGTAATTATATTACAATGGTGAGACAGAGGGATCAAACTGAGTAAAAATATATGGATTCTCCATTGTAAATCTGGATTTGGCAGCTACCGCATTTTCCCATGTATAAGACACACCTTTTTTCGAAAAATTTGGGGTTTAAAAACTGGGTGCATCTTATACAGTGGTTGTAGATTTTTTTACTTGCATTTCCCGCTTTTTCGCGCTTGTTGTCTTTGCGCTCATTGTTACCGGTATATTAGGTTACGTTTTGTCGCGTTCCGCCCAGAAATGGCTCAGAAAAGATTTTCGTACAGTGCTGAATTCAAGTTATGAGGAGTTGTATGAATTTTATGATGAATAAAACTTGAGTTCAATAACTTTATGTAATACATTTTTTTTTTTTCAAATTTCGGGCCCCAAAATTAAGGTGCGTCTTATACATGGGGAAATACGGTAATTACAATGATTCTGGGAAGCTCCTCATAAAAGAGTATAATAATCAATACTTTATTTATTATAATAAAGCTCCATTTAATATAATAATAATAACAGAAGTTTAATGCTTGATGTGCAGACAATGGTGCACACATTGCACTGGTACATTGGCTGATATAAAAGTTACAACAAAACCACAAATTCTGGTTCCAGCCATACAAAGTATAAGAGGAGATTTACTTATTTATAATTCGTATGGTACCTTTTGTAACAGTCCTTCAGTTAACTACAAATTCATTTCTGATATTAAAAATCGTATCTCAGTCAACTTACCTACTCTGCCATAGCAACCTTCTGGCACTTGAATCTGAAGATCAGTCATGATAACAGCTCTTGACATAGGTGGAACTGTGTGATCATAAGCACTGCAATTGGGGGGGGGGGGGATATTAAGAATAAGTTGACTATAATCACTTTTGACATCAAAGTGAAAAAACGTACATTTAAATTCTTCAAAAAAAACTATACAATAATTCAGCATATTTTTAAATTAAAATTACAGATATCATGAGTAGGAGAGTAGGAGACCGGCGGAATTACTTGACAAGTACAGGTCACTGATGAAAAAAAGCCGTGAATTAGGGTTGAAATTGAAAGTGTCTGCAATTCTGCCCAGACACGATAGGAGGGAGTATATGATGAGAGCCCTGTCAATCAATTCGGCCCTGGAAAGATTGTGCAGGGCTCAAGGGGTAGAATTTTTTTCAGCCTGGTCTGTACTTGTTAACAGGAGAGACTGCTTCTACAGGGATGGGATACACTTAAATAGAAAGGGTGCAAGAATGTTTGCTGATGCTATCGAGGCAATGTTAGGTGGGTCGAAAAACTGCTAGATTGGGGGGATACAAGGACTAATAGATTAACAGTAGCCACTGGCAGAGGTGAAAGTGATTCTTGCACTGCTTCTATTGGAATGAGCTGCAGCCTGGAAAATAAGATGCAGGATATTTCAGAGACTGCTGGGAATCATTGGGGTACAAGTAAACACATGGGTTGTGTTAGGGTAGCTAAGAAAAAGAACAGGTGCATGTATACTTGTGTGTACACCAATGCTAGGAGTTTAGTAAATAAATTTGATGAATTTGAGGTATTGCTCAAAACATCGAAGGCAGATATTGTGGGGATTTCAGAGACGTGGTGTCACACAGATATAAGAAATGCAGAACTGGAATTTGGGGAGTACAATGTCTACAGAAAGGATAGACAGGATAGGAAGGGAGGAGGGGTTATGCTATTAGTTAAAAAACACATAAAATCCAAGGAAGTGAAGCCAGTCGACATCGCTGGACAGTGCAGTGTCGAGTCAGTTTGGTGTGACATAAGCATTGGGAGATCAAAATTGAGAGTAGGAGTGTGCTATAGGCCTAATGACTCTGATGAGTATAATAAGAAACTGTTCGGAGAAATAGAGTGGGCCAGTAAATCAGAGTCTTATAATGGGGGATTTTAATTTCCCAGATATTGACTGGAATTTGGGGGCTGGTCACTCACACAGTAGCAAGGCTTTTGTGGATTTATTGGATGATTGTTTTCTACATCAGCATGTTTGGGAGGCAACTAGAGGGAGTAATACTCTTGATTTGATTATCAGTAGTGATTCTTCATGCATTAAGAATCTGCAGATAAATGAACCACTTGGTGGCAGTGATCACAGTGTGCTGAAGTGGGAGTTACTCAAAGAGGTAACTACCATTAGGGGTAAAGGGAAGGGGTATTGCTTTCGTAAAGGCGACTACAATGGACTGAGACAGTATTTAAATTCTATACAGTGGGATCAACTGATGATATTGCCAACAGCAAATTCAAAATGGGAAGCATTCAAAGAACTTATCGTGGGAGCTACTAGGCTTTACATACCAACTAAGAAATATTGTTCAAGGTTTAGGCCTAAATGGTTGTCAGATGAACTAATGAGGCATATGGCAGAGAAGAAAAATGCATGGGATACATACAAATTAACACGTGACACGGACGCCTATGATAGATACAAGTTGATCTGTAACCAAGTTACAAAGGAGGTTAGGCAGGCGAAGGCAGATTACGAGAGATCCTTGGCAAGGGATGCGAAGAAAAACAGCAAAGAGTTCTTTACTTATGTAAACTCTAGAAGGAAGGGGATGAATCAGATTGGTCCACTTGAGATCGATGGGTCAACTGTTGATGACCCTGCTCGGGTAGCTAACAAACTAAATGAATATTTTGCATCGACATTCACACATGAGGAGTTATTCAGCGAGGGGAATGCCAGAGGTGTATTCAACTCTAGCAGTAAGCTAGAGAATCTTGTAATAACTGAGAGCAAAGTGGAGGAGAAATTGTTGAAGATAAACACAAGAAAGGCACCTGGGGTGGATGGGATCTATCCAGTTATATTAAAGGAGGCAGCAAAGGAGGTAAGCAAACCCTTAGCCATAATTATGAGAGCTTCCTTGGACTCAGGGGAGGTACCCATTGACTGGAGATGTGCAAATGTGACCCCAATTCACAAAGGGGGATCAAAGGCTGACACAAGTAATTATAGACCTGTGAGTTTAACTTCTGTTCCCGGAAAATTAATGGAGGCACTGGTGAAAGAAGCACTGCAGGATCATCTAGACAAGACTTCAGTTATAGCTAGGACACAGCATGGTTTTGTTAAGGGGAAGTCTTGCCTGACCAATTTGATTGGATACTATGATGCAGTCACAAAAGAACTGGATGCAGGGAATAACTTTGATATTATATACTTGGATCTTAGAAAGGCTTTTGATACTGTTGCACATGGAAGACGGCTGCACAAATTGGAGCAGTGTGGCATTGGAGGCAAGTTGCTGCTATGGATAAAGGGGTGGTTGAGGGGGAGAAGACAGAGAGTGGTAATCAATGGACACTGCTCATCGTGGACTAATGTTATTAGTGGAGTCCCTCAGGGTTCAGTATTGGGGCCTTTATTGTTTTCTGTATTTATAAATGATATTGATGATGGTATATCAGGCTTAATGTCCAAGTTTGCAGACGATACGAAGGTTGGCAGGGTTGTCAAGGACACTACTGACACTATGCTGCTGCAACAGGATTTGGAAAGGTTGAGCAGATGGGCTTCGAGGTGGCAAATGAAGTTTAACATTGACAAATGTAAAGTACTACATATGGGAAACAGCAACCCCAGAGCAACGTATCAACTCTGTGGTACTACACTGACAGTGGTAGAGAATGAAAGGGACCTGGGGGTGGTGGTGCAGGCAGATATGAAGTTCTCTGAGCAGTGCAGACGAGCTGCAAGAGTAGCTCATGGTGTATTGTCAATGATATATAGGAATTTTTCTAGCAGGGATAAGGAGGTGATTATTCCCTTGTATAAGGCAATGGTCAGGCCACACCTAGAGTACTGTATACAGGCCTGGAGGCCTCATTTCAGGAAGGATGTAGAGCTGCTGGAACGAGTACAGAGAAGGGCAACTAGATTGGTGAATGGGACAAAGGGGTTCTCTTACGAAGAAAGGCTTAAGTTTTGCAAATTACAGTGTCTGGAAACTAGGCACCAGCGGGGTGATCTGATAGGTGTACAAAGCCTTGAATGGTTTGAGCATGCTCAATGCTGATGGGATTCTTCCTCTAGCTCAGAAAAATCACCTGAGAGGGCATAAATTCAAATTGAGGAAAGACAGATGTAGGATAGATGTGCGGAAATTTGCCTTTAGCCAGCGGGTGGTTGGTGGGTGGAACAGACTTCCATCCCTTGTCGTGGAAGTTGATAGCCTAAATAAGTTTAAGGCTCAGCTGGACAGGTATTTCGAACGAACAGAGGGGTGAAGTGGAAGTGGTTATTTTTATTTATTTATGTTACTTTTTTTTTTTTTTGGCTGATGCTGCATAAGCTTGCTTTCTTGCATCAAATGCCTCTACTAATGCTAATGATCCCATAATTTACCAATGGCCAATGTTTTAAATCTGTGGCAATTACTCTCACTCTCTCTCTCTCTCTCTCTCTCTCTCTCTCTCTCTCTCTCTCTCTCGGCAACTCAGAAATTTTTTTTGGCTGATACAGCAAAATCCTCAGGCTTCCTTGCACTATATGGCTAATAATAATTTATAATTTAATGGATTTGCTCTGACTACGAAATTTCCAGAGCTACCACAGTGCTTTACTAGCCATTGATGAGGCTATGCTGTGCCAAATTCTATCAATGAGCTAAGAGCCTTCTCCATCCAATCAGGAAAGTTAATATTCGACCATCTCATCCTCATGTGACCTTTCAACTCCATTCTAGTTTTTCATCATCTATATTCAAAGTAGCAGAAGAGAAGATCCAAAGAATAGCTGGTCTGAAATGTCTATTATTGGCCATATTTACATATATGTGCTACTGTCACACAGTGTTTGTCTTCTGCTATCACTCAGCATATAACAACTACTGTTCAAGAGAAATACCGAATATAACAACTACTATTCAACAAAAATACTGCTTGAGGTTTAGGCCTAAATGGATGTCAGATGAACTAATGAGACTCGTGGCACAGAAGAAAAATGCATTGGATGCATATCAATTATCAGGCGACAGAATTCTGCCTATAAGCTAATCTGTAACCAAGTCACAAAGGAGGTTAGGCATGGAAAGGCAGATTACAAGACATCTTCGGCAAAGAATAAGATCAAAGACTTCTTTACTTAAGTAAACTTTTGAAGGAAGGGGATGAATCAGATTGCTCCACTTGAGATCCCCAGATCGACTGTTGATGAACCTCCTCAGGCAGCTAACAAACTGAATGAGTATTTTGCATCTACGTTTACACATGAGAAATTCTGTAGAGAAGCGGAGGCCAGAAGTTTATCAAACTCTAACAGGGTGCTAAATGATTTTGTAATAACTAAGAAGAAAGTGAAATAGAAATTGTTGAAGGTAACCATAAGACACCTGCTGTGGATGGGATCTATCCAATTATATTAAGGGAGGCAGCAAAGGAAGTAAGCAAACCCTTAGCCATAATTATGAGATCATCATTGGATTCAGGGGAGGCCCTGCAGACTGGAGAAGTGCAAATGTATCGCCAATTCGCAAAGAGTGAAATGAGTAAATACAGACCTGTTAGTTTAACTTCTGTTCACTGGTTAAAGAAGCACTACAGGAACTTCTAGATAAGACTGCAGTTATAGTTTAGACAGAGCATGAGTTTCTTAAGGGGGGTATCTTGTCTGACCAATTTGATTGGAAACTACAGTATGGTCACAAAGGAACTGGATTCACAAAATGATTTTGCTGCTATACAAATTGGAGCAGTATGGCATTAAGGGAGAGTTGCTGCTATGAATAAAGGTATGGTTGAGTAGGAGAAGACAATGGTAATCAATGGATGCTGCTCTTTATGGACTAATGTTATTACTGGAGTCCCACAGGTTTCAGTGTTGGAACCATTGCGATTTTCTATATTTTTCAATGATACTGATGAAGGTAAAACAGGCTTAATGTCCAAGTTTGCAGATGATACAAAGGTTGGCAGGGTTGTTAATGACAGTAAGCTACTGCAACAGGATCTAGAAAAGTTGGGCAAATGGGCTGAGAAATGGCAGTTGAAGTTTAACATCGACAAATGCAAAGTACTGATATGGGTAGCAGTAACCCAGAGAAACGTACCAACTGTTTGGTACTACATTCAAGGTAGTGGAGAATGAAAAAGACCTATGGATAATTGTCCAATCAGATATGAAGTTTTCAGAGCAGTGCAGACATGCTACCAAAGCAACTCATGGGGTCTTGTCAATGATATACAGGAACTTTGCTAGCAGGGATTAGGATGTGATTATCCCTTTGTATAAGGCAATGGTCTTGAGTACTGCATACAGGTCTGGAAGCCTCATTTTAGGAAGGATGTAGAGCTGCTGGAACAAGTGCAGACATGCTACCAAAGCAACTCATGGGGTCTTGTCAATGATATACAGGAACTTTGCTAGCAGGGATTAGGATGTGATTATCCCTTTGTATAAGGCAATGGTCTTGAGTACTGCATACAGGTCTGGAAGCCTCATTTTAGGAAGGATTGTAGAGCTGCTGGAACAAGTACAATGAGATTAGTGAGGGGAAGGAGTGCTCTTACTAAGAAAGGCTAAAGTTCTGCAAATTGCAGCATCTGGAAACTAGGCACCTGCGAGGTGATTTGATTGAGGTATATAAGGTCTTGAATGGTTTGAGCAAGCTCAATGCTGATGGGTTTCTTCCTCTTGCTCAGATTATGCACTCAGGGGGCATAAATTCAAATTGAGGATAGTAGAATAGATGTGTGAAAATTTGCCTTTAGCCAGCAGGTGGCTGATTGCTGGAGCAAACTTCTATTTGTCACTGTAGAAGTTGATGGCTTAAGAATAGGATAAACTTTTGGAGCAAATGGATGGGAATTTTGGAGCTTTTGGAGCAAATGGATGGGTGAAATGGGAATTTTTTTTTTCCTGTTGATGCTCTACTCTACAAGTTTGCTTTCTTGCACATATGTCTCTACTAATGGTAACCATATTTCCAGCAGACAGATCTTCATCAAATTTTATGCTTGGGTCTTTATACAATTATATGCAATTACAGGCATACCTCGAATAACGAATAGGATGCGTTCCACGAAATTACTTCGTTAAGCGAAACTTCGTTTTCAGAGGTAAAAATACTATGGCCAGAATAGGGATACGTTCCTACGTAAAGAAAATGAAAAGCTTTTTTTTCGAACAAAGAAAAGTTTTATTAAATAAACAGTCAACTTACATACAAAGTGAAATCACATTTTAAAATATGAGTCTAAAGTTGATTATTTATGCTTTTTTTCTCTTTCATTTAACAATTGCCTATACGGAGTTATTGCATTTAACACTGATCGCTTAACAATAACACTTCTTCCTAAATCAGGATCATTTTCACTAAAAAAAATTTAAAACGTTTTCAATGTCATTTAAGCACCTTTTTAAATCTTTGGTTGCTAATACGTTTTCGGCAGGAACTTCTTTAACTTCGTCTTCATTATCTTTGTCTTCGTTGCTAACAAGGTTTTCTAAATCTTCCACTGAAAAACCATCATCTTCTGCATTCAATAAATTTCTAACATCCTCTTCATTGACATTTTCGAAACCTATTGATTGAGCCATCTGGATAACTTAATTTCTAATTTCTTGGATGTTATTTTCTTCTTCTAGTACAACTTCTGGCCATATTTTGCGCCAAACTCCATTTAAGCATTTCTTAGTGATTTCTTTCCAAGTACTATCAATGTTTTCAATTGCGTTTTTAATGGTGTAGTTTTTCCAAAAAGTTTTAACTGTCATTTCCTCTTTATCCTCTAGTTCAGTTAAACTGCTTAATGTTCAATTAAGCTTAATGCTCAATGTTTTCAATTGCGTTTTTAATGGTGTAGTTTTTCCAAAAAGTTTTAACTGTCATTTCCTCTTTATCCTCTAGTTCAGTTAAACTGCTTAATGTTCGACGCAGATAATAAGCTTTAAATGATGCTATTACTCCCTGATCCAATGGTTGAATCAGGGAAGTTGTGTTTGCTGGAAGAAACACAACTTTGACAGGAATGCATGTGTCCAACGTGTTAAGATCAGTAGGATGTCCCGGAGCACTGTCTAACAACAAAAGAGCTTTTTCTTCAAAGTTGTTTTTTTTTTTGACAATACTGTTTTACTTCAGGACAAAAGTGGTTAACAAACCAATCAGTAAATAACTCCTTGGTAACCCACGCTTTTCTATTTGCTTTCCATATTACAGGTAAATTCATTTTTATGTTACCTTTTAACGCCCTCGGATTTTCTGAATGGTAAACTAATAACAATTTTAATTTATAATTGCCAGAGGCATTTGATCCAAAGAGTAACGTTAAACGGTCTTTGGCTGCTTTGAACCCAGCAGCTGATTTTTCTTCAATAGAAATGAAGCTTTTTGTTGGTAGCCGTTTCCAGAACAAACTGCTTTTGTCAACATTGAACACCAAATTTGGAAAATTTTCACGTTCAATTATTTCTTTTAGTTTTTATGGAAACTTATTTGCAGCTTCTCCTGTTAATTTTACACTATGAATCCTGGCCCGTTTTTTAAATTTCTCGAACCAACCACGAGAAGCCCCAAAGGTTTCCGTAATTTCTTCAGTTTGTTTAGATTTCGGGTGATTAAACTGGATTATTTTTTTTATGTTAAATGGGGCTTGAAATTGGCAACTTCGTTATCAGAGGTAACGTTAACCGAGGTATGCCTGTATATACTGTTCCTTTAAACAATTCAAATCGCACTTTATACAATTATTTATCTTTTTCATACATACATGTTGCATAGACTTGTTGCTGACGCACTGGATGTTGAGGTGTACTAAAGAGGAAATTAATAGACATGGAACTTGATGCAGTGCACAGTGTAAGCTTTTGCTGTTACCAGTTTACTAAATATGTAAATCAATATTACTATTATCTGCTTATTATATTAATCACAGCAGAAATGAAAAATACATGTTAATTTTTAATTGTTATTAAAAGACAGGAAGTAGTAAGTATATTTATGTCTTGCATTTCAGTTTTTATTAAAAATCCATGAGGAAATAAGTAAAATATTACAAAACATTGAGTGAATATTGCATTGAAGTGAAAACAATTCTATATAATGAAAATTAATTGGTAACAAGATAATTATTTATTTTTCATTCCATTAATCATGGAAAATGAAAAAATGCAATTAATTTAAGAAATAAAAATTGAATACAAGTAAAATGTAATTTAAAATGTAAAATCTGTGTTTCTCACCTATCTGAACATCCTCTCACACTTAGCATTATTATGAAGGATTTTTGAAATGCAAAGCATGGATTTGTTATATTTCAAGTTTCCTTGTAGCAGATTTTGCTCTGTTCAGAAATAGCCAAAAAGCTTTGTTTATAACAATAGCCCTCATGCCTAGACTTGGCTGTCAAGAACATTTCCAAAGCTTTACTAGAAAGAGAAGAACTGAACTCAACTTTTATTTTCTCACTTGGCTGAATGAATCTCCACGATGCTATGAAGAATGGTTAAAATGCCAAGTGTGAATTGTTATATATGATGCTTCCTTGTCAGTTCCCTAACAAAGGACCACTGTATATATCAATTCTTTCATAATAGCATCTGGTAGGAACTTACACTGAAAGCAACAAAAGGATGCTGCAAAAATCTAATGCTTTATCTTTATACTTAATGACACCATGAAGTACTACGCACATGTCCACAAAAAAAAAAAAAAGAAAAAATTTCTTACAATACAGCTTAGAAGTAGGCAAAATTTGGTTTAGTAGCCGTTGTGTTATAAAACAACCAATCAACAAAAAATTCCAAATTTGAAAATGATGTACTGCAAATTGATGAAATTTGTCATATCTTGGGTGTCTCCTTCGTGGCAGCCAGCGCTTGCACAAATAGCAGTCATTTTTCAATGGAAACCTGTGCAACACATTGTCATCATCATCACCACCAGCCAATTTCAATCCACTGCAGGATGAAGGCCTCTCCAGCAACTTTCCAATTCCTTCTGTTTTGTGCAAATGGCCACCCACAAACCTGTGAATTTCATTTGTCTATCTCTGCTGTTGTCTTCCAGGTTTTCTTTTAGCTGCCTCTTGGATACTGTTCTGTTATTTTCTTAGTCCAACTGTCATCATATCCTCAAAACGGTGTCCTGCCAAAGTCCATTTCAGTTCTTTAGTTTTGATAAGAATGTCCTTTACTTGAGTTTGCTGCCTAATCCATGTGTTTCTCTTCTTATCTAACAGTCTGATTCCTAATATAATTTGTTCCATTCTTCGCTGTGTAGTTCTCAGCTTCTCTTCCATTCTTTTGGTGAGTGCCCACGTTCCACTTCCATAAGTCATGGTTGGGAGTATACATTGGTTCATTATTTCACATTTCAGACAAATTGGGATGTTGCTCCTCAGTATGTAAACTATTCTCTGAATGCTATCCATCCAAAATTTATTCTTCACTTGACTTCCAGCCATTTATCATTATTATAGCTAATGACTTGTCCCAGATAAGTATATGAATCCATCTTTTCAATTACTGCTCCTTCATTGATTATATCCCTTTTTGTGGTATACTTGTTCATCATTACTTTTGTTTTAGCCATATTCAGCTTTAGTCGAAATCCTTACTAACTCTGCATAACTGATTAAGATTTTCCTCTAATTCTTTGAGATCATAAAGTCATCTGAAAATCATAAATGGTTTAGGTACTCTCCATTCACACTGATTCCTTTCTGAAACCAGTAATCTTCTGAAAGCATCTTCAAGTGGAGCAGTAAACAACTTGGAAGATATTGTGTCTCCTTGTCAAACTCCTTTCTCAATTTTAAATTTGCTACTGTCTTTGTCTAGTCTAGTCTAGATTTCTCATAAATTTTCTTCAAAATCAATGTATGGGGTATCTATGCCTTGTCTTTCCTGTGCCCAAAAAATTGCCTTATGTTGCATAGAATCAAATGGCTTTTCATAATCCACAAATGCCAGGCATAATGGTTTTTTATATTCATTTGCTTTCTCCATTAGCTGTGATATTACATGAAGGTGATCCATAGTTGAGAATCCTGTCCTAAAGCCAGCTTGCTCTTTCGGTTGATTCTCATCAAGTATTCTTTCTAATCTGTTAGTAATGACTCTTGTGAACAACTTGTAGATGTGGGATAACAAGCTAATTGGTCTATAATTTCCAATTTCTGATTTATCTCCTTTCTTATGCAGCAAAACTATGATTGCATTATTCCACCCCTTAGGCATACCACCTTTTATAATGCATTTTGTGAAGAGTCATGCCAGTTTTTCTGTCATGTCTCTTCCTCCCAATTTTAATAACTCTACAGTAACTTCCTCTTCTCCGGGAGCTTTCTGATTCTCCATTTTCTTCAACGAATGTCCTACCTCATCAGGAAGATATCGGGTATGCTGTATGTGTTACTAATTTACAATCCATCTTCCCCACTGCTGGCATCATTCCCTCGGTAACCTTGTATAATTCTCTATAGTAGAAAAACTTTATTGCATACAAAAAAGGCACACACCGTACACAAATTGTACAAATTGTAATCAAATTGTAGCAGGGTGCTTAATGATCTTGTAATAACTGAGAGCAAAGTGGAAGAGAAATTGTTGAAGTTAAACGTAAGAAAAGCACCTGGGGTGGATGGGATCTATCCAGTTATATTAAAGGAGGCGGCAAAGCAACTAAGCAAACCCTTAGCCATAATTATGAGAGCATCCTTGGACTCAGGGGAGGTTCCCACGGACTGGAGATGTGCAAATGTATCCCCAATTCACAAAGGGGGATCGAAGGGTGACACGAGTAATTACAGACCAGTTAGTTTAACTTCTGTTCCGGGTAAAATAATGGAGTCGCTGGTTAAAGATGCATTGCAGGATCATCTAGACAAGACTGCAGCAATAATTCAGACACAGCATGGGTTTGTTAAGGGAAAGTCTTGTCTGACAAATTTGATAGGATATTATGATGTGGTTACAAAGGAACTGGATGCAAAAAATAATTTTGATATCATATATTTGGATTTCAGGAAAGCTTTTGACACTGTTGCGCATGGAAGACTATTGTACAAATTGGAGCAGAATGGTATTAAGGGTAAGTTGCTACAATGGATAAAAGGATGGTTAAGTGCGAGAAGACAGAGGGTGGTAATCAATGGGTGCTGCTCTTCTTGGACTAATGTTATTAGTGGAGTCCCACAGGGTTCGGTGTTAGGTCCACTGTTGTTTTGTATATTTATCAATGATATTGATGAAGGTATATTAGGCTTCATGTCGAAGTTTGCAGATGATACAAAGGTTGGCAGGGTTGTTAATGACAGTAATGGCAGTGTGCTACTGCAACAGGATCTAGATAATTTGGGCAGATGGGCTAAGAAGTGGCAACTGAAGTTTAACCTTGACAAATGCAAAGTACTGCATATGGGTAGAAGTAACCCCAGAGAAACGTACCAACTGTGTGGTACTACACTTAAGGTGGTAGAAAATGAAAAAGACCTGGGAGTAATTGTGCAGTCAGATATGAAGTTCTCTGAGCAATGTAGACAGGCTGCCAGGGCAGGTCATGGGGTTTTGTCAATGATATATAGGAATTTTGCTAGCAGGGAAAAGGAGGTGATTATCCCTCTGTATAAGGCAATGGTCAGGCCACGCCTTGAGTACTGCGTACAGGTCTGGAGGCCTCATTTTAGGAAGGATGTAGATTTACTTGAGCGTGTACAGAGAAGGGCAACAAGATTGGTGAGGGGAATGAAGGGATCCTCTTACCAAGAGAGGCTTAAGTTCTGCAAATTGCAGTGGCTGGAGACTAGGCACCTGCGCGGTGATCTGATTGAGGTATATAAGGCCTTGAACGGGTTGAGCACGCTGAATTCTGATGGGATCCTTCCACTTGTTCAGATTACGAACCTAAGGGGGCATAAATTCAAATTAAGAAAAGACAGATGCAGAATAGATGTGCGGAAATTTGCCTTTAGCCAGCGGGTGGTTAATTGCTGGAACAAACTTCCATCTGTCGTTGTGGAAGTTGATAGGTTGAATAAATTTAAGGAGGAACTGGACAGGCATTTGGAGGGAATGGTGTGATTTTTTTTTTTTGGCTGATGCTGCATAAGCTCATACATTTGCTTTCTTGCATCACATGCCACTACTACTACTACTACAATACCCTTCACGGCTACAAGCCAGTAGTCTTCTGCTATTTGAATTATGCCTTCTCTGTTGTTTATAAGTACACCATCGCTATTCTTCAGTTTCAGTATCATTTGTCTTTCTGTATTACTGCTCACGGCTGCTGATTTAAATCCTATGTTTTCCCTTAATGCTTTTTCTACTTTTCTTGTGTTAAATCTTCTTATGTCCTCTCAGTCTCTTTCTAAAGGCTTTGCATAACTCAGTATACTCAATTTTGTCCTTGTCAGTGTTAATCTTGCTCTTCATTTGTCGTCTTTAGTTCATCATCTTGACTAATTTTTTCATCTTGGATTTATTTTTACCTATAGGTTTCTCATGCTTTATCACTTTCAGAAAGCTGTATTCCTCATTGATACCTTGGTCCTGAAAGGTCTGCAGAAGCTCAAACTTATGTTCCAGTACATACTGCTTTTTCTCCTCGTCCGTTATATCAAAAAAACTTTGTATTAATTACTCAAGTCAGTTTTTCCTTTCTTTTCTTTGTGTGCATCTTACCTTTCTGTGGTGCACTTCCAACATTTCCCTTGTTTACTATGGTAACATCATTCATATATCTTCTGTTAGTGAGGATGAAGTAGATTTTATTAGTTGTTAATCCATTTGGGCTCTTCCATGTCCACTTTCTGTTCACCCTTTTCTTAAAAAAAGGGTTCATTACTGACATTCCTCGAGATTCTACAAATTCCACAATTCTTTCACCAATTCCAAAAATTTGTGCTGTTTTGTCTCTTTCCAACCTTAGCATTAAAGTCCCCCATAATAATGGCGTAGTGAGTTTTCTCTTCATCTAGAAGTCTCTCAATTTTGGTGTACATTTCTTCAACTTCATCTTGGCTTGATGTTGGTGCATAAATCATTATAACCTTTAGTTTGTACCTCTTAGAAATTCTGGGTAGCCTTGACACCCTTGGTGGTGTATTTTTGACTTCCAAAATGTTGTTATTTATATCTTTATGGAACAGAAAGCCAACTCCACTTTCACTCTTTCCATTGATGTACAGCAGTGTTCCTCAACCATTTTTTTAAATATAATCCCCTAAAGGACTTTTTTAGACATTTTTTTTTTTTTCCTAATCAGCCCCCCATGAAATTTTAAAGAAAATACTTTATACTTACTCTTTAATTAATGGGATCCCCGAGCCTGGTGCTTCTTGGCTAAAGGTTCAATATTCAGTATGATCTTAGTAAGTTTAATTTTAATGTCTCCCCTTGAACATATATCAATTCTGTTTCTTTCCTTTGTTAACATTTTATTTACTGAACTAAAACAACTTTCAACCATATAAGACATTGGAAAACAAAGAAGTACTTTGTCCATTTCAAACCACATTGTTGGATAAAGAAAGTTTAATTGTTTTTGATCCCACAACTCAGCCATTCAACCTTTTTTCGAATTTATATTTGCATGAGTTCTTGAATTTCTTCATTAGCAGACCCGGCATTGCATCCAATTGTATCTAACATCCATGGCTTCACTTCAAAAGAAAATAAATCTGAAAATCTATTTTTCATGTCACCTTTTAAAGAACACAAATGATCTGAATAATTTTTAAGATCATTCTCGGTGAGAGATTCATTGATTTCAGCTAACTCTTCATACCATGAAATTGTTTTCTCATTAAAATTGATTTCAAATATTTCCAATTTTTCAGTGAAGGCTTTTAATGTCAAAGTTTGCAGATGATACAATGATTATTAACAACTCTGCCAACCTTTGTATCATCTGCAAACTTTGACATTAAGCATGAAGGTATATCAAGCTTAATGCCAAAGTTTGCAGATGATACAAAGGTTGGCAGGGTTGTTAATAACAGTAATGACAGTATGCTGCTGCAACAGGATCTGGAAAAGTTGGGTAGATGGGCTGAGAAGCGGCAACTGAAGTTTAACATTGACAAATGCAAAGTACTGCATATGGGTAGCAGTTACCCCAGAGAAATGTACCAGCTATGTGTTGTTACACTCAGGGTAGTGGAGAATGAAAGAGACCTGGGAGTAATTGTGCAGTGAGATATGAAGTTTTCTGAGCAGTGTAGACATGTGCCGGAGTAGATCATGGGGTCTTGTCAATGATATACAGGAATTTTGCCAGCAGGAATAAGGAGGTGATTATCCCCTTGTATAAGGCAATGGTCAGGCCACATCTTGAGTACTGTGTACAGGTCTGGAAGGCTGTTTTTAGGAAGGATGTAGAGTTGCTAAAACGTGTAGAGAGAAGGGCAACAACACTGGTGAAGGGAACAAAGGGGTGCTCTTATGATGAAAGGCTTAAGTTCTGCAAATTGCAGCTTCTGGAGAATAGGCACCTGTGAGGCGATCTGATTGAGGTGTATAAGGCCTTGAATGGATTGAGCAGGCTCAGTGCTGATGGGATTCTTCCTCTTACTCAGATTACAAACCTGAGGGGACATAGATTCAAACTGAGGAAAGACAGTTGTAGAACAGATGTGTGGAAGTTTGTCTTTAGTCAGCAGGTAATTGATTGCTGGAACAAACTTACATCTATTGTTGTGGAAGTTGATAGCTTCAAGAAATTCAAGGCAGAACTAGACAAGCATTTGGCATGAATGGATCAGTGAAATGGGAATTTTTTTTTTTTTTTTTGGCTGAGGCTTAAGCTTGCTTTCTTGCATCATATGCCTCTACTAATGCACGTTAGTTGTCTATCAACGTAATTAATTTCCCATGAAGATGAAGTGATACTTCATTAAGTTTTATATGGCTTAGATTAGTTGTTTTTATGTTTGCTGATCTCCTTTGATAAATCTGTCTCCTCTTCACTTTCTAAAAAACTAATTATCATATCAAAAAGATTTAAAAATCTTGTTAGACAGTTTCCTTTAAAAACCATCTGACTTCTGTATGTAAAAGAAACCTCACATACTGTTCTTCATTTTCAACAAAATTTTTTTTGAAAAGGCGATTATATTTGCTATACGACTATTTTATTGATGATTTTAATAACTATATTGAGAGAATGATAAAGAACTGGACTAATATTTTTTGATGCTGGTGCACAGTATAATGTGTATTGAAGGAACTTTGGGATATATTTCCTTTAGGTGGGCTATAAAACCTTTGTCTTCCAACCATGGAGGTAGTGGCACAGGATGGCAAATTTTCCAATGGCACTTGTTTTTCATCAAACCATGTTTTTACAGCAGCAAAAGTGGATGCTCCAGTACATTTTTTTTTTTTTTTTTTATTAGCAAGCAGCCCCTAGTCAGAAACTAGCAACTCCACTATATACATATCTATTATATACTTTTTTTTTTTTTTTTTTATGAGAACCCCAAACACGAGAGGTATTAGAACCTATAGTACTTAGTACTGTGCTTGGGTTTGAGGTTAAGAAGAAGAAAGAAGATATTTGTTGACATTGGACTTAAACTTCTGTAGATTGTAATTTTCAGGAAATACGTATGAAGGAAGGTTGTTCCAGAAAACGGCAGTTGAATGAATAAATGAGGAAGATGAAAAGTTGGTTCTGTGGGTTTGAAGTTGGACAGTAAATGGATGTTGGCTGGTGGCGGCACGTGTTCGGACTGTTTTGAAAGAGAGAGCAGGAATTATAGAAGCCAATTCAGAAGAACAGTGCCCATGGAAGTATATGTAGAAGAGGCATGCAGCAGAAACAGTGCGTCTACGAGAAAGCGAGTGGAGAGACTCTGTTAGAGATGAATCATTAATTAACCTAACTGCCCTCTTCTGAATGGAATCAAGAAGCCGGAGAGAGGTTTTGGGGGCACCACCCCAGATATGGGAACAATATTCCATGGCAGGGCGAATTTGCGATTTATACAGAGTGAGAAGCTGTTTGGAAGAAAAGTAACGCCGAGAGCGAAAGAGAAAACCAAGTTTTTTAGATGCAGAGGAAGCAATATTTGTAATGTGCTTGTGCCAAGAGAGATTAGAAGTCAGCGTAATCCCCAAAAGAGATATATCATTTTGCCTAGAAATCGGAGTGTCACTAAAGATAAGCATAGGAGTAGAAGAATCCTTTTTGCGGGATATAAGACAAGACTGAGTTTTAGAAGGGTTGAAATCAACTAAGTTGTCTTTGCCCCACTGGAGAATTACCTGAAGATCGGCATTTAAGGAATTGGTAGCAGATTTTCGAGAAGTTGAAGCTGATTGAGCAGGACAAGGTTTCTCAAAATGGAAAGTTGAATGCAATGTGCTATCATCGGCAAAACTATGGATAGGATTTCCAGTCAATGGAAGAGGGTCATTGATATACAAGAGGAAAAGAGTGGGGGAAAGAACTGAACCTTGGGGGACACCGGCATTAGTGGAGAAGTTAGAAGACAGAGAGCCATCTACCATCACCCTCAGTGAGCAATCAGAGAGAAAACTGGATAACCAATTACTAAAAACAGTTGGCAAACCATAAGATGGAAGCTTGTTTAGAAGACCTTTATGCCAAACACGATCAAAAGCCTTTGAGATGTCAAGAGCAACTACTTGTGTTTCACCGAACCTTTCCATTGAATTAGTCCATAAATGGTTAACATAAGCCAGAATATCTCCAGTGGATCGACACTGATGGAATCCATACTGGTGATCGTTGATCAGACGGAAGGTTTCTAGGTAGTTTAAGAGTTGGCAGTTAATTGATTTCTCCATTACTTTAGAAAGAGTAGAAGTAATTGCAATGGGACGATAATTGGATGGGAGGGATTTGTCACCCTTTTTAGGAACTGGCTGGATATGAGCAAATTTCCAAGCAGAAGGAAAAACACCTTTGGAATAAGAAAGTGAAAAAAGGCGGCAAAGAATAGGAGTAAGTTCAGGAGCACAGGTTTTGAGAACAAGTGGAGAAATACCATCAGGACCTGGAGCTTTCTTAGCATCAAGATTCATCAAAATCCTTCTGATATCCTTTTGACGGAAGACCACAGGAGGCATTGAATGGAGCGTGTTGGGAATGGTGGGAGGTGTTTTACCAAGATCATTAATACATGAGCTGGAAGAAAAATGGGATGCTAGCAGGTCAGCTTTATCCTTGGCTGAAGTGGCACACAGAACCATCTGGTTTGGACAGAGGTGGGAGCAAAGATGGGCAAAAGTTGCGGCCAATAGCTTTGGCAAGAGACCAGAATGCTCGGCTACCATTAGGGCAAGAAGCAAGTTTTCTACTCTTAGCCTGTTCAAACTCTAGTTTGGACTGGTTAATAACTGCTTTGCAACTGTTGCGAGCTTTGGTGTAGGCAGAAAATGAAACTGAAGAATTAGAAACAAGCCAATTACGATATGCAACATTCTTCTCTTGGACAGCCTTAGCACATTTATTGGAAAACCAAGGTTTAGATAAAGGACGAGATTTTAAAGTGGAGTGTGGGATAAAGGATTCCATTCCTGCAAGAATAATTTCACTGACACGATCTGAGCAAACGTTGACATCAGAACTTTTGAAACAGTAATCCGACCAAGGAAAAGAAGAAAAGAAGTCTCGCAGGTCATCCCATTTCGCATTCTTGTAATGCCAAACAACACGTGGTTGGGAATAGCCATGAGATAAAGGTTCCATTGGAGAAGAGACAATCACCAAGTTGTGATCTGAAGTGCCTAAAGGACCTCTCACTTCGACCGTGTACTTAGGTTTGTTTGTGAGAAAAAGATCAAGCGTATTGGCTGTATGATTAGGATTGTCCGGTATTCTTGTAGGTAAATGAACAATCTGTGCTAGGTCATTAGTAATTGCAAAAGCCTCAGCATCTCGACCTGCTGGGTCGGTGTGACTAGAAAACGGAAGCCAGCTGGAGTTGTGAACATTAAAATCACCAAGGAAAATTACTTCACTGTTAGGAAAGTTGGACTGGAGAAAGTCAAGTTGCAAAGAGAGGAAGTCAAAGAGCTCCAAGTGATTAGTGGAGTTGGGAGAACGGTAGAGACTACAGATGAATTTGACACAATGAGGTAGAGAGATTTTAAGCCAGAGAAGATCAAAGAGAGGAGATTCCAAATTGCCAAGTCTCTGACAGGGAATATCAGAACGGACATATGCACAAGTACCACCTTTGAGGCGAAAGGAATCATACAGCGAATAATTTGGGCATCTGAGATGAGCAGTAGATGAATCAACCGATATCTGAGATTCTGTCAGAAAAAGTACATGGGGTTTGGCAGACTGCAAGTGGAAATGGACATCGTTGAGATTAGAATTGAGACCACGTATATACACATTCATATGATATACAGAAATATAAATCAAATATAAATTGTGGCACAAGAAACCACAGGACATGCACATGGCACAATGAGCCATATGACATCATTAACTACCAGGTCAATTACACTGTTTATTTCAGCATATTTTTAACTGTTACACAGAATTCATATCAACAGTCCATAAGCCTTCTACTGTTCTTTCCTCAAGTTCAAGCAGGACTATTCTTCTCTGGAATAATTTCTTGGAAAATTTTTGAAAAGCCTGGAAATCTTCCTTAGTCTTAATTAATTGTGCCTCATCGCCCTCAGTCAGATAAGCAAGATTGGGACTAGCAAATAAAAATTCATTTCTGAGATCCAAGTACTCAGGACAATAATATAAAACATGAATGTCTCTAGAACTGTGCAGTGACACTGCGACCTTTCCGAAACACTCAGTTGATTCAGCTTTTCTAAAAATGAGCCATGACTGGTTAATAAAAACAGTTTGTAGATTAGGCACAAACCATTTTTCTGGTGGAACATCAATAACAGAGGGAAAGAACCTGCAAGTTATTTCACCTTTATTTGAGTTAGCCCATCTATGATTTCAAAGAGTCATTAAGATATCTAAGATTTGCTTGGCCTCAATTCTTAGGATCATTAACCAAATCCAACTCAAGATCATGAATCATAAAAGGAGTTCGATGCCGAATGTTGAAAATCATTACTCTGTAAATCAGAAAGAGGCCAATTAGCAATGTTTCGTTGTGACAATCTGTAGCATATCAGTGGAGACAGTTCTATAAACTAGAGCCATCTTCAGGAGCATCATCCTCTGAATGGAATACAGTTTTCTTATACAATTTTTTAAGGTTAACACAGTCTATCCAAGCTTAGATACCATAAAAAACAATAGGAAGGAAAACAGTCATAAAAAAGAGATAGTGCCCTACTTCTAATACCCCATTCCTTCCTAATCAGATAGAAAATTTATATGGGTGTCAAATCTAAGACCTCTGTCAATGAAGACTTCAAGATATTTAATATTCTTAACAGACTTTAAACTTCACAACCAATCAGCCCGTGAAGTTCTCTACGAACAAGCAGATTCCCTTTTAGCAATAATATTTTTGTTTATGACTTGGATATTGTTAATTTATGGAAGTTAAACCAAGCATTCAAATCTTTTATTTCATTAAATCGTTGTTCAATTAGTAGCCTTCAACTAAGATTACCAGGTCATCCACATATACAATCATATGAACATGACTATATTCCTTTCGTAACCAATCCTCTAATACTAATTTAGACTAAGATGCATTTACGGCTAAAGCCTCAAGCTGCGAGCAAATTTAGACTATGTGTGTATATATTAAGTGCAATAGCATCATTAACCTATCTGAGAATAAGTAACAGTCTTCTCCTTAGGTGAAGCGTTACTTATTCGAAGTAGTGCAATATCATGGCAACTCGTGAAGGTATTCACAATATGAGATATAACTTAAAACGATGCCACCTTATAAATATTCTGTTTATTCAGAAATGGCTGTGTATTAATGATGCTATTGCACTTAATATATACATAGTCTAAATTTGCTCGCAGCTTGAGGCTTTAGCCCTAAATGCATCTTAATATTTGATATGTTTACCAGCTTTATCAGAAAGTCTCCTTTTTAAGTGATCTAAAAGTCTTGGTTTCATAGCCTCATTTGAAAAAGAACTATTACATATATTTTAACCCCAGGTAAAAATTTGTCACCCCTGGGTCACACGCCCCTCCCTCTCTCTCTCTCTCTCCCCCCCTCCTCTTCCTGGGTAATTTAGAAAATTTGGCTAGTGTAGCATAAGCCTCAGGCTTCCTTGCACCATATGGCTAATAATAATAATAATATAAGACACAGGCTGTCTTGAGTCGAATGTGCTTTCAATAAAACCATAAGCTATATGTTCATCCAGATACTGCTGACACTTTTTCTTTTCAGCAATTGACATTTGGGTGGAATAACTACAAATAAAACAAGCTGTTTTTTATTTAACTACCATAGCCCATGTCACTTACAAAAGCATTGTGGATCAAAATAAACATTCCACAAGGAAACAATAAATTAATACTAATTGTCACTTACAAAGTAGAAACAATAGACAAACATTTCCTCATATATTGACCAATGAAACAAAAAAATAAACCATGCCCACCATGCCACCGCCAAGGTCGCAGCTGTTGGGAAGGGTTGCAGACAAATGCCAAGGTTTGCTGAGACATTACCTCTGAAAGCACTTAGACATTTAATGCCTATTAAAAGCAAAGGTGGTTTTAATTAAATCAAGCCACTATCTTCCTTTTATCAAAACTTCTCACTCACTCCTAATATAATATACCTATATGTTAAAAATTGGTTCTCAAGGGAAAATAAAACCCAATAAGAGAAATTAAACATTAAATAATAAGATGTGGGTGGTAGGGTTGAACTTTGAAGGGCCACAAACCATTGTAATACTCAATTTTTTGCCCCCCAAACCAATTTTCACCCCTGTGGGGCAATATTTTCCCCCTTGAGAACACCTGATATACAGCATAGCCATGTGCAAAACTGATTTACTTCCTCAGTGAACAAAAAAAATCTTGTTTCAGATGTTCCACAATCTTGGCAGTAGGAATACTTATGACTAAGTGAGAATCATCCTGGTTAATTTTATATGGTAATCAACTTCCAAAATGGAAGTGGAAAATTTAAAAACTGATGATATAATTAACTGTCATAACATTCTTCAGCATGTCTAGGAGCAGACCTTAGCATGTGGATGCAACTTACATTGGATTGAAGAACTATGTTGAAATTGTAAAACATTGCACAGCACTTAAAAGAAAAAACAAATCGCTTCAATCCAGGCAAAAGAGATGAACACAATTTTCACACGAATATAACATGCTCAGAGTTATTCAGCCTTGCTTTTACCAGAAATTTAGGATTCAGTTCTTTTTCTTGCAGAGGTCATTAATAATGTCTTCTTTCAAAGCTTCTTTTGGATCATAAACTGGATTTGGATATGGGTCAGTGTTATTCAGTAGTGATCATTTGTACTTTTCAAGTTAACTGTGAAAAGTGCTCACACTGCTTTTCTCACTACTTCTAACATCTTTAAATAGACACTTGAGGATTCTACAGTTATACCAATCTAGTTAAACATTTATCCAAAGATTATCCAAACTAATGTGTACATATATGCATATAGTTGTTAGCTTCGATAGATTCAAGGCAGAACTAGACAAACATTTGGAGTGAGTGGATGGGTGAAATTAGATTTTTTTTTTTTTTGCCCGATTAGCTTGCATCATGTGCCTTTACTAATGCTAATATAATATTTTTGAAACCTGAAGGATTGCAACAATGAGAAAGGGATTTCCCAAAATCTATTAATGTGATGACAGAAGATAGTCATCACATTAATAGATTTTGGGATGATATTAATGTGATGACAGAAGATAGAACAGCTTGAACACCAATAGGTGTTCAAGCTGTTCTTTTTTGATACCCTTGCTATTCCAGTTTTAAGACTTAACATTAACGGGTTCATTATCAACATTAAGTGCAAGTCAGGTTTTTAAAGAAATTCTATGTTTTCAGGTTGTTCAGAAGAAAATGCCCATGTTATACCCTGCAGATATACCTTCCTGTGCTAGCACCGAGAACAAGCTGCTTTCAATTTCATATATATATATATTTTTTTAATTAAAAAAGGTTAGCACAGGGATAAAACTTGGAATCACCTCGATTACTACCACCAGTAACAATCAAAAACTGGCACATTCTCAGAAGCATCAATCATCACATCTTCTCTGCATATCTGTGTAATATCAGTAACAATGCCTGCTGTTTTTGTTCTGCCAGAACTGTACTTTTTTTTTTTTTTTTTTTGATATTTCACTATTGGGAAACATTCCTGAACAATTGTCTATTATTAGTGGTACATGATGCAAAGAAGCAAGCTTATAAAGCATCAGCCAAAAAAAACCTCCCTTGAACATAACTTGTTCACTTCCTACAATAATTTGTCTAGTTATGCCTTGATTTTCTTCAAATTTCCCACCTCCACAAGGTCAGATGGAAGTCTGTTCCAACAATCAATCACCTGCTGGCTGAAAGCAAACCTCCTCACATCTGTCTTGAAACCATCCTTCAACAATTTGAATTTATACCCTCCTCATGTGTGTAATTTGAGCAAGAATTCCATCAGCTTGCTCAATCCATTTAAAGCCTTAAGAACCTCAATCAGGTCACCCCACAGGTGCTTAGTCCTAATATGCTGCAATTTGCAGAACTGAAGTCTGTCATGGTAAGACCATCCCCTTCCCTTCACCAATCTCATTGTCCTTCTCTCCACCCATTCCAGATCTACATCCTTCCTAAAATGAGGCCTCCAGACCTGTATGCTGTACTCAAGATGTGGCCTAACCATTGCCTTATCCAACAGGATAATCACTTCGGGAACTCGTTTTCCGATTTTAAAACAGCGGAATATGGTGGTTAAACACCCTACCTAAGCTACCCCCCCCCACAAAACTCGACCGTACAATCACTCCGTTCTACTACCACTCCCACTGCGTGGAGACAAGGGGTACCAAATAAAATATTTAAGCCTTGGGGAGGAAATTTTTTTTCATTCATTTTAAACCTGAATAGAGAGCTCTGTCTTGAATTTCAGACGTTTCGTGTATCTTCTTGTACCATTTATTCAATGAAAGAATTGCTGACCTTATTACATATGAATTTCGCACGCTTAAAAGGACAACAATTCAGTCACTGAAGAAGTCATACCACGAAACGTCTGAAATTAAGAGCAGATTTCAGTCTGCATTTGTAGGGTGCAGTGCTTAGACTTTCACTATTCTCCAAAATACAGTAAACCCCCGATATTCGCGGGGGTTACGTTCCTGAGAAATGTCGCGAATACCGAAAACGCGAATAGTGAGTTATGGCTCCCATAGTAATAAAGGGGTTCCGTTCCAAAGTATAAAATATATAAGAAAAACTGGTCTAAAATTTTGTCTATGCATGTATTATATGTACCTTCATAATATGGCTATGTACATAAACAGTACATAGTGAAATGCAAGCATATGGCATCGAAATGAAAATAAGAAACAATTTAATATTAAATGTAATGTTTATTAGAAATTTCAAACAAATCTTTCAAACCAGCGCCTTTGCTAGCAAAAAAACTTATCCCGCCAGTGCTATCACCAGTTTCGCTAAAGTGTTGATAAAGGAGTTTTGCTTTTTCATCGAATGATGAGTGAACTTAACGGAATTTTATTTTGAGTTCGGCCTTCTATCCATAGATTTAAAGTTTTTTCCATTTTTTTCTAATTTAACATCACGAGTTACAGAGCAAATTTTTAAGCAATTAGCGCGTTTTCACGGACACTACGGCCGATTTTTTGATTGATCGTACCGTTGACTCTGATTTTATAATGTTTTACCACTGAGGAGACACTTTCACCATTAGAAATTTTGTCTAATAACTCAATTTTATTCGCTAATGTCATCACCTTCTTTGATATTTTAACATTTCCCTTATTATTCGTAGCCATATTTTTGTACGGGTCAGAAAGAACTTGTCCAAATAAAGTCACTTTCTTCCGTTAACACACTCGAAAAAGTCTGTTTTACACCGCAAAACGGGAGATTTATCACTTTTGTAAGCATATCAATTTATAAATTTATTCAATTTATAAGCATATAAATTAAAAGCAAACGACGAAACCTTCCATGACAAGCGCATAACACATACTGAACAAGGATTAGCAAGAAACACCCACGCTCGCGATTTTGTCCCCACCCACTGAGCACTAATTTTAGCCACGTCCATGGTTTTTTATGGCGGAAAATATTCACGGCGCTTTAAAATTCACATTTTTTTTAGGTTTCATTTTATATTAAATCAGCGATCGCGAATACGCGAAACCGCGAATAGCGGGGGTTTACTGTAATTGCATTGCATTTTATTATAGTGAAAATGCAGGACTATTTGTAAGTCAAACGGCACAGTAAAGATTTATAAAAAGCGTAAACGTCAAATGATGGATGGGCAATTCTCATTAGTCAGTATGCAAGAATTTTCTTTTTTCTCTTTAATATTGTGAGAATGTACAATTAATTCTATGAACGCTAGTCCAAATTACTCAGTAAATGTATTCAAAGAATGCATACATTATATATACTCACCTATATAAATCATATCCAGCGGCGCGCGATGAACCTTTCGTTGGAATATATGCATTATCGGAAAGCTTACATACACTCAATACTGAATTAGAATGTAATGGCATTCTTACGTTATTGCTTTCACTACTATTATCTTTTGCAAAATTGTGCTTAAGAGCACAACAGAAACAACTTGCAAACAGGCAACGTTTCGCGCGCAAATACGTCATCAAATATAACTGGACCAATAAGGCGTCGGCAACAGTTCTTTTTTTGGGGGAATGGGGGACACAAACACTGGTTACACGCCTAGCACAGAAACTTATTCGAATTACTTACACTAGTCAGCATATAGCATTAAATTATACTGATAACTATTTCTTTATAGTTAATGCCAGTTTTCCTATTCATTGCAACCACATACTAAATTACTCCACGGTTGCAACCGATGGAATTGCCAATCTGATTATAAAAAGGTGGATCTGAAAATCAATAAAATTTTAGAAATTTCATGTAAAAGCTATTAATAACATGTATATATATATATATATATTTTTTTTTTTTTTAATTTAAAACATTTTATTTTTCAAGGTGTGCTAACCCAACTCACATGCACCCACGTTTATTGCTTTCTAGCACCGCGAGGGCCTCTATCGAATCGCTTTACTTCCACAATTATAGCAGAATCCTGAGTTCGAATGCCATAAACAAGGCCGTGCAAAAGAGAGAATTTTCACCGGGCCACGACACAGAAGGAACCCCAAAATGTTTCTTAAATGGTTATAACATAGCCAGAGGCGGATTTAAAATGAAGCCAGGGAAGCCTAAGAGTCAGGACCCATCACTTTCGAGGGCCCCTTTCAAGGCCCTGAGAGGGACTCTAGCAACCCCAGGGTATGGGTGAGTATGGGCTTGGCACACCCAGGGTCCTGAGCTGAATATCACCATTCTCCTCTTTCTTGGTGATTCCTCTCTCTCTCTCTCTCTCTCTCTCTCTCTCTCTCTCTCTCTCTCTCTCTCTCTCTCTCTCTCTCTCACTCACTCACTCACTCACTCTGGGTAACTCGGGAATTTGTTTAGCTGGTGCATAAGCCTCAGGCTTCTTGCACCATATGGCTAATAATAATAATAATAATAATAATAATAATATGCTCACATGGTCATATAGTTTTGTAAAATTTGCAAAAAAAAAAAAAGTAAGAAATTTTAACCATATTCAGTTATTAAGACCACTGTCTCTTTCCACTCCGACTTCCCCTCATGTCGGGTGGCGTTAAAGTGGGCGTGGGAATTTTTGGGATCTGGCTAAGGGGAAATTGAGTGCAATATACAGTACAGTATTTATGTAGCTCTCACTCACTTACGAAGGAGAACACAAATTGCAATCAATGATACACGCTGTTAGTCCAGGGCTCCCTGCACGAGCATCCAAACTGAACCAGAGTATGACCGTTATGGTGGGACCTCACTCTCTCTCCTGGGATTGAACATCCATCGCAAATACCCCAGGGGCTCACATCTGACGAGTATGGGCTTGGCACACCCAGGGTCCTGAGCTGGATATCATCATTCTTCTCTTTCTTGGTAATTCCCTTCTCTCTCTCTCTCTCTCTCTCTCTCTCTCTCTCTCTCTCTCTCTCTCTCTCTCTCTCTCTCTCTCTCTCTCTCTCTCTCTCTCTCTCTCTCTCTCTCTCTCTCTCGGTGGTTCAGAAATTTTTTTTTGGCTGGTGCAGCATAAGCCTCAGGCTTCCTTGCACCATATGGCTAATAATAATAATGATAGACAATCCGTCACCATCTATGCAGACTCCTACTAGACAATGATCTCTCTGGACGGAAATCTTTCTCCCATGTGCGACGCAACGACTGGACATGACCACAGCAGCTCTGCTGCAGCACACCGCCTGGTGTTCTGAACTGGGCATCCTTGCCCAGTTCACTTTTAAAACCCCATCCCTAGAAAGGGAGGGGGAAGAGATGGGCCTCTGTCTCATCCCCTCCCCTGCCTCCCCCTTCTACCCCTGGTGGGGACTGACACTCCTGGGCTCGCCTTCTCTTTCGTTCCCATACCTGTTCCCCCCAATCTTCAGTCTTCCCCCACTCTACCTTCACCGACTGACCGTGAATGTCCCAACTGCAAGCTGCTCAACTTCAATGTGAAAAATTAACCTAACCTTTACTTAAAACCTATTTCGGCCTTATCTAAACCTCTAGCGTTTACCCCTTTTTTTTTTTTTAACATAGGCCCTAGCCACTTAAATCTCAGGAAATTAGGTGGCAGGACCTGCCAGAGTAAATAATTGTAATACTCGTGTACCTAGTCTGCCTCCATGGGGCCGAGTGTGGGCAACGTTGGGCCTCAGTAGGGGTGCAGCGGCTAAATGACCAGATGAACAACGCTACATGACAGTACACATGTACAATATCCATACACTTTTAAATCTCTGGCCTCAACAGTTTTCTGTTTCACATGACAATGTATACTATGCGGAGATGGGGGGAACCCCTGGTGCCTTTTGACACAAATACACTTTACACTCACTTACGAGCTTTGCAGGTTGTGACTGGAAAATTGCCTATTGATCTGCAGTTGGTGTATTGTGCATTGGCTTACTTCATCCGCCGTGGCATTCCCTGTTCTTTTTTGAATATACAGGTGGCCATCTTGGCAGATCCCGGGAAGGAAAGGACAAGAATCTGGGATGCTTTGGTAAAAGCCTGGCAAGAGCATTGGAGTGTTTGTGATAAAGGGTAGATTATACAAAATTTTCCCAGATTTCAGAAATGCAGCCTCGATAAAATTCATATGGTTTGCGCCAAACTTACAAGCTATATTCTTATTACCTGAATTATTAACTATTAATTGAATTTTTCGAACATGGTTTGATTAACGCAAAGTTGCATGATTTAGGAATTACTGAAAGGTCTAGTTGCCATTGTGGCGAAAGAGAATCATGGGAACATATTATGTACAACTATGAGGAGTACAGCAACAACGGTACATGACAATCTACGAATTGAATTTGTATTTCGGGTTAGTAATCTCAATTTTGTGGCAAAAGGCTGCGAGACAATTCTAGTTGATAAACAGGAGAACGTCTTGGCTTTCCAAGCCTTTGCAACTGCAATATTTCTTAGGCGGAAGACTCTTCTGCATCTGGAAGCTTTGGATTTGTAATGCGGTATGGTGTATGCCGAATTACCTAGAGTTCTATGAAATCGTGGAGGCTTGAGTCTGCTATATCCACTGCAACTCCAGCTCCTTGTGCTGGCATTTCTGTTCTTGGCAGCTCCTGGCTTTCCAACAACAGACTGTGAACAGATGCAGCTCTTTCCAATGAAGTTTGGACTTTGTCTTAAATTTAATTATATGTATATTTATTTTTTATGTAATTTGATTATTTTCAATTTGTTCATATCAATCTTTTTTGGTCATGGCAGGTGTTTTCCCTTTCTGTACTTGGGCAAACAGGAGAGGGAGTATATAAGAGTACTGCTCAATTATGTGTAACTGACAGCGGGGTTCCCATTGGTTGGCTAGGACCCTTTTAAGTAATAAATATCAATATCAATCACTTACGAGTATACAGTAGTTAATTTATTGCTAGCTGTCTCGGTGTAGGAATGGCCTACAGGAATACTCCTGCCGCCCACTGTGCCGACTCACCCGGTATCATGACACGAAGGTGCAGAGCCAAAGGTCTTATCGCGATATGAATGTGTCCTACGGCGCTCGAATTAATCAAAATAATAGAAAAACGTGTACAAAATCAAGTGGTAAATCAAATAAATAAACCAGAGACCAAATACTACTTTACCCCGGGGCTCACACGTGGTGAGTATGGGCTGGGCACACCCAGGGTCCTGATCTGGATATCATTATTCTTCTCTTTCTTGGTGATTGATTCCCTTCTACTTCTCTCTCTCTCTCAGGGTAACTCGGGAATTTTTTTTTTTTTTTTTGACTGGTGCAGCATAAGCCACAGGCTTCCTTGCACCACATGGCTAATAATAATAATAATATAAGACACAGGCTGTCTTGAGTCGAATGTGCTTTCAATAAAACCATAAGCTATATGTTCATCCAGATACTGCTGACACTTTTTCTTTTCAGCAATTGACATTTGGGTGGAATAACTACAAATAAAACAAGCTGTTTTTTATTTAACTACCATAGCCCATGTCACTTACAAAAGCATTGTGGATCAAAATAAACATTCCACAAGGAAACAATAAATTAATACTAATTGTCACTTACAAAGTAGAAACAATAGACAAACATTTCCTCATATATTGACCAATGAAACAAAAAAATAAACCATGCCCACCATGCCACCGCCAAGGTCGCAGCTGTTGGGAAGGGTTGCAGAGAAATGCCAAGGTTTGCTGAGACATTACCTCCGAAAGCACTTAGACATTTAATGCCTATTAAAAGCAAAGGTGGTTTTAATTAAATCAAGCCACTATCTTCCTTTTATCAAAACTTCTCACTCACTCCTAATATAATATACCTATATGTTAAAAATTGGTTCTCAAGGGAAAATAAAACCCAATAAGAGAAATTAAACATTAAATAATAAGATGTGGGTGGTAGGGTTGAACTTTGAAGGGCCACAAACCACTGTAATACTCAATTTTTTGCCCCCCAAACCAATTTTCACCCCTGTGGGGCAATATTTTCCCCCTTGAGAACACCTGATATACAGCATAGCCATGTGCAAAACTGATTTACTTCCTCAGTGAACAAAAAAAAATCTTGTTTCAGATGTTCCACAATCTTGGCAGTAGGAATACTTATGACTAAGTGAGAATCATCCTGGTTAATTTTATATGGTAATCAACTTCCAAAATGGAAGTGGAAAATTTAAAAACTGATGGTATAATTAACTGTCATATAACATTCTTCAGCATGTCTAGGAGCAGACCTTAGCATGTGGATGCAACGTACATTGGATTGAAGAACTATGTTGAAATTGTAAAACATTGCACAGCACTTAAAAGAAAAAACAAATTGCTTCAATCCAGGCAAAAGAGATGAACACAATTTTCACACGAATATAACATGCTCAGAGTTATTCAGCCTTGCCTTTACCAGAAATTTAGGATTCAGTTCTTTTTCTTGCAGAGGTCATTAATAATGTCTTCTTTCAAAGCTTCATTTGGATCATAAACTGGATTTGGATATGGGTCAGTGTTATTCAGTAGTGATCATTTGTACTTTTCAAGTTAACTGTGAAAAGTGCTCACACTGCTTTTCTCACTACTTCTAACATCTTTAAATAGACACTTGAGGATTCTACAGTTATACCAATCTAGTTAAACATTTATCCAAAGATTATCCAAACTAATGTGTACATATATGCATATAGTTGTTAGCTTCGATAGATTCAAGGCAGAACTAGACAAACATTTGGAGTGAGTGGATGGGTGAAATTAGATTTTTTTTTTTTTTTGCCCGATTAGCTTGCATCATGTGCCTTTACTAATGCTAATATAATATTTTTGAAACCTGAAGGATTGCAACAATGAGAAAGGGATTTCCCAAAATCTATTAATGTGATGACAGAAGATAGTCATCACATTAATAGATTTTGGGATGATATTAATGTGATGACAGAAGATAGAACAGCTTGAACACCAATAGGTGTTCAAGCTGTTCTTTTTTGATACCCTTGCTATTCCAGTTTTAAGACTTAACATTAACGGGTTCATTATCAACATTAAGTGCAAGTCAGGTTTTTAAAGAAATTCTATGTTTTCAGGTTGTTCAGAAGAAAATGCCCATGTTACCTTCCTGTGCTAGCACCGAGAACAAGCTGCTTTCAATTTCATATATATATATTTTTTTTAATTAAAAAAGGTTAGCACAGGGATAAAACTTGGAATCACCTCGATTACTACCACCAGTAACAATCAAAAACTGGCACATTCTCAGAAGCATCAATCATCACATCTTCTCTGCATATCTGTGTAATATCGGTAACAATGCCTGCTGTTTTTGTTCTGCCAGAACTGTACTTTTTTTTTTTTTTTTTTTTTTCTTGATATTTCACTATTGGGAAACATTCCTGAACAATTGTCCATTATTATTATTAGTGGTACATGATGCAAAGAAGCAAGCTTATAAAGCATCAGCCAAAAAAAACCTCCCATGAACATAACTTGTTCACTTCCTACAATAATTTGTCTAGTTATGCCTTGATTTTCTTCAAATTTCCCACCTCCACAAGGTCAGATGGAAGTCTGTTCCAACAATTAATCACCTGCTGGCTGAAAGCAAACCTCCTCACATCTGTCTTGCAACCATCCTTCAACAATTTGAATTTATACCCTCCTCATGTGTGTAATTTGAGCAAGAATTCCATCAGCTTGCTCAATCCATTTAAAGCCTTAAGAACCTCAATCAGGTCACCCCACAGGTGCCTAGTCCTAATATGCTGCAATTTGCAGAACTGAAGTCTGTCATGGTAAGACCATCCCATTCCCTTCACCAATCTCATTGTCCTTTCCACCCATTCCAGATTAAAATGAGGCCTCCAGACCTGTATGCTGTACTCAAGATGTGGCCTAACCATTGCCTTATCCAACAATATAATCACTTCGGGAACTCGTTTTCCGATTTTAAAACAGCGGAATATGGTGGTTAAACACCCTACCTAAGCTAGGCTCCCCCCCCACAAAACAAACACCATTCACAAAACTCGACCGTACAATCACTCCGTTCTACTACCACTCCCGCTGCGTGGAGACAAGGGGTAGCAAATAAAATATTTAAGCCTTGGGGAGGAAATTTTTTTTTTCATTCGTTTTAAACCTGAATAGAGAGCTCTGTCTTGAATTTCAGACGTTTCGTGTATCTTCTTGTACCATTTATTCAATGAAAGAATTGCTGACCTTATTACATTTGAACTTCGCACGCTTATAAGGACAACAATTCAGTCACTGAAGAAGTCATACCACGAAACGTCTGAAATTAAGAGCAGATTTCAGTCTGCATTTGTAGGGTGCAGTGCTTAGACTTTCACTATTCTCCAAAATAACTGCATTGCATTTTATTATAGTAAAAATGCAGGACTATTTGTAAGTCAAACGGCACAGTAAAGATTTATAAAAAGCGTAAACGTCAAATGATGGATGGGCAATTCCCACTAGTCAGTATGCAAGAATTTACTTTTTTCTCTTTGATACTGTGAGAATGTACAATTAATTCTATGAACGCTAGTCCAAATTACTCAGTAAATGTATTCAAAGAATGCATACATTATATATACTCACCTATATAAATCATATCCAGCGGCGCGCGATGAACCTTTCGTTGGAATATATGCATTTTCGGAAAGCTTACATACACTCAATACTGAATTAGAATGTTCTGACATGCTTAGGTTATTGCTTTCACTACTATTATTATCTTTTGCAAAACTGCGCTTATGAGCACAACAGAAGCAACTTGAAAACAGCCAATGTTTCGCGCGCAAAAACGTCATCATATAACTGCACCAATAAGGCGTCGGCAACAGTTCTTTTTTTTGGGGGAAGGGGGACACAAACACTGGTTACACGCCTAGAACAGAAACTTATTCGAATTACTTACACTAGTCAGCATATATAGCATTAAATTATACTGATAACTATTTCTTTATAGTTAATGCCAGTTTTCCTATTCATTGCAACCACATACTAAATTACTTTTATTTATTTAAATTACTCCACGGTTGCAACCGATGGAATTGCCAATCTGATTATAAAAAGGTGGATCTGTAAAAGCTACCTAATAACATATATATATATATATATATATATATATATATATATATTATTTTTTTCTTAATTTAAAACATTTTATTTTTCAAGGTGTGCTAACCCAACTCACATGCACCCACGTTTATTGCTTTCTAGCACCGCTAGGGCCTCTATCGAATCGCTTTACTTCCACAATTATAGCAGAATCCTGAGTTCGAATGCCATAAACAAGGCCGTGCAAAAGAGAGGATTTTCACCGGGCCACGACACAGAAGGAACCCCAAAATGTTTCTTAAATGGTTATAACATAGCCAGAGGCGGATTTAAAATGAAGCCAGGGAAGCCTAAGAGTCAGGACCCATCTCTTTCGCGGGCCCCTTTCAAGGCCCTGAGAGGGACCCTAGCAACCCCCAGGGGCTACATCCGGTGAGTATGGGCTTGGCACACCCAGGGTTCTGAGCTGAATATCACCATTCTCCTCTTTCTTGGTGAATCCTTTCTACTTCTCTCTCTCTCTCTCTCTCTCTCTCTCTCTCTCTCTCTCTCTCTCTCTCTCTCTCTCTCTCTCAGGGTAACTCGGGAATTTTTTTAGCTGGTGCAACATAAGCCTCAGGCTTCTTGCACCATATGGCTAATAATAATAATAATAATGTGCTCACATGGTCATATAGTTTTGTAAAATTTGCAAAAAAAAAAAAAAAAGCAAGATATTTTGACCATATTCAGTTATTATGACCACTGTCTCTTTCCACTAGACTTCTAATTCACTGCTTCTTAGAGTATCTGGCAAATCCTCCTCCAAGAGAAAGAAGTCCAAGGGAAGGTCCAGAGCTTGTCCTCTGCGCTCCTCTTGCTCTCCTCTTCCTGCACAGATGAATAATATTTGTATATCACCATTCATAGACCATAATTACTCAGCTTCCACCTTGGACCAAAGAATCTCTACACCAATAGCTGCCTCCATCCTCGAATCGATGGCAAACTCCACCTCAACTGCAGCCTTACCTGCAGCTCCAAACACTCCTGTAGCTGCTGCTTCTGAGACGCGAAACTCCTCAGGTGCTCAAAAAACTCCATCAGCTCTGCCACTTCAAAACTGCCCCTGCAGATTTATTGGCTACACAACTACCGTCTGCTCTGGACCAAGTGGTCTCATCTGGGATCCCACCATCCAGTATGCTTACCATTCCTGCACCACCTGTTCTGGCTGGCCTCTTTAATGAGGGAGACACCACCTCCTTCCATCAGATCATCTCAGTCTTGCACAGGAACTTGGTGGCACTCCTCAACCAAGACTCCATAAGATTCACCAAAGCCACAGGAAACTATGTCCAGGAGCTTTGGACAAGCCTAGAAACAATCACAACAGCTCTTCTAATCGAGAATGAGAAGCTAAAAGCTATGAACGAAGAAATCAAGACAAGGTCTACAATACTGGAAAAGGCCTTAGACATCTGCGCTAAGCTTCCACAGTCTTCATCCGAGTGGGAACTGGGCCTAACCACAGAACCTGAATCATCTACGGTGCCCTCTTATGCTGGTGCTGTACTTAAGAACCTTCCAACCTCTAAACTGGGTGCCTCCATCCAAGGGCATCCACCACAGACCAGTCAACAAAACCCCCAGCATATAAGAAAGTGAACCCTGATAAAACAGAAGAATCTGGTGGTTATCAGACCCATTAATTCCAAAGAATCACATACAAGTGAACAAATCAAGACCAAAATAATGACAGAGTTGAAAGATGATCTCAAAACTACGAAAATAAAAGCAATAAGAAAAACTAGAAATACAGGCATAGTGATCGAAACGGAAACTAAAAAAGAAGCTCACAAAATTATGACCAATGGAAAAATAATGACAATGGGTCTAAAGGCAGAGGCGCCAAAAACGTTGGGGCCCTCTATCATCATTTTTGACCTCAGTGACAACCTGACCCCGCAGCAACTCACTGAGGAACTATACTGTAGGAACTTGCAGGAGTACTTCCCAGACTTAGAGGCAGATGCCTTAATCACACCTAAATACTCAAAAAAAGTCAAAGGAGGAGGAGGAGGAGGCAAAAACTGGATTGTTCAAATCAACCCAATCGCCTGGAAGGTCCTTAACAATCAAGCAAGGATATACATAAACTGGGGCAGCCACCGCTTTCGCGAACATGTGGCTGTGCCTAAATGCTTCAAGTGTTGTAGGTTCGGCCACACCTCACACACTTTTATGCAGACAGTGCCAACGTGCGGCCATTGTGCTGAAAAAGGCCACGAATTTAACAGCTGTCCTAACAAAAACAAAGATCCTATTTGCGTGAACTGTAAAAGTTTCAAAATGGACTCAACACATTCCATCAGAGACAGAATATGTCCAACATATATAAAAGCCAAGGGTCAGCACCAACAACGGATCGATTATGGGGAGACACCGTAAAAAATTTAACTTCGAAGAGGTAAAAATAATGCAAATTAACGCGCAGCGGGCCCGGGTTGTGGTCGGCCAAATCAGGATTCGGGCAGAAGAGGACAACACGGATGTAATTATCTTGCAAGAGCCGTACACCCATAAGAACCAGGTCAGAGGCTATCCCTTGACCTACAAAATCATCCAGGTGGAAGGGGAAACCCCCTGGGCAGCAATAGCTGTAAGAAACCCTGACATCACAGCCACAAAGATAACACAACTTTGCACAGCCTGGGCCGTATGTGCCCACATTATTACAGCGCTTGGAAACTTTTACGTCGTTGCCCTATACTGCCGTCCAGGAGAAGATATTATCAGGGCTATAAGATACCTTCAAAGTATATTAAATACTCTTCCTGGAGGGAGAATTATCGTTGGGGCAGATGTAAACTGCAGGTCTCCCGCGTGGTACAGCACAACACCAGACCGTCGAGGAGCAACAAACGGCCAAAGACTTGAGAACTACCTGGGTAACTCCCCTTTCGGAATCCTCAATCAGCCAAACAACCTCCCCACTTTCAGCAGCACCCTTTGGGAAGCCACCATAGACATTTCTCTTGCTACAAGAAACACAGCCAGCTATATCTCCGACTGGAAGGTCCAAGATGATTGGACGACCTCGGACCACCGAGCCATTCAGGATCACAAAAAACTGTAATAGACAACCAATTTCCAGAGTAATGCAACATAGATGTGCAATAGAAAAAACAAACTGGGACACGTTCAGAGGTGCCCTGCTGGAAATGGTGGGAAAACAGCAGCAGAAACTCAGGCAAACTCAAAATCCGAACCTTCTTCAAAAAGAGATTACCACCCCATTAACACAAGTTTGCAATGCCACAATTAAAAGGAAAAAACCTTCTCCGGGAGCGGTGCCCTGGTGGAATGAGGAGCTTCGAAGGATGAGAAAGGAGGTACAAGCCAAACGAAAAGCGTTCCAAAGGGCGAGAAGATCTTGGCCTGATGTGGAGGTCAAAGAACTTAAACAAGTATATCGAACAGCAAGAAACGTGTATATGGAAAGAATAAAGAAATCAAAGCAGCAATCCTGGGAGCAACTTGTCTCTTACACGAGAAATTCTGACCCCTGGGGGGTGGTGTACAAAATCACCACAAACAAACTCCCCAGGGGGGAAGTGAACACCGCTACAGAAACCCCGCAGGGAAACCTAACCACCACCTGGAGGGACTCAGTCTCAAACATCTTAAACAACGTTTTTCATCCAAACATTAATCCAACAACAACTGAGCACCATGAGATCTGCAGAGAAAATGAAACCTATTGGACTGGACAAGTTGAACCGCAGTTCACACAGGAAGAACTCCTAGCCGCAGCAGCTCTTATCAAAGGGAAAAACTGTCCGGGGCCTGACTTGTTCGAGCCTGAGATTGTGAAGAAGGTTGTGGAGCTTTCCCCGGAGCTATTGCTGCACCTATTCAATCTCTGCCTACACACTAGCACCTTCCCTGATGACTGGAAAGTCGCAAATATGAAACTGATCCTTAAAAATCCGACAAAACCACCACATCTACCAAGTTCATACAGGCCCATAGCCCTATTGTCCGTATGCAGCAAGCTCCTAGAGCGTCTCCTCCATGTACGGATCCAAAGCCACTATGAGAAAGCAAACCTAATATCTTCAAACCAATATGGTTTCAGACCAGGGCGTTCCACGGTTGATGCTCTACAGGCACTGCTCACTGAGGCCCGCCAAGCAGACAGGAAATATTTCCTGATGATTACAATAGATTTCGCGGGAGCGTTCGACACCCTTTGGTGGCCGAGCATCCTCCGCAGACTCAGGCAAGCAAATGTACCGGACAATTTGTTCAATATCATGAAAAGCTACCTCTAAAATAGGGTGATCACAGTAAATGCACCTTATCAGAAACTCACAAGACGGATACACCGTGGCTGCCCCTAGGGCTCGGTCCTGGGGCCGACCTTATGGAACATGGTGATGGACGAATTTCTATGCCTTGACCTCGGGGAGGTTCGTTCACAAGCCTTTGCTGATGACCTCATCCTGATGGTGACTGCAAATTCCAGGGCCCAGCTTGAGACCTTGGCAAACCAAGGTCTCAAGCCGCACTCCAAATCCTCCAGGACTGGGCAAAAACACACTGCTTGACCATATCACCATCAAAAACAAACTCTCTGCTTCTTAAAGGAACTCTCTGTATTACAAGACCACCACAGATTAAAATTGGAAACAAGACTATAAAGTTGTCAGAGCAACTGAAATATCTTGGCATAGTACTAGATAGAAAACTCTCCTTCCAAGCTCATCTCAAATACATCAGAACCAAAGTGAGAAACTATACTGCCATGGTTGCTAGGATATCCCGTCGGGACTGGGGTCTCAACAAGCGAACCCTCTCATTGTATTACAAGGCTATCTTCATCCCTGTGATTACGTATGCAGCCGGAATTTGGTTTGGCAAGGCTACGACTGCAGTAAACAGACGAATCCTGGATTCCACTCAACGCACGGTCCTACTCTCCATCTCCCGTGCCTGCTGCACTGTGAGTACTCACGCCCTCCAGGTCCTGGTGGGGACCCTTCCCCTCGACCTGGAGGTGGTGAGAAATGGAATGTTGTATCATCTTTCTAAGGGCGTGTCTCAGACCTGCTTGGGATTCGAGCTGAATCTTACTAACAACCAAAAATTTGAGAAGAGGAGACTTCAAGCACACATGCAGCAGGTGTGGCAGGACCGCTGGACAAATTCAACCAAGGGGGAAATCACCAGGAGATTCATCCCAGATGTTAGCAGAATCTATCCAAAATCTCCATTATGGTTTTCTCCAGGCCTGTATGCCACGTATTTGCTTACCGGCCATGGTTCAATAAAGGCAAAACTAACAACCTTTGGCCTAGAAGAGGACCCAACATGCACCTGTGGAGGAATTGAGGACTGGGATCACCTCATGCACGAGTGCCCCCTCTACGATGACCTCCGCTGCAGCTTATCACAAAGCTGACTTATATACCAAAAGGCAAAGAAAACCACTTACTGGATACTAAGGAAGAGTATCAAGCTCTCACCAACTACGCACAGCAGCTTTTCATGAGGAGAAGACAACTAATTGCAGCAACATGATAACCCTCTACTAAATGAACCCAGGGACCCTGATGGTACAGGAACAAGGCAGCTAAACTTGACCAACATTACCATCATTGGTGTGAACTACTATACATTCTCCAAAATGTCACCCACCAAAGATAACTACCAAATAACTACCTTTGAATAGAGACAACCCACAAATTAAGACAATCTAAGAAAGACAAAAGGTTCTTATATTTCTGGACTTGTCTCTCACGGATGTGACCAATAAGACAATCTCCTAGATAAAGACTGAAAAAAGCCACCGGCATGCCATTAGATGTCAACTTCTTTTCTTGGCCAACTAGCATTCCGAACCAGGTACCCTAACTTGGTTCACTTTAATACCCCCCTCCCCTGGTAGGGAGAGGGAGGGGACGGGTTTCTGTCTCCTCCCCCTCCCTGCTACCCCCTTTTTTTTCTCCTGGTGGGGCCAGTCCCCACTGACCTTTCTGGAGTTGCCTTCCCTATCATCCCCATATTTCTATCTGTTCCCCCCTTCCTCAGTCTTCACCCCTACTCTAACTAAATATGCATTTTATTTTATTTTATTTTTTATTTTTTTTATTATTTTTATTTTTATTTATTATTTTTTTATTTTTCTTTATTTATTTATTTATTTTTATCTTATTTTATTATTATTATTTATTTTTTTTATTATTTATTTTTTATTTATTTATTTATTTTATTTATTTATTTTTTTATTATTATTTTTTTTATTATTATTATTATTTTTTTTATTTATTTATTTATTATTATTTTTTTTTTTTAGGCCCTTGCCACTGAAATCCTAGGAAATTAGGTGGCAGGGCCTACCAGAGTAATTACTTCTAATGCTATCCCTCTATGCCTGACCTGCCTCCTCGGGGTTAAGTGTGGGCAACGGGGGGTCCCACTAGGGGCCCAACGGCTAAAAGGTCGGAGGAACAACACAACATGACACTACACAACATAAACATGTACCTTACACTTTTTAAAATCTCTGGCCTTCACAGTGTTCTGTGTTTCACAAACAGAGTACACAACACGGAGATGGGGGAAACCCCTTGGGCCGTTAGACAATGAACACTTTACACTTTACACTTTGTCTCTTTCCACTCCGCCTTCCCTTCATGTCGAGTGGCGTTAAAGTGGGTGTGGGAATTTTTGGGATCTGGCTAAGGGGAAATTGAGTGCAATATACAGTACAGTATTTATGTAATTCTCACTCACTTACGAAGGAGAACACAAATTGCAATCAATGATACACGCTGTTAGTCCAGGGCTCCCTGCACATGAGCATCCAAACTGAACCAGACTATGACCATTATGGTGGGACCTCACTCTCTCTCCTGGGATTGAACATCCATCGCAAATACCCCAGGGGCTCACATCTGGCGAGTATGGGCTTGCCACACCCAGGGTCCTGAGCTGGATATCATCATTCTTCTCTTTCTTGGTAATTCCCTTCTACTTCTCTCTCTCTCGCTCTCTCTCTCTCTCTCTCGGGGTGGTTCAGAAATTTTTTTTGGCTGGTGCAGCATAAGCCTCAGGCTTCCTTGCACCATATGGCTAATAATAATAATAATAATGATAGACGATCCGTCACCATCTATGCGGACTCCTACTAGACAATGATCTCTCTGGACGGGAATCTTTCTCCCATGTGCGACGCAACGACTGGACATGACTACAGCAGCTCTGCTGCAGCACACCGCCTGGTGTTCTGAACTCTTTCAGAACACCAGGCGGTGTTCTGAAAGAGTTCAGAACACCACTTTTAAAACCCCATCCCTAGAAAGGGAGGGGGAAGAGATGGGCCTCTGTCTCATCCCCTCCTCTGCCTCCCCCTTCTACCCCTGGTGGGGCTTGCTCCACTGACACTCCTGGGATCGCCTTCTCTTTCGTTCCCATACCTGTTCTCCCCCTCTCTTCAGTCTTCCCCAACTCTACCTTCACCGACCGACCGTGAATGTCCCAACTGCAAGCTGCTAAACTTCAATGTGAAAAATTAAAATAACCTTCATTTAAAACCTATCTCGGCCTTATCTAAACCTCTAGCATTTACCCCCTTTTTTTTTTTTTTTAACATAGGCCCTAGCCACTTAAATCTCAGGAAATTAGGTGGCAGGACCTGCCAGAGTAAATAATTGTAATACTGGTGTACCTGGTTTGCCTCCATGGGGCCGAGTGATGGCAACGTTGGGCCTCAGTAGGGGTGCAGCGGCTAAATGACCAGATGAACAACGGTACATGACAGTACGCATGTACAATATCCATACACTTTTAAATCTCTGGCCTAAACAGTTTTCTGTTTCACATGACAATGTATACTACGCGGAGATGGGGGGAACCCCCTGGTGCCGTTTGACAGGAATACACTTTACACTTTACACTCACTTACGAGCTTTGCAAGTTGTGACTGGAAAATTGCCTATTGATCTGCATTTGGTGTATTGTGCATTGGCTTACTTCATCCGCCGTGGCATTCCCTGTTCTTTTTTGAATATACAGGTGGGCATCTTGGCAGATCCCGGGAAGGAAAGGACAAGAATCTGGGATGCTTTGGTAAAAGCCTGGCAAGAGCATTGGAGTGTTTGTGATAGAGGGTAGATTATACAAAATTTTTTCCCAGATTTAAGAAATGCAGCCTCGATAAAATTCAAATGGCTTGCTCCAAACATACAAGCTATGTTCTTATTACCTGAACTATTAACTATTAATTGAATTTTTCGAACATGGTTTTATTAATGCAAAGTTGCATGATTTAGGAATTGCTGAAAGATCTAGTTGCCATTGTGGCGAAAGAGAATCATGGGAACATATGTACAACTGTGAGGAGTACAGCAATCTACGAATTGAATTGGTATCTCGGGTTAGTAATCTCAGTCTTGTGGCAAAAGGCTGCGAGACAATTCTAGTTGATAAACAGGAGAACTTCTTGGCTTTCCAAGCCTTTGCAACTACAATATTTCTTAGGCGGAAGACTCTTCGCATCTGGAAGCCTTGGATTTGTAATGCGGTATGGTGTATGCCGAATTACCTAGAGTTCTATGAAATCGTGGAGGCTTGAGTCTGCTATATCCACTCTAACTCCAGCTCCTTGTGCTGGCATTTCTGTTCTCGGCAGCTCCTGGCTTTCCAACAACAGACTGTGAACAGATGCAGCTCTTTCCAATGAAGTTTGGACTTTGTCTGAAATTTAATTATATGTATATTTATTTTTATGTAATTTGATTATTTTCAATTTGTTCATATCAATCTTCTTTTTTGGGCATGGCAGGTGTTTCCCCTTTCTGTACTTGGGCAAACAGGAGAGGGAGTATATAAGAGTACTGCTCAATTATGTGTAACTGACAGCGGGGTTGCCATTGGTTGGCTAGGACCCCTTTAAGTAATAAATATCAATATCAATCACTTACAAGTATACAGTAGTTAATTTACTGCTAGCTGTCTCGGTGTAGGAATGGCTTACAGGAATACTCCTGCCGCCCACTGTGCCGACTCACCCAGTATCGTGACACGAAGGTGCAGAGCCAAAGGTCGTATCGCGATATGAATGTGTCCTACGGCGCTCGGCGCTCGAATTAATCAAAATAATAGAAAAATTTGATTTACCACAAAAGCAAGTGGTAAATCAAATAAATAAACCAGAGAACAAATACTACTTTACCCCGGGGCTCACACGTGGTGAGTATGGGCTGGGCACACCCAGGGTCCTGATCTGGATATCATCATTCTTCTCTTTCTTGGTGATTGATTCCCTTCTACTTCTCTCTCTCTCTCTCTCAGGGTAATTCAGGAAATTTTTTTTTTTTTTTTTTTTTTTTTTGACTGGTGCAGCATAAGCCGCAGGCTTCCTTGCGCCATATGGCTAACAATAATAATAATAATTATTATTATTATTATTATTAGCCATATGGTGCAAGGTCTATCTAGTAAGATAGACATGCCACATGCGGCTTATGCTGCACCAGCCAAAAAAAAAAAAAAAAAAATTTCCCGAGTTACCCTGAGAGAGAGAGAGAGAAAGACATAAGTAGAAAGGAATCACCAAGAAAGAGAAGAATGATGATATCCAGCTCAAGACCCTGAGTGTACCAAGCCCATACCCATACATAACTGTTGCAAAGTACCGAAATGTTTCGTTCTTGTTTTATTACAGCTATAATGATATGACTTACTAAATTTCAAAATTTGATATTTAGACTAGCACATGAAAAAAAAAAAAAAAAATTTCCCGAGTTACCCTGAGAGAGAGAGAGAGAAAGACATAAGTAGAAAGGAATCACCAAGAAAGAGATGAATGATGATATCCAGCTCAAGACCCTGAGTGTACCAAGCCCATACCCATACATAACTGTTGCAAAGTACCGAAATGTTTCGTTCTTGTTTTATTACAGCTATAATGATATGACTTACTAAATTTCAAAATTTGATATTTAGACTAGCACATGAAATTTAATCCTTATCTTTCAATTAATTGATTGCTAATCTCTCTCATTCTTGTTTTCTTTTCAGACTCTTCTCTTAGATGGAGTATTTTAAACACACATGCCAGCTTGGATTTTTCTTTAAAGAGTCTAAGTGCAATTTAGAAAGACATTTTGGAACGTTTCAATAAAACAAGTGAGAAATTACAGATTCCTGATTTGGACGTATATGAAGAGTACCTTCTTTTGTCATCTTTAATTTTAAACCTGAGATAAAATTCAGATAAAAAATTAATGGAATATGAAACAAAAGTGATAAAGATGAGCGATGAAATCAATAAAAATTATTCTGGCATCGAGAAGCGAATTGTAATAAAAAAAAATTTCAGATAATACCAAAAGCAATAATTCATTAAGAGGAAGAGATAAATTTCAAATAAAAGTAATGAATAGGCTTTTGGATGGACAATCCAATTAGTGAAGAGGAATGAATCATACGAACACATTGGAAAAATATTTAAATATCTTGCTGATCTGACACGAAATACTGACATCAACGAAGATAACATAAAACTCATAATACGCCACTACAACGAGGACATCGACTAAAAACTGGTTAATGAGTGTCGTCAATTCAAAAAATATAATTTTAAGATTAGTCACTGCACAAGAAAACTTGAAATGCCCTGAAATCTTACAGCTCATATATGAAAGAACTTGACAAAGGTTTTTCCAAATTTGCCAACAGTCCTAAAAATTTACATGACATTACCAATAACGAGTTGTGAAGCTAAAAGAAACGTTTCTAAACTATCAATAATAACAACCAATTTCGATAAACCATGCTAGAAGAAAGACTGAATTATCTTTCTATTCTCTTTATAGAAAATGATATGACCAAATCGTTGTTATATGGAGAAGCGATCAAAGAGTATGCAGCAAAAAAATGTAGGAACAAAAGTATTATAGAGGTGTATCAGGCAGTTAATTAATAAAAATACTGTTCTCTTTCTATATTTTGTGGTATTTGTCAGCTTTTTTAAATTTGTAATTTGTTATGATTTCTTTTCTCTCTCTAAATAAATGTTCACTTTCATACCTAATTTTGTATTCTTTTTCTTAAAGAGGACCCCCCAAAATTATATAAGCTTTAGGCCACACAAAACCTGAATCTGCCCCCCGAACATAGCTACAGCAAAAGAAAGATGGCTTCTAATCTAGTCACGCACGCACAGTCCTGTAGTCCTCCTAGGTAACACAGTTGGTAGAAACGCGGTACTCACCACACCGGGTGGGAAATACCTGAGTTTGAGTTTCGTCAATGACGGGAGGAATTTTTATGGGCCTTTTTCACAACGTAGCTGAGTTAGTCGGTTTCAGGCGAGGGTAGCATGGGCTTTTTGTCTGGCAAACAGAAAATCGACCACAGACCACAAGCAATACACGGAGAAATGTGGTGCCTTAGTCGTTGATGCTCCTAAAACCCTACTACAAAAAAACCAAAAAAAACCAACCAAATTATTATATTTAGGCCACCCGAATAATTAAATTCATCTTAGGTGCTGTGTCATGTCTGTTAATTGCATGTGTTCTATGGTCGATTTTCTGTTTGCTGGACGAAAAACCCCAGTTTCTGGGAGGAAAAACCTTGCTATCTACGCCTGAGATCGACTAACTCAGCCCCGAAATGAAAAAAGCCCATTAAAGTTCCTCGCGTCATCGACGAGATTCGAACCCGGGCCTTTTCCACCCGATATGGGGTGTTTCGGGCTTGTTTCGGTTTCGGGCTTTTTCCACCCAATACCGGGTGGAAAAAGGACAAAACCCTACTGCAAGAGAGGATAGTCATGTGTTGTTGAGGCGGATTCCCCAACAGCCGCTGTTGTACATCTTGTGTAGAAGCTTACGCCAAAACTGGCCTTTTTTACACACCATATCACTAAGTGTAGTGATATGGTGTGTTGTTATGTTTTCGGCCGGTACCTGGCTCTTAGCAGATGGGAAGTAGCAACACCTACTTGGTCACCACGTCCCACCCCCCATCCCCGCCGCGTGGAGGCGGCCAGGCTCTACTATCACCTGCTGGACTAACCCAGGGCAAAAGACCCGAGCGAGCCCAAATTAGCATGAAATGAAAAGAAGAAGAACTCTTTATTATATACAGAAAGCACATTGCTGTATACAACTCCCTTCACGACTGCAAGCCAGGGGTTTACATAAAAGAAATTACACAACATAATAAACACACACAAAAAAAAAAGAAGAAGCATTATGATTCCTGAAGGTTTGAACACTGGGGTGATGGATCCATGGTAGTGATGAATAGGTCTCCGGGAGCAGGTTCTAATGTCCTCTGACGTGGTCCTGGGAAGGAAGTCGACTGAGTACTTTTTGCTTATATCCCTTGTCGACTGCGAATTTGTAGAGGTCGCCGTCCAAGGACTGTATGTCTTGCAGCATTTCCATGAGTAGGAACCGATCACATAACTATAACTGGTTTGGAATGGCCTATAGGATTGGATTAGCCCTAAGGCTTCGGACCGGGATGCTCCAGCACCGCAATTAGCCCAGAAATCTGGTACTAAAATAATGCTGACCATCATTTTGATGGCAAAGACGAGTCTTCTCTCGTGAATGATAGCAGGAAGACGTCTGATGTTGAGAGCTGCTACCATCTGGGTGGTCCTTGGTGCAGGGGAAGCCGAAATTTCCATATGGTCCACTTCAGTAGCCAGAATTCCTCCGCCAAAATCCATCTAAGGTAGGTCGGAGCAGTTGAAGTCCAGACTTCGGCGCCATAGAGTATGACCGGATAAACACATGTCTTAATATATCTGCACCCAACAGGGTCATGGAGGAGCATAAGTTTTTGTTTAATCATCCACCAGAGTCGACAGAACTTTATTTGTAAGTGGTCTATGTGCGGTAGAAAGGAGAGTTTTTTAATCAAAAATAACACCCAGATCTGTATGTTGTTGGACGGCAGAAATCGCGGATCCTCTTAAAATGAGTTGCACTATTGTTGGGCTCCGTTTGAGAGAGAAAGTCAACTGTTTTGACTTCTCAGGATTAATTTGAAGTCCGGAGAGTAAACAGTTTTATGTCATCGGCAAAGGTGATGATATCAGTTCGGCCTGTCACAAATGGCACGAGAACAGCTGAGAACAAGATTCCGGACAGGACCCCGCCTTGTGGGACTCCAGCTGTAATAGTCCTGGTGTAGCGCAGATTGCTATCGCGAACAATAATGGTCCTGTTCTCCAGCATTGTCTGAATAAACCAGAGCACGTCTCTACCAATGACGTAATACTCACGTACTAGCCTTGCCAACGCGTAAACGGATATGGAATCAAATGCTGCCTGGACGTCGATATACGTAACGGTGATTTCCTGGACGTCGATATACGTAACGGTGATTTCCGAACGGTGCTCAAATCCCTCGATGATCATGGTAGTGGTGGTGATTAGATTTGTAGCGGTGGATCTTGACCGGATAGCATAGTGGATCTGCGGTAGCTGTTGTGGCATAATTTGGATGGTTAATGTTCTCAGAAGAGATTTCTCAAAGAACTTTAATAGGCATGTTGCAGAGGAAACTGGACAGAAGTGACTGCACTCAGAAGCAGAGCGTGTTTTCGCAGCGATCTTACTAGATAGACATACCACATAGGAGGAAAAAAATTTTGATTAAGAATCTTGTTAAATAACGACAGGATAGGATCAAAAACAAATGTACTGAGACATTTCAGCACAAACTGAAGAATTCCTTCGGCACCTGATCCGGCCGTAGGTGCTAAGCTATTCATTGCGTCGATCAGCTAGTATTTGGTGAGGTGAACTGAATTTAAGGGATCTGTCGAAATCGGACTGATTGGGAATTCCATTAGTGTAGTGAATTCTGGCTGAGCAGCGAACCTAGTTATATGGTCGAGCCAACTGCCCGTATTGAGTGAGTCAATGGCGTCCTCTGATTGGATTATATGGAAGGGTTTCCCCTTATTTATGGTATCCTCTAAGTGAAGTTTTATCGACTCTCTCTTGTTCCGAATAAAAAGCGCCCTATCTTGGGAATAGGCAGTTCTGTCCGAGGATGAACCGGAGTTTTTCCACTTTTTGTGCAAATTTTATTTAACGTGGAAACTTTCAGAGACTCTTGGATTCCACCAGGTCTTTGAATGCTCTCTGTGATGATTAGTTTCTTCGTTGCAGCATGGAGAGAAACAGTGGCTATCCATCTTGTCACCAGGTCAATCCTGAGTTCGGGGGGTCGCAATTCTCAAGGATATCCCATGGGATTCCTTGAGCTGCATAAACACACTTTTCAGGATTAAGGTATTTCGGCGCTGTAATTGTTTTGGTTGTGACTTTCCTGCTATAGAAGGAGAAGTTTGGGAGCTGGAGAGGTAGGAAAGAATAGAGAGAGGAGAATCAAACAGAGGAACCCTCCAATAGTTAGAAGGTAGAAGAAATAAAGCAAGACTAAAGGAGATATGTAAAAATGTCTTCATTTTTTACTTTTCATTTGCCTTTGCGGGCTGTTACCTCACCAAGTCGCCCTATACTTTTTTGCCACTACTGTACTTGTAGGGTGATATTCACTCCGTGTAGAAGGCCGTTTCTTTTTTTTAGCGTACGCTCGTTGACGCCGCGCTAGGGAAAACAGCAGTTGAAACACTATTCCATCTTTATGAGTCCGGCTGATTCACAGCAAGAGATCGTTACCCGATCGGTTCGGACGAACATCGTGGATGCAATATTTATAAAACGGTGAGAAAGTATATGACTTTCGTCTGAGAAAAGAGAGTAATGTCAATTAAGAAGCATACTTTAGGGTGAAATCTGAACCTTATAACTACGGGGTGATTATTGTCTGGAAATTCCTTGTGTAGGAACGAACGGACTTTAGATCTAGTGACTACCGCTGGGCAGTCTGGAAATGCCACCCCATGCAGGTGTGAAGTTCCTCTTTCTCCTCATAAATTCCATTTTTTACTGTGTCAGGTCTCCAAAATAACAGTCCCTGGGATTTTCATTTCCCCACGAAATTAGCCTTTTGATCAATTGGAAACTCAAAAGGGGGGGGGGACATACATATATGCAGATGGGAGACAAAGAAGGGGAGACAAGAAGAGCGCAGACAAAGCGGATGGACACACAGAGACCGAACGAACGGAGGACACAGGACGGACAAAGAAGAGAAAGGAGGAGGAAAAAGAGAGAACGGAGAGAGATACAGTGAGAAACCCAGAGAGAGACAAAGAGACGAAGAGAGCCATATTCTGAGGAAGCACTTCTTTTTCTTGAGGCTATCTCATCATAAAAAAAACGTCTTGAGAGTCTTATGCCGCTGACTCCTGCTCTTAGTCGTCAATCCCTGAACATTGCAAAGTTTATTCTGGTAAGTTTCACCCTATATTTGCAACACGATAGTTAATGGAATAAAAGTGTCGGACGTTAATACATAATTCTTTATTTACTAGAGTCCACTGACAAACAACCCTCCTCATAGGAACACACACTATGGTAGCGTCTGTTTCACAACACTTAGAAATTAGAGTTTAAGATTAGCGAGATCCATTTGTATTAATGGAATACCATCAGTTATGATTGTTAAACCTATATAGCACACATACACATGCACCCAGATACTCGAACTACAGGATGATTGTTGGCTTCAGATCATGAAGAACGCAGTCAAGTTGGTACACATGTATCATTATCCCTATAATATATCGTTTATCAATTAATTGATAAGAGATAAGAGTTCTTATATAATTATACGACGAATGCAACCATTTTATTTTACATCTGTTTGTATGCTATAATTAATAAACAATGTTTTGTTTAATCATCCTTGCCTCCTAGCCTCCAGCACGAGTTTTATAATAAAAGAATCACGTTTTGCGGCATTTTGAGGTCTAACTAATAGGAAGATTTCAGAATGAATAAACACAACGCCGATTTTGATGTTGCTAGTCTATTCTCCACGATTCAGAATAGATCTTGAGAATACGAGATTGTTGTCCTAAAATATAAACCACTAGTCGATCATATAAAACACAGGCGTTTTCTGGGACATCAATACCCGAATGAACTTGCCCGGAAACTTTATTGTACACCTTGAATATCGAATAATAGTGAAAGTTGATTGCCTTAATCTCCATTAGAAGAATGATGTCCAGTAGAAGAACCCCTGTGGAACAGATAGAGGTGGAGAAGTGGACTGACTTCTCATGCTATGGAAAATAATCCCATGGAGGATCCCATCCTAGAAGCTAGGATCAGCAAGATTTCTTGAAATATAATTATCTCTAATCTCTTGTAGACATTGCTCCCGGCACTTCCTCGGAGAAACAAGTTTTCATTTATTTATTATTATTTCATTTATTTATTTTTTATTGTTATTTTATTCTTCTTATTTTTTTCTCACCGCAATCACGCTATAAACAACAGGTTCCACGTCTTCAGAAGAACACCAAGAATTTACACTATATATAGGAACACTTTCAATGCCCAGCAGGGTATATTTGGTTACAATGAGTATCCAATCATCATCAGCTCCTGATAAAATTATCCCAAATTAGCAAGTCTAAGCTCCTCTCTTATTTTAAAAGCACATGAGGCAAAGGTGAGTGCCATAAATGCTACTTGAGATCGGATAAGCCCAGGTTTGTTTCCCATTGTGAAGGTATCTGAAACAAGCTGCAGTTCACGCTTGTAGTCTTGATAATATTGACAATCGAAAATTATGTGATCAATACTCTCTTTCTGTCCACAGAGACAAAGCGTGGTAGAAGACAATCCTAATTTGAATAATTTGCTGTTAATACTGGCTGGCATGGTACATTTGTACTCACCGTGGCCGGTGAGTAAAAATGTACCATGCCAGCCAGGTGCAAACCACAAAGTTTCTCTCTTCCTGAACTCCTTCACTGATGGTAAAAACTCTCTGGTCACGGCGCTAAGTTCTGAAGGTGACCAGTCTCTGTGCCATTTATCTACATAAATAGAACGAAGCTTTCTTTTCTCAGATGTTAAAGAAACGTCTAGGTCAAGTTGCACGTCATCCAAAGTAACAGGTATTGATTTCTTCAGGGGATACATCAGTATCACCTGAAGAAATCAATCATATATCTGTATTGTATTTCATGGTGTAGAGGTAATTTTCCAAATAACACCTGCAAAGCCATAGTAGAAGTGATTCTACATGCCCGTGACATCATCAGGAGGGCAGCAAGCTGGGCCTGCAGAAGCTGTTTCATAATTGTGGACTTGTTGGCCCTATGTCCCCCATTCTCCAGCCGCATAAGCAATGATAGGTAAAAAAAAACACAATTATAGTATAACCTGAGTGAATGACCTCTCAGGCCCCATTCCTGCCTGGTTAGCTGTCTCAATCGGGATAAGAAAGACTTGCACTTCTCTTTCACATATCTTGCATAGGGTAGAAAACGTAAGGCATCATCAAGTTGAATACCTAAATATACCTTTATTTTCCTTTTTTTTTTTTTCGGCGTCTCCGTAGCCAGGTGGGAAGGAGCAGTAGTGTGTATCACACGCTTCTTGATTAGACCGGGGTTCGAGCCCGTCACCACCAAATATGGAGGATGCGGAAAGGTCAGGGAATGACCACTGCATATTCACAGAGCAATATGGCCTTAGTTGCTAATGCTCCTAAAAAAACCAAATAACAATATTTTCCTTTTAAAAGCTTTGAAGTCCAAAAAGAGGCCAAGAAGGTATTTTGTATCAGTTTCCTTTTGCAAAGTAAAGAGTCTGGCAATTGCATCCTCAGTCCCCTTGCCACGAGTAAAACCAAATTGATCCAGAGATGATAATGCTTTATTGGTGTGAATAAATAATAGCCGATTAGCGATCACTTTTTCCAGTGCCTTGTCCATAACTGGTATCAAGGCAATCGGCCTGTATGAAGCCGGGTTGTCCTCAGGTTTCTTCGGTTGCTTAAGGAGTATCTTAAGGTTTGCAATTTTCCAGGCTTTAGGAAAAATTCCATGTTGTAGACATGAATTATACAGCTTGAGAATAAAAGACCATCAAAACCGGGACATTTCTAAAGCGCATTGAATTTATTGCATTATCTACCTCTTCAAATGTGAAAGGAGACTCTTCAGACTGTCCAATATAAGTCGAATTTTTAGATTTAATTTCCACCTGCTCCAGGGGCTCACACGTTCCATCGTCCTGGTGTATGATTACATCAAGAATTCTATTAATAGTAGACGTCCACGAAAGGGTGTTCTGATTCTCTGTAGTTTTAACTGAAGCAAGCACCTCTCCAGGCGGGATCTTGTTACTCAATAACTTGTACACGAGTCCCCAGGGATCAGCATTTCCCTGGGAACTCTCCATACCCTAGTACAACAACAACTACAGCACAGTCTTGCCTAGAGTTCGGGAGGAATTTTTGTTAGCTTTTTTAAATCTTAGCAAGGGCGTGAACGACGATCGCAGTTCAAAAATTCGTGAAACAGATTGTCTGGAATTAGTGGTGAAGGCATTTACACGCAGATAGTGCATCTAGTTCAGCGTCATGCAAACTTATTGGACCATAGCTCCCTTTAGATTCCTAGCTTTACCAACCTCGCCCCTTCTAAATTAAAATATTTTGTTTTATTGTTTTCAATATTAAAACACTGTGACCTTCAAACCACAACAAAAAAAAAACAAACTTATCAACCTTCAAAATTGCTAAAAATGAAAAATCTATTAGAATATATTATACTCTGTAGTACGTAGTGGTTGACATGAATTAAGTAAAACAGCATGAAGAACAGAAACTTAAATTTTGATTAAATATTGCGGTTTCATGGTAGCTCTGTTTCACTCCTAAATTTATTCCTTTTTGCATTTATTATTATTATTATTAGTATTATTATTATTATTAGCCATATGGTGCAAGGAAGCCTGAGGCTTATTATGCTGCACTAGCCAAAAATAAAATTACCCGAGTTACCCTGAGAGAGAGAGAGAGAGTCAAAAGTAGAAGGGAATCACCAAGAAAGAAAAGAATGATGATATCCAGCTCAGGACCCTGGGTGTGCCAAGTCCATACTCACCAGATGTGAGCCCCTGATATTGACAATATTATTCTTTTATCTTGCTATATTTTTTAATGATCGTAAATACTGTCTGTATGTGCATTGTCTTCATCAAAATTAAGAAATTTTTCATATAATACTGTATAGCATTATATGCAAAACTAGTAAAAACTGTTTGATAAAACTGGCTTCTTGACTACGTATGACTTCCTTAGTTTCATGTGTGTATTATTTTCTATCTTGGCCATAATGGCTTCCTTTGCATTAATTTAGTTTTAATATTTGTAGTTACACTTCATATATATGCATGATTTTGTGTTTAAAACTATTTCAGTTCTGAATTTCATGAATGCATTTAGTTTTTTTTTTTTCTCTCCTCCTCAAGCACTTTTTGTTTATGTATTTCATACCGTATATTATACAGCATTTATTTCTCACTTTTGTGATTAGCTGGATTCACTTCTCTGGTATGGTAGCAAAGGATGTTTTGCTGTTTTCCTGTTGTCTGCAGTTTCCAACTCCATGCCCTTATTGAAGTAAATACATTGCTTTGTCCTCATATACTGAATCTGATACACACATTCGCATCTTTTCACCTTAGGATGATTTCATTACCCTTTTAAATTGAAAATATTGGCTGTATACTAAGAACGAGAGAAGAGGAGGGGTATGCTTTTAATTGCCAATATTGGATTAGTGTTCTGGTATTCTCTGCATACTGCATATAAATATATTTATATGCAGTATGCAGAGAATACCAATATTTTCGCAAAAACACCGGTTTAGTTTTAGTCTTTATGGATAGTTAATTTTTAACCTTTGTAAATTCATCACGCATTTTATGATTAGTTTAGATTAAAAAGAACACTGAATTTTCCTCACCATTTTAAAGTGAGTAGTGTTAATTTCCATATTAATTTTCAGTGAATATGTGAATAAAGTTAAGGAAGAATTAGAGAAATTATTAGAAGGGATGGAGAGATGATGTGGTAAGTGTTTCTTTTTTTTTTTTTTTTTTTTGGCTGCTGCTGTATAAGCTTCCTTAATTGCATCATTTGCCAACCAATACTAATTTGGGACTGATGTGTAAATATTATATAATACTAATTTGAGGCTGATGCGTAGATCAGATTTATAGATTATGTTAATGACATATTATGTTGTATAACTGAACTTCGTACAAGCAAATCGGATTCGTTCTGTGTTATTTAAATTTTATTACTATTTACTAAGCATTTATCAAGATCGTGGTCGGTGAGACTCAGCAAATGTTGTGTTGGATGTCATCAGCGGGCATTTTCACTCCACGTGTTGTACAGTCGATTTCTTGCATGTTTCAGGGACAGACAGAAGAGGTCAAAATGCTTTCCAAGTCTAAATCTGCGCTAATTCTTCTTTTTATGGAAATTTTATATAATTCGCACACAGATTTTAAGCATCAAATTTAACTGCTGCGAATAGCACCAATAAAGAAACTCTGACTGTAATAATAGAATACTTCCAAAGAAGAGTATGGAATGTTCTGGATGCTGGAAATGCATATACTGAAAATATTTTCGCATGATCTTTACTTTCCCAAGTATTCTAAGTTCAGAGACACAAAATATACTGATGTGTTTCGGTCAGTATGTTCAGTCAAAATCGAAATGTCTTTTAGGAAAGAATCTGTATATTGAAACAAAACTAACATACACAAAACAGAGTATAAAAAAAAGAAGGTAAATTGCAACCATTATCAACACACCGCAAGATGGAAGCCTCCTCAACAATTCATTGCTGAGGGAATTGGACCATAATCTGCCACTCTGGCCCAGTGCGGATTGGCAGATCGACCGTATTTAGCAGTTAGGGGCCTGAACCCCAGTCTACTCAAAGAGCGTGCGCTATTACACTCCCGCTCCTGACCACTCGGCTACGACAGAGTATATTACAGAGTAAATCTCAGAAATATGACGTTAGGGACTAGTCTCTGGAAGTGTAATTCTCCCCCAATTCACGTAGCCTGTGCTCGATGTGTATGTGTCTTCTTGCGCTACACACATGCAGCAGCTTGTAGCATTTGAATTTGAATAAGGCGCACTATGGACAAGTTTTAGATCGTTTGGTTAAAATAATTCACTTAGTCCTCAGTTCGAGAAAAAAGTACAGTGCCAGGTGCCATTCTGCCCTGATAACCCACGCAAACGTAATTTTTTTTTTTAAGGTCCTTGCCACTGAAAACTCAGAAAACTAGGTGGCAGGACCTGCCAGAGTAAATTACAACTACTGGGTACCTGGTCTGCCTCCACAGTGGGAAGTGTGGGCAACGTCGGACCTCAGCAGGGGTCTGGCGGCTAAATGGCCAGAAGAACAACGGTACACGACACGGTACACGACATCACACACCTCAAGATCCATATACTTTTAAATCTCTGGCCTTTACAGTGAACTGTATCACACCTCAATGTAAACTACGCGGAGATGGGGGGAACCCCTGGTGCCGTTTGGCCCTAAACACACTTTACACTTCACTTTACTTTCTGCCCTGATTATCAAGGAGTTTTTGGCAAAGTATGGATAACGGAGCTAAGCCTTCTCTTTATTCCCCTCAATTACCTCCTCTTGTCTACTTGATCCCCAAAGTAATACGACCAAAATGGAATATAGTTTTACTGTGTAGGGTAAATTTTTAAAAAAATGTTAAAATGAATTAATGGCGGTAAGTTCAGATGTGTTTAAAAATGTTTCCTTGAACTATAGAAACGATCTCGTACGTGTATAGTTGCTTAAGGCGATTACTTTGAGAAATATTAAAATCATTTTAGATTCCAACGTCCGATTTTTTTAAATGAATCAGTCCTGTAACTTAATTATCAAACCCTTCATTTCTGAACAAACGAAATGGCAAAATCCAGTTACAATATGTGCTTACCTGGCTCATATAACTCAATATTTGCATATTGCTGTCTGATATTCATCCTCCACTAGCATGATGCTTATTTCAAGCAAAAATAAAATATGCATAATTAAGTGTTTGCGGTGTGGTGTTTTTTTCCAACTGGATAAAATTCTTGATAAAATTGAGTAAACACGTATTATAGTTCTGTATATCAGACATGGTTATAAACGAGTTCTTTTCTTTTGAGGGAAAAAGTCTCGAGGTATATACGTAGTGAAGACTGTATAACAGCAGTTCTTTATTACAGCTATAATGATATAACTTACTAGAGAATTTTGGTAAAATGTGATGTTTAATGATGATGAATTAGAGTTGCTCACTCACATCTACTAAAACATTTTCAAAATTTGATATTTAGACTAGCACATGAAATTTAATCCTTATCTTTCAATTAATTCATTGCTAATCTCTCTCATTCTTGTTTTTTCTCTTCTTTTCCTTCCGTTATACATGTAACTGTCTTCATCATCTCTGAATGAAGAAGGTTGAATTTCTGGACTAGGCAATTGTTTCCCGTTCCTCCATTCAGCCATCTTCTTCTCTTTCCATCGTTGGGCTCTACTTGGCGGTCCCGATCTTGAATCAGAAAACTCAATCATATTATTTGTTCCCTGTGGAGACATGTTAGACTTCATTATGTGTTTTTTGGTTTTTTTATTCGTTATATCAGGATGGACTTTGAGATCGTTAGTCCGTTTATCTATCTTGCTTTTCATTTCATTTTGACTCTCTTTCGGGACCTTGAAATGATGGCGGGTCTTAAAATCTTTGTCACTTATTTTCGGTTCGGCACTTCGTTCTTCAGGATCATCGAAATTTTTTATACTTCTAATGTCCACAGCTTCTACTCCTGTATTCATTTCCAATGGAGCACTTTTCTCGCTGGGACCTCCACTAGCGTTGCCTCTGAGAAAATATTCTAAATAGTTACGTGTCGCTTCGGTGGTCACTACGAAAGTTCGCTCAAGGGATAACACTTTCTCAGATGACTCCACTTCTGCCGCTTCTTCCTCGTGAAGGAGTTCTGTGTCTGAAGCTACAGTTGTTAATTCTGGTTCTTCCTCTAGAAGTTCTGCTTCTCCTTTAGCAATTGCCTCTTGTTCTTCCTTTAAGTATTCTAACCACTCCGAACCTGTATGGTTGCTGGGTGATATCGTAGGAGAGTTAGCCCAAGGCATTGCTAAAAAAGAAAATTTATATCAAAATTATTTTTGTTATTTAAATTCCATTTTATTAATAAGATTCAACAAACTAAATTCTAGATAGTCATTAAAAAGTTCATATAATTTAAGATAAATAAACATAAAATGAGTAAATTATGAATTCTTTCTAATTGTCTATAATTATTCGATTTTTTTTACTCCTGGACACTTTACCTTAGCGGAACATATACGGCAATAGATATGGTATTTTCAAAACTCATACCATTCAGTGATTCTACAAGACCAAATAGCCTGGCTAGTATTTAACGGTATAGTCGGTCTTGCAATTGCATGGTATCTTAACACACGTTTTCCCACATGACCAGGTAGTTGTTGCCTTTTATTATGTCCGTGGTACTGATTCACGCTTAGGTACACAGGCATAATCCGGGTCCTCTATGGGAAAAGACTGGCCGGCCCGATAAGGCTATTTGTTCCAGTATCTGTGCTGGCTAAACGCATTTAAAGTAATAACTTTAAATATAGTAAATAATATAGTAATTAATACACTCTGCTTTAATGAAATCAAAGCAGAGTGTATTAATTTAATAAAATCGCTATTCGAATAAAGCTGTTCACCAGCAAAAGGGCCAATGTTAAGTGCAGTTCAGATGAGCAATCACCCTCGTCACCGGCGTGTAATGAGGGCTATTGCTCATCAAAACGTTTCGCCCGAAGAGCAATTTAAAATAGTGTCAGACCTGACTATCAACATATGTAGAAGAATTTGCGGAAAACAGCATTTAATAGCAGCACCAGAGATGCTGCTATTAAATGCTGTTGATAACCAAACGCTAAAGGTTGATAACAACTGAGATTTCGTTAAACGTTTAGTAACTCGATTTCTTTAATGTGTAATACTTATTACAAAATTTCCCCGTAAACTCTGGTGGGTGATTATAATCACGAGGGCCAGAGTTTATAATCCATAGTTGGTATAATCACCGCAAGAAATTGCGTCGGTGACGCAAGAAATTTATGGGTCTTTTTCACAATTTGACTGAGTTACTCAAAGAGGATAGCGTGTTTTTTCCTCCCGGAAACTCGACTTTTCGTACAGCAAACAGCAGATCTACCACAGAACACACTCAGTTTACTGGAATATTGTGTGAGGCGCAATATGTCCTAAGGTTGCAGATGCGCCTAAAACCCTACAACAACGAACCTGTAAGCTCTGATTTTTCATCCAGTAAATCAGATAAATCAGTCATAGAGTCTGCGCGAGTAGCACAGTGGCATCATCATTCTTCCTGCACCAGGTGGAAAAGGCTCTGGTTCGAATCTCGTCAATGACTCGAGGAATTTTTTTTACACCGTGGCTCAATTAGTCGGTCTCAGGCATAGATAGCAAGGTTTCTGCTCCCTCCCTCGGGAACTCGGTTTTTGGTCCCAAAACAGGCAAAGAGAACACATGCAATTGACGATCATATACACTTGGGTAGTTGAATTAATATTCCGGGTAACCCCAGTGTGACATTTTTTTTTTAAATCAGTCATAGAATACACGCTTTTGCCCAAAGCCAAAAAGCTTATAACTGAAGATGCTATAATTGAATTTTAACGTGATAGAAACGGAAAATTTTGGATCGCTATGTCGCAAGTGTATTCTGGAATGAGATTTGGTAGCATTTTTCTTTGATACTATTCATTGTCATTCCTTTTAAATTGCTTACTTCAGAGAGAGAGAGAGGGATTATGGTGGATATTACTGGATAATCGTGTGAGATGGAAACCTAGTGTATTATTATTACACGGGTTCAGTTTACACGATGTTTTTTAGGAACATAAATACCTTGTAGTCAACTGTAGTAATTGTGTAGTTTTACTAATGAAAAATACTTGCCCGGCTTTCGGATGAAGAATCTCCTTTTTGCGAGAAACACTCCTTCTTCGGTATATACGATGCAATGTACCATACTATGGCCACGTGGTAGTTCTGTGATAAATAATTTTCTTCCACTTTCTATAATTTTCATATTCGGCGGTAGAGGTCCTGCATCATACGGAGTCTTCTCTTTCATCCACTCAAATAAAAGAGGGGTTGTGGGAAGAGTTAAATGGCTTTGTATATCAATAGTGAGATCTTCTCCAAGATACACATAGCCCATATCTGAAAAAGGCGAGAGAAATGCAGTGATGAAAATAATTAATTAATTAATTAATTAATTGTTAACTTATTCTGAATTGTGAGTTAAATTCAATATTTAAAGCGAAAAGAGAACAAAATAAAACGTCCAGTTCATTACAGAGAAAGAATAAAAAGAAAGTTTCTTTTAGTCGTTTGTTGAGTTCTCGACGTAAAAGATGAAATTCGGCATTACTTGTCATTATTATTACACGATTTAATCACGCTAGTGTGCAAAACTTAAGGACAAATCAAGTTTTTACCTGTAGCTTCTCATAGGAGTGGCCTGGATATGGGAACAGCATACCAAAGGAACCTCGTGAGGTACAGAAATTATGAAGGAAACAACACCGAAACAACAACGGAAACAAAACGGTACAGAGGGACTTTATTCAAAAATGGCAACATAGCACTGGCTACTATGATACAGATGCATCACTGCCAAAAATGAAACAAAGGGAAGAGGTGGTCCTCAGTAGGAGATATGGCCACCCCCAGTGGCGTAGGAACGCCTTGGCATGGGGCAGGTGCCAAGGGCGCTTGTATCAGAGGGGCGCCACTGACAGACCATATCAGTTCCGTGTCGAGCTATTTAGACACCCGAGGCTAGTTGACGAAATGGCGTCCCTAGTTGTCGCATCAGGATGAGAGCAGAGTGCGGGGTGAAAATTAATTTTTGCCAAATGGCGTGTTTTCAGAGGGCGATTCAAGCCTGCATGCATCCTTAAATTTGAGTATATATTGCATAGCAGCATACATCTATTTGCCGTCTAGAAGAACTTTTAAGTGACCAATCAGGCGACTGCTTCATCGGTACATGCTCGAATGCACAGCACTTCGCCATTGAAGAACTGTGTACGTTCTGAGATACTGAATAAGTTTTAAGTTATAAATAATGTGTATATACTGTTTTTGTGCTATATAAACAGATGATCGTGAATATTGTGATTTTTAATTTAGGTGATACAAATGCCTATGGTAGATATATATGCTGGTCTGTAATCAAGTCAAAAGGGAGGTTATGCAGGCAAAGGCAAATTACGAGAAATCTTTGGCAAAAGATGCAAAGAGTAACGTATGTAAACTCTAGAAGGAAGGGGATGAATCAGATTGGTCCACTTCATGTCGAGGGTTCAACTGTTGTTGATCCTGCTTAGGTAGCTAACAAACCGAATCAGTATTTTACATCTACATTTACAAATGAGGAATTATTCTGGGAGGGAAATGCCAGAGGTGTATTAAACCCTGACAATGAGCTAAACGATTTCTTAATAAATGAGAGCCAAATGGAGCAGAAATTGTGAAGATAGACATAAGAAAGGCACTTGAGGTGGATCAGATCTATCCAGTTATATTGAAGGAGGCAGCAAAGGAAGTAAGCAAACCCGTAGCCATAATTATGACACGTTCCTTGGTCTCAGGGGAGGTACCTATGGGTTGGGGATGTTCAAATGTGACCCCAATTCACAAAGGAGGATCAAAGGGTGACACAAATAATTACAGATCTGTTAGTTTAATTTCTGTTCCAGGGAAATTAATGGAGGCACTGCTTAAAGAAGCACTGCAGGATCATCTAGACAAGACTTCAGTTATAATTCAGACAGAGCATGGGTTTGTTAAGGGGAAATCTTGTCTGATCAATTTCATTGGATGCAAAAAATTATTTTGATATCATATACTTGGGTCTTTGGAAAGCTTTTGATACTGTGGCACATGGAAGACTACTGTACAAATTGGAGAAGTGTGGCATTAAGGGCAAGTTGCTAGAATTTATAAAGGGATGGTTGAGTGGGAGAAGATAGAGTGGTAATCAATGGACAATGCTCTTCGTGGACTACCACACAGTTGGTACGTTTCACTGGGGTTCCTTTTCTACCCATATGTAGCACTTTGCATGTGTAAATGTTAAACTTCAGTTGACACATCTCAACCCATTTGCCCAAATTTTCTAGATCCTGTTGCAGTAGTACACTGCCATTACTGTCATTAAAAACTCTGCTAACCTTTTTCATCTGCATACTTGGACATAAAGCCTGATATACCTTCAACAATATTATTGATAAATATACAAAACAACATTGGGCCCAATACCGAACCCTGCGGGACTCCACTAATAATATTATTCCACAAAGAGCAGCGTCCATTGGTTACCACTCTCTGTCCTCTTCCACTCAACCACCCTTTTATCCATTATAGCAACTTGCCGTTAATACCAACCATACTGCTTCAATTTGTATACTAGTCTTCCATGTGCAACAGTTTCAAAAGCTTTCCTGAAATCCAAGTATATGACATCAAAATTATTTTTAGCATCGAGTTCCTTTGTGACCACATCATAGTATCCAATCAAATGTGGGACAGGACGTTGGATAGGTTTTACGGGTACCACTAAGTTGGCGATGGTAATCTTTTAAGCCAAAGAGATTACCACTGTGTTTAGCAAGAGCACTCTTGCCTAAATTTCTTGAAGGCGATAGGGGCGAACAATGCGTACCCAGTTAAGTCTCTCGTAATCCGTTAACCACGTAATCTCATATAGAAAATTTTCTTTGTTCTACAAACACTATTTTAAATGTAATTGCGAAGGGAAATTCAAAAAAATTCGCTAAACAGAAAAATCTGGTATAAAGAACTTCGTTAAACAAAGGTCAGACTGTACATATTATTATTTATCATGATAATTTTATTTACGCGCCTTTTTACGATGTTTTTACTAATTATCGTAAAAAGGTGCGTAGCCACGAATTTGTCCAGGGCGCCAAAAACCTAGCTACGCCTTCAGCCATTCCTAATGCAGGCTTTGCACTGCCTGTCCATACTTAGAACAATGTTGTTGATGAGTTCTTGCGGTAACATCATCCATTCCTCTGTCAGCGCCATCTTCAGCTGGAGGGTGTGGACGTGGCGCTAGGCGTTTCCCCAGAGCTCCCGATATGTGTTCGATGGGATTTAGATCAGTGAACGGGCAGGCCAATCCATATGAACAATGTCCTCACTTTCCAAAAGCATATCAACAGCTGCAGTGCGATAGGGTGTGGCGTTATCATAAAAACGGACTCGGGTACAATGGCACCTCGGAACAGACGCACACGGGGAAGGGTTATCTCAGTACAGTAGCGTGCAACGGTTACAGTACCACCTTCCAGTATCTGGAGTTGTGTACATCCATTCAAGATAACGCCTCCCCAGGCAAGAAAACCTCGACCGCCATATCGATCCCTTTCAGTGATGTTTGTGGGGTGATACCGTGTACCAATCTCTCGCCAGATTAGCTGACTTCCAGAATCGCTGCTGAGACTGAATCTAATCTCATATGTAAGGAGTACTTTACCACATTGCGCTGCTGTCCAGTCCTTGTGTTCGATGCACCACTGTAAACCGTGTCTCCGATGGGCAGGTGTTAAAAGGACACAGCGTACTGGCCGTCGGGCAAAGAGTCCACCTTTGTGGAGTCGCCTGGCCACAGTAAACCGCGATATCCTGTGTCCTGTGCAGCTGGTTTGCAATGGATCCCGCTGTCTGGTGTCGGTCCCTCTTGTCTTGTAGGAGTATATAGCGATCATCATTAGGCGTTGTTTTCGTGGACGACCACCACTAGTTCTTCGAACAGCTGTACCTGTCGTTCTGAAGGTCGACCACGCACGTGAGACAATGCTCTGTGCGATACCGAACTCTGAAGCCACACTCCTCGCACTTCGACCTTTTTATGGAGCTTCCCAATTATTCGACCCTGGGTAAAGTCATCCAGATATTGTCTACTGGCCATTTCGTTATCTTTAGCATTGTATGAAACCAATCGAACGTCTGTAACAATCGTGCTCACCATTCGGTAATTTGCACATAACTGCTGCTTTTATCTGTTTATGTGAGCCCTCTTATCATAATTCAAATTTTTGCATGTGCATCAGTTTCTACTAAACAGCCACAGTTATGTAAATCGCCACAGGCTGTTTCGTTTGATTTTGTGGTTGTATCCTTAGAAATAGTGTTGGTCCTTAAGTTTTGCATACCAGTATATGTGAGAATAGCTTGTTCTTACAGAGTTCTGCGATCGATTTTTCTGTTAATTGGATGAAAAACCTGACCTTTCTGGTCTATTGTTGTTTTGCTGTAGTGTGGTTTTAGCGCATCAAAAACATAAGTCATATTGCTCCGTATATATAATGTCTGTAGATTGCGGTTGTTCTGTGGTTAATTTTCTGCTTGCTGGACGAAAAACCCGAGTTTCCGGACGAAAAACTTATGAATATGACCCATAAAAATTCCTTGCGTCCTTGACGGGATTCGAACCGGTGTGAGGAGGACGGTGATTGTACCAACTGTGCTACTCATAAGTGCTATCTTCCGGGAGATAAAACCATATAACCTTTTCCAGAGATTGGTAAAGTCAGTCACGTTGTATAAAAAGCCCTTAAAAATTACTGACATCATTGGTGAGATTCAAACGTAGGATTTTTCACCAGTGGGGAACAATCAAATATCAATGCATTTTTATAACTTTTTTTTTCCTTACTTTTAAAATTTAAACATTACGAACTTAAAAGGTTTGGCTATCAGTAAATATCTTTAATAGTGTCCACAAAAACAATTATCAGAGCTGAACAACATGGTGGACAATGATCTAATAACGAGATCAAGGCGGTGCTGCCATCTCATGGCCTTATGAATAATCACTGCTTTAGCTATCATGCTGTAATTGGAGCATAGCCTGCTAGGAATTGAATTGTAGATTGGAAAACGGCACAATTCATGATGTTTTTGCCGCCATTAGCAGAAACTCAAGAAAACTATGTAACTCTATCGCTATCACATATTATTTTTTTTTTTGTTTTGTTTTTTTGCATCGGATAAGTTTCTCTCACTCTTTCTCTCTGACAGTTTATTAAAAATGAAATTGTTGTTACATAAGTTTAGGGCGGGCTTGATATAGTCCAGAGCACTGTTGTTGTTTTTGTTGTAGTAGGGTTTTAGGAGCGTAACCGAGAAAGAACATATTGCTCTTTGTATAATTTTAACGTTGGGTCCCATTAGGGGCTCAGCGGCTAAATGACCAGAAGAACAACGGTACACAAGACTACACTGTACATATCCATACAATTTTAAATCTCTGGCATTTACAGTGTACTGTATCACACGACAATGTAAACTCGCGGTGATGGGAGAAACCCCTGGTACCGTTTGACCCTCAACACACTGAACACTGAACTGAACTGTATAATGTCTACAACTTTCGTGTGTTCTGAAGTCGATTTTCTGTTTTGCTGAACGAAAAACCCGAGTTTCCGGAAGAAAAAAAACATGCTACCTCTCCTCGGACCGACTAACTCAGCACGTAGTGAAAAAGGCCTATAAAAATTCCTTCCATCATCGATGGACCTCGAACTCAGGAAAAGACCCCCCCCCCCCGTTTGAATCCCGTCAATGACGCCAGGTATTTTTATGGGCTTTTTTTCACAACGTGGCTGAGTTAGTCCGTCTTAGACGAGCGTAGCATAGTTTTTTCCTTCGGAAACTCGGGTTTTTCTAGCAAACAGCAAATCAACCACAGAAGCGGGCAACGTGGAGTCCCACCAAATGCCAGGACACACAACAGAACCTAACGCAATATGTCATATACAACACACAACACTTTTCTGGCATTTACAGTAATACTGTATTTCTTCACAGCGTACATGTGGCGCAGATGTGAGAAACCACAGGTGGCGCTTGACCCTAATACTATGCACAGAACACACACAATTTACATATATATTATACAAGGTTGAATATGGCTTAATTTTCTGATCCGCCTAAAACCTTACAACTACAACAACTTCCATGCCAGCTTTTCTCTCTCCTCACATAAGAAACTAATCGACGGCCTGCACCTACTGACACGATAATAAATGTTAATGAATATATTATTAGTTAATAATTAATGATAATAATAATACTCCATCCCTGCTGACTGTGTGGTTATGGCGAATTTATATGGGCAGATTTATAAGTTTGTGAGCTCCAGACAAAATATCCAACATAGCACCTCGCCTTAAATAAGAGTGGATGGGTGCAGTGGAAAATCGAAACGCTAATATGCATGCATAGTCAAATTATGAATCCTAACCCAATTATCTTATTTGTACAGAAGTAAGTTCGGCCATATTTGTCAGGGAAGAGGACAAACAATAAAAAGTTCCCCACCCCCTTCAACCAAAGCCTAGTAATAAACGGTATTTGAGAATGGTGGAAGGGAATCTTTAACAGGCCTCCTAAATTTATACCAGAATGCAGAAACTGTGCATATTAATTAATCATCCAATGTGTTGTCACATTGAATAATGACTACGTCAATGACGAAGACGGAAGAAGGTTGTTAGCTGTTGTTAGAATTTAGGCGCTTCAGCAACTTAGGCCATAATGCGCTGTATATATTACGTTTGTAGATTGCATGTGTTCCGCGGTTGATTTGCTGTTTGCTGATGAAAAACCTTAGTTCTGGTATCAAAAACAATCCTACTCACGCCTGAGACTGGCTAACTCAACCACGTTGTAAAAAGACCCATAAAAATTCCTCACCTCATTAACAGGTCCGCCTGGTTTGGGAGATGACGGTGATTATACCAATTGTGCTATCCATGATAGCCATCACATCATGTAATGGATGATACTGTTGTCCCAAGGTTCAGTGCAGAACAGCGTAAAGAATGTGCAAATTTGTACACGCCTTCAAATTCCTTTAAATTCAGTCATATTCCTTTTTAATTAAATGTTTAATTTATAATTGATGGGAAATGCCAATCTGGTGAAATATTATACAATTTATTGATATTCAGTACTGTTGTATTATGCAGCTTAAACATATAAGACAGTTAATTGACATTTAGAGCAGTGTGTAGCTGGAAGAAGGTATTCTATCACCCAGCTTTCCGTTATCTGCACATTTACTATTGTAAAAATTTCTGTTATTAATTTATTTCAAGTCGTAGGCAAATGAAATAGCCCATGGCATGTTGGGTAATCGCATATTTCCTGTAAGAGCTACAGTGCCTCAGCGTCATCCTTGAAAGTGGACTATATGAATGGCAGGCAATATCAGAGAACTCAAGAAAGTCGTGATTATAAGTGCTTGTTCAGTGGGGGCATTATTACAAGCAGTAGCAGAATTTATCAATGTATCAACACTATCGTGTCTTGAGTCTTCATTTGATGGACACGTCGGACAAAATCAGCAAGAAGCGAAAGGGCAACTGGAAGAAGATATTCCATGACTCAGACCCAAACTGCAGATGTCTTATTACCATGTAGGAAACCAGCACAGCATGCAAGAAGCTGAAAACATGGGTATACATAGTTGTAGAGCAATTCACAAGCCTCTTGTGTGTCATCAGAATAGACGAATCCATTTGCAGTGGCGTTGGGAGGGCTCAAAACATGTAATGGAGTCAGATGACTCATATGTTACATTATTTAGCACTGATGGATACATGAGCATATGGATGATGCCACACAAAGTAATGGATCCTGAATGCATCCTCTGGGGGTAGTGTTCTCATGTGAGAGCTGTTTTCGTGGTACAGCTATTATACATTTATTGTTGGGTGCATCTGAACATTTTTGGGGACCAGGTTCCTCCTATAATGTCAACGTTGTACTTGATAGCAACATTGTTATTATATATACAGGGAACTTTATATCTGTTAGATTCGTTTGTGGTGAGGCTTATCTCGGATGCGGCCTTCCAGATGATGCCACAGATTCTCAATAAGATACATGTTCGATGACTTTGCAGACCAATCCAGATGTGCCTATCGAACATGAATCTAATTGAGAATCTGTGGCATCATCTGGAAAGACGCATCCGGGATAAGCCCCACCACAAACGAATCTGACATATATAAAGTTCATTCTCGAATAGGAATGGAATATCATCACCAGATACACCTATGCACACCAACTCGAATCCATAATATTCAGGATTACGCTATCACCCCTGCTAAAGATGGACCTATGTTATATTAGGTAATTCATTTAATATTTTGGTAGAGAAGTGTATAATGAAAACATAAAGGGCAGTTAATTTTTTGGGACTGCACCACTGTCTAAGAGGACGAAATAGGGAAGACTACATGATTGTAATTTGTGTAGTCTTCTGTTTGCGGGATGAAAAAACACAGTGCTTCGTGGAAAAGGAAACAACATAATCGAAGCCAGAGACTGACCAGTTTATTATGTGACAAGCACGACAAGCATACACTGGTGGGCAAAACTTAAGGACCAACACTATTTCTAAAGGTTACAACCACGAAATCAAACGAAACAGCATGTGGCGATTTACATAACTGTGGCCGTTCAGTAGAAGGCTGGTGCAAATGCAAAAATTTGATTCGTGATGAGAGGGCTCACATAAACAGATAAAAGCAGCAGTTCAGCGGTTATGTGCAAATTACCGAATGGTGGGCACGATTGTTACAGACGTTCGATTGGTTTCATACAGTGCTACAGACAACGAAATGGCCAGTAGACAACATCCGGATGACTTTACCCGGGGTCGAATAATTGGGGAGCTCGAGGAAGGTCAAAGTGCGAGGAGTATGGCTGCAGATTTTTCCGTATCGCCCATAGCATCGTCTCACGTGCGTGGTCGGCCTTCAGATCGACAGGTACAGCTGTTCGAAGGACCAGTGGTGGTCGTCCACGAAAAACAACGCCCAATGATGACCGCCATATACTCCTACAGGCCAAGAGGGACCGACACCAGACAGTGGGATCCATTGCAAACCAGCTGCACAGGAGCACTGGACGCAGAATATCGCAGTTTACTGTGGCCAGGAGACTCCATAAAGGTGGACTGTTTTCCCGATGGCCAGTACACTGTGTCCCTTTAACACCTGCCCATCGGAGACACCATTTACAGTGGTGCATCGAACACAAGGACTGGACAGCAGCGCAATGGGGTAAGGTACTCTTTATTGATGAGAGTAGATTCAGTCTCAGCATGATTCTGGACGTCAACTAATCTGGTGAGAGGTTGGCACAAGGTATCACCCCGCAAATATCACTGAAAGGGATCGATATGGCGGTAGAGGTGTTCTCGTCTGGGGAGGCGTTATCTAGGATGAACGTACACAACTCCAGATACTGGAAGGCGGTACTGTAACCGATGCACGCTACTGTACTGAGGTAATCCTTCCCCGTGTGCTCTGTTCCGAGGTGCCATTGGCCCCGAGTTCGTTTTTATGGATGATAACGCCACACCCCATCGCACTGCAGCTGTTGATATGCTTTTGGAAAGTGAGGACATCGTTCACATGGATTGGACTGCCCGTTTCAACGATCTAAATCCCATCGAACACATATGGGACGCTCTGGGGAGACGCCTAGCGGCACGTCCACACCCACCAGAAAATGTTCGCCAGCTGAAGGTGGCGCTGACAGAGAAACGGACGATGTTACCGCAAGAACTTAAGAACTTATCAAGAACGTTGTTCTAAGTATGGATAGGTGGTGCAAAGTCTGTATCGACATTAGGGGTTATATCTCCTACTGAGGACGACCTCTTCCCTTTGTTCCATTTTTGGCAGTGATGCATCTGTATCATGGCAGCCAGTGCTATGTTGCCATTTTTGAATAAAGTACAGTTTTGTTTCCGTTGTTGTGTTGGTGTTGTTTCCTTCATCATTTCTGTACCTCACGAGGTTCCTTTAGTATGCTTTTCCCATATCCAGGCCACGCCTATGAGAAGCTACAGGTGAAAACATGACTGATCATTAAGTTTTGCACACCAGTGTATTATGTGTTTCTATAGTATAGTATAGTGGCAAGGATGATGCTCTTCACTTATAGAGGAATTCTGCTCCAGCGAAGCCAGAATTCTATAGATAAAGTCAATATATTAATTTTTTTGTGTTTATTAATAAATTTGTAAAAATAATATTCTAATTTTCCTATTTGATAAATTACAATTTTTGTAACCTGAAAAGTGTTTTATTTAATTATATTATATTTGAAGATAATACTTCATCTAATTTCCTTTACAAACCTAACAGAAACCAAACTGTTCTTGTAAGGAAAAAATTTCCCATTTATGGTAATTTGTAATCTAGGATTAGTGGCATTGTAAGCCTTTGGCAACGTTTTCTTTTCTTCAGTTTCCTGGTAGTTCTTAATCCCGTCATAAGAATGCTTTTGTAAACAAGGTGTTGAAATTCCTAGTCATGCTGATTGATCTGCTTGCGACTAATGGCAATCGCTCAAAGAATTTTTAAGCGGCTTCTGTCACATCTGCATACACCTTCGATACACAGGATTAAGGAATGTTTGCTCCTTAATTTTTACAGCCCTAATAACAGCCAAGCTATGATATTGACCGAAGGTAGGCCATATTGCCCATTATACCGTACGATAAATGAAAGAAAAAGGAGAAAATATTAGTTCTGCTCACCAATAGGAATGATATTAATCCGGAAGACAAGCTCACCAATCTTCTCTCTTTCAAACTTGCAGTGTGAGGTTGGAAAGACAAGTATATGAATGCTATTATAATCCATATCTATATCCATAATTGGACTTATCCTGAGACTTAAACCATCGTCACCAAAGTCCATATTATCAGGAATATAATCTAGAAATAAAAATACTTCTCGTTTAGGAAATTGCACCTTGAATTTGTTTTCTGTATAGCATAATTTATCGATGTATTTAAAATTTCAAGCTTCAAAACACAAGGATAAACTAAGAAGTCCATCAGAAAATTAACATCAGAAGATATTTAGTTCTTTAAGAGGCTATTTTATCATTTGATTTTTTTTTTTATTTTATGACAACCACAAACACGATAGGTAACAGAACCTGCGGTACTTAGTACAGATAGTGGGTAGAAGGTTAAAAAGACAGAAGAAGATACTTGTTGACATTATATGTATTTCTGTAGATTGTAATTTTCAGGAAATACGTGTGAAGGAATATTTTTCTAGAAAACTAAAGTTAAAAGGAAAAATGAGGAAGAAGAAAAGTTTGAGGTTGGACAGTAAATGGATGCTAACTAGTGGGCACGTGTTCTTACTGGTTAGGAAGAGAGAAAGAGAGAGTGAAGAGACTTCTCTTGCCCATTTATTGTCCATAAATGGGCAAGAGAAAGGTCATTAATTAATCTCACTGCCCTCTTTTGAATGGGGTCTAGAAGCTCGAGAGAGAGAGAGGTCCTGGCGCACCAACCCCTGATGTGGAAACAGTATTCCACGGTAGGGCAGATTTCAGATTTTTACAGAGTGAGATTATTTAGAAGAAAGGTAACACCTAGAGCGAAAGAGAAACCCCAGTTTGTTAGATGCAGAGGAAGTAATACTTGTGGCGTGCTTATACCAAAAATGATTAGAAATCAGGGATAAAACCTAATAGAGATATTTGATCTTTTCTAGAGATCTGAGTGTGATCGAAGATAAGCATAGGAGCAATAAACTCCTTTTTGTGAGATACACGGCAGAACTGGTTTTAGAAGGATCGAAATTAACTAAGTTTTCTTTGTCCCAGTGTAGAATCATCCGGAGATCAGTATTTAAAGGAATTGGTGATAGATATTCGAGAAGATGAACTGAACGTGCAGGGCAACGTTACTTAAACTGGAAGGTGGAATGAAATCTGCTATGATCAACAAAACTATGGACAGGTTTCCAGTCAGCCCAAGAATGTCATAAATACATATATGCAAGTGGAAAAAGTGGGGGGGGGGACTGAACCTTTAGGAATACCAGCATTAGCGGAAAAGTTAGAAGATAGAAAGCCATTTACCAACACACCACAGCGAGCGGTCAGAGAAAACTGTATACTCAATTGAGAAAAACAGATGACAGTCCATAAGACAAGAGCAAGAACTTGAGTTTCGCCAAACATTTCCATTGAATTTGTCCATAAATGGGTAATATAAGCTAATATGTCATTGTAGAATCGATATCAATGTAATTCATGATCATTGATAATGTGGTCTAAATTTGATCAGGTTTAGTGAGATTCTAAATTTGATGAGAAGTAATGAGATTTGATCTAAATTACTCCAATATAAATGTTAAATAAGTAACAGCAAATCAGTCTTTCTCGATTAACAATGTATCATGATCAACCACATATGTACTGCAGTGGAGAAACTAAATCTACGCCCTTTCTGCCAAACTGCCAAGATTATCCTCAGATGATCTTTAACAACTATATGAAACTCTCTCTCGAGCGCTTTGAATCTTTGGGTGTCCAATCACCGTGAAGATTGTTACCGTTGTAGGGTTTTAGGGGCATTAGCAATTGAGGCTCTATTGTGCTGTATATAATGTCTGTAGACCACGTGTGTTCAGTAGTCGTTTGGCTGTTTGCCTTGCGTTTCCAGGGAAAAAAAAAAATAAAAACATGCTCTCCTCGTCTGAGACCAACTAATTTAGACACATTGTAAAAAAAAAAGTCTATAAAAATGGCCACGAGAGAAAGGCTCCACTGGAGAAGAGACCATCACCAAGTTGTGATCTGTGATGCCAATGTGTAATTATAAGGGTAGTTCGTGAGAAAAAGATCAAGAGTGTTGGCTGTGTGGTTAGGATTGTCTGGTAGGTAAATAAACAATCTATGGGAGGTCATTAGTAATTGCAAAGCCTCAGCATCTCGACCAGTTGGGTCCGTATGACTAGAAAACGGAAGCCAGCTGGAGTTTATGACATTTTTTTTTTTTTTTTTTATGTGAACCCCAAACACGAGAGGTATTAGAACCTATAATACTTAGTACCGTGCTTGGGTTGGAGGTTGAGAAGGCGAAAGAAGATATTTGTTGACATTCGACTTGAACTTCTGTAAACTGTAATTTTCAGGAAATACGAAAGAAGGAAGGTTGTTCCAGAAAATGGCAGTTGAATGAATAAATGAGGAAGATGAAAAGTTGGTTCTGTGGGTTTGAAGTTGGACAGTAAATGGATGTTGGCTGGTGGCGGCACGTGTTCGGATTGTTTTGAACGAGAGAGCGGGAATTATAGAAGCCAATTCAGAAGAACAGTGCCCATGGATATATCTGTAGAAAAGGCATGCAGCAGAAACAGTGCGTCTATGAGAAAGCGAGTGGAGAGACTCTGTTAGAGATGAATCATTAATTAACCTAACTGCCCTCTTCTGAATGGAATCGAGAAGCCTGAGAGAGGTTTTGGGGGCACCACCCCAGATGTGGGAACAATATTCCATGGCAGGGCGGATTTGCGATTTATACAGAGTGAGCAGCTGTTTAGAAGAAAAGTAATGCCGAGAGCGAAAGAGAAAACCAAGTTTTTTAGATGCAGAGGAAGCAATATTTGTAATGTGCTTGTGCCAAGAGAGATTAGAAGTAAGGGTAATCCCCAAAAGAGATATATCATCTTGCCTAGAAATCGGAGTGTCACTAAAGATAAACATAGGGGCAGAAGAATCCTTTTTGCGAGATATAAGACAAGACTGAGTTTTGGAAGGATTGAAATCAACTAAGTTGTGTTTGCCCAACTGGAGAATTACCTGAAGATCCGCATTTAAGGAATTGGTAGCTGATTTTCGAGAAGTTGAAGCTGATTGAGCAGGACAAGGTTTCTCAAAATGGAAAGTTGAATGCAATGTGCTATCATCGGCAAAACTATGGATAGGATTTCCAGTCAATGGAAGAAGGTCATTGATATACAAGAGGAAAAGAGTGGGGGAAAGAACTGAACCTTGGGGAACACCGGCATTAGTGGAGAAGTTAGAAGACAGAGAGCCATCTACCATCACCCTCAGTGAGCGATCACAGAGAAAACTGGATAACCAATTACTAAAAACAGTTGGCAAACCATAAGATGGAAGCTTGTTTAGAAGACCTTTATGCCAAACACGATCAAAAGCCTTTGAGATGTCAAGAGCAACTACTTGTGTTTCACCGAACCTTTCCATTGAATTAGTCCATAAATGGGTAACATAAGCCAGAATATCACCAGTGGATCGACACTGACGGAATCCATACTGGCGATCGTTGATCAGACGGAAGGTTTCTAGGTAGTTTAAGAGTTGGCGATTAATTGATTTCTCCATTACTTTAGAAAGAGTAGAAGTAATTGCAATGGGACGATAATTGGATGGGAGGGATTTGTCACCCTTTTTAGGAACTGGCTGGATATGAGCAAATTTCCAAGCCTCTTTTACTGGAGAAAGTCACGTTTCAAAGAGTGGAAGTCAAAGAGTTCCAAGAGATTAGTGTAGTTCAGAGAACGATAGAGGCAATGACGAATTTGACAGAATGTGGTAAAGAGATTTTAAGTCAGAGAAGAGAAAAGAGAAGAGAAAAGAGGATATTCCAAATTACTGTCTCTAAACAGAAACATCAGAACGGATATATGCACATCTTTGAAGGGAAAGGAATCATAGAGTGAATAATTAGGACAACTGAGATGAGCAGTGGTTGAAGCGACCGATAATTGGGATTCTGTCAGAAAAAGTATGTGGAATTGGCTGACTGTAAGTGGAAATGGATATCATTGAGATTGGGACTGAGACCCCGTATATTTGTGAAATTTTTATTTTAATATTTATTGTTTACTATTAATATAATTTTTTAAAATATTTATTGACATGTGGTCTTGTAAGACATCTCAACTACTAAGATTTAAAAATTTTCAGAATTTTAGAGAGTAAAAATCGGGAACATTTTGAAATCCGGCACTTCTGAATCTTCGAAGCTGCCGCATTTTAGTTTCCTGTTCTTCATTTTGCTTTCCAGTATCAGATATAGTAAGGGTAAACATGAATAAAGCCTCCATAGTTCGTTAACTTGATTAGAGTACCTTAAAAAAGTATAGTTTTAATTTAAAATAACGGAATATTATATGGTCATCAAAAATCAACTGTCTTTTTTTTTGATAGTTACTTTTCTCGAAGTATACAAATTATAAAAATTTCTGCGAAGTTTATAGTAAAAGTTGGACTTTTTTTGTTTATGACAATTTTTATTCAATATGTGCTGCGTTGACTTGAGTAACTCGTTAAAAATACGCGAGGACCTCACCACCGAACCAAAAACAAACAAAAAAATTCTACAGTGATATTCTTTGTGTCAAAAGATATTTCAGTTTTAAAATTCACAATGATTCACGCATCTTTTCTATTAACTCATGCTTTTTTTATACACAAGATTTGATGTCAGGATGACATCTCGACAAACGCTTCCTGTCTAAAACGACCAGAGCTGGAAAATTATTCAATTCGAAATAACTGTCCAGAACGGAACTGGGTGTGTGACTGATGGGGTCTGAATCAATTCCGCTGCCAACATGGACATTGACAACATGGATTACCAAAATTAGCAGGACATTTTTGGAACCCTTTCATTAAAATTCTTATATATATATATAAGAATAAGACAAAAGAGACCTCAAGTAAAAATAAATAAATAAAATAATAGAAAGCAAGAGGTTAAATTCGTGATAAATACAACCCAGAAGAGAAAAAGAAGTACACAAATAACGTACAAAGTAGCAATAAAAAGGATTGCTAAAACTTTGTGAAGGAGAAAAAAGGTGGTACAGAAAGAACTGCCTTCGTAAAAATAATGGCTCACTAGAAATAAAAAGAAAAATATAAAAAAAAAAGTAAAAAAGAATAAATGGGATGGCTCAAGTCATTGGGCACTTTCTGTCTGTCAGATACCCTTGTCCATAAATATCTTTCTTTTTCCATTTCCCTTTATATAATATTTTGGTTTATATATATGTGTTTTTGTAATTATATATGAATAAAGGAAAATAAAATAACAAAAATTAAAATAATACAGGAAAAATTAAATTGCAAGCTGTAACTTGCTGAAGTTAATGCTCATTATGCAATGATGATCGTAATTTTAAGTGCATACAGAGAACAAATGTGAAATAAGGAAATAAGTTTTGTTCGTATAATTTCAACTCTAATGGTTAATACAAGAATCAAGTTAATTAATTAAAGAATCAAGTTATCAAGTTAATTAAGCAAGAATCGATTAATACAAGAATCTTCGTAAGCACATAGAAGAGCAGTAAACCACGCATCTACTATACTTACCAGGGAAAAGTACTTCCGTTTTAATTTGATCTTTCGAAAAGGTATCAAAATGTCTGTTCCAGACAATATTAAAATGTTCTCTTTCCCATTCTTTCACATGATCGAATACTCGTAAAGTAAACGTGATGGTATCTCCTAACTGTCTCTCAAACCAACAAGTACTTGAATGACTATCAAAAAACTCGCACGGTTTCTTGGTTAAAACGGTTGCAAGCTTTGGATCATATCTAAACAGTAATAAAAATGGAATTTTATTGAAATTTTCTTCATAATTATTACTTTAAGACTATTATTACCTCATTATTATTATTTGTTTTAAGCATTGTCTAGTCAAAATATTATAGCCGCCTACCTAATAGTGGGTACACACTCCTCTTGTCACCAGTACCTGGCTGCACAGCAAGGCACGGACACCATTAAGGTCTCTGAACGTTGCAGGAGATATGTTGTACCATGTCGCCAGGTTGCTTTCCGTAGTTGTTGGTGTTTTGAAATGAGCTGTGACCGAGGCTGCAGAGCTGCTGTCGTTTTTATAAAAATGGTGTCATTGCAAGAAAAAGCACAGGTAGTGGTGGGATTTTCAGAGAGAGATCTGTTGTCACAGTTCAAAGGCAATTTAGACGTGTGTTCAACCAGGATGCACTAGACCCAAAGTCTATATGGAGGTAGTCAGAGCATTTCTGAACACCGTTAGCGTGCAGAAGCAACATGGAGGAGGCCGTCAAAACGTCTCAGAAGACGGAGTTGAAGAGGAATGTGCTGCCTTTGTTCATAGTCTGTAGAAATCAATCAGGCATGCATCAAGAGAAATGAACGTGCTCCGTACAACACTGCACAGGATCGTACTCAAGCAGCTATGTTTGTACGTCTATAAATTGCAAATGGTTCAATAAATCAAGCCGAGTGACAAACCATAGCGACAAAACTTCGCTACTGATATTCTTGATCACATCGACCAAAACGACGATTTCTTGAGTCAAGTTATGTTTTCCGACGAGGCATTTCACATTGCCAGAAAAGTTAACCTACACAATGCTCGAATATTGGTGTCTGAAAACCCGCACTGTATCCAAAAGCACATTCGAGACAACTCGAAAGTATATGTATGATGTGGTCTTATGAAGGACATGATTATAGGACGGTTCTTCTTGGAGAATACTGTTACAGGAATCACACGTACCTAGACATGACGGAAAAACATGCATTTCTTCAGAATGCACACCTACAGCACAACATGACCTTTCAGCAAGATGGAGCACAGCTTCATTCTGTGGATATATATAGAAAGGCATGTTGTTTTTCACCAAGGTGTCTAACATCGCGCAAGCAATTGCCACCATCAGTGCACCCTCGTTAGTAGCACACTTGGTACAATCACCGTCTTTCCCACATCGGGTGGAAAAGACTTGAGTTCGAGTCCCGTCGATGACGTGAGGAATTTTTATGGGCCTTTTTCACAACGTGACACTGAATGAGACTGTCTCTGTATATGGCCTTAGTTGCTGATGCTCCTAAAATCCTACTACAACAACAGAACCTGGTCTGAAATCAAGTAACTTTTTTTTATTATAAACTTTTTGAGGTTTCTTTCCCAATAAAAGCTATTAATATTTCTTAGTACACTGGGTTTTCTTTTTTGAGACATTTAAAATCAAGGACGTTCAAAAGGGACATCCTGTATTGCGTCTGTAAATTGCGTATACCCTGTGGTCGATTTGCATGTTTGTTGGACTAAAATCTCGAGTTTACTGGAGGGAAGGGGAGAGAGAAAAGCTATTCGACTCTTCCTTGATACTGTTAACCCAGTATAGGTCAGATAACTGAAGTAAATACGTGAAATCTGCTACAGGTGTTATTCGTTTACATTTTGTAATGTTCTTGTTACAGTTTGCAGCAAAGATTATCAATTGCATCTAACACTTTCTATAGAGTTATAGAAAACGTTAGTGATAACTAATGGAAATTTTGATGGAAACTGCAGCGTCGCTGCTACCTGCTATCACTCTGTGTTGAAATAGCCTGGGAAAAAAATTGCTAAAGAGAAATAATAATATTAAAATGAAAGGGAAAGCTGTTACCTTACAGCGCAACAGCGTAGAACCTTGCACAAGGTGATGCAACTACAGCTGGTACAAGGCAATGACTCCATACACTTGCAAACATAAAAGTAAATGTCGACACCTCACTTCAAGAAGGAAAATAAGAAAAATAACACGAATGAAAGATTTGAGGAACACTTTGTCAGGTGTTGGCTGCAATTGCATCACTTTGTGCAAGGTTTTATGCTGTTTCAATTCCCGGAATACTGTTTTCAATTTTTTTTAACTGAATCATCCCCGGTTAAAATAAACTCTTAAATTTTATGAAACAAATTTTTTTTAACAAATCTCGGATAATCTCTAAAAATTTAACAAGAGTATCGCGCAAGCAACCCCTCCTAACACAAATCCCCCATATGTATGTAAATAAATTCACGTTTTTATTCATATTTCCAAGTTTTTTTTTCATTTTGTGGATTATTCATGGTTTTGATTAACCGGAAAAATTTACTTCCCGGCCATTTCGGATAATCGAGAGTCTACTGTTCTTATATTTTCATTAGGAAAGTTTCGGTTATCAATAATGCAAGTAAAGCCTTTTAAGAATAACCTGCTGCTATCTTGCAAGATCCTTCCTTTCATTTGATTTTCATTTATTTGCAGGAATTATATTGCAAATAATTCCAATTATTTGGAGTGAGGCAATGATTATAGGTACTATTATTTTATACATGCAAAATTAAACAATATAATTGGAATTAAAGATCCAAAGGGATATACACTAGAGTATACCTTCTCAGTAAGTACATATATACTCCAAGTACTTATACACTTGTGTTTGAGAACGTGATGAATTTCATCCTTTAAAAGTCAGACAAAATAAAATTATACTATACTTGGCCATGGAATATGACTCTAATTAAAAACGCTGTAATAATTTATGTACTTACTCTGCACAGTCAGTTGTATTATGATGTTCATTAATTTCTTCGGTGACATTAGCATTCATTAACTCGCCATCTTTAAGAATCATCGCCACTTGCTGCGCTAGTTCCGGAACCAGATTCACAGGGTTGCTTACTGGATTTATATTGACTAATGGATTTATATTGACTAATGGATTTATATCGTCCTTCAAAATATTTTCTTCCATTGTTTCGTGGACATGGAAACGCGTTCTGCCTTGATCTTCAATGCTTGTATCTTCTTCGATTAAATCAGAATCGATGTTTTCGTTACTTGCATGCAGGTGATTGATATTACCTAGTGTATCAGGCCCACTATTATCATTCAGGGGTTTTTTCACTTTTATGAAATAAGTAACTTTGCTGCCTGGCGCCTGACTTTCTTCAGGAATTCGGTGCCTTGGCGGCGGCGGCGGCCTATAAAGAAAAAAAGGGATAAAATGTCATCTTGAAGTGAACCAGTTTTGTTTTTGTTTTTCGTATTTGCACAAAAGCAACAAAGGCTATGTGGATTAAGTGATTGTACTGTAAGTTGCGCGTTACTGGTCAATTTGTCTGTTTGATGGATGAAGAATTTGAATTTAAGGGATAATAAAAGTGTGCAGCCTTCGCCCGAGATTGACTAACTTGTCCGTGGTGGGACAAAAAAGCCCATAAAAATACCTACTGTCACAATGGAATTGGAATGCAGGACTTTTATATGTACACTGCATCACATAGATTTGGCTCACTGGGAGGGTACGATGGAAATGAAAGTCAAAAAACCGATTTCTTTGATTTAACAGTCACTCTGCGTCATAGAATTTTTTTAAAATAAAGTTTTATAACATTTTTTATCCATATTTGCTGTGAATTACAATAACATTCGCATTGATTTTTAAATAAAATGCGTCCTAAGCCGATTTTAAAAAAAATTCTGCAACAACTCCTTTGTAAGCTGAACTTCTGGTATTTTATTTTTACAAAATAACAGTTTCATTTAATGAATTTTTGCACTTTGTTGATAAATTATGGAATAACACCATCCCATTGACGTATTTCAAATCGGAAAATTTCGAAAGAACCAAAATTTATAAATTTATATGATTTCCGTTTTCTAGATAGTTGTCTAATTTATTAAAAGAAAAAAAAATATATAAGGACGACGTAGTTTTAAAAACTATGTTTAAAATAAAACTATATTGTGACCTTAAAATGTTGAGAGCTAAATTTAAGTGTCTGTAATTTTGCCAGGCATGATAAAAGTATTTTCAATCAATTTGTTCCTAGAAAGACTGTGCAAAGTTCATGGGGTAAGATTTTTAGCAACATGGCTGGCAATTGTTTTTTGTAGGGAAGGGATACACGAAGAAGGGAGTGGTAGAATATTTGCTGACGATACCGATGCATTGTCAGGTGGTAAGCAGCTGACAACCCGGTTATGAAAATAATTTCCCAATATGAGAGATGCCAAATGATGTTTAGTAGTTTAATACTTGATAAAAATAGAGCTACATACAGATTGAACAGCGATATGTGATTCGTTATTGTGTCAGACGGGGCTTAAATGTATCGGAAACAGTTAAAGAGATGAATGAAGCATATGGTAATGAGTGTCTTGGTAGGTCGGCCATATTCCGGTGTGAAGTGGTTTCTCCATCAAGACAACGCCAGGCCCCCCATACGGCTAATGTTGTGTCAGACAGTAATCACTGCCATAGGTGCCAAGGTTCTGCCACATCCCCCTTATTAACTGAACTAAGCCCCGTGTGATTTCTTCCTGTTTCTACGTCTGAAGAAAGCTCTGAAAGGCAAGCGGTTCGTGTCCGACATAACGATGCTTTCGGGGCCACGACGGATGCACTTCGCAATTTTTCGAAAAATGGCTATCAAGAAGCATTTAATGCGTGGGTACGACGATGGCGAAAGTGTGTAAAGTTCAAGGGAGAGTATTTCGAGAAGGAGAAATCCACAGAAGATTCACTGATGACAATTAAGATAATATCTAGCACCAGTCTGCGAATTAAATGATCACCCCTCGTATTTTAAATTTTAATTTAATTTAATGTAAGAAAGAGAGGCGGGGGAATGTTCTTATATGCCATCATGGTGGACCATCCCTGTGCTTCATGAGGCTTGTACCAGTACCACTTTTTTGAGTCCTAGCAATTTGATTTTACAAATTTTATATATGTAACTATAACGTCATAGTTCTCTATATATGGAAAGCACCTTAAAAGTTTCGTTGGAAATCTAATTACGATCGAGCAACACATGGGGACACTGCTCAAATAGACAGGAGAAGGAATATGAATTATTCAAATGGTCCCAAAATATGCGATTTAAAACTCTTTTCGATAATTTTGATATGGGAGATGGAATCGAAACTACATACTTGGTAACAGTATCTTTAAAGCAAATTGCAGTGTCATTATAAGTTTAATTTGTAAACTTTTTTTTTTCTTCCTTTTATGTGTGTAGTTATGTGGGCTTGCCACATTGTGATTCCTGAACATCTATGAACTCTTTAATTTTAGTAACATGGTAACATACGAATAGTAGTTTGAGAGGAAGAGAAAAAGGAGTAGAATGTTGATTCGTAATTTAAAATATCTGGAAAAAATATTTGCTATAAGTAAGGAGCAGACAGCTAAGAAAGATCAATTAAATTTCACTTCACTACATTATTTAGCTTTCACTACTGAATATTTTTGGAAACATAGAAAAAATTGACTACTTTCAGAGGTCTCACGAATAACGAAAATGGTTTGTAGGTTAAAAATGGGCTACTCACATATTTGGGACGTTTTCAACCTCCTTCGAAAATCCTTTGTCGTGCCTTTTTTTAAGCTTGTCTTGATATCGACTTTCTCTGAGTGCCATTCCAAGCTGTTTTGCAAGTCTTGGGATAAGTTTCCCAATTAGATGACTGCCTTTTTCGGTTTTAACATCTTTATTGTTCAACGATTTCTTGTATTTTGTGGTGACAAAGCTTTTATCCCCTGGAGATGATTGCATAGCTTTCGAATGTGCTGGATGCTCATTCCTTATTACTTGAATTTTTTTACCCAGTGAAGAAATAATATTAACAATATCATCATCTCGAAGGTTGCGAAGGTTTGAGCTGCTTAGCTCACTCATTAAATTTTCATTGTTTTCCAAATTTGTAAGAGCTCTTTTGGTGACATTGCGTGTGGAAGACCTTAGTAGAGAAGGCATGACCTTAGCCATTAAAGCATCTCTGGGTCTCACAGGCACAGACGAGTTTTGGTTAGCACTCCTAGAGATTTTCCGGTTACTGTTAACAGCCGATTCCCCAGGTTGGTTTGTTGCAATAGTAGCTCCTATTATAGTGAAGAGAGTCAAGAGAAACGTCCTCTGGAGATATTCTGGAGGTGCCTGAAATAATCACATGTTTATATTGAAATATTTTTTAAACAAAATTCAATAATACATACGACATAAACTCTAAAAAAAAAAAAAAAACAGGAAGCGGAAAAAACCTAATATGGGGGCTAGCTTTGGTCTTGGGATAGCTTATGCTACCACTGGTATACATGTTACGAAATTGAGTGCGAACACTGCCACAAAAAAAATAAATAAAAAATAAATAAAATGGACGCCTAATTGTTAACTGTGGCCCTAGTTGGTCGTTGCCTAAAGCAGTTACAGTACGTTTCAAAGTCTTCTGGCGTGGATGGCTGGAAGACGAAATTTATTTATTTCTACCACCATGCCTTCTTATTACTCTTTTGATGATTAATTAATCATTTATATTTGATTTATTTACATATTATATTCAGGAAATAATATAATATTACATATTAGAGTACGACTGAGGGTGTCAGCCGCGACCGAGTCTTGAAAGATTTAATGATGTATAGTCATATGATTTAGTTAGGTGTTGAGGAGAGGAGGAGCATTTATTAGTAACGTTTTCTAGTCAGACAAACCAATGTGATAAGTTGGAGTTTTCATAAATAGCTGCAACTCCTAGTACTGAAAAGGTTATTATTATGAAATGACAGTGGAGAAATGCAACCGAGGCCAAATGTCATTGATATTTGCAACCATGATTGCAACCACTTTGTTGACTTGTAACTTAGGAAATATGACTAATGGTGAACGCTAATTGTAAGAAAACAATTAGCGTTCACTATTAAACTTTGAAGAGATGATATCCACGTACGATGGTTCCGTTCTACATTTATCACAACCCGTCCTGGAGTATTTAACAGTCCAACAGCACGTATTGTTGAATATTTTGTAGGACTCCATATCGAAAACCTTGTGGTTCGTTCGGGATTGAGCCAAAGAAGAGGTTTGTAAACCCTAACGACACCTGAAAAACTGGGTAGTGGGGGGATCAGAATCATCTTGGGCAACTCTCCAGCCAACTTTATGAAATATGTGCGTTTTGCTTCGGTTACAAAACGGCTCAGGACATTAAAGGAGAATGTGCTGAAGTTTGATTTTATATGGATAAACCGATACATAAACCATCCCCATAAACGATGGCTGATCGGAAAGCATCAGGCATGACTTCGTGAAAACTAAAATATTATTATTTTGCTTTGTTATTTTGTAAGGTTGAGCCGCCATTTAAATTATATCTGAAAATTGCTTGCGTTTTGCTGTTTTCTTCACAAAAAACCTAAATTTTCGAGACAAACATCATGTTGTTCACTTCTCAGACCGACTAATTCAGCCACGTTGTGAAAAAAAGCCCACAAAATTCCTCGTTTCATCGACAGGATTCGAACTCAGATGTTTTTCACACTGTGTAGGGAGGATGGAGATTCTACTGACTGTTATTCGCGAGGGAATGAGATTATTATCAGTAGTAGTAATAGTGATGACAAATGTAAGGAAATAAGCTTATACAGAATTAGCCAAAAAAAAAAAAAAAAAAAAAAAAGACGCTACCCACCTCATCTATCCATCCTCTCTAATATATCTAATTCTTCCTTAAATTTATTCAAACTGCCCACTTCTACAACACCAGATGATAGTTTGTTTCAAATCTGACTGAAAACAAATTTTCGCACATCTATCCTACAACCATCCCTTTTTAACGAGCTCATGTCCTGTTGTGTGCGTTGTCCGAGAAAGAGTTCGAACACCAACATAATTAAGTTTATTGAAGCCATTTAAAGCCTTGAAAAATTCGCCGAGGTCTCCTCGCAAGCGCCTAGCTTCCAAATGCTGCAATTTGCAGAACCGAAGTCTTTAGTGGTAAGAGTACCCCTTTGTGTCCTTGACTAATATTTGCTTGTTCTCTTCACCCGTTCCAAGAGATCCACATCCTTCTTAAAATAAGTCTTCCACACCTGTATGCAGTACTAAATACACGATATATTTAAACGAACGAAAGTTTGTTTTCAATCAAGACTTTTTCAGCACATACACGTAAGGCCAATGAATTGTCTTAGAGCAAATGAATTTATTTATTTATTTTTTTGTTTAAGTTCAGGGAACAGAGGAAAAAAGTCAGTGCCATATCTAGTTAATTCGGAGGTGTTCTGCACAAGCGGTTTCTGCTTCGCTGTCAGCGAACTTGAGTGCGATGCAACTCTCAAACCCATCAGTTAAAATGGCCTGTCATGTGACATAAAAATGTCTGCCCTTCAACTATTTTACGAAAAGTTAATCTTCTTCTGTCATTTCTCTGTAACTATGCAGTATCAATATGCAGTAAATATGTAATCTCGAACTTAGTACGAATTAATACACAAAGTGTTAGACCAGTTCGTCATCATTCTAAGAACTATTGCTTGAATTAGTTAAGAGTAGATAACGAAACCTGGGTAATAACATTGACAAAATTGTATTAAATAACATTGTATGCATAGAGTATGAATGCGAATACTTAGTATCAACTATAAAACTGGACAATAACAGATAAGTTCCACTGTATTACTTAAATGTATTACGAGTTGTTTTAAATGGAGTAGAATTCAGTTTCATTATGTTGTTGTTTACTTTATAAAACATACTTTAGAATGGAGGGTTCAAAAATAAAAAAAGATTGATGAACAGCAATCATATGAAACAACACAGGATCGAAACACCAGATAGTGTGCTCTTAGTCTTTTAAGCTTATTAGACATAGCCCAAAGTACTACTGTGTAAAATTTAAAGTACAGCTCTGGGATGCTTTAATTTGGTAATAAATGCTGTTGAAAAGTCGACTGTATGCAGATTGTTTGAGAATGCGTGTTGGTTGGTTGGTTGGTTGGTTGGTTATTAGGAGTTTTATGGCGCATCAGTATCTAAGGCTACTGTGCGCCAAGAGAATGCGTGTTATAAAGGTTGAGTCAGTTCTATGATTGCACTTTTTGGATACTTTTATAACACAACTAATGTCCCACTAATGTTTCTATTATTAAATTATTAGTGGTAATTAAAGTCTCCCGAGCATGCATGCACTCACAGCTTCACCTGAAGTGCGCGTTCAAAGCCAATTCGCATGTTATGCGGACTGAAAAACCAGCATTAAATCACTGAGAAAAACCGTAAGCCCTCCACCTTATATCGGCAAACTGCACCCTTGAATGAAGAGCACTTTATATAAATTCCTCCGGCTGTCGACGGAAATTGAACCTAGTCCTCTCTAATCGAGTGGTAACGAGACGTATCCCGTCGACGAGGGTGCCACGAGAGATCCCTGATGGGTATCCCAATTTATAACAATCACCATCCTCTCCACACTGGGTGGAGCCCTCGTGGGTAACACAGTTAGTATAATCACCCTCCTTCCCACACCGGGTGGAAATAATCTAAATTCGAATCCCATCAACGAAGCGAGGAATTTTTATAGACCTTTTTCCCAATGTTGCTGAGTTAGACGGTCTCAGGCGAGGGGCGCATGGTTTTTCTCCCAGAAACTCTAATTTTTCGTAGAGCAAATCGACCACAGAATAAGTGCAATTTATATTAATAAATATATCGCACTTATATTAATTATAAGTGCGATGCGTCTAAAATCCTAAAACAATAAACCATCCGGAGGGCTCTTCTACAACACAAATGCAATGTTCATTTTACTTTACCCGAAATTATACTTTTCCTTTAGCAGCCTTTCGTGATCGACTTGTGTGTGATATTTGTGAGCCAAATAAATCTCCGAATGCCATTGAGGTTGGTTATTAAGCTCAAAAATAAGGTTCCTGTTTAGCGTTCAGTTGATCTTTATTTAATCAGTATATTCCTTTCCTGGTAACATGTTTTTTTTTTTTTTTTATTTATATCTTGTCATTTATATCACATTGTTCGATTTTTCTGTAAAAAGAATCAAGGAATAGTTTAGGGGGGAAAATGGGGTGAAAAATTCTGACTTTAATCACGTAATTCCCAAGCAATAAAAACACACATGAAATTCTACCTTGTATAATATTGGTTCAACTGTAACTTAAGAATGTGCTTATAATTTCTTAATTTACAATGTCAATTAGTACTTTTTGCAAATGCAACAATTACTTAATATTGTATTTAAAATTTAACTCGTTCTGGTTAATATCATAACCTGGATTCCTGGTTGAGACCTTTCGAATGATATATGATTTATCTTATATGGTGCGAAACTTTACACCAACATCATGGACAAACATACAGTATTAGTAATTGTATTAGTATCAATCGTATAGCGCAAGGAAGCCATAAGCTTTTGCTGCACAGTCAAAAAAAAAAAAGTAGATATGAAAATACAAAACAAATTATGCACTTTTCTCCTAACGTAGACAACTATCTAGTTGAACTTTGAATTTCTTCAAATTACCAGCTTCAACTACTTGCAGTGGCAACTTGTTCCAATAATCAACCATTCGCTAGCTAAAAGAACACTTCCTATAATTTAGTCTAAATCTCTTCCTCCCTCTATTATTTGAATTATGACTCCTAGTTCTGGAATTCTTTATTATTGGGAAAGAATTCCGCCTTCATTCATTTTAATAATCCCTCTCAGAGCCTTATAAACCTAAATAAGGTCCCTTCTAACCTTCTAAGCTTCCTGGTTACTAAGCTCTATAGTCCACATAATCGAAGTCTTTCCTCATACGGTTGCCTTTTTGCCAATTTCACCATTAGAGTTCCCTGTCTTTAATCCCTTTCAAGAAGCTCAATGTCTTTTTTTCAGGTGAGGTTTCTACACTTGGACACTATATTCCAAATGGAGTCTTACAATTGGGATTATGATCTCTCTTTCTCTACAAGATATTGTTCGATAAATCATCGATAGGACACCATGGGCTTTCCTTGCCGCCTGTTTATATTCTCAAAAAAATTCAAATTATTATATTAGAGCCACACGTGTGTAAATTGCGCGTATTCTATGGTCGATTTGGCTGTTTTGATGGAAGAAAAAAACATCCATTTCTGGGGGAAATGTTTACACTATCAGAAAACTTCATACTTGCCCCTATCATAACTACCAGATCCTTTTCCAAAGTGTAAGATCTTGCATTTTGCTGCATTAATACATAGTGGCCACTTTTCTGACCATTTTCGAAGCTGCTTAAAGTCATCCTGAAGGAGCACTCCCAGTTCGACTTTCCCAATCTTTACGTTGTCTGAAAATTTTGGCATCACTCCTTTTGCCCCTTTGTTAATTTCGTTTATGAAAATTAGAACAACAGTGGTCCAAGAACCGATCCTTGGGTGGACCCCACTTCTGATGTTACACTAATCTAAAGATTATCCATTAATAACAACCGTCTGCTTCTACCCTTCAGCCACTCTGCAATCCACCTTAGAATCTTTCCAGTAATCATAATATGTTCCAGCTTCTCATGAGGGACTAAGTCAAATGCCTTGCTAAAATCCAAATAAACTACATTGCAATTGTTTCTTACATCCAGCTCATGTCAAAATAGCTTACCAGGTTAGTTAAACATGATTTTACCTTAAGAAATCCATGTTGTGTGTCCTTCAGAATGCCGTTTCTATCTAAACGTCCCTGTAATGCACTCTTAATCATTGCCTCTGTGATCTTCCTTACCACTGAAGTCCGACTAACCGGTCTGTAATTACTGACTTCACTCTTAGAACCGTCTTTATGTATTGGCGATATCTTGGCACTTCACCAAATCTAAAGGAATCTCTCCCAAGTCCAAAGATGCCCTCATACTTTACCTCAATGGTTTAATACGCTCTCTAGCCAACTCTAGTCTGCGCGGCTAGCACAGTGGTATCGTCACCGGACTCCCCACACCGGGTGGAAAAGGCCTGGGTTCGAATCCCATCGATGACGCGAGGAACTTTAATGGGCTTTTTTCACTCCGTGGCTGAGTTAGTTGGTCTCAGGCGTAGATAGCAAGGTTTTTCTCCCCAGTAACTGCGGTTTTTTCGTCCAGCAAAACAGTCAAATCAACCATAGAACATACGCAATTTACAGACACAAATACGGGTTAATGTATTTAATTACGGGTAACCCTAAAATAATAATAATAATAATAATAATCTCTAGCCAACTCCCTCAGAATTATGCCATTAACTCCAGGAGTCCCATACTTGCCTTCAGGCTGGATAATAAACAGTCACCTGTAATTTCGAAATCCCTAATTTCACATGCTACAACCTCTTCTCAGTATGAAGGGTATTTCGTCAGTAAAGACCAATGAGAAATAACTATTCAATTCATTAGCAACATCAGCTGCGTTATCTGAGACTTTCCCACACGCATTATGCAAGTGTCGATCCGATTGGTTTTCTTCTTCTTCTTTGTATTCACATACATAAAAAACTCCTTGTCCCTATTCTTTGCTACCTTAGCCAGTGCTTTTTCGTACTCAGAATTGATTTCTCTAAACTTATTTGTGGTACTATTGGAGATCAACTTGGATTTAGGACACTTCAGTTGATAGCTCCCAACTAACTTCGCTGGTCAGAGCGTGTCCGAGCAAATTCAGATGACTCGCTCTCACACACTCAGCAGGCTGATGGAAGATTGGCTGGTTGCAGTTGGTTGTAGTCGAGTTTTAGGCACATTAGCAACTTAGGCCATATTGCGCCATATATAATATTAGCATTAGTAAAGGCACATGATGCAGGAAAGCAAGCTTATATAGCATCAGCCAAAAAAAAAAAAAACCTTCTCATTTCACCCATCCACTCGCTCCAAATGTTCATCTAGTTCTGCCTTGGATCTATTTAAGCTACCAACTTCTACAACGACAGATCGAAGTTTGTTCCAGCAATCAACCACCCAGCTAAAGGAAAACTTCCGGACATCTATCCTACAACTGTCTTTCCTCAATTTGAATTCATGACGATTATTCTGGGCAAGAGGAAGAATCCCAACAGCATTTAGCATGCTCAAACCACTCAACGCTTTATACACCTCAATCAGATCACCTCGCAGGTGCGTAGTCTCCAGACACTGTAATTTGCAAACCTTAAGCCTTTCTTCGTAAGAGCAACCCTTTGTTCCATTCACTAATCTTGTTGCCCTTCTCTGTACTCGTTCCAGCATCTCTACATCCTACTCAATATAAGGCCTCCAGATTTGTATACGGTACTCAAGGTGAGGCATAACCATTTCCTTGTACAAGGGGATAATCACCTCCTTATCCCTACTAGAAAAATTCCTGCATGTCATTGACATGACACCATTTTAATGTGGTCGATTTGTTGTTTGTTGTACGATAAACTTAAGTTTCCGGGAGAAAAAATCATGCTACCCTGTCTGAGACCTACTAGGTCTCAGACAAGAAAAATCATGCTACCTTGTTTGAGACCTACTAGGTCTCAGACAAGGTAGCATGATTTTTTTTTAAATAAAAACTCCTCGCATCATTGACGGGATTCGAATCCAGGTCTTTTTTTTTTTTTTTTTTTATCAGGTGTAGGGAAGACGAAGATTCTTCCAACTATGCTATCCACTAGGGCCTACTGGAAGATGATTGTGAGGAAATCCTGACTTCCTGGAATTTTGCTCCATTATAAAAATATTTTAACTGGTGCTAAACATCATCAGACTGAAACAGTTACTTCACTAGGTTCCTTACGGACGAAAAACCTGGTTCAGTGGAAGCTATTCGTTATTTACAAGTGATTAAATTGTTATAAGAAACAATTCCTGATGACAAATTTCTAAGCTACAGTAAAATTAGCATGTACTATTTAATTTATTTAGGGTCAAAACTTAACTGTTTTTTTTACTACAGAATTGTTAGCAATAGATCACTACTAAAATATCACTTTACATTAAAATTACATTCTGGATATTTTAAAATAATTCTCACCTTTCTCATTATAAGTTATACATAAAAGCTGCTGCCGAGTTCTCTACTTGCAGCGGTGTTTCCAGGTTGCTACAGATATCATAACCATCATAAATGAGTATATATATAAATATATATATCAAATATCGGAAACCGCACTAATTTTACTGCATTCTTAACCACTAGAGAGCGAGAGCCAAAGCAGCCTTATGTATAAAGCTGCTATAAGGCAACTAACTAACTATGTTTTTATATACTCGATTGTGAGCAGGCAGGATAAGGATACAGAATATTGTGCAACAAAGGACAAAAAATTGCGATGGTAACAATTAAAAAATTTAAAACAATCAAAACTTTATATAATTAAATTGACATTATCAGCAACACTGTTCATTTTTGAAGAAACAATGACTTATAGGCCTAACATAGTTGAATAATGGAACGAGGGTAAGTCCTCTTGTTACTTGTCACCACCTACTCCTAGGATTTGTAAAGGTTCCCTGGCATATTTTACCCTATTTTGGTCAAAATAATTTGGCCAATTTTATTTCTGTATACGTTTCCACAACGATTCAAAAAATGACTTTAAATAAACCATTTAACAGACCCCCATTCTTTCAGGTGAATGTTGAAAACGAAATTCCAACTTATTATCGTGGAAGTTACGATCAGCCTTCTCTTGCAGTTCATTATAATTATCACTTGGGTCCACCTGCACTAAAACAAACTCCGATAGTTTCTACTCGAAGTATTTTGAAAAAAGAACCATGGGTTCCTCCTCCAGCAAAGACAACAAAGAAAAAAGCAAGTCCCCCAATTCACGTTCGACGAACCGATGACTATGCTAGGAAACGTATCCATCCGCTTACAGTTGACGTTGGTATACAGCAAAGTACCGCAGAAGACGGTACCAATATTAGTATGCATTCGGTTCATACATTTCCAGGAAGTGAATCTATTTATGTTTCTGAAAAGAGAAAAAAAAATACTGCTGTACAAACGTCCAGGGAAAGCATGAAAGATGACATCGATTTCAAAAGTATCGCAAAGCAGCTTAAAACGTTTATGGATACTACAAAGTTCGAACGAGCAAGAAGGAGTTTGGACCACCAAGAGGAAATAGTGTTGGCATCGCGACAAAAATTAGAAAAACACGAAAAAGATATGGAACGACTAAGAAAAAACTTAGAGGACATGGGTCGCAGTATTAAACTTGCCAAATCCTCCATAATTACATTGAGTTCGCAGCACGACATCGTGAAATCCTACAACGAAACAAGGGATGGTGGAGACAAGTATGCAGAGGACTTACTGATGAGGATGGCTGATATGATTCGCCAGACCAAAGAATTGGCCGATGCTGTTTATGAGCAGAGAGAGACATTAGGATCTCTACAGAGCAATTACATTTCTCGTGTCGAAAATCTGCACCAAGAACAAAGAGAGCTGTTAAATCAGCTGCTGGACGCTTATCAGTCCATTAATACCCTGGCAACTCATAACATTAGCCGAAAGACAAGACAGGAGCTGTATGACACGTATGACCCATCGTCGAAAGAAGACAGGATAAGCGCCTCCCAGCTCTCGAAGAAGTTGGATTCGGCATTAAAAAAGATATCATACCTAGAAGAAACGAACGGTCATTTGCTGAACGAGTTAAGAGTTAAAGATGATGAAATTTCTTATCTTAAAAATGAAACTAAAGATCTACAGCACACTTCTCTGAGAAATGAAAGCGAAGTCGAACGGATACAAAATGAATTGAACGAGTCAAACCAGGAGGTCGACAAAGTACAGAGAAGGTGTCATTTCCTTGAACGACAAGTTAAAAATTTCCAAGAAGACCTAAAAAAGAAAGAAAAGGAATTCTCAAATTTGAACAAAGGAAGGGGCAGTATTTCTGGCGGTGTTAAAGAAAACACAAGGATAATGGAACTAGTACAGAAGGTCTTGGAAGAAGACGAACTCTTGGTGAAAGATTTGGCAGCGCAGAAACACTACGCGACTGAAATGGAAGAATCTATTCAAAAACTAAAGAGCGAGAATGATTTCCTGAGAAACAGTTTGACTATTGAGAAACACCGTAGAATATCAGTATCGGGAAGAGAAAAAGACGAACATATCCCGAAAATGCAGGGTTCCAGTCAAGAGAAAGAAAATATAATTAGTAGTCTAAGGGATCGATTGTCTGAGATTGAAGACCATCTCTCTAAAGTAAAACACAGTTATTCCAAAAATATCTCCCACATGGAGGAAGATCTCTCCCATTTAGACAATTTAGAACATTTTTATCCCGACAGGAAATGCAAAGCAGAATACACCACTGAGAAGTTCAAGTTGCTTTGCAATTATCCCCATGCATCTGGAGAGACGTATGCTTCAAGAGAGAGAGAGATTCCTGTCGCCACTGAGAAGGAAATGGCAATGGATATCGCAACCACCGAAAACCACAGGGATCGTCAAGATAGTGTTGCCACACATCGAAAGTCTAAAAGACGGCATACATCACCAGGGACTGATCTCAATGCCCGTACAGACCTCAGACGGCTGCAAAACGAGGAAGAGTCAAAAATGATAAATTCTATTGAAGAAGAAGAGAGAACAGATCAGAAGAAATATGATTCAGAAATGAGTTCTAAAGATTTAGATATGGAACCGACTAGGGAATTTTCTCGCCAAGTACGTGGTTCTACGGCTCATAAACCAGATTTGAATGAAACTGATCAAGGTTACCAGAGTATGCAATCAGAAGGAAGAGAGGACAGTCCCAGGCACCGTGCAAAATCGAGACTTAATTCAATAAGGAATAATTACGATAATTTCATCGGATCTCTGTAGTTAATGATTTTATTTTGTCATTTTTAACTGAAATTTTTGTAAGATCAAATAATGGCTGCTCAGTAATATCTGTAAAGAGATGTACCAAAAGTATAAATAAAACAGATTTATGCATTTATTGTGATGAATTATTTTGTCTTTCTCGCTGATTTCCAGCATTACCAAGTGACTGCGATTGAAGTAAAAGCCAACAATGAACGGAGCTCAGTTCAATGGCCAAATGACCTCCCTGAAGCTAACAACTGAGATGGCATTATGGAAACTTAATACCCAGGCAACTGGCTGAAAAGGTGGGATGTGCTCCAATTGAAGAGAATTAATTCCATGAGAAAAATCAAAAAAGAGTATTTTCAAATTTTGTGAGTTTGAAAAGGATTTTCCTCTCCTTCAGTCCTCACATTCCAATGACTGGAGGCAAGTCATTAGTAACATTTCACCCAACATAAGGTGAACAGGTGCATAGCTGTCCCACGCCCGAAGGTGTCGGCGAAAAATTCTTCTAAGGGTTTGCAAGATAGGTTGTTCCTACAACGAAGGAAGGAAGTATCACATATCACAGGCATAGGAAGGAAGTATCACTCTTGGGGGAGTAACGGCAAGAATATCCTACCCCAAGTGTGGTATGCGGATGTGGTATCCCACCCAGGGGTTAGCAAGTTGGAGAATTCCGCACTCAAGAGTGCCAGAATATGAAATCTTACCCCAGCTGGGATTAACTCCCGCACTGCTGAGCGGCGTCAGTAAGAATCCTATCACAGGATGGGGTTTGCAAGAGGAGGTGATCCTGCACAGTGTTGGGCCAGCATAGAGGTCTTACCTCAAATGAGGTTTGCATACTATAGGCAGTTTCCCAATGAAATAATAGTGGTTATGATCACTAAAGTCAAGGTTAGTTGCCAAGAGAAAGAGTTACGAAAGAGCTACTTAGTGATGTTCATCCTGAAGGAAAATATGGTCGTGATGGCGGGGGAGGAGGTCTTCAATTTTTTCATCATCCTCAGGTATACATAGCGTGGTCTCATGTTTCCAGTTCTCTGCAGTCGCAGTCTGGCTTTTGCTGAACCCCAAGTGCTGTTAGTTTGTGATTGAAGGCACCATGACCCGTGACGGTTGCAGTCCCGATGAGAACCAGTGAGGAAGCTTTGGGCTAGTGAAAGCCACTGGTGGTGGCATCCCAGGAGTCTTGCCAGATGGTCTGCAGGTTTTCCGCAATGCTCTTTCGTTCTCTTTTGGGATCATTACTGATGTCTCATTGAATTTCCAGGATTTCCGTTTGTTTTCCTTTCTTTAAACATCAGTTTAATCCACTCTTTATCGCTACTTAGTCCTAGTCGGTCATCTACTGGTCATCCAAGTAGATGACCGGCTAGGACTTGGGGGACTGGTGAGCTCACAGTGCAGCAAGCCCTGGTGAGTGACATTGCTATCTGGATGGAGTCTAGTTTCTGTTTATTACAGAGTATTGTAATTCTGGTAAACCAAACTGCTGCTTCATAACAAACGATTGGTAAGAATATGACGTTGTACAGAAGAGCTAGTGCCTTTCCTTTGAGGCCCCAGTCCACACAGCAGATTCCAGCAGTTAGCACACCACAATCATCACCATTGCCACCACCACATTGCCTGTATTTTCTACAGTGGAAAAACTTCTGTATCTTTCATTATAGGTGTTCGCCATCATAGGAAAGTCAAGAGTCAAGACGAACCCTACGATTGGTGTGATATGGTATAGGTGTTAAAGGTTTCAAGGTTTTTCCCCGTGGGTTATTCTGGACTTTTCAGTCCTCACAGCATACAAATCCGCTGTGAACTGGACTTCTGCAGATATAATACGCTTATGGTTATGAACGCACGCTTGAGGCCTGTTAATACCAATAAGAAAAATAATAAATGGCTGGTAAAGGGAACATAGGAGGATAGTGGAGGTCCCAGATAGGTGCTAAAGGGGCTAGCTTTAACACGCTTTAGTCTCTGCCTTTAACTTTGCCTTATGATCCAAATAATGTGGATTTTGACCAAAGGGAGAGGTTATGGACATGTGGATACAGTAGTAAAAAACATAAACTGAAAAATCATGAGGGTGGACTAGTCTGTTTTCTTAAGGAGTAAATCTTTTTATCATCCACCACCCTATTGGACTTTCCCTCTGTTTTTTTTTTTTTTTTTTTTTGTTTTTTTTAATGCATCGAGACCTTGATTTTATGATCGGGAAATATTGCGCATTTCGCTTTTTATGCTAAAGCCTCTCAAAACAATTCTTTCATAGCAGTCTTAAAATTTCCTTACAATTCCTTTTATATTTACTTTTTGTAATCCAGGACGGATTGGATCAACGGGACACAAATCTGCCTCTGCTTGAATCTTGTATTCATTTTGCTATATTTTGAAAAACTACTGATTTTAAGAGATATTTTCCAGAGGCGTCCCTTTCGTGGGCCCCAAGCAGCAAAACTTATTAAACACATGATCATCCCAAAATTTGAATTTCTTACAGATGTTATCCTTAAATTAATGACAAAAACATAACGGTTGTTTTTATTTTTTGGGATTTTAGGCCATCGACTGCTGTAGTCATAGTGCGCTGGTTCACTTATATGATGTCCGTTTTATACGTGCATAAGGGCCGATGTGAATGTTGTGAGATTATAAAGATCTCTACAGAGAAATTAAAAAGAAAGATGAGTAAATTTTCGCAGAATTCTTGAAGACAATTTCTAGCTCCACTGCTTCAAATTCTGTTGCATTTACCACCTTGCATTAACAAATGATTCCTATAATATGGAATGGATTAATGATAAGTTAAACACTTAGGAATTTCATACGTACAGTTTACATAACTATTTTTTTCCATTTATGTTATTTAAAAATTGCATTTTTTTTATTTTCCAAGTAACGTAGAACGCATCCCCCTCGTTTTCCCATTATTTTAAGTACCGTATTTGTCTGCTTATAAGACGTTGCGGGGAAAAAGTCACGCCATAATTTTTGAAAGGTAAATTTAAGAAAGACTTTTTAAAAACAATTATTGTTAATACAATGAAAATTTAAAATTCAATAAAAAATAAAACCCAAAAGCTAACAAGGAAAGGTATACGATTATTACTCTTATTATTTTACTATTATTCAACTTCAGATTCATTACTGACTTCATCATCATTATCCTCAACATCATCATGACTTCAGCACCCATTCACACACATGTGCTATTGATGGACGTTTCATCCTTCCCGTAGGCGTCGTATCATGGTTCCCCCTCTATCATCCATTATTCTGTTGCTCCCACATGTTATTCTTGAATGGCTTATTGATGCTGGCATCTAACGGCTGTAACTGGGAAGTTAAGCCACTCGGAATTACCTGCTGCTCTGTTTCCGTGTTCTTTGGCATATTGTATAACTTTTAGCCTAAATCGTAGTATAATTTTGCCTTTGCGCCTGCTATTGATTAGGGCTTAAATGTGTAACTGGAATTCACTTGTTACTTCAACAACAGCCTGGTAATTACTGAAAAGTGTACTAACATAGAGTAGTTAACTATCCGTTAACTACTGTACTACTGTTCTAAGACGCAGGGCGATTTTTTAAAGAAAAAAGTGCATCTTATAAGCGGAAAAATACGGTATTTTCTTTCACAGTTTTGCCAATTGCGACATTTTAAGCGATAATTTTCCAAACTCTAACCCCACATCCCAAAATAAACATTATCTGGGTCGCAGTGACTGCCAATCCACCTCAGAAATATGCACTGTGCACGTGGAAGTAAGAGATATAATAGAACTTTTTCTCTTTTTTTTTTTTTTTTTTTTTTGCTGCATTATGAACGAAGCAATTAAAAAGAAAGAGTCTGATCACAGGAAATAGAAATTTGAGGTTCGCCAGGTTTCTTGGTGTGTTTAAATCGCCAAGGAATCTAAGGCTGTGGAGTGTCATTATATTTTGTCTCTGATGGCGTATATTGTTGTTTGTATTCATGTTTTTCATCCCGTTTTGCGGGATAAAAAACACGAGCTTTTCCGAGGAATAAAACTGCGAAACCCTCTCCGAAGACCTGCAAATCTGCTGAGGTGCGAAAAATACCCAGAATTTATCCCATATTGATTGGATCCGAATCCACACCTCTTAAACACATTGTGGAAGATCGGTAGTCATAACTGCCATACTATCTGCAACGGTCCTAATGCGAAATATTTGAACACATGGATGTCGAAATGAAGGGGGCGGAAGTGGGAGTTCTCTCTCTCTCTCTCTTTCTCTCTTGATTTTAGACATCATGTTCTGTATTACTCCATACCTTTTACTAGATGGATATTCTCTATCAAAACGACATCATTCTCCAAACACAACGTATAAAAATTCTTCCAGCTCTCTCTCTCTCTCTCTTTCTCTCTCTCTGTCTCGTTCGAGCTTTTGATCTTCCTTGCAGTGAACTTAATCTGTGGTATTTCTAAGCTGCAATGTTGGCTACTACACAATGTTGCTATTTTATGCACTCAGCAAATGGTAACACTTAACATTGCTGTTGTAAATCAGACCAATCAGAATTTGAGGAAATGAAACAGAGTGATTATAAGCAAATAATGGAAGACCTACGCACAGTGTAAATTTGGAATTCTTTATAATTTTACAAAGTTTGTTATAATAGCTTCTATAAACATAATTTGCTGATCGCAATTTTGATACATATCAGCCAATGCGTTATTTGATATGACGAACACAAAATATCACATGTGGCACAGGATGGCATTGGCCACCTTTTTTAGCACTCTACCAAACACACACACACACACACACACACACACACACACACACACACACACACACACACACACACACACACACACACACACACACACACACAACGTCATAGCAATAGACAAATAGACAAACATGTTGCAAGTACGTTTTACGTCATTTCCCACGCCTACTAGATTACACAGAGTTAAAGCGCGTGCACGCACCTAATCGTTATGTGGAGTTCGTTGACCCAGTCAAATATTCTGAAGCTGAAGAAGGACTGCAAAATAACAAAGTTCGCCAATGTTTGCTGTACCTGAGTGATAACGGAAGGGAGAAGGTACACTCACGCCTAAATGTTTGGAATCACAGATTATGACAACAGTTTTCGTTATTTTTTTAAATTAAAAGGCTGGCGTAACAAAGGGTGGAAAAAAGGCACTACAAAGTATTTTTAGATTTTTTTTATTAAGCATTGATAAAATTACAGCATAAAAATACGGAAATGATTAATATTAACAACTATACTGTACTAACATTAACATATCTTCCAAAAGATTTTATCACTTCCTTACACAGACGTGGCATTCTGGCCATTAATTTTATAAGTGTGTCTTGACTAACATTATTCCAAGAGAAGTTTCCCATGAATTTTGTGAATATGGCCCCCTTGAAGTCAGAAGGTTTTTTTGCTTTATCTCTTCACAAGCGACATCATCTTCACGAGTCTTGCATAACTATGTATGCGAAGTATGGCGAGACTGCCTAAAGCTTACAATACTGCGTTAAAACTATATTTAATCTATTACCGTATTTGTCGGCTTATAAGACGCTGCGGCGTGGAAGACGCACCCTAATTTTGGAACGGTAAATTTAAGAAAAAACTTTAAAAAAAATTATTGTTAATACAATGGATATTTAAAATTCAACAAAAATAAAACCCAAAAGCCAATAAAGAAAGGTGTAGGATTATTATTTCAATATCATTCAACTTCAGATTCATTACTAACTTGATCATCATTATCCTCAACATCATCATAATCATTATTATCATCATCCTCTTCTCTAGTATCACTGTCAATCTTATACAATCAATGATCTTCAGTGCCATCCATTGCATTACTTCTACCACATTTTTTAAAGGACTTGATCACAATTTCAGTCTTAACATCATGCCATGACTTCAGCACCCATTCACACACTTGTGCTATTGATGGATGTTTCATCCTTCCCGTAGGTGTCGTATCATGGTTCCCCTCTATCATCCATTTATTCCATTGCTTCCGCATGTTATTCTTGAATGGCTTATTGATGCTAACATCTAATGGCTGTAACTGGGAAGTTACGCCAGCCGGAATTATCGCCAATTCTGTGTTCATCATTTCACAAGTTGTTTGATATTTTCAGTCCTATGTGCTCTAAACTGATCGCATACTAGTAGTGCTTTTTTACGCAGTAGTCCACCAGGATGCTTGGACCAAACTTTTACAAACCAGTCCTTGATACTTTTTTCATCCATCCATCCCTTCAGTTGTACAAGTACGTGAATTTCATTTGGCAGTTTATCTTTCGGTGAAGTTTTTCTTTTAAAAATTAACATTGGTGGAAGTTTGGTCCCATCAGCACAACAAGTTAAAACTGCGGTTTTGTATCTTTTCGTGTCCAGTGGTTTAAATAGTTATAGATTTTTGCCCTCTCAGATTTATGATTTTATTGGATGGCACGTTAAAAATGAACGGAATTTCATCCATATTCCTGATTTGGCTAAGTTCGTAGTTGCTTCGTTTCTAGCATTAAGGACAAATTTATGGAAATCTGACATCTTCTGTTCGTACTCAGCAAGCATTCTCTGGGCTATTCTAGTTCTTGTGCGTAAACTTAACCCTTTTCTTTTCATGAAGCAATAACACCAAGATTCAATTCCTTTAAAGTCGTGTATCCCAATATCAACTGCTCGTTTCCGTGCTTTTACTATTATCATTTTAGTACTCACTGCAATACCCACGTCTCTAAGTTCCATTATCCAACTACAAAGTTTTCTTCCAAATTTGGTCATTTAGGTGGAATTTTACGAAGGTTGTGCTTTTTTATCAGCTTCTTGTAATAAAATTTCCTCCTTCCTCCACTGACGAATCATCTTTTCAGTAGGCTGTGTGTTCTTTGGCATATTGTACTACTTTTAGCTTAAACCCAATAGTATAATTTTGCCTTCTTTATGCGCCTGCCATTGATTAGGGCTTAAATGTATAACTGGAATTCACTTGTTACTCCAATAACAGCCTGGTAATTACTGAAAAGTGTACTAACGTATAGTAGTTAACTATCCCTTAACTACTATACATTAACTCTCGGTTTTGCGCATGTGCTGTTTTGCCACTTCCGGCTTCTAAGACTTAGGCCGATTTTTTAAGGTACAGTATTTAAGAAAAAAAAAGTGCGTCTTATAAGTCGACAAATACGGTAATTTCTTTTTTTCTATACAAATTGTACGGGGGAGGAAAGAAAGAAATAATAATTGCTGGATTTGTCCGATTTTAATGAAATTTGGATTTGCTCGACAAATATTTCTATAAGAACCAAATATAAGTCCACTGTCATATACGGACGGACAGACAGACGGATGAATTCCGTGAAGATAATAGGCACTTATGCATATATGCTAACGTACCTAAAAACAGATTCGAGATTAGGAAGCCTCTGACTAGGGAAATCAGAGGGGACGTGTACATAAGTGCTACCTTTAAAGTAAAAAGAATCATAGTCCAAATATAAGTGATGGCATTGAAAACCGATAATTGAGATCCTTTCAGAAAATATGTGGGACTCTGCAGATGAAAATGGATATCATTAAGATTAGAATTGTGATCATGTATGTTTTTTAAATGAATTAGGAAGTTTTTGAGAGTTTTAGAGAGTTTGAGATTTTTTTGAGAGTTTGGTTGAATTGATGATACTGATGAAATTTAAATTGATGACGTGTCTTCGGCAACCCCCCTCGCAGACACACATACCCACACTACACAAACTTCCTCCAGCCACAGCTGGCAGTAGGCAGCGAGTTGCACACTAGTTTATATCGATGCCTCCCAGAGTGTTACCAGTGTATAACGCTCTAGGAGAACTACATGATGAAGTTATTTTGCAACAATTTTTTTTTTTTTTTTTACTTTAAAAAATAATGTTAATAAATAACCTGGAGATCAGAGAGAGAGAGAGCGACTGCTTATTCATACCATTTCAGCTAAAGCTTCTTTAACATACTTTTCCGTTAGCCTTGAAAGATCTAGGTCAATGAAGGCTTATTTTATAACCTTGCACAAGTACCGGACATGACATATTGGTCTTTCGACAGAACTATCAAATCTAAGTTAACAGTACTGTATTCTGTATAGGTATTTTTTCATAAGTTAATGAAAAATTCGTTCACGTTAATTAGCTTAAAAAAAGGACTATAGCAATTTTACTTTTGGTTTTAGCACATTATTATGTGCTAAAACCAAAAGTAAAATGGCAGTCCGTAACTAGAAGTGAAAAGAATGCAGTATACTATATATAGTAGGGTAAGTTCAAATTCAAATTTTATGAAGAACACAAAGCATAAAACCAGATTTCACAGCTTCGTTCTTCACAAAATTGAAATTAAACTTATACTACTCTTTTTCACCACCTTTTACAGCCTTTCTGCCTACTTGAATTACCGTAATGACTTGTGTGGTACAAATAGAAAAATTAACATTATTTATTATTATTTTTTTATTTATTTATTTTTTTTCATACAGGTGGTGGAAAGAGCAATAAAAAATACTTGTCGAGAGTCGGTGGTGTTGTGAATTACCCCAGGAGCTCACATCTGGTGAGTAAGGGCTTGACACACCTAGGTCCTGAGCTGGATATCATCATTCTTCTCTTTCTTGGTGATTCCGTTCTACTTCTGACTCTTGTTTTCTCTCTCTTTCTCTCAGGGTAATTCAAAATAAAATTTTTTTTTTCGTTGATGTAGCATAAGCCTCAGGCTTCCTTGCACCACATGGATAATAATAATAATAATAACTGTTTTCTGAGAATACAGTTACGTTCACTTTACAAAAGTAACAATCACCATATTGGTCTTTTTGGCTCCCCTCCATGTCATGGATATCGGCATTGACTTTTTTTTTTTAATTCATTCGAACAAGCGGTACAAATAACATTTGGTGCTCTTGCCTTATTCTGTTGACTTAGAAGACAGCCAAAATATAACTGATATATTTTCTGAATATCCATCGTTATTATAATTAAATAATTAAATTATGAAATAACAAGGATATATGGATATATTCCAACATTTACAAAATTATGAATGTATAAAGAATAATACTGTAATTATATTCATGTAGAGTGGCTTAATAGGTATGTGAATGGTATAACCAGTCTCTAAAATAATTTTAAAATCTTTACGAAGAATTTGATCACACATTTCAAATTATATTTTTAAGATTTCTTCATTTGTGGCTTCGTCGCCCATCAATCATTCGAGGTATAAACATGGCGCCGTGTCAAGATTTTTAAACACCTGGATATAAAACAAGAAAAGGCTGTTTCCCCATGCCCATACGTAGAAAGCTTGGGGAGGAATGGATGGTGGTATTTCTTTTTTTCGCTGCTCCCTCCATAGCATGAAAATATCTGGGTTACTTTTGCCTTGCGTGAGAGTTTAAGCCTATATGCACTCACTGCCAGGTGCAAACACGACGCTAGTTATTAATTTAAATTCTGTTGATGGAAAAAGACTTTTCACTTGGGATAGTAGTTAACTGAGCTCATATGAAGGTGCAAATTTCCGCCCCCACCCTTTCCCCGATGAGTTGTTTAGGGGTGTTGCATCTCGTAAACTTGCAAACCGGCTAGCGATCATACTCGTATGTTCTTACAGATATTATACACACGTCCCATTAGGGGTATAACGTAAGGTGGCTAACTGGACGCACTAGGATAGCCCAGTAATTTTTCTAATTATGGACAGACTGGGTGAGTATCTAACTCAACCAATTAGGATTGACAAAGAGATGATGCTATTTTAAGTTATCAAGTGGTCCTAATTTTAGAACTGTAGCACAAATATATTGATAACCGAACAACAAAAAAGTTATTCTTAGAAATAAAGAATGTAGATTAAGTCAACTGTGGTAAACTTTTAAGTGAGGAAACTATTTTTATTTATTTTTAATCTTGTAGAAATATCTATCTGGGTAATCTGTTTATGTCTGACAGATTTCATTCAGAAAGACTGATGACTCCAATGATTGTAAACATCGAATGAATTCAGCAGCCTCCCAAGCCACGCTCTAGGATGTCAGAGATTGTTGGGAATTCAGAGTTATATTTCGGTGAACCACCACTTCATCAAGTTTTTAAGAGTGGGCTAAAATTATATCCAAACAAAGTTCAAGTGCTGCAGATATTACCAAAAAATGATAAGGAACTGCAGTTACTAATGCTCAGTTAATTTCAAATGAGGCTAAAAGATATTCATCTGTCACTTTTTCATTTCAGTAGACTAATAAATCACTACAGCTACTGATAGCATAGGGCATTGGGACTGTAGTGAAATAATGCCACTCAAAATCCAAGAACGGGTTCCTACAGATCAGGGCGGGAATAAGTATAATTTAATAATCTTTTTAATCCATTGAATATCTATAATTCCTATATGACATCATGCATGCTTCAAAATGCCTTCGATTGTTAATGGTTTCTTTCTGTATATTGTGAATACTCTCTAAACTTTAGGATTTAGGAGGCCTAGCAAGATTCATTTAAAGAGGGGGGGGGGGTGAATTTACAACCAGGCTCCAGCTGCGATAAGGGGTTCCAGAATTTACTTATGCATTTGGGCAAACATTACCTATATTACAAAAACTAAAATAAATAATATAATTATGACAAAAATAAATACATGAAATAATTAAAAAAACAGAAAAGAAATATACTTAATAGAAAACAAAACAATATACTAGGGAGTTCTGCTCCTGCTCGCCAACCCCAGGGGCTCACATCTGGTGAGTATGGGCTTGGCACACTCAGGGTCCCGAGCCGGATATCATCATTCTTCTCTCTCTTGGTGATTCCCTTCCATTTCTTACTATTGTTCGCTCTCTCTCTCTCTCTCTGAGGGTAACTCAATTTTTTTTTTTTTTTTTTTGGCTGGTGCAGCAAAAGCCTCAGGCTTCATTGCACCATATGGCTAATGTAATAATAACAACAATAATAATAACTCCCGGCTTAAAATTTAAGCGAGTTTTGTATTCCTGTGGTGTCAATCATATAATAATTAAAAGATAAATTGTGAAAAAAAAAATAAATTAAACGCTATATTTCCTAAAATGAATTTGTAATTTAACGATAAAACTAGATTTCATATCACAGAATTAACTACCAACAACAAAAAAATTACTTGCTATAATCGATTAAAAAGTTGGAAATTTTACCACTAGGGGAGCGTTGAAAGTGATTAATTTAGAAAAATAACCTTGGATGGCAAGTACGAATCCTTCGGTCTCGAGGAAGAGCCTTCCGTTCTTGAGCCAAAAGTTGGAAGCCATCTTATGGAGGTCATTGTATTGTCTTCTTCGCCCATCGTTCTGTCTTTGTTCCTTCTGTCTAGGCGCCTCCGTAGCCAGGTGGGAAGAAGCAGCAGTGCGTAGCACACGCTTCTTGATTAGACCGGGGTTCGAGCCCGTCACCACCAAATACGGAGGATGCGGAAAGGTCAGGGAATGACCACCGCATATCCCGGAGCAATATGGCCTTAGTTGCTAATGCTCCTAAAAACCAAATAACAAACAAACAAAACCTTCTGTCTGTGTGAGTGTGGTCTCCTTGTTGGGGTTGGGTGTTGTGTGCCGTTTGTCTACCTTTCTTATAGGTTAGTAGATTGGTTCTTTTTTTCCTGGAAGTAGCCCGCAGTTTCTTAATCGCCGTCTTCTCTTATTTAAGGAGGTCAGTCCATCTCCTCCCTTCCTCCTTCTTTACGGACTACAGTCAGTCTCTCTATGGCCGACTTTGGGTGGTGTTGAGTGGTGGTTCTTGATCATCATTATCCTGGTCGATCTGATAATCTCCTCAAACTCGATGATTGTCCAATCTATGATCCCGAAGGAGTACGTTAGTACTGGGACTGTGAGAGTATTTATGGCTATGACCATGTTCCTGCCAGTCAGCTTTGATTTTAGCTGTCTTCTCAATCTCTGATAATATTTCTCAGTCAGGTGGGCCTTGATCTCCTTGTGTTTTAACTGACGAGCCTGCATCATCCCCAGATATTTGTATGTCTCTTCTTCTATCATGAGCACACGCTTCTTGATTAGACCGGGGTTCGAGCCCGTGATGACCGAATACGGAGGATGCGGAAAGGTCAGAGAATGACCACCGCATATCCCCCGAGCAATATGGCCTTAGTTGCTAATGCTCCTAAAAACCAAATGACAAATAACCTTCTGTCATGGCTTCAATTCTTCACTGGTCTTCAGCTGGTGGTTTCTTCTGACTAGAAGTCCTTGATGTAATCCATGAGCCTTGCATTTGTCTGGGCTAAATTGCATCCTGATATCAGTGCTGAACTCTTTGGGGATCCGGAGTAGCTGTTGGAGTTGATTCTCGGTTGCAGCATAGAGTGTGATTTCATCCATGTACATCAGGCAAGAGAGGGTGTACAGGTTCTTCTTGCCTTTTTTAGGGTATACCCGCACTTGCTATTATTGAGTATCGTGGACAGCGGGTTGAGTCTAGACATAACCATAGTAGGCTCAGGGTATCTCACTGGAAGATTCTTCTTCTAATGGAGGATCAGTTTGGTCTTCATGTTCTCGGCCTTTATAGTGGTCCTCCATTTTGCCATGGTTTCTTCTACGATGCGTGTCAGTGTGGAAGTGCTTCCTACACAACTGTGCTAGTGACCACCCAGAAAAGATAAAATGTCAACACATGAATGGAGAATCGAAATGAATACTTTCACCATGCAAACATATTACGAAATAGCCAAGGTAAAGACCGACATGACAATGTACAAGCCGAGACTACATACCAAGTAGTTGGAACAATACCTGGATATTCAGGTCACCGAGCAGCGAATAGCGGACGATGACCTCGAAGAATCTAACAACTCCTGCAATCTTGGAAAAAATAAAGCTGGACGTGAGCAGCCAACTACAAGAAAGAACAAAAGAATATGGAGAACATGGAACCAGAGGAGGAAGAGCAAGAAGAAATGCAATCCAGAGCAGCTGAAGTGGAAACAGACAAGATCATGATATCCAGAATAGAAGACCAGTGAACGAAGGCCCTAACCGAATTTGAGGGAATGAACCCACAACGACTCACGCGATACCGAAACAGAAACCTAATAGAATCATGTGGAGAGTAACAGATCACCTCAATCGGCAAATAATACCACATTACTTCGACAAAAACGGTTCAACACTAGATGCCATCCACACAGCTGTATACTCTGCTGCCATTGAAGTCACTAGGATTAATGGACAAGCAGCAGAAGAAAAGAAAAAACATGGAACCGCCAGCTTGGGTAAGATGACTTCAGCAGGAGACAGAAGAATTAAGAGTCGGAGTAGGACAATTGACCCAATACCAACGGAGTAATAGGAGTAAACATTTTATTGAGAAAGTGAAGAGCAGCCCCAAGAGAGACAAAATTCAAAAAAATACAAATTATTATAATAGGGCAAACTGTAATTTCTTACATATGTATGTATTATGTCTGTAAATTGTATGTGTTCTCTAGTCGATTTGCCTGTTTTTCTGGACGAAAAAACCTTGCTGTCTACGCTTCAGACCGACTAGCTCTGCCACGGAGTGAAAAAAGCCCATTAAAGTTCCTCGCGTCATCGACGGAATTCGAACCCGGGCCTTTTCCACCCGGTGTGGGGAGGACGGTGACGATACCACTGTTCTTACGCGCAGACCCCAAGAGAGACAAAAAACCCAACAAGCTGTTATTTTAAGGCAACCCGAATAATTAATTTCATCTGCCGTGCATTGTGTATTATGTCTGTAAATTGTGTGTTCTCTGGTGAATTTGCCTGTTTTGCTGGACGAAAAACCCGAGTTGGCAAGGGAAAAAACCCTTGCTATCTACGCCTGAGACCGACTAACTCAGCCATGAAGCCCCAAGAGAGACAAAACCAAACTATTATATTTAGGCCACCCGAATAATTAAATTCATCTGCCGTGCTGTGTCTGTTAATTGCGTGTGTTCTATGGTCGATTTGTTTGTTTGCTGGACGAAAAATCCCAGTTTCTAGGGGAAAAACCTTGTTATCTACGCCTGAGACGCCCCCAAGGGAGACAGGGGGATATTCAGGGATATTCATGTGTTGTTGTGGCGGACCACAGGGTTCCCCCTCCCCCATAAGCCGCTATTGCACTTCTTGTGTTGAAGCTTATACCAAAACCGGCCATTTATATGTAGTGTGTTGGGCATGTAAGTGTTATGATGTGTTCTGTTGTTATGTTATCGGCCAGTGCCTGGCTCTTAGCTAGCAGGTGAGAAGCAGTAACACCTGGTCACGACGTCCCCCCCCATCCCCGCCACGTGGAGGCGGCCAGGATCAAATATCTCCTGCTGGGCAAGCCCAGAGCATAAGACCTGAGAGTTCCCGAAAAAGAATGAAGTGGAAAAGTAGGAATACAGAGGGAGAAGTTTGGAATATGGGGAGGTAAATGGATAGAATAGAGGAGAATCAACAGAGTGACTCTCCAATAATTAGAAGTGAGAAGAAGTAAATCACGAATAAAGTAGGAAGAAGTGGAGAAGTGGACTAACTTCTCTAACCATGGGAACCTATCCCATGGAAAATTCCATCCTAGGAACTAGGATCAGCAAAACTTCTTAATTTAGTTTGCCTAACCCCTTGTAGGCAGAACGTCTTCAGTTGTTGAAGAAATAATTGATCTTCTAACAAAAAACACAGTGAAAGCAAATTCCACGAATTCTGAAAAGCTCCACAGAAAGACACTATGTGCAATATGTACAATATCCTCTTCAGGAACACAGCAGAATATACACTATGTACAGATACGTCTAATGTAATGCCAGGGTAATGCCATAACCTGGCCCAATAAATAAAAGGTTTCAGGGTTAACGCAAAAGTAATATACATGTCCAAATCCTAGATGAGATCACATTAGGCAGGGTTCTAAATTATGATGTTTTAAAAAGTTCTTGCCTAAATACGAGCTCCAAGAGAGCCCAAAAAGTCTAAGATAATCATCGAAGACAGTTAAAACAGAGTTACTAGGAAATGTCTATAATATGAAATGTGACAGTGATATTCACTCACAAAGAAATATTAAATCCAAAAACTCTAAAATTCTAAAGGCCAAATAGTATCTTGATGAGTAGAGCAAAATTCCTTATACAGTAAATACCTATTCTGCTGAAAACAGTTCCACATCAAGAACAAGTCTATTATAAAATCCAGGAAAATGCAGCACTTAATGATACTAATCAGTTGCAACTATAGAATCCTATCAAAGGTGAGAGATATTTCTTTCCTAATCCAATAAAGATCCAAGAAATCACAGGAACAGTAAAACTAGGACCTAATTTCGGTTCTTCTTTTAAATGCACGAGAAGCAAACATATTCAAAGCATTAAAAGCTGTCTGAGATTCAACCAGAATTTTATTGTTGCCGGAGTCTAAGTTAGGAACTACACTAAATAGGTCACATCGAAGATCGTTATAATAATAACATTGATGAAGAATATGGTTAACAGTTTCTTCCTGGCCACACAAACAAGATGTTGTTGGTGAAAGTCCAAGTTTATGAAGTTTAGTATTTATACTTCCGTGTCCAGTTAATATAAACATACCATATAAGCCCAGCGAAAACCACTTTAACTCCTCCTTTTTAATTTCCCTTGCTACAGGCAGAAAGTCCCTTGTGACTGCACCAATATCAGATGAAGACCACTCCTGCTGCCATTTTCATTTTGTAATAAAAATTTGCCTTTTCAGTCTTAATGGGAGCACTTATATCTAATTGGATGTCATCATAGGTCAATGGTATTTTCTTCATAAGGTGATACTTAAGGTAGCGGTATTGAACTTCAAAATGGATAGGTAATTTCCCAGCAAAACCTGAAGAACCATGGTGGAGGCAGTTCGACAAGCTCTTGACATGGTCAGGAGGGCAGCCCTCTGTGCTTGTAACAGTATTTTACTACAGCAACTTTATTGGCTCTAAAGCCCCATGTACCGGCTCCATAAGAAATTATCGACAAAAACACACAATTATAGTGAAGTCGTAAGGTTTGGCCTTTAAGACCCCAATCCTGTCTTGTTATCTGTTTAATTCGGCTCAGGAAAAATTTAGCCTTTTCTTTAACCTACTGAACATGTGGTAGAAAACTGAGAGCATCATCAATATAAATGCCTAAGTATTTGGTCTTCGATAAGTACTTAATGGCTTGTTCTCTATATTTAATAACTGGAGGTCTTCCATGGTCAAGCTTTCCCTTAAGCAACATTTGAGACGTTTTTGCAATAGAAACCCGCATTTTATGTGTTGAAGACCAGTTGGAGAGTTCCAACAGCACAGCATTTGCTGATTCTTCAAGGCTTTTCCTAGAATTACCCTGGATCATTATTATAAGATCGTCAGCGTATGCGATCATATGAATAGCTGGAAAACTCTTAACCCACCAGGAATCAAAAACCAGATTCCAGCACAAAGGACCAAGAATTAAACCCTGTGGACCTCCTCCAGTCCATATTTGTCAGAAATGGTACGATCAGAAAAATAGCTCTTTAAAAGCTTATACTGTATATATTTATGGACACTTCGGCCTTCCAGAACCTCGCCAGGGTCCCCAAGGGAGACAACGCCCACACGAGACCAAAAATCATAGAACAGGGAAATACTGAACTGAACCTCCTCGCATTAACAACTACGCCGATACAAAGAGAGCTCACAAAGGAAAATAAACTACCAAATCATAGATAAAAACCAAACGGCCTTCTACAGTAGTATCGGACAAAACGGGAAAGACGGAAATGAACCACACGAACAGAGGACAGTCGAGGAATTCTGGGGAAACATATGGAGCAGTGAAGTGAGACATAAAAGCCTGGCCCCTTGGATAGAAATAGAATTGAAGGAAACCAAGGACGTAGAGGAGATGAGAGAATGGGAGATTCGGGGAGAAAGTGGTACAAAAGTTTATCAGGAAATCCCACAATTGGCGAATCCCATGAAGCTTCCTTGTACACACAACCACCTAGCAGAGCAGTTCACCTCCATAAGTTTGTCTGCGCGGGTAGCAGAGTGGTGTCGTCACCATCCTCCCCATACCGGGTGGAAAACGCCCGAGTTCGAATCCGGTCGATGACTCGAGGAACTTTTATGGGCTTTTTTCACTCTGTGGCTGAGTTAGTCGGTCTCAGGCATAGATAGCAAGATTTTACCCCAGAAACTGGGGTTTTTCGCCCAGCAAAAGAGACAAATCGACCTGAGAACACAAGAAATTTACAGACACAAAACGCATGGATAATGTAATCAATTACAGGTGATCCTAACAAATAATTTTTTTTTGTTTGATAAAACACCCAGAGACAATCAGAGTTTCTTAGCCAAGGAACCACATATCGGAAATCTAAAGAACAAGATACAAGAAACCCGGCGAAATACAGGCCAATCACCTGTCTCCCAATAATGTACAAGATCATTACCAGCTGCATAACCAAAAAGATATCAGACCACTTGGAGAGCCAGAACATTATGGCCAAACAGCAAAAAAGGATGCAAGCGAAAACCAAAAGATGCCTGCCTCGCAGTTAACCATTGATCGTTATAGAGCAAGCCTATGAGAAGCGGTCCAACCTGTACACGGGCTACATCGATTACCACAAGGCCTTGGATTCCACGTCTTATAGCTGGATAATGGAGACGCTGAAGATATACAAAGTCAATCTCACAGTGATAAAATTCCTAGAAGCAACAATGGTGAAATGAAGTACTACCATCAAGATAGAGAACATTACAACCATACCGATCCCCATCGGGAGACGAATCTTTCAGGGAGTTGCCCTGGGCCTACTGTGGTTCTGTCTAGCACTCAACAACAGCAAGTAGAGATATAGCCTCTTAGAAGGAAGAAAAAATATTTGCACTGTCTCCTACCTGATGTACATGGATGACATCAAGCTCTACGCGGGAAACTGAGAAGCAACTCCAGCAACTACTCTGGATCACCAAAGAATTCAGCAATGATATGAGAATGGGATTTGTCTATCAGTCAAAACTACCAGCTGCAGATTGGTAAAGAAATTGGAACAGTGACGGGCGAGAGATCTAGAAATACCTTTTGATGATGATGCAGGCTCAGCAGTTATAACCCAATGAGATCAAGGCTTGCCTGACCGAAAAATACCACCAGAGACTCAGAATCCTGCTCATAGCTAACTGTGCGGAGGGAAAGCAGTTAAAGCCATAAACACTCATGCATTGACAGTGCTGACATGTTCCTTAGGGATCATAGATTGGACTAACACTGAGCTGGAGAATATCATGAAAAATACAAGGACAATGATGACCAAGCCCTGCCAACATCACCTGAAGTCAGTCGTGGAGAGACTGACAATAGCTCAGAAAGAAAGAGGGAGGAGCCTGGTAGACCTCATCAAGCAACAGAAGACAGCAATAGCTAACCTGAAGGATTGTTTCTAGAAACACACAGCAACACTCTACAAGCCCATAAGGAAGATTGACAGGCGGCATACCCCAATCAACCTAATTAGGAGTCCCCTTCCGCACACAGACGGAACAAACGAAGCTAGAAAGATGGGCAAAGAAGACACACCATGGTAGACACTTCAATGACCTTCATCAAGACCACATACATAAAATGACTTCAAGTGCATGCCTCACGAGGACACAGACATGTGGACATGTGTTTTTATAAAGGGCGGCTCCTTGAACGTCAGTTCATCTCCGCCTCGTATCTCTGTGAAGAACAGTACCACTGTAAGAGGGCCAGAACTGTGGATAGTGTAGTTTTGTGTGTGTTCTGTTGTTGTGTCTGGCCACTTGGCTACCCAGATGCATAAGTCACGTGGAGAGATAATTCTGGGTACTCGTCCACACCACGGTAAGGTGGGCCAGTCTCAATAGTGCTCGCGCTGTCTCAATTCGAGACTCTGACCAACCTGATGTTGCCAAAAGGTGGGCCAGATTCCTCTGGGGGTTCACTCCAGGGGAGAGAGAGAGAGAGAGAGAGAGATGCCTCACGAGGGGTGCGCTTTTCTCCAAGCCTGCAAAACCAGGTAATAAACACCAGGAATTATAGGGAATACATCGTCAAGGAGAATGGAGTGTCAGGTGGCACATGTCGACATTGTCCCCTGGCCTCAAAAACGATCAAACACATCACCACAGGATGCAAGGTGATCACCCAGATGGAATATACTTGTAGACACGACAAAAAAACAAGGATATTACATCAGAAGCTAGTGTGGAAATACCAGTTGATCAAAGAACGTGAATATTATAAGAACAACCGCCAGGCCGTACTAGAGATCCCAACCCACAAGCTGTACTGGGACTGAACCATAATAACGTACATGACAATACCGCAGAACAGACCGGACATAACTCTTGTCGACAAGAAGGAAAATGCTATCTATCTGACTGACATAGCGATGTCCAACACTGGCAATCTCCAGAAAACTCACGAGGAAAAGATCAGGAAGTACACGGACCTAGAAAAGAGATGAAAGAGGCGTGGCATATGCAAATAGTAACAAACATTCCGATCATCGTGGTTCCGATCATTATGTTACCAAAAAACCCTCATAACAGCCTAGAAGCAATAGGTCTCGCAGAGAACACATACAAGGAACTCCAGAAAGTTGCAATCCTGAACAGTCAGAGAGGTCCTCGACCAAGTAACACCAGACATTACAATTTTGTGCACTTGGTATTAGCACCCACGACAGGATGGAATCCCTCCATCAGGGAGAAATAGTATAAAACCAATACAATACAATACAATTTATTTATCAAGAGAATGTTTACAATAAATGAACTTGTTAATAATAATAATTATTATTATTATTAAGTATAGATGAACAAATAAATAAAAGTAAAATGGGGAGAAAAATTGTGAGACAATTTAAAAGCCATATTTCCTAAAATGAATTTGCCGTTTAATAAAAAAAAAAAAAAAAAAAAAAAATTCACACGGGTGAATTAACAACCAGCAACAAAAATGACTTATAAACATACCTGTGCTCACTGATAAGTTTTCTTAGTTGTTCCTCTAAAACTGCACATGTACATTAAAAACCGTTACCAGATAACAGTTATCGGTTACAACAGAGCCAAAGGTTCTGTTGTAACCGATAACCAAAAGTTTATCTCTCAAGCACGCGACATTTAATATGTCTGTTTACTGTTAAACCTGCTGACTTTGAAAAGCAATTAAATTACCCTTAGATTTAACTAAAACTACCAGTAACAGAGATAGGAAAGTTCTAACTGAATTATAGTCTCCACCAACAGAATAGCGACAACAGCGCTTGCGATGGCAGTATTTGGAATTATTCGTGTTCAAATCATGTCGATGACAGCAAGAACTTCTTGAGACTTTCCTAAGCTTGATCTCAGGATGGACATTATATAGAGTTGCTAAGATTTTTCTTTTGCAAAACACTTGCAAAACCAAACAGTGGCCTTCTTAAAACTATAAATTTCATGTTTTATGTTACATAGGCAATTAAAATATTTACGTTTGGAGAGCCCTACAGATATGCAATCAGGAGCACCACCTACAAGAATTGAATAGCATCACAGCCATCGCAAAACTTAACAGCAGCCCATCGAGAATCACAATTGCAGATTTCTACGACTGTAATAAGGAATCCAGGAATCTTCCAGGAAAGATAATCAGAGGCGGACTGGCCATAAAACTTACAGGGGAAACTCCGGTGGGCTGGAGGTCGGTGTGACTTTTGTCCATAAACACTAGTATGAGGCCGCTACAAGTTTTCCCCACTAAGAATTTTTTACTCAGTCCGCTTCTGAAGATAATCATACGCTATGTCCCCGAAATCAACACAGCCATTTCAAAAATATCCGGAACCTACAATATTCAAACCTTCTATGCAGCATTGATATCTTTAAAACAGCATCTTAAAAAAAGAATATTCCACACAACCCAAGAGGCCCCATATTATGGTGTTCTTCTTATGGTGAACACTTCTTACGGTGTTCATGCAATTCCACTTCAATTGATGAATCCTACAGAATATTATCTAAGAGAATTGAGGAACACAGAAAGGGCACAGTGTATGGTAGAATCAACAAATCCGAAATAGCAGCTCACGTTCTCACTTGTAGAGGCATATGGCGATGTGGGAGGGCCAAATCCTTTAATTCTTTCCACAGACAAGTCATACTCGAGGACAACCTTCAAAGAAGCCTTCTTTATCCAGTGTTTTCGAGCGTCGGCTATTAACAAGAAAGAATAAGCCTGTTTTAACCCATCGTACTACATTGTGTTCTAAGGAGTATTAATGGAAGAGTTGAAGAAACATCAGAAGATTACAGCTGCAATCTTCTGATAAATAACCTGCCTGTTCCTTTCTGATCTCTCTTAATTCCTTGGTAATTTTGATTTGTATGAGTTCAGATGTTTCTCTAATCCACATAATTCCTTATTTTCTTATTTTTACAATTTCATTTTATGTGGAATGTGGTTTGTGCCCTAATTTGCCTTTAATAATTCTTTCATAATTGTTAGCTCCATTTCCACATAATTTCGAAATTAAAACTTTCCCTCTCCCCCAGGCTATTTATCAAGTGGGTATTGCCCATCTTAGCCTGAAGCATTTTTCATCTAACAAATCCCTTTACCTTTGGTTGAATTCAGCCCTATTAGAGAGTAGTCCATAATTCTTAATCCTTATTAATCATACCCCCCCCTCTACAAAAACACTCGCGCTTTGCCACTTCAGGTATCCCAGTCTAGCCATCTACTTCAAGCTCTCTCTCTCTACCTCTCCAGAATTCAAGTAAGCCTTTCCACAATTCTTACTTATTTGATGATCCCTCTTTAGATTTTACCTCCATATCTCCCCACCACCTTCAGAGTTAACGTACTGTAATTTTCTGTATGTTTTTTTGCACCTCCGTTCAAAAACACCAGGTAATCCTTGTGCTTCAAATATTCTCAATATACCTTGTAGACAATCTCTCATAAAATATTTTTTGTAATTTTGTGAAAAATTAATTTTAAAGTAATTTATCTTAACTTAATCAGAATGCCAATATTGATTAAAATTAGTTAATATAACTTTATAATACAATTCTATTGCAACCTACATAATTGCTAAGTTAATTTCTTACAAAATTTAACTTCCCTTATAGGCCTGATGATGGGGTTCAGTTGAGCTTCGAAACGTCACCAAAGTATTAACTGAGTGAATCACATCTGTACAAACTGATGCAATTCACTTCAGTAAACATTTAAAACACTATTACATGGTGTAACAGTCTTTTTAAGTCCCTTTATATCATAGTTAATGGCTAACCACGTATTGGCCCCCCTTTTCCCTTTCACATAAACGTAACCTCTGGTAAAATAAAACATCACAAAGCTAATTATAAATTTAGATCCAATATTTGTTCGGAGACAAAAATTTTCTACTACTGCATTGGTTTCTCTATCCATTGAAAAGTGATGATAACAGAAAGTAAAAGTGAAATCAGAGCGACAGATATTACACATATTATGAATTAATAACCGAGTAGTGACTCAGAAGCAAGCATAAAGCTATCCATCCACTTGTTCTAAAAAAAAAAAAAAAAAAGCGCTGCTGTGAAATAAGCTAATGTTCTTGTAATTTCTCTCTGCCTTCGAAAACTCTTTAGATGCTATGTAGCCCAGGTGAAATGTAAGCAGAAAATTTATTTATTTTTATATATACTATGTAATTTAAATATAATAAATTTTGGCTTGTTTATTTGCAGTTTAGATGACGGGGGAAGATATTTTCCCCGGTTTACTCCCATCCCCCATACCGTATAATCTACTAAAGCCAGATTGCTCTTATTCTCTTTTCATAAATCAGTGTTCCTGGAGGTCTCCAGCCACTCATCTGTTCCATTGATAAGATTCATGTGGTAATGGCCGCCGTCTGCCTGTATTATGGTAGTTGGTGATAATTTCGGTTAGCGTCATCTTATCAGTTGTGTATAGTTTTTATCTGCTTGTCTAGCATTAAACTGTAATTAACACAATGCGTTCTCACCGTTTGAATGAATATTATTCTGTGCTCTGTAGTAACATGCACAGAATAATATTACACAATTGAATGGAACCCACCATTTCGATCTGAACGTCATTCTGCTTGATAATTTTACCCATGGGTCGACGTGGAAAATTTTACGAAACAGAACGCCAGTTAATAAAATACAGTACTTTTCTCTTGGGTTAATAATCAAGTTATGTCCATGACATAACTTGATTATCAACCCGAGAGAAAAGTACCAAGTGTGTGGTACTACACTTAAGGTGGTAGAAAACGAAAAAGACCTGGGAGTAATTGTGTAGTCAGATATGAAATTTTCTGAGCAATGCAGACAGGCTGCCAAGGCAGGTCATGGGGTTTTGTCAATGGTATATAGGAATTTTGCTAGCAGGGAAAAGGAGGTGGTTGTCCCTCTGTATAAGGCAATGGTCAGGCCACGCCTTGAGTACTGCGTACAGGTCTGGAGGCCTCATTTTAGGAAGGATGTAGATTTGCTTGAGCGTGTACAGAGAAGGGCAACAAGGTTGGTGAGAGGAATGAAGGGATCCTCTTACCAAGAGAGGCTTAAGTTCTGCAAATTGCAGTGGCTGGAGACTAGGCACCTGCGCGGTGATCTGATTGAGGTGTATAAGGCCTTGAATGGGTTGAGCACGCTGAATTCTGATGGGATCCTTCCACTTGTTCAGATTACGAACCTAAGGGGACATAAATTCAAATTAAGAAAAAGACAGATATAGAATAAATGTGCGGAAATTTGCCTTTAGCCAGCGGGTGGTTAATTGCTGGAATAAACTTCCATCTGTCGTTGTGGAAGTTGATAGGTTGAATAAATTTAAGGAGGAACTGGACAGGCATTTGGAAGGTTTTTTTTTTTTTTTTTTTTTTTTTGGCTGATGCTGTGGCATGTGATGCAAGAAAGAAAGCATGAGCATAAGCTCATGCTTTCTTTCTTGCATCACATGCCACTACTACTACTACTACATTTCCAGTAAATTGTGAACACTATAATTTTACTTTTTTTAAGTTAAGTTTAAAGCGTTCTGGAAAATATTGTTTGAAAAAGTACCGCTCAAAACAATATTTCTTATCACGATCAATATTTTCTGAGTTAATCAAAGACAAGAAATATAAAAAAAAACAAAAAAAACCTATTATATTAGAGAGACCTGAAAAGATACTTCCAACTACCTATGTGTATTGTGTCTGTAAATTGCGAGTGTTCTCAGGTTGATTTGCCTGCTTTGCTGGACGAAAAACCCAAGTTTTCCTTCGGGATGAAAACCTTGCTATCTACGCCTGAGACAGACTAACTCAAACACCGAGTGAAAAAAAGACCATAAAAGTTCCTCGCATCATCGACGGAATTCTAAACAGGTTCTTTTCCAGCCAGCGTGAGGAGGATGGTGACGATACCACTATGCTATCCACGCAGACAGACAAGAAATACGTATATAGAAAAACTTAAATGAAGTCAATAAAAGTAGTACTAGAAAAATAAAATTAAACTGTATAAAAATCAGCTTGGAACAGAAAGATTCAGAAAATTGAATACAATATTGGCATTTTACAAGCTAAAATTACACAGAGAAGTTGTATACATTAAAAGTAGCAATGCTTAGGCTTCAGTCTTGATTACATTTCGCAGTGGCACACAATAGGATCTCTTGAGGTCCAAGCATGTTCAATTTACGGAGGGTGCTCTGGGAGTTTCTGATGAAGAAGGGAAAATGGAGAACATGGGGATAGTTGGAGTGTTTAAAAGCTGATGTACACTGAAATCACTGCGTGTGCATTAAGAGAATTTTACTTTTTATTACTTAATATACTTTTCAGTAGTTAATATTTTCAAATTTGAACACTTTTCTTGAATGTCCTTAGTAGATTAAATCAATTTGATACATCGGTAAAATTACGAAATGCTACTATATTAATGATCAACAGAGCTTTGCCGTAAGTGCCAGTATGGAACTAATACGTAATATTAACTTGAACAGAGTCAGTCTGTCTCAGTTAATAGTTGACCTCTTTCCAGAACACCTCAATATAGGGGGGGGGGGGGGGTTCTAGAAAAATTCTTAATATCCTTGGTACTGGGAGAGTCTATTTTATTATTATTAATCTTTAAAACTATCTTCCATTATTTGCTGTATAACTTTTTGTCAGAAATGCTTAATGAGAGTTTGGCGAGTTGTTGGCTGCTTTTATTTTTAGCCACAACAAATAAAATAGTGTATTGCGTATAATTTTTTTTTTTTTTTTTTTTTTTCCGGCTGATGCTGCATAAGCTTGCTTTCTTGCATCGAATGCAAGAAAGCAAGCTTATGCAGCATTCTACTAATGCTAATGCTAATTAACGGTAGATTAAAAATCCCTGGATGAAAAAGCAGAGTTTCTGGGGGAAGTCATATTATATATTATTGAACAAATTATTGATGAAGGGTCCTATCGAAATCAAATAACACGATCAACATTCTCTTAATATTTTAATGGACCTGCTCATGTCATAAATTTATGAACAAAAGCAAAGTGGCTGCGGAGGTTCATGCCTTCCCATAGTCTGCTAATTTAGCTTCCCGTAAGCCTGAGTAAAGAAAATAAATAAATAAAAATTCTTACCATTGCCTGCACATTGTACCATCTGCAAGCAGGTGTGCTATACCTGTAGATGAGAAGAAAAAAAATCTACAAGTGGGTGTGCTATGCCTGTAGATGAAAAAAAAAAAGCTGTTTCACCTTATTTTTATGTACATATATTAGTTCGCACGAGGAAGGACGGCCTACGATCACCATCATTATAGATGCAACATGGATGCCTGCCATTGATCTGGCGACTAATGCTCTGTCCGTTCTTGGAAGGTCTTAACGATAGCACTCTGTGAACAGCTCACAAGATTCGCAGTTCCCATAATACCACCATCTTTCAACCTTGGGGTCGTCTTCCCTATTCACCTCATACTTCTGTCTTTATCCCCCCAATCTTCATTCTCCCTACCCAACTCTATCTGTATGCAAGCGAATGCCCCACACGCCAAAAATAACCGTATCTAAATTGCTCTGTTCGCCCACCATTTTGGATTTTCCAATTCTAGCGCAATATCCCGAAACAATTTTTTTTATTTTTTATTTAAGGTCCTAGCCACTTAAATCTCAGGAAACTAGGTGGCAGGACCTGCCAGAGTGCAAATTTAAACTAGTAGTTACCTGGTCTGCCTCCACGGGGCAAAGTGCGGGCAACGTTGGGCCTCAGCTGGGGTCCAGCGGCTAAATGGCCAGAGGAACAACGGTACATAACATAACACGCTCACATAATCCACACACTTTTAAATCTCTGGCTTTCCCAGTGAACTGGTACACTCACAATGAAAGCAACGCGGAGATGGGGGAAACCCCTGGTGCCGTTAGACACTTAACACACTTTGCACCTTTCAACCAGTAACCGACAAACATATTTTTTTTTTTAAGTCCGTCTGTCAGATCACATCCCTTTCGCATGCGGATCAAGTACTGTAGTTCGTATGGACCGCACCACATTTACCAATTCTGAAGGCGACACGTGTGCCACCAGGTTGGGGGGGACAGCTAAGACACGGTGGGTATAGTCATAATGTTTGACTGGACATTGTATACTTGAATGACAGCCGGGGGAAGCTATCAAGGTCTGGTTTATCAGGATGAATTATTCCAGGAATCTAAGATTTTAGAGGACTCTGCACCTGTGTATTTGCTATAAGAACTAAAGTTTTAGTTCTTCTTCTTCTTCTTCAAGAGGAGTGTTTCCATTTACAATGGGTTTCCTCAGCCTACAAGTTATTTCTTGGTAGGAATTTTTTCCAGGCATGAAGTGCGGTTCAGGGTGTCTTGGTCGGTTAAGCCTCGGGCTGTCATGCACTCCCGTACTCCATCCATCCATGTCCTCCTAGGTCTTCCTCTTCTCCTTCTTCCAGGAGGTATACATTCCAGGATTGCCTTTGGATATCTGTTTTCTTGCATCCGTTTTACATGTCCATACCATGTTAGACGCTTTTCTTTGATAGTGTCAATAATAATTTTTTTCACTTCCATTTTCTCTCTTATGTCTTCATTCCGTTTTCTGTCTCTTCTAGAAGTTCCTGCTGAGCGTCTCCAAAAATCCATTTCCGTGGAGAGCAATTTGTTTTCCGCTCGCCTATTCAATGTACAGGTTTCTGCTCCATACAATAGAAGACTTTGTACAATCGTTTGAAATATAAGTTTCTTTGTTTTATTTAGGATATTTTTGCTTCACAGAACAGAGTTTAACATGCCGATAGCCTTTCTGCCGTCTGCAATTCTCTTATTGATCTCTGCTTGGGACGATCCATCACTTTGTAAGATTGATCCGAAATATTTAAATTTATCGCCTTGTTTGATTTTAAAACCTGCAATATTTAGAACGTGTCCTGATCCTGAAGACAACATTTCAGTCTTGTTAAAATTGATTTTTAGACCCCATTGTTTATATTCCTCAAACAATTGACGACATGCATAGTTTGCATCTGTTAAGTTTTGTGCTATCACCACCTGATCGTCTGCAAAAAGCAAATTGTGAATATAGGTGTTCTTATTAATCGGCAATCCCATTTTATTGACCAGGATCTTGGGCAGATGTCGATATAAATTTTGAAAAGTGTTGGTGACATGCAACAACCTTGTAATAAGATTTTTGAGGTGTGGAATTCAGGTGACAAAGCTTATCCCACTTTAATTCTGCATCTATTATTCCTGTAAATTGCCTTAATAATGTTAATCAGTTGTCCATCAAATTTGCCTCTTTCAGTGCTTCCCATAAGAGTTTTCTTGGAACACTGTCATGTCTTTTCAAGGTCAATGAAAATCATAATGATTTTTTCTCCTTTCGATTGGCATTTTTCCAGGATCTGTCGTACTGTTTAGATATGGTCTATACATGACCTCCTGGCTGAAAAATCACTTTTTCTTCTGACACCTCGATTCTGGCTTCTAAATGGTTCCTGGTCCATTTTCCAAGGATCTTTAACAGCGGGTTTAGGACGCATATTCCTCTGTAATTTGAACAGCTTTTCCGATCGCCCTTCTTATAAATTGATGTAATATATCCTGTCATTCTTTCAGTATTTCTTCTCCTCTCAGTATACTATTTAACAGTTTTTGTATCAGAACAGCCACTCTACTTCCTCCATATTTCAGAAGTTCCATGTAAACTCCTCCAGGTCCAGCTGATTTGCCATCCCTTCCTTCCTTTAGCAGGAGATCCACTTCCCTAACAGAAACTTTTAAGCCCGAGTCTTCTACACCAAAATCCTCCATCGTCTTGAACTCTTCACGGCCTTCTTTTAAAAGTCCTTCGTAGTACTCCGTCCAGTCTTTCAAAGGTATTAATTGCAAACCAGCGTTGTGTTCATTCTGTTTTCTCAAGTCTTTAAGGACCTTAAGGTCCACGAAGGTCCATTAGAAAAAAGTTTTAGTTCTTTTAACTTTTAATTGTATTTCTTTTCGTTTATTGCATTTAAATTTATCTTAATATTATTATTAGCTATGCGGTGCAAGGAAGCCTGAGACTTATGCTGCACCAGCCACAAAAAAAAAAAAAAAAAAATTAGAGAGAGAGAAAGGTCAGAAGTAGAAGGGAATCACCAAGAAAGAGAAGAATGATGACATACAGCTCAGGACCCTGGATGTGCTAAGCCCATACTCACCATAAACTTTACAAGCCTGCATGTCAAATATTAGAAAAAAAGCCTCTAAAAATATCTAGCCAGCCCCCTCTCCAGACTATTTAAAGGCAGCAATGGAACGAACACTGTATAGATTTATATATATTAATCTAGTTTAATGTTTATTGGGCGTTGTAGCAAAAGCCCAGGGCTTCATTGCACCATATGACTAATACTAATCACAGTTGTCTTATTTTAAAATTACTATCATCAGTAATATGGTATTTTGTTTTGTTTGTAAATAAATTTATTGTATATATTAAAAATTTTAAGAATTTGGTTTTCCGTCTTTCGTTTTTACTTCAATGGTTGGTGAGAAACACTAAAAAAATCATAGTATGACTAATACTAATACTAGATTTGCAAACTAACAACTAAATAAAAAGAAGAGTATTATTATTATTATTATTAGCCATATAGTGCAAGGAAGCCTGAGGCTTATGCTGCACAAGGCAAAAAAAAAAAAAAAAAAAATTCCGAGTTACCCTGAGAGAGAGAGAGAGAGAGAGAGAGAGAGAGAGAGAGAGAGAGAGAGAGAGAGAGAGGTATAACGGAATCACCAAGAAAGAGAAGAATAATGATATCCAGCTCAAGACACTGGGTGTGCCAAGCCCATACTCACCAGATGTGAGCCCCTGTACATACAGTATTATAATTATGGTAGTCATCTCAAGTGTCTAGGTAACAATAATCAGTAACAATCAGTGAATTAGATATGATCCTTGAGTGACCTTTTACACACTGTTTACAGTTTTTTACAATGTTTACGGTCTTTAAAATTAAACAAATGGGCCCTTCTTCGTTCGTTACAACAATTGTTTACTTTATTTCCTATTTTACATTTCTGTGGTAATTAGAAATTCAATGATTTTTCACTCATCTCATTTACAAATTGTAAGTGAATGTAAAGGCAACAACAAAGTAAATGAAAAATCTTTTTTTCTAATTTTAAACTTTAACTAATAGTATATACAGTTGAAGCATATGCCATAGAATTTCCAAAAATTTAACTAAATGAAGATGCAATTAAATTATTTATAGAATTTGACCCAATTATATGATCTGGAAGATTTTCATTAATAACTGTTACTGTTTCCACAGACACTGCAGAAATGGCAGAGAAACATAATGTGAAAGCATGTCTTTTATATATTTCTTAGGAACTAAAATAAAATTTTGTTTGCTGTGTAGGAAGAAGTTCTCATTTAGTTACTTATGATAGTCAACATAACACAATGTTAAGTATTCATTAGAAAACAGAGCTGGATATCATATATATATATATATGATTTTCGCTAGCAATAAATGTCTCTCTCTCTCTCTACTAATAACTATATATGCCTTTGCAATAAAAGAAAAGAAAAGAAAAGAGCATAGAAATCTAGGAATTTCTTATTATTAAATGCACTGGTAGAGTCAACGTTAAGCGTATTATTTTATAAATTTTAAATGGAAAATGGTCTATTGACCATATTGAGGATGGGACTTTATTATTATAATACTGTATATGATAATAGAATGTGAAATTCTATTTTTTTGTTTATAGTTAGGACTGAATATTCATGTCTAAATAGCATATATTACTATATATCATATATGATAGTAATTGTCTCTCTGTTGCACAATATTGATAGTTATGATCTCACATCTTTGTTTGCGAGTACCAAGTAAGATATCGTATGATAAGTCTGTAGAATTTATTCTTTCAAAGTCCGAGTGACACATTTGTCAGAAAAACATGTACTTAAAAAATTGTTTATAGGTAGCGCTACTGGTTCGCTTACGTAAAGCAAACTTTTACTGACGTCTACGTGACGAGCTAGCTATAGTTGAGAGCATTGATAAAAGTAAATGAGGGTTTAGGAGTCGTTGAACAAGTGTTTTTTTTACCGTATTGTGGTTCCGTTATACATTTACGAAATGGGTAAGATGAAAGCTCTGTTTACAGTAACCAGAGATACAGCAAAATTATTGGATTATTATTCGCAATTCAATCCATCGCCTCTTTCCATAAAACAGTTGTTTGATTTTGGTAAGTATTACTAAATGTAGGAAAGTGTCATAAATTTAAAGGATAAATTGCTTCACATATGGCAGTTTTTGCAGGATTATCGAAGTTAAACTGTTTATTTTGAATATGTAAAGTAAGGTTTATGATGTTTATAAAGTTCTGTAATGGCCATTTCATTTTCGTAGTTGCCATAGACATATAGTGATGGATACCCTTGAATACTTTGTTGAAGCTATCACGATAGATAGAAATTTGATATCTTCATATATAACAGTAATGTCAACAAAAAAAAAAAAAAAAAAAATATATATATATATATATATATATAAATAAAATAATAATAAATAAAAATAAGGTTATGAGATCAGGTAGCAGAATTAATAAGAACCCCTGTGTTTGTAATTAAATATCAGATGATTAAGTTTCGATTATTTTAGAATAATTTTTTTCCCATTCATGTCTTGTTTGAACCATTTTTGATTACATAATTCTTTAATAATAATAAACTTTTGTAACTAAATATGCATCCTCTTAGAAAAGCAGTTTTATTATAAGGAGACATCCTTCTTTGTACATCCACAAAATACCTTATATAACAGCCACTTTCAAATAAACTGTTGTTTACCCATTATGGGATATAATCGGGGGTGCTTATTTAGGTTTAAAATTACTGCAAGCTGTTTGGTAGTAATGATAATTTTTAAAAAAATGGCCTTAGGATAATAATAATCATCACTGATGTTTTAATAGGAGAATCAGGAAATGGGTTACATACCTAATTTTTATTTTTCCCCAGTACATTTCGTTTATGTTTTCCAAAATGAAAGATAACGTGGGTAAAACCGGAATTGTTTCCCCCCCCCCCCAAGTCATCCAAGTAACAGTCTAACCCTTCCTTAAATTTACGTTAGCTATAAAAGATTAGGTGTTAATTTGTTTCAACTATTATCCATCCTTTGATTAAAAGAATTTTCTCATATCAAATATCTAGCTATTCTGCCTTAATTTAAGTACATCTATTTTGTGCCCCCAGAAAGGTATCACAAAACAGATGTACTTAAAAAAGAAGAATAAAGATATCTCGGTTATTTAGTTTACTTAAGATTTTCAACACCTTAAATATCACAATCAAGTCACCATAACATCTGATCTCAAGGCTTTTCTATCCAACCCACAAAACTAGGACCCTCTGGGAATTTCTTATATCAATAAACGGGCTTGTTGCTGTTTGCCAAACCTTTTCCAACAGATCCAAATCCATACTGAAATAGGGATTCAATTCCCAACCTGTATGCAGTACTGTTGTTGTTCTTGCTGTTATTTGGTTTTTAGGAGCATTAGCAACTAAGGCCATATTGCTCCAGGGATATGTGGTGGTCGTTCCCTGACCTTTCTGCATCCTCCGTATTTGGTGGTCACGGGCTCGAACCTCAGGTATGCAGTACTCAAGATGTTGCTTAACCAAGGCTGTATAAAATGGAATGATTACCCCTTTATTCCAATTAGCAGTCTTCTTGCACACGATAGATAAAACATCATGCATATTCTAACATTGTGTCTGCACTGCTTAGAGAAGCTCACATTGGATTGCACAATTAGTTTTCTTTTTCATTCCTGTCTTAAGTTTGTTGCTTTCCAAGTACAAAATAATCAAGGATTATTATTACCCAAATGTTGAGTCTTGCATATGACAATGTTTAATATCATTTCTTTCAGAGAAGTTGAATAATTTATCTCGGTTTTGTTGAAGCAGCATACCTAGTTATTATTATTTACCACCCTTTCAACCTTTGTATTATCAGTGAACTTTGTCAAACTTCTTATACTTTCTTCAGGGTTATTAACAAATATCAAAAGCAAAAGGACCCTGATACAGAATCATATAAAATTCCACTTGAGAACCCAGTCCACTCAGAACAATACCATTTATAACCATTCTCTGTTTTCTTTCATTTAAGTAATTTATCTACTGAAGTACCTTGCCACCAGTAGCACATTATTCTAGTTTCAATGTTGTTGCCCTTCTCTTCTTAGTTTACCCCTCTCTTCTGTATGTAAAATAATTTGTAAACATTTCTATTGTAATGTGCAGTTTTTGATTATGAGTAATTTTGTATACTGAATTTCATATCAAAGATTTATCCATAAGTGAAGAGCTGGTTGCGATGTCTTAAGCTTTCTTTTAATTATATACTGATAATAGGTGTTACATCATACAGGATGTGTCTATAAAGTTCAGGACTTACTAGAATGAAATTATTTATTTATGCGTATGTGTGCGTAATTTGAAAATATATAATTTTCACAAAAAGCAATCTGACTAATCAGAAATGATTAATGATCAAGTGGCTCTGAGTTCTTTTATCCTCAGCTTACAGGAATTATTTGCTACCAGGTGCAATGAGACATTTTTGGGCTGAACTCCAGATTATGGGTACACCTTGTCACCGTGTTGTGGGCATGACCAAATTTGGGATGGATTCAAGCAAAAGAAGCCACTTCCTCCAGAGGTGTACCCATAATCTTGAGTATAGCTTGTTACTAACCTTGAGAAAGGCTTTTTCTTCCATAAAGTCTTTGAAGGATTTTTCATGTATCCATACCAAAATGTGGTATTTTATTATGTAATGGTTAAAATCACTTGTTTTCCTACCATGTTCAGCACTTCTTAATGTGGCATCGCAACGTAACTGGGAATGACACATTAGTTTAAATAAATTTTTTCCTCTCCTATTATTCATTTGCCTTCTTACTTCAATTTAGCCAGCTATACTTTAGATATCTAAAAGAGTCTAAAAGTATAGATATCTATACTTTAGATATCCAAAGAAAGTTAGAGATTTTGCTTAGTACTTATTACCTCATAGTTAAAATTTTTGGCTTCTTTGTCATCTGTGTAATTGAAATTATCCTTGACTGTCACCCATTACATTACATTACCAACAAACTTTTACATCTGAATTATTTTAAAAGTTTGTAGGTAGTGTTAATAGGTAACAGTTAGAGATTTCAATTACTAGATAGCAGTGAACATGGCGCCTCCGTAGCCAGGTGGGAAGGAGCAGCAGTGTGTAGCACACGCGCTTCTTGATTAGATCGGGGTTCGAGCCCATCACCACCAAATACGGAGCATGCGGAAAGGTCAGGGAATGACCACCGCATATTCCCGGAGCAATATGGCCTTAGTTGCTAATGCTCCTAAAAACCAAATAACAAACAAACAACAGCAGTGAAGATTAACATTATACTAAGAAGTAATTCTAAACAATTGGTATCATTGAAGATGGAATGCTTATGACTTGGTACAGTACTTATTACTCTCAAAAAAGAAATGGCAATCTTAACAGCATTAAATTTTCTTTCCCCCCACCAACTACTGATTTGTACTGATTTGATTTGAGTCTTTATAATAAGCAACAGTTCTATTGCCCAACATAAAAATTCAATAATTAGTATGTAGGAGTGCAGCCCTAAGTATGTGGTAAACATCACATATGGACTAAATATGGCATTGAGCCAAATAGAAAATGAGTACCATAAAGGAAAGTTTCAACGAACTTCAAAGAGAGTTCAAGTGTGAAACTGCTCAGCAAATGGGTAGGCCCTTGAAAGTCAGTCTCATGAGACTAAATGAAAGGTCCTGTGAGTGTCTTGCATTGTGTGCCATAAACTGGTTTTTGGTTCATCCTACAATGCCAGTTATGCTTATCAAAAATGGTCCACTGGACACTCATCCTTTTATTTGGACTTTTCATCCATTTAAAGTTTGAAAATAGGTTGAGGTTGTTTGGCCCCAAGCCCTCTAATCATTTGCTTTACTGGATGAGACCAATGCCGACCGGGCTAGCCAGGTGGGTAAAGTGCCTGCCTGGCAACCCAACGGTCGCGGGTTCGAATCCCACCTCGGGCTTGGATCAATGTACTGCAAAAAACTTGGGAGGTGCACTATGGCCACAGAAGCCGATGCGCCAACAACTACCAAAAAAAAAAAAAAAAAAAAATGAGACCAATTCCCTCAAAAGAAAGCTGGTTTCTCTCATCCTGAGAGAAACCACTTGATTAGATAACCAGTTTTGTTAAAATTTAGAAATTTAATATTTGTCCATCAGAAACATTGCTGTCCAGTTCCGAATTTCATTAATGATTATAAATTCAACTTTTCAAAATCAAATTGTCTTCACGTGTCTTCAGACTGTAAAATATCAGACTTAACAATCAAAATTTTATTATTCTGAATAATTAAATTTTCACCATTAACAAGTGGTACATGCAATCTGAAATAGATGAAATGCAACTTCATAATTGGTTATATGACCAACATATAACCAGTAGTCTTTTTTTTTTTTTTTTTTTTTTCTTTTTTTTTTTTGTTTGTTTAAAAGTAATGCAACAATGATTTTTATAATTAGTATATGAAGATTTTCAGCCTGTATACATTACTTGTATTTGATTTTTCTTCAGTTAGCTGAGTTGCATCTCATAGTATAGCAAAGCATTTATATAGTTAGTAGTAGCAGGCAGTTAACACTTCGTGGAATTGAGGTGCTTATGATTTTTAACTTTGAGAATAAACATACCTTTATTTGGTATATGTCATTAAACTTAATTTCTTTCAAAGTACTAGCTGCTTCTTGTGAAGCAGCGCACTTTAACCAACAGTGCTGCAAGTATCAAAAGCAGTTCTGAAACTGTTCTTTTGAACAACCTGGCTTCTTTAAACATTCGAAATTATATGTTGTGTTCAAATCCACATAATGCCACAAAAATATACAGCTTGCTATTAGCTGAGTGCTTCAGTATGGCTGTTCCAATTTAAATCAATATTGTATTGGAAAATATTTTTTCTTAAGTTTTCTGCATAGGAAAAGAATACCAAATCTGGTGAATGAAGTGAACAATCATATTGGTCCTTTTAGCCCCAAACTCATCCATTTCATAGTCTAGTCATGATAAATAATCCATTCAGTTGGCTTGTCCTTTAAAGTTAAACAGAATCTCTTAATCTGTTCAGAATTTACAAGTAATAAATGATTAATTGATTCTATGGCAAGAGTAAATTCTGGATGAACATTTCCTTTTGATATCAACACAAAAAATTCATCACTTCTGATTTTAATATTTTATGCTTTCTTCTTCTTATCAGAAATATTGGGACACACAGTAGGCACTAAAAACACTGTTTTTATTACAGTGGAGTTGTTACCTTATAAAAATTTTATAACCTTTAGTCTTCACTATATCAGATAAATTACTAGGCAGACTTTCCACCAGTCTTTGACAAATATTATTGGAAATAATTTTACATTCCTTGTATAGGAAATCTTTTTAATGCCACTTGCAAAGTCTTCATAATTGATTTTGCACATGGCTTTTCTTATTAGTATTAATAAAGGCAAATTGATGCATGGAAGCCAGGTTCAGCTTTAGTCATAAAAAAATAAAAATAAATAATCCCCACCTAGTTTCATGCAGGTATCTATCCAACCATTTCTTAAATTTATATAAGCTTTCTACTTTTACAAGATTAATGATGAATTCATCCTGCACATGCTTAACCCTCCACTACTTGTTCATGTCATAAATGGAACAAATACACTGACATGGCATCTGCAAAACACCTTTGTTTTAATTTTAAAAAATTAATTATAGTTTTTTTTATTGAATTAAAGTGTTTTATTAATTATGATTTGTTAAACCTTCAAAATATTAAACAAAAAATAAAACAAACCACAAAAAAATAATAATAACTAACACCGAGCTGGAGGATATCATGAGAAAGACCAAGAGCTGCCAACACCACCTGAAGTCAGCTGTGGAGAGACTGACAATAGCTAGGAAAGAAGGAGCCTAATAGACTTTGTTGAGCAACAGAAAACAGTGATTGATAACCTGAAAGGATTACTTCCAGAAACACACAGCGGCACTCTACCAGGCCACAAGGAAGATAACAAGTGATATAACCCACTGAACCTAAGAGAGGAATCCCATCCCACCCAGACGGCACAAACAAAGCTAGAAAGATGAGCAAAGAAAGCACTCCATGGCAGACACTACAATGACCTCCATTAAGATCGCATAGATAAAATTGCTTCCAATGCATGGCTCACGAGTGGGACACCCTTCCCTAAGACTGAAGGATTCATGCTCGCCACCCAAGACTAGATAAACACCAGAAACTATAGGAAATACATCACCAAGGCGCCTGGAGTGTCAGATGATACATGTTGATAATACCACCTGGCCTCAGAATCGATCACACACACTGCAGGATGCAAGGTGATCACCCACTGCAGGACGGAAGCCTCAACAATTCATGTTGAGCGAAATGGACCATAATCTTCCACTCTGGTCCAGTGCGGGTTGACAGGTTGACCGTATTTAGCAGTCAGGGGCTTGAACCCTGGTCTACTCAAAGAGCGTGTGCTACTGCACTGACACTCAGCTACAGAGGCCGGTCTGTGTATTTGGTAGCAGTACCTGTCATAAGGTGGAACCCCCAATCAGGAAGAAAATAATATAAGAGCAACAACAATAATAATAATGAAAGATTACCTGATCGACATAGCAGTTCCTAACACCAGCAACCGCCAGGAAATACTCAGACCTAAGACAGGAAGTCAAAGATATGTGGCATAAAGAACAAGTAATGACCATCCTAATCACTGTGTCAACTACTGGAAATGGTGCCAAAGAGCCTCCATAAGAACCTAACAGCAATAGGCCTCCCAAAGAACATTTATCTGGAACTCCTGAAAACCTGTAGGATAGTAAGAGTTCCTGGGCAAACAGTAATAATAACAACATGTAATAATAGCAACTGGACACAACTAACCAACCCTGCACGTGGGTACCAGTGCTCATCATGGGGCAGAAAAGCTAGGTGAACAAAAGCTAGATGCTTTTGTTCACCTGGCATCTGTTAATTGCCAAACAAATTTCTCATAATTTGTTTGAATGCTGTATAATCATTTAGAGAATATAGGTAGGGAAGGGTACTTAGGAGGATTTGATTCTGTTTCCAAATTAAAAAAAAAAAACAAAAATAGTGGCATCTGTCAGACACCACATTAGCAGCAGAGAATTAATGCAGTCAAGGTCAGAGCTCTGACCTGGTCATTCCAGTGATAACATAAAACCAGGTCATCATGTATTTTTTTAACAGGGAGCATTGTCTTATTGGAACATGCTTGGCTTTTGATAATAATATTCCATCAGGCACAGGAAGTACAGAATTATTTAGAATATCACTGTTACTATTAATTTACAGTCTATAAAAATGAGTGGTCCAAAATATGAAAAGATCTCCACACTATCATACTTCTACCACTTCACTTTATAGTTGGAATAATGTGCAAAATGGTTACTCTATGTGGAAGCATTCTTCTGGCTGTCACTAAACTGTAAATCTTCCATAAGATTGAAACTATGTATACTGTGGTTCATGACTCAAAATAATGCATTCCCATTCTTCTCTAATTGTCAGTTTTTGTGAGCATGGCACTATTATAGCTGACACTGAGCATTGACTTGTGAATATAGGTTTGTGTATCACAACTTGAAAATGATGATCCTGGGCATCTGGATGGTCAGGAGAACATGTGCAAGACATGTTTGCTATTGTTACCACTCACTCTCTCTCTCTCAATATTTTGTTACATGAGTAGTTCTCCAATATAATTGGGCAGACCAAGATAGGTACAGACTACAAATTTGAGCCAACCAAGCATATAAATGTTAGCTAAATGGGCCACACACACTTATGTGAGCTACATCCCAACAATTTCAGTGGGAAAGAAGAGGAGGTACCTGATCTTGTAGCTAATGTAAAACTTTTTCAGGTCACGTGATATATTTTTTGGGGGGTGAGCACAGCCCATTGTGGCAGTGAAACACTTCACTGTGAAAAAAAACTGAAAGAGTTGGTGGATCAAGATATTGAATGGATAGCATTAGACACATTCAAACTCACTGTGAGGATATTTTTCATTGATGATGGGATAAAACTTAACTAATTTCAACTTTTGTAATAGCAAGGCAGATGGTATATATACAGAGGTCAGCAAAATTTTCCTTATTTACATGCAGAAACTTGCCCATAGCTTCTAGACTTATCCTGACAGGAATATGGGAATTTTTGTGACATCTATTGGAATATTACCTCTTTTCTACCATAAAAAGTTGCTTTATTCCAGTATCACTGAAGAAGGCATACCTTCTCCAGGAGAGGTTGAACATGTTTGATGCTATCCATTCACCCATTTGTACTTTGCTGAAAGCAAATTAAAAAGTTATGACAGCAATGTTTTATGCAGAATATAAAAAAATTGTGTATAGTATAACATACAGAAATGTGATATATTATATATCATTTAATACTCACTGCCCTACAAACTAATACCTCTACTTGCAAGTTAAAACAAATATTTTCAGAGAGAGAGAGAGAAAATAAAAGAAATAATAAAAAAAAAGTGTTCCCCATAAAGAATTCAGAATACGAAATTGGAATTTATATCGATACTTCTTTTGCCGTTTGTTAGCAGATATTTTCATCTTGCTTTTCTGTCTTGCGGTTTTTAAAAGTTTGAAACTACAGCTCATGAATTTCAAATAAACACGCCTATTACCACCATATAATACCGTGTATATCATTAACCTATTTTCCTTGCTGCTGGAGATGTCTCTGAGTGGAGTATGCTCATCCCAGCAGTCGACTTATGTTGTACAGTACATACTTGACAATAACCCACGAATGTTATTTATTTTATTTTTTTTAACAATTTTTGGCTTTGCAGTTCCCGAAATTTACGCTGGGGAAAGGTAATCGTCATGGAATCCAGAATTTGTTATAACTTTCCGATATCTCAGCAGAACAATGGTGAGCAGAGAAAAAATTCCACGTTAGTAGTTTTTTTGCGAGCGTCAACACGACATATGACATTACAATTATAATACAGTATTAAAAAAAAAGTTTTGGGATCGTATTAGCTACTTTAACCTCACCCCTTCCCATCCGGGTGTACCTATGCAGCAGCATTAATCAGTCCTGTGATTTAATAACAGTTCGTTCGAATGTAGACATTGAGACTATTTGTTTAAAGTTTTAATAAGTAATGATGCATTTTAAACATTTTCTTTACTGATTCATAATTATAGACAAAATTGGAATATTAATGAAATGTCTTGTGGCTAATATGTTGTCCTTGAAAACGATTCCGAAGTACGAATGAGGTTAACGAATGGTTGGAGGGGCGGCGCATTTCAGTGCATGCAATTGGTGTAATTCTGGAGGCTTTGTCTGGGGGTGTGTGTATGTTGAAATACCGATTAGTCCTATGCCAGACGAGTAGACAGCGCGTGACTTGACTTGTATTAAGTAGCTGGCTAGCTTTTCTCCTTTTGCGTCATTCGACCTTGTATTGATCAACAGAATTTGAAGTGATAACTGATAAGCGCATTTACGTTCAAAATGTGCGAAGCTTTCAAAGAAAACTTGCAATAGTCGCCGAAGCAGAGATTGACGAGAGAGGCTCGCCTTCCCTAGGAGGGCCGAGAAAATTTTCCAAATTGAATTTTCTGATTGTATTCATTTACAAAATATGAAGCTAAAATAGGAAAGTGAGATGACCAGCCAGAATTGGAAAGGAGGTGACTGTACAAACAAGTTAAGAACCCCTGCTGTATTTTACTATTTTTTTTTTTCCCCTGCGCAAGTTTTTAGCTGATTCATAGGGATCACTTACACATTACGTGACATCGTCTTCTCCAACCCATAATACTTCTTAAGACAGACTTCGGTTTTGGTATTTCTCTCCTTTGCATAATGAAGTACGGTATCTCTCTGAAAGTAATTTTTTTTTTATCGAAAATTTGATAAAATTGGGAAATTAATTCCGGTATTAACTAAATCTTAGGGGGGGGATGTATGGAAAATTAAAACGAACATTGCTAGGGTTGCCATGTATCCGGTTTTGACTTGGACAGTCCGGTATTTGCTCAATTCATTTTTATAAATTTTGCAACCAGTGTTGCTGTTTAGGTAGAATGGTATTCTGAATCTATTTCCACATAGCTAGACTAATAAAGTTTCAACTCTTTCAAACAAAATGTTCAGTTTCTTTGGACAGATAAACATAAATTTTTACATTTAATCCGTGCAAAATAACTTGATTTAATTTTTCATTTGTTGGATACGAAAGATGTATTACTATTAGCCATCTGTTTCAAGGAAGCCACAGGCTTTTGCTACCATTGTTTAGATCGAACTGTATTCTGAATCTTTATTAACCAGAATAGTAAACCATAGTCAGAATAATAAAGTTTCAGTTCTTTCAATGAAACGTTCAATTTAAACATTGAACATTTCATTAAAAGAGTTTTTTTTTCTGAACAGATAAAGATAAGTTTCTACATTTAATCTGAACAAAGTAACTTTGTTTTATTTATTTCTCTTTTTTTTTCAGTTGTTGGATACAAAAGATGCATTAGTGTCAGGGCTGTGCCAAGCCATTTTAGTACCTGAGGCAAGAATGAAAAATTGCACCCTACTATCAATGTTGGCAATTATTTAATCTTTCCTTTGGTGCCCCTTTCAGCTTTTAAACTGAGGCAAGAGCCTTGTTTGCCTTGCCGTGCTGTGGGTGAGCCTCGTTTCCCCACCCACAGCATGGCTCTGAGTGTTAGCCATCTATTGCATGGAAGCCACAGGCTTTTGTTGTACTAGTAAAAAAAAAAAAAAAAAAGAAAGAAAGAAATAACTAAATAAAATATATAAAAATAAATTAACTTGTATGTTTCACTCCACATGTAGGTAACTATTCCAGTAATTAACTACTCCCTGGGCAAAAGAAAACTTCATACAGTACAGCTTAAATCTCTTTCCCTGTTATTTAAATTTATGGACTCTGGTTCTAGAATCATTTAAAAATTAATAAAGATGGAAATTTCACCTTCGTTCATTTTTGTCTCTCCTCTCACAGCTGTATAGGCTTAAGGCGCCTGGTTGTCAAGCACTGTAACCCACATATTCAAAGTCTTTCTTCATATGGCTGCACACACATAGGCATCTCCTGTGGCTATGTCCTGCCAAAGTCAGGTCTTCAAATAATGCTAAAAAGCAGTGCAAACAACGATAAAACCCCCAGAGGCAGTATGAACAATGTAAAACTTGTTCCTGACAGGCCCCCTCTTCCCCAAGCCAAAGCATTCTCACTGCTCTGAGATCTTTACATTCTTGCTGTACTCAGAGCCATGATTTTATTTAAATTTAACAAATAACCACCATACTATCACCATAATTATGAAAGATACGCAAGTATAATAATAACACTACACTATTTCTGGATCCTATAGCAAGTATATTACACATTAACATCGACCTGGTTTTTGTGATGTCAGTGTGTAAATGTTTTTCTATTTATTCATGATAAAGTTAGCCACCATATTAATTTAGCAAATATTAACTTTAATTAGGTATGTTTTCTTAAGGAAATCTGTGACAAGAGTGCTGTTTTTTTTTTTTTTTTTTTTATATATCTATTTTTTTAAGGTGTGTGGAGGGAGGTATTGGACAAACTCGGGGAGGGAAATGTGGCCACCTTAGTCATACAAAATATAGAAAAGATGCAATTGCAATGCTGCATACCCTTTAACCAAATTTGATATTTATATTGTTAATGAGTTAAATGTACAGTAAACCCTCATTAAACCTGACTAATGGGGGCTGAGAGGTGTCCGTTTTAATGAAAGTCCGGATTATATGAAATACACTTTGTAATGTGGGTAAAGCTTATTTAAACAGCATAATGTATGTGGATAACGGTAAAAATATGTATGTACATAGTAAATATATGTATGTATGTATGTATGTATGTATTTACGTTAAAAATACATAATGTCCATAATCACTTAGAACATGATTACACTGGTTTGAAAAAATTACTTATTTTTTTTGTGATTGTTTACAGTTTATTTCCTTTACTACCGTGTCTTAAGTGTTCATAATAGGCAGATACGTTTTCCTTTTGTTAATTGTTCAACGTACTGAATTACGAAGTTCAAGTGGTCTTTCACTTTGCTTACCTTAATTTTTGGCTGAGAGTTGTTGCTCACTTCTTCCTTGTCTGAACTTTCTTCTGCTCCCATTACATTATCTGCGATCTCTTTGGTCATGATGTGGTAGCCAGGATCATCATCTTCTTCCATTCATGACTCTATCTCCTCTAAGGACAGCTTTTTCCCCTCCTCGTTGTAGAGTCTCAGGAATGTCTTCTGTTTCACAACCATCTGTTTCTGGATTAGCCTCTTCATCTAAGAGAAGTTTTTTCCATGATTTCTTTTGCAGCATCAGCAAAGTTGTAAATCGTAGATCTTACGTTGTACGACTTTAAATTTTTCAATGTCTGTTGTCCTCTTCTGTCTTCTTCATCAATTAGTGGCTCCTCAACTTCTAGGACTTCACTCAAAAACTTCTTTCTGTAGAGCTGCTTTGCCATGTAGTTACCCCTTAGTGCTTGGTCCATAGGCTGGAAATCAGATGTCGTGTTTGGTGGTAGGAACATGCACTTAATCTTCTTATCTCGACTGAAGAGTTTGTCAACATCAGGGCGGGTTGGTGCGTTATCTAGCAAAACCAAGGCCTTTACTTTGTCTTCTGGGATTTTCAAATCTTCGATTTGATGTCTTCTGATTTCTGGCACAGATTTCTTGTGGAACCAATCCATTGTTATTTCCATGGTAAACCATGCATTTCAGGAATTGTAGTAGTGTACCAGTAGATCGTCCATTACTACAATGTATTTTAGGGCACGTGGTTTTTTGCTTTTCCCAATGATGACAGTTTTTAACATATGGCTTCCATCGGCATTTGCACACAGCAATGCTGAAACACGTTCCTTGCTTATTTTTCTTCCAGGCATAATATTCTCAGTCTTTGACGCTTGTGTGTTTTCAGGCAGAGCTCTCCAAAACAGTCCCGTCTCATAAAAGTTGTACACCTGGTTCAATTGATAACCCTCCTTTGAATAAAATCATTCAGTTGTTTTCTGAAAGGCTCAACAGCTTCAAAATCAGCACTAAGAATTTCCCTACACAGTTTCTTGTTTGAAATGTTATGCTGTCTTCTAAATCTAAAAAGCCAACCCGAGCTTGCTTTTAAATTGTTCAATTCCTAACTGTTTAGCCAGTCTCTCCACTGCTGCTTGAATTTCTATTCCTCTCACAGCCAAACCAGAAGAATGAAGTTAGGAAAACCATTTGTACACAGCATCATTTAATGCTTTATCAGTAGGCATCCGCTTTCGTTTAATTTTACTTTTTTCTTTCTCCACGTTAAACTTGAGAACAAAATTACGAATTTCACTTTTTTCTTTTAATGTGTGACACGGTTTGTTTTGCGCTGCTCTACTCAAGATAGATGCTGGACACTGAAGCTCCTTTTTCAAGTTTTTCTATCACCGATATTTCACCGTGAAGAGAAAGCATTTTATGCTTCTGTTCTACACTAGGCTTACTTAAAGACATTGTTTAACTGCACAGCACAAACAACAAAGGATGTAAGCACTTAACTGCGAGCAAACAACTGTCTGAACCACAGCCAGGAACCAGGTTGTTTGTGCAGTGTGAGTCATCATAGCCAAATAATCTTGGACACAATACATATGACCTTTTGAGCCCGATCATCATTTGATTTTTACACTTAAATTTTTTTTAGGGCTGTTTGGATTAAGCGATGTACATATTATCGGGGTCTGGATTAATGAGGGTTTACTGTATTTTTATACCGATACATTTCTGATTTATCTGTGTGTGATTAACAATACCACCCCACCTCTTCTACTCCTCAGCTCTTCTACATTAGAGTAGCTTTTAAAGTGGGTATCACAATAACATTGGTGCCATGTTGTGTCTCAATGAGTCATCAAATTTTGGCATCATATCAACATTGTTTCTGATTTCTATCAGAATTCAATAATTCTATATTGGTGGGATATCAGAGACGTGGTGTCACACAGATATAAGGAATGAAAAACTGGAATTTGGGGAGTACAGAAAGAATAGACAGGACAGGATAGGAAGGGAGGAGGGGTTATGCTATTAGTTAAGAAACACAAAATCCAAGGAAGTGAAGCCAGTCCAGTCGACATCGCTGGACAGTGCAGTGTTGAGTCAGTTTGGTGTGACATAAGCATTGGGAGATCAAAATTGAGAGTAGGAGTAACTGTACAGGGAAATAGTGGGCCAGTAAATCAGAGTGTCTTATAATGGGGGATTTATTAATCTTGGAAGCTACTAGGCTTTACATACCAACTAAGAAATATTGTTCAACGTTTAGGCCTAAATGGATGTCAGATGAACTAATGAGACATATGGCAGAGAATAAAAATGCATGGGATACATATAAATTAATGGGTGACATGAAAGCCTATGATAGATATAAGCTGGTCTGTAACCAAGTCACAAAGGAGATTTAGGCAGGCAACGGCAGATAATGAGAAATCTTTGACAAAGGATGCAAAGAAAAATAGCAAAGAGTTCTTTACCTATGTAAACTCTAGAAGGAAACGGATGAATCAGATTGGTCCACTGGATATTGATGGTTCAACCGTTGATCAACTGCTCAGGTGGCTAACAAACTGAATGAGTATTTTGCATCTACATTCACACGTGAGGAGTGATTCAGGAAGGGAAATGCTAGAGCATTAGTATTAGTAGAGGCATATGATGCAAGAAAGCAAACTTATGCAGTATCAGCCAAAAAAAAAAAAAAAACTTCCATTTCACCCCTCTGTTCGTTCGAAATACCTGTCCAGCCGAGCCTTAAATTTATTTAGGCTATCAACTTCCACAAGGGATGGAAGTCTGTTCCACCAACCAACTACTGGCTGGCTAAAGGCAAATTTCCACACATCTGTCTTTCCTCAATCTGAATTTATGCCCTCTCAGGTGACTATTCTGAGGAAGAGTTCCATCTGCATTGAGCATGCTCAAACCATTCAAGTCTTTATACACCTCTATCAGATCACCTTGCCAGTGCCTAGTCTCCAGACACTATAATTTGCAAAACTTAAGCCTTTCTTCATAAGAGCAACCCTTTGTTCCATTCACTAATCTTGTTGCCCTTCTCTGTACTCGTTCCAGCAGCTCTACGTCCTTCTTGAAATGAGGCCTCAAGACATGTATACAGTACTCAAGGTGTGGCCTGACCATTGCCTTATACAAGGGGATATTCACCTCCTTATCCCTGCTAGAAAAATTCCTGTATATCATTGACAAGACACCATAAGCTACTCTTACAGCCCATCTGCACAGAGAACTTCATATCTGCCTGCACAATTACCCACATGTCCTTTTCATTCTCTACCACTGTCAGTGTAGTACCACAGAGTTGATACATTGCTCTGGGGGTTGCTGTTTCCCATATGCAGTACTTTATATTTGTCAGTGTTAAACTTCATTTGCCAGGTCTCAGCCCATCCTCTCAACCTTACCAGATCCTTGCAACAGCATAGCATCAGTAGTGTCTTTACAACCCTGCCAACCTTTGTATCGTCTGCCAACTTGGACGTTAAGCTTGATATACCATCATCAGTATCATTTATAAATTCAGAAAACAATAATGGACCCAAAACTGAAACCTGAGGGACTCCAATAATAACATTAGTCCACGATGAGCAGTGTCCATTGATTACCACTCTCTGTCTTCTCCCCCTCAACCATCCATTTATCCATAGCAGCAATTTGCCTTCAATGCCACACTGCTCCAATTTGTGCAGCAGTCTTCCATGTGCAACAGTATCAAAAGCCTTCCTAAGATCCAAATATATAATATGAAAGTTATTACCTGCATCCACTTCTTTTGTGACTGCATCATAGTATCCAATCAAATTTGTCAGGCAAGACTTTCTCTTAACAAAACCATGCTGTGTCCGAGCTATAACTGAAGTCTTGTCTAGATGATTCAGCAGTGCTTCTTTAGGTAAGCGCGCCTCCGTAGCCAGGTGGGAAGGAGCAGCAGTGCATAGCACACGCTTCTTGATTAGACCGGGGTTCGAGCCCGTCACCACCAAATACGGACGATGCGGAAAGGTCATGAAATGACCACCGCATATTCTCGGAGCAATATGGCCTTAGTTGCTAATGCTCCTAAAAACCAAATAACAACAATAACAACAACAGTGCTTCTTTAACTAATGCCTCCATTAATTTTCCTGGAACAGAAGTTAAACTCACAGGTTTATAATTACTTGTGTCAGCCTTTGATCCTCCTTTGTGAATTGGGGTCACATTTGCCATCTCCAGTCTATGGGTACCTCCCCTGAGTCCAAAGAAGCTCTTATAATTATGGCAAAGGATTTGCTTACTTCCTTTGCTGCCTCCTTTAATATAACTGGATAGATCCCATCCACCCGAGGTGCCTTTTTTATGTTTATCCTCAACAATTTGTCCTCCATTTTCCTCTCAGTTATTACAAAATCATCTAGTTCACTTCCAGAGTTTACTTCAACTCTGGCATTCCCGTTCCTGAATAACTCCTCATGTGTGAATGTAGATGCAAAATACTCGTTTCGTTTTTTAGCCACCTGAGAAGGATCCTCAACTGTTGAACCATCAATATCCAGTGGACCAATCTGATTCATCCCTTTCCTTCTAGAGTTTACATAGGTAAAGAACTCTTTTCTGTTTTTCTTTGCATCCTTTGTCAAGGATTTCTCATAATCTGCCTTTGCCTGCCTAATCTCCTTTGTGACTTGGTTACAGACCAGCTTATATCTATCATAGGCTTCCATGTCACCCATTAATTTATACGTATCCCATGCATTTTTCTTCTCAGCCATATATCTCATTAGTTCATCTGACATCCATTTAGGATGTCAGATGAACATCTGACATCCTAAATGGATGTCAGATAAACATCTGACATCCTTTACATACCAACTAAGAAATATTGTTCAACGAACAATATTTCTTAGTTTGTATGTAAAGCCCAGTACCTTCCAAGATAAGTTCTTTGAATGCTTCCCATTTTGAATTTGCTGTTGGTAACATCATCAGTTGGTCCCACTGTATAGAATTTAAATACTGTCTCAACCATTGTAGTTGCCTTTACGAAAGCAAAAACCCTTCCCTTTACCCCTGATGGTAGTTACTTACCTCTTTGAGTAAATCCCACTTCAGCACACTGTGATCACTGCCACCTAGTGGTTCCTTAATCTGCAGATTCTTACTGCATGAACAATCACTACTGATAATCAGATCAAGAGTATTACTCCCTCTAGTTGCCTCCCGAACATGCTGATGTAGAAAATAATCATCCAATAAATCCACAAAAGCCTTGCTAGTGTGCGAGTGACCAACCCACAAATTCCAGTCAGTATCTGGGAAATTAAAATCCCCCATTAAAAGACTCTTTGATTTAATGGCCCACTATTTCCCTGTATAGTTTCTTATTATACCCGTCAGAGTCATTATGCCTATAGCATACTCCTACTCTCAATTTTGATCTCCCAATGCTTATGTCACACCAAACTGACTTGACACTGCACTGTCCAGCGATGTCGACTGACTTCACTTCCTCGGATTTTTAGTTTCTTAACTAATAGCATAACCCCTCTTCCCTTCCTATCCTGTCTATCCTTTCTGTACACATTATACTCCCCAAATTCCAGCTCTGCATTCCTTATATCTGTGTGATATCACGTCTCTGATATCCCAACAATATTCTGCCTTTGATGTTTTGAGCAATACCTCAAATTCATCAAATTTATTTACGAAACTCCGCATTGGCGTACACGCAAGAATAAATGCACCAGTTCCTATTTTTAGCTACCCTGACACAACCCATGTGTTTACTTGTACCGCAATGACTCCCAGTCTCTGAAATATCCTACATCTAGTTTTCCAGGCTGCTGCTCATTCCAATAGAATCAGTGCAAGAATCACTTTCACCTCTGCCAGTGGATACTGTTAATCTATTAGTCTTTGTATCCCCCCCCCCAAGCTAGCAGTTTTGAGTTAAACTAGCAGAGGCGACTTAAACTCTGGCAGTGAGCTAGATGATTTTGTAATAACTGAGAGGAAAGTAGAGGAGAAATTGTTGAAGATAAACATAAGGCACCCGGGGTGGTAGTAGTAGTAGTGGCATGTGATGCAAGAAAGCAAGTGTGTGAACTTATGCAGAATCAGCAAAAAAAAAAAAAAAAAAAAAAATATCACACCATTCCCTCCAAATGCCTGTCCAGTTCCTCCTTAAATTTATTTAACCTATCAACTTCCACCATGACAGATGGAAGTTTGTTCCAGCAATTAACCACCCGCTGGCTAATGGAAATTTTCTGCACATCTATTCTACATCTATCTTTTCTTAATTTGAATTTATGCCCCCTTAGGTTTGTAATCTGAACAAGTGGAAGGATCCCATCAGAATTCAGCATGCTCAACCCATTCAAGCCCTTATACACCTCAATCAGATCACCTCGCAGGTGCATAGTCTCCAGCCACTGCAATTTGCAGAACTTAAGCCTCTCTTGGTAAGAGGATCCCTTTATTCCCCTCACAAATCTTGTTGCCTTTCTTTGTACACGCTCAAGCAAATCTACATCCTTCCTAAAATGTGGCCTCCAGACCTGTATGCAGTACTCAAGGCGTGGCCTGACCATTGTGTTATGCAGAGGGACAATCACCTCCTTTTCCCTGGTAGCAAAATTCCTATATATCATTGACAAAATCCCATGACCTGCCCGGACAGCCTGTATGCATTACTCAGAAAACTTCATATCTGACTGCACAATTACTCCCAGGTCTTTTTCATTTTCTACCACCTTAAGTGTAGTACCACACAGTTGGTACGTTTCTCTGGGGTTACTTCTACCCATATGTAGTACTTTGCATTTGTCAAGGAGGCCGACCGGGCTAGCCGAGTGGGTAAAGTACCTGCCCGGCAACCCAAAGGTCGCGGGTTCGATTCCCGCCTCGGGCTTGGATCAAAGTACTGCAAAAACCTTGGGAGGTGCAATATGGCCACTGAAGCCGATGCGCCAACAACTACCAAATCAAAAAAAAAAAAAAAAAAAAAAATTTGTCAAGGTTAAACTTCAGTTGCCACTTCTTAGCCCATGTGCCCATATTTTCTAGATCCTGTTGCAGTAGCACACTGCCATTACTGTCATTAACATTCCTGCCAACCTTTGTATCATCTGCAAACTTCGACACTAAACCTGTTATCCCTTCATCAATATCATTGAAAAATATACAAAATAACAGTAGACCCAACACCTTACCCTGTGGGACTCCACTAATAACATTAGTCCACGAAGAGCAGCACCCATTGATTACCACCCTCTGTCTTCTCCTACTCAACCATCTTTTTATCCATTGTAGCAACTTACCCTTAATACCATTCTACTCCAATTTGTACAATAGTCTTCAATGTGCAACAGTGTCAAAAGCTTTCCTAAAATCCAAATATATGATATCAAAATTATTTTTTGCACCTACTTCCTTTGTAACCACATCATAATATTCTATCAAATTTGTCAAATGGATGGATGGGATCTATCCAGTTATATTAAAGGAGGCATCAAAGGAAGTAAGCAAACCTTTAGCCATAATTATGAGAGCTTCCTTGGACTCAGGGGAGGTACCCATGAACAGATGTGCAAATGTGACCCTAATTCACAAAGGAGAATCAAAGGGTGATGCAAGTAATTATAGACATGTTAATTTAACTTCTGTTACAGGAAAATTAATGGAGGCACTGGTTAAAGAAGCATTGCAGGATCATCTAGACAAGACTTCAGTTATGGCTCAGACACAGCATGGTTGTGTTAAGGGAAAGTCTTGCCTGACCAAGTTGATTGGATACTATGATGTGGTCACAGAGGAACTGGATGCAGGGAATAACTTTGATATCATATATTTGGGTCTTAGAAATGCTTTTGATACTGTTGCACATGGAAGACTTGTGCACAAATTGGAGGCGTGTGGCATTGGAGGCAAATTACTGCTATGGATAAAGGGATGGTTGAGTGGGAGAAGACAAGTGGTAATCAATGGACTAATGTTATTAGTGGAGTCCCTCAGGGTTCAGTGTTGGATCCATTGTTGTTTTCTGTATTTATATATGATATTGATTATGGTATATCAAGCTTAATGTCCAAGTTTGCAGATGATATGAAGGTTGGAAGGGTTGTTAAGGACACTAATGACAGTACACTGCTGCAACAGGATCTAGAAAAGTTGAGCAGATGGGCTGAGAGGTGGCAAATGAAGTTTAACATTGACAAATGTAAAGTACTACAAATGGGAAGCAGTATCCCCAGAGTAACGTGTCAACAATGTGGTACTACACTGACAGTTGTAGAGAATGAAAAGGACCTGTGGGTAATTGTGCAGGCAGATATGAAGTTCTCTGAGCAGTGCAGACGGGCTGTAAGAGTAGCTTATGGTGTCTTGTCAATGATATACAGGAATTTTTCTAGCAGGGTTAAGGAGGTGATTATCTCCTTGTATAAGGCAATGGTCAGGCCACACCTTGAGTACTGGGTACAGGTCTGGAGCTTCATTTTAAGAAGGATGTAGAGCTGTTGGAACGAGTACAGAGAAGGGCAACAAGATTAGTGAATGGAACAAAGGGTTGCTCTTACAAAGAAAGGTTTAAATTTTCCAAATTACAGTGTCTGGAGACTAGGCACCAGCAAGGTGATCTGATAGAGGTGTATAAAGCCTTGAATGGTTTGAACATGCTCAATGCTGATGGGATTCTTCCTCTTGCTCAGAATAATCACCTGAGAGGGCATAAATTCAAATTGAGGAAAGACAGTTGTAGGATAGATGTGCGGAAGTTTGCTTTTAGCCAGCGGGATGTTGGTTGGTGGAACAGACTTCCATCTTTTTTTGTGGAAGTTGATAGCCTAAATAAATTTGTCTGAGCTGGACAAGTATTTGGATCAAATAGAGGGGTGGAATGGGAGCGGTTTTTTCTTTTTATCTTTTTTCTTTTTTTTTTTTTGGCTGATGCTGCATAAGCTTTCTTTCTTGCATCATATGCCTGTAGTAATGCTAATTTCTTTTCACTGCATGTATTGATTGATTAAAAATTAATTAATATAAATTAAATTAATAGTCAAAATGAAACTGTGATCATTTTGCGAGGGCCGTGCAGAGCCATTTTAGTACCTGAGGCGAGAATGAAAAATTGTGTCCTACTGTTAATGGTGGTAATGTTTGCAATTATTTAATCTTTCATTTGGCACCCCTTTCAGCTTTTAACATGAGGCAAGAGCCTGATTCGTCTCACCCTTGGCACTGCTCTGCAATTAGCTAAAGATTAGCTAAATTAAATTAAAATTGTTTTTTATCATGTTCTTTCTTTACTGAATTAAATTATTGATAAATGTTAAAACTTTGACATTTATTTCTTCATATACTCCGTACATGTGATCAGTGAGATCTGCACATTTTCCTTCTTTGAAAGTTAATAACTGATGTAGCAGATTTAAAATAGCCTTCCTTTTGCTTAGTACTACACATCTTCCTTTATTTTTACTCTTACTGTTGTTAGCTTGAAACAAATGATGTTACATTTGCCTTCAACTTAAAAAATAAGGAACAGAAAGGGTAAGTTTATTTTTGGGATGTGATCAATGTGTTGGCATCATAAAAGTTTGGAGAGAATTTGTCTGTACAAAGCACAAGAAGATAAGTAATTCAGTTTTGTGAATTATGAATTTTGTAGGTCTTTCACGAAAAACAAACATTGTAGAGGGTATTGAGTTGGCACAGAGATATGAATAAAGCTGCAGAAAATAAAGTGCAATTTACTGTACAAAAAAAGTAATGTCATAGGGCAGGACTTAAATATACATTAGTCATACAGTAGATTTTAGAACTTTTCGACATTGTGAAGGTTTTTCATTTTGAAATATCATATGCAAGTGTAAAACAAACAAAATACTGCTTACTGTGCTGCACAAAAAAAAAGTAAGTGAAATAAAGGAACATATTCATCTAACAGGCATTTCAAATCCATTAGCTCTCGTGCTGATGTTTTTTTTTTTTTTTTTCACCAGTCAATTTTTTTGGAGGTAAAAAGATAAGAAAGTGTGTGAACTGGGAACTTCTAAAATTTATTCTTCATGCCTGCACTATATTGGATAATATGAACAAATAATATCTTTAGTAACATCATTCTGTCTTACAGCCAAATCTCAAAGCATTGAAGCAGGTGAAATTACAAACCAAAAACTTTCGTGATTGTAGTGTGTGTGTAGATGATTATGTTAGTTTTGCATAAATTTATAAAAAAATATTGTTGATGCTATATGTGAAATAGGAGGATAATGGACTGACTGTACTTTAATTGTAGGAAAACATGCATGTGAAAAGAAATCTTTTCTTTTTCTGAGAAAAGAACTTCCAGTACGGTTAGCAAATATAATGAAGGAAATTCAGCTTCTTCCAGATACACTGCTTCAGATGCCCTCTGTAATTTTGGTACAGAGTTGGTAAGTTTCCTTTTTGTATTTTGTATTTTATGGATGAATTTTGCTGTGTGTGTTACCATGATTCCACTTTTTTCTTTTTTTTTTTTATAAGTACTTAGTTATGTGTTTTATATATATGTGTAAGATCAGCAAATTTTTAATATAGTATTCTTGTTATGTTCTTGTGACTCTCTTGTAATTTGTTTTTATTGTAGATATTTGATCATGGTATCTCTTGTTATGCAATTATTTGCAATAACACCTTGCTATTCTGCTCTATGCTTACATTTTCAGCAGATTTCTAACCCTCTTCTCTGAGGTACTTGCTTGGATTTTCATGTTATGTGCGGTGAAACGGTTTCAATTTCGTTGTTCAGTGTTATTTCCCTTTTTTATAGTTGGTGGTGTTAATGCCTCCCTGAAATCTTCTGGAAATAGTTCTTTGGATAACGTGATGTTACTATGACACTGGTTTTTCTTCAGATTTCAGAATTTTAGGTCTAATTTCATCATTTAATTTCATTAAATTTACTTGTCTTTTCCATACTTCTTATTTTTTGTATCCTTTTCTACTTTAGTAATAAAGATAATATCCAAAATTTTCTCAATTTCAGTATTTTCCCTCTTTTTTAATGATGTCTTCAACTACTTTTAGCAGATCAGATTGTTTATTTAAGCATGCTTCTGAACTGCCTTTCTCTTCTATTCTATTTTTGCTCTTATATTTTGATTACTTTAATCATAGCCTTAAAAAATTCCCCTGTACACTCATTTCCTCTTAAGCAGTCATCATCAGCCATTTTCAGTCCACTGCAGGATGAAGGCTTCTCCAGCAACTTTCCAGTTTCTTCTGTTTTGTGCAATGGCCATCCATTTACTACCCATAAACTCATGAATTTCATCTGTCCATTTCCATTGTTGTCTTCCAGGTTTTCTTCTAGCTCCTCTTGGGGTACCATTCTGTTATTTTTTTAGTCCATCTGTCATGCCTTCGAGCTATGCGTCCTGCCCACGACCATCTTAGTTCTTTACTTTTGATAAGAATGTCCTTTACTTGAGTTTGCTGCTTAATCCATATGTTTCTCTTGTTTCTAACAGTCTGATTCCCAATATAATTTGTTCCATTCTTCGCTGTGTAGTTCTCAGCTTCTCTTCCATTCTTTTGGTGACTGCCCATGTTCCACTTCCATAAGTCATGGTAGGGAGTATATACTGGTTCATTATTTTACGTTTCAGACAATTTTGGGGTATTGCTCCTCAGTATGTGACTATATTTCCTGAATGCTATCCATCCAAAATTTATTCTTCTCTTGACTTCCAACCATTTATCATTATTATAGCTAATGACTTGTCCCAGATAAGTATAAGACTCCACCTTTTCAATTACTGCTCCTTCAATCATTATGTCTCTTTCTGTGGCATACTTGTTCATTACTTTTGTTTTAGCCATATTCATCTTTAGTCCAAAATCCTTACTAACTGTGCATAACCAGTTTAAGATTTTCCTCTAATTCTTTGGGATCTTGGCTTATGACCACAATGTCATCTGCAAATCGTAAATGGTTTATGTACTCTCCATTCACATTGACTCCTTTCTGCGACCAGTCTAAGCTTCTGAAAGCTTCAAGGGCAGCAATAAACAACTTCGGAGATATTGTGTTTCCTTGTCGAACTCCTTTCTCAATTTTAAATTTCCTACTGTCTTTGTCTAATCTAATAAAGGAGGTAGCATTCTCATATATTTTCAAAATCATACTATATGGGGTATCTATGCCTTGTCTTTCCAGTGCCTGAAACATTGCCTTATGCTGTATAGAGTCAAATGCCTTTTCATAATCCACAAATGCCAGGCATAATGGTGTTTTATATTCATTTGCTTTCTCCATTTGCTGTGATATTACTTGAAGGTGATTCATAGTTGAGAATCCTGTCCTAAAGCCAGCTTGCTATTTTGTTTGATTCTTATCGAGTATTCTTTCTAATCTGTTAGTAAGGACCCTTGTGAACGTGAGATAACAAGCGAATTGGTCTATAATTTCCAATTTCTGATTTATCTCCTTTCTTATGCAGCAAAACTATGATTGCATTATTCCATTCCTTAGGCAGCACACTTTTTCTAATGCATTTTGTGAAGAGTCTTGCCAGTTTTTGTCATGTCTCTTCCTCCCAATTTTAACAATTCTACAGTAACTTCATCTTCCCCTGGGGCTTTCTGATCCTTCATTTTCTTCAACGCATGTTCTACCTTATCAGGAAGGATATCAGGTATGTTGTATGTGTTACTAATTTGTGATCCATCTTCCCCACTGCTGGCATCATTCCCTCGTTCATTGTATAATTCTCTATAGCAGTCTTCTGCTATTTGAATTATGCCTTCTCTGCTATTTATAAGTACACCATTGCTATTCTTCAGTTTCTGTATCATTTGCCTTCCTGTATTACTGCTCATGGCTGCTGATTTAAATCCTTTGTTTTCCTTTAATGCTTGTTCTACTTTTCTTGTGTTAAATTTTCCTATGTCCTCTCTGAGTCTTTCTAATGGCTTTGCATAACTCAATACACTCAATTTTCTCCTTGTCAGTGTTTTTCTTGCTCTTCATTTGTCATCTTCGGTTCATCATAACAAGTGTTTCTTGACTAATTTTTTTCTTCTTTGGATTTCTTTTTACCTATCGGTTTCTTGGGCTTTGTCACTTTCAGAAAGTTGTAATGTTCCTCATCAATATCTTGGTCCTGAGCAGTTTGCAGAAGCTCAAACTTGTTCTTAAGTTCCAGTACATACTTCTTTTTCTCCTCTTCTGTTATCTCAAAGACCTTTGTATTATTTACTGGAGTCAGTTTTTTCCTTTCTTTTCTTACATCTATATTAAGTGTGCATCTTACCATTCTGTGATCACTTCCAACATTGTCCTTGTTCATGATAGTAACATCATTCAAGATATATCTTCTGTTAGTGAGGATGAAGTCAATTTCATTAGTTGTTAATCCATTTGGGCTCTTCTATGCCCACTTTCTGTTCACCCTTTTCTTGAAAAAAGTGTTCATTACTGACATTCCTTGAGATTCTGTAAATTCTACAAGTCTTTCACCTCAAGTTTTGTCAAGTTTTTCAAGTTTTGTTTCTTTCCAACCTTAGCATTGAAGTCCCCGTAATGATAGTGTAGTGGGTTTTCTGTTCATCTAGAAGACTCAATTTCGGTGTACATTTCTTCAACCACTTCATCATCATGGCTCAATGTTGGTGCATAAATCATTATAACCTTTAGCTTATACCGCTTAGAAATCCTGAATAGTTGTCTTTGACACCCTTGGTCATGTACATTTGAATTCCAAAATGTTGTTTTTTATTTCTTTATGGACCAGAAACCCAACTCCACCTTTGCTTCTTTCATTGTTTCCATTGGTGTACGGCAGATTTCCACTTGATAAACTTATGTGATTCATTTCTTCTTGTTTCAGCCAAACTGATGATATTCCAATTCAGATTTTCTAATTCCTTTTCCAGCTCTAATATCCTGTCTTCACCGATGAGTGACCTTGCGTTGTAACAGGCCAAGTTCAGTGTCTGTGCATGGCAGTCCAATCGTACCCAGAGATTCTCAGCACCCTCTGCTTCCACTCTGATCCTCTCGCTGCTGTAAGAGGGGGGAGTGAAAGCCGCTGGGGACTGAGGGCCATGTTTCATCTTGCTGTCCCGTGCTAGAGGGTTTGGTCTTTTCCTCTTCATGCTGACCAGGCATCTTGAAGAGAACCACTCTACACATTCGTTGCCACCTAAGTGATGTAACAGGGCTTGCTATCGAGAAGGTGTGTATGAGTGGATTTTAGGGAAGCAGGCCAACCGGACTTCTCCTAAATCTTCTGAAATAGAAAGATATTGGATCCATCAGTGTTTTAGACTGAGTGTCTGATAACACACAGAATACCTGTTCCCCTCTAAGCAGTACTGCTACACAAATCTCACCTCATTGCTACCACTGACCATTATGTGAAGTTTTGCTGAACACTCCTCGAGTACAGTAAACAGGTTTTTTACTTGAGCTGTATTATGTTATAATTGAACATACATAGGTCATTCAAAAAGTTCCTGGTATAGTATGATGGTATTTAAATGGTTTGTGCTATAGCCATAAGCTTTCAATTGGGTGTTAATGTTGACCTTGATGCACATGCATGCCAAGTGGGAATTGGCTGGACCATTTCGCTCGTATGTCACACCTGACTGATTGTGGAATGTTGCAGTTTGAACAACATGCTAACATCAAGTTCTCTTTAAATTTGGGAACATTGCTACAGAGATGCCTCAAGCATTACAGAAATTTTGTGGAGATGATGCATTTAAGAAAACAGAAATTTACAAGTGATTTAATTGGTTAAAAAATGGATAGGAAATGCTGTCCATTTTTAAGTCAATTCTCAAAATGATGAATCACAAAAGTGAAGGAACTGTTGTGAAATGATAAGTGAATAATTGTTGTTGAGATTGCTCATGAAGTTGGAATGTCTATAGGTTCAGTACACACAACACAAGATATAGGGATGTGTTGCATGTGTGCAAAATTTGTGCAACGCTTGCTGTTGGATGATCAAATGGACTGCAGGAAGGTCATCACAGTTGATTTGTTTGAAAAATCTATGTAGGATCAGAGCTTCTTAAGAAAAGTCGTCACTGGGGGTGAGATTTGGGTGTTCACCTATGACTCCAAGATCAAAGTGGAATCATCCAAATGGCACACAAATATCTCCATAGCTAAAGAAGTCTTGTCCAATAAAAGCTAACATCAGAGTCATGCTGATTGTGTTTTTCAGTAGTGAGAGCATAGTGCATCAACGCGAGTAGTCGTTTCACTACAGTGAATGATATCAAATAAAAATGCCAAAGTAGCCCTATGGATGCTAAAAAAAACATTCTTTAAAATCATGTTTGAAAGTTTGGGAAGGCCGATGGAGGAATTTGTATGTGTGTGTGTGTGTTATGTATGTACAGAAGGAAGTTTTGAAGGTGATTATATTAGTAAGTCCAACTGTTTACTCAAACTTTTATAGTAAAAGTTTGGGGACTTTGTGAATATATCTTGTACTTGAAATGTAACATAATGCTTATATTACTAACTTATATTTATATCAAATGCAACTGTGAATTTTCAAGTTGCTTTTCAATTAGTGTTAGATGGCATTTTTTAGCAGCAGCACACATTAGGGATTTGTTTATCCATAATGTATACTGCAGAATAAGAGCATTTTTAATAATTTAGCAGGTGATAGAAGATACTTGTCAGTTAGTCTTAACTTTTTTTGGTTAGGTTTTGGCATTAGCAGATGAGCCACAGTGCATATTCCTATCATTAATGTGGAAAGTAGTGGATGTTAGGCATATCTGCAGACATTGTTCTTCTGAATTAGTGTCAACAGTTCTGCATTTTTCTTCTAAACAAGTTCAAACATATGCACAAGTTAGTCATCAATTTTAGTTTAGCTAAAAACTTCTAAATTAAATCTTCCTTTTTATATCTTCTATTTCTGTTCTGCTTTGGAACAGCCTTCCTTATATCTTTCCTGAAAATTCAATGTCTGTAATTAACCTGACAGCAGCTGTGCCTGTGTTTATAACAAACAGTTGTGCAAGAACCTGAGAGGTGTTTTTTTTTTTTAATTTTGCATGCAGTATATCAGTATTATTTTTTTTCTTTTCTTAATAGATTGCAGTGCTTATCGTATGCAAATTTTTAATAAAAAGTTTAAATATTTAAAAATGTTTTTTATACTCTTTTTAAAAACAAAAAATTAACCTATTGAAAATGAAAGAACAAAGTTAGTTATTAAATATAAAATATAAATGTGGAACTAACAGTCACTTCCAGTTCAGAGAATAGTATTCTATCTTCTCAATCCTAAACAATGCATGGTATTACAGTGCAATAGATTCAAATAATCTTTCATGTTTGGAATTATAAAACAACAACAAAAAAAATAAAATAAATAAAATAATAATAAGAAGAAATAATGGTTGAAAGTTGGCACTTGCAACATAAGGGACTGCCTGGGAAGGAAGTGAGGAAGGGGAATATTCTTAAAGTGTGAAGTGGATGTGAAGAAAGAGAAAACCTTGGCTGTTGGCATTGCTGCTTGCATGAAAGAAGCTATATTAATAAAGTCAGTAATGAAGTTATTTTTCTTTATTTAGGTATCAGAGGAGTTTTGAAGAAATACTGGAATTTGAAAATAGCAATGGGTATGATGCTAATACGTTACAAAGGTAAGATTAGTATTAACTTTTCTGTTTTAATATATATTCTGTTATGTAATGCCATACACAGGATGTTTCAATTAGAAAACACCAGAGTCTGTCTTGCTTATTTTTAGGTTAAGAAATTTGTGGTCTGAACCCTTTTTTTTTTTAACTTTAAAATTGGACTGAGTGTTACCATTTTTAGATTTTATTATTTCTAAATTATAATTTTTATGCAGTCAACTTTTTTTTTCTCTGTAAGAAAATTTTTCCCTGTCATCAGTTTAGTCAAAAAACATCATTAGTGTACTTGTGAAATGAGCTTAAACTGATTATTAAAAAGGGAAAGAAACAATTGTTAGTTGTAATGGATGTTGCCTCTTCAGTAGATGTGTTTAGCTGCGTGATTGCAGTTATGCTGTCTCCTCATTCTGCAATTGTATTATTATTTTTTTTCACTTTTAGATAATAATAATACAAAAAATACTTTTGAAAATTAAGTAAATCACTTTTAATTACTTTTCAGAAGTACGCAGATTTTTTTTTTAAGACTAAATCTAGGAGGGGGAACAATTTTCCATTGAGAAAAAGAAATTGATTAGGAAAAATTTTAATTTAGAAATCAAAGAGTAAATGTTACTTCATCATCATCATTGGCCATTTTTGATCCACTGCAGGATGAAGGCCTCTCCAGCAACTTTACAGTTCCTTCTGTTTTCTACAATGGCCATCCATTTACTACCCACAAACTCATGAATTTTATATGTCCATCTCCATCGTTGTCTTCCAGGTTTTCTTCTAGCTCCTCTTGGGTACCATTCTGTTATTTTCGTAGTCCAGCTGTCATCATGTCTTTGAGCTGTGTGTCCTGCCCAAGACCATTTTAGTTCTTTAGTTTTGATAAGAAGGTCCTTTACTTGAGTTTGCTGCCTAATCCATGTGTTTTTCTTCTTATCTAACAGTCTGATTCCCAGTATAATTCATTCCATTCTATGCTATGTAGTTCTCGGCTTCTCTTCCATTCTTGAAATGGGTGAGTGCCCCATTTCACTTCCATGTCATGGTGGGGAGTATACATTTGGTTACTTCCTATTTTATGTTTCAGACAAATAAGTAAATTGCTCCTCAGTATGTGACTATACTTCTTGAATGCTATCCATCCTAAATTTATTCTTCTCTTGACTTCCAGCCATTTATCATTATTGCAGCTAATGACTTGTCTCAGATAAGTATGACTCCAACTTTTCAATTACTGCTCCTTCAATATATCCCTTTCTGTGGCATACTTGTTGATCATTACTTTTGTTTTAGCCATATTCATCTTTAATCCAAAATCCTTACTAACTCTGCATAACTGATTAAGATTTTCCTCTAATTTTTTGGGATCGTGGCTTATGACCACAATGTCATCTGCAAATCATAAATGGTTTACGTACTCTCCATTCACATTGATTCCTTTCTGCGACCAGTCTGATCTTCTAACAGCTTCCTCAAGGGCAGCATTAAACAACTTCAGAGATATTGTGTCTCCTTGTTGAATTCCTTTCTCAATTTTAAATTTAGCATTAGTAGAGGCATTTGATGCAAGAAAGCAAGCTTATGCAGCATCAGCCAAAAAAAAAAAAAAAAAAACCCCACTTCCACTTCACCCCTCTGTTCGTTCAAAATACCTGTCCAGCTGAGCCTTAAACTTATTTAGGCTATCAACCTCCACCACAAGGAATGGAAGTCTGTTCCACCAACCAACCACCCGCTGGCTAAAGGCAAATTTACGCACATCTATCCTACATCTGTCTTTCCTCAATTTGAATTTATGCCCTCTCAGGTGATTTTTCTGAGCTAGAGGAAGAATCCCATCAGCATTGAGCATGCTAAACCATTCAAGGCTTTATACACCTCTATCAGATCACCTCGCTGGTGCCTAGTCTCCAGACACTGTAATTTGCAAAACTTAAGCCTTTCTTCGTAAGAGCACCCCTTTGTTCCATTCACTAATCTTGTTGCCCTTCTCTGTAATCTAATTAAGGAGGTAGCGTTCTCATATATTTTCTTCAAAATCATAATATATGAGGCATTTACGCTCTGTCTTTCCAGTGCCTGAAACATTGCCTTATGCTGTATAGAGTCAAATGCCTTTTCATAATCAACAGATGCCAGGCATAATGGTGTTTTATATTCATTTGCTTTCTCCATTAGCTGTGATATTACATGAAGGTGATCCATAGTTGAAAATCCTGTCCTTAAGCCAGCTTGCTCTTTCGGTTGATTCTCATCAAGTATTCTTTCTAATCTGTTAGTAATTACTCTTGTGAACAACTTGTAGATGTGGGATAACAAGCCAATTGGTCTATAATTTCGAATTTCTGATTTATCTCCTTTCTTATGCAGCAAAACTATGATTGCATTATTCCACTCCTTAGGCGTCACACCTTTTCTAATGCATTTTGTGAAGAGTCTTGCCAGCTTTTGTGTCATGTCTCTTCCTCCCAATTTTAAAAATTCTACAGTAACTTCCTCTTCTCCCAGGGCTTTCTGATTCTTCATTTTCTTCAACGCATGTTCTACCTCATTAGGAAGATATCAGGTATATTGTATGTGTATTATTAATTTGCAATCCATCTTCCCCGCTGCTGACATCATTCACTCAGTCCTTGTATAATTCTCTATAGTAATCTTCTGCTATTTGAATTATGCCTTCTCTGCTATTTATAATTTCACCATCGCTATTCTTCAGTTTCAGTATCATTTGTCTTTCTGTATTACTGCTCATGGCTGCTGATTTAAATCCTTTGTTTTCTCTTAATGGTTGTTCTACTTTTCCTGTGTTAAATTTTCTTATGTCTTTTCGGAGTCTCTTTCTAATGGCTTTGCATAACTCAGTATACTCAATTTTCTCCTTGTCATTGTTTTTCTTGCTCTTCGTTTGTCTTCGGTTCATCATAAGTGTTTCTTGACTAATTTTTTCTTCTTTGAATTTCTTTTTACCTACAGGTTTCTTGGGTTTTATCACTTTCAGAAAGTTGTAATATTCCTCTTTGAAGATGGTCCTGAGCCATCTTCAGAAGCTCAAACTTGTTCTTAAGTTCCAGTACATACTCTTTTTTTTTCTCCTCTTCTGTTATCTAAAAGACCTTCATATTATATTTACTTGACTGTTTTTTTTTTCTTTCTTTTCTTACATCTATATCAAGTGTGCATCTTGCCATTCCGTGATCACTTTCAACATTTACCTTGTTCAGGACAGTAACATCATTCAAGATATATCTTCTGTTAGTGAGGATGAAATCGATTTCATTAGTTGTTAATCCATTTGGGCTCTTCCATGTCCACTTTCTGTTCACCCTTTTTTTGAAAAAAGTGTTCATTACTGACATTCCACAAGTCTTTCACCTCTTTCATTTCTTTCACCAATTCTAAAATTTCCTATAGTTCCCCTTTCTGTTCTGTTTTGTCTCTTTCCAACCTTAGCATTGAAGTCCCCCATAATGATAATGTAGTGGATTTTGTGCTCATCTAGAAGACTCAATTTCTATGTACATTTCTTCAACCTCTTCATCATGGCTCGATGCTGGTGCATAAATCATTATAACCTTTAGCTTATAGCTCTTAGAAATCCTGAGTAGTAGTCTTGACACCCTTGGTGACATACTTTTGAATTCCAAAATGTTGTTTTTTATATCTTTATGAACCAGAAAGCCAACTCCACCTTCGCTCCTTTCACTTTTTCCATTGGTCTACAGCAGATTTCCACTTGATAATCTTATAAGTGATTCATTTCTTCTTGTTTTAGCCAAACCGATCATATTCCAATTAACATTTTCTAATTCCTTTTCCAGTTCTAATATTTTGTCTTCACCGATGAGCGATCTTACGGTATAACAGGCCAAGTCCAGTTTCTATGCATGGCAGCCTGATCATACCCAGAGATTCCTAGCACCCTCTGATTCTACTCTGATCCTTTCGCTGTCGTAAGAGGGTGAGTGAAATCCACTGGGGTCTGAGAGCCGTTTGTTTTGTCATGCTGTCATGTGCTTGGAGGGTTTGGTCTTTTCCTCTTCACACTGACCAGCTATCTTGAAGAGAACCACTCTACACGTTCGTTGCCACCTAAATGACATACCAGGGCTTGCCATCGAGAACGTGTGGATTTTTAGGAAAAGTTGGCAGTTATGCACATACTTTTGTAGCTGTCATTTTGAACAGTGCTCATCTGTGTATCTCCATACCCTGTGATAGAGATGCATCACTAATACGTGACTTTTTTTTATTTTAAAAGTCTGTTTATGGAAGAGTGCAAGTGAGACTTAGTTTTGGAAGTAGAGTGGATAAGATAAATGAATCAAATAAGACATTTTATTTTGCTCAATACGTGTACAGTATATTAAGCACATTAAAAATACTGACATAATAAAATGATTCTCAGTTTTTCTTTATATATTGTTAATATGGCCACTTAAAAGAATGTTGTGTATTTTCTTTGAAGTTGATTATCTTATAAAGAAAATTAAGGAAGAAATAAAATGGTCGAATTAAGTATTTTTATTGTTGCCACAAAAAATAAACTTATTTCAGTCCAAGAAACTGCCATGGATTCATTATCAAAATGTTTGACCTAATTGCATAAGCAGGCCATTTAAGATCAATCCAAATCAGAGAGATTAAAAAAAAAAAAAAAAAATTTGCTCATCTGCATTGATTATTGAATCATAACAGATTTACATGGTTATTATTATTATTATTAGACTCCCTCTCAGGATTATTCCTGAGAGGGAGGCTATTATCTTTACAGAATGCATTATATTTACAGCATAATCTAATAAGGAGGACACCATTAATTTGTCTCAAACCTCTTTCAAATGCAGATCTTTGACTAAGAAATATAAGAAATTCCAATGGGATAATGTCAGTAATTATTAGTTGAAAGTTACCTACTGTGCAGAATTTAATATAGATTTAATTTCAGAACTCGGAAATAGTACCTTAATTGTTAGCTAAATATATTACTGCAGTTAGAACTCACAGCAGAAGAGTAATTTTTGTACTACATATAGGGATAAAAGTAGGGGGGAAAATTCCCTTCAAACTTTAATTTCCTTAATGAAATTTGAGATTCATGCTCATGGCCAATTAATCGCAAATCCATTAAATAACTTTCATCCTCAAAACAGTAGTTATTTTTATAACCAAATATAAATTATTCACCCAACAAGTTTTTACTCTTTCAAAGTAAACAAATGGAAAAACCTCTAAACAAAAGATTTAGCAACAGAAAAGTGTCTTTCTTCACCAACAACTTAGCAAAATTTTAAAAGTAAAAAAAAGCATCTAGATTTATTTACTTGTTAATTTTGTGTAATTTAGATGTCATTAGGCAGCGGCCTTATTGCTGGTACTGTATTTTCTCCATGAGTTTGGAACCTATATAAACAACTGTTAAACTCTTTAAATAAGCACATATTCATAAAAAGGTATTTTGCTTGCAAGTATGCATTGGATAAAAGCAGTAGGTGACACCAAATTAACTATGTGCAGTTGTATATGCAAACTTCAGTGGATTTAAAAAGGCAATCTATACAGTGACTTGGTGACAGCCAGGGGTCCATGGCAGTTCAGTGTATGTGAGCACACACATTAAGTAGAAGAAATTTAATGTACCCCTGAATAATGAATGAGTTGCAAGTTGTTAAGACAAAAAGAGAACCCTGAAAGTAGAGAAAGTAGATTATTGAAACCTATACTACTCAGGTAGTGTGGAATGGTTTAGCATTAGGAAATGATTCAGAAACTTAAAAGAAGGGACCAAAAGTAAAAAAAAAAATACTTTTTTTTTTATATGGAATACTGAAGTCCATACTAATCATGAGTTGGGAGGAAGGAAGGAACATACTTTATTGGCACAGAAACCAAGATAACTTCAAAACTAGAAAGTAAATGAAGGCTGCTTTTGAGTGAATTTCCAGTGTGTGTGTGTGTGTGTGTGTGTGGGTTCTCTGTTGTCAGGTTTTGTAGCGGGTGTGCTCTGTGCAGAAAGTTTCTTTATGAAGGTTTATAAAAAGGAAAAGTTTGTACATAAATGTTCTTAAATATTTTGTTTCTTATGTACTCTTTGAATGTCCAACATTAGAGTAAAAAAAAAAAATTTATATATATATATATATACAGTAAACCCCCGCTATTCGTGGTATCTGTATTTGCGGTTTCGCGTATTCGCGATCGCTGATTTAATATAAAATGAAACCTAAAAAAATGTGAATTTTAAAGCGCCGTGAATATTTTCCGCCATAAAAAAACATGGGCGTGGCTAAAATTATCTTTCCTGGTCAAAACAGCATTCAGTGGATGGGGGGGAGAGGGGTGACAAAATCGCGAGCGTAGATGTTTCTCGCTATTCCTTGTTCAGTGTGTTATGCGCTTGTCATGTAAGGTTTGGTCGTTTGCTTTTAACTTATATGCCTATAAATTGAATAAATTTATCAATTTATAAATTAATATGCTTACAAAAGTGATAAATCTACCGTTTTGCAATGTAAAACAGACTTTTTCGAGCGTGTTAACGGAAGAAAGTGCCTTTATTGTGGACAAGTTCTTTTTTACCCGTACAAAAATATGGCTACGAATAACAAGGGAAATGCGAATTTATCAAAGAAGGTGATGACATTAGCAAATAAAATTGAGTTATTAGACAAAATTTCTAATGGTGAAAGTGTCTCTTCAGTGGCAAAACATTATAAAATCAATGAGTCAACGATACGATCAATCAAAAAATCTGAAGAAAAAATCCGCCGTAGTGTCCGTGAAAACGCGCTAATTGCTTCAAAAATTTGCTCTGTAACTCGTGATGTTAAATTTTAAAAAATGTAAAAAGCTTTAAATCTGTGGATAGAAGACCGAACTCAAAATAAAATTCCATTAAATTCACTCATCATTCGTGAAAAGGCAAAACTCCTTTATCAACACTTTAGCGAAACTGGTGATAGCACTGGCGGGATAAGTTTTTTTTTTTAGCTAGCAAAGGCGCTGGTTTGAAAGATTTGTTTGAAATTTCTAATAAATATTACATTTAATATTAAATTGTTTCTTATTTTCATTTCGATGCCATATGCTTGCATTTCTAATGGTCATATTATGAAGGTACATATAATACATACATACATAGACAAAATTTTAGACTAGTTTTTCTTATATATTTCATACTTCGGAACGGAACCCCTTTATTACTATGGGAGCCATAACTCAGTATTCGCGTTTTCGGTATTCGCGACATTTCTCAGGAATGTAACCCCCGCGAATAGCGGGGGATTACTGTATATCTCAAAAACTAATTTTTAAAAAAATTGCAAATTCATTGTTACATTTTTTTGTAACTTTGAGCAATAATCCCTTCTACCTCTGAGCATTAAGCAGTGCCAAATGATGCAAGAAAGCAACTTATACAGCATCAGCCAAAAAAAAAAAAAAAAAAAAAAAAAAAAACATGACACCTTCCATTTCACCTATTCATTCCTTTCAATAGTTTGCCTAGTTCTTCCTTTAATTTATTTAAACTGTCAACTTCCACAACAGATGGAAGTTTGTCCCATCAATTAACCACCAGCTGGCTAAAGGCAAACTTCCCCATATCTATTCTGTAACTGTCCTTCTATTTGAATTTGTGACCTTTCATGTGTTGTGTGAGCAAGAGGAAGAATCCTATCATCATTGAGTTTGCTCAATTCATTCAAAGCTTTAAACATCTCAATTAGATCACCTCACAGGTGCCTAGTCTCCAGATGCTGTAATTTGAAGAACTGAAGCCTTTCTTGTTAAGAGCACCCCTTTGTTCCTCTCATCAATCTCATTGCCCTTCTCTGTACTCGTTCCAGCAGCTCCACATCCTTCCTAAAATGAAGCCTCCAGACCTGTATTCAGTATGTGGCCTTACCATTGCCATTATATACAGTGAAACTTCTAACGGACTCCTCTCGTTAACGGACATCTCTCTACAACGGACATTTTCAAATTCCCCAACTCTCCTCCATTGGTTTTAACATGTTTTCAGCTTCTGTCTAGCGGACATTCTCTGTAACGGACGCGGACAGGCAATCTGCACTTTTTCGTTTAGATTAGCGCTTAATTTGATCTCCCCATAACAGATAGCGGGCGAGCTTACGGCCCTTTTTCTAGGAACTTTTCTTCCACGTATTGTCTCAATCGTGTGTTTATTTTCTATTTCTGATTCTCTGCATTTTATCAAGGTTTACGTCGCGGTTCTAAACCCTTTTTTGAGAATTTTAAGGCACTTGTAAAACTTCTGATGAATTCGGTTTGTACGGGGGGGGGGGATTTGGTCTGCCTTTCGTCTTTTCAGTTTCCAGTTTTGTTCAGTGTCGTGTGAAGTGCACAATGTCTTCTCGTAAACATTTAACTTTAAAAGATAAAGTCGAACTCATTAATGCTATGATCGGCAAAAAAATAGTGTTCACAATCTCGCTGCAAAATTCAAAATCGGGAAGACGCAGGTAAGCGACATCCTAAAGAAAAAAAATGAACTGCTCAAACAATTTTGGCAACACGGAAATGATCAGGTTCAAAAATCATTCCCGAAAACTGTTGGACTTCAAATTTGTCGCGCACGTGCTAAAAAAATTACCATTAATGGGCCTATTATTAGGGAAAAGGCTTTGGAGATTGCGAAATCTATGGGAGTAAATGAGTTCAAAGCTTCTGTGGGATGGCTAGACAAGTTCAAAACTCGGCATAAAATTTCTTGGAAAACCGTAAGTGGTGAAGGTGGATCTGTTGATACTGGGGTTGTAACAGAGTGGACCGTCAAATTGGAAGATTTATGCGTGATTTTGAAGCTAAGGATATTTACAACTGTGACAAAACAGGGTTGTTTTTTTAAAGCTCTTCCTGAAAACACGAGTCTAATAAACAAAAAGTGCCAGGGCGGAAAAATTTCTAAGGAACGCTTGACTGTACTATTGTGTACAAATATGCTGGGAGACTTTGAACAACCTCTTGTTATAGGAAACCCACAAAATCCTCGTTGTTTCAAGGGCATAAAGTTGAATCTTTTGAATGTTGACTGGAAGTCTAATAAAAAAGCGTGGATGACACGAGATATCATGAGCAAATGGATAAGTCACTTTAACCAAAACATGATTCGTCAAAACAGAAAAATTATTCTTTTCATGGATAATGCTGGATCTCACCCGCATATTGAATTGTCCAACATTCAAATCGTTTTTCTGCCACCAAACACATCTGCAGAGTGTCAGCTCTTGGATCAAGGGATAATAAAAAAATTTAAACTTCACTACAGAAAACGTGTTTTAAGACATCTCATTGCAAACATGAACGATGTAACATGTGCGAGTGACCTTGCAAAGAAAATCAGCATCCTAGATGCGATTCAATGGATTTCCTTTTCAGTAAACGCAATTAGAAAACAAACTGTCGTGAACTGTTTTGTGAAGTCTGGCTTCTCAAATGCAAAAATTGAAGTTGTGAACAGCAATGTGGAGCACCAAGAAGAACATGAACTTCAACATCTATTGATAATGTACGATACTTCCGCTACAAGTGACCCTGGCTACAAAGATATAGACTCGAACCTCACTACAGAAGATGGAGCTCTAGATATCAACGACATTATCATCAATATTTTTCAAGAAGTTCCTCATGAGGATGAAGAAATGGAAGGAGGTCATTCTATCGAAGAACATATTAACGACGAACCACCGATGAAAATAGAAGAAGCGCTCATACAAATCAATCGTTTAAAAATGTTTTTCGCCACTGAAGAAGATACTGAAGGACTTTTGATGGTTTCTTCACTTCAAACAAATGTTGAAAACAAAATTATCAGCTGGAAGAAGGTGCAGAAGAAAATAAGTGATTACTGTATGTATTTTTCTTAAGATAAAGTCATAATATGCATAGCACAATTGTATGTATATTATTTACAAAAATATTGTGCAAAATCTGTATATATTTTAATTTAATTTTACATTAAACGTTTAACGATTTTTCTTTCTTTCTTTTTTTTTTCTCCCTCAGACTTCTTGTTAGCGGACACTTCTCTCTAACAGACACATTTTCGTTCCCCATGGCTGTCCGTTAAAGGGAAGTTTCACTGTAATGGAATAATTACATCCTTATCCCTGCTAGAAAAATATTTTGTATATCATTGACAAAACACCACTAGCTGTTCAGGCAGCCTGTCAGCATTGCTAAGAGAACTTCATATCTGACTGCACAATTACCTCCAAGTCTTTCATTTTCCAATACACTGAGTGTAGTACCACACAGTTGGTATGTTACTGTGGGTTACTGCTACCCATATGCAGTACTTTGCATTTATTGATGTTAAACTTCAGTTGCCATATCTCAGCATAACTTTTCTGGATCCTGTTGCAGTACCATACTGTCATTAACCACCCTGCCAACCTTTGTATCATCTGAAATCATGGACATTAAGCCTAATATGCCTTCATTAATATCATTTATAAATACAGAAAACAATGTGCCCAGCACCAAACCCTGGGGAACTCCACTAATAATATTTAGTCCATGAAGAGCAGTGTCCATTTATCACTACTCTCTACCTTCTCCCAATCAACCATCTTGCCATTAATTCTGTACAAATTGAAGCCTCTGCTCCAATTTGTACAGCAGTCTTTTCTGTGTAATATCAAAAGCTTTCCTGAAATCCAGGTATACAATATCGAATTAATTTTTTGCATCCAGTTGGTTTGTGACCATATCGTAGTATCCAGTCATATTGGATACTAAGATATGGTCAGGCAAGATTTCCCCTTAACAAACCCGTGCTGTGTTTAAGTATAATTGTGGCCTTGTCTAGATGATCCTGCATTACTTCTTTTACCAGTGACTCCATTATTTTCCCTGGAACAGAAGTTAAGCAAATAGGTCTGTAATTACTCGTGTAATCCTTTGGTCCCCTTTGTGAATTGGGGATATTCACACATCTCTAGTCTGCGGGGAACTCCCCACAATCTGAGGATGCTCTCATAATTATAGCTAAGGGTTTGCTTACATCCTTTGCTCTCTCCCTTAATATAATTGGATAGATGGTATGTTACTTATGTTTAACTTCAATAATTTCTCTTCCACTTTCCTCTCGGTTATTACAAAATAATATAGCTCCAAGTTAGAATTTGATAAACTGGCATCCCTTTCTTAAAGAATTCCTCATGTGTGAACATAGATGCAAAATACTCATTCAGTTTGTCAGCAACCTGAGCAGGATCTTCTGCAGTCACGCCATCGACATTGAGTGGACCAATTTGATTCATGTGCTTCCTTCTAGTGTTTATGTAAGTAAAGAAGTCTTTGATGTTTTTCTTTTGCATCCTTTGTCAAAGATTTCTTGTAATCTGCCTTCGCTTGTTTGACCTGAAAAAGCGATGTGTTTGCCTTTTTATTTACCTAATTGTTATTTTATATTGTACTTTATACGTAGTCTTATAGTTATGCTGGTTATTTTTAATTTAGATAAAGAGTTTTTGTAGATTACTACTTAATATATGTAAAACCGTTATTTCGTTCGAATCTTGCAGCCATTGTTTTTGTATAGAGTATTAGGGAATTCAAATTTTTTTAATTGTGGTAACTAGGTAGCTCTAACGTATAATTATATAGTGTAATATGCATCACTGCATTTAGGATTCTTTTAGACAGCGTAGTATTGACAATTAATTAATTAAATTTATTGATCTTATTAATTTAAAATATCATGCCCCAGACTAGAGCAGCAAAGAAAGGGCCACAAAGTGGCAAGAGTGCTGTGACTCGGGGGAGAACTGAAGGGGCCGATTCTCCAACGCATCACAGCCTAAAAATATGTGCAATTTGTGAAATATTTGACGAACTCTCTGGAACAGAACATGATCTAGCCAAGGAGGTCTGCACCTGGCACACACAAAGGATGTCTTTGTGTGTGCCAGGTGCAGAGAGCGTCTAGAAATTTAGCATCAACTCAGCGTTCTACTGGACATCTATGAGAGCTTGAGGTGTAGGGTAGATGCCCTTGAAGAAATTAATGAGGGGGCCCGTCAAGACTCTCAGCTGCCCAACTCAATGCCAGAGCTCACTCCTGGGCATCAGGCAACACAGCGGCAGTCTCCAAGGCAGAATACACTGGTCCCAACGGAACTAGTTATTGTTGGTGGCTCTATTGTCAGGGAGACGGTGAATATATTGTGTAAAAAGCATAGATGGAATTTTGCCCCTGGCAGACATACCAGGGTATGTCTGCCAGGGGCAAAATTTGATGATGTTGTAAAGCATAGCATATATCATCTTTTAAGGGCACAAAAGGTGATATTGTTATACATGTTGGCACCGGTGACATTAAGAGTAGGAGATCTGTAGATTTACTTAACAAGTACAGGTCAATGGTGCAAAAAAGTTGAGTTAGGGTTAAATTTGAAAGTGTCTGCAATTCTGCCCAGACATGATAGGAGGGAGTACATGATGAGAGCCTTGTCAATCAATTCGGCCCTGGAGGGAATGTGCAAGGCTCAAGGGGTAGAATTTTTTTTCAGCCTGGTCTGTGCTTGTTAACAGGAGAAACTGCTTATACAGGGATAGGATACACTTAAATAGAAAGGGCGCAAGAATATTTGCTGATGCTATCAAGGCAGTGTTTGGTGGGTCGGAAAACTGCTAGCTTGGGGGGGATTCACAAACTAAAAGGTTAAAAGTAGTCGCAGGCAGAGGTGAAGGTGATTCTTGCACAACTTCTATTAGAATAAGTAACGACCTGGAGTGAGGGGTGTTGGGGGTTTCAAGGACTGATGGCAGTCATCGTGAAACAGGTGGGTATATGGGATGAGTCAGGGTAACCAGGAATAGGAATTGGTGCATGTATACCAATGCTAGAAGTATAGTAAATAAATTTGAAGTGTTGGTCAAGACATCAAAGGCCGATATTGTTGGGATATCAGAGACGTGGTGTCACACTGATATTAGGAATACAGGATTGGAATTTGGGGAATACAATGTGTACAGAAAAGATGGACAGGATAGGAAGGGAGGAGGCGCCATGCTGTTAATTAAGAAAAACAAAATCAAAAGAAGTGCATCTGGTTGATCTAGATGAACAGTGCACTGTTCAGTCAGTTTGGTGTGACATAAGCACTGCGAAAGCAAAAATAAGAGTAGGAGTGTGTTATTCGCCTAATGACTGGAATGAGTACAATGAACAATTGTACAGAGAAATAGTGGGCTAGTAAATCAGAATGTCTTATAATGGGGGATTTTAACTTCCCAGATATTGACTGGAACTTGTGGGTTGGTCACTTACACACTAGTAAGACTTTTGTGGATTTATTGGATGATTGTTTTCTGCAGCAGCATGTTCGAGAGGCAACCAGAGAGGGTAATACTCTTGATCTGGTTATCAGCAGTGATCATTCGTGTATTAAGAATTTACAGATAAAGGAACCACTAGGTGGCAGTGATCACAGTGTACTGATGTGGGATTTACTTAAAGATATAATTACCATCAGGGGTAAAGGAAAGGATTTTTGCTTCCGTAAAGGTGAGTACAGTAGTCTCAGACAGTTTTTAAATTCTCTACAATGGGATCAACTGATGATGTTACCAACAGCAAATTCAAAATGGGAAGCATTCAAGTTGTGCATGCTGTTGTGCATGGAAGACTATTGTACAAATTGGAGCAGAATGGCATTAAGGGTAAGTTGCTACAATGGATAAAAGGATGTTTGAGTGGGAGAAGACAGAGGGTGGTAATCAGTGGGTACTGCTCTTCATGGACTATTATTATTAGTGGAGTCCCACAGGGTTCGGTGTTGGGTCCACTGTTGTTTTGTATATTTATCAATGATATTGATGAAGGTATATCACGCTTAGTGTCGAAGTTTGCAGATGATACAAAGGTTGGCAGGGTTGTTAATGACAGTAATGGCAGTGTGCCGCTGCAACAGGATCTAGAAAATTTGGGCAGATGGGCTAAGAAGTGGCAACTGAAGTTTAACCTTGACAAATGCAAAGTACTGTATATGGGTAGAAGCAACCCCAGAGAAACGTACCAACTGTGTGGTACTACACTTAAGGGCCCCAGGTGCCAAGCGATTTTGTGATCAAGTGTCTTTGCCAGTGAATTGCGCTCTCTTGAATAAGTAAAATCGTCTTCTTTATTTACAGCGTTACACTAACAATCAATTAAATAAGCTTCAGTAAAGAAATCACTTTACTTGAACAGGAGGAAAATTAACCTTCTTTCTTTTTTTCCCCTTTTTTCTTTGCATATTACTACACGTGGTTACCAGGTTACCAGCCCCGCCTCCACGTGGCGGGGCTGGTAACCTGGAGGGGAAAAGATCTCCCTTCCAGGGCGAAATGGAGCAAGAAGTCCATAAAACCCAGAAAAACACTGGGTACACAGAAGAAACTCTTACAAGGCAAGAACAAGAGGAGTCTGGTTCTGTCGCAGCAAAACGTCAAAAGACTGACGTAGGCAGAATCCGAACCCCGACCTTTTTAATTATACATTCAACTCAAGAACAACCAGTTGGAAAACTCTCCCCTTTCCTAGTGCAAAAAAGCCTAGAAAGCATAATAGGTACTCCCAAGACAGTTCGTCGGTTAAGATCTGGAGACCTACTGGTTGAAGTTGTCACTGCCAGACAATCTGAACAACTACAAAAATTACAATCCTTTGGTGGAATTTCGGTTAGCGTTTCACCACACGTTTCCTTGAACATGTCAAGAGGTGTCATCACTGAGTGGGACCTCCTCAATTTGTCAGATGAAGAACTCAAACAAGAATTACGAGAAGAAGGAGTCATCAATGTAAGGCGAATTCTCACGAAGAAGGATAATGTACTAGTTCCTACCCGGAATATAATCCTTACTTTTGATAATCCTAAACCACCAACATTGATCAAAGCCGGTTACCTTAACTGCCGAGTTAAACCATATATACCAAATCCATTACGCTGCTATAAGTGCCAGAAATTTGGGCACTCACAGACGGTCTGCAGAGGAGCAGCTGCCTGTGCCACATGTGGATCCACTGAACATTCTACAAATGACTGCACTAACACAACTCCAAACTGCATTAACTGTAAAGAAGCCCATCCGGCGTATTCGAAGGAGTGTCCCCTTTGGAAACGCGAAAAACAGATACAGCGATACAAAACTGAACATAATGTAACCTACCAAGAAGCTAAAAAATCCTTACCAGTTCCAAATACTAACAAGCCAAGTTATGCCCAAATAACCAAAAATCACGTATCAATTGCTACCCAAACAGAGGTAACCATACCACCAACAAAGTCACTAGCTGAATGGGCAAAGTCAATTTTGTCTTCAGTGACAACACCCCAAACAAAAAGCAAACAAAGCAAAGCAATAAATACGCCGATCACAATACAACCAGATGCCACTCAACAGCAAAATACTACAGTGTCTACCACTCCCGACTCAAACCAAACAGACTACATGGATTCAGAAGATAATTCAAACCAAGATGGACAGATATTAGAACTGTTTACTGAAGAGGAGATGGATACAGCGAAACCTTATTTCCCAAAGAAGGGAAAAGGTAAACTTGAGCGATCTAAACCTTCTGCACCTCGAAAACAAATCGAGGGCTCCACTAAACCAAAATAATGCTTACTTTCTTACAATGGAACTGCAGAGGCTATCGCAGTAATTTGGCTGACATCCGAGATCTCCTTTCGCAGTATGATCCTATTGCCTTCTGTCTACAAGAAACCAATCTAACACCAAATATAATTGTTTCCCTTCAGAAATACATAATACATCGGCAAGATCGTGTTGCCCCCAATCTGAACAACGTTGCACATGGAGGAGTAGCGCTGATCATCAACTCCCAGATACCCTCAAAAGCAATCCCACTAAAGACAAATCTTGAAGCAGTTGCTGCACGAATCAATGTCAACTTTGATTTAACCATAGTCTCATTATACTTACCACCTAACCAAAACATAAGCTACGCTGAATTAGAAGAACTAGTGATCCAGCTTCCCAAACCCTACTGTATCCTAGGAGACCTGAACAGTCACCATCCGCTTTGGGGAAACCATAACCTGGACAAGCGTGGAAAAACTATCGAAAAATTACTTGATCAACACAATCTGATAACTCTCAATAATGGAGCTCACACTTATACGCATCTTCCTACAGGATCTACCTCAGCTATTGATGTCTCTTTATGCTCAGCAACCATATACCCTCTGTTCGGATGGACTATTCACAGCAACCCACTGGGCAGTGATCATTACCCTGTGATATGCCGCATTGATACAAGCGTTCCCCATATTTTTTACCGAACTCCAAAATGGATATTCTCCAAAGCTGAATGGGATATGTACAAGCAGCTAGCTACACTAGAAGAAAAACAAGTACAACAAACACCCATAAACTTGGCAGTAGAACATATATCTAACAAAATACTGCAAGCAGCGGACAAAGCAATTCCGAAACGATCCACTAAAATATCGGCCCGCTCTAAAGTGTGGTGGAATAATGAATGTAGTGCCGCAAAAAAAGAGAAGAACAGAGCATGGAACATCTTCAGAAAGTTCCCAACAACAGAAAACCTCATCTGCTTTAAAAGGGCAAGGGCAAAAGCAAAACGAGTTAGACAGACCAGCAGAAGGGAAGCATGGAGGCGTTTCGCTTCCACAATTACAAAAACGACAAAAACCCAAACAGTTTGGGCTAAAATACAGCGTATGTATGCAAAACATCCAAGTGTCAACTGTCCCATGCTCAATGTAAATGGCTCTGATATTTCAAAACCAGAGGAAATTGCAAACGCTCTAGGTAGATCTTTCAAGGAAATATCAGCTGTGACATCATACTCGCCACAATTCCGGACACTCAAAGCACAAGCTGAAAAACACTCAATTAATTTTGAATCAACATCCAGTGCTGCATACAATCTCCCTTTCACAATGTCAGAATTACATCATGCTCTAGCCTCCACTAAACTCAGTGCAGCAGGTCCAGATGGAATACATTACATAATGATAGCAAAACTCACTGAATCTGCACTCAAGACACTATTATTGCTCTTCAACAGAATATTCAAAGAAAACATTTTCCCTGACAAATGGCGGCATGCTTATGTTTTGGCTTTTCCAAAACCTGGAAAAGATTCTTCAAATCCGCAGCATTATCGACCTATTGCACTCACCAGCTGTCTATGCAAGGTAATGGAAAAAATGATCAACGCTCGGCTATCCTGGTTTCTAGGCCGAAATAACCTTATGAATCCAGTGCAGTGTGGCTTTCGTGAAGGTAGATCCACTCTTGACCTTTTGATTAAGACAGAAATAAATATCCGTGACGCCTTCGTACGCAAAGAACATCTTGCGATGGTCCTATTTGACATTGAAAAAGCGTTTGATACTGCTTGGAGATACGGTATAATGCGAAATCTATACGATCTGGGATTACGCGGACACCTACCACAGTTTATAAGAAACTTCCTACAACACCGCTCATTTCAAGTTCGATTTCACAACCACTTATCTTCAAAGTTCATACAGAAAGAAGGAGTGCCACAAGGATCAGTGCTAAGTGCTACCCTCTTTAATATAAAAATGAATTCAATAACACAGGACCTGCCACAAACAATATCCACTACCCTGTATGCCGATGACTTTAGTATCGCCTGCCATTCTCCTAATATGCGAATGGTAGAGAGACAGCTGCAATGTGCAATCAACAAAATAGCAAAATGGGCCCAAAACAATGGTTTTCGCCTGTCAAACCAAAAGACTGTCGGTATACACTTTTGCAGGAAGCGTAACCTACACCCACACCCAGAACTTCGACTAGAAAATCAAATCATACCAGTTGTCCCTAGTGTCCGCTTTCTTGGTGTGATACTTGACCAAAAGCTCACCTTCCTGGAACATATAAAAACACTCAGGATCACCTGTCTTAAAAAGCTAAATGTCTTAAGAGTTCTATCAGGCACAACATGGGGAGCTGACCGATACACACTATTACAGTTGTACCATGCGCTAATACGTTCACGTCTAGACTATGGTTCTGCAGTTTATAGCTCTGCTAGACAAAGTGCTTTACGCTGGCTTGATCCTGTGCACCACAGTGCTCTACGTCTTGCACTGGGGGCGTACCGAACATCACCTATCCATAGCCTATATGCTGAAGCACATGAAACCTCCCTGCAGCTACGCAGACAAATGCTTCTATTACAATATGCAGTAAAACTCAAAGGGCATCCAAACCACCCCACTTGGAACGGACTTTTCTACCCTAAATGGATAAACCTATACCGAGCCTATCCATCAATAAATCCACCAACTGGGATACGTCTTTGCTCATTGCAGGCCGATTGGCAAATCGACTTTAGTAAGATACAGCCCACTGCCTCTCATACAGTCCCACCTTGGACATACTATATACCACCGTGTGACTTTTCATTGACAGCCTGGGGAAAACACACCTTATCCCAACAGAACGTACTGCAAATGTACGCCGCACTGAGAACCCAGCACGGCCAGTACACACCAATTTACACAGACGGGTCTAAAACTAACAATCATGTTGGCGCAGCAGCAGTATTTCCCAACACAACTATATCCAAGAAACTCCCTGCAGAATGTAGCAGCTATACTGCAGAACTTTGTGCTATCCACATAGCCTTAAACTATGCACTCTCAAAAACCATATTGCACAGTGTTGTATATACAGACTCCATTAGTGCTATCCAAGCCATACAACGCAATACAAAAAATGATAACCTCTTACTTAGACAGATCTGGAATACTCTGACTAAGTTAAACCAGAAGAAACAACAAGTTCTGTTATGTTGGGTCCCTGGTCATGCTGGAATTTCTGGAAATGAACAGGCCGACCTAGCTGCCAAAACTGCTACCGACCCTATAGCCCAAGCCTTTACTACACCTGCATCTGACTACAAGTACATTATAAAGAAACAATGTATGGAACAATGGCAACGCATCTGGCAGAGTCAGGCCAATAACAAATTACTCGGCATTAAAAAAGATCTCAAACCATGGAAGTCTAGTATTCGTGAGAACCGTCATGAAGAAGTCGTATTAGCCCGATTACGAATAGGTCACACACACCTGACACATCTCTATCTACTTACAGCTGCTGATCCACCACGTTGCACAAACTGCAAAGCCCAACTTACAGTCCAACACATACTCATTGACTGCCCGATTTATAAAAATGAGCGTCAAACTCTATTTGCCTATTTTTCAGCAACGAATCCTCCGAGCATTGCCCATCTTTTAGCAGATACGCCACATGTAGACAAAATCTTCACTTTCCTTAAAGAGATAGAACTATATAGCACACTGTAAACGTTAACTGCAATAAAAAAAAAAAAAAAAAAACTTTACCAGAGTTAGGCGCATTATGGCCATGTTGCTCTTGCGCCGTAAAGCCCACACTCAAACAAACTACACTTAAGGTGGTGGAAAATGAAAAAGATCTGTGAGTAATTGTGCAGGCAGATATGAAGTTTTCTGAGCAATGCAGACAGGCTGCCAGGGCAGGTCATGGGATTCTGTCAATGATATATAGGAATTTTGCTAGCAAGGAAAAGGAGGTGATTGTCCCTCTGTATAAGGCAATGGTCAGGCCACGCCTTGAGTACTGCATACAGGTCTGGAGGTCTCATTTTAAGAAGGATATAGATTTGCTTGAGCATGTACAGAGCAGGGCAACAAGATTGGTGAGGGGAATGAAGGGATCCTCTTACCAAGAGAGGCTTAAGTTCTGCAAATTGCAGTGGCTGGAGACTAGGCACCTGCGTGGTGATCTGATTGAGGTGTATAAGGCCTTGAATGGGTTAAGCATGCTGAATTCTGATGGGATCCTTCCACTTGTTCAGATTACGAACCCTAGGGGGCCATGAATTCAAATTAAGGAATGACAGATGTAGAATAGATGTGTGGAAATTTGCCTTTACCCAGTGGGTGGTTAATTGCTGGAACAAACTTCCATCTGTTGTTGTGGAAGTTGATAGGTTGAATGGTGTGTTTTTTTTTTTTTGGCTGATGCTGCATAAGCTCATACACTTGCTTTCTTGCATCACATGCCACTACTACTTCTACCTCCTTTGTGACTTGATTACAGACTAGTTTTTATATATACCATAGGCTTCTGTGTCAGCTGATAATTTATATGTATCCCGTGCACTTTTATTCTCTGCCATGAGTTTCATCAGTTAATCAGACATCCATTTAAGCTTATACCTTGAAGAGTATTTATTAGTTGGTATGAAAAGCCTAGTAGTTTCTATGATTAATTCCTTGAATGCTTTCCATTTAGAACTTGCTGATGGTAACATCATCAGTTGGTCCCATGGTATAAAATTTAAAAATTGTCTGAGACCACTGTAGTCACCTTTACAAAGGCAAAAACCCATCCTTTTACCCTTGATGGTAGTTGCATCTTTAAGCAAATCCCAAATCAATACAATGCGATCACTGTCACTTAGTGATTCTTTTATCTGCAGATTTTTATTGCGTATATAATCATTGCCGATAATTTGATCAAAAGTATTACTCCCCTTGTTGCTTCTCCAGCATGCTGCTGTAGAAAATAGTTATCCACAGAAGCCTTGCTAGTCTATGGCTTACCACCCCACAAGTTCCAGTCAATATTTGGAAAGTTAAAAGCCGTCACTTAAAATTTTATTTCTCTGTACAGTTGTTCGCTGTACTCGTCAGGGTCCATTAGGCCTATAACGCACTCGTACTTTCGTTTTTGCTTACCCAGTGCTTATGTATCACTTAATTCTGTTTCAGTAACTTCTAGATCTTAATTCTAGAACCATAGGCACGAAGTGCACAAGAATCTGAAGATTGTTTTGGGTTCCCTGTCTTTATTTTATTTTGAATGATTGCAGAGTATCTTGCTTGTGACGCAATAAAATTGACAAAAGTCATAGTGCCAACAACTAGAACTGTGACAATCACAATGCTGAATGGGTAAAATTACCAACATGTTAGAATGCCCCAAATCACCAAACAAAAACAAACATTTGAATATTCCTTCTTCAAACTGTTGACACAGCCAAAATATAGACATTTAAAATACCAAAAGTGTTGAAACACTGATACTTCAAAGTGCCAATTCTTGAAAATGCTAATTGATCAACACACTGATCAATCAGATTGCTACAGGAAATGTTTAATCTGTTGGCATTTTAACCTGTTAGGGACAAGTTAAAATGTCAATTGCTTTCCATTTAGAACTTGCTGAATTTGTCTGAACTTGTGTATTGTGTGGTGCTGCTGCACCACAGCTATGAAATCGAAGCCATGAATTTTTCCCTTTTCATTTTTGCATCTCCCCAGTTCATAGGGGAAATACACAAAAGGAAAAGAGAAAAATTTGAAATTGCTTAAATCACTTCCTTTTGTCAGGCTCATCACTGCAAGCTTCCCACTGTATAAATCATTTGTAGTCCAACATAGCAGACATGGTCAAGCATGTTGAGTTAGTACAGTAATGCATGTATTTGAGTGGACTTAATGATTTAATAATTTTGCCAAATTATTTAACAGCCATGTTTGTTAAATAAGTTCCATGAAGAAGCACAACAGAGCACACTTGAATGCTTTTATTATGGTTGAATATTTAAATTAATAATAATAGATGCATTTTACATACTATACAGTTGTTTACTACTAGAACCTTTATAAGCTGTTAGCATTTTAATAATTTGGTGACTCTACCCTTTTGGTATTATAATCCTGTTGCCATTTTGAACTTGTCAGTGTTTTGAACCGTTGCAATTTTGAACTAAACTAAACCCATCTTGGTTCTCATGTAGCAGAATTGAAATTGAACTCTAAAAAGTATAATCTTACCTGTTGCATTGGACATTCTTTTTTAACTATGGGCAGATTGTTTTTTTTTTTTTTTTGCTAATATTGTAAATTTCTCTTCCTTGTATTGTTTTTGCCTAATTAAATCTACTGTTAACACTCTTTTTCTCTTGCAGGTTTTGTGAAAAATTAAATAAAATATATGCACGACATTCTGGTGTTGTTCCCACGATGGCAGAAGGTATCATTGAAATGAAAGAGTGCCATGGACTTGATCAGCCTGCAATACAACACAATATCCAGTATTTTCTAAATAGATTTTATCTTAGTCGAATTTCGATTCGTATGCTAATCAAACAGCATAGTAAGTATGTCCTGTTACATTTGTATTCAAATTTTTTTGGCCGAGCTTAATGTAATTTTTATTTTATTTACTTTTATCTATGTAAAGGAAGAGTCTAAATACCGTTTTCTATATTTATTTTTGAAATTGTAATGTGACAAATTAATGCTACAATTAGGATTATAGTGAGTTACAATTCTTCTACTATTTTTTTTTTAATAGCAGTCATAGAGACTGCTGACTAGCTCACTCTACTCTTATTTAAATAATCCCTTAGTTGTATTACTGTACAATTAATTTTGTATTCTTCTCAGATTTTTTAATTGGTGTTTTTGTAAGTCTATGTTAAAATAGAAAAAGTTTTTTTGTTTTTTTTATGTTAAACGAAAACTTCAGTTCATCAAACAGGAAAACGATGCTAAAGTATCAACTGCAATGAGTCTCTACTTGACTATATGGAACAGCAAGGGACACCACTCTTGCTGATTTGAAATTTATGTAATAAAGGCAAACCAAGGAATAGTGATTTTCCTTAATTTGCCTTCTACTTCAAAAAGAAGTATTGTAATAAGTATAATACAGTATTTAATGTGAATATAAATAATGAATACAGTATTAAATGTGACAGCTATAAATTATTTTAGGTCTGTCACATTTAGGAGTTTTTCTTTCAGGTTGCAGATAATTATCTAATCACTAATGGGTGATCACCAAACAAAAATGGGGAAAAGAATTTTTTATAACAGATTCTTGTTATATCCGTTAATTATAGATTAAAAATATCCAAATTGTAGCTTAAAAAAGGTGCGTGTAAAAATGCTGAGAAAAATAAGAAATTAGAAAAACTGTTGTATACTCCATATTGATTTCCATCCATTATAATAATAATCTTTACGCAATCGGGTAAAAGATAAATGTTCTGCAATATCCTATATATATATATATATATATATATAAAGATTACACTATTCAAGCCCATTTGTTTGGTTTTTTTTTCTATTCCAATAAACCTTATTCTAATGTACTGTGCATGTTTATCCATAGAAAGTAACTTTGACAGAATTTTATCAAGTATCATGATTTTCCTAGTGTGAATTTCACTCCACAACAAGCATTCCCACTAATACAATTAATGTTTTCATAAAAGTGGAGACAGAAAAGCAAATCAGGCGATATTTGAAGTTTTCCTGTACATGTATGCTTTGGTTACTCTGGAGTGTAAACGATAGCTAAGAGTTGCGTCAGCAGTAGTTAAAATTAAGCAAGATTGTATTTGTAAACATGTACAAGAAAAATTTTCATTGTTGCTATAGTTTAGAGCCTTGTGTTAGCAATAAGGTAATGTATGCATTTAATTGCATATCTGACATTTCAGTTAATGTCTTGGGAGATAATTTCTTTGCCATACCCAAGAAGTATGTTCTCAGATATCACATGATATTTGCGTGATGGGTAAGTGTGAGGTTGGATTTGTTTAGAAGTACTTCTTAAGAGAGACTGATGTACGAGGAAAATGTGTCAGCCTATCATCGTGAATTTTGATACACAAATCTAGAAGAATATTTTAAATAAGTGTTTAAATTTGTAAAGGATTAGAACCAAAATTACAAACCTATAGTAGTATTTCTAGGATTCAAAACTTAACTTTAATAGAGACCAGTAAATGCTAAATGATGTTGATCTGTCTTTCCTTTCTTAAATAATGCCTGGGCATCTGAAATATACTTTCATTTATATGTGGTTAAAGAGATTTATTTTAAAAAAATGCCAGATTCCTGGTTGTTTGATTTTTAATGAAATTTAGAATGGTTCTACAAATATTCTTACAATATCTAAATGTCAAATTTCATGAAGATGTGTCACTGGAAGTAAAGTTGTGACATGCAGACATGGTTAAGAAAATGCATGCTTTATGCATTTGCACTAAAATGTTTCTTATCTTTATATATTTAACTTGTTATATAACTATAGAATTTCCCCACATTCAATGTTATTAAAATGGTAGTGCATTAATTCTCCTCATAGTGGATTTTCATTGTAAGCTATTATTCATAATAATGGATTTTCATTATATGTATCAAGCTTTTTTGCATGTTGATTTATATAAAATTTACATTTACAGTTGACATGTTCATTGATATCTTCTGGTCAATACTTTCCATATAAATTTTTGCTATGGATGCTTCTCACTTCTAGTAGTATTGGCTAGAGTCAAGTAATCCATGAAATTTTAATAATAAGTGAAATTCTATTTAACACATCAGAATATGACCTGATTTACAGTTTTATTGTTTGACTATTATTATTTTTCCCCCCTTCATTTAAGTGCTTTAGTTTATTAATACTGTTTATGAGGTATGTTGCAAGTTTTCTAATTCCTGGTATAATTTGTTTGTGTGTATGTGTAATGACTTTTTCTACACTTTTCTTTATACTGTCTTTTTCTATCCCCCCCCCCCGTTCGTAAAACTATTAGTGTAATACGAGGGTGATATGAAAGCTCTGCCTATCCTAATTCCTATCGCTATTTTCGCCTTCTTTAGAACATCTTTTCTCCCCTTCCACTCCCTTAGAATTTACCATTCCCTATACCATTTGCTTGTCTATACTTTTTATACACTTCACTTTTTTTTTGTATATTACACTTCTGTAAATTTGTATATATTTATTTTAATTTATATTTTTTACACTGCTTAGGGACTGACTACCTTGTCTACTAGTATTACGATAAAAGGTTGCATATTTGTCCCCCCCCCCTTTTTTTTTCTAATACTACAGACAAGTTAGGAAACACAGTGCTTGATACATGGTCAGGAGTAGTCCCCTAATGAATTTCCTGGCTATGTATCATCTACTTTATTCAGATTATGCATATTTGCCCTCCCCTGATTCGACCTCTTGCTTAAATTGCCCTCCCATATCTGAATATTGTGTTATTTATTTATTTACTTTTTTTTTTTCCCCTCAGTTGCAGTTCATTTTTACACTAGGTTTTTCTAATTCTTTTGCCTGTTTAACCACTACTTCACTTCCACTTTCTACTATCCCTTAAACTTCTCTTAGTTCTGGCACCTTGTGTACTTTTCATTTCCATTTTCCCAGACACCTTATTAATTCTACAAACCATATCTTTTTGCTTCCACTACTGCTGCTCTGTGCATTTTGGAGCATTAGACATAATATAACTTTTGTTATTTTCTGTTTTCTACTTATTTTGCTTCTCAACTGTTATATATTACTACACACACACACACACACACACACACACACACGTGTGTGTGTGTGTGTGTGTGTGTGTGTGTGAGAGAGAGAGAGAGAGAGAGAGAGAGAGAGAGAGAGAGAGAGAGAGAGAGAGAGAGAGAGAGAGAGAGAGAGAAATATAGCTGTTTCCGAATATGACTGATTGGGCTATTGTTTATCACATTCCTTCATCTGATAAAATTTTTCCTGTAAAATAATGCTGCAATAGTTTAGTATCTGCACTAAGAGTCCATCATACACAACCTCTCTTGAGAGTTGTGCCAGTTCCTGCAAGATTCAGACTACAGCAATCATAAAACAAAGATTGGCAATTCAGCCTCACAGCTACTAGACTCACTTGTAAAATACCAGTCACCAGAAACTAGATTTCTTTGTCACCATGGTGACTGTTTGTTGAGTCCTGTCCATGAAAATGTGTCTGTTCACAAATGTAAGGTTGTTTGACATGCTGTTAAAAAGTTTTGTTATGAATAACACCCATTATGCAGCCTGATTTAGTCCTCTTCCCTGCTCCTGTGACTATTATCTGTTTAGAAATCTTAAAATTTAATATTTCTAGGTATAGATTTTCAGATGAAAATCCATACTTACAAAGATTTTCAGGTGATACAGTAAAGGCAGTCATTAATGACTATTTTGAAGAGCAGATTTCAGAATTTTATTAGATAAGTATGGAAAGCCTATAAGGAAAAACAAAATAAATGCATTGAAGTACAAAGACATTTTTCTTTTAAAAGTTTGCATTTGTGACATTTTATTATGCTGCACAGTAAATTCCAAAGAAACCACTTAGCATATACAGTTCTCCCTTATATAGAAGTTTAGAGAACCAGAATCTACAGGCATAGGTGACATTATTCTTATTGATACCATAAGTCTACTTGGGAGCCTTCATTTATGTAATTGAGCCAATCTTTGTTGCCTGTTTAATATTGTACTACAAATAAGTTTCTCTATAAACAGTGCCTTAATATGGAAGTGTTTGCTATAAGAAATTGATAACCTTGAAAGTGTTATTTTTTGAGAACTCAAAGTAAATCTCAAATCATAACTCCTGATGAATTCCGTGAATTATTTTCCAAGCAGAAGATGAGCAGATTCTTGAGTTTTAAAAGGAGGGGAGCAACATATATATGTAATACATTTTAATTATATTATTATCAATTCATGTCTTTGTAACCCAAAGCATGTGACATTAATTCTAGTGTAGGAATACATACCCAATATACCAGTTGATCTTAAATTTTTGGTGTTTGAAAAATGGTTTTATATACCATACCATCATAATGTATGATGGTAATTTTTTTTTAGGTCTATTTGCTTATGTGGGAAGCACTTTTTGTCTTCACAACAAGTGCTTCCCACATCTAGCAGCTGTACAAAAATCTGTCCAATACTGATGAGCAGATTTTTGTGAAATTTTATATTTGACTCTTTTAGAAAGATTTTTGAGCCAGCCCAAATTTATTAAAATTGGACAGATAAAATATGTGGCTATTATTATTATTTTTTTCTGATTTTTTTTTTCCCCCCAAACATATTACATAGCTTTACTGTGAGCTCCTGGTTTACAGCATCTCATTTTACAAAAATTCATGACATCAAAGATTTGAATTGCAAACTTTATATTCTTGATATGAGTTCATGCAGATTATTCCTGGTTCAGGATTGAATTATTGCACAGCCCAGGTGTGCTAACTTTAACAAGTTAACAGTGTTAAACATATGGTAATAATGGTAAATAGTATACTTAGCATTAGCATTAGCATTAGTAGAGGCATTTGATGCAAGAAAGCAAGCTTATGCAGCATCAACCCAAAAAAAAAAAAAAAAAAAAAAAAAAAAAGTAACATAAATAAATAAAAATAACCACTTCCACTTCACCCCTCTGTTCGTTCGAAATACCTGTCCAGCTGAGCCTTAAACTTATTTAGGCTATCAACTTCCACGACAAGGGATGGAAGTCTGTTCCACCCACCAACCACCCGCTGGCTAAAGGCAAATTTCCGCACATCTATCCTACATCTGTCTTTCCTCAATTTGAATTTATGCCCTCTCAGGTGATTTTTCTGAGCTAGAGGAAGAATCCCATCAGCATTGAGCATGCTCAAACCATTCAAGGCTTTGTACACCTCTATCAGATCACCCCGCTGGTGCCTAGTTTCCAGACACTGTAATTTGCAAAACTTAAGCCTTTCTTCGTAAGAGAACCCCTTTGTCCCATTCACCAATCTAGTTGCCCTTCTCTGTACTCGTTCCAGCAGCTCTACATCCTTCCTGAAATGAGGCCTCCAGGCCTGTATACAGTACTCTAGGTGTGGCCTGACCATTGCCTTATACAAGGGAATAATCACCTCCTTATCCCTGCTAGAAAAATTCCTATATATCATTGACAATACACCATGAGCTACTCTTGCAGCTCGTCTGCACTGCTCAGAGAACTTCATATCTGCCTGCACCACCACCCCCAGGTCCCTTTCATTCTCTACCACTGTCAGTGTAGTACCACAGAGTTGATACGTTGCTCTGGGGTTGCTGTTTCCCATATGTAGTACTTTACATTTGTCAATGTTAAACTTCATTTGCCACCTCGAAGCCCATCTGCTCAACCTTTCCAAATCCTGTTGCAGCAGCATAGTGTCAGTAGTGTCCTTGACAACCCTGCCAACCTTCGTATCGTCTGCAAACTTGGACATTAAGCCTGATATACCATCATCAATATCATTTATAAATACAGAAAACAATAAAGGCCCCAATACTGAACCCTGAGGGACTCCACTAATAACATTAGTCCACGATGAGCAGTGTCCATTGATTACCACTCTCTGTCTTCTCCCCCTCAACCACCCCTTTATCCATAGCAGCAACTTGCCTCCAATGCCACACTGCTCCAATCTGTGCAGCAGTCTTCCATGTGCAACAGTATCAAAAGCCTTTCTAAGATCCAAGTATATAATATCAAAGTTATTCCCTGCATCCAGTTCTTTTGTGACTGCATCATAGTATCCAATCAAATTGGTCAGGCAAGACTTCCCCTTAACAAAACCATGCTGTGTCCTAGCTATAACTGAAGTCTTGTCTAGATGATCCTGCAGTGCTTCTTTCACCAGTGCCTCCATTAATTTTCCGGGAACAGAAGTTAAACTCACAGGTCTATAATTACTTGTGTCAGCCTTTGATCCCCCTTTGTGAATTGGGGTCACATTTGCACATCTCCAGTCAATGGGTACCTCCCCTGAGTCCAAGGAAGCTCTCATAATTATGGCTAAGGGTTTGCTTACCTCCTTTGCTGCCTCCTTTAATATAACTGGATAGATCCCATCCACCCCAGGTGCCTTTCTTGTGTTTATCTTCAACAATTTCTCCTCCACTTTGCTCTCAGTTATTACAAGATTCTCTAGCTTACTGCTAGAGTTGAATACGCCTCTGGCATTCCCCTCGCTGAATAACTCCTCATGTGTGAATGTCGATGCAAAATATTCATTTAGTTTGTTAGCTACCCGAGCAGGGTCATCAACAGTTGACCCATCGATCTCAAGTGGACCAATCTGATTCATCCCCTTCCTTCTAGAGTTTACATAAGTAAAGAACTCTTTGCTGTTTTTCTTCGCATCACTTGCCAAGGATCTCTCGTAATCTGCCTTCGCCTGCCTAACCTCCTTTGTAACTTGGTTACAGATCAACTTGTATCTATCATAGGCATCCGTGTCACGTGTTAATTTGTATGTATCCCATGCATTTTTCTTCTCTGCCATATGCCTCATTAGTTCATCTGACAACCATTTAGGCCTAAACCTTGAACAATATTTCTTAGTTGGTATGTAAAGCCTAGTAGCTTCCACGATAAGTTCTTTGAATGCTTCCCATTTTGAATTTGCTGTTGGCAATATCATCAGTTGATCCCACTGTATAGAATTTAAATACTGTCTCAGTCCATTGTAGTCGCCTTTACGAAAGCAATACCCCTTCCCTTTACCCCTAATGGTAGTTACCTCTTTGAGTAACTCCCACTTCAGCACACTGTGATCACTGCCACCAAGTGGTTCATTTATCTGCAGATTCTTAATGCATGAAGAATCACTACTGATAATCAAATCAAGAGTATTACTCCCTCTAGTTGCCTCCCGAACATGCTGATGTAGAAAACAATCATCCAATAAATCCACAAAAGCCTTGCTACTGTGTGAGTGACCAGCCCCCAAATTCCAGTCAATATCTGGGAAATTAAAATCCCCCATTATAAGACTCTCTGATTTACTGGCCCACTCTATTTCTCCGAACAGTTTCTTATTATACTCATCAGAGTCATTAGGCCTATAGCACACTCCTACTCTCAATTTTGATCTCCCAATGCTTATGTCACACCAAACTGACTCGACACTGCACTGTCCAGCGATGTCGACTGGCTTCACTTCCTTGGATTTTATGTGTTTCTTAATTAATAGCATAACCCCTCCTCCCTTCCTATCCTGTCTATCCTTTCTGTAGACATTGTACTCCCCAAATTCCAGTTCTGCATTTCTTATATCTGTGTGACACCACGTCTCTGAAATCCCCACAATATCTGCCTTTGATGTTTTGAGCAATACCTCAAATTCATAAAATTTATTTACTAAACTCCTAGCATTGGTGTACACACAAGTATACATGCACCTGTTCTTTTTCTTAGCTACCCTAACACAACCCATGTGTTTACTTGTACCCCAATGATTCCCAGCAGTCTCTGAAATATCCTGCATCTTATTTTCCAGGCTGCGGCTCATTCCAATAGAAGCAGTGCAAGAATCACTTTCACCTCTGCCAGTGGCTACTGTTAATCTATTAGTCCTTGTATCCCCCCAATCTAGCAGTTTTCCGACCCACCTAACATTGCCTCGATAGCATCAGCAAACATTCTTGCACCCTTTCTATTTAAGTGTATCCCATCCCTGTAGAAGCAGTCTCTCCTGTTAACAAGTACAGACCAGGCTGAAAAAAATTCTACCCCTTGAGCCCTGCACAATCTTTCCAGGGCCGAATTGATTGACAGGGCTCTCATCATATACTCCCTCCTATCGTGTCTGGGCAGAAATGCAGACACTTTCAATTTCAACCCTAATTCACGGCTTTTTTTCATCAGTGACCTGTACTTGTCAAGTAATTCCGCCGGTCTCCTACTCTTAATGTCATTAGTGCCAACGTGTACAACTATATCACCTTTTGTGCCCTTAAAAGATGATATCCGCTCTACAACGTCATCAACTTTTGCCCCTGGCAGACATACCCTGGTCCTATTCCACCTATCCTTTTTACAAAGCATGTTTCCCGTTTCCCTGACAATAGAGTCACCAACAACTACTAGTTCCTTTGGGACCAGCGCATTCTGCCTTGGGGGTTGCTGCTGTGTTCCGCGATGACCAAGTGCAAGCTCTGGCATTGGTGTGGGCAGCTGAGAGCTTGATGGGCCCCTCACTTGTAATCCTTCGAGGGCATCCACCCTATCCTTCAAGCTCTCATATAGGCCCATAACAACGCTGAGTTGTCGCCTTATCTCCTTACACTCCTTGCATCGCACACACACAAAGACATCCCCCATGGCAGTATCATGTCCCATACTTGACTGCTCCGCAAACATCAAGCAAATAGTGCATCTTACAAGGCTGTGATTCAGAGGACAACTGCCCCCCTCAGTTCTCCCCTGGGCCACAGCATTCCCATTAGCTTGAGCCCTTTGCTTTGCTGCTCTGGTTTGAGTCATGATTTAGATTTACTTTCAATAAAATTTCAATTTCTGTACAAAATTAAATCCTAAACTTGTATCCAAACACAGTTATAACGCTATATTTATGTTTCAGTAACGAGTGTTATCTACGGAATATTTACGTTTCAGTAACGAGTGTTATCTGCGAAATCCCTTTATATAACTTTCGTATCAAGTTATGTATTAATTATTTGTTTTTACTAATTATTTATGTTACGTAACCTAAGTGGTTATATGTATAATTAATTATTTTAAATAAAATTAATTATATTACGTTTGTAATCTAAGTCGTTATATGTATTTATTTAAACGTACAATTTAACTGCTAACGAAGTTCAACTAACGCTATCTAGTACGGTATATCGTATCACAAAGGCGGGAAAATTACGAACGGTTAGCGGAGTTGAAACACGTGGAAACCTTTACCGATACTTTTATGCAATTACAAGGCCGAGTAAAGAATAAATACACCAAATTAATCAGAAAATCACAAAATAATGTTATACTACTAAATTTAAATCAAAAGTTTTAGAAAAACAATAATTTCAAATCAATAATTAACAAAAATCCACTTAGCGGCTTTGAAAACGACCGTCTCTAGTAGCCTCGTCAGCAGACCTCCAAAGGAGATACACTAATATAAAATTTAAACAAAATTTGTAAATTTTACAAACCTTCATGAGTTATCAGTCATGTCACATTTTTGTGTAAGGGAGAAATCCTTAAATATTTAGGACTCCTTTCAGCAATGCTATACCAGTGTGGCCACAAATCCCTGAGAGACATGGGTTCACACTGAGCTTCTGAGCACCATTCGTTTGATTGACAAGGTCTGAGTTTGACACCTCAGTTGTAGACTATCAGCCTTTTAAGAGAAAGAGCCTAATTACTAAATTCATTAAAATACTCTTGGAAATCCACTGCCATGTCATAATGCTCAAGCAGCTAATTTGCAAAACTTTGTAAAATGGAAGAAAATAGTAGTAGTGGTAGTGGCATGTGATGCAAGAAAGCAAGTGTATGAGCTTATGCAGCATCAGCCAAAAAAAAAAAAAAAAATCACACCATTCCCTCCAAATGCCTGTCCAGTTCCTCCTTAAATTTATTCAACCTATCAACTTCCACAACGACAGACGGAAGTTTGTTCAGCAATTAACCACCCGCTGGCTAAAGGCAAATTTCCGCACATCTATTCTACATCTGTCTTTTCTTAATTTGAATTTATGCCCCCCCCCCAGGTTCGTAATCTGAACAAGTGGAAGGATCCCATCAGAATTCAGCGTGCTCAACCCATTCAAGCCCTTATACACATCAATCAGATCACCGCGCAGGTGCCTAGTCTCCAGCCACTGCAATTTGCAGAACTTAAGCCTCTCTTGGTAAGAGGATCCCTTCATTCCCCTCACCAACCTTGTTGCCCTTCTCTGTACATGCTCAAGTAAATCTACATCCTTCCTAAAATGAGGCCTCCAGACCTGTACGCAGTACTCAAGGCGTGGCCTGACCATTGCCTTATACAGAGGGACAATCACCTCCTTCTCCCTGCTAGCAAAATTCCTATATATCATTGGCAAAACCCCATGACCTGCTCTTGCAGCCTGTCTGTATTGCTCAGAAAACTTCATATCTGACTGCACAATTACTCCCAAGTCTTTTTCATTTTCTACCACCTTAAGTGTATTAAGGTGGTAGAATATAATAGTAGTAGTAGTAGTGGCGTGTGAGCAAGTGTATGAGCTTATGCAGCATCAGCCAAAAAAAAAAAAAAAAAATCACACCATTCCCTCCAAATGCCTCCATGTCCAGTTCCTCCTTAAATTTAATTACTAAATTCATTAAAATACTCTTGGAAATCCACTGCCATGTCATAATGCTCAAGCAGCTAATTTGCAAAACTTTGTAAAATGGAAGAAAATATTCATAAGTCTCATTCAGTTACATTATTTCATAATTAAAAATTATTTAATTATGGTTAATATAGTAGACTATTCCTAGTCAAGACTTCTTGTGATAATGGTATAGATACAACTTTTGTCTCTAGAGCTGCAAAATTCAAGATTGCAGACAAAATATGAATTCCAGAATAGGTTGGGTAGTGTCTAATAGATTGCAGCTGTGTAGGAACACAGTTTCAGTCTGTTAAACTGTGTTAATCATGTCAGTTATTTTTGAATGAGCCATAATTGTGAAGAATTGTGGCATTTTTGGTTGGTCCTTAAATATTTTTAAAATTTTAATTTCAGCTCTTTTATTTGGTGATGAGCATGAGGAAAACCATCCCCATCATGTAGGTTGTATTGATCCAAATTGTAATGTTGTTGGAATTGTTCGTGGTAAGTAACATTACTTTGAATTTAGAATTATTAAATTTAAGATCTCTTTTTTGGTTGAATCTCTTCTACTTTTGACTCTCTCTCTAAATCGGGAATATTTTATTTATTTTTATTTTTTGCTGGTGCAGCATAAGCCTCAGGCTTCCTTGCACCATATAGCTAATATTAATAATAATAATCACACACACACACACACACACACACACACACACACACACACACACACACACCTTTAAAATGTTCAATGAGAAGTTACTTCTTTCAATTAAAGTAATTTAGATATGTAGGATACTTCACTAGACCCCAACTGATGTTTTTTTAAGTGAAGAGGGGAAAGCACAACACTGGAGGAAATGCAAACACATTCTCCACTTTACTACCATGACTCATCCAAAAAAGTATATGTTAAAATGCTAGTCTTCCTTGTCATCCCATTTAAATTTTATTCCTCTCCATGATTGCAAAGCATTTCCACCAAATCTGCTTTGCCGGAAATGGCACTGGAGTTAAAACCAAATCAATTCAGAGGATGATAGCGCACATGAAAATTCTAAACTTCCAAATTTTACACTAAAAAGCATACAGGAAGGCATAAATTTACCCGAGCAATTAGAATCTTATTTTTTGAATGCAGATTCTTGAATGAAAGGAGCCCAAAGTTCAAAAGGAAGTAGGGATTCAAAAATGCTTAGTTCCATATGATGAAATTCACAAAGATTTATCAAGCAAAAGCAAACAAACCCAGATTACCGATTTTTTTTTTTTTTTTTTTTTTTTTTTTTTTTTTTAAAGAGAGCAGAAGATACACTAATTCTAGAATGGTATATTTCTGTTAGTTTTGTTAAAATTGTTAACGAAATAGTGTATTTTTGTTAGCTTTTAGAACACAACTCCCCTTTTTGTACTTTTTCTTAGTCCTGTAAACACAATATTTTATAGGAACCTAACTACAGTGCTGTTGTTGTTATTATTATTATTAGCTATATGGTGCAAAGAAGCCTGAGGCTTATGCTGCACCAGCCAAAAAAAAATTTGAGTGAGAGAGAGAGAGAGAGATGAGGGTTACCTGTACATACTTCTAGAGGGGGAGATTTTGTGCAAGAGAAATACAGTATTCTGTAAATATAGTATGTTATGATTTATGCTTTTTTTGTAGTCGGTGCATGTTAAATTGTTGGATTTTAACCTGTTCAAGAGTACTTGCGTATATATACATTTTACCTGTGTGGGTTATAAGGAGTATGTACCTATATATATATATATATATATATATATATACACACACACATTTTTCAAGGTTGTTTCAAAAATGATTGCTTCATAAATATTAATTTGGCCCCATATCAAAAAGTTCAGGGACTGAACTACTATTTAGGAAATGGACTTGCTGCCTGTTCATATGGATCTTCTTCAAAGTAGTTTCCTTGACACTATAAACCCTGACTACAGTGCTTCTGCAGCTTCAAAGAAAGTATTCCTGATTGGCTTCTTTTAGAATTTCTAATAGTTCCATGTCACCCTCTGAATATCTTCCTCAGTTTTTGCAAGTCTATGACCTTTCGAGGGGGTTTGAGAAACAAAAAAAACAAATCACAGGGAGCTAAATTTGGCAAGTATGGCAGATGGAGTACTTTTCAAGAAATTCTTGGATGGAAAGCACAGGTCATGTGTTTTGCAACCTAGCATGCAGGAGGATTGTCATAATGCAATCACCAATTTCCTGAAATCTACTTTTCCACCTTGATCAAGCAGGAAAAATTTGTAATGAACAGTGCCCTGTGAGTTCAAAAAACATAACCATGATCTTTACATTTGATTGCCTTTCTTTTTTTGGCTATTGGAGAAGATAGTTTTTCATCAAGAGGACTTGGCCTTTGTTTCCAGGTCATGGCTATACACCCACACTCCATCACCAGTGAATGGAAAAAACAAAATGTGGGCCAGTAGCAGCATGTTGATGATAAAGATCCTGACGTGCAATCTTGCCTGATCTCAGTGATCATCAGTAAGGATGCAAAGTACAAATTTGGATAAAATAAATCACATTTCCAGATTTTGTTAAAATTGATTAGTCCCGTGAGAAACGAAATTTCACTATCAACTTTGCTGATAGTTAAACATTGATCATTCCTGATTAGATCACAAACAACTGAATGATTGTTTTTTTGAAGTTGAACAGCAGCCAATGCAGAGATTACCTTTGATGGACAAGCAGCCTTCTTTGAACTTTGTGAACCATTGAAAAGCCTTTGAGTGGCACATACAGTCATTCTCAAAAGATGTTTTTAACATTCCGTGGGTTCCTGTTGCACTTTTCTCTAATTCAAAACAAAATTTGGGGCAAATTTGCTGTATCTTGAAATTTCTGCATTGTAGATAAATGGGTGATTCAAGCATTACTATGCCTAGATAGGTCACTGAACATGTGATAAGTCTCAACCGTTTACAACACCTCTTGAAATGGATAGAAACATGGTAAGAGATCATGCCCTGTCGTCCATTGTCCAATTATGGCTTACAAAAGCCATAATTATCTGGAATTTAAATCCAGAAGTTGATGAAATTTAATCATATCAGGTGATACATAAAGTAGATGTAGATAAGAGTATTACATCAAAAAAGTAATGATGAGTTAGATTTTTGCAAACTTTTTTTTTTTAAGAGAAAAAAATTAGAAAATTTTTTTCCTAATTTGGTTTTTGAAATAACTTTGCTCTAATGTTGGACACCCAAACAAAAATAAGAATAAATTAATATTTAAATACGTTTATATAAAAATTTCTAATTTTTACAATTTCACAAAATTAAAAAAAAAAGTAAAACTCCCCCCATCCCAGGACTCACACAGTGCTTATAAACTACTCGCTTGTGAAAAGGTTAATATTTAGAAGACTTCAATTGTTTTTTTTTATTAAAAATTATTTAAAATAAGTAGTCTGATTTTTTTTTTTTTTTACCTTGCTCCCCATTTCAATTGGAAATAATTTTAGTTACACATAAGTTACACATGTTGGGTTTTCTAGTTTAAAAAAAAAAAAAAAAGAAATAGGAGCAGTCCCATCATGGTTTCCTAAGGGAAAAACCCCCTTCTAACCATAGCCCATTTTGAAGAGTAACCATTAATTATAACTCCCTCACCCTTGCTTCCATTTGCACAGACATCCTGTAAGCTATCTAAGGATCTTCTCTGTGATCTGAGTAGGTTTCAGTTTATATAGCAGCCTCTTGTGCAGGACAGAGCCAAATGCTTAGCTGAAGTCCAAATAATGACAGAGTTATTTCATGCATCCAACTCATAGGTCATTTGTTCTTCAGATTTACTTTTTTTAAAACGAAACTTGTTCCTTTTCTTTGTTCCTTTAGTCAGTGATTTCTCATACTTGGCCTTTGCCATTTGTGTTGTTATTACAGATGAACTTATTTATGTTATATGCTTCAGAAATTATCATTACTACATAACTGTCTTATATTATCTTTTTTGGTTCTGTTAAACTAGTGTGTTCCTCATTCATCCACCTCACCTTCTTCCTTGTGCATATATTTTCTCAATGGTGTATATGCATTCATAGTTTGTGTTAGCAGCTCTAGAATTATTCCCATAATTCACTTCCTTACAGCCTTTGCCACTGATATAGGTGGTGTAGCATCTGCCATGCTCTCCTTTCATTCCCTAAAATTGAAATCCATGCCATTACATTTAACAACCCAGATCTCACTTTTCATCATCCACCATAGCACTCCATGATCACTTCCTGCTAGAGTTAAACCAGCGTGTTTCCTGTACTGTGATTCCTGTAATATGAACCCTAGGATAATGTTGTTGATCATGGGTGATGATCAGATCAAAAATGTTTTTGCACCTAGTACTTTTCCTAACATGCTGATATAGATAGTTATCAACTAGTTATTTAAAATTTTGTTCTCTGTGGTGAGTTTTCCCTCCCAGTTTGTAATCTCATAACATTTGAAATCTCGTACTCTTCAAAGTCTACTTGCCTGCAGCATATCCCATTTTCACTTTATTTCCTGCTAACGCACACAAAAAACTGAATTCTGATGTGTTATTTTAGAATGTGGGAATGTTCTTGCTGTGCACAGGCCATTTTAGGTAAGTAACATGACCCAGCTTTTCTTCTCCTGTCCATCCTTCATAAATGTAATGTCACAGCAAAGCTCATTTCCTTATTTCTGGGTGACATGTATTTTCAGTTTATCTCTGTTATGTCAGCATTAACTGTACTAACCAAGAATTTCAAACTTGCCCGTTCTATTAGCAGTACTCCTCACACTGCTATAAACACAGCCCATACTAACTATTTATTATATACAGAGTGCAGAGAAACTCTACCGACAAACTTGAACATGTGATAGATGGTACCAAAAGAATTTTTTTTTTTTTTTTTTATCAAGTAAACATAGGTCGTAAATGAGTCATTATAGCAGAAGAAGCTATTAAAGGGTTGTAAAAATCAGAATATGTATGTAAGTATAAATTTATTTTTATTTTGCTAACCTATGGATAATATTCTTCCAATTTTCACACATCATTTAATTTATAATGAACATTTGGTAATAAAGTGTAAATTTGTGCTTTATATAACCTGCAGTTAATAGTAATATTTATATAATTATTTGTCGATTTTAACTTATTAGAATCAAAATTCAATTTGCGAACATGGTCACTATAACTGGCGCTTACTGTGTTTGACCCCAAATATGAAAACAAACAAGCTTTACCTTTCAGTTAACAAAGAAAATAGTCTACACTTCTCTTCACTTATTGTTTGAAAGTTGGTAACTTGATCTTTCCAAATTACCCTATTTGTCGGCTTATAAGACGCACCCTAATTTTGGAACAGTAAATTTAAGAAAAAAAATATTTATTGTTAATACAATGAAAATTTAAAATTCAATAAAAAAAAAAGCCAATAAAGAAAGGTATAGGATTATTACTCTTATTATTTTAATATTATTCAACTTCAGATTCATTACTGACTTGATCATCATTATCCTCAGCATTAGTTGAGGCATATGATGCAAGAAAGCAAGCTTATATAGCATCAGCCAAAAAAAAAAAAAAAAACCCCTTCCCATTTCACCCATCCGGTCATTCCAAATGTTTGTCTAGTTCAGCCTTAAATTTATTTAAGCTATCAACTTCCACAACAACAGATGGAAGTCTGTTCCAGCAATCAACTACAAAAAAGCAAACTCGTGAAGCTATAGCCATCCTGAGGAGAGCATTGAGAGAAACATTGAAAATGGCTGGCTAAAGGAAAACTTCCTCACATCTATGTACAACTGTCTTTCTTCAGTTTGAATCTATGCCCCCTCAGTTTCTTAATCAGCATTGAGCCTGCTCAAACCATTCAAGGCCTTATACACCTCAATCAGGTCACCTCGCAGGTGCCTAGTCTCCCGATGCTGCAACTTGCAGAACTTAAGCTTCTCTTGGTAAGAACACCCCTTTGTTTCTCTCACCAATCTTGTTGCCCTTCTCTGTACTTGTTCTAGCAACTCTACATCCTTCCTAAAATTCATCACAAAACATCATCATAATCATCATCCTCTTCACTAGTATCACTGTCAATCTCATACAATAAACGATCTTCAGTGCCATCCATTACATTACTTCTACCACATTTTTTAAAGGACTTGACCACAATTTCAGTCTTAACATCATGCCATGATTTTAGCATCCATTCACACACTTGTGCTATTGATGGATGTTGTATCGTGGTTCCCTTCTATCATCCATTTATTCCATTGCTCCTGCATGTTATTCTTGAATGGATTATTAATGCTGACATCTAATGGCTGTAACTGGGAAGTTACACCAGCCGGAATTACCGCTAATTCTGTGTTCATTATTTCAGCCAGTTGTTTGATGTTTTCAGTCCTATGTGCTCTAAACTGATCCCATACTAGTAGTGCATTTTTACGCAGTAGTCCACCAGGATGCCTGGACCAAACTTTTTTACAAACCAGTCCTTGATACTTTTTTCATCCATCCATCCATCCCTTCAGTTGTACAAGTACGTGAATTCCATTTGGCAGTTTATCTTTCGGTGAAGTTGTTCTTTTAAAAATTAACATTGGCAGAAGTTTGGTCCCATCAGCACAACAAGTTAAAACTGTGGTTTTGTGTCTTTTCGTGTCCAGTGGTTTAAATAGTTATGGATTTTTGCCCTCTCAGATTTATGGTTTTATTGGATGGCACGTTAAAAGTGAATGGAATTTCATCCATATTCCCGATTTGGCTAAGTTCGTAGTTGCTTCGTTTTCTAGCATTAAGGACAAATTTATAGAAATCTAACATTTTCTGTTCGTAATCAGCAGGCATTCTCTGGGCTATTCTAGTTCTTGTGCGTAAACTTAACCCTTTTCTTTTTATGAAGCAATAACACCAAAAATCAATTCCTTTAAAGTCGTGTATCCCAATATCATCTGCTTGTCTCCTTGCTTTTACTATTATCATTTTAGTACTCACTGTAATACCCATGTCTCTAAGTTCCATTATCCAACTACACAAGTTTTCTTCCAAATTTGGCGATTTAGGTGGGATTTTACGAAGGTTGTGCATTGTTTCATCTGCTTCTTGTAATAAAACTTCCTCCATTGATGAATCATCTTGTCAGTAGGTGGTGGTCTGAAATTTCGTTCTGCCGTTCTGTCCCCTTTTTCTTTGGCATATTGTACTATTTTAGCTTAAATACAATAGTATAATTTTGCCTTTTTGATGCACTTGCTATTGATTACGGCTTAAATGTATAACTGGAATTCACTTGTTACTCCAACAGCAGCCTGATAATTACTGAAAAGTGTATTAATGTATAGTAGTTAACAATCCATTAACTACTGTACGTTAACTCTCCATTTTACTCATGTGCTGTATTGGCACTTTTGGCTTCTTAGATGCAGTGCAAGTTCTTTTAAGGTATTTATAAAGAAAAAAGTGCATCTGATAAGCCGACAAATCCAGTAGATGTTCTCCCCCAAGCATTTTATTCCTCACCATGTAATAGGTCACTCCTGGCATGGAAAAAACTATCCCCTCCTTGCAAAGTATTTTCCACAATGATATGGTCTTACGAAGAATCAAGTTCTGCTGTAAACATGGAGCAACTTTGCTGAAAAATTGTCATCCTAGAAAAATGGACTGGATCAGTTATTAAAGGGATATAAAAAGTGTGTGTGTGTGTGTGTGTGTGTGTGTGTGTGTGTGTGTGTGTGTGTGTGTGTGTGTGGCTTTGTACACCTGCTTTCTTGTATCATTTTGCCACTTAAAATGCTAATGCTGTGAGATAGGTTAAAATGTTGCCTGTAGTTCTGCACAGACATAACAACAGGAGTAATTTATATAATGAACTTCTTGTTGATTAATTCTGAACTTGGACTCAAAGGCTTATGGAGTGAGGTGTTTTCTTAGCTTAGCCTGCCTAAGCTTGTTGAAGAAATTTATTTAGTAAATAGAATTCACTTGAATAAAGAACATCCAAGAGTTTTTGTGACACATACCAAGATTTACACTTCAGTCATCCTCAAGATTACTTATGTGCAGCCCTGAAATACCAAGGCACAGAAGGGGAAAATGAATTAGGCATGAAACCACCAGCAGTTAAACAGGGGAAAAAAAAAAGCAAGAAAGCTTTTGTTCACAGCCAAGAGTAGCATCCAAGAGATACGGAATGAAGAACTTTGTAGTGAATAGAATGTTCATGAAAGGAAGGAAAATGTTATGCTTTTTATATAGCTGCTTGAGGTGACCAGATTATTCCTTTTTGATCAAACTTAAGCAAATGTTGATTCTGTATGATGGGAGATGATTAGTGGTTAAAAAAAAAAAAAAAAAAAAATGTAGTGGGGTGTGTTACAACTTAGCACCTTTCATCAATGCTTAAGGCTAAGTGACTGCAAAGAGAGTAGGATAAAAATCTCTTCAGGACACTTCATTGAAAAATGAGTTGCCCTGTTATGGGGTGACTTAACTTTCTCTTATAATGGAAATTGTGGATTAGCAATACACAGAATGTGACCGGTTTGTTTAGCCAACTGGACAATGTGTTATATTCTAACTTGTCAGAGAAAGCACAATAGGCAGAAATATCCATGACTCCTGGATATTTCTGCCTCTTGTGCAAGGACCCAGTGCTTGTGAAAAATCAAAGCAATATTTAAAGACAATTAAAGAACTGATAATGAGTGGTGATCAATCACAGTATCATAAAATGAGTTGTATCCAAAGAAATTTCTTCTAATACAAATGCATTATGGATATTGCTGGAGAGTGTATCCTTGCAGCCAGAACACATTAATTCTAGTGAGGAAGCATTGCAATAAAAAATGCCAGAATGGATGACAAGGGTGCTGACAGATTTAAATGTGGAAAAGAAAGGAAAAAAAAGCATGGGATAAATGCATGATAATGTGATTATCCCACGTCTTTCATATGCTAGTTATGCATATCTGACAAAACTGTCAATGGGGAAAGACGGGTAAAAGCTAAGCAGTGGGAATTGTTCTCATACATGCAGTAAATATTCTTCTGGCCTGTGTACTGTATTGAGATTAAATGGAAATTTTACAAAGAAGAATAGTAAATTAGATAGTTCCATATGAAATTAATGTAGTGGAATCATATATAATACAGCTGAAGTGACAGTTGAATTGAGTCAGGTACTCTGCAATGATCTTTACATTGGAAACCACATTTTAACTGTTAGGAAATAGTCAAGATTAGTTAATTGCTCCAAAATAAGTGGCATATCTGTCTCTTTAACTTTTCAACTATAAATGGCATATGAAGGCATGAAATTATTAGGAATATTAATGAAATTATCATAAGAATCTGGGATGATCCAGATTCTTATGGTAATTTAGGCCGGAGAAGATTTGGACTGGAGAAGCAATAACTTCCAAATCCATAAGGGAGCAGCTAAACAAGCAATGGGCAACTATTATTGGCCAATCAGTTAAGTTCTATATGGCCACTGACTTTCTGTAGCTTTAGTGCAAAATCCTTTGCATTATAGTTACAGATCATGGTAGATATTTTTGACTCTGGTTTGCCTTTAATGCCATCCTCTAAAAGGAATAATTTTTCGAAATAATTATTTTGCATATTGCTAATCTTTTGAAGATATTTCTATTGTGTCTATGCTATTATTTATATAAAATAAAATAACTGCCATTTAATAATTTCAGTTTTGTTGAGTATGTGTTTCTGTTTTTTTTTTTTTTTTTAGATGCTTACGAAAATGCAAAATTTTTGTGTGACCAGTATTATTTAGCTAGTCCAGAATTCATTCTAGAGGAGCACAATGGTATGTCTATTTAAACTTTTATGTATTAATTTATATATAAAATGAGATAAGTAGTACCATCTGCTTTTTGCTGTTTCATTCACTTTTCAAATGACCTCTGGGAATGGACTATCATTTTTTTTAACTTTGCATTCCAGTATGTGTTGGTGGATAATATATGTTGAAATCTATGCAGGCCTTAGAAAAATGTGCCTGTTGTTTGCTAATACACTCATTTACCTTAATCCATTTAATTCCAAATTTTACAGAAATAGAATATATATATATTTTTTTTTTTTTGCATAAAATTTATTATGCAAAATTCAGCTTTAGTCAAAGTGTGTTACTTCACTGTGATAGTATTAAAAAAAAAAAAAAAAAAAAAAAAAAAAGACTTGGAAATCAGAATTATAGTTCTTACTAAATATTTTTTAGTTTTCAATAACATATGCGGCACCTCCATAGCCAGGTGGGAAGGAGCAGCAGTGCGTAGCACACGCTTCTTGATTAGACCGGGGTTCGAGCCCATCACCACCAAATACGGAGGATGCGGAAAGGTCAGGGAATGACCACCGCATATCCCAGAGCAATTTGGGGCCTTAGTTGCTAATGCTCCTAAAAACCAAATAACAAACAAACAAACAATCAATAACATATGCTACTAAAGGTTACCATATTTGCATGTTTTGTGCTTGTTTATATAAAAAAAATTATACAGTTGAAGCTCTTTATAGTGACTCCAAAGGGAAATAAAAAACAGAAAAAGACAGTTATTGAAGGGACATTATATCGATAGTTCATAAAATCGGCAAAAGAAAAAAGAAAGGTTTGAGCATATAATATAATTGTACATTTTGCATTGATTTGTCAGTGTAGTAAGATTAAATTATGTATGTACAGTAATTACTATATACACATAATTTATAAATTAGTCTTGCATGTTCTGTCAAAATATGACTGCCCATTTATTTTAGCAATCAACTGTTCCTTCCAACCTGGTGGTATGTGTGTGCTGGTGAGAACTGGTGATATTGCGGGTTCATTGCACATACTTCATATGAAGTACTTGATTGACATGGGCAAGGAAAGTGATCTGACAGACTTTGAAAATTGTATGATTGTTGGGTACAAGTTGAAGGTTGGAAGTATTATGGAAACTGCAAATCTTGTGAGCTGTAGTTAAGGTGTTCTGATAGTGGTTGGATAATGGACAGAGCAGCAGTCACCAAACCATTGGTGGTCGCCTGTGCCTCATTGATGGCTATGGGGAATATAGGCTGCACCACATTGTGCAAGCCGATAGATAGAAAACAATAGAATGGTTGACCATGGACTTTAACCAGGGGATGACCAGTAGTGTTTCCAAGACCACGATCCAATGAACCCTCCTCCTCCTCCTCCTCTGTATAGGCCACCCCAACGCCAACAATGTTTAAAGTTTGAATGTGAACAGCATCAGTAGACCATTGATGACTGGGGGGAAAAAAGTTGCCTTCTCCGAGTCGCATATCTTGCTATTCCATGTGGATGGAGGGTATGGCAACAAACTGTAGGGAGGAATCGCTCCTGTGCCCTGATCCAACAAAAACAGACAGGTTGTGGCATTGTTTGGTATTGGGGGTGTTTTCCTGGGAATTTCTTGGAACATTCATGCTCCTTGACTCCACTTTGAATGCTACAAGCTACCTAACCATTGTGGCTGACCAGGTGCACCCCTTCATCGTGACTAGCTTCCCAGATGGTAAAGGTGTGTTCCAGCACGACAGTACATAAATACATTGCTGGTATTGTTTAAGAGTGGTTCACCAAAAACAAAAGTGACTTCCAGCTACCTTGGTGCTAAATTTGCCAGATATGAATTCCATCGAACACCTCCTCTCTGGGATTATGTTGTATCGACAGATCTGGTATCAGCATTTTCTATCATGGATTGTTGCAGTGCTATGGGATACAATCCTGATGACATGGTACAGCATATCTCCTGCAATGTTCAGAGGCCTTATGGAGTCCATGGTGGCAAGAGGAGGACATACTGACTATTAAGTAGGTATGTGGTCATAATGTTTTGACTGGACAATATATATCAAGCCCTGCCATGGACATGGGAATTTATTTCATAGTTTAAAAGTCTGTTAAAATGTGGTGTTGCATTGTCAGAACATGTTTTAAAAGAGTTATGAAGGTCTGTGATAGTGATTAATTTATTTTCACAGTTAGGCTGTGCTTAAAAAAAAAACATGCATGTTCTAGTCTTTGATGAGCATCCTTCAGTGAAACTTCTTGCTCAACTACAGTAAGTTTCTCTGCGATGAGTTCCTCTTCACTCGTGCCAAATCCTGAAACATGCAATGTCAGCATCCACTTTGGTCTAGTCTTTGAAACGTTTTCCTCTAAGTTTAAGCAATGACACACATCCTCAAATATTTATTCACTATTATTGGAATGTTCTTTGTGATTAATAGGCAAAGATGCTGCAAATCTTTAAATACATTGCCTGAAGCATGTTGATTTTGCATTGCTTTGCTTTAGAGACACAGCAGAATTTTGTTTAATAGCTTTTCAAAGTGGCAGTCCATTCAGTTGGCAATGAGGGGTGCAGTTATTCACAAACAAATTTTTGAAAGGCAATCAATGACAAGTCTTAAATTTCTTGCAGCATCTGTCGAAAGACTCTGTCTTCAATATTCATTTGATGTGCGAACAATTCAGCCTTAGGTTTTTAATAGATTTTTGTCTGAGGGAGCATGGTGAACAGCATATTGCTAGGGATACCGAACTGTTTAGCAATGTTGGTCTTAGAATGCACACTTATCTACAGTTTTTAAAATCTTGATTTTGTCTGTGATGGTGAAGCTACCCACTTTGTTGGAGCCATACTTATAAAACAAGACAACAGTCTCTACATACTGTGTAATGAAATGAAAGGAACTTGTGGTCAGAGTTAATTTAATTGCACCAACAAGCATAGAATATTGCCAATACATAATTTCTCATAGTCAGCCTCCAAGTTCATCATTAGCTTCAATGTTCTTCCATTTTGAAATGTGAATATTGTAATAGAAAAGTAAAAAAAAGAGTGGTGGAAAATGTTTGGTTTTTACAGAGAATTCATTCATCATTCAGGGTCATTATAATGAGGATGTGAAATAGCATTTTACATTTACAGCAAACCCCTGCTATTCGCGGTATCTGTATTCGCGGTTTCGCGTATTCGCGATCGCCGATTTAATATAAAATGAAACCTGAAAAAATGTGAATTTTAAAGCGCCGTGAATATTTTCCGCCATAAAAAACATGGGCGTGGCTAAAATTATCTTTCTCGGTCAAAACAGCGCTCAGTGGGTGGGGGGAGATGGGTGAAAAAATCGCGAGCGTGGATGTTTCTCGGTAATCCTTGTTCAGTATGTGTTAGTCATGGAAGGTTTCGTCATTTGCTTTTAATTTATATGCTTATAAACTGAATAAATTTATCAATTTATAAATTGAGATGCTTACAAAAATGATAAATCTACCGTTTTGCAGTGTAAAACAGACTTTTTCGAGTGTGTTAACGGAAGAAAGTGACTTTATTGTGGACAAGTTCTTTCTAACCCCTACAAAAATATGGCTACGAATAAAAAGAGAAATGTGGAAATATCAAAGAAGGTGATAACATTAGCGAATAAAATTGAGTTATTAGACAAAATTTCTAATGGTGAAAGTGTCTCCTCAGTAGCAAAACATTATAAAATCAATGAGTCAACGGTACGATCAATCAAGAAATCGGAAGAAAAAATCCGCCGTAGTGTCCGTGAAAACGCGCTAATTACTTCAAAAATTTGCTCTGTAACTCGTGATGTTAAATTAGAAAAAATGGAAAAGGCTTTAAATCTGTGGATAGAAGACCGAACTCGAAATAAAATTCCGTTAAGTTCACTCATCATTCGCGAAAAGGCAAAACTCCTCTATCAACACTTTAGCGAAACTGGTGATAGCACTGGCGGGATGTTTTTTTTTTTTTTTTCGCTAGCAAAGGCGCTGGTTTGAAATTTCTAATAAATATTACATTTAATATTAAATTGTTTCTTATTTTCATTTCGATGCTATATGCTTGCATTTCACTATGTACTGTCTATGTACATGTCATATTATGAAGCTACATATAATACATACATAGACAAAATTTTAGACTAGTTTTTCTTATATATTTCATACTTTGGAACGGAACCCCTTTATTACTATGGGAGCCATAACTCAGTATTAGCGTTTTCGGTATTCGCGAATTTCTCAGGAACGTAACCCCCGCGAATAGCGGGGGTTTACTGTATTATGAAAGTTAATGGAAAATCAGCTAAGATGTACCATATGGTTGTTTTATATTAAAAAGATGGTTACTATAAAAAGAGCTTTGACTGTACTTGTTTGATTATTTTAATTTATATTTATAGTGATTATATTAAAGTTTCCTATTCATCTGTTTACTTAGTGTTTAGAAGAATTTTATTATAATTCACTGTGATATTCCAATAATTGTTAATGTTTGGAAGTAAACCATAATAGGTGATTGGCACCGTCTAGTCAGTGTTTATGTTGTTCACAGCAAAAACATTGTGACGGAGGTCAGCCATGCCATGATAAACAATATTAAAGTGGATTTTACTATTTCATTGAGATGGTTTAAACCTTCATTGTTGATTCAATTAAGACTGCAGTTGTTTTTGGTGTGTTCTTTATCAGCATGCTTTATATATGCTGTCCATCACTCACAAAGTTTTTCAGCACACCCATTCAGAATTTACACTGGTATATATTCTGGGAAAGAAAATGACAATGCCAACAGCTATATGGAAAGCAAAAATGTTATGGATTGAATCTGTAATAACAGTGAATCACTAAATATGATTGCCATGTTTGTTTAAAAGAATCTTTCCTTTTGCAAAGTCTCATTAAAAATACACTTTCTTTTCTTGCCCTTCATTTTGACTCTAGAAGAAAATTTTATGGATAATTAAAAAAATATTTGGCATCATAATCATCTTGTATTACAGTCAGTCAAGTTTGTTATTGCCACAATTGTGCTGAATATTTTTGCATACAGTATGATATTTGTGTGCTTTCTGATTAGCATTCCACTTGTGTTACACACATATGTACATTCCTTGAGTCTTGGATTCTGTCTTTTTTTCTTTTTTTTTTGTAGCTCTCAATCTTTTGAATTTTTCTGAACATATTTTCATAGTAATACTTAGACTTGATTTTATTCATTTACTATTTTCCAAATAGTGGAATTTGAGACATAATGGTTTATGGTAGCAGTATCTTTGAAACTGGAACTGTCTCAAAAAACTGTATTGTTGGTTGCCATACCTCCATCAGAACTTTTTTTTTGTTTTTTATAAATGAAAGCTTATGTTTATAAAAGTTGTTTGGATGTTACTTTTGCTGCTTGGTCCATTTGTTATAGACCTATTGTTTAAAATTGTCAAGAACTTTATAATTACATTTTTACTTTTATTAGATGAGTTTTGGAGAATGAAATTTATTTAACTTTCACTTTATTGTGTATTTTGAAATTGTTTTGGATAGTTATTAATTGATATTCTTCTTACTAGCTATTGAACCAAGTGGACCTGTTACCCTTGTGTACATTCCTTCACATCTGTATCATATATTATTTGAGTTGTTCAAGGTAAGTATAGTACATCTATTTTGGAAGAGCTTTTATAAAAAATTAAATTATAAATTGGGGGAAAAAAAAAAAAAAAGATATACTGGACTTATTTATCTCAAATATTTAAAACTTGAAGAAAATACTGGATTAAAAAATGCTAAATTTCCAGACCCTAATATCACTTGTAATAATAATACACAGAATTTGGACTTCATAATATCTTACCTGACACTAGCTTCTACAATTACTCCTCTGAATCTGTTAAAATACATTGGTAACACAAATTGTCAGAATTGAATTTCCAAAATATATATCAACGATATACTGCTTAATAAAGCATTTTGAAATCTTCTTAATAAATTATATGACAACAGTTTCCCTATTGATTTTGTCAAATAATATGAATAAACTTTATTCTTAAAGTTTTTAAATTCAAAATCAATTGTTCAAGGATTGGTTGGTTGAGGATGGGAAAATTGTAGAAGTGTCTTCTAAATTGCTTGTGATTATATTAATTATCTTTGTTCATGAAAAAGCTGTGATTTTTAAAGATGTTTAAATGATGTGCTGTTCTGCCAATATAATCATATGCTGTTGTGTGTATCAGCATATCCATTTTACCACTAATTGTTGCTGTTGTACATTGCTCACTTAGATTTTTAAAAGGAATTCTTTATAACTAGAGAAGCTTGGGTAATAATGAATTGTGCTTGCCTTTCTTTATAGGAGTTCCTTTTTTATATTTCTGTTTTTAGGAAGGTTAGAAATTTTCAGTCACAACATGTTATCATTGTGAGCTCATTGTCAATACTACTTTAAGTTGGCTCCATTTCCTTCAGCCTCAAACCAGAAGTTTGATAACATAACATATACAATGAGAGTACCAGATGTTAGGACAAGTTTGAGAAGTAAACAGTTGTGTTAAATTTGAGAGTGTGAGTACAGATTTTTATGTGGTGTTTTGTATGATCTCCAATCACTATTTCTTCAAGCAAGTGAAGAAGGTTATGTTTATTTTGTGCTCTGTGATCTTGCTATACTGTATTGAGCTTCTTATCAGAAATTAAGTTGTTTATTTATAGGCAATACCAAAATCTTAGCAGTCTGTTTCATATGGCTACAAGGAAAATGTTTCTATAATTAGAAGTGTGTAAATCAAATTGCTTTAACTTCGTTAAATTTTAATTGCACTAAAACATACACCAGCAAGAGTAAATAAATCTGTCTTGTACTCTTGATAGCACACATATGAGAGGAAAGATAATCAACAGAATACGGAGGTAACATTTTTAGTTTATTAATATCTTTGAATTGAGGATTCCTTGAATAGAGTTATTGCATCCTGAAAGTTATGGAATTCATTTGATTTAAGATTGAAACCTGCAAGTATTAAACTCGCAGCATATTAATTGTTGAAGAAAACTGTTTAAGTGGAACATTAGAAATCATTTGGAAGTTAACTATTGCAAATGCAGATTTTTTTTTTTTTTTTTAGATAAACAAGAAGCAATGCTTTTGTTTAAGAATTCATGAATTAAGAATTTAAGATTCAGAATAACATTCATGTGGTAAGCTATGTGAATTTCATTCTAAATCAACAGATCTGTGCTATAATATTATTTTATATTTGTAATATTGATTTGATTCAATAATATTTAATTGAGAATTTGAATATACTGATTTTGTATTTATTTATTTTTGACAAAAGCTTTCCTACATCAAGCCATTTATTTCATATTTTAATTAGTTATATGGGTTAATTGGTTTATATATATATATAGAGAGAGTATTCAATGCAGCTCTATAAAGGTAATGTTTAAATAGTTGCATATGGAAAAGGTATACGGTTGATGAAATTGTTTCAGTGAATGCAAAATTAATAAATAGGTATGACAGATGCACCTAATAGTGCAAAGCAGCGTTAAAGGATGCAAGAGTAAATATAAGTTGTATTAATATATTGAATTAAATATGCATAAATGGATGTGATAGTTATACAAAGTGCCAGCAACTAGCAGGGTGAGGAAAGTAGAAAAAGAAGTGTAGTAGATTTATGAAAGGTGAAAGGGTGTTAAAATCCTAGAGGTTATGATAAATTAAGAAAAAGTATGGGCTGAATTATCAAGCCAATATAAAGTGGGGGGAACTGTAAAGGAAATTAGTACATCAAAATAATAATAAAATGAAAATGTTATCGTTGTCATCAGATATGGGGGGAACATATTTAAAAAAATGGTCGAATATAGGTAATGCAAATATGTATTATCTGATGTCAGCAGAAATAATTATTGACATGATCAGGTATTTCATCAGGAGACTACACCTGGCCATGTATCAGGAACTGCATTTCTATACTATTCCATAGTAGTAGAAGAAAAGTGAATGGCCAAAACAAGTCATGATAAAGAAATTAGCACTTTCTAATACAGTATGGACAAGGAAGTCCCAGCGCAGCGTAATTTATTGAGGTATAAGTAATTTAGTTAAAATAGAAAAATGTTAAAGTGAATATGTAGAATTTATTGTAGGATTTAATTTTGTGCAGATAAGAAATCAATTTAGAACAACCAAATGAAATAAGAGTGAGGTATTAAATTGAGGAAGGGGAAGGGAAAAAGGAATATTTTAAATAAATAAAGAGGAAAAATAGCGATAGAAGTAGGATAGTAGGAACGTTCGTTTCACCCTCTTATTGCACTAATAGTTCAACAAATGGTAAGAAGTTAGAAATAGACAGCAGAAAGATAAAAAAGCATAGAAAAAGTAATTAAAAGGCACTAAGCTTGCTGGGGTTGTGAGGCCCAACCTTATAGTAACAGCATTGGCATTTGTAAGTGTTAGTATAAAAGGAAGCTAATACCAAAAGCTTGTATAGAAATATGTCAAACATTCTGATAAAATGAATCTAAACCAAAAGTAAAATAAGAAAGTGAACATGTATGATACCTGGAATATTACAAGTAATGCGAAGTGAAAACCAGTCTGGTTGGGAGTTTAAAGGTGTATAGGCTATAATGCAATTTGGTTGGAAAAAAGGCGGGGATATGAAGTGCATCAATTCAGTAGCGTAGCTGAATGCAAGCAGGTTTCAACCAAATGAACAATATATTTACATGTTAGAGCAATTTATAGCAGCAAAGCGGACTTAATAGTAAGCAGCGTCAAAATTCAAAAAATCACTGAAGTAGTGATCTCTATATCGTATTTAGAATACAAGTTCATGGAGATAATTTATAATAAGCGTTGGAAAAAGTGAGAGGCTTGATTGGAATAGTAAAGCTTTAAAAGTAATAAAGTCATACACAATTAAACATTACTGTTAATGTTGTGTCAAAAACTATGTCATGTTATGTCATAACATATGGTTTTTGTGCTGTGTTCTTTTAATATTGGATCCTTTTAACTACACCATTTTAGGATCTCAAGTCACCATGTTACTTTTCCTTTGACTTAAATCAGTTATTTTTCCTTGTATGTACCGGCATGCAAATTTGAATAGATTATCAATTTATTTATATCAAAATATTTAAGATTCTTATTTTCTTTCTCTGATACGTTTAATATTCAGCTTATTATATTTTGGTCTTGGCGCATTATAGCCTTAGTAGCTAATGCGCCAATAAAACCAAAACAAACAAACAAACAAACAAGCTTATTATAACGTAACACTATCTTTTGATCTATGTGTATGTGGTTTTTGACACAACATTAATGGTAATGTTTAATTGTGTATGACTTTATTACTTTTAAAGCTAATACTATTGCAATTGCATCTTTCGCTTTTTCCAACGCTTATTATAAATTATCTCCATGCACTTGTATTCTAAATAAGACTATAGAGGTCACTACATTCCCACTTTTTTGAATTTCCACGCTGCTTACTATTAAGTCTGCTTCTCTGCTATATATAAATTGCTCTATCATGTAAATATATTGTTCATTTGGTTGAAACCTGCTTACATTCAGCTACTCTACTGAATTGATGTACTTCATCTCCCTGCCTTTTTTCCTACCAGACCGGTTTTCACTTCACATTACTTGTAATATTCCAGGTATTGTACGTGTTCATATTCTTGTTTTACTTTCGGTTTCATTTTATCGGCGTGTTTGACTTATATTTCTATACAAGCTTTTGGTATTAGTTCCCTTTTATACTAACGCTTACAAATGCCAAAGCCCTTACTATAAGGTTGGGCCTCACGGCCCCAGCAAGCTTAGTGTCTTTTAATTACTTTTTCTATGCTTTTTATCTTTCTGCTGTCTATTTCTAATTTCTTCTCGTTCGTTGAACTATTAGTGCAATACAAGGATGAAACGAACTTTCCTACTTCTATCGCTATTTTTCCTCTTTATTTATTTAAAATATTCCTTTTCCCCTTCTCCTTCCTCAATTTAATACCTCATCCTTATACCATTTGCTTGTTCTAAATTTATTTCCTATCTACAAAAAATTAAATCCTACAATAAATTCTACATATTCACTTTAACATTTTTCTATTTTAACTAAATTACTTATGCCTCAATAAATTACACTGCATTGGGACTACCTTGTCCATACTGTATTAGAAAGTGCTAATTTCTTTATCATGACTTGTTTTGGCCATTCACTTTTCTTCTACTACTATGGACAAGTATAGAAATGCAGTTTCTGATAGATGGTCAGATGTAGTCCTCCGATGAAATACCTGATCATGTATCAATAATTATTTCTGCTGACATCAGATCATGCATTACCTACATTCGACCATTTTCTAAATATGTTCCCCCCATATATATCTGATGACAGCTATAATATTTTCATTTTAATTTTTATTTCCATTTTATTTGCATTATATTATTAATTTGATGTACTAATTTTTCTTTACATTCCCCCACTTTATATTGGCTTGGTAATTCAGCCCATACTTTTCTTAATTTATCATAACCTCTAGAATTTTAACGTTCTTTCACTTTTCATAAATCTGCTACACTTCTTTTTCTATTTTGCTCACCCTGCTGGTTGCTGGCACTTTGTATAACTATCACATCCATTTATGTATATTTAATTCAGTATATTAATACAACTTTTTAATACAACTTTATATATATATATATATATATATATATATATATATATATATATATATATATATATATATATAAATAATAATAAAGTAATAGAAAAGATGTAGGAAAGCAGAAAGTGATAAGACAGAGTTATAATAGAATAAGTTATGGCTCAGGGACACTGCTATCGCAAAAAGTACCCTACAGCCATAATGTCTATAAGATAAATGAACAAATTTATTTAGTGCAGAATATAATATATGATAAAAGGTAGAAGCAAAGAAAGTACAGTGTACCCTGGTAGCGAAAGGCTGTGTGAACGAAGTAGGGGGGGGTAAAGAATTCAGTAAGGGTAATAATTGAAAGAATATGTACCAAGTGAAAATTTGAACAAACGACCAAGGAGGAAATACATTGCCAAGTCTTTCATAATTTTTGTGTCTTCGTCAGAGGTCATCCACCAAAATTATGAAAAAATATAGCAATGCTCTTACTTCTGTTTCCGACATGTTCTGTATGCCAAAGCACGTGTAAGGGAACACGTGGTAAAATAATTTTGATAGGTAAAAAGTTAAAATTAATTATGATAGGTAAAAAGTTAAAATTAATTATGATAGGTAAAAAGTTAAAATTAATTATGATAGGTAAAAAGTTATTATGATAGGTACTTTTAACTTTTAACTTTTTACCTATCATAATTACTTTTTACCTATCATAATTAATTTTAACTTTTTACCTATCATAATTAATTTTAACTTTTTACCTATCAAAATTATTTTACCACGTGTTCCCTTACACGTGCTTTGGCATACAGAACATGTCGGAAACAGAAGTAAGAGCATTGCTATATTTTTTCATAATTTTGGTGGATGACCTCTGACGAAGACACAAAAATTATGAAAGACTTGGCAATGTATTTCCTCCTTGGTCGTTTGTTCAAATTTTCACTTGGTACATATTCTTTCAATTATTACCCTTACTGAATTCTTTACCCCCCCCCCTACTTCGTTCACACAGCCTTTCGCTACCAGGGTACACTGTACTTTCTTTGCTTCTACCTTTTATCATATATTATATTCTGCACTAAATAAATTTGTTCATTTATCTTATATATATATATAAATGTGTATGTGTGTACAAGGTTGTTAAAATTAAAGTATCCCCATGTAGAGGCTCTGGAATGAGTTCTAAGGCTCGTACTGAAGAGAAATTTGGACAACAGGTACAATAAAGAATGCACTTGCCATTTATTGGTGAAAATAAAATTAGTTACAAAATTTGTCACTATATGGCACTGTTGCAATACAAAAATCACTTGAACAGCGCTACAGTTGTCAGTGTGTCCTCCATTTTGGTCAACAACAGTTTCCATTTGAAGAACAGCATTTTCTACAGCAGAACGTAATATGTAAACTGCAATACCCAGCACATGACATCTAACCTTGTCCTTCAGATCTGCCAGAGTTTGACATCCTTCCTGATACACCTGGTTCTTCAAAAAACCCTACAACCAAAAGTCACATGTGGGGTGGCACACCATCTTGCATGAATATGGTATTCTGAAGGCACCCACGTTGTTTCAGCCCTGGGATTGCGAAATTTGCCGACATTTCATAATATCGCTGTCCAGTGACGGAACAGATGCAGGGTCCAGTCGGTGTTACCTGTTCAAAAAAAATATGGCCCAATTATGAATGTGGCCATAAATCCACACCGCACTGTCACTTTTGGAGAATGCAACAGGACCCCTTGGATAACTCAAGGGTTTTCTGTTGCTCAAATGCGACAGTTGTGCATATTAACTTTTCCATTTAAGCAGAAGTGGGCTTCCATCACTCCAAAGGATGTTCCATGGCCAAGTGATATCCACTGTCATTTGCACCAGAAACTGAAGTGCATATGTGAAACGAACATCTGCATCACCATGCTTTAGCTGCTGTAGCATGTGCATCTTGTAAGGATAGTACTGCAACCCCTGACGCATTACTAGCCTTACAGTGGAATACGGCATGTCCACTTCACGAGAAACAGCTGGCACACTTGCACTACCACATGGAGATTGACTTGATAAATCCACGACAGCCATAGCCACATCTTCAACACGAGAGGAGTTCACTCGTTTTTGACCTCTACCTGGTTGAACATCAAGATTTCCTGTCACTTCAGATTTTGCAATCATTTTGCGGACAGCACAAACAGTCATAGGTCCACGCCTTATGCACTTCTGGTGTCGGAATTCTCTGACAGCCACAGCTGCATTGTTGCCGTTCTGATAGTACAGCTTCACTAATAGTGCCTTTTCTTGCAACGTTGTTGACATTGCCGCTGTAGGGCAGGCAAACATCTACTCTGATTTTGAAGAGACTGCTTTGCTTTTATACAGTACAATAGAGCCGAGTAGTGGTGCTGTGGTAATAACTTACAATTATGCAAATAACATAACTAAGATAGTTACGCACCATACAGTGACAAATTTTGTAACTAATTTTTTTTTTCCCCAATAAATGGCGAGCGCATTGTTTATTGTACTTGTTTTCCAAATTTCTCTGCAGTACGAGCCTTAGAACTTGCTCCAGAGCCCTCTACATAGGTACACTTTAATTTTAACAACCCTGTGTATATATATATATGTATGTATGTATGTATGTATGTAGAAGAGTAGTAGTTAGCGAGCTCTGTGCATGTGGAGCTGTATAGTTGTATATTCACATTCAAGTTTTCCACTCAAAGAAAAAAAAAAAAAAAAAGATGCATGCTTTTAATCTTAAATGATTCATATGTTATAGATTGCTTTTGTCTTATTTAATTGTTTCTTGAAGGTACAATTATTACATTTTGTAATCCTTTTATTACAATTTGTCAGAAATAAATTTTATTTTAATCTACTGTTCTACTTTTATATCAGGAGGCATCCTTACATCTTTCTCAGATGTACATATAACAAGATATAACAAGACATATTTAAATTGAAAAAGGATGGCTGCAGGATAGATATTTGAAAATTTGGCTTTCAGTCAGACTAATTGTGATTATTGGAACAAACTTAAATCTGGTGTGTTGTTGGAAGTAAGTGGTATACATGAATTTAAGAAAGGATTACACAAAAATTATTAGAAGAGATGAGCAAATGGGGTGTAGGTAGGATTTTTTTTTTTTTTTTAACTGACTCTATATAAACTTGTTTCTCTGTATCATTTGCCAGTATTAACACTGAATACTGATATTCTGCATGTTGAATGCATGGCTGCATTCAACATGCAGCCATGTTACTGGCGCCTCCGTAGCCACATGGGAAGGAGCAGCAGTGGTAGCACACGCTTCTTGATTAGACCGGGGTTCAAGCCCATCACTACCAAATACAGAGGATGCGGAAAGGTCAGGGAATGACCACCGCATATCCCGGAGCAATATGGCCTTAGTTGCTAATGCTCCTAAAAAAAAACACACACACCATGTTACTAATAATAGTAATGATGAATGATTCAAATAAGCAAGCTTATACATCATCAACCAAAAAAAAAAAAAACTTCCTGCATCACCTGCCCATCTCTTCTAATAATTTGTTTAATTTACCCTTAAATGTACGCAAACTACCCATTTTTACAACACCAGGGGGAAGTTTATTCCAACAATTAACTACCCTCTGGCTGAAGCAAATTTCCACATATCTATCCTGAAACCATCCTTCTTCAATTTAAATTTTTCTCCTTCTGTGTGTGTTGTCTGAGCAACAGTAAGGATGATATCAATATTTAGCTTACTTAATCCATTCAAGGTCTTGAATACCTCAATCAGATCTCCTCAGAGGTGCCTAGTTTCCAAATGCTAAATTTGAAGAACTGAGTACCCTTTTGTTCCTGTCACTAATCTTGTTGCTCTTCTCTGCACCCATTCCAACAGATCCATATCATTTCATAAAATGAGACTTCCAGACCTGTATTCAGAACTCAAGGTGTGGCCTAACCATTGTCTTATGCAATGGAGATAAGATAATCACCTCCTTTTCCCTGCTGGAAAAATTGCTGTATATCATTGACCAAACCTCATGAGCTGTCTGTCCTAGCAGCACATCTGCACTGCATCAAAGAGCTTGATGTCTGACTGAAAAATTATCCCTCCTCCCAGGTCTTTTTTGATACAGAATGTTATCTTGTTATACAGAATGTTATACAGAATGTTATGTTATCTGTTACCTTGAGTTTGGTTACACACAGTTGGCATGTTATTCTGGAATTGCCACTACTCATATGTAGTATGTGCATTTGTTAGTGTTAAATTTCATTTGCAACTTCTCAGCTCATTTGCCTAATTTTTCAAGATCTTGTTGAAGTAACATACCCTGATTGCTATCATTATCCACTCTGCTAACTGTTATCTGCAGACTTAGACATTAAGCCTGATATGTCTTAATCAGTATCATTAATAATTAATAAAAACAGTAATGGGACCAGCACCAGCCCCTGAATAACTCTGCTAATGTCTGTAGTCCAAGAATAGCAGTGTCCATTAATAACTACACAGTGTCTTCTGCTACTCAACCATGCCTTTCATAGTAATAACTTGTCCCTAATGGCAAGCTTCTCCAATTTTTATAGCAGTCTTTTATGTGGAACAGCATCAGTTGATGTGAAATCTAAGTGTATGATGTCAACATTATTTTTTCCATCCCACTTTTTTTTTCTTTTTTTTTTTCATGGTATTCAATCAGATTGGTCAGAGAAGATCACCTCTTAACAAATCCATGCTGTAATTGTCCTGCATTACTTTAACTAGAGACTCGATTATTTTCCATAAACAGAAGTTAAATTTGCAGGTCTCTAATTACTCACTTCACTCTTTGATCCCATCTCCCATGAATGGGGGAAACATCTGCATGTCTCTAATCCATAAGGACCTTCCCTAAATCCAAGGATACCATCATAATTATGGCGCCGACCGGGCTAGCCGAGTGGGTAAAGTACCTGCCCGGCAACCCAAAGGTCGCGGGTTCGATTCCCGCCTCGGGCTTGGATCACTGTACTGCAAGAACCTTTGGAGGTGCAATATGGCCACAGAAGCCGATGCGCCAACAACTACCAAATCAAAAAAAAAAAAAAAAAAAAAAAAATAATTATGGCTCAAGGTCTGCTCACCTCTTTTGCTGCTTCTGTTAATATGACTGGATTGATCCCATTTACTTCAGCCATTTTTACATTTAGCACAATTTCCTTCCCACTTTCCTCTCATTTGTCACAAAATCATTTTAGCTCCCTGTTAGAATTTGATATACTTCTGGCATCTCTATACTTAAAAAAACATTCTTCATGTGTGAATGTATGTGCGAAATATCTGTTAAGTTTGTCAGCAACCTGAAAAGATTATCAACAGTAATACCATTCATATCTAGTGACCAATTTGATTCATCCCGTTTCTTCTAGCTTTAACCTAGGTGAAGAATTTTTTGCTAATTTTGTTTGCCAGAGACTTATCACAGTCATTCTTAGGGTTGCCTAAGAATGACATTTGTATCTTGATTACAGACTAATTTATACTTATTTTGTATCCCTGCTAATAAAATGATAGAATTTTGTTAAAATTTTTCCAACTGGTTTGACAAGCAATTTTTTTTTTGCTTGTGATGCATTCTTAATTGCAGAAAGGGTGTCATTTCTGTTTTTACGATCTTTAAGTAAAGATTTGGCAACAGCAAACATATGGCATCTTTGAAAATAGTGCCATCCAAAAATGAATAATTTTTGGGTCTTGGCTTAATATTTACTTGCAAAAAATATTTATTTACAAAAATTAAAAAAAGATGCTCTGAATGTGCATCTTTTTTTTTTTTTTTTTTTGCACATTTTTTTTTGTTTTGTTTAAAAAAAAGTTCTGTTACATAAGTATAATGTAACAAAGCATTTTTTTTTTTTAATGTTGACTTAAATGACGACTTAAGACTGGGAAGTTCTTTCACTCATAGCAATCTTTTAAATGAACATTTATTTTGCAATCTTTATGAACAGCTATTAATATGCTTTTCCATGTTTGATCTTATTTGGTTGAGAAAACAAGAAAAACTTTTTTCTTTTTATTTTTTCTTTTTTTTCTTTCATTCAAATTTTAAAAAATCTTCCCATCCTTCTTGGAAATGTCTCTTGTTTTTAGATGACTTTGCTTTTTATGACATGCATTTGGGAGAATTTTTATTTAAGTTTTTTTATGCAAATTTAACAAAATATTAAATGTATGAACAAATAACCACCATAAAACATGGATAGCACTTTCCAATGGATTGTGAATATGTCATCAGTCTGATTTGTGTGTGGGAAGATGAGGTGCTAGTTATTTTCCAGCCTACAGCACTACTCGACAACATTCTGATGCATGTGTTATCTTCTGTAATTGGTGTAAGTATACGTTATGTTTAGCAAAGAAACATTTTATGTTTTATGCTGTCTAATGACAGGGTGAATAAATTAAGAACTGTCATAACCTTACAGTTAAGTTTTATTCAAAATGATATTTTGTCTTGCCCATCTGACTTAACAAATTTGCTTCAAGCATTATGGGCTACTAGGAGTCTCCAGACTATCAGTTGGGCATCTGCTTTCTGGTATATCATCAACAGATGCCATTTTATATTTCTTACAGTTAATGGACAGGAGTTCTAAGTTCTGTAGAACTTATTATACCATTTGAATGTAACCAAAGTATAATAATATATTATACAAAAAAAAAAAAAAAAAAATCTGCACTAATTGCAGTTCTTTCATAAATAAAAAAATTGCTTAATCTTGGCTATAAAGAAGTGAAAGTGAAGTTTAAATGTTTAGGTATTATCTTTGTTGAATTAGCTTTTTTTTTTTTTTTTTCCCCATGCAAGTTCTTTGAGATAACTTGAACGTTCACTTTTACGATATTGAAGGCTTCATATAATTTAACTTAAATTGGTTATTCACCACAAAAAAAATTCTATCAATCAATTTCTGGCTAACTCATTTTCAGCAAAAATTTGGCTTAAATTATTCACTATGATTATAGATATTGCATTCTTTTAATATGGGACTTAGTAATATGAATTGATATTTAAATAATATAAAAGTGCTTTGATGTTTCTATGTATATATTTAAGAATTTTTTCAAAAAGAAAAAAAAAATTATCTTTCAGAATGCAATGCGAGCAGTTGTTGAATATCATAAAACTGAAAGTGACTATCCTCCAATTCACGTATTGGTAGTAAAAGGCAAAGAAGATCTAACAGTCAAGGTCAGTTTTTATCTTTTTTATTAATCTTGGTCAGTGTATAAGTACAGTTTATGCACCACATGATTTGATTCAAATCCATTTGATACTACAAGATATGGTAAATATTCTTGCAGCTCTATTTGTAAACTCCTCTGACCGAGTATATTTTCCTTTCAAGAATAGGTATAAATTTGTATCAACATCCTTATTCATTATAAATAAGAGATGTGACTATTCTGTATAAATCAAAAACAATAAGGAGTGGCACAGTCTCTACATTCAAATTAAAGTTTGACAGTAGTAGTCCTATGAAAGTGTCTTTAATTGTTTCATTACCTGGAAAGATATTAGATATTGTAATACAAAAGTTTGTACATCTTGTAATGGTAACAATTGATCAAATAAATTGAAGAAAGTTGGATTACTTGAATGATTAAAAGATAAAAATAATATTGACAAAGTTATTAAATTCACCTGAAAATTGCTGTAATTAAATGACCTAGACATTTCCAAGATTTCTTTTTATCTTCATTGGAAGGGCAAAAAAATGTAAAGGAGGGAATATATAATGATTAATTACAAAACAACTATTAGGTTTTAAACTTGAATAATATTGCGGGCTCAAGATTTGCAGGCTTGAATAATATTGCAGATATACAGATAAGATGCATGATCATAAGATGCATGATGCATCTTATCTGTAAAACTAACAGATAAGATGATAATAGTATTATCAACGATCGCCAGTATGGATTCCGTCAGTGTCGATCCACTGGTGATATTCTGGCTTATGTTACCCATTTATGGACAAATTCAATGGAAAAGTTTGGTGAAACACAAGCAGTTGCTCTTGACATCTCAAAGGCTTTCGATCGTGTTTGGCATAAAGGTCTTCTAAACAAACTTCCATCTTATGGTTTGCCAACTGTTTTTTGTAATTGGTTATCCAGTTTTCTCTCTGACTGCTCACTGAGAGTGATGATAGATGGCTCTCTGTCTTCTAACTTTTCCACTAATGCTGGTTTTCCCCCAAGATTCAGTTCTTTCCCCTCACTCTTTTCCTCTTGTATAATAATGACCTGCTTTGATTGACTGGAAATCCTATCCATAGTTTTGCCAATGATAGCACATTGCATTCCACTTTCCAGTTTAAGAAACTTTGCCCTGCTCAATCAGCTTCAACTTCTCGAATATCTGCTACCAATTCCTTAAATGCTGATCTCCAGGTAATTCTCCAGTGGGGCAAAGACAACTTAGTTGATTTCAATCCTTCTAAAATTCAGTTTTGTCTTATCTCGCAAAAAGGATTCTTCTGCTCCTATGCTTATCTTTGGTGACACTCCAATTTCTAGGCAAGATGATATAACCCTGACTTCTAATCTCTCTTGGTACAAGCACATTACAAATATTGCTTCCTCTGCACCTAAAAAACTTGGTTTTCTCTTTCGGTGTCGCCATTACTTTTTCTTCCAAACAGCTGTTCACTCTGTGCAAATCGCAAATCTGCCCTACCATGGAATATTGTTCCCACATCTGGGGCGGTGTCCCCCAAACTTCTCTCTGGCTTCTAGATTCCATTCAGAAAAGGGCAGTTAGGTTAATTAATGACTCATCTCTAACAGAGTCTCTCCACTTTGTCTCATAGACATACTGTTTCTGCTGCATGCCTTTTCTACATACTTCCATGGGCACTGTTCTTCTGAATTGGCTTCTATAATTCCCACTCTCTCTTTCAAAACAGTCTGAGCACGTGCTGCCAACATCCATTTACTGTTCAACTTCAAACTCACAGAACCAACTTTTCATCTTCCTTGTTTATTCATTCAACTGCCGTTTTCTGGAACAACCTTCCTTCATACGTATTTCCTGAAAATTACAGTCTACAGAAGTTTAAGTCTAATGTTAACAAATATCTTCTTTCGTCTTCTGAACCTCCAACCCAAGCATGGTACTAAGTACTATAGGTTCTAATACCTCTCGTGTTTGGGGTTTTCATAAAAAAAAAAAAACTAACAAATTATTTAATTTATTAATTAGTTAAAACTAATGAATTAGTGAAAGAGAACAAAATATTAAATTTCATGAAAATCCACCTACTGGGAGTCGTTATTACATGCAGATAAATGGACAAAGAAAGAATAATTGCTAATTTCTACTAGTCTGATTTTAATGAAATTTAGGATGACTCAACAAATCTTTTTGTAAGGCCCAAATATCAAATTTCATTAAAATCTATCCATAGGAACCAAGTTATATGTGCAGATGGATGGACGTGGCAAAGACAATAGGTGCATTATGTATATATGCTAACAAGGCTAAAATTGCTGGTATGAGCAACTTTTTGAATGTGAGTCTTGAAGTGCCAGCATACTATAACGTTGAAGTACTACAAAATGGTCTGCAGTGAGCTGCTTAAGTGCCAGATACCTTTTTTAAGATAAATTATCTGACTTCAACTGATGCTAGAATAACCAAGTAATTGGCCTGGATTTTCTATGGATAAATATTGCATATTGGAGTCATTAAGACATTAGGTTATATTAACATTGGTTCTAATACGTTGACTCATTCAAACTTTAAAATCCCTTTATGCTTTCAGCTAGTGGAAGTTTTGCCCTATACATCTGTGCTTGCATCTACCCAGATCAGTGTATCAGAAAATATACAGCTTGCTTGAGAGGCAAACTATCACTTTACCATGGATATTATCAGCAGTTTTTACTGCTGCCTACTTCAGCCCTTTGAGGAAGTTCAAAGAAGCATTTTACATTAGATGGCTCCGAAATTTTGGCCTATCAAATGAAAGGAACAGACATAAATAAACGTGGTATCACATTTGGAGAAAAAAATTTATCAGTCAAAAGTCCAGGCATACCTGATTAGTGCTGTTTTGTTATAGTGCTCTTCAAACTTGGGAAATTCGTTTTTTACTAGAAATGACAAAAATTCATACACTATGTAATGTAATAACAATGATGTTATATTTTTATTGACTGGTTAAGTTTTCTTTATTCATAACAAAGTCAAATACATACATATACAAAAAGCTATTAATATTAACATTTTCGTCAATTTCTGATTTTAAAATTTCCAGTTGTTCAAGTGAGTCCAATTGGTTGCCGTTAACTATAACGTGGCAGTGGGTTAAGGCCGAAACAATTGAATCCATTCATGTAGCCAATCAGAGCACTTCACACATACATACATATGTAGTACGTGCTCACAGCCAATCAATATTCTCCTCTCCAGCTCTTACCTCAAGTTCTGCCATGATTACCTGTGTACACATGCTTATTTAGGCATAAATTTTTTTTTTTTATGTTTATTACCCATCATGTCTGTAAAGTGGCCTACAACTTCAAGTATTAATAATGCATCTAAGGTGCTGAGGAAAAGCATTTCTTTGAATGTAAAACTGCAATGTTGAGGCAATTGGAAGTTGTGAGCATCAGGTGGATGTGGGGTATCACTTTGAACTTGGTTACATCTACGGCTAGAGCAATTATCAAAAATGCAAAAAAGATAAGGCATCAGCAACAATGATCTTGAAGTTTTCTGCAACAAGGGTGACTCATTCAAGGAGCTGCGAGTCCATTTTCTTGAAGAAATGGAAAGATGGCTTGGTGTTTAGGTGGAGGACCGAACACAATGGAATATGCCCGTATATCAACTGATAATAATAGAAAGGCAAGGAGTATCTTCAGATACCATCAGGAAGAAGAAGATACAGCAGAAGTTAGTTTGATAGACTCAAGCAGTGTACTAACTTCCACAGCATTCATATTTCTGGTGGCACCTCCGTAGCCAGGTGGGCAGGAGCAGCAGTGCGTAGCACATGCTTCTTGACTAGACCGGGGTTCGAGCCCGTGACCACCAAATACGGAGGATGCAGAAAGGTCAGGGAATGACCACCACATATCCCCTGGAGCAATATGGCCTTAGTTGATAATGCTCCTAAAAACCAAATAACAACAACAACATATCTCTGATGATGCTGCTAGTGTGAACACAAAGGCATCCCAGGAATTTCCCATGACTCTGAAAGCCGTCATTGAGCTTGCCAACTACCCTCCCAAGGTTGTCTTCAGTGTTGATGAAACGGGCCTTTTTTGGAAAAGAATGCCATCTCGTACTTTTACCTCCTTCACTCCCAGATGAGAAATGTGTATCTGGATTCAAGGTTGGAAAAGGCAGATTAACTCTCTTACTAGGGGAAATGCTTCAGGTGACTTTAAGGTAAAGGCGATACTTGTGAATCATTCAGAAACACCATAAGCTGCGAAAATATTTTCAAAATCACATTTTCTAGTTATTTGGAAATCAAATAAGAATGCTTGGGTGACAACTGATGTTTTTCAGCAGTAGTTTTATTTTTCATATTTTTGCCCTGCAGTAAAGCAAGTTGTGAAGAGCACAACTTTGGACCAAGGGCATTGTTGGTGCTTGATAATGCCCCTGGCCACCCCGAGAATCTAGATCCCTATCAGAGTTGCATTCCCTTAGAATTGGTTTACCTTCCACCCAACTCCACTTCATTACTCCAACCAGTGGATCAACAGGTCATATTGAATTTTAAGGCCTATTACCTTCACCACACATTGAGACAGCTCATAGAGGAAACAGATGGGATAAACAGTCCATTAGGCAATTTTCGAAAAAATACAGTGTTATGAATGCTCTAAACCAGCAGTTATCAATCTTTTTTAATACTTGTATCACCAAAACCAAAATTGAAAAATTTCTGTACCACTCATTAAAATATCTATTTGTATTAAGAGGAAAGTCAAGAATATTCATATAATAAGGCTATGTTATAAATTATACATATTTGTATTTTATTTTTAATGCAAAAATTGAACAAACTAAATGACAATTATTTTCTCCAAGAAAATTTTTTAAAGTTGGTAGGAAACTTAAGACCTTTTTATCCAAGTCTTTGATGATTAACTCAAGTTTTTTTTTTATTGTTGCTTGTCATTAACAGTGAAAAGAGTCACATTTGGTTCTTGTAAAGTTAAATTCAGATCATTAAGTCTTCCAAAAATATCAGCCAAATATGCTAATCTAGCCAACCATAATTCATCAAAGAAATAGTCTTTTAATTCACATTTTGAATCGCAAAGGAAAACTTGCATTTCCGATCAAAATTCAAAAAGATAATTTAAAACTTTACCTCTGGACAACCATCTAACTTTGCAATGCAGTAGTAGTTTTTCATGGTCCCTCCCTATCCCTTGGCATAAAATTTTGAATATTTGCAAATTTAGTGCAAGGGATTTAATAAAATTAGCAATCTTAACCGACTAATCTAAAACAGTTTTCAGTTCTTCAGGTATTGCTTTTGCAACCGAGGCTTTAGGGTGAATACTACAGTGAGTAAACAGCTTCAGGAATGACTTTCTTTATTGTAGCTACAACATTGCTATGCTTTCCTGTTAAAGCCCAAGCTCCATCAGTACACACGCCAATGCAATTCTTCCAAAGAATATTATGTTCCGTCATAAAATTGTCCAATTTTTTAAATATTTCATTTGCAGTTGCTTTATTAGATCCTTACGCGGACCTTTACTAAATCCTCAATGCTGCACAGTAATTAAATAAAGCAACAATGCGTACTGACAGCAACACAGCGTACTGCCATGTAAGAGTTTTTTCCAGGAAGGAATAAAAAACAATGTGAGATAAGACTGTCATGAATTTAAGCTTTCTGAGAAATATATAGCTATCTGCTCAGAGGTTGAACAAGCAAAATATTTGAAAATCAGCACGATTTGTGAACTCCTGTTAGATTGAAAAAAGATAGGTAAAACCTGTAATAATTTACCTTTAGAGGGGAAAATTTTTAATGTTTTATTTTTCATAGTTGCATAAATTTAAAAAATTCAATTATTCATTTACACCAATTCTTTTTCCACGTACCACCAGTTGAGAAACGCTGCTCTAAACAATATCACAGCAACCTGGCATGAAGTGTGGAAGAAGCTGTGGTCAGAAGCGCTGTATAGGATGTGACAAAGAATCAGTCATCAAAAACATTGAACTGGCCTGTGAAGGTGGAAATGAAGGATGTTGATGTGGACGTCATTGAGGAATTAATTCAGTCTTATGGTAAGGGTAATGATGAACTGGCAAAGCAGTACATACAGAGTGAAAATAAAGATCCCGATGATCCTTATGCAGAGGAGGAAATGCCAATGAGAAACCTCCACACTGGCCAAAAAAAAGAAAGTAAAAGAAAGAAAGATGAGAAAATACAAAACAAATTATGCACTCCCCTCTCATGTAGCTAACTACGTCCCTAATTCTGGAATTCTTTATGACAGTGAATATTCTGCCTTCATTCATTTTATTAACCCATCTCAGAGCCTTATATACCTTGATCAGGTCCCCTCTAAGGTGCCTGGTTGCTAGGCTCTGCAGCCCATATAATCAAAGCCTTTCCTTGTATGGTCTCCCTTTTTTGAAGTGAAACTTCTTTAGGAATGCTCCAGGCAGTTTTCACATGGGAGTAACTTGTGTCCATGGATTGACAAATATTGCCACGAAAATGCAACACAAAATGATTCATTGTACCACTCTGCACCAAGCACAAGTGCCTTGCCGCTGTATGTAGCATTGATGCAATCGGTACCCCCTACATTGCAGCCATGGTATGACTTGAACGCGTGTCGCTTATACATTTTAATAAATCGCTATGTCTCAGCTTCTAGCAGTCAGATTTTAAAAATTTAAGAACCAACATATTTCTTTTGTCATTCTCTACCATATTTCTTAAATTTCAATGGAAAATAATTTATAATTCAACATGCCAAAGACTAATAGTGAGTGTTGTATGGCATATTAGAGCATGTATACATGCAATGTGACCACTGAAACCACCTCCATTGAGTAGAAGGTAGAGATCTGTATAAACTTTGTATAAACTTGTAAAATATTAAACCACTGTAACATTGAAATAATAAACATTTCAAATGATTCTAAAGAAGTTTCACTTAACTTCCGCTATGCATGCTTGACGCGCACATTTTTTTTTTTTTTTTTTACAGAAGAATGCTCCATACTTGGACACAGTATTCTAAACATGGAATACTGTGTTGAAAATTGCCTTATATGGTGGGATCATGACCTCCCTATCTATAGGATATTGTTCGATAAATTATCAATAGAACACTACGTGCTTTCCTGGCTGCCTGTTTACACTGCTCAGAAACTTCATAGCTGTCCATATTGTAACTCCCAGATCCCTTCCTTTCTCTACTGTTTTAATTCAACTCCACGAAGTGTACAAGTTATTTTGGGATTGCTATTCCCCAAGTGTAAGATCTTTCATTTTTCTGCATTAAAATATAGCTGTCACTTCTGACCATTCTTTGAAGCCTGTTGAAGTCAACCTGAAGGAGTACTGCTTGGCACTGATCATTAATAACTCTCCTAATCTTTACATTGTCTGTAAATTTTGACATAATGCATTTTATCCCTTCGTCAATTTTGTTTATGAAAATCAGAAACAACAGTGGTCCAAGAACCTATCCATTAATCATAACCCTCTGCCTTCTGCCCAGCAGCCACTCTGCGGTCCATCTTAGATTTTTTCCATTAATCCCAACATGTTTCTATTTATACAGTAACCTCTCGTGAGGGACTGAGTCAAATGCTGCCTTGCTAAAATCCAAATAAACTATGTCAGAATTGTTCCCTACATTCAGTAACTGTGTCAGAATAACTTAACAGGTTATTCAAACATGATTTTCCCTTAACAAAAAATGGCTTTCTGGATGGCACCATACTGTGCCCCCTTTAGAATGCAATTTCGGTCTAAATGTCCCTGGATTGCCCTCTTAATCATTGCCTCTATTCTGTAAATTTGTAACATATCCAGATACACAATACCTCTGACAGTAGCTTCCTTCTCCAAAGAAGAAAGGTCCATACACTTTGCAACATGCAACAATTCATTGTGCAAAAGACAGTTGTCTTCAGACTGTTACACTGGTATTCCAAAATTCTATGACTTTTCTGTTTTCCATATTCTCACATTGTGCTTGTTTACTGGCATGAAAAGTGCAATTACTGTTAAAATTGATTCATTGCAGCATATTGTCACAGTCTTCCATAAGCTTAAAGATTTCAGAACAAAATTCCATCCTTTTGGTTTTGTTATTGATCGACAGCTTCTGTACAACTTGCAAATTGTATGGTGGCAACATAACTGGTTATCCACTGTTGACATGTTAAGCTCATGACTGGCACATGTGGATTCCCCTGGTCTTTGCATAAAATTTACTTGATCCATCTGCAGCACTCTCAGTGACTTTTGTTGAACCAAATTACACACTGCACCTTTTAGGCAGTTGGTAAATTCAGCTGCAATTACAGTTTGGCAATTATACTGCCATCTACTGCAGCATGCACATTTTCTGGTTTGTGAAGAAAAACCTTAAGATATCTCTATCATTTAATTGTTTAAATAAGCATGCTCCACCAACTTGTGTGAACTGTTTGGCTGAAAATCATTCTGCATTTTGCCATCTTTGTCCATCATTTCAGAAGGCTGTATGATCGAGCATTAGTAGAGGCATATGATGCAAGAACGCAAGCTTATGCAGCATCAGCCAAAAAAAAAAAAAAAAAATCCCCTCCCATTTCACCCCTCCATTCATTCCAAATGCCTGTACAGCTCAACCTTAAATTTATTTAGGCTATCAACTTCCACAACAAAAAGATGGAAGTCCATTCCACCAATCAACCACTCGCTAGCTAAAGGCAAACATCTGCACATCCATTCTACAACTGTCTTTCCTCAATTTGAATCTATGCCCCCTCAGTTTCTTATTGAGCAAGAGGAAGAATCTCATCAGCATTAAGCTTGCTCAACCCATTCAAGGCCTTATACACCTCAATCAGATCACCTCGCAGGTGCCTACTCTCCAGGAACTGCAGTTTCTCCAGAACTAAAGCCTTTCTTGGTAAGAGCACCCCTTTGTTCCCCTCACCATTGTTGTTGCCCTTCTTTGTACTCGTTCTAGCAACTCTACGTTCTGCCTAAAATAAGGCAGGACGTAGAGACCTCCAGACCCGTACACAGTACTCTAGGTCTGGACTGACCATTGCCTTTTACAATGGGATAATTGCCTCCCTGTCCCTGCTAGCAAAATTCCTATATATCATTGACAAGACTCCATGACCTGCACTGGTCAGCAAACTTCATATTTGACTGCACAATTATCCTCAGGTCTTTTTCACTTTCCACAGTTGGCACATTTTTCTTGGGTTATTGCTACCCATATGCAGTACTTTGCATTTGTCAATGTTAAACTTCAATTGCCACTTCTCAGCCCCATTCGCCCAACTTATCTAGATACAGTTGGAGTAGCATTCCGTCTTTACTGTCGTTAACAACCCTGCCAACCTTTGTATCATTTGCAAACTTGGACATTAATACTGATATACCTTCATCAATATCATTGATGAATACACAAAACAGTGATGGGCTCAGCACTGAATCCTGGGAAACTCCACTGATAACATTTGTCCACTAAGAGCAGTGTCCATTGATTACCACTATGTCGTTTCCCACTCAGCCATCCCTTTATCTATTGTAGCAGCTTACCCTTAATGCCATACCTCTCCAATTTGTACAACAGTCTTCCATGTGCAACAGTATCAAAAGCTTTCCTGAAATCCAAGTATATGATATCAAAATTATTTTTGGCATTCAGTTCCCTTTTGACAACATCATAGTATCCAATCAAATTGGTCAGACAAGACCTCCCTTTAATAAACCCATGCTGTGTCTTAACTATTACTTCAGTCTTGTCTAGATGATCCTGCAATGCTTCTTTAACCAGTGATTTCATTATTTTCCCCAGAACACAAGTTAAACTAACAGGTCTATAGTTACTTTTGTCATCTTTTGAACCCCCTTTGTGAATTGGTGATACATTTGCACACCTCCAGTCCATGGGAATCTCCCCCGAGTCCAAGGGAGCTCTCATAATTATGGCTAAGGGTTTGCTTACTTCCTTTGCTGCCTCCTTTAATATAACTGGATAGATCCCATCCACTCCAGGTGCCTTCCTTATGTTTAACTTCAACAATTTCTCCTCCACTTTGCTCTCAGTTATTACAAAATCACTTGGCTCCCTGTTAGAGTTTGATAAACTTTTGACATTCCCCTCATTGAATAACTCTTCGTGTATGAATGTAGATGCAGAATACTCGTTCAGTTTATCAGCTACCTGAGCATGATCATCAATAGTCAACCCATCTCTGATAAGTGATCCAATCTGATTCATCCCTTTCCTTCTAAAGTTTACATATTTGAAAAACAGTAAAGAACTCTTTACTGTTTTTCTTTGCATCCTTTGCCAAAGATTTATTGTAATCTGCCTTCACCTGCCTAACCTCCTTTGTGACTTGATTACAGACAAGCTTATATCTGCCATAGGCTTCTGTGTCGCCTGATAATTTATATGCATCCCATACATTTTTCTTCTCTGCCACAAGCCTAATTAATTCATCTGACATCCATTTAGGCCTAAACCTTGAATAGTATTTCTTTGTTGGAATGAAAAGCCTAGTACCCTCCAAAATTAAGTCCCTGAAGACTTCCCATTTAGAATTCAAAGTTGGTAACATCATCAGTTAATCCAACTGTACAGAATTTAAAAACTGTCTGAGAACCTGTAGTCACCTTTACGAAACCAAATGCCCTTTACATTAGCCTTGATGGTACTTACATTAGCATTAGCATTAGCATTAGTAGAGGCATTTGATGCAAGAAAGCAAGCTTATGCAGCATCAGCCAAAAAAAAAAAAAAAAAAAAAAAAAAAGTAACATAAATAAATAAAAATAACCACTCACTTCACCCCTCTGTTCGTTCGAAATACCTGTCCAGCTGAGCCTTAAACTTATTTAGGCTATCAACTTCCACGACAAGGGATGGAAGTCTGTTCCACCCACCAACCACCCGCTGGCTAAAGGCAAATTTCCGCACATCTATCCTACATCTGTCTTTCCTCAATTTGAATTTATGCCCTCTCAGGTGATTTTTCTGAGCTAGAGGAAGAATCCCATCAGCATTGAGCATGCTCAAACCATTCAAGGCTTTGTACACCTCTATCAGATCACCCCGCTGGTGCCTAGTTTCCAGACACTGTAATTTGCAAAACTTAAGCCTTTCTTCGTAAGAGAACCCCTTTGTCCCATTCACCAATCTAGTTGCCCTTCTCTGTACTCGTTCCAGCAGCTCTACATCCTTCCTGAAATGAGGCCTCCAGGCCTGTATACAGTACTCTAGGTGTGGCCTGACCATTGCCTTATACAAGGGAATAATCACCTCCTTATCCCTGCTAGAAAAATTCCTATATATCATTGACAATACACCATGAGCTACTCTTGCAGCTCGTCTGCACTGCTCAGAGAACTTCATATCTGCCTGCACCACCACCCCCAGGTCCCTTTCATTCTCTACCACTGTCAGTGTAGTACCACAGAGTTGATACGTTGCTCTGGGGTTGCTGTTTCCCATATGTAGTACTTTACATTTGTCAATGTTAAACTTCATTTGCCACCTCGAAGCCCATCTGCTCAACCTTTCCAAATCCTGTTGCAGCAGCATAGTGTCAGTAGTGTCCTTGACAACCCTGCCAACCTTCGTATCGTCTGCAAACTTGGACATTAAGCCTGATATACCATCATCAATATCATTTATAAATACAGAAAACAATAAAGGCCCCAATACTGAACCCTGAGGGACTCCACTAATAACATTAGTCCACGATGAGCAGTGTCCATTGATTACCACTCTCTGTCTTCTGCCCCTCAACCACCCCTTTATCCATAGCAGCAACTTGCCTCCAATGCCACACTGCTCCAATTTGTGCAGCAGTCTTCCATGTGCAACAGTATCAAAAGCCTTTCTAAGATCCAAGTATATAATATCAAAGTTATTCCCTGCATCCAGTTCTTTTGTGACTGCATCATAGTATCCAATCAAATTGGTCAGGCAAGACTTCCCCTTAACAAAACCATGCTGTGTCCTAGCTATAACTGAAGTCTTGTCTAGATGATCCTGCAGTGCTTCTTTCACCAGTGCCTCCATTAATTTTCCGGGAACAGAAGTTAAACTCACAGGTCTATAATTACTTGTGTCAGCCTTTGATCCCCCTTTGTGAATTGGGGTCACATTTGCACATCTCCAGTCAATGGGTACCTCCCCTGAGTCCAAGGAAGCTCTCATAATTATGGCTAAGGGTTTGCTTACCTCCTTTGCTGCCTCCTTTAATATAACTGGATAGATCCCATCCACCCCAGGTGCCTTTCTTGTGTTTATCTTCAACAATTTCTCCTCCACTTTGCTCTCAGTTATTACAAGATTCTCTAGCTTACTGCTAGAGTTGAATACACCTCTGGCATTCCCCTCGCTGAATAACTCCTCATGTGTGAATGTCGATGCAAAATATTCATTTAGTTTGTTAGCTACCCGAGCAGGGTCATCAACAGTTGACCCATCGATCTCAAGTGGACCAATCTGATTCATCCCCTTCCTTCTAGAGTTTACATAAGTAAAGAACTCTTTGCTGTTTTTCTTCGCATCCCTTGCCAAGGATCTCTCGTAATCTGCCTTCGCCTGCCTAACCTCCTTTGTAACTTGGTTACAGATCAACTTGTATCTATCATAGGCGTCCGTGTCACGTGTTAATTTGTATGTATCCCATGCATTTTTCTTCTCTGCCATATGCCTCATTAGTTCATCTGACAACCATTTAGGCCTAAACCTTGAACAATATTTCTTAGTTGGTATGTAAAGCCTAGTAGCTTCCACGATAAGTTCTTTGAATGCTTCCCATTTTGAATTTGCTGTTGGCAATATCATCAGTTGATCCCACTGTATAGAATTTAAATACTGTCTCAGTCCATTGTAGTCGCCTTTACGAAAGCAATACCCCTTCCCTTTACCCCTAATGGTAGTTACTTCTTTGAGTAACTCCCACTTCAGCACACTGTGATCACTGCCACCAAGTGGTTCATCTTTAAGTAATTCCCATATCAGTACATTGTGATCACTCTCACCTAGTGGTTCCTTTATCTCCAAATTCTTAATGCATGAATAATCACTGCTGATAATAAGATCTAGAGTATTACTCCCTCTGGTTGCCTCTCGAACATGTTGCTGCTGTAGAAAACAGTCATAGAAAAAATCCACAAAAGCCTTGCTAGTGTGCGAGTGACCAATCCACAAGTTCCAGTCAATATCTGGAAAGTTAAAATCCCCCATTATAAGACATTCTGATTTACTGGCCCACTCAGTTTCTCTGCTCAATTGCTCATTATACTCATCAGATTCATTAGGCCTATAACATACACACTCAGTGCTTACGTCACACCAAACAGACTTCAACGTTGCATTTTTACCAACATCAATTGGATGCACTTCCTTAGATTTTGTGTGTTTCTTAACAGCATAACCCCTCCTCCCTTCCTGTCCTGTCTATCCTTTCTGTACATATTGTACTCCTCAAATTCCAATTCACACTGCTTATATCTGTGTGACACCACGTCTCTGATATCCCAACAATATCTGCCTTTGTTGTCTTGACTAGCATGTTACTTATCATTTTTACTGTTTTAAATTTTACAACCAAAAAAAAAAAAAAAAGTCAGTGAACAGAAATATCAGAAATACAGAAAAAGGTGTACATTTATTTTGCTAACTGGAAAATATTCTTCCAATTTTCACGTATCATTTAAAGCAAGGGTTCACTGCACTGTATTTTGTTGGAGAACCCTGGGTTAGGTTCTGTACTATCGAACTTGTGGTTGTTTGAGACCATAAAAAATTGACTTCGAAGCGTGCAGTTTGGGACTTTTAAAGAGAGTACAAGGTACACTAAATCTAGATGCTGCAGAAGAGATTGTGCTTAGCAGCAAAGAAGAGGAAGAAAATTAAATGAACGAACTTTATCTGACATATAAGTATCACAGTTTGTAAGGGTAAGACATTTGTTCAGTTATTACTATTTAAGTTACTACTATTATAAAAATAAAGGTAAAATATTAAGTCATTACTACTTATAAAAATTAGGTTTCTGATAGTTATAAAAAAATGGCGTATTTTTGTTAGCCTTTGGAACGTAATCCCCCTTTTTGTACTGGTTTTTAGTCCCATATAACATGGTTCGCATTTCACGAGATTTTGTAGGAACCAAACTACTATGTTATATGAGGGTTACCTGTATACCCATATGTCATAAAAGAGTTGACATATTTATAAAATCTACATGAGATGTGTGTGTATATATATATATATATATATATATATACACATTATAATTACTATATTTCTATAGCTGTGGTCTAAGTTTTTATATATATGTATATCTACACACACACACACACACACACACACTGAGATAATTTTTCATTAGGAATGCTTACATAGTACTGGGATACATTACAGCATAGACTCCAAGAGGTACTGGTGGATGTTCGCAGGTTTAGTAACCCATGCCAACCCACACTATATGTTGGGCATTGCTGGAATGCTTGGCAAAATATTTGAATACCATTGAGGCTTTGTGATACAGAGTGCTATCTTGGTAATTGATATGGGAAGATGGTCACGATTAGGGTTGCCAAGTCAACAGACCTTGAATAAAGGACACTTGCACACTACCGTATATTTCCCTGCTTACCATGATAAAAATATCTAGAAAGTTCTATACTTGTAAAATCACACTACTATATTAAAATGAAACATTTTAAAATTTCTTTATTTTGTGAATTAAAGACAGGAAAAAATTACAGATATGATCAATGAAGTCTTTATTTATGAAACTATACTTCTTTTGAACAGAGAGTACCTAAACCATTTACGATTTGCAGATGACATTGTGGTCATAAGCCACGATCCCAAAGAATTAGAGGAAAATCTTAATCAGTTATGCACAGTTAGTAAGGATTTTGGACTAAAGATGAATATGGCTAAAACAAAAGTAATGATGAACAAGTATGCCACAGAAAGGGAAATAATGATTGAAGGAGCAGTAATTGAAAAGGTGGAGTCATATACTTATCTGGGACAAGTTATTAGCTGTAATAATGATAAATGGCTGGAAGTCAAGAGAAGAATAAATTTTGGATGGATAGCATTCAGGAAATATAGTCACATACTGAAGAGCAATATCCCAGTTTGTCTGAAACGTAAAATAATGAATCAATGTATACTTCCCACCATGACTTATGGAAGTGAAACTTGGGCACTCACCAAAAGAATGGAAGAGAAGCTAAGAACTACACAGCGAAGAATGGAACGGATTATATTGGGAATCAGACTGTTAGATAAGAAGAGAAACGCATGGATTAGGCAGCAAACTCAAGTAAAGGACATTCTTATCAAAACTAAAGAACTAAAATGGTCTTGGGCAGGACACATAGCTCGAAGACATGATGACAGATGGATTAAGAAAATAACAGAATGGTACCCAAGAGGCGCTAGAAGAAAACCTGGAAGACAAAGGCGGAGATGGATAGATGAAATTCATGAGTTTTTGAGTAGTAAATGGATGGCCAGTGCTCAAAACAGAAGGAACTGGAAAGTTGCTGGAGAGGCCTTCATCCTGCAGTGGATTGAAAATGGCTGATGATGATGATGACTTCTTTTGACTTTGACCAGCCTTCAACAAAGATGCAACAATTTTTATGTTGCGAGCAAAATCAGCACAGTTGTCTTTCAAATTAAAATAAATCAAAAGTTCACTTTTTATTTAGTGGTTTAAGCATAAAAAAGTGAAAATACATCTTGCCATACAGAAGAAGAGGTACAGAGATACATATTCATTAAATACATATTTTATATCTGTGTGGTAAATATTTAGGCCATAAAATAACAGTTTAACGGTTAGTGCACTCGAAGAATACAGAAGATTATGCAGCAGTTAATGCTATATGAAAGGAGTGTAAATTTGAAATACAGGAACAAATATTTTAAAACGTAAGAAATGTATTTGTTGGGGTTTAAGACTGGGCGAATCAGCATGAAAATATGTTTATGTTAAGGAAACGTTGCATGCTTTATGGTTTGGGAGAAAATATATTTTAAAATATATTCGACATAATTTATTGGAAATATTGGACATTAATTAGATATCAAAGAAGGAAGAAGAGGGATGATAGCATCACCTTATGAATAAATTCATTGACTGAAGATATAATAATTACTTGTGTGAATCTAATGAATAATATATGTCTGTTTATATACATAGGCAACCTCTGGAAACCAGGTGTAAACCAGTTGTAATCAGCCTTCCGTACTAAATGGGCTCTGCTGTAGTCACCTTTCCTCTTCAAGAGCATCTCATGGGATGCATGAGGACTCTTCCTATGATTAAAGCTGGCCCCTTTTAAAATCGGCCATGTGGTAGGCAATGGCATACTACCACATTACCTGATGCCATAGAGACCATAACAAAACCAACTCCAAAAACTGCTGTTAAAGGAAGACCTGCAACTAGGTGAAAGGATGGGGATCAGTGAACTTTTTGGCATAACATTTGGCGATGCCACTCGTATAGCACATAATTGATGCAGTTGGAGGAATTTGTTAGTGGCCACAACAGCTCCTCAGGGAACTGTGACTGGAAGGAAGAGAAGTACTAAATATGTTAACACCTTACGGGACAGTGCTTTCCTTGTTCCCTTCTAGCAAAGATAACAGTGATAAGCTGCAACGAGTAGTGTGGCAGGAATGTCAAGCTGCCAACTGCTCTAATTTATGCATTAACAAGAAATTACATCTGAATGTTGAATTTAACTTAGCCCAGTTAACTAATTAATTTTGAAAACATATACATCTAAAAATTTTAATAATGAATAAAATTTTGGAGTTTAGTTACTGAATTAAAGGAAATTTGGCATTGTTTCCTAGTTTATTAAAGGACAAGGACATATGAGCTGAAATAAAGGACACTTTGCAACCTCTAGTCACTATTAATGGATGCGCATAATTGGAAATTGACCTATACAAATCTCAGTGGGGCACTGATCAGTAGGTACCATGGGGGGATTCCATCCAGACTTAGCAGAATAGTATTAGTATGCTGTGCATGAAGTCACAGTTGGAGGTGTTTCTTGTGTAAAACTATCTAAGTATATATGCCAGAAAAATTTTAAAACAACGATTTGTAAATGTGTGTCATAAGAGTTGACATATTTATAAAATCTACATGATACATGTATAAACTTTTTGTATTCAATCGTAGATGTCGGACAGAGGTGGTGGTATTCCTCATTCACAGATAGAGCACCTTTTTCACTATATGTATTCTACAGCACCTGCACCATTAAATTGTTCCCACTCAGTTTCAGCTCCATTGGTAAGTATCTAGGAAGTTGTCTGTGATATTAGTTTTTAATTAATGATTTATTAAGAAATACAGTAGGACCTCAAACTCATTATTCAAAAATATGGCACCTTTTGAATGTTTCTCAGAGAGTAGGTAGTCATACTAGGGTAGACTAGTGCATCAGAATGAGTCTATTTTATAATAATGTTCCTAATTAAGTTGGGAAAGTTATTTGGGGAGGGTGAAAGCAAACACTGTTTCGAAAAATTTATCTAATACATATAACTAAGTTGTGTGATGTTTGAAAAGTAGATCATTTTTTGTAAATGGCATTAATTTCTTATATTTCTGTAAGGTGCTTCCCCTCCCCCCTGCAATGAAAGAAGGCTCAGAATAATTTTTCAAAAGCCAGTACTACATAATTGAACAAAAAAAAAAAAAAAATTATAATGACATAATTAACTATGGTGTTATGTGACCAATAAGTGTTAATTACATCATGATTAATTATGCATTAATTGTTACTCCTAATTTGGAGAAGAGGTTCCAATATTACTCATACCAGCACAGCTGGTGCCAATTACCATATGTTCAGTTGATTAAATATTTTGTTTTGCCCATATTTGCATTGAATTGCACACATACAGCATCTGTATGTATGCACCCACCTGCCTTTTATTGGACTATACAAACAGGTTGACTATGCAAACTTATAGTCTGATATAAGGAACACCCCATTTTATGGAATGAGCAAGTGTACTTAATAAAGTGGCCACTTAATGTATATATTACATATATTAAACTTAACATACTGTATAATGGAATATGTAAAAATGGCAGTGATTGGGAAATTATAAACAATACTCAGCAGAATAGCATTAGTGTAGATAAAATAAAATGAACAGCAAACTATGAAATGTAAAATTAGAAAAAATATATACAGAGGAGGTCCAGTACCATCAGAATTATCATAATGCCAAAAAAAAAAAAAAAAATTAATTTGAAATAAAGAAACTGTCTTTTTTAAAATATGTGAATATCAAAAAGTCCACCAATAAATACAGTGATTTGTATTTTGTGGAAAACTAAGAAAATATTGGAATGAATAAAGAAAAAGAAACAAAGGTTCCAGTTTTATAATGTCTGCTTATTACCTTTATTGTATTTTTTCCATAATTTTGTTAGCTTTCTTCAGAGTATGAAATATTACTTTTAATAAAATTTCATGTTTTGAAAAATGCCAGTCTCTCTAATGGCTATCTAAATGAATTATTTTTAGGCATTTAATAATTTTGGCAATATTGGATCTTTTTCATATATTTTTTTCTATATTTATATGTTCCCCAATTCACTCTGCTATTCAGTTTTAATTTTATCTCTACTAATACTACAGTAGACTTTCAGAATAACAGCACCTTCAAGGATTCAGGGTGCCATTATTTAGATTTTTCCATTATCTAGAAAGTTTTTTTTATTTTTAATATATTTAATGCAGAAATAATGAGGCTAATTAAGAAATAGAGAGATTAAAATGCAATTTTATTAACGGCACATAAAAAACATAAACATGATGATTCAATGTTATATTCTGCCATTAATACACTCCTACTTATGCCTCATTCTATTTTCTCTATTATATTACATTTAGTCTGTGCGGGTAGGACAGTGGTATTGTCACAGTCCTCCCCACACCTGGTAGAAAAGGCCCTGGTTCAAAGCCTGTCGATGACAAGGAACTTTTATGGGCTTTTTTACACTCTATGGCTCAGTTAATTGGTCTCAGACATAGATAGCAAGTTTCTTCTCCCAGAAACTGGAGTTTTTTGTTCAGCAAAACAGGCAAATTGACCAGAGAACACATTCTCTGGCAGATTACCCATAACAATACACATGAGTATATGAACCCATATACCCATGTGTGTTTTATGCATGAACCCATATACCCATAACAATATACATGGGTATATAAATTAACTTTCCAGGTAACCCTAATTTAATAGTTTGGATTATATCAAGTTTGTCACTAAGCTTTAATGTTGTTCTTCTTTTCTTCTCTTGTACGAGGTTTATTAACTTTAGCAGACATAGTGAGGGATTTTTAATTTAAAATAAATGTAAAACAGCAGTATAATCCATGATATCAGTACAAAATTCACTTTCAAAATGCTTGTCTACTTGTTTATCATGGTTGGTGCATGATAAATTTGGTTGGCCCAAAATCAAAACAAATCAAACTTTCAAAATGGTGAATGTAAACAAATACAGTAAGCACGTGACTTGCCATTTTCTTTCTTCTTTTTTTGGCACTGCAAGACATCTGTGCTGTATGTAAACATCCAATCTCAATGTGCCATTAGCTCAAATGTTTCGTTATTTATGGTGCCGTTATTTCGATAGTCTACTGTATTCCTTGCCCTTGTTAAAATGTGTGTTTAAAAAAATAATAATAAATAATGATAAAAACACTTTACCGCATTATTTATTTTTTTTTTTTATCATACCATATAAACATGTTCTTTATTTCTCAACACTCATTATTTCGAAGTAGACATATAAGCAATTATCTCTAAGGATTACTTGGAGCAATGGTGATAACAAAGATAAGAACAGATTCTGAAGCATTAACTGCAACATTATTTGAAAATTTTTATGGAATTCAAATTTCTCTTATTGTTTTTTTTTTTTTTTTTTAGGCTGGATATGGTTATGGTTTACCATTATCACGATTATATGCCCGATACTTCCATGGTGATTTAGTACTGACATCTGCAGAAAGCTTTGGCACTAGTGCTTTTGTCTATTTGAAAGTAAGTTTGTTTTTATAGAGCTCTTTTGAGTAATGTTTGTATCTATTAAATATAATAAAAAAGGCACATTAATTAATAGTTTATACTAATAATTTCACATATTTTCATGCACTGAGATGTGCAAGCATACTGAATGCATTGCCGACCGGGCTAGCCGAGTGGGTAAAGTACCTGCCTGGCAACCCAAAGGTCGCGGGTTCGATTCCCGCCTCGGGCTTGGATCAAAGTAATGCAAAAACCTTGGGAGGTGCAATATGGCCACAGAAGCCGATGCGCCAACAACTACCAAATCAAAAAAAACTGAATGCATTAAAATGCTTGAAAAATTTAACATGAACATACTAATTTCAAGATTTTCATGATGTTTAAGGTTTGCTTCATCTTCAAGAAAGGACCTTTATGCAGTATTGGTGAGGACAATAAAAGTAAACTAATATCATAGACTGAGTTTAACAAGAATATGATATAGTGACAAATGCTGCTTCTCCAACCATAATTCTAGACAGGAAGTTTCAGCATATGGTAACCCACTGAATGCAGTTTCAGATTGCTGCTCATTTAGATATGTATTGATACTTTACCAGTGTGATTGAGATGGGAAAAATTTATTTAGTCATTGTTTGAAAATGACCTTTGTGTAGTGTTGTAATTGAAGCAGGCCTCTTTAGAATAAAAATATTTGAACAGTATAGAACTTGGAACTGCTCTTCATTCTTCTTGGAACAGTGACCAATATAAGTCTACAACAGCCAAAATGAAGAAGAAACCAAACTTTCATAAGCTGAATTAACTGGGGGATGGGGAAGGGAGTACTAAAATAAAACAGTCTCTCTACAAATCCATTAAGTTTATGAAAAGTTTGTTACTTTTCTTTTAATTTTATTTATAAAAATTTTAAATTTCTTGCATTTTTATGATTGTGCTTGCCCCCCCCCCCCCCCCCCTCTCCAAGAATGTGTTGTAAGCAAATGGAGATAACAGTTTGAGAACTGCTGATTTGCAACATTAGGACAGAGCATGTGGGTTTTGAACTAGCTGTGATTAACTGTTGCATATTATTTATAGCAAATTTCCAAACTCCCTTCACAAAGTATAAACTGAAATTTATTTATATATAGGTATGTTCAAAAGAATGACAATTTAAATTGAATGTTTAATAAAATAAATTTTATAAATCAGTGTGTTGGCATTTCTAAATAATACACTGATAATATAACACAGAAATCGGTAAATGAACTATGAATATCTTACTGAATTACATTATAAATTGGCTGTTTCCTTGACTTTACCACAGGCAGTGACCAAATTTTGTAGGTCTCCAGCAGCCATAATTTCTAAGAATAGGATGGGTTGGTTCTGCACACTGTTTATAAGATCAATGGGAAACAAATATATAGCCTTTACAAGGCTGTCTATGCTGAACTTTTTTTTTTCTGTGTGTTTTTTTTTGTACATGCTTCACACAAAATAAATGCAAAGAAGACTGGTGAATAGATTGGACAGAAAAATATTAGTCTACAACATAAATCATGAAAATTTTAAATTTCACATGTTTTATGATTGTGTGCACCTCTCCCTTCCCAAAATATGTTGTGCCCAATGGAAATAAGAGTTTTAGAACATTGATTCTGAAAACTGAAAATTTCTTCATAACCATTTTATTTTATATTAAATTTTCAAAATTAATTTCATATTAACTGAATTTCTGGTGTGGAACAGTTTAGCTAGTAATGTGATATCTTCATATTTACAATATTTCTGGGTGTTTTTTTTTTTTTTTTGTATAAAAGTATTTGAGTTATTAATGATTCTGTTTTAAAATTATTTAATAGGCTCTACATAGTGAAGCTAATGAACTTCTGCCAGTATTCAATAAAACTTCTAGCAAACATTATAAAGGTACAATAAACACTCATGACTGGAGTACTACAGCTGTTCATCACTTCCAGAATTCATATGAACCTACAACCAAGCATATTAACAATGCAAATGTTGCTGTAAAAGGAAGTTCTAGTCCTTCATGATCACATCTAATTGACTAGTAATCTGCATGATATTGGTACTCACAGCTGTTGGAAGGTTTGGTTAAAAAGAAATCAGTTTCTACAAAAGAAATATTAGAGTATGCAAAAAAGCAGGACTTCAATTTCTGAAGAGCAAAACAATGGAAGAATGAGAAATGTAGTATTTAGAACTGTTCATCATTTTAAAAAAAAGAAAACTTATCTTCTGGTGTTAACTAAAAATATTTGGATCATCAAGAAATTTATATCATAGTAGGACTCTTTTGGAGTACTGCTTTTGTTGATTTTGGAAATATTTGTATATCTATGAGGTTTTTAATTAAAAAGGCAGTTTATATGAAATATTTGATAAACCTAAACATTATCTAGAATTTTATGTGAGTACGCCTTACAGAAATTTATTTGACGGTGATAATTGTTTTATTTTTCTTTGCTATTTGCATAGCATTAATAATTGATAAATTTTATTCTGCTTACTTTAAATTTACTGGAGTGTTATGTTATATCAAATGGATTTTTACTGAAAATCTTTTCAATGTTTTGAATTGGGGAATGCCATATAATTATCTTTGATTTTTTGTTGCCATAATGATTTGCAAATTAGTGAGCTCTTTTGGAAAAGTTGCTTTGTTAATGGATAAAATGCTAACTGGCTTATGCTTGATGCAATGATGACTTGAGTCATACTGTTTCAACACTCAAAATTAGTTTTGGTGGAAAAACACTATAAACTTCTGCCTGAGCAGTAATGGCTAAAATATTCTGTTGTTCATCAATAGGAATTGTGCACTTAGATTTAGTCACTTAAGTTTGTTCATTACCAACCTAAATGTTGTAAAACTGAATGAACAGAAAGCAATCTATAGTTCTATTCATCTTATTGATGTATTATTCCCAAGTCGTGGAGCCCAATGAAGAATGTACAGTTATCTTTTTTAAATATATAAAGTAAACCATGGTGTATGGCAAAAATATCTTAATATATTTCATGTAAATATTGCCGTGATTTGAGGGTTAAAAACACAAATCAGCCTTGATGTATGTATATATCAAAGATTATTTGGTAGTTTGTAATTTTGTGGGATTGTTAATTGTTTTATTTCTGTTTAAAATTTATTTATATAAAAATAAGCTTTACATATTAGTGATTCTATTTTACATATGTAAAACTTATTTTTGCATTTTTAAAATAAGTGTAAAACTTTTGTATAAAAATAAATGAAATATGATTTTTTTTTTTTTTTTTTTTTTTTTTACATTTAGATGCATGAATAATGCATATGCTTTGACATAAATCTTTAGTTTAATTTTATATCTAATACACGTGAATTTTAACCTGATTTTTATACTGGTGTGTCCAATGTATAATGCTCATACTTTGAGAATTTATAGTATTCTAGCTGTTTATAGTGGGCACCCTTCTTCCTCATTTACCAAATGTTTTGATTATATTTGGATGCTTACAAAGCATTGGCATTTATTTTGGTTGGTGACAGTCAGCAGCTAAGTGATTAATTCCTTTAGCCAAGATACTCTGAAAGTGCCAACAAAAAGCACCTTTTCTAAAGGTACTTTGTTGGCACCTTGTCCAAAAAATTAAATGGGGATTGCTGTAATATTATGAACACTTAAAAAAACAGTAATAGATAAAAATTTATGTAAATAAAATAAAATTGCAAAAGTCTAGCCAAGTCCAAAATATGTCATTTCCTTGAATAAAGTTTGATCTGACAAAAGTTTATGCCACCTAATAAGCAGAAAAACCTCAAATCAATTGGAGAATGTAGGATTTGTTAAAACTTTAGATTAGCTTAATCCCCACAATATCTAAATGACTCATTCAAGGACACTGATGTACTTTTGACTTGGCTAGACTTTTACCATTTTATTTTATTATATTTGTTTATTTATTTTATTTTTTCCAAAGCAAAACTGAATGGTAGTTGGCCTAGATACAGGCCAGAGAGAGGGAGAAGGGCTTTCGATTGATCTGGAGAATCAGGTTGGCAAATCATCCAACACACAATCCCAAATGTTGGGTACTAAGATTCTTTAGATGATCAGTTCTTCTGATTGAAAAGAACAGTCTTCTTTCATGAATTACAGCTGGAAGAGAGGCGCCTCTGTAGCCAGGTGGGAAGGAGCAGCAGTGCGTAGCACACGCTTCTTGATTAGACCGGGGTTCGAGCCCGTCACCACCAAATATGGAGGATGCAGAAAGGTCAGGGAATGACCACCGCATATTCCCGGAGCAATATGGCTTAGTTGCTAATGCTCCTAAAAAAAAAAAAAAAAAAAAAAAACCAAACATCTGGAAGTCTGGTTAAATCCCAGTGCCTTAATCATCAGTGGTGTGTGTGTGTGTTGCTTGGATTTGGGAGATGACACCTCCAGGTTATTCACTTCAGGAGCTAATATTCCTTGACATTCAGCTGTGTAATCATTGTAATTGCTATCTAATACACACTTTTATCATATTTCTTGTTGAATTTGGCACACAGTTCCTCTCACTGATTGATGATCTTAATTTGTGGTCAAGGTCATGCTAACCTTTCTTCATTTTGACAATGGGAACAAGACTCCATCAATAGAGCAAAACTGCCTTCTGTCCCCATTTAGCCAAAACACTTTCCAGAATACTGTCATAAACTTTGTTTATATTCCTGGTGCAGCCCATCATATTGGGATTTAGACATTGACAAATAGCCGACCGGGCTAGCCGAGTGGGTAAAGTACCTGCCCGGCAACCCAAAGGTCGCAGGTTCGATTCCCGCCTTGGGCTTGGATCAAAGTACTGCAAAAACCTTGGGAGGTGCAATATGGCCACAGAAGCCGATGCGCCAACAACTACCAAATCAAAAAAAAAAAAAAAAAAAAAAACATTGACAAATTACTAATGCAGTTCTCTGATTGTCACACCATTTATGATTGACCCCATGAAGGAAGGTTTTATGATGATAATCAATATATGATACATCATATTTATTTATTCCCATCCCTTGCATTTCCAAATAAATTCTATATTCTACAGGTTCGTAATTATCACTGATATGAAATGCAGCTTCATCTTGAGTGGGAGAGGTTGTTCAAATAGCTGTTGTTGCTATTATTGTGAGCTAAGTGCAGGTGGTTAAATGATATAATCTTTGGTAATGAGGTCCTTACAATTCATGCACAATTTGAAGCTTGTATACATTTGCTTAATACTTGTGAAACATAACAAAGGGGAATGAGGAATAATGAGCTCCTTGCTTGCCCACATTTTATTCTACGCCTAACTTATTCATTTTCATCTACAGATAGATGACCACCCATTACTTTTGTATCTTTTGGAATGCTGTTAGTAGAGGGAAATTGTCATATGTTCTGAAATTGCAATGACCTGTAACATTTCATGTAATTGGTTTCCTCCAGTCACCACTTATATTGACCCTTTCACTTGCAGTACACAGTGCATGTACAGTAACATAACTCACTGTGTAAGAGTTGGAAAACTTAACTATCAGATTATGAGCATTTATATTTTAATGTCTTGTATATAAAATACTTCTGTCTGTCCACACATGGAGATCCACACAAATCAAGAAATTGAAGTAGATATGATATAATCTATAAGCTCTTGGCATCTTCTGTAGAGAGGCAACTTACTTTTGAAAAAAATAATAATTGGGAAAAGTAGCATTTAGGTTTATTCCATCTTCTGATAAGAGTAAAGTGTTTCTCCTGTTAGAAATGAAGTACACATGGGGAACTACACAGTGTAGCGTGTGTAAACGATAATTATGTTATATTTAAACAAATACAGAGATTAATAACTTGAAATAGAAGAAAGTGGCAAAGTTAAGTATAAATATTTCTTTGAAAAACAAATTTTGTCTAACGTTGCCAATTTTTTATTTTTTTTTTTTTTCAACATATCAATAGGGAATGACGTAATGACATGTCAGTGACGGTAGTTTAGCATGCCATGCTCAATGAAAAGTAAAAACTTTATTCTTTTAAAAATTTATAGCACAATAAGAACAATAAACATTACATCATGGAATCTTTGCTAGTTCTTTGGTCACATGTAGCTTCACCAAGAACTTGTACAAAAGGGAAAATGAATACTGACTACAGCTAACACTTTTTTTTTTTTTGTGATGTCTATTAAGACCATAAATATCACCAATAAAGGATCAACCCTTAACCTTCATTGCAAACAGGGGGGCCTCCCTCTTTGCTGTGGCTTGGGATTACCTCAGAATGAAATGTTTTTATCAGACTGTTTTACCCAGTTTTCATCAGTATTTCTAGTATATATATATATATATATATATATATATATTTTTTTTTTTTTTTTTTTTATTAATCACAATGTTTACACTGTACAATGCAAATTGCCTCTTTTCTTCCTCTTCATGATATCCCTATAATTACCAGTAATTCTTCAGAAGTTTTTTTTTTTTTTTTTTTTGAAAAAAAAACTCAAAACTTAAAAAAAAAAAAATGATAAAAACATTATCATTCAAACCAGCTAAACATCATTACCAAACGCATTAATATTGAAAGCTGAATACTAAAATGTGATAAAGAATAGCACAATCAGCAATTGGACCAGAAAGAGTAACCCAGTGTTAAAAATATATAATTATTACCCATTAAGCATAGCCAAAAAAACTATTGATAATTGTTTTAAGGATTAAATAACAAAAATATAAAGTCATTGTGGTTCCATATATTAAATATATTGATGAAATAATTAGGACAAAAAAGTAAAATTAATTATATAGTCATAGCCCTTAACAGCATAGGAAATCACTTTATCGTGAATATGGCAAAATGTTCTGAATATTTTTAACACTGTGCAGCATTACACAGTAGAAACACTGATGGGAATTGGATAAAACTATTCCACGGCAATTTTTTTAAATTTCATTCTGAAGTATTTTCAAACTGTTGTACAAACAGAGGCCTAAGATTACGAGTTAATCCTTTGACACAAGATTATCAGCTATGTGGTATATATTAGTTATAATCTATTAATTTTGAGTGAAATTACACATGATCAAGGTATTGGCATAGTTTCCATAACATTATGCTTATTCTTGTGGCATATTATTCAAAATATTAAAATTAATTGTAATAATAGCATAAAAGCCAATACTGCTGTTTTTCTCTAGCTTTTAGAATAAAATTTATATTCTTAAATTTTATTTTGCACATTCATATATTACTATAAAGTATCTTCTCCACTAAACTCCTGATTATGTTAACCGTGAACTTATCTTTGTTTTGTATGTATACGCAGTATTTATTGTGGTATGTACTGAAAGGATCATTAACGTTGTTATACATTCCTTGAACAGAACTGACTGTATTATGCAGTGATTGAAAATTGTATTTGTATGGATTCTTTTTCTTTTCTTTTTTTTTGAACGAGTTGGTACTTTGAGAAAGTTGTTTGAAAGATTAAAAAAAAAAAAAAAAAAAGTATTTATTGCATTTTTGTAACCTGTATAGTCTGAAAATGACATTGTAAAGAAAGAAAGAACTTGCCAGATGGGATGTTCAGTCAATTATGTTTTGTGACAGCATACTTGATTGAATTGAACTTTAATTCATAGCATATGCTAATAGAACTTTGCAAGGTTATTATTAGTGTTTTGCAAAGTGGTGCAGGGAAGCAAAGCTTATACAGCATCAGCCAAATCAAATCAATCAATCAACCCACTTTATTTGCCAATTCTAATAATTTATCCAAACCTTTGAGTTTATTTATTTATTCAAGCTAAGTGTTGAACTGTTATATACAGGGTATCTCAAAAATATACGGCATAACTTCAGGAATGAGTTCCTCATATATAGACAATAAAAATATTTTATATCAACATAGTTCTGGAAATGCTTGGTTCCCGAGTTATTAACCGGAATGTCTTATCTCCCGCAGGTGATTTCCTTCATCACAAGGTACTCCATTTTGGATCTCCTTCGAGGCTTCCATTCCCTGGGCAGACGCCCATCCATGGATAAAGTCTAGAAGGGATATAATGACGGAGTCTAGAACTCAATAATTATTAAAAAGAAAATATAAAGTAACTAACAACACAAAAAACATAATCTCTTGGCCACTTAGCCTCTTTTCAGAAAAATCTGCTTAAAGAATATTCTTTGCAAATCTTAATTAAAAAGAGTTCCTGCCCCTGAAACGTGGAGGCGGGCCTCTACTATCTAGACACAGTCTTCTATTAAAAACCTTCCGTACATATTCATTAAAACAATGGAATATCCATCTTTCCGCAAACAGGACATGGAGGGCATCCCTCTCCAAGCTGCCAATGGACAATCTTAATTGATTCCTATAATCTTCATACACCATACAATCGAACATAATATGTTCAGATGTTTCTGGGGAACTACAATAACAAGACTTGCGATCCCACAGCCCCAATTGATATAACCTCATGGCAAGTCCGTGTCCTGTCAACAAAAATGTGGCATGCAAACTAAATTCTTATCTATAATATCTACTCTAGGTAGAAACATATGTTTGCCTGCCCTTATTTGAACTTTCCCAATCATTCTGCCACTTTATCGTTATTTCCTGTAATATTCTGACCTTTTCTTGTTTTATATCATTCCGATTATAATTCCGTCCTTCTGGACAGGACAATATACCCATGATATCTTTTCTTATATTTCTCTTTGTATAATAAGTCAGACCAGACAACAAAACACTATACAGGGATCTTGCCAGAGATCACCTGCAAGGCCTCTGTCGAGACAGTTCGACATGCTCGAGTTATTCCTAATAAAGCAAACCTTTGAGCTTGCAAAAGATACTTCTGTATTTTGGCTAGAGGAACTCTATGAACCCATGCTCCGGAGGTCACAATGGGGATAAATAAACAATCATACAATAAATGAAGGGAACGACCCTTAATCCCGCAATCTACCCTTATAACCCTCCGGAGCTTAGCATAAAGGGTTCTTATTTTCTCACGCAAATATATCACATGTTCCTCTAGATTTAAACCCAAATATTTCTCTCACATATCGAACTGAATCGCCCAAAAGCCTCACAACCGGGGCACGGTTTCGACTCAGTCTTCCCTTCATAACATCTGGACAGTCTTGTCTTTAGATACTTCCAGTTTGTATCTCCTTGTCCAGTCAGCTAATTCCCTCAAAACCAAAGCTGACTTCTCTTCAATTTGAGACCTTGTATCACCTTCTACCAATATGGCCAGATCGTCGGCATATGCGATCTTTGTGACCCCGAAAATTTCAGGGCTCAAAAATTCATCGAGGACAATATTCCAAGCGAAGGGTCCAATCACCGAGCCTTGAGGACATCCACAATATATATCTGAACATACTTTGTATCAACATCTTTCTATTCACAAAATATTGTTTAACCACATTATATAACTTTCCTGTACATTTTGTAACACTAATTCTATGCAAAATGCCACTCCACCATAGCCGGTCGAATGCACCCTTAAAGTCAATAAATACTCCTAGGACATACCTTTTCCCACTGCCCTCCACTCTCTGCACTAGTCTACAGACTGCATCTTCAGTCGAATTATCTTTCTTAAATCCGTATTGATTTATCGACATTAAGCCGTTTCTTTCGTATATAATCATTAATTGGTTAATAATTAACCGTTCATATATTTTGCCCAGAACAGGAAGAAGGGCAATAGGACGATATGCCCCAGTTTCATTCAACATCCTATCCATACTCTTTACTAACAATTTGACCCGTGCAATCTTCCAGCTATCGGGGAAGACACCTTCTTCTAAGCACTTATTATACATTTCTATTATAATATCTGGATTCAACACATATACTTTTTTAATCACTTCAACTTCTAATTTATCAAGACCCGGTGATTTTCCACTCCTCGCTCGGCCTATCGCCTCAGTTACTTCAACAGAAGTAAAAACTTCTTCACATTCTTCATTACAATATTCTACACTATTCTTCATTCTTTCTTGCTCGTCACTAAGTATGTCCAAATCCACTGGAAGGAGATCGTCCAATATCCTGCTTACGGAATCATCCCATGTCATAGTTTCATCCTTTCCCGTGCCTATAGTATATGTAATATCAGAGGCTTCTCTTATTATTTAAAATCTTATAAATTGAATTCCATGGGTCTCTAGATCCTTGCTCGTTTACAAAATTCTTCCACTTGTTAATCTTAGCGTTATTGACAGCGTCAGTGAAATCACGTCTAGATGCTTTATACTGTTCTTTTATCACCTGACTTAAATCCAAATCACCTCGCCGTCGCAATCTCTGAAACAGTCTCCTTTTCCTGAACACATCCTTTCTCATCCTTCCTAATTCACTTGACCACCAAAAAACGGGACGGTTCACACATTTCCCAACTTTAAAGTACTTATGACACAATTCTTGTAGTAACTCAGTCAAGTTCCGAACAAATTGCACAGCAGTAAAACTCGCCCAATCAACTAAATTTATCCTATTTACATAATCGCGTTCAAACTCAGACCATGTTGCATCATTCACATTTCTAATATTAAACCTTCCAGTATCAAAATAATTTCTTTTTACATTTCTTTCTTCAATCACAAAGAGAATAGCATTGTGGTCACTTGTGGTACAATCTTCATACACATTCCACTCCTTAATTTTTCGTAACATAGATGTCGCAATTGTTACATCAATAAAAGCCTGTCCATGTACCGTTTAAAAGGTAGGACAGTGGCCTTGCACATTAACCACATCAACCCTGTTAGTAGCAAGACATTCTTCTAGTATTATACCTCTATCATCAGAATGACTTCCGCCCCACAGGGGTGAATTGGCATTCGAGTCCATTGCTACAACCAAGCCACAGGAGCCAAACATTCTACACAGTCTTTCCAAATACTCAGCAAAAAATTCTATACCCATAGAAGGAGGACAATAAATAGTGGCTATATAAAACCTGCCACATTGACATATTACTTCGCAACAAAGAAACATTTCATCACACATAGACACTATCTTTGTTACTACAATTTCTCTGTCTCTAATAATAATAGCTGTCATTGGTTGTCTACCTTCTGATATCACTCCATATCTTTGAGGATATCCTCTTATACACGACTGCACAGAGTAAGGCTCCTGAAACAATGCTATGGACACAGATCTTTCTTCCATAACCTTATTTATCTGTGCAGCCACTGACTTTGATCTTTGAGCATTCAATTGTAATATCTTTATTCTTCTATCCATAATTAATTCTTTTTTTACAATTTTCTAATGCTCGCAAGTACTCTGGACACTTCCTATCAACGGCAACATGACCAGCTTCGTTACTGTTCTTTTCACAACACCTTGGTTCTTTACTTTTATTTTTAGTCTTTAAAGAAGTGATCTTTTTCACCACAATGACCACACATCACTTCTCTTTTGCAAAACTTAGTAACATGATCATAAGTTAAACAGCGAAAACATTGAGTGACAGAAAAAACTTCTTTAAATTTACATGCTGTCCACCTTATATACAATCTAGATCTTTTACTTACTATATTCCAAATTTCAGAACTTAACTGAATCACCCAATTATTTAACTGAGTCTCTTTATATTTATTCACCACAACCACTTCTAAATTTTCTTTAAACCTTTTTTCACTCACTTTACTATCTTTAAAATTTCTCTGCCATATCTGTTGAACCAACTCCTCCCGTTCCACATCTTCTACATCAAAGATTACGATTCTTGGTAATATCGGTTTTGGTATCAAATACTTCATCCCTAGTTCTTGAATCTTGGCACACTCCTTAATCTTCTTTATATCATTTTCTGTCTCTGCTTCTACCAACACTCCTCTATCTCTAATAGATCTAAAGTTCTTTACATTTACAGAAGCCAACAATGGTCTTACTTCTTTCAAAACTTTCATTTTTACTTCGTCACTCGTCCTATATTTGCCTGTTGTGGCTTTGATGATCATCACCTTACGTGCACTCCTTTCTACTCCTTCCTTCACTTTTGAAGAATAACTCTCCTTATCAACATAATCTACTTTTTTTCAGTCTTTCCTTTAGTATAACATTCTCACGTCTCATGTGCCTTCTTTTCTACCACATCCCACATCTCCATGATAATCCGTATCACAGCTGTTGGAACTTTACTTTCAGCATCCCACAAAAAGGAGTGCAACCTCTCTCTTGCATCAAAAACATAGTCAAATCCTTTATCATCACTCACGGTATTTACACTTTTCTTTTTCTTCCTTTTCTTTTTCTTCCTTTTCTTTTTACCTTTCAAATTCTCGCCACCATCAGAAGTCACATCTCCCTGCTTCCGCTTTTTCTTTTTAGGATTCTTTTCAATTCCCTGCATCTCTAGTAAAGAATTCGATCTAGTTTTCACAGGAGTTATTTGCAAAGCACGACCTGCGGTCACTTCTATTTCTGTCAAGTCTTGTGCCTGACTCAACACCTCTTTAGTGATCTCAACCCTTTCATCCTCCGTAACCTTACTTGACGCTGCCATCAACTCTTCTTGACTTATCTCATCCGACGAGGATGACATTATTTATATAAATAAAATTCAAATATACAATTAAAATTGATAGACAAAAAGTTTGCTATCAAAACTATTTACAATATTTACAACTCAAAACAGTACGAGCAAGGAGCCAGATCCCACTCAATCCAAAATGGAACTCTAAAAAACACGAGAAAACTGTTCTCAGTGTGTTAAAATTACACACCACCCAAGTGAAACGGGTGATGGTCCCAGGGACAACTCTTGTCGCCGAGACTAATTTTAAAAGGGCACGGAAATGCTCACAAAACTCAGGAGAGATTTTAAAACTCCCTCCTGAAAAATTTAATTCAACTCAATGAACAATCAACAAAACAACATCACAAGGTACTGACAGAATTTGGTGGTTTCCATTCTGACCATGTACTCAAATCAGGAGCAAGCGTATATGCACTTTATGTACAGTTTGGTGGACAGCAATGCTCTGGAGGCTCGTCGTTTGTACCACGAAAGGTTCCCAGAACGAAGATGTCCAGACAGGAAAACGTTTGTAGGTATCCATCGCTGCCTTTGTGAACATGGGACCTTTACACCTTGTGCTGCCGACAGAGGACGACCAAGATCTACGACTCCTGAAGTAGAGGAGATTTTGGATGTTGTACGTTCCACTCCTGGAATCAGCACATGCAGAATAGCAATGCAACTGCTGTTCAACGTTCGACTATTTGGAGAGTGTTGCAAGAACACCAACTGTATCCTTACCATCTGCAACGGGTACAGACCTTGTCACCAGCAGGTTACCCTGTGCAAGTAATTGTCTTCATCAGTCCATCAGATGTCGATGTGAGGCCTGTATTGAAGCAGAAGGTGGACATTTTGAACAATTACTATAAGGTAATGTGAACAGTTGTCATAGACAGACCTTCAAAACTCAGAAACGAAGCATTTCTGGAACTATGTTGATATAAAATGTTTTTATTGTCTACATATGAGGAACTCATTCCTGAAGTTATACCGTGTATATTTGAGACACCGTGTATACTTTCTGTTATTTTCTATTCTGTTATTACAGATATTTTGTCAGTCACGGTATTGTTTTTACTTCTTTTGCATATGCATTTGCCTGTTACATATATCTTGTATTCCAAATTACTTTTGCCTTTTTATTTTATTTATTTTTTTTATTTTTTTCCCTCCCTGCTTTATGTGATTAGATGTCTAATCTCACCGTTTACGTAGACCTCCACAGAGAGCTTTATGTCCATTTTGGAATTTCCCTTTGTTATTATCTTTTTGAAATCAAATATACCTTATATTTTTACAAATCTCATACTAACTTCTTCCCATAGTATTTATTTCAATTTTACTCTTCCTAAACAACTAAAAGTTGTGGGGTCTGTCTCAATGGGTTTTTGCATACCCGCTGAGACTATACATATATTTTTTTATCTTGATAAATTTCATCTCTCTCTCTCCCCCCTCCATTTGTTATACAGAATTAACTTCCCCTTAACCCTTTGTGCCCCAGTATTATTTTCACTGTCTCCCCTGTGGAGTCCTGTTTATCAATCAAAAAAATAAAATAATATATAAATAACGACTGGTTGAAGAAATGTGTTCAAAAACTATGTATAATTAAGATTTTCATGAGCTATTTAGAAAACAGCATGATAGAACATTTTGAAAGCTGTAATGCATTATTTCTTCCTGGAACAAATATTCACAAAGCCTTCCATCAGGATATTTAACAATGTTTTTCATTTTAGAGCCCCTTGTTTGACCTTTGTGTGTTGGCAAAGATATAACATCTAATATATATGCAGAAATTTCTTCCTGCTAAGTACTTCCTTGAAAAATTAATTCTGTCAGTCCATTTTTTCCTTATATTTTTTTTTTTTTTTTTTTTCATTTAGACCCATGTTAACTCCAAAAAACTTCTTTAGTTTGTTTAGTGAAACCTAAACTAGTCACAGCTTGTGGAACAATCAGAAGCTATCTTATTTGTAAGAATTTCCTTTTTTCCTCCTCAATTTCTTCAGAAATGTCTAACAATTCTTCAATTTGGCCATCAGAAAGACCTGTGCATGTCTAAATACCTAACACAGACTGTAAGATACTTTGTGACTTCTACAATTAAAAAAAAAAAAAAAAAAGCAAGACCACGTTTAAATTTTAATATAAACATTTACTTAGTTTTTCAGATCATTTACATGAAGTATAAATGGATGACAGTATGAGCAAGAAAACATTTTATAATTGGAAACGCCGACAGTTGCTTGCGCTGACTTAAAGGGAAGAGAAAAAAAAAAAACACTGCCTGCCCTTAACTGTTGAATACATGTTTATACCACTGTGTAGTATAAACATTTAGTTTTTCAGATTGTTTATATGAAGTATAAATAGATGGCTGTACAGTGATTGAGCCAGTACACCCCAGGAAAACATTCCAATTGAGACATTCCGACTTGAGATTAAAAAAATAAATCCCTGCTGTTAACAATTGAATATAAACGTAAATGTAATTTTTCAGATTCTTTAAATGAGGTATAGATGGTAGTACAATAATTGAATTAGCAGAGACGTGCCGAGGGTGAAGCGAACGAGGCTTTGCCTCTGGTTAAAAGCTGAAAGGAGCGCCAAAAGAAAGATTAAATAGTTGCCATCATTAAACAGTAGGGCGAAATTATTCATTCTTGCTTCAGATACTGAAATGGCTTGGCACGGCCCTGTGAGTCAGTACAGCGGGAAAACGTTTCATAATCGGTAAAGCCGACTTTCGCGATTCAACGAATCCAACTGAAAGACTGCAAAAAAATAACGCCGCCTGCACTTAACAGTTCAATATAAACATCAATAAACATGGATTTAGCTTTTCAGATTGTTTATACGAAATGCAAATAGCAAGTAGTACATTGATTGTGCCAGCAAAGCGGGAAAACAAATTCCATAATCGAAAATGCCGACAGGCGCGCTGAATCCGAAGTGGAATTTAACTGCATTGGGGTGGTCGCAACATCACACCGCAAACGGTTAATTAAACCTTTTCCCACCTTTGAGGTTAGGCATTTATCCTCCCAGCTTGCCCGGGTATTGCAAATCTCTTTTCTAATTACTAGTTCTACTTTCACTAGGTTGCATGGTGTGGAATGCTGACACTGGTCATTAGGGTAACCCCCAGGCCAGTGTGGCACAGCTGCAGAAAGCACACTCCACCATAGGAATCTCCCCATGTTTTTTTATTCCTACCACCTGGGGTGGTTGTGTCCTTCCCCCACCCTGGGTGGCCCAACCCCTTTTGCAGGGTAGCTCACCCCACCACCCACTTTCAACTCCTATCCTCTACCAGGGGTTCCCTTACTGTCTTCCCTGGCCAGAGGAACAACACAACCATACTTATGCTTCACAAAACACACACTCTGGCCTTATGCAAAGTATTGTATTCTACACAGTAAAAACTGAGTTGGAGGAGACCCCCAGTGCCACCATACAAAAAACACTATCACTACGAACGATATCTAATCAGGAAATAATCTGTAATTATTTACCTGTGCATTTGTAGCGCGCATTCGATCACTATGTAATTATTTACCTGGGTTTACATAGGTCATTTAGGAAAAGTCCTTTGCTTCGGGTTCCAGAATGCATGAGGAATATTGTTGCATCTGAAGGAGCAGGACTAAAATATTTAACTGAAATATTTACAAACTATACACATATTTAAAATATTTACAAAATACTAAACTACTGTATTTACAAATATACAATATTCATTAATATATAAAAACTTTACAATGGAACATCAAATGTTAGTGAAGCACGAAGTTGGTGAACGTTATGAAGGCAGTTGTCAATTAATTGCATTTGTAGTGACTTAATTGCCTCGCTTTCTTCTCCCATTGGCTCGAATAAATATGACTAGCAATAGGAAAACTTTTTAATGTATAGAGATATTTATTGCAAAATATGCACACATGCAGTTACTGTATATTTAATATTTTATATTAAATTTTATAGTTTACAAACTTTACATATGCAGATAAAAATAAAAAGATACAGTGACTGTTACAAATAAATAGTAATAAGCAAAAAATTTTAATGAGATGTAGGAGCATCAGCCACATTGCTCTGTGTATATTGTCTGTAAATTGCGTGTTCTGGGGTCTACTTTCTGTTTGTTGGACAAAAAAAAAAAGCCGAGTTTCCAGGGGAAAAAAAAACCATGCGTGAGACCGATTAACTCAGCCACGTTGTGAAAAAGGCCCTTAAAAATTTCTCCCGTCATCGGCGGGACTCGAACTCGCATCTTTTCCTCCCGGTATGGGGAGGGCGGCAATCCTACCAACTGTGTTACCTACTTAATCAGATGGATGAGCAGTTTTGCCCACTGCTCTTTTCAACCAATGAAAGTCATTAGTTTATCTTAATTATAAGAATGATTATTGAAATTGTGTTAGTGTAATCATGTTTGACAACGTTTATTTCTGCAGTAAACTATATAGAATGAAAGGTTGTAGTGTATAATAATTTCAGTAGTTCTGTAATAAATATTTAATTTACTCATTTTTATCAATGTTTGCTGTGACAACCAGAATCTTTTTTGCGATCCCTGGAGGGGTCGCGACTCAGTTTAAGAACCGCTGATAAACCATATGCCTGCTTTTATATATAGCGACTTTCTCTTCTAGTAATATGACATTGTGACAGTGTGACATTGGAGGCAAATTGCTGCTATGGATAAAGGGGTGGTTGAGGGGGAGAAGACAGAGAGTGGTAATCAATGGACACTGCTCATCGTGGACTGATGTTATTAGTGGAGTCCCTCAGGGCTCAGTGTTGGGTCCATTATTGTTTTCTGTATTTATAAATGATATTGATGATGGTATATCGGGCTTAATGTCCAAGTTTGCAGACGATACAAAGGTTGGCAGGGTTGTCAAGGACACTACTGACACTATGCTGCTGCAACAGGATCTGGAAAGGTTGAGCAGATGGGCTGAGAGGTGGCAAATGAAGTTTAACATTGATAAATGTAAAGTACTACGCATGGGAAACAGCAACCCCAGAGCAACGTATCAACTCTGTGGTACTACACTGACAGTGGTAGAGAATGAAAGGGACTTGGGGGTGGTTGTGCAGGCAGATATGAAGTTCTCTGAGCAGTGCAGATGGGCTGCAAGAGTAGCTCATGGAGTATTGTCAATGATATACAGGAATTTTTCCAGCAGGGATAAGGAGGTGATTATTCCATTGTATAAGGCGATGGTCAGGCCACACCTAGAGTACTGTATACAGGTCTGGGGACCTCATTTCAAGAAGGATGTAGAGCTGCTGGAACGAGTACAGAGAAGGGCAACAAGATTAGTGAATGGAACAAAGGGGTGCTCTTACGAAGAAAGGCTTAAGTTTTGCAAATTACAGTGTCTGGAGACTAGGCACCAGCGAGGTGATCTGATAGAGGTGTATAAAGCCTTGAATGGTTTAAGCATGCTCAATGCTGATGGGATTCTTCCTCTAGCTCAGAGAAATCACCTGAGAGGGCATAAATTCAAATTGAGGAAAGACAGATGTAGGATAGACGTGCGGAAATTTGCCTTTAGCCAGCGGGTGGTTGGTTGGTGGAACAGACTTCCATCCCTTGTGGTGGAGGTTGATAGCCTAAATAAGTTTAAGGCTCAGCTGGACAGGTATTTTGAACGAATAGAGGGGAGAAGTGGAAGTGGGTTTTTTTTTTTTTTTTTTTGGCTGATGCTGAATAAGCTTGCTTTCTTGCATCAAATGCCTCTACTAATGCTAATGCTAATGCTAATATTCAGAAACTCCAAGGCCCTCATAGAGGACGGATTTTATGCTCCTACTGTATGCGAGTGCTGCTTTGTCTAGATAACGTTGCAATAATTTACCTCAACTATGTTCTTTGCCTATTTTTTTACCATCCATTGATTGTCACTTCTTTCTTTCCCAAATTACCTATCAGTCATCTTAATAATCCGTTTGGTACATAGTGTAGGGAGAGCCATCCTAGTCCATGCAATCTTGAATTCTTTTCAGTTTCTAGTACTTACTTTCAGATACCTTCTTGCATTAGCCTTGATGTATGGCATGCTATGTCCCAAATGGATTGTCACAGTTGTAGTCCCCTGATTTATCTATATTTGCTATGAAAATCCATCCCCTTGTCTTTCCTTTTCTGTAAAGGTGTCCTTTTTTATTTTGCCATTAAAATTTTTCAGAATTTAAATTTTCCCATACTTTCCTTTGAAAATTAACACAATTTCTGTAATTTTTTTAATCATTATTATTACTTTGTAGCTATTATGCATCTTATTGTATATATCAGGATTTTTCCCTCACATTCAAGCTTTCAGGTGTTCTTTTTGACTTATTGCGTCATTTCTTGTAGGTTACTTTACGCTTTCAATTTGTAGCGTGCTCAGTGCAGCATCTTAATACCAGGCGCATGAAGTGCTAGCTGGGAGTTTCCACTTACAGTGGACCTTCGAATACGTATTATCAAAAGAATGAATAAAGTGTTCTAATGACTAAATAAATGATTTAATTCAAAAAAATATTCATTTCACTTATATCTCTGTCAAATTATATTTAGCTATATATAATATAGCTATATTTACAAGGTCATTTAATTGATTCAGTAAATCTTTCCATGTATGGGTTTACGAAAAATATTTAACGCCTCTCACTCTGCCATAAAGCTAACAGAAACTGTAGATCGAAAACAGACATTTCGTGGAAATAGAGAATTTTTACCTTTATTCCGTAGAACAGCGTTTCTTAAAGTGAGATCCTCGGTTTTTAAATTAATTTTCATGTGAATTTAAATTAGAATATCTAAATTTAAGCACACTGCAAAAATTTATGTAAACATTAAAATAGTTCTATTTTAGGTAACGCAACGATGTAGTAAGAACTCTATATACGTACTCACATCTGGTATGGGCCTGGCACACTCAGGGTCCTGAGCTGGATATCATCATTCTTCTCTTTCTTGTTGATTTCCTTCTACTTCTGACTCTTGTTCTCTCTCTCTCTCTCTCAGGGTAATTCACAATTTTTTTGGCTGGTGCAACATAAGCCTTAGGCTTCCTGGCCCCATATTACTACTAATAATAATTGGATCGACATAATTCCTCAATTGAAGTAAAACAGTGTCGGGTTCCTACCTCTATGCTGCCCTCAGTACTGCACCCTTCCACAGGATATGAAAGGGTGAAAAGTTTAGGTTTATTCATTTATTGCGCCATTAAACATTGTTTCTTTTAGTTTTGGTTCGTAGTGTGAACATCCATAAACACATTTATCGTTGCGCTTTTTGCCATTCTAATCCAAAACTTCTTGTATTTATTTTTCTATTGAACAGTGTGTTGTGTTTTCTGCTTTTCTAAAATACAAGGACCATAACTAACTTCATTTTAAAGATAAGTTTTTGCGAAAGTATAGATCATATCAATACTATAGTTATCTCCCCCAATCCCGCTGTTTTAAAATCGGAAAACGAGTTCCCGATTTTAAAACAGCGGCAAGTGGGGGATACCCCGCCCCCTTTCCTCCTAGTTTTACATTCCTAGGATGTTTATTCCCCCTCCCCACTTGCCGCTGTTTTAAAATCAGGAACTCGTTTTCCGATTTTAAAACAGCGTAATTGGGGGGGATAAACGCCCTACCTAAGCTAAGCAGGCCCCTCCCCGACGACAAAACAATCAAAAACAAACCGCCTTCACAATAATCGCCCAATCACAGAACTTGACTGTACAATCATTTCGTTCTACGACCACTGCGTGGAAACAAGTGGTACCCAAATAATAGATTTCAGCCAAAGACCATTTGTTCAGGTTTCAGAATGCATTAGGAATATTGTTGCACCCGAAACAGCAGGACTAAAATATTTAACTAACATATTTACAAACTATACAAATATTGAAAATATTTACAAAATACTAAACTACAGTATTTACAAATATACAATATTCATTAATATACAAAAAATATGAAAATCTTCTTAAACGAACTCTGCGTGTAAAATGTCCATTATTTATCAATCTGATTTATCAATATTCCTAATCAGATTAATCTTTCCAACTTAATTTATTTATCCAAAAAACTGAACAATTTAATGCTGGGAAGTCACGGGTGTTTTAGGATACTAGCGTCACGCAGATTATTTTTTATAATTAGGTATGTTTCAACTAATGACGATATCAAAGAATGATTTATCTATAGATATTAAAAACTGCTGCTGGAGGAAAAGGCTACAACAATGATTCCAACATGGCAGGAAAATATTCAGGATTTGAGCTTTAAATTTATTTAGGCTATCAACTTCCACAACAAGGGATGGAAGTCTGTTCCACCAACCAACTACCCGCTGGCTAAAGGCAAATTTCCGCACATCTATCCTACACCTTTCCTCAATTCGAATTTATGCCCTCTCAGGTGATTATTCTGAGAGGCTAGATTGAAACAACACAGTTCTACGGCACATTACTTGCCATGAGCCCAATCATCAATTGGAAGTAATGAGCAGAATCTTGTCCTGAAGCGGTGCCACCGAATCTTATAGACACACGTCTATAAGATTCTATATCTCTATACACGTGATAGGATATTATGATGTCTTTACAAAGGAACTGGATGCAAAAAATAATTTTGATATCATATATTTGGATTTCAGGAAAGCTTTTGTGCACGGAAGACTACTGTACAAATTGGAGCAGAATGGTATTAAGGGTAAGTTGCTACAATGGATAAATGGATGGTTGAGTGGGAGAAGACAGGAGTGGTAATCAATGGGCGCTGCTCTTCGTGGACTAATGTTATTAGTGGAGCCCCACAGGGTTCGGTGTTGGGTCCACTGTTGTTTTGTATATTTATCAATGATATTGATGAAGGTATATTTAAGGTTAGTGTCGAAGTTTGTAGATGATACAAAGGTTGGCAGGATTGTTAATCACAGTAATGGCAGTGTGCTACTGCAACAGGATCTAGAAAATTTCGTAAGATGGGCTGAGAAGTGGCAACTGAAGTTTAACCCTGACAAATGCAAAATACTGCATATGGGTAGCAATAACCGAAGAGAAACATACCAACTGTGTGGTACTACACTCAGGGAAGTGGAAAGTTAAAAAGACCTGGGGGTAATTGTGCAGTCAAATATGAAGTTCGCTAAGTAGTGCAGACAGGCTGCCAGGGCATGTCATGGAGTCTTGTCAATGACATATAGGAATTTTGCCAGCAGGGACAGGGAGGTGATTATCCTGTTATACAAGGCAGTCGTCAAGCCACGCCTTGAGTACTACGTACAGGTCTGGAGGCCGCATTTTAGGAAGAATGTAGATTTGCTTGAGCGTGTACAGAGAAGGACAACAAGATTGGTGAGGGGAATGAAGGGATCCTCTTAGCAAGAGAGACTTAAGTTCTGCAAATTGCAGTGGCTGGAGACCAGGCACCTGCGAGATGATCTGATTGAGGTGTATAAGGCCTTGAATGGGTTGTGCAAGCTGAATTCTGATGGGATCCTTCCACTTGTTCAGATTACGAACCTAAGGGGGCATAAATTCAAATTAAGAAAGGACAGATGTAGAATAGATGTGCGGAAATTTGCCTTTAGCCAGCGGATGGTTAATTGCTGGAAAAAACTTCCATCTGTCGTTGTGGAAGTTGATAGGTTAAATAAATTTAAGGAGGATCTGGACAGGCATTTGGAGGGAATGATTTTTTGGCTGATGCTGCATAAGCTCATACACTTGTTTTCTTGCATCACATGCCAGTACTACTACTACTACTTTGTATGTATATCGAGCATGGTACACAGCTGTCAGGCCTGTTCAGCTTTGATGACGCCCTACGCAGCATCATCAACGCTGCAACAGAAACAGACCGCAAATATTTCCTTGCCATCGCGGTTGACTTCGCCGGGGCATTTGACACCCCCTAGTGGCCAAGCGTCCTCAGCAGGCTCCATGAGGCCAGATTCCCAAGTAATCTATACAATTGCATCAGCACTTATCTGTGCGACAATTCAGTAAAAGTCACCGCTCCTTACTGTACAATAACCAGACGCATCTACAGAGGATGCCCACAGGGCTCCGTCCTTTCCCACTGCTCTGGAACGTGGTCCTGGACGGATTGTTCAACCTCAACCTCGGAAATGACGAAAATAACCTGAAGATATCATCCACTAAGACAAGCTCGGTCCTACTTCAGGGAACCCTAAACACCAGGAGACCCTCCCCCTCAAATAAAAGTACAGGGAATCACCGTAAAACTGACTACAGAATTGAAATTTCTCGGGGTTGTCCTCGATAGAAACCTATCCTTCACTTCCCCACCTTAACTAGCTCAGAAACAAAATCAGAAATTACTCATCACTATTTGCAAGGATCACCTGCAAGGACTGGAGCATAAAGAAGAAAACCCTTGCTCTTTTTCACAAAACTGTCTTCCTGCCAGTCATCCTCTATGCCTTGGGGGTGTAGTTCAAGAAAGCAACCACCGCAACTAATAAAAGAAAACTGGAAGCCGTACAGAGGTACATCTTGCTGACTATCTCACGAACTTCGAACACAGTGAGTACACACATGCTCCAGGTGCTTACCGGTGCCCTCCCCTTGGACCTGGAAGTGATACGCAGTGGACTCCTCTACAACCTTTCCAGAGACATACCGGATACCTGCCTAAATTTCACACTAAATGTAACCAGCGATCCAAAAATAGAGAAAAGAAGGCTAACCGTACATCTCCAGCAAACCAGGAAAACACGGTGGCAAAATTCAGCAAAAGGGCAAAGAATGCGAAAATTCCTCCCAACTGTCTCGCCCATATACCCGACATACCCAAGCTGGCTCTCCCCAGGATTGCTGGCCACATACCTCCTAACTGGCCATGGTGCAATCAGATTCAAATTGATGACCTTTGGACTGAGAAACACTCCCCTCTGTCATTGTGGCTTAGTGGAAACATGAGAGCATTTAATGCGCCACTGCAAGCTTTATGAAGACCTCCGATGCCGACTAATTACGGAATTACATTGTGTACCAGAGAATCAAGAGGAACGCTTACAGGAGGAGGAGGAGCACAGCTACAAAACACTGGCAAACTTTGCACATGGTCTTTTTGACAGAAGGAATACTCTTCTGGCCCCACAGCTACAATAGCGATTCCCAGGCCCACAATATATGACTTCGCAAACAACCATATAAGGTGCATGGACAGTCACTATCAAGACAATCCACAAAGGGACTGCGTCCCAGGAAAAAACAACGAACGGAACCTGTTAACTCAACCATAGGAATGGCCAATTTCAGTAGTAATAACAGAAACCATGGACGGGAAAAACACCAGGATCCGGCAACTAAAGGCTTCGACCCAAACATAAACTTAATTAATCACGGACTGGACCAAACTCTCGCAATCACAGAACTGACTAATGGACTTGTCCTGGTTCTAAGTGACAACTACGGAGAGAATCCTACACCCGGACTCGACAAACTCGGATCCAACAAAGGTACCCAGTATCCAACAACTAATGACCATGATTCCAGACAGAGACATAAGTAACCACGGACTGGACTAAATACCCACAACTACGGATCTGACTAAGAGACTTGTCCTGCTGCCAAGTGACAACCACAGACAGGAACCTACACCCGGATTGGACAAACTCGGACCCAACCAAGGACCTGACTCAAGTTGACATGCAGCTGCCAGGCCATACGGCGACCTGTGCCAGCTCCCTTGCCGGGCACACTTTCCTCCCTCCCCTGGCAGAGGGGGAGGAGACAGCCCTCTTGTTTCCTCCCCCTCTGCCACCACACATCTTCCTCCTGGCTGGGAATGGGCATGCCCCACTGACACATACTGGGGTCGTCTACTCTATTGACCCCAGTCCTTCCTAGCTATTTCTAAACCCCTCAGCCTTCAGTCTCCTCCCCTCTATTTGTATGCCAGCACAAGACCCACACCAAAATTCTAGCTTCTCCAAATTATTTCACCCGCTCCTCCGCCATTAAATTCTCAAATGCAACTCCTTCAAACCGGAAAACATATATGTGATCAACATAACGCGCAAAAAAAATGTTTTTTTTCTTTTTTTTTTTTTTTTTAGGCCTTACCACTGAAATCTCAGGAAAATAGGTGGCAGGATCTGCAAGTGTAAATGAAAACTACTGGGTACCTACTCTGCCTCCACGGGGCGAAAGTGAGACAACGTCGGGCCTCAGCAGGGACCTGGCGGCTAATTGGCCAGAAGAACAGCGGTACAGGACACCACACATTTCAAGATCCATACACTTTTAATCACTGGCCTTTACAGCGAACTGCATCACCACACAAAGTAAACTACACGGAGATGGGGGAAACTTCTGGTGCCGTTTGACCCTAAATACACTTTACCTAAACATCACTGCTGACCAAGTACACCCTTTCATGGCAAAGGTCTTCCCCTCTGGCGGTGCTGTCTTTCAGCAGGATAATGAGGCATGCCACACCGCCCGGATTGTTCGAGACTGGTTCGCGGAACATGAGGAGGACTTCCAGGTATTGCACTGGCCTCCAAATTCTACAGACATCAATCATCTGTGGTTTGTGTTGGAACAGCAACTCCGATCTACGGCGTCTCAACCACAGACCTTACAGGAGTTAAAGGATCTGCTGGTTACGTGTTGGTACCAGATACCACAAGACACATTTAGAAACCTTGTAGCGTCCATGCCTCTGCCGGGTACCAGCTGTTTTGGCTGCAAGTGGAGGACCAACATCATATTAGGTAGGTGGTCATAAAGTTTTGGCTCATCGGTGTATATGTATTATGACTGTAAATTGCGTGTGTTCTCTGGTCGATTTGCCTGTTTTTCTGGGGGAAAAAGCCTTGCTATCTACGCTTGAGACTGACTAACTCAGCGACGGAGTGAAAAAAGCCCACTAAAGTTCCTCGCGTCATCGATGGGATCCGAACCCGGACCTTTTCCGCCCGGTATGCGGAGGACGGTGACGATACCACTGTGCTACCAGCGCAGACTTAGTTTGAAAAGGGCGATTATTCCTCAATTCGATGAGTTCCTCCTCCTCTTCCAAAGACAATTATGACGTTTCTGATAGATTTTAGAAAAAGGATCGCTCACTCAGTTAAAACATTTAACATTTGATTGATGGAAAGTATTGTTACATTTTTTTTTTTTTAAATCGATACATTGACACTTTGTAGTTTAAGGGAACATGTATAGATTGTTTTGGATGATTCATCTTTTCCGCATATTAATTTTGTCCTTAAATGCGCACAATTTATTACTTGAACTCAAAATATTTTATTGTTCGCTTTGCATGCTCAAATTTAAGTGATTAGACGTACGAATACATCGGCCAGAATTTCCGAAATTCGAAAAAAAAAAAAAAAAAAAACGTGATAGTAAAAAAAAAGAAATAAATAATCTTTATTGTGAAGTAAAGTCACAGCACAATATCCCATCACGGCCACGAGCGCCAGGGGTTCACATATAGCAGTTAGAGAAAATCAGAATAAGTACAGCGTACAAATACAAAAGGCTACAAAATACAGGGAACACATACAAAAAGGCTACAAAGGTCTATTTTTGATTTAAATTACGATTTTTACCACTCGATCAAGCACTATTTGTAAATCATTGAGAATACACTTCGGAACTAGAGCTTCCCCGTGCAAAAAGGAGTGTTGGACAATAATTCTTGGGTCGTGCTGCCTGACAAGGGCGATTAACTCTTTTACTGTCACTGGCGGTGCTCCATCTGTACAGATACTGACTGATATACGGCACCCATTATATCTTATTTTATTTTTTTTCATATAATTATTGATGTCGTTAAAAATATCCTGACTAGTCATTGTTTTGGGCAGTTCTTTGCAGGGAAAAAAAAAAAAATGACTAATCATATTTCAATTCGCAATAAATCTGATGAATACTATTAGCTGAGCTTTTTCATTAATGTCTTTGACACAATCACTTGAAATGCAACAACTGCTCCAGATGTGATGTTATCTATAACGTATTGTAATTCTACATATGTGTTCTCTGACATATGTACAATTGATTAGCTGCTAGGTGTATTGTTAAGTGGTACTGTATTTAATAATTTCCTTTCCTGTTTCTTCTCCTAACATGACCTTCAACTGTTTGGCATGCTGTCAAAATAAGCCTTTCAGCAATAATATGAGATTTCCTCTTCGTTTTCCTTGATATTATATCAGCAACACAATAACTGGCTTCTTGAACTTTGTCCGGAAATTTTTACAGCACCTGAAACCCCTTTACTTATCATTGATTCTGCTCTACTGTTGTCTTCTCTTCCTTTGCTTGCTGTCTTTTTATAATTATAAACTTATCCATAACTATTTTTATTACTGTTCTCTAAAATTAAATTAATTTTTATTGTTAATTCCAGAAAATCAATAAAAATTACAATTTGCCTCGAAAATAGTCATTATTATCAGGCATATCAAACAAAATTAAATATAAAGTAATTATTAGTCCACAGATGTTTCTTCTTTAAATGGACAGTGTACAGTGGCGGTTTTATTATAAGAGGTCAGTAAACATAGTCTCCTCTTAATCCAAAATCACTAGAAAGATCTATAGGGACTGCCCGCAGGGCTCGGTCCAAGGAATACTCTGAGGAATACGGTTCTAGATGAGTTCCAAAACTTGGATCTCGGTGAGGCAAAATCCCAAGCTTGAGCGGATGATCTGATTATCACAGTAAAAGCCAACTCAAATGATCAACTTGAAGCCATGGCAAATCGAGCATTCCGACTACTCCTTGATTGGGCAGAGCTTCGCAATTTGACAATCTCGGCAACGGAAACCAATAGTATCCTTCTAAATGGCCACCTCCATCCGGCGAAACCCCCGAAAATCAAAATAAATGGCACCACTATTAGATTCCAAACTGTAGGGGTCGTCCTTGACTCCAGGTTGTCTTTCCTGCCACATCTAAATTTCCTCCAAACAAAAATCAGGAATTATACAGCTCTGGTAACTAGAGTCACCCACCGACATTGGGGATTAAACTGCCACACCCTGGAGCTATTCTATAAAACCATATTCCTTCCAGCTGTCTCCTATACCACGGGGGGGTCTGGTACCACAGGGCAACCATCGTCAATATCCAGAAAAAACTCTTTCCAATACAAAGGAATATCTTCTTAAACATCACTAGGGCCTGCTTTAGGTGAGCACCCCTTCTCTCCAGGTCCTCGCAAGGGCTCTTCCACTTGATCTTGACATAATAAGAATAGGTATCTTATAACGCCTCTCTAAAGGCATTGCCACCACCATCATCATTGGCTTCACATCTAACCCAGCCAACAACCGGAAAACAGAGAAAAGACGACTTCTTTCTCATCTGCATCCGGTCTGGCAGAACGGATGAGATGCCTCAACAAAAGGAATAATAAGGAAGAAATTCATTCATACCTTTACATTCCCCAAATCTCCATGCTCGCTCTCCCCAGGCCTGCACACCACCATTTTACTTACTGGATAGGGTTCTATACAAGAAAAGCTGACATCATTGGGCATCTCCGACGATCCGCTCAGCCAAATTATTATTTTTCAAATTATTATATTAGGGTCATCCGTAATCGAGTACATAAACCTGTATTTTGTGTCAGTAAATTGAGTGTGTTCTCTGGTCGATTTGCCTGTTTGCTAGACGAAAAAACTCAGTTTCTGGGGGGGGGGGGGGAAAACCTTGCCATCTACTCCTGAGACCGACTTACTCGACTAACGGAGTGAAAAAAGCCTATTAACGTTCCTCGCGTTATCGACGGAATTCGAACCCGGACCTTTTCCAGCCGATGTGGGGAGGACGGTGACGATACCACTGCGCTACACGCGCAGACAGATCCGCTCAGCCACCGTGGCATTGTTCAAACATGGCAGCACGTAATGTTTGAATGTCCCGAATATGAAGCGTTCCAAACTTTTCACGCGAATCGCAAATTTACCTCAGCAACAGGAACATATTCTCCTTCAGGAACTGTTAGAAGGCTTCAAAACCACTGAAATCTACTATTGATCAGCTTATTTGCTATGGGCACCCCGCCATAGGACCCCACCAGGTCAAAATTCAACAACTCCAGGAATCTCAACAGATTTCATTAACTTAAGTAGAGACAGTCCGCGGATCAAGACGCTTCATCAACTGAAGAATAACTGTTCTCCATCCTAGTACTCCTCTCCTCTCCTCTAGCCATAGACCATCCCGCCTCCATGAAGACATTGTACGCATCAAACTAAGCTTCCTTGCTTAGTTACTACACCCCCCCATAGCCCCTTCCACTTCTTCGTCTGGCGGTGCTAGCATCTTTATTCTTCTGAGGACGCCTTCCACTACATCCTCAGCACTCTGACTTACCCTCCCCTTCTTCACACTTTCTCTCACGCTCTAACTTTATGCGGTTTTATTTATTTATTTATTATTATTATTATTTTATTTTATTTTTATTTTGGCCTCTGTCAATAAGCTCAGGCGACCCTGGCGAAGGCCAGCCAGAGTATGATGGGCAGCCTGGCTCACCTCTCAGTAGTGGTAACGGGTAACGTAGGGTCACACTAGGGGACCCTGCATTCAAGCACCCAGAGGAACAACAACAGAGCAAAATACAACACTACTGGTGCCTCCTTAGCCAGGTGGGCAGGAGCAGCAGTGCGTAGCACACGCTTCTTGATTAGACCGGGGCTAGAGCCCGTGACCACCAAACACGGAGGATGCGGAAAGGTCAGGAAATGACCACTGCATATCCCTGGAGCAATATGGCCTTAGTTGCTAATGCTTCTAAAAACCCAATAACAAACAAGCAACAACACTACTAAACCAGACACTACACTTTTTCCTGGCTTTTGCAGTAGTTCTGCATTCCGTCACAGAGTACATACAGCGCAGATGTGGGAAAGCAATTGTGGCGCCCGACCCTAAATACTATTCCACTGGTAAGACACTGCATTCCATTGAGGACACTGTTGCAAATCATTTCGCTTCCACTGAACGAAGAACGCTTAAATATGGTACCCGTAACAGGAGCACAGTTCTATGTGCTCGTTTTGGAAGTCTCCTTGCTCATGCGCAATTTATAATGCTACATTCTTAAACTTTGAAAACAGTGAAAGACAATGATCACTCGTCTGATGTTTTCACAATGGACGTATTCTATCTGCTAGCGCTGCCACTGCTCTTCCGAAACAAAGACAACTAATGAGTAGCCGGAAAAAACATTTTCATATCTTTTGTATTTCAAACTTTTTCTGATTTTCTAACCTGCCGGTAAGAAATAACGATTCTAACCCGCGCCTTTTCCACCCGCTGTTGGGGAAGGATGGTGATTATAACCACTGTGTCTAACTGCGCGGACAGCCACAATGATAGGCAGTTGGCAGTTTTCAGAGTGCGGTCTAGAGGTATAAGGGATCCAAGAGATCCCCAGGAAAACATCTACCATAATAAAACTGCAGCCCCCTGTCTCGTTCTGTTGGACAAGCATAAATTCGATTTTCATCTTGTACACGAATACGGGTTAATGATTACATTAACCCGTATTCGTGTCTGTAAATTGCGTGTGTTCTCTGGTCGATTTGCCTGTTTTGTTGGACGAAAAAACCTCAGTTTCTGAGGGAAAAAACCTTGCTATCTACGCCTGAGACCGACTAACTCAGCCACGGAGCGAAAAAAGCCCACTAAAGTTCCTCGCGTCATCGACGGGATTCGAACCCGGGCCTTTTCCACCCGGTGTGGGGAGGACGGTGACGATACCACTGTGCTACCCACGCAGACACAGAAGAAGCCAACCAGTAAGATTGAACTGCATGAGAGCATTATAAGGGTGTGGTACCACGAAATTGGACAACCATATATCCAGAAGTTGATTAACTCTACGCCAGGTCGTTGCAAGGCTGTAATTGAAGCTCGAGGAGGAACAATAAAATAGTAGTAGTAGTAGTAGTAGTGACATGTGATGCAAGAAATCAAGTATGAGCTTATGCAGCATCAGCCAAAAAAAAAAAAAAAAACACCATTTCCTTCACATGCCTGTCCAGTTCCTCCTTAAATTTATTTAACCTTTCAACTTCCACAACGACAGATGGAAGTTTGTTCCAGCAATTAACCACCCGCTGGCTAAAGGCAAATTTCCGCACATCTATTCTACATCTGTCTTTTCTTAATTTGAATTTATGCCCCCTTAGGTTCGTAATCTGAACAAGTGGAAGGATCCCATCAGAATTCAGCGTGTTCAACCCATTCAAGGCCAGAAGACAGAAATATTGAGGACTTATTTTGCTGATTTACAGTACATAATATTATTACGTTATTCGTCACGCCTGTGACGAATAACTCAGCCACGGAGTGAAAAAAGCCCATAAAAGTACCTGGTATCATTGACGGGATTGCCATTTCAGTTTGTACACGTAAATGCAATAAAATGTATGTTTGGTTGTCATGATTGTCATTTGCATAATTTCTCATATTTCCATTAATTACGCATTTTATCCTTTGGGAAGATATTTATGGCAATGAGGTATATCAAGTGGAGTCTTTTTATTGGATTTCATTCACAGAAATAGACAGTATATCCCACCCTAACGAATGCATTTCTGCAACCCACAATGCAGCGCAAAACACATTTGCAAAATTCACAAGTGATGCAGATTTTTTGTCCGCCACTGTATAAGGGATACATCAGGATTGTGAAAATACAAAAGATGCAATTTTAATTTGTCTGTATAGCAATGTCAGGAGTATTGTAAACAGATTAAACGAATTTGAAATTTTGATTAGGTCAACCAATGGATATAATAGGACTAACGGAGACATGAAACCACCACCATCCTTCCAACATCAGAGTAAGGGACACTTATGGTGGAGCCAGTATTCTCGTGTGGGGCGGAATAATGATCAACGGCCGCACCCCTCTTCATGTTTTTTTTTTTTTTTTTTTTGATAGGGGTACGTAACTGCGCAGTGTTAGTGAGAACATATCCTAGAACCCTATGTGCGACTTCTTAGGGGGTGCAGTTGGCTCAGATTTTCTTTTCGTGCACGACAATGCCACTGCACATAGAGCTGAAGTGGTGAGGGAATATCTTGAAACTGAAGATTTCTAATGACTGCCGTGGCCAGCACGATCAGGAGACTTGGATCCGAACGAACATGATTTTTTCTCCTGGAAACTCGGGTTTTTCGTCCAGAAAACAGCAAATCGACCACAGAACACACAATTATACATGGCACAATACGGCCTAAGTCGCCGATGTGCCTAAAACCCAGCAACACAACGTTAATAGCCAGGATGTCCTCAGTTATGCTAACGATTTAAAGATTCTTCAACCGCTCACTCTAAATCCAATCACTGTAAACATGGATCTCACCCACAGAACTGCTATAATAAATGTCAATCTTGTAAAAGTTGTTTCTTTCTCCTCGAACAATTTGACCTTCGCGTCAACCTGATGAAACCGAAAGTCGTCTCTCCTCTCAGATCATCCCATTCAGTGGTTGCTCCAATCACAGACAACACCTTTGTCCTCACTGCCCCAATTTATACGGATCTAGAGAAATGTTTATCAGCAACTTGAAAACCTCACATCACGTGCGACAGGTGGATGGTCAAGCAAAACCTCTTACACATCCATCAAAGTCAGAAGATACATCGGAACGATAATGTACCCACCAAGGAAATATGCAGTGGAGATCAAATTCAAATTATTTTATTAGAATCACCCAGAATTTCTTCTGTATACCCATTTATGTAATGTGTTTGTAAATTGCATGTTCTCTGATCGATTTTGCCTGTTTTGCTTGACGAAATTCCTCCTTTTCTGGGGGAAAAATCTTGCTATCTACGCCTGAGAGCAACTACCTCAGCCACGGAGTGAAAAAAAAGCCCATTAAAGTTCCTTGCGTCGTCGACGGGATTCGAACCCGCTCCTTTTCTACCCGGTGTGGAGAGGACAGTGATTATACCAACTGTGCTGCTCAAGAAGGCTGAGAATTTGCAGTATCAGTTTTGTATATACTTTTTTTCTGTTTCAATCAAGTTTCTCTTTCTCTCTCTCTCAAATCCCTTACATTTATTTGGATTATGATTCACAATTTGCAATAAACCTTATATTTTAGTTAAGGAACTAATCCTTGCCCCCATAAATTACCATTTTTTTTTCATTCTTAATTTTTTTTTTTTTTTTTTTTACGAGGATTAATTTCTCATCTGATGAAATGAAACTTGAAGACATAAATGAAAAATTATATTTTTTAATTTTCGAATAAAGACTGGCTTATTTTCTGGCTATACTACATTTCATAATTAAAACCTACCCAATGCCGAGAACTCTCACGTTGGTCAACCTGCTTTCTGTGTCCATAACCAGTTAGCAGATTAACGCATGTTCACGACGCAGTCTGAGTTCAACGGTGTACATACCCATATGCACTTCACCATGGAGATATCCAGTCTCCAGAGACTGCAATTTACAGATCTCGTGCCCCATCTAATCTTGTGACTCTTCTCTGCATCCATTCCAACAGATCTACATCCTTCCTAAAATGAATTTTCTAAACCTGTGTGCAGTATTCCAGTTGTAGCCTCACTATTGACTTATACAATGGGATAATTTACCACTTTCTCATTCCTGGCAAACTTTCATAGGTTTGAGCCGCACTCTCCTCCAACGTGGAACAAAATTTAACGCGTGCTCTTTGTTTCGACACTTAGCACAATGATAATGACTTGAGCAAAGCAACGTCTCAACTACAACTGCGTGTGACCGACTTACGGCACGCAAATGACTTTGTAGAAGAAAGTAATCATGTAGATCACCTGCCACGGGATGTTGTATCACAGCTTAATGGAGGTTAATTGTCAAACTATGTCGGTAAGGAGTTTTGTACAGAATGGGAGAAAAATTCCACGAAAAACTAAAAAAAAATAGCACTACATAGTTAATAGTTTGTACAGCTAAAATGAATTTATATACTTCATTATTACAAATTAAATATACAATTAAAACGTAAGTTAAATATTTACAGCGGCGATCACAGCCATGGTCGTCCATTATAACTTCTTTGCGGATGATGTTATCAAGCTAAACGAAACTTAACTGCCAAAGAGGTCAGATCTGATCTGGTTGCATGACGCGCTGGACTTTGATATGAAACTAGTTTATATTAAAGTCAGTCCGTCTCAGGTGTAGATAGCAAGATTCCCCCCACCCGGAAACTCGAGTCTTTCGTCCAGCAAACAGCCAAAGTGACCAAAGAACACATGCAATACACTTGGACAGATGAAAGTATATTTATTTCGGGTGGCCCTGGTGTGATTTTTTTTCTTTTTTTCAAAAAGAAGCTCTTGCTATTTTTAATATTAGATTATTAACACAGTAGAATTCTCATATTAGGGTTATTAATCACCATCCTCCCCACACCGGGTGGAAAAGACCTGAGTCAGAATCTCGTCCATGACGTGAGGAATTTTTATGGGTATTTTTCACAATACGGCTGAGTTAGTCAGTCTCGGGCGAGGGTAGCATGGTTTTTGGTCCGGAAACTTCATTTTTCTTTCAGCAAACAGCAAATCGACCAAAGAACATGCGCAATTTGCAGACATATTATATACAGCGCAATATAGCCTAAGTCGCAGATGCTGCTGCAAACACTTCGCTCTCTTTTGCCTACTGACGCCGAGAAATACTTCCTGTAGGGATGGAAGAAACGTCTCGGACTTTTTTTTGTTCACACGATGTAAGAGTAAGTCTATCTGTGAGGTTGGTTGCATTGTTCTCGCTATTTCTCACATCAACAAAAACCAGTTTGTAAATTTGGTCACAGCAAAAGTAAATATTTGACAATCTCGCAAGTAGCCCTGATGAAAGAAGCACGTGAAACACTTAGAATCACATGACTGAGAAACGTAATGACACAGCACCCTTAACTACGTAAACTTCATAAAACTGAAAGCTAGTGGTAGCCTCATTGTCATTTGCAAAAGGACATCACAAAAGAAGAAATTTAGCAACCGTAACATTTTGTTTACCAGAGATGGACGTCTACCAAAGTACCATTCAACGTTTTGGAATGTTTCTGTATATGGTGAATCCCCATGATGCCCAATATGAGAAAGCTGAAGATGTACCAAATTACTTTAATGAGGTAAGTTGTACTTTAAAGTTTTTTCGTGAATAATTAAAAGAATTGAAGCAATTTTAAATTAACTTTGAATTTTTAAACAGCTTTAAATGACGATTACAAACTGAATAGGATAAGTATTAGCTTTCCAGATAAATTGGTATTATACACAAGAATTGATCAAGTATTGTATAATTGGTATTATACACAATAACTAATTATTGGGAACAAGAATATTTCCGATATTTATTTATTCTTCACAACTTGTGTTTTTATTATAATGGTAACACAAAAGCAAAAGCAAAAAACACAGCTAAGAAATCACCGTCACTCGAAGTGCCAAAAGCACCCTACAGTCAGGTCCGTTATTGCTGAGGAAGGAGGGAGTCCCCGAGAATCAGAGCCAGCCGGCTAGCTGGTTTATTTAACTGAGATTGTCCGATCTCGCAAGGGCTCAGAATTTGCTGTATAATTACGTCTCTTATCACTCCTCTCTGACCTAATAAAGCAAGAATTACCCATGGTTTCCATGTTTTCTTTGTGGTCTTGTAGAACCGTGTTTCTTGACGTGTGGTCCACAGACCACTGGTGGCCGGCGGACAGTTAGTTATTAATGGTGGCTTGTTCAGTAATGAAAGATAAATAGTTATATTTATCTTTATATGTTTATATTAATAGTTATATGTTTATGATAAACATATTTCCTTGGTCAATGGCAATCCGAATCTATGCTAATGATACCTTCTGCTTGACCTAGAAATCTCGTTAACGGTTCTCAATTATTGTTCCTAAACCTTTCAAAGGTGTTCACTGGTATTCGGAGAGAGAGAGAGAGAGAGAGAGACAACGAAAATGGCCAGTCATTTTCTCCTCAAACCTTACTTTGTAACACGGGGCATTGTACTTTTGATACAATTCCGACCGTCGCCATAGAATTGCCCCAATGCAGATAAGGAAGAATTGTTTTAGAATATCATAATCGACAGCAGCATTCTTGGTTTCATCGATGGTAGACAGTGAACTAAGTTTAAACTGCGTAAAGCATGCCCAACCATCATATTACCACCACTGAAATTCATTGGTGCAATACAATTTGTTTGTGGGCATATTTCATACGCAGGTACATTCAACTCATGCTTCAACTTTGTCACGTGTTTCATCACTCCGCATCGTGTTGTAATTCTCAGCTCTTCCGTTCGTTTCCCGGATAGATGATGTGCATTACTGGAGTAAGCTTCAACTTACGAGCAGTTCTGCGATCATGGAACCTCTCTGTGAAGTGTTTTTCCGATAGCTTTTAAATGGTACGCTTTTCCGATGGTACGCTTTTAAAACATTAATCACAGATGTCTTGAATGCGTATATACCATTAAAAAAATACTCCACGAGAAGGGTTCCAAGTTGGATGAATAGTGAAGTTGCCACATTACTTGAGCAGAAAAAGGTGGCATGGAAAGGTTACAGAGCAAAAAAAGTACTGAAGCCTATAACAGCTACAAGGTGATCTGTAATAGAGCCACAGAAAAGGTTCGACAGGCAAAGGCAGTTTATGAGAAATCACTAGCAAACAGAGCAAAGAGGGGGGATAAAGAATTCTTCACATATATAAATGCCAAGAAGAGCAGGACAAACCAGATCGGACCTTTACGTAAGGGAAAGGGGATAGTAATAAATACACCAGCTGCCGTTGCAGATGAACTCAACAGTTATTTTGCATCGATATTTACAAATGAAAAGCCTCTTGTGACAATGGGAAATTGTGGGAGCGAAGTTAAAAAATATGTAATTAATGATATTGAAATTTCGCAACATTATTTAATGCAAAAACTTTCGAGCCTACAGGCCAGTAAGGCTCCTGGAGTTGATGGAATATACCCTATAATCTTAAGGGAGGCGCCAAGCGAGTGCATTGAACCATTGAGGCTAATTATGCGAGCATCACTAGACTCTGGGGAGATTCCCTTGGATTGGAAAAGTGCAAATGTATCTCCCATACATAAGGGTGGCTCTAAAAGTGAAGTTGGAAATTATCGACCTGTCAGTCTGACTTCAGTAGTAGGGAAAATCATGGAGGCAATGATCAAGGGTGGAATTCAGGATCATTTGGATCGAATTGAAATTCTCAAGGATACTCAGCATGGTTTTGTAAAGGGAAAATCATGTTTAACAAATCTGGTTCGCTATTTCGAAAGGGTCACTCACGAGCTGGATTTAGGGAATAATTTCGACATTGTTTATTTAGATTTCAGCAAAGCTTTTGACTCAGTCCCACATGAGCAGTTGCTTTATAAGTTGGAACAGGTTGGAATCACTGGGAAAATCCTTAGATGGATAGAAGGATGGCTTCAGGGCAGGAGGCAGAGGGTTGTGATAAATGGCTATTCCTCAGATTGGGTTGATGTAAGAAGTGGGGTTCCCCAAGGATCAGTATTAGGACCACTGTTGTTTTTAATTTTCATAAACGACATTGATGAAGGGATAGAGGGCGTGATGTCTAAATTTGCAGATGACGTTAAAATTGGTAGAGTAGTTAATGATCACTGTCAAGCTGAGCTTCTTCAGAGAGACCTAGATAGACTTCAAGAATGGTCAGAAAAATGGCAGCTGTGCTTTAATCCAACAAAGTGTAAGATATTACACCTGGGAAACAGTAATCCCAAAATAACTTATTCACTTGGTGGAGTTCAACTAAACCCAATACTGGAAGAAAGGGACTTGGGTGTTACGATACGGTCAGACATGAAATTCTCTGAGCATTGTAAACAGGTTGCAAGGAAGGCCCATGGTGTCCTATCGATGATCTATCGAACTTTTGCAAGTAGAGATAGGGACGTGATAATCCCATTATATAAGGCTTATGTTAGACCACACTTGGAATACTGTGTTCAAATATGGAAGCCGCACCTAAAGAAAGACATCGAGCTTCTTGAAAGGGTGCAAAGAAGGGTAACTCGCCTGGTGAGATCGGCCAAAGGGCGTCCTTATGAAGAAAGACTTCGAATATGTGGGTTGCAGAGTTTGGAAACTAGACACCTTAGAGGAGATTTGATTGAGGTGTTTAAGGCTCTGAGAGGCATCAGTAAAATGAATGAGGACAAAATTTTCAAGATTATAAATGATGCTAGAACTAGGGGACATAAATTCAAGTTACGGGGGGAAATGTTTAGATTGGACTGCAGGAAGTTTTATTTTAGCCAGCGAGTTATAAATTACTGGAATAAGTTGCCTTCGTGGGTGGTAGAGGCCGACAGTTTGGGGAAATTCAAAGGTCATCTGGATAGTACTTTCGGGTAAGGGAAGCGCATAGGATGATAGGTTTAATTTCCTTTTTATTTAAATTTTATTTTATTTATATATATATTTTTTTATATATTAATTATTATTATTTAGTTATTTATTTTATTTATTTATTTATTTATTGTTTTTATCATTGTTTTGTTCGGATTTTTTTTTTTTTTTTTGGCTGGTGCAGCATAAGCCATAGGCTTTCTTGCACCATGCGGCCGTTACTAAAAAAAAAAAAAAATATGCAAGAAGTAACGACCATCTCGATCATCGTGTCAGCCACAGGTATGGTGCCAAAGACCCTACGTAGCAGCCTAGCAGCAATAGGTCTCTCAGAGAACACCTACAAGGAACTCCAGAAAGTCGCAATCCCGAACACCTGTAGGATAGCGAGAGAGTTCCTCGACCAACAGTAACACCAGATGCAACAACAACAACCACCCTGTGTACTTGGTAGCAATACTCGTTACGAGGTGGAATCCCCCAATCAGGGAGAAATAATAATAATAATAATAATAATAATAATGAGGAGAAGAAGGAGAAGAAGAAGAAGAACCTATCATATTTGGATCACTGAAGAACAACCTCATTCACCCATGTGTATTATGTCTATAAATTGCATGTTTTCTCTGGTCGATTTACTTGTTTTTCTGGACGAAAAAACAGAGTTCTCGGGAGAGGAAAATCCTTACTCTCCTTGCCTGAGCCCTACTAACTCAGCCACGGAGTGAAAAAAGTCCAAAAAGTTCGCGTCATTGACGGGATTCAAACCCATGCCTTTTCCACGGCCCATAAAAACCCTCTGCCAGTATGAGGAGGACTGTGATTACAACCACTGTGACACCTGCGAAGACAAAACAACATGGTAGTGAAAATTCATGAACTTCAGAGGAGGAGGAGGAAGAGGAAGACGTCGAACGTGGGTGAGCATGTTTTCTGCCAAAGAAACCCAAGAAAATCCATATGCCTTACCAGACTGTCGTGAGTAGCACAGTTGGTATAATCATCGTCCTCCCCACACTGAGTGAAAAAGACCCGAGTTCGAATCCGGTCAATGACGCGAGGAATTTTTATACGCCTTCTTCAAAACATAGCTGAGTTAGTAGGGTAGCATTATTTTGCCCGGAAACTCGGGTTTTTCATTCAACAAAGAACATGGACCACAGAACACGAGCAGTTTACAGACATAACATATACGGTTCAATATGATCCACTGATGCTCCTAAAACTCTACAACAACCAATCAACTGCCAAACCAGCACGGAATTCTAAATTCCCGGTTAAACTGCGCATAGAGTCACGAGCACGCGGCTACAGCTGCATGCGCACAAGCTTCGACTGGTTCATCAGCTCGAAGTGAAGTTTCACACGAAACGGGGAAATTACGCTACTCATTGGTCCCCAGTCCAGACAACATTCCTGATGGAGCAAGAACAAGGTCATTTTCACTGCGAAGCGACATTCCGCAAAGGACAAATAGAAAGTTAACGTTCGGTGCAATCTGATGTATCATTTCTCTTTTTCGAGGAAATCTTTGATAGCCTTTGTACACCTAGATGTGATGCTGCTGCTGGAGGACAGTCAACAAACTAGACGGAATTTCTCCATCCAGTTAAATGGCATATTCCAACAGGATGAAATGCCGCCCCATTGGTCCCGCAATATACGCTCCTTTTCTAGATTTGGATGAGAAACAAATAATCTACTTATTTTGGGTATAACTGTAAACCTTTTTAAGGATATTAGAGAATAATAAAAAAGGAGCAAACTGAATTCCTATTTATGTTACAAATAATTTTTTATTTAATTGTAACAACTGATGAAAACTTATGGATTATATAAAAGTCGATAGACACCAGCTTGCATTTGTTTATCGACTGCTTTTCATTTCTTTCTGGCACATAATGAAGTTACGCAATTAAATGTAAGATATCCTGAAGGTGCTGCCTATTAGAAATTAAGCAGCACTTAACAGAAGCTGCTTAGCAGTCTTCAATTTGTAAGGGTGGAGTTTTAGTATATTTGCTATCGTTGATTAATGAGATAGGCCAAGGAAAAGGCAGAATTAATCAACGATTTGGTAAAGCCTGCAGAATACATGGCGTCCCTATGCAGCATAGGGACGCCATGTTCGAATAATATTCTGTTCACCGGTTTGCAATCTGAGAATAGAATTCGCACTTTGAATAATCCGTTAGAATGTAATGTGTGAATTGTATTATATGAGTAGAAAGATGAAAGGTTAATAAACCATACACGAGGACCGAAAACAAAGTTAAGCAGACTAATTCTGCGAAAAAGAAAAAAAAAATCACTAATGTTTGGTAAGTGTGGTCCACCTTCAATGTACTTCCCTTTACTGCCCAAATTGTAAATTATTAACAACGTAGTCAATCACTAATGGTCGCTAATAAAAATAAAGCATTTTTATGAAAAGTTTATCAAATACATGTAACGTTATACATCAGTTCTTATTGGTTCTGTGATCTGGATGAAACGATTAATTGTAGATTCCCTCGAACTGTACTCGGCAATGACCATCTTAAAATTTTGGAAAACGTTTTGGAGGTTTAACAGCCATCTTGAACTTAATTTGCTGAAGTAATTCCAAGTATTAAGTTAAAACGTGTGCTCCACGTAGAGTTCAGGCAAATGACGAAGTTTATTGAAATAAATGAAAGAAGATTTCATATAAAACATCTCAATAAACCCAAATCATTTTTTATGCCAATTTTAACGACATTTCGAAATTCTTGAGGAGTTCCTTTGTCGAGTCTAAAAGAAGTTACAAAGTGGTTAAAGAACAACTTTGTGTCTCTGAGAGCTAGTTAAGATAAATACTGCGCTTTGTTGTTGTTGTTTTTTTTATTTTAGCAATTCATTTGAAAATTAGGAGAAAAATCTTACCTTGAATACGGAGACGTGCTGTTAACGGCTGCCCAAGGGTTATTTCGTTAAACTGGCAAGAGTTAAACTAGAACCCAAGGTTGTTACAAACGATGTGGGTCTTATAAAACCGTTTATACAAATTCATGGGTTCTGAGTTATGGAACATGTACATCTTGAAGAAGGTGCATTAACTAGCAGTTCAGTAGTGATAATTAGCTTGCCTTGATTTACATACATTGAAAAGAAAATATTTAATTTTGTGCACAGGAGAACGAAAGTCACATGACAACTTTTTGGATGGAAAATTAAAAGTATCAACAACCTCTATGCATTCGATAATTGTCGCTATTATTTTTAACAACTAGATAATAAGTTATATAGATCCATGCCATGTCAGTTATGAAGGATGATGAACCTCTGTCAGATTGTCAGTCAAATGTCAATAAAATTCCTACTATAATCACGACACCACACATCACATATCGCAGGACTACACCTCTTAGAAGACCTACGAGGGTACACATAAAACCAGCAGCCATGGAGAAGATATTTTATCGGAATATTAGAAGCGTATGGAACAAGTTAGACACGTTATAACAAATGCTCTTGTCGTGCTCTGTGGATATTGTCAGTCTCACGGAGACCTGGCTATAGCCACGTCAAGAGTCTCTAGACGGTGTTGACATTGCTCGATACAAGGCCTACTTCAAATCAAGAATTAGTATGAGGAGTGGAGGAGTAGCCCTGTTTGTGCGTGATAACGGATTTCAGATTATCTCGGCCTCCTACTCGGATTCAGAGCTTTATGACGAAATACTTGTCACATTAAAAGGCCACACTGCACTCTTGGATGTAGCAGATCTACATTCCTCCTGTCCCTAATCTAGAATTGACAGAAAACGTAGTAGACTGGCTTCTCAACAAATTACATGTGTCAGCCACCCATATAATATGTGGAGATTTCAACCTTCCACCACAGCTCAATAACCTGCTGGACACTATGTTAAATAGGCTGCAGCCATGCTCCATCTCTCTTATCAATGACCAACCCACAAGAGGTTAAAACAGACTAGACCTGATTCTGTCTTCTGGTAAATGTCTAATTGATGTACCGCCAGAATCGTTGTTTCTATCCGATCACATTCCAGTCGTTGTCCTCATAATAAGAAGAAATCTTTATTGTACAGTAAAAATACAATAATGTGCCCGCCACAGCCAGGAGGCCAGGGGCTTCACATGGTTATAGGGTAATATAAAAACACGTACAGTATAACAAAAAGATAACATAACATGAAATTAACTTAAAAACGTGGCATTAACCATGCTATAGATATGAGTATATACATAGTTCTGAGGAAGACAGTACACCAAGATATATACACGTTCAAATGTACAAAGCACATACAGTACTGTATATGCTTAAAACTCAGAATATTTCACAGGCGTGCATAAGTCGTTCTTGTGAAACAGTTCGTCGGTGTACCTGCGACGTGCCGTTCTGCGCCTCATAGCAGATAACAGGTGGAGATATCGGTATGAGTCGACACCAGGGGTCAAACAAAAGAGGAACAAGTTCGGCCAACGAGCGCCTGTAATTGCAATCCGAAGCGAATTTCTGGAGGTTTACTCCGATCATCAGCAGGGTTTGCATTGTAGGAAGTACTTGGCCAGGTAGAAATCTGTCATTGATCTTCAGCCTGTTCCACTATAGCTGAAGAAGAGGGGTAGCTAGAGCGTTGGAGTGTTTGTGATAAAGGGCAGATTACACAAGATTTTTTCCCAGATTTAAGAAATGCAGTCTCGATAAAATTCAAATGGTTTCCCCAAACTTACAAGCTATGTTCTTATTAACTGGTTATGGTTCGATTAATGCAAAGTTGCATGATTTAGGAATTAATGACAGATCTAGTTGCCCTTGTGGCGAAAGAGAATCATGGGAACATATTATGTACAACTGTGAGGAGTACTGCGATCTACGAATTGAATTGGTATCTCGGGTTAGTAATCTCAATCTTATGGCAGAAGGCTGAGAGACAATTCTAGTTGATAAACAGGAGAACTTCTTGGCTTTCCAAGCCTTTGCAACTGCAGTGTTTCTTAGGCGGAAGACTCTTCTGCATCTGAAAGTCTTGGATTTGTAATGGTAATTTAGGTAATTCGGTACAGTGTATGCCGAATTACCTAAAGTTCTGTGAAATCGTGGAGGCTTGAATCTGCTATATCCACTGCAACTCCAGCTCCTTGTGCTGGCATTTCTATTCTCGGCAGTTCCTGGCGCTGCTGACTTTCCAACAGACTACGAACAGATGTAGCTCTTTCCAATGAAGTTTGGACTTTCTCTGAATTTAATTATATGTATATTTATTTTTTACGTAAGCTGATTATTTTCAGTTGGTTCATATCAATCTTTTTTGGTGATGGCAGGTTTTTTCCCTCCATGTACTTGGGCAAACAAGAGAGGGAGTATATGAGAGTACTGCTAAATTATGTGTAACTGACAGCGGGGTTGCCATTGGTTGGCTGGGACCGCTTTAAGTAATAAATATCAATATCAATCTTAGGGAAGGTAGTGGAACTTGCCACTGACATAATATATCAGAAGTCAGGGGAGTTGATCTTGCCAACCAGCATTTTGAAAGTGGTCACAGTTCTCCTCATGTGGATTATTTGAGGCAGCCATGGGATTTGAAGTTGGTCGGCCGTGCTGGTAGTCCTCTGTTGTTGGGGGGAGGGCGATGTTTGCGAATTGCCCACTTCTGTATCCAGTATTCGCTGGCGAAGAAGGGCTTCATGAGAGAGGGTACAGCGGAGGCCCATATTTCAGAGGCATACAGAAAGGTAGGATACACAACGGTTTACAGATAACTGATTGTAGTTCTTGCGTCTGTGTTATAAAAAAGATGCTGACGGGCAATCCAGCGCATTCGGCTGGTCTTGCATAGAACACATTCAATGTGACAGTTGAACCTAAGGTTTAGGTCGAAGGTTACACCGAGATCTTTGTGTTTAATTACACTTGGAATAATTACACCCTCCAGGGAGGGTTCTATGAATGTGGGACGCTTCTTCAGAGAGAAAACCATAATAACGGATGCCACCCTATATTGACTTCAATGCCAAGGACAAATGCAAGAGACAGCTTGTGACTTCGCCAGCCTTTCTGGACCCGAATAAATGCTTTTATGCTACTAGCTGGATTCCCTGTGATTGTCTACTCACATGTGGCACCTTACTCGCAACATCTCTTGACCGGTTGGATCAACTCTGTTGCAGAATTTGCGGCCTCCAAACTTGTAAGGATCTCATCAAGATCGAGAGCCTGGTGGAACTCGAGCCTAACTGTGTTGTTTAAACCAAAGCAAACTATGCACAGAAAATGTAAACTGTTAAATGATACACAAGACAGAATTAACTACTCATTGGCCAGAGCATCATTTCATAGGAAAAATCTAAAGCAATCAACCGCTACATGAAACAAATACAATTGACAAGGGAAAGCTACCCCGATGCGGGCATAGGAATGACACATATCAGCAAATTGACGGCGAAGGCGTGAAGCTTGGATGGATCACATCAGTAGATTCTCCAACTTACACCACCAGTCACAAGTCATGGAGTTTGAGTGGGTTCTGTTGGTTGATTACGAGCTGGAGTCTATTATCATCACAAAAGAAGTGCTGATACAGAGTATTAACTCCCTCAGGGCCACTAAGACAGCTGGAGTGGATCGGGTAACTCACTTCATGGTAAAGTGTCTCAGCCCCTATCTAACTGAACCACTGCAAGCTATTTATAACTCTATCCTTACTAATAGAGTTTTCCCTGAAAACTGGAATAAATATGCTGTAATCCCTATGCCAAAAATTATAAACTCTAACCTCATGGAGCGCCATAGGCCTATATGCACTGCATCTACACCCTTGAACATACTGAAGAAAGCTCTACTGCCAAAGTTGACGGATCAGATCCTGGCCAGTCAGCCTCAACAAATTTATTATGCAATAGATCAGCAATTACCAACCTCCTTACAGTGCAAACTGCGATACTGAACGCTTTCCAAGCCGGAAATGAAGTTACAATAATACTGTAGATGATAATATGCCTTTTGTGGCATATCTTGAATATCTGAGTGGCAAGGTTAAAAAATTTACTGCCTCTATTATAAGCATTACTAGAAAGGACTGGGGGCTCAGTAAGAGGGTCCTTGGATTATATTATAAGGTTACATTCTTAACTAGTATCATATGCTGCTTCTGTCTGGTTTAAGAGAATTAATGTAATTAAATTTAGGAATAAGATTAACTCAATTCAGAGATCCAAAATGGATCTCTGAATTGAGTAATACTGGTAACACTGGATTGAGTAATACTGGTAACACTGGTAACACAAGTAATACTGGATATGTTAACAGGCTGTTTATTCCAGAAGTAAGTTTTAATACGGGTAAGAAGACTAAGTGGTTTTACTCAACTATGGAAGTGTCTTATTTGCTAACGGGACATGGCTCATTAAAATCTAAGCTATGTGATCTAGGTCTGGAAACAGATCCCTTGTGCTCCTGTAGGTTCAACGAGACTTGGGATCGTGTTTTGTATGATTGCCCAATTTATGAAGAATTTAGAAGTAAATTAAGAGCTAGCTTGCTTACATTGAATAGGGGAACTGAAACACAATGGTTGATTGATGAAAAACGTTTTAAGCTATTACAGGAATTTTGTAGGAGCGTATTCCTTAAAAGTAAGCAACTATCTATTTTGATTAGTATAGTTAGGTTTTTAGTATGACTGTTGCCCGGGTGGTGCCTGCTCCTTGGTGGCCAAGTCTACCTACTAGTTTTTGGATGTTCCACTTGGATACACGAATATAGGTTTAGATGGACATCAGTCTGGGAGACACCAGAGACAGTTATACATAAACTGAACTGAACTGAACTGCTTGAAGAGTCTACGCGGTTAGCACGCTAGTATCGTCACCGGCCTCCCCACACAGGCTGAAAAAGGCCTGGGATTGAATCCTGTTGATGACGCGAGTAACTTTTATGGGCTTTTTTCATTCCTTGGCTGAATTAGTCGGTCTCAGGCGTAGATGCACATGGGTAGTTGAAAGTTACTTTCCAGATGGCACTATATAAAATAACATAATAACAATAGTTTTTGCTTGAAGAGTTGGAGGTACTTCTGGATTGCACAAAAAACAGCGTTCGATATTACCATGCTCCGTCACATCTGGGATGTAATTCGGGAGTAAAGTTTTTCCTCGGAATGTTACATTTATAATTCAACTCATACACGGAACTCTTGCTAATGAAGATGTTTACTTGATATCATTCTGTAAAAAGTGGCAGTACTGGATGCTATATACGGTGTGCCACAGGTTTGGTCAATGTATCGATTATCAAAAAACTCTAACAATATTTTTCCATCAATCAAATGTTAAATGTTTTAACTGGGTGAGCGATCCATTTTCTAAAAGTCAATTAGAAATGAGTTCTTCCTCCTCTTTGGAAGAGGAGAAAGAACTCATCGAATTAAGGAATAAGCGTACTTTTCAATCTAAGTTAAATAATTCGGTCGAGTTAACCAATTTTTGGATAACCGTATCCAAATAGTTTCCATCTTTGCATTTTTTAATAATATACCTACCTTTTTTCCACGACTGCGAGGTGGCATTTTCGACACTCAACGAAATAAAAAGAGAAAGCTTCTTTCTGTAGAAGTGGAGCTCAGGGTGGCTCTATCAAAAACATTCCTGCAAATTACAAAGCTGGGCAATTAATACCAGGCCCCAAAATATGTTAAATAATTAATTATGTACAGTATACATAGAATTCGTTGTATTGAACTTACTCTGAAATGACCGTAGTCCAGGTCGTACCTGTACTATGGATTTTGCCATACTTATGATGAATTATTCTTAGATAAAGAATCTTAAGTATTTTTGTTGCGTTTTAACTAAAAAATTTGACTAAAAAAAGTTTAACTAAAAAAACATGGTGTGCCACAGTAGCTGGATGATTTAAAAAGTGTGTCGCCAAAGCAGAAAGGTTGAAAACCCATTGCTTTATTCTCCCCTCTCCCTTAAGAACGCCTGAATGAATCTATCCTTCACCTTAATCCTTCCAGCAATCCATTACAATGAATACATTTTTCATTCAGGCGTATCAGTATTTATCAGTATATCACAGTGATGAACTTGCTTCATTATCAGAATTCCATTTTCTGTTTCCCTGATAAACCATTAAGGTGAAGGATAACACTTTTAAGAATGTTTGCCAAATTTCTGAACTGGACAATTAGAAACATTGTGAGTATCAACGATTTTAAGGCATTGTAAAATTATGTGCCTGCTGGCAGGCATTCATCTATTTAAATAAAATAAATAAGTTTCCTGTTTATACTCCAGGGCGACCAGACGGTCAGAGGAGTTTTTGTCATTCAGGAATCAATAATCGTATGATGACCTTGCCCCATTATCAGAATTCCATTTCATGTTTTCCTGATTTGCCTGACATAATAACATCAAATTCTGTTTCTGGCAGCGCAAATTGACGAGATTTGTTTAATTACAATGCAACTCGCCCTTCAGCTATTGATAGTAAAAGGAAAGGTGAATTAAAAATCCCTTATACTTATCTAGTTCTTTCCTTATTTCATAACTTTTATGTGCAAACAGAGAAAATTTGGTTTCTGCGCATCTGCCATTGTCCACTCATTCCTCCAATCAGTGCATGCCAACAAAATAATATCTAGTGCTTTAAGTGCTGCAATATACAGTACTGTATATGGATAGCCTCTATAATACGTATGAAAAATAAATAAATAAAAAATAATAATAATAAATAATTGCCGGATTTCTATTAGTCCGATTTTAATGAAATTTGGGGGACACTTCATATCTTTCTATAAGGCTCAAAAATTAAATTTCGTGAAAATCAGTCCATTTTATTTGTTTAATTGTTTCAGGTTGCTTTATTACCAGGAAGAATGCTTCCCCTTACCCGTCCAAGCCACGAGCAGGCGGGCTACAATGTACACGTACTGTCCTTAGTAAACCAAATTCCGTACTCCAACCGATGATAACACCAAAGCATCCTGACCCCTTCATAAGAGACAAAAAAATAATAATAAATACACTAGGGGGCTTCGCGCCCTGCTCGCTGCGCTCGCTTCTTTTGATAAAATTAAATACTTACAGAAGCTTTCGACTCTGTGTGTGCCTCTTCCTCAGCTACGAATACATAAATACGTTACTATATCTATATAATATTGGTGTAGAAACACCATAGACAACTCTTAAAGAAAAACTTACGATCGTGGTGTGAAAGGCATAATTTCATCTATATCTCATATTGTGGTCATCCTTCACAACGAGTTACCAAGTTTGCACTACCCAGAATAAGTAACGCTTCACTACTAGAGAAGACTATTGTTATTTATTCTCAGTGTGCCCCACTACCCAGACGGACCGTTTCAAAGCTAGTTGGATTTTCGTCGGTGGGTGCCTTTCGCACTACGATCGTGGTTTTTCTTTAAGAGTTGTCTCTGGTGTATCTGCACCGATATTATATAGATATATAATCTTAAAATATTGTGCCTTATTGCATTTAGTTTATTTAAATAATTACGTTACATATGGAAATCAAGAATGGTACCGCGTGGTCGTGTTAGATAAACAGCGCGTGACCACGCTTAAAGAGAAGCTTGTTTTACCACAGTAAAACAAGCTTCTGTTACGTATTTGTTACGTATTAAACTAACCCGCATCCCTCTTCTCCCATTGGCCGAATAAATATCATTAGGAGGAAAATTATTTTAATGTATAGAAAGATATAGAAAAAAAATATATATATATTTTATACACTGTCCTACCATTAATATCCGGACACCTCTCCACGAATGGAAAAACAGATCGTATGCCTGCAACGTCACAGAACCTGCTATAAATATGCACACTGGGCTTCGAACAGACAATTGCAAAAGCATTATAAATTAACACTTGCATTATAAATTTATGGCTCACTGTTTTACAGAAGAACGAAATTATTTCCACAATCGTAAAAAATTACATAATAAAAGGAACATCATACCGTATCTATGATAAATCAAACAAATAAAGGGCAATATGGAAAACCTCATTAAGCATTAAGATTCATTTTAAAATTCATTTTACTTCCACCTGATGCTGTTATCTACGCCATTCAGAAATTCCTCCAAGGTCTTCCTCTCATTCACATAGTCCAGACATTTTCTTCAAACGCTGTTGATTCTCCTTTGCGGCACTTTTGATTCGTTTTCTTGGAGGCTCACCACTTGTATCGTCAATCGGGACTGTTGACACAATAGCCTGATCCTTTCTAATACTTCAATGGCCTTCTAGATGGTTGGGTAGTCATGCCCCACAAGCCCATGGAAAGCAAAATTACAACTCTCGCATAGGTTGTTGGTGCAATCCTCCTCATCAGTGGTTGCCTGGTGGACATTCCATAACTGTGCCACCACAGTGGGAAAAAATGGAGGCTTTTTCATGTTTTAATTTAAGGGGGGGGGGTTGTCCTACTTTGCACTTTAATTGAGGGGGGTTTTGTCCAAGGAGCTAAAGGTGTAAAGTGTGTTTGCTGTATAACGGCACCAGGGGTTTTCCCCATCTTAGGGTTTTACACATTTTTTGTGTCACAGTTCACTGTCAAGGCCAGAGATTTTAAAAAGTGTACAGGAAGTGGTTGATGTGTAGTGCTGTATACCGTTGTTCTTCTGACCTTTTAGCCGTTGGGCCCCTATTGGGACCCACCTTTACCACACTTTGCCACGAGGAGGAAGGTCAGGTACCCAGTAGATTTTTGACTACTCTGACAGACCCTGTCACCTAGTTTCCGAAGATTTAAATGGCTAGGGTCTATGGTTTAAAAAAAAATTATATTTGTTAATTAAATGTGGGGTAGACGCTAGAAGTTAAGGCCGAAATGAGATTGATGATGGTGAATTTGAAGTTGTAGAAGAATTTAGCTAGGTTGAATGCAGGGCGTACGCTGGCATTTTAGTTAGAATGGGGAGAAAGAATGCTGGGGGAAACAGATAGAAACATAGAGCCAATAGGAAAGATGACCCAGAAAAGGCAGTGGGGACAAGCCCACCAGAAGGAAAAAAGTGTATTTAGTGTCTAACGGCACCAGGGGTTTCCCCCATCTCCGCGTTGCTTTCATTGTGGGTGTACCAGTTCACTGGGAAGGCCAGAGATTTAAAAGTGTATGGATATTGTACATGTGTAGTGTTGTGTTCTGTTGTTCATCTGGCCGTTTAGCCACTGGACCCCTACTGAGGCCCAACGTTGCCCACACTTAGCCCCATGGAGGCAGACCAGGTACACCAGTATTTTTAGATAAGTACTCTGGCAGGTCCTGCCACCTAATTTCCTGAGATTTCAGTGGCTAGAACCTATAAAAAAAAAAAAAGGGGGGGGGGAATAAACGCTTGAATTTAATTAGGCCGAAAGAGGTTGCAAGTGTGTCGAATTTGGCATTTAAAATTTTTACGTTGTGTGGGGCATTCGCTTTTCGCTGGTGATATAGATAGAGTAGGGGGAGAGACGGAAGGCTGGGGGAAAAGACAGAAGTATGTGGTCAATAGGGAAGGCGACCCCAGGTATATCAGTGGGGCATGCACTTGCCCCACCAGAGGGAAATGAGGGGGTGGTGGGTGGGGAGGGGGAAGGAAGTCCTTCCCCTCACCCCACCAGGGATAGGGAGAGAAAGTGGGCTGGGCAAGGGAGCCCTGCCCAGTTCGCCATAGCGGCAGTTTGCAGTGCCCTCCAGCAAGTGCAGTCTGATGATGACTCGGTGGGGCTTGGTCCTTTTCTAGGTGTGTAGGTTCATCCTGGGAGCGACGACATCCTGGCTGGAGCCACTCCCATTGGTTCCTAAGTCGATGCTGTTTCATTTATTCTGCTGCATATTAAGCCGTTTGTCCTTAGTATTTTGCGGTCCTTTCCTCTGTGTTGATGTTTTATCAGTTTGCCTTTATTTATTATTTGTGGTCATCTATTCGTTGTGGATGGCTATTTCTGTTCGTCGTCTATTGAAGACGTCAAGTGTAAATCGGCTGAGGGCTTTGTATTCATCTTCTGAATCCAGTAGATGGTACTCTTGATTTTTCGGCAAGTATTGAATCTCAGTTATAAGTTTACTTCTGTGTTCTTCGTAGCATTCACAGTCGTGCATAATGTGCTGCCAGGTTTCAGGTTCTCCACAGGTGCATGTGGACCCTTCTATTATTCCGAGTGCGTTCAGTTTTGCTTTAAATGGGCCGTGGCCCGTCAGGAGGAAGGTTGTATTTAGCCCAGGATAGAACCATGAGGGGGCTTTTGGGTACATTTTTGCGACTATCGGTATGAAGCTTCTTGTAACTTGACCCTTTGGCGACATCTCCCATCTGTGCTGCCAAATCTTCACCATGTGAGCCACTATTCGTTGTTTCTCTGCCGTCCGGCTGTTGGTTGGGTCCAAGGTAAAGTCATAGATGGAGGCAGGTATATCCTTGGACAGTAAATACATGAGTCCACATCTAGTCACCTCGAGGTCCAGCGGAAGAGCTCCTGCCAGGACCTGCAGAGCGTGGGTGCTCACCGTTTTGCATGCCCTAGTTATAGTTAGAAGTATGTTTCTTTGGATAGTGTCCAGCAGTCTTCTGTTGACCGCGGTTCCGGCCTTCTTGAACCAGATTGGTGATCCGTAGGTGATCGCTGGGATGAATATTGTTTTATAATACAGGGACAGGGTCTTCCTGTTGAGTCCCCAGTCCCTGCTAGATACTCTTGCTACAAGTGCTGCATAGTTCCTTAGTTTCTCTCTCAAGTAGGTGAGGTGAGGTGTAAAGGACAGGTTTCCATCCAGGATAATACCTAGATACTTTATTTGCTTTGCTAGTTTAATGGTGGATCCCACTATCTTTATTTGCGGCGGTCGTCTGATATTTAGAGAGCCTTTTAGTAATACTGAGTTTGTCTTGGTTGGTGAAATCATTAACATATGTGTTTTTGCCAAATTCTGTAAGGTTTGTAGCGCTTGGTTTGCCTGTGTTTCAAGTCCCGTTCTGGAGTCCGCTTCCACCATTAAAATGAAATCATCAGCAAAGGCCTGACTGGCCACATTTCCCAGGTCCAGAGCCAAGAAGTCATCAAAAACCATGTTCCACATTAGTGGCCCCAGGACAGATCCCTGTGGGCAGCCCCTTCGACGCTTTTAACAACTCTTCGGAAAGTTGTGACGACCTCAATTTTCCTATCCGACAGATATGCCCGGACACTGTTATACAAGTTTTCTGGGAGTGCTGCTTTCCGGAGTCTGCCAAGGACACTGGGCCACCAGACGGTGTCGAAGGCCCCAGCAAAATCCACTGCTATTACCAGAAAATACTTCTTGTTACTTTGGGTTGCCTTGGTTATGAGGTTTTGGACTGCTTCAATGGTCGAGAAGCCGGTTTGAATCCATATTGCCTGGGTGATTCCAGGTTGGCGGTTTTGTAATGGTTCATGATCCTTTTGTGGAGCAACCTTTCATAGAGTTTGCTTAGAGTAGAGAGTAGGGCTATGGGGCGATATGAGGCTGGTTGGTCCGGAGGTTTTTTATTATTATTATTATTATTATTATCTGTTTATTTCTCTTACGAGACACCCATGGACAGCACGTGGCTAGAGGGTGTGGTTACATTATATCAGTATTTACAAGCATATTTACATGAACTTATTTACAATATTTGAAGATGACAAAACACAGAATATGTGTTAATGGATTAATTGCGAATGGTTGTTAAATGCTAAATATTATTATATAAATTATTAAATTAGTCTTCTTATTATATTTGTACCTGCCGGTACACATTACCAAATATTTCTGTCCTATACATTTTGTCTGTACATAGTTTCTCTGCATCTATATTTAAATTATTAAAATAATTCACAGTATTTGCTGGGAAAAATCTCCCCAGAGAGTCCAATTGAGTCAGTTGGCACTTGAGACTTGGTTCTTCTCTGTTTATTCTCGGTCGTGTCATCCGGGGGCGAGTGATCACGTTTCCCACTTTCGGCGAATCTATTCTCTCCGTTAGTAGCTTTGCCAGAGTTAAGATGTTTCTGGTTGTGATGATATACTTCCAGGGTGTGATGTCCAGATTGGCAGACAAGACCGCTCTTGAGATGGTAAACGGTTTCCCGGCAATCTTGTTTAGCCATCTCAGGAGCCAGTATTCTACTCCTAAGAAGGCCTTGATGTTGCTCTCAGGGGCCGATGACCAGATAGTCGATGCGTACAACGGAATCGGTGTAACGCATTTAAGGATGTATTGGATCATGAGATGAGGGCTTCGGAGACCGGTGAGTTCTTGTCTAGTGCTCCAGAGTGCTGCGTATGTCTTTTTAGTAATGTATTCGAAGTGAGGTATGAAGTTTAATCCTTCATCCCACTTAAGGCCGAGGTCAACATGTGCGGGAGATTTTTGGACTCTGGTATTGTTCACGAAAATCGTAATTTCATTTTTCTTCTTTTTATTGTGAAGGTCATTTGGGCAGTTTTCTTTTCATTAACTTTCAGGCCAATGTAGTGCAGATATTCTTCTAGTTTCCTGATTGCCTTGTTTGCTTCCTCTGATAGGTGGGGTGCAGTTTCTTGTTCTTTGGAGATTACAAAAAATTTCAAATCGTCAGCATATGTAATAAATTGCTCACAGTTTTGAGCTAAAAATGGGGTTAGTGCTATTGCGAAGAAGGTGGCGGACAATACGCCCCCTTGAGGTACTCCCCTAGAGATACAGTAAGTTGCTGTTTGTTTCCCGTTTATTGCGATAATTTGTCTTTCTTGAAGGGTGTTAGTGAGAATGTTTAAAGTGCTTCCTGAAATGAGGAAATACTCCTTGAGGATTACTGTTATAGCTGGGATTGAGACGTTGTCGAAGGCTGCTGCTACATCCAGGAAAACGATGTCCAACTGTTGTTTATTGTTTAAAGCTAGCTGTATTCGGAGTAGAGTCTCCATTAAATTTGTTATAGTCGACCTTCGAGGAAGCACAGAATGTAAGTATTCTGGCCTGTCCCCAAAGCAGTGCTGATTGACGGTGTTGAGGATTGCTTTCTCAAAAACTTTTTGCAGAGAGCATCCGATTGCGATGGGCCTGAAATCTTTACTGGTTTTAGGATTGTTTATTTTTGGAACTGGTTTTACGTAATATCTCTTCCATGTTTTCGGGATAACCCCCTCAGTTAGTATTCTTTGGAAGAGGTGGTGGAGCTGGTCGATTATGTAAGCACTACATATTTTTATCATGAATAGCGGGAACTGGTCCGGCCCGATCGTTGCTTTATTGGGGAGCGAGTTAATAGCTTCCTTTAAGTTTTCCCTGCTGATATTAATTTCACGTAATATGTTTCTATCTCTAGTTCGGTTAGTGCCAGTGGGATCCATCAGTTTTTCAATCATTTTCTGCATCTCGCTGATGTTTTCCTCACAATTTTTCTGCTTTTCATTCAAAGGTTTTCCGAATATGACTTCTGTCCACTCTCTAAACAGCTGGTCCGTCATTTCTTTTTTGTTCTTTTTCTTGCTAACTATTCTCTTTCCTTTTTTTTAATTTTTCCTTAATAACCTCAAAATATGCTTGTCTTTTCAGTCGAAAGAACTTTGCCCTTTCGCATTTATACGTTGTCCGATCAGTCGGGTGTCCAGTTCTTTTCCACTTTCGGTATAGCTTTTGCTTCTTTTTAAACATAACTTTAACTTGTGGAGTGAACCAAGAGCTCGCTCTGTCTGAGATCTTTAATATTTTCGCTGCTCCTAGACGGGCGATATTCAAGAGTAACCGCGAAATCTCGTCTATGGCTTCTTCAGTGGACATCTTATGTAGACTTTGAAAGTTGTATCGCGCTAAGCATTGCAAGATGACCTCGGATTTAATATATTTTGTGGAAAATATCAACTTTGATTCATTACCCTGATGTGTGCCGCAGTTCTGATCGGCAGTCTGTCTTCGAAGAGTTTTGTTGGGTTTTTTTAAGATAAGTTTTAGGTGTGCAGTCTTCCAACTTGTCGGGAAGTTCCTAGTTTCCACGCATCGGTTGAGGAGATTAAGTATCAGGTTCGATATATATTCCACGGCTTTTTTGGCCATCTCTGGTTCTATGAGATCCGGGCCGGGACATTTCCTGTTGCGCATTTACAAGGCCGCACCCTGTAATTCATCGACTGTGAAGGGCGGTTCTATTTCTTGGGTTCTATACGTTTGGTTTGCCTGGCATATTACCTTTTGTTGTTCATTAAGGATATCTGGTGGTTCATGGATGATAGCACTAAGGATATTGGTAATCGATTCCTCCCACGTTTTGGTCAGGCTTCCATTGGGCATCCTCGTTACAGTGGATGCATCTCCCCTGGGGAGCTTGTTTGTGGTGATTTTATACACTACGCCATAGGGGTTCTCGTTCCCTGTCTTGGAGACCAGGTTTTCCCAAGAGGCTCGCTTGTTCTTTTTAATTTTTTCTGTATAGGTGTTTCGCTCCTCTTTGTATTGTTGCCGTAGTACTGCTACCTCTGTTGGTGGCCATGTTCTCCGTGCTCTTTGGAATTCTTTCCGTTTTGTCTGGACCTGTTTTCTCAATCTTTGCAATTCTGGAGTCCACCAGGGCATGTCCCCGACTGAGGGGGTTTTCCTCTTCATCGCTGTCTCTGCTGCTTCAGTTATGATACTGGTGATTTTCTCTTGGAGTGTATCTGGGTTTTTAATCTCACTGTCCACCGCCTGTCTGTCCAGTTCCTCCAGCGTTTTTTGCGCCTTGATGATCAGTTGTACTCTGAAGAGTTCCCAGTCTGCCTTTTGGATTGCGAATCTGTTTGCCAATTGTCTGTTTGTAGTTATTTTTGTCATTGATCTTCTGATTTGGTAGGTTATTGTACGGTGATCCGATGTGGTCCAGGCATTTTGCACTGTCCAATCGGTCACGTGGGCTTCAATATTCCTCGTGGTCAGGGTGATATCAATCGTGGCTTCCCACAAGGTATTGCAGAATGTTGGCAGGTTAAAGGGTTGGTTTTTGACTGTGAGGATTGAATTTGCCAGGAATTCGTCCAGTCTTTGTCCATTTCTGGTTCCGCGGCGGTCCGGCGTGGCACTGTGCCAAACAGGGGAGCGGCAGTTTACATCTGCTCCTACAATTATTCTTTGTCCTGCTAGGGTTGTCTGGACGGATTGGAGATATGTGATAGCAAAGTCGATTTCCACACCAGGTCTGCAGTACAATGAAATTGCGTAGAAGCTCCCAATTGAGCTGATTATATAAGCACAGGCAGCCCAGGGCGTACAGAGCTGTGGTAATTTTGTTGCCGCTATTTCCGGATTCCTCACTACTACTGCTGCCCATGGGGTATCCTCGTCACTCTGGATAATTTTATAACTCATTGGGAATCCCCTGATCTGCTTTGTGTGTGTATAGGGCTCCTGGATAAGGATGATGTCGGCATTTTCTTCATCGGCTTTGTGGCGCACCTGGTCAACCACTGCCCTGGCACGCTGCCCATTGATCTGGTGTATCTTCAGAACTCCGTAGTTATATTTCTTATGGTGTGTCCCCATAATCAATTCGTTGTTGGAATACACTCTTTACTTTTTGGTACGTTGGGCATTTTGCATCCCGTATGGAGTGTGTGTGGTCCAGCCTCAGGGATTTGCAATTGACGCATATGGGATCTTTCTCCTTGTTTGGGCAGTTTTTAAATTCATGCCCTTTCTCTGAGCAGTGGCCGCACGTAGCTTCTCTCTGGTTGCAGGTATGGGAGGTGTGGCCATACTTGCAGCACCTATAGCACTTTATTACTGCCACATGCTCCCTATACTTATGACTGCTCCACTCCACATAGATGGTACTCTGTGTTCGTAGGATTCGCCAAGCCTCAGGGGCAAGTTCTATGACCCAATTACAGTTGCCACTGTTATTTACTCTGGTTTTGTATTTTGGGGAAACCAGCACTTTCCCATCCCGGTCTGGGAGTGCACTTTTTATATTCTTTCTGTAGATCTCCTCCGCCAGAAGTTCAGGGGTAAAATCCTGGTCTATGTTGAAGATAACCACTGAGGGCCTTTTTCTCTTCCGGGCCTCCGCTGTGAGGCCCAGTGTAGTGATCTTGGGGTTTGTTATAATTCCTTCTGCTTCTTCCTTACTCTCCGTTTCTGTTACTATCCCTGGATTTCTGGTCTTTCTTATGGCTTTTATTCTGGTTGCTCCGAATTCTTCTCTGAGGTTTTGGATTACTTTTTTCTTGATTTCCTCACTTGTACTGGTTTCTTCCCCTGTTGGTCTTAAAATGACTATATTGGGCGTTGTGAGAAGTGTTTTCTTTTTAACTTCTGTGGCCTTGCCCATTCTCAGTGTTTCTGTGGGTGTGTTCCTCAGCGCTTGAGCATATGATGGGGTGCGCTGTGGCATTTGATTGCCGCCATCTGCACGTAGGGTTTCCAGGGTTGCCATTGTTCTCTGGTAATTTGTATGTGTATTCATTAATATGGTCTCCAGCTTATTCCATTGCAGGATTATTTCTGCACGGATGGATGAAGAGATCCTACTACTATTCTCCTTCATTATATTTTCGAGGGCCATACGCAGTAGGAGTGTCTGCTCTGGCACAGTTCCCTGTGGGAGTGTCGGGTCTAGGATGGTTCCCTCTGGCATTTTATGCTGTTCTTCAAGTCCTCCCACCTGATCGCTTGGTTGCTTGGCCTCACTTTTACTCCGGGTTTCCCGATCAAATTTCGGTAACGTCGATTTTGTATTTTTCCTCTTCGTGACCGATTTTGGATCCTTGGTCTCCTCTGTTCTTTCGGTTGAGTTTGGTTGTGTCCCCTGTATTGGTGGCGTGACCTCAATTGTGCTTGGAGCACCAAGCTCTGTCTCTTCCATTCCATTCTCCATTTCCCTACGATTTCGGATTTGCGGGGCTCTCTGGTTTAGCGGGATGCAAGCTATACGGTGTAAAGTCCTCCACAACAGCTGCAGGATGCATGCGATGAAGCACAAGTTCGTGCGTCAATTTGGGGCAAGAAACGGGAGGAGTTGAAAGTCAGTCGCGGAAATTTTGAATAAGTGGGGGGGGAGGGAATACAGAAAACATGATAGAATCAGTTGTAGCACAGTAGACGCTCCGAGGAAGACAATACAGATCTTCTTTTTGCCGTCGGTCAGCAAAGGAGAAAGGTCAGTGAGAGAAAACGTGCTGAGAATTTCAAGGTCAGCAGAGCTGCCGGAATGTTCAAGCGCACTTAAGTCACAAGCAAATCTATCCACTGTCAGCACACAAGGGGGAAACCCACCCCCAGTCAAGGTCGCCTAGATACTTTCGTGGCGGCCAAGATAGAGTGACCGCACTCTCCAATGCTATGTCTATGGAGGCGTGGTGACCCGGCCCACAGACAATAGCGCCGGATAAATAACGAAAATATCCCAGCGGAGAACCCAAAAATCAAAAATAAACTTACTCCCACGATAGTCCACACGACGAGGAATCCGTTGGTATATGTTTTAAAACAAAACTCATTGTTAACATTAATTTTTAAAAGCAAAAATCTGGAGCAGTAAACATGTGCGACTAACCAAGTAGGCAGACAACAGCGCCCCCCACCAGAAGGAAAGGGGGTGGGTGGGGAGGGGACAGAAAATCTGTGTCCCCGGGGATAAGGAAGCAAAGTGGGTCAGACCAAAGCGCTCGGCACAGATCGCCAAAGGACGTAAAGGCAGCAAGCTGCACTAGAGTCGTGCTTAGTCATGGTTCAGGGAGGCATCCCTGAACACTAGCATCAGTATCTTCCAAGGGTTGTCAAACATGGGACACAGTCCCGCCCAGATTTGGTTGTCGCACTCAGTTTAGTCCAATTCCCATTTCCCAGAGATAATCATTCGAAGGGCAGGTAATAACTGCCGCCCAATTAGGGGTAGAATTCAGGCGTTGTCTCTGGAGTTCTGTTCCGTTGACGCCCAGTCAATTCCCGAAGGGGTAGGTCCATACAAACTGGGTTGGTTCTGATGTGGGGCAATGGGTAGTAATACTCATCAAGCGGCGCCTCCGTATCCAGGTGGGCAGGAGCAGTAGTGCGAATCACACGCTTCCTGATTAGACCGGGTTTCGAGCCCGTGACCACCAAATACGGAGGATGCGGAAAGGTCAGGGAATGACCACCGCATATCCCTGGAACAATATGGCCTTAGTTGCTAATGCTCCTAAAAACCAAAAATAACCCATCAAGCAAAAGGAGAGGGGTTGGAATAGAAATAAAAGTGATTGTGTGAGGGTGCACAGGTAAGATCGCCATTTGGCACCATCTTCCGCTTGTCAGTCTAGTGACTGTCGGTTAAGTTTGTTCATAAAGACCAGTCCATTGATAGTCAGTTCAGTGCAGTGAAAATTGTCTTGTTCGATGTCAACATTATCTGTGTCCCTGTGGAGAGTTTCCTAGGCAGAGAAGCCGAAGTAGGTGGTTCCTCTCAGTTAATAGTTGTGGCAATGTTTTCAGGGGGCACCAGTACAGGAGCAACTTGCAGGAGTGTTCTTCTTCTAGTGAAGAGATCCTAAGAAAAACAGGTGAGGGCAAGGTATTCTTCTTGGATATCAAAGAGGTGGAATTCTGATTACCAGGTAGGTGGTAGAGATAATGGTTCCGCAAAGGACCTCATAAAGTGGACAATCATGGAAATGAGACCAGATCTCCTGCTCCCCGCAGGCACACAGGGGATCATCCACTGTTCCCAAGGATGTGTTTGTTCTTGATTGAGCCGCGGCCCGTTAGAAGGTAAGTGGTGAAAAGTCCGGGTGAAAACCATGGGGGAGGTTTCGGTCTTTCCCAGTACCTTGTCGATACTGGGAAAGAATTTGTGGTTAATTTCCCCTTTAGTGGAGTTGTTCCATCTCGTCTGCTATACTGCTGTAGGTGGCCATGGAGTCGTTTCTTTTCCACTATTTTGTTGTTACTTGGGTCTGTTATGAAGTCTAGGATGGTTTGGGATGCACCCTTAGGGAGATGGTACGACAGTCTGCATTGGAAGACTTCTAAATCAAGCGGCAGGGCCCCAGAAAAGATCTGGAAGGCCTGCGTGCTGACGGTACAGCAGGCTCAACCTCTGATGAGCAGAATCAACCTCTGGAAGCATTTTCCTGCCTGTCACGGTGGCAGCTTTCCGGTACCAAATTCCAGGGGCGTATGCGATGATCGAGATGAACACCGCTTTGTAGAGGAGCGAGAGTGATCGTTTATTCCTTCCCCAGTCGCGCCTGGAGACCATGGCAACGAGTGCAACGTAGTTCCTGAGCTTGATTTTAAGGTACTTGAGATGCGGTTGTAAATTCAGTTTGGTGTCGAGGATCACTCCTGGGTGTTGGTTCTCTGTTGAGAATTTGATTGTTTTGTTATCGATTTTGATCTGCGGTGGTCGGGAAGCATTCAACTTTCCTTTTAGTAGGATGGAATCTGTCTTGGTTTGGGAGATCTTGAGTTGATGATGATTCGCCCAGGCCTGTAGTTTGCCGAGTACGTCATTAGCAATGGGCTCCAGTCGGGCTCTACAGCCAGTAGCCACAGTGAGGATGAGGTGATCCGCAAAGGCCTGGGAGGAGACCTCCCCCATGTCAATGTGGAGAAAGCTATCCATAACGAGGTTCCAAAGGAAGGTACCCAGGACCGAATCCTCTGAGCAGCCTCTGTATACTTGTCTAATTACCCTCAGTCTCTCTGCTCCATAAAGTTCGGGAAAAATCAAGCCGCGTACTGCTATAAAACAAATCAAGAGCCAAGGGATTTGCTGAATCATATTTTACTAACCTTCTTTCTGCCCCAGTCACATTTTGATCACTAAAAATCTTCACATATTAAATAATGGCATTAAAGGGTTTCTTGGCACACGAGGTTTTGCCCTAGGGCGGTTTTGTCCTGGAGAGGTTTTATCTTGACCCATGGTCAGTCTGTCCCTGAATTGAGAAACTTTGTAGTGCGCTGAGCTAATACTATACGTTCCTGTCACCGTGAACGCCTTCATATATTTACGATTTTGCGCATCACTGTGGTTGGCGCCTACAGTAAACTGAGCATCTCGTGGGAACGTAAATTTATAGCTTCTTTCCTAATATTTTCATTCTCGCTCTCCCCCTCATTCTCGTTCTTCAAGATCATTTTTCGCCCCGCCTTCCTCCTTTTTACATCAGTTATTCTGTGGGCGATCTGCTAAAGGCGATGTCCACAGAGCAGACAGACATTGGCTAACACGCCTTGTGCTGTCTTGTTTAGTGCGGCATCTCGACCGTTTAATGGGAATAACCTTGAATTTTTAGGACCCAAGGGGGAAACCCTCTTCTAAATAAAATAAAAGCTTCACAGTCAAGGTGAGGACGTTACAGTCATTCGACACCTTATGAAAACATTCTTTTCCCAGCAAGAAGCAGGATTTTCAGAATTAGTGAAACCTCATTAACGAACTTTTAATGGATGCTTTAAATTACATCGTTTCACGATTTCGCTTTTTCTTCTATTTGGCGAGTCCCTCCGAAACGCAATACGAGAAAGCAGAAGATGTACCGAACTACATAAACGAGGTGGGTAACAGATAAATCTTTACTTGTTGAGTATTTCTTTCTTTCCTTAAAAATTAGCATTTAGCTATTCGAAATAAATGCGAAGTGAAGATATTTAATTTCTAACCTAGCTAATAGATTTTGGTGTACATTTGAACGTCTTTTGAAATTAAATGTGTTATCTTTAAATATATTCCTTATCAGCTGTTTGAAACTCTTCAGTAATAACTTGCCCATGTCCTCATAATCTATTGTTTCTGAAGATATTCGTTCTTATATTTTGTATGATTTGCGTTATTTTATGTAGAAAGCCTAAAAGAAAAAAAAAATTAAAGAATCAATATACCTTATTATGGCTTTCATATCGTACTGCTTCCATTTTGATTAATCCATACAACTTTGTACCACCCTCGTCAAAAAACCATACACCAAAAGTTTCAGGAATCGCATTGATTAGAATTGTTACCTTTGAGTTCATCCCCAAATTTAACTGAAGATTACTCAATTATTTAAACAGATTTGAAAGATATCGCAATATATATTTTTTAATCTTAAAGTATAATCCTGTTTATGTTCCAGTGATAAGTAATATTTATTTAATACAAAGTATTGGAACTGTTTCGCAAGAATTCTTGTGAAACAGCTCGATATTAAAATCTTCCTCGTTCCTGTAACTTGATTTTCATTTGATTCTCCATTCGACAATCCCGCCAAAACATAAACAACATGGTGGTGTAAAACACGACCACGTTGTTGCTGCAATTATCCATTAGCTGGAACCAGTGACGCCACTGGTTCCAGTTAAAGCATCGGGTTGGATTGCTTAATACTTGGAGGTCAATTAGGTCTGGACACGTCCTTGTCTCTTTGAAAGTGGATGTGACGCCCGCAGTGGCGTAACTAGGTGAGGGCGGAGGGGGTAGTCCGCCCCGGGCGGAACTTTTTGGGGATAGCACTTTTCACGTGAGACACGATTTTATTTTTCGACGATTCTTTTATTTACGTTAACTTAGTCATTTTTATTACTTAATTAACAGAAGAGCAAGAAAAATAACATTTTAGAA